>NW_028288567.1:5200000-6400000 GCF_059628265.1 Tinamus guttatus | reverse complement strand
CATCTGCTAAGGCAGTATTTCATAATCAAAGTTGAGTTACATAGTGGTAAGAAGGCAAAAGTAATACATGAAGGCTAGAAAGACGTTACTTTGATTTTTGCTTCAAAGGATGTGATACTATTGAAACATGGAAGCTTGAAAACTGCAAGATTTTGAACACTGTACTTTCAAGAACAAAATGAATGTACTGCATCTTATATGATAGGAGGATTTTTTTTTTTTTGTATAGTAATCTTATTCTAAGTAATATATATTTTTTTTAATTCTGGATTTTGAAACCTAACTTATACAGTTTAGCCTGAAATTGAGTTAGAAGCTGAAATTAGCAGGTGAAATATTGTCAGTTTGTTTTCTGCTCTTGAAATTGGCATGTGGCGTTGTCTAGTGCTTTGTACAGTACTGAGTCTGAGGCAGATTTGTATGTTTTGCTAATCTTACTGTAAACTTACTCTTATGTGTGACTCTTAATAGAGCAGAAGTGGAAGACTCAAAGCGAAATTAGGAAAGATTAGAAACATCTCGACATATGGTTTTCTTGTTAGTGTTTTGCCAAATAAATGCATCAGATGTATAAAGTGTCATTCAAGGAGGAATCAACCTTTACTAATACTGTTTTCACATAGTCCACTGCTTAATGCAGAGCCCAGCTCCTGAGGTCCATATGCGTGTCCCAGGGCAGAACAAATAAATCTTCTTGAAGTACATTAAGAGCACTTGACACAACTAAAAGCCACTTAGATGTTCTGTGACCGGTGTGATCAGAATGGATCTCTGTTGCAGAGAAATGACTTAAAGACATGAGGAGGGTGTTTTGGGGGTTTTGGTTTCTTTATTGAAAAGGTAAATCTCTGCTTTTGTTTCAAAACTGTTTGAAAAGAATAAAACTATTGCCTATGGCTCTTAATGTTACAAGTATGCGTTTTAATCTTGTCTTTTGGCACAAGAAACAGTACGAATTCCTAAAACTGTCTCATTTTCCTCTCATTTGTGTAATTAACCATTTTATTTGTAATTTTAATGAAATTATTGTGTGAAATTGAGAAATCCTAGAATGTGCACGGGAAACTGGGAGAATGGAGGCTGAAGTTGCAAGGAGTGCTTTGCTGCGCTACTTACATATATCGTAAGAGAACTCAAGGTAGAAATTGGATGTCCTAAAAACACTCTAATTATAGTGTGTTTTAATAGCAATAATATTAAAAAAGCAAAGTACTTAAAAACTAACTCCTTGGGTTTTATTTTCAGATATCTAGAAGATCCCTTCACTTTTATCTAATTTGACATACGTCCAACTATCATGTTGCTGGAAATCTCTTGATTTCTGTTGTTGCATAGCCTACCCCATTTACCTTTTCCCGTCTTTCAGTCTGGCAACAGCTGTGGTTTTGCTCACAGCCAGGCAAGACTAAAGAAAAAATTCACAAAAAATGTCCAACTCTAACTTCAGAATGCAGAGGGAAAAATTGAAAGCAAAAATTAACTGCAAAGAGCAAACAGTATTTAACATTTTCTTTTTGCTGCTTTCAATCTTTTCTCCCTTCCTTTTTTAAGATTTGAAGTATTATCACAGTATACATCACAGTAGAATGAGGTAAGAATCCAAAGGATCTGGAAGTAAAGCAAGTCAGCAATTCATTTCTCATGGTTGCCAACTGAAAGCAGTCAATATGTCCACAATACGGACTATTCTGATTTTTTTCTTGCACCTCTTGTGCTATGCCTCTTATAAGTAGGCATGTTACAAAATAGCTTTTAGTATCCTTCCTACCCTAAAGTTCTGAAGTTAAGACAGATCTTGTAGCCTCAATACAAGTAGTCTATTGTTTATTTGAGCTGTTAAAAATAACATCTCTGAAGTAAGGTCTCTAAAATAACACATCTCTTATGTGTGCTTAATCACACTAGTCTACCAACTCTAAGTCATGAATACTTGTGTGTGTGTAGAGAGAGAGAGATATGTATATTTATAAAAATATGTATTGTCTTCCTCTGTTGCAGAGCTTACGAAGTCTCTAAAGAATGAGGTAGGAAACCCTTTGAAGAGAGGGTGTTTTCATGATCTCAGAGGAGTGTGCTCTGTAAGAACAGACTGCTTTTCTTTATCAAAGAATTTTTGTCCTTTGGTGCTGGAAAAATTGTTCAAAGTTGTCACTAGTTATGTCACAACTTGTTTTCTTTTTGACTGATTGGACACGTTGACCTAGTCTTTATATACCTTCATATGTATCTTCATCTTTCATTCAATATACCTTCATCATTCAAAACACCATGTATTGTACAGCTACTTTGGACAAAGGACCCAATACTATTTTGGGCTGAATGATCAAGGTTAGATGGCAGCACGCAAATTGTTCTCACTGTCAGTGGAGGAACAAACTTTGCATCTGTTTCCTCTTTTAGTTTCTGATTTTTAGTAGCTTTGTAAAAATAAAAATGTGCCAATTTGAAGCTCTCATGCTATAATTGAAACTCCATAAGCAGTGAAGATACTCAGAATTTGATATTCAGAACAAGTTTTGATTAACACCCAAGAAAAAGTTGCTACATATTGAGTAACAAAGAAGAGGGTAAGTACTGACTAGTTGTTCACTCAGTCATCAGCCCATCCATCCAAAGCCAGAGGTACTGAATGGAGATGGGTGTGCGGTGGGGAGAATTAGGTAACTCATGCATTTTAGAATTATTCTGTAACTGTGGGTTCTTCCTTTCATATATAAGAAAACAATATTTTGGTAGTTCTTAGCTCTTGTTTGTTTTTGTTTGTTTGTTCATTTTGAAAGTTAATTTTATTTTATGATATTTTGGAGTAATTTCTCTTGTTCATTAAAAATGGAAATAATGAGCCCAATGAGATGTGACATGATCACTCAAATATACTTTACCAAGTAAAGAGTTACCAAGAGACTTGGAACAGCTGGAATCACAGCAGGCTGTGCTGCCTCAAGTAAGAGTAACTCTAATAGTTCTTGTCCTGTTAGTAGACTGGCTACTTGAGGGAAGCTGGAAACAGAGCCTGGGACCCTGTACTTTACACAGATGAAGATGGAAGTGAGAGAAATTAGGCTTTCCTCTGTGCTATGCACCTAATTGCTTTCTAATTTCAAGCAAACTAAGATCCATCAATATTTATTTGTCAGTGTTTATGATGTAAATGTTTAAAACTGGGAAGAACCTTAAGTATTTTCTTGTTATTCCCACTTTTTTTTTTGGTGAGGCAAACCATGTAGCTTTTGGTAAAGACACATTGAATTCGTGTGTCTTGAACTCTACTTTGCTGTATACCTGAAAGACATCAATTTTATGAATAGAGTTCAGGGATCTCTTGTCAGATAATGTTCCCCTGACTTCTGTGGTCTGTTTAGGTTACTCGTTTTAGATTTTCAAGGTTCGGCCCTATAATTAAGGATGGGTTATGTCACTTTGCATCTCTTTTGGCTAGACGACAGATGAAGATCTGACTATTAAGGAGGGAGGTGTTGTGGGACTCTGACAGGAGCAAGGAGTTGGTCTTCGTAATAACTAGTCATGTACTCCAGCAATATCTTGTAGGGGCTGCCTGGGGAAAAGTGGTGCCTCATTGGAGTCTGTGGGCTGACATGTTTTTCCTGTAGGTTGTGTCTCGTCTGTAGGCTGTAGTTTGGGCCCCCCAGTAGAATCCATCTCTCTGGTCTGAGATGGTGTTGTCTTTACCAGGAAGCTTACTCATCTTTGGTTTGTCTCACTGTCTGATTTAAATCTCTCTATAAGTTAAACCAGTATACTAAATAACACTAACTGTGGACACAGAGAACAGTTTATTCTTCTCTTTGAAGCCACCTCTAGTGTATGTGAAAGCTGATGCTTCCCTTAAGTCTTTTCTAGATTAAACCCAACTATTTCATCAGTTTTTCATTGTGGTCTGCTTGCTTGTTTGTTTCTAAAGGTTACTGCCTGAGACCAGACTCATTGCCATCTAGTCTGGCGTGTGCTATCTGACATTTTTGTGCTGGAATACTTCTAAGTGAAGATTGATTTTTTTTTTTTTTCCCCTCTATTTGCACCCCGTTCGCCCAGCCCAGTCACTTTCCCCATGTGCATCTATTTTTTTAGAATTCTTATTCTGTCCTTCCTTAAGTTTGTATCTACTTCAAGGTTGGTATCTTCTCTGGATATATTTGGCATACTCTGTTCATGTAGGCCAGCACAGGTCTTGCAAAACTGCATGTGATATACTTGGTCTGATTGTAGCATAATTTTCAAAATTGCTTTCTACTTTCTGTATAGAAATTTTTGTGTAGCTCTGCCTTCCCTGTAGGGGTGCCATGTAAAATACTTGCAAAAACCAAGCTATGATAATATGGCATCTACAGTTTTCTCTATAATTACTAGCATAGGACCCCAAAGTCCTAGAGAGACTGGTCTGACATTACTTATTCTTAAGTAACATTGAAGATATGTTTATCACCTGTTTTTACAAAGGGCTTGTACTGCTGTATTTTTGGAGTTGAGGTTAAGGATATTTATAAACCTGATAGTTGTCTTGCTTCCTGTTGTGCAACCTTGTGTCCTCTCTGATGCAAGAGGTCCCACTAGTGGTTCCAACACTTCTGCGCCTTAGTAGTGTCTTGCTTGGTCCTGGGCTGCGAACATGAACACAAGGTACAGTAGAAATCATTTCAAGGAATTTTTTGCTGCGTTTCTACTACTTTGGAATAAAATCTGTATGTTATGAGCTGAAAAAATTCAGTCTTCTGAAAACTAGTGCTTCTAGTGCTTGGTAAAAACAAGATTTTCTCATGAAGGGGGGGCAGAGGGAGAACCACAGTACATGCACATGCAAAGCCTGCAAAAAGTAACCTGTCGTGGTTGAAGCTTGCAAATTTCTAAGCAGTTGAAAACCTGAGCCTTATAGAAAGCAGGCTCAACAATCTAGAGTAGGTCGTGTTGCCAGTGACACTAATAGTATTGTGGGGAAGGGGCTAGGCCATAATGAGGAAGAATGATGCTAGACTCCATGGTAATATTTGAGGTATCATGTTGAGAGAGATTCCCTTTTGGGATCCAAGTGGATGCAATAGTTAATGGGTAAGATGTCATGTCAGGTTACAGCATACTGAAAACAACCTGAAAGAGGGAATGAGGTTGGGTTTCGTAAAAATAGCACTTTATACCTTAAGCTCTTTTCTTGCTACAATAATAGAAGCACAGTAGCTTCAGCTCGCTCTTCTCCATAGTTGTTTGTTGCTTGCTTCTGATAAAATCCTTTTAGTTGGATCCAGGCTGTTACATACTGCAGTGGAATGCAGTTGTGTTCTGTACTGAATCCTAAATGCTTGAGCTTCCGGGAGAAACTTCAGCAGTTCATTAAAATAAGGTGTACTGCCTCGGCAATAAGCTGAAGGAAGTATGATGTTGCCGAGAATATTCTGTGACTTCTAGTCTATTTTTTTCATACACTATGAAATTGTTTCTAGAGCAAAATATTTTGCTTGCAAAATTATTCTGTAACTGGAGTGCCTTTGTTTTGCACAGTAAGAGAGAATTTTGCTGTGTGATATAATTAGCAGTGCTCATGGCTTTTGCATATAGCAAAAATACTACCTGAAGATAGGTGCAGTTTACCGTCTCTGTATGTGCTTGTTTGCATTTCATAGCAGTCTGAAAAACGTTAAAAATGCTGCTACGCAGTATGACTAATTTTCTGTGTAGCTAGTTGATACTTTGGAGTGAATAGGCCATTAAACTGGTAATCATGGATTACTTGCTTCTGGGAACTTGCCGAATAGTCATTAATTTTTTTTTTCCCTTGTTGTTCCCCACTTCTGTAACTCTTCCCATGTCTTTACTTAGCTTTTTTTTTTTTTGCTAAGCAACTTGGAAAAATCATATGAAGCTTTTAGTTTTGTTTTCCTTTTGTGTTGTGATGTGGCAGAAATAAGGTAATATAGGTGCTGGTACAAGCTACTATTTGTAGATAGTCATTTCATGGAGTTCCTTTACCTACTATGTACTGCTGAGCATCAGATTCAAATTCAAATGAGTAACTATATATTGCTTATCTCCCTATCAGATGTTATGCTTAGCACTCCTCTAAAAACGAGGAAGAGTAGATCAAAAAGCGAAGGGGGAAGTGTTTTGGGAGGATCCAGTATTTTTATCCAGCTTTAGTAAATGCATGTGCAAGAACAATTAACTTACTGTCCTAAGTCAAATACAGAGGTGTAAGGTGTGTGATATTTTCCCTTAGTAGTAGTAGTATCACTGTTGCTTCAAAAATGAGTGCTGCTTTTCACTCCCAACTGTACCTCCGAAGTAGCAAGCCAAGAAAAGGGACAAAGTCAGATTTGCAGTAGGTACTTGGCATTTTAAAAATGTCATCAGTGAAATTCCTAATAAAACAACTACTTTGTCTCTTCACTTGGCAGCTGATGTCCTTCTGTTAGCTCCACCTGCCAAGTGTGCTTTTCATATGATGACTCTAGGTTACAAACGTCTGAAAGCAGGATGGGATGCTCTGGAGAATGCACTTGGGGCTATCTGTGTAGCTTGGCTTTGTAGCTCATATGCCATGGAGGAGATACCAAGAAATAGTGTAAAGAAAGCTTGTTTGTGCGTGTGCGTATTTGGTTGTTTTCTGTATTTTGTTTTGCTTTTCGTGTTGGTATGTATAGCTATGTATAGCTATGCTACTCCTATGTTTTAGCTTAGTAGTTCAGCTCAACTTAGACTTTGGAACTGGATTACGTTCAGCCAGGGTAAACGGTGTTGAGAAGCTGTCTGGTATCACTAGCTGATCTTCGCTTTGTCTACATCTCCATAAATGCTGATGAGAGATGTCTAGTATTTGTGAAAATTGCAGCTTATTTACTGCAAGCCTAGTTCTGTGGAAATCAGAAGCAGGATCAGAACTATTTTTTTTGCCTAACACTGCATATATTTGGTGTTTGCCTGTTATTTTTGTCTTGAGTTTTAAAGTTAATTAAACAGACTATTTACAAGAATACTGTTTTGTGGAATGCCAATCAAAAGTATGCAAAACAGTAACTCTGTGTGATTTGAGTTAACTGAGGAAGCATCAGATGAAATATCAATCCTAAATTTAATCTGTATGTTTATGGATGCATCTTGTTTACAAACCCACTTCTTGTCTGCAGTACTCTTCTCTGCTCAGGTTTTAAAATGTCTGGATTTGCCATTTTGTCAGCTCAAACCATTTTAGAGTAAATTTGCTTAAATTTATTTTCATATATATATATATATATATATATATATATATGTATGTATATATAAATGTTTTGAGGGTACAGAAGATCCGAGCAGGTATTTTATGTCACTTCAGTTTGGGGAAGACTTTAGTGACATGGCCTGTGCGCTGCGTCTGACCAGGGCAAAAACTGTGTGGCTTATTTGCAGCTCGGGTTGCTGCGAGGAATGTGCAGCACCGCTGTTAGTTCTGCGGCCGCAGCGAGGGCAGGGCTTGTTTCTCTTTCCAACATTGTCTAGACAGACCTGTTGCTCTGCTGGGTAGCTCTTAAGCAGTTGGAGGTGATAGTCTTGGCAAACTGCCTGCTGTTTGCCTAGCCGAGGAGTAGCTGAGATAGGGGACACTAGGACTTAGGTGGTGGGTTTAACTTTTAAATTCTTAGGTGGCTACAGACAGTATTTGTAGAAACATATACATTTCACTGTGTTTAGCTTTTCTTTTTAGGCTTTTTGGACGTATAAGCATTCATCTTGAGTAAATCCACGCTATGGAGCTGAAAGTATGTGTGCATTAGTAATGAGGAAAAGATTGTCTGCAACTAGCCTGTAAATACAAAAAGCCACTAAACCAAATCTGCGTGCTGTTTTGCTGTTGTCTGCTGCTAAGGTCTTTTTTTTTTTTTTTTTTTTTTGAGTATACAGTTTGAACACTGAATTTCCCACAGCTTTATCATGGAGTTCAGATTTGTTCATTGTCTAAAATTCAATATTAATCTACACTGTTTCACGTTGCTTGTTTCTAAGTTTCTTTGATAATATGCTGTTAGAGAGGCATGTGGCCATGGCTTTCTGATGTCGCATGATAACTGGAAACCAGTGGTTTCAGGGACTTGATTCAGTCTAGTTGGTTTGCTATGAAATATTAAATAAGAACATATCTAATGTATAATATACTACTTTTAAATCATGCAGATAGGCTAGAAAGCGGTTATATTGAAATTAATGTCAGAGAAAAACAAAACAGAGAGCTTGCTGGGGTTTGCCCACCATTGATATTTAGAGGCAGTGTGGCAGTTTTCTTTAGGTAAAAGGGCACTTCCTTCTGACTGTTTAAACAACAGGAACAAAAACTCTTAATCTGAAAGACTTCCTATCTTAGATTATCCCTGATAACGATGAAACAGGATGTGTAATTCCAACAAAAGAAGTTTCAGGGTTGTGTAGGATCTGCTGCGCAAGGAGTAAAGTTTTGTATGAAACAGAGAAACCTCAATGTTACAGTGAAACTTAAAAATGAAAAAATACTCTATGGGGGTTGAGCAATAGTGTAGCCCAACGCTTCGTCACTGGGAGAAGCAATATGGGACTCTTTGGGAGAGTGAGTCTCCAGCCACTTGGTGATCACTTTTTCTTACTGTCCCTGTGTCCTAGAATCTGCTGTTGGATTTGAGATATTAAAGACGCACTTGTTGGCCCTTTTTAGTATTTTTTAAGAATATGTTACGCATGAATTTTTCTAATCCCTTCTTAGACTGCTGATATTCTCTGCCTTCATAACTTGCTGTAACAACAAATTATAGAAATTCACTCTGTTGTTTTTCAGCTAGAAGGGTAGGTAAATGTTAATGTTAAATGAAATCAAAAGTTCCAAATTTGCGAGTAGTTTCACTGTAATTTTCCTCATTTTCTCTTAGTCTGTTTTATGATCTGTAGTACAATGCAGTGAGTTCATTTCTTTGCTAGTGAAACAAAAAGGAAGGGTTATCCTGCAGTTTGTAGTGCTGTAAGGCCAAACAGCTATTGTTCACTTCACTCGGGATGGATTAAGCGGATGTGCAGATTAAATAGTTTGGAAGGAGCTATTTGAACAGTTTGGTTTATTCCTTTGAGCAAATGTCCGCACTGGTAAGGAGAATTTTTTCTAAATGTTTTGGCTGTATTTTGACAGGCTGCTTTAGTGATTGTTCCAGCAGTTTGTAGTATTTTCATGAAACCATTTGTATAAAAGCATTTTTATGTGGCACAAAGACAGTATATATTGCATAATTTTAATGGCTGGAGAGGAGAGTCCAAACTTTCAGCTTTCTACTTTCAGCTTTCAGCTGCTAGGCATGATTTATACTTTGCAGGAGCAGAGCTGCTTTCTTCGTTACTAGTATTACAGGTCAGTATAGTTTTGCCTCTATTATTTTTAAGTATTTATTTTAGTTATTTATTAGGTAGCTGTGTTTAGAACAAAACGTAGAAAACCAAAGTAGAAGTCCTATCACAGAGTAATACTCAGTTTGCTGATTTAGTACCCATAATTCAGGAAATGCTGATATTTAATATTCTCTAAAGCTAACATTCAGCGATTCTTTTTGAATATTGGGAAATATCGGTAGTTTTTCTTATAGTATAGTAATATCATCTATCTCATCCATATGAGAATTGTAAAATCAAGCTGGGCAAATAACGACCACCTCAGAAGATGGTTATGGTCACAGCACACTGTATAACTTGGTTCTGCTAGAATAAAACTCTTAACTTGACCCTTTATGTATTCTGGGAGTGCTTTATTTTTATTTTATTTTATTTTATTTTATTTTATTTTATTTTATTTTATTTTATTTTATTTTATTTTATTTTATTTTATTTTATTTTATTTTATTTTATCTTATTGCCCCTCCAAGCATTTAGTTTGTATAATATCACAGTTAATTTCAAGCATTTGATTAGATTTCTATTCTTTTTGCCCATCTTGCAATTTGAATGGCAGCTATTGCTCTTTGTGTTGCTTACATTCATGAGTTGGTGTAGTTTGTATATTATGACAGTGACAATTACTCTAGGGATCTTAACATGGATTTCTGAACTGAATCTAACTGAATTTCTCTTGCCATAAACAAGAATAGTACTTCAGCGATGGAAAGGTGGTGATTTAATTAAGGTTTTGGGTATTTGAAAAGTAACAGCAATGTTGAAGTGTAGGCAAGACACAGGTGAGTAACCTCCTGCTTTGTCCTTGAGATCCTTAAATACATATTTTTTTCTGTTTTGGTTGGTTTTATAAACATAAGGTGTCTTTACCTACAGTAAATTCTTATTTTGTCTGACAATTGTTTGTTTTAAAGAGTTAAAAATACACTTCCAATAAAAATCAAGCTTCTAGAATTAAACTTAAAGCACGGTGATCTTGGGTCAACTGCATCTTACAATACAAATTAGCTTCATACTTCCTATTAGCATTTTCTGTTTAGAGAAAGTGCTGGTATATTGAAATTCTTCTTTGGCCAATGGCTAACAACTCCTACAACTTGTCACATGTTGGAAAAAGTCTTAGATTCTTTGGCAACTCACTATATTTAAATAGATGCCTTTTCAGAGCTATACAAAATATGGTAAAACAACAGAAGTCAGTACTTTCTTTGGCATCTAATTATAAAGAAGGTTTAGAGCTACCAGAAACTAGGTACAGCTTTTTTACGGTAGAGGAGTTTGGAGTTATTTTCAACACCCTCAAACTCAACACTTTGACGAAGCAAAACTGGCATACTTGTATAATTTTTAACACTGGAGATTACTTCAGAGAAGCAATGTTAAAATATCGAAAAGTATTTTAAGTACATTTAAAACTTAGATGATAGAGAATCTTTCTGCATATTCCTTTGCATAGGAGATTTTTTTCTTCTGTTCCAGCTTTGCTCATGTGAACTTGAATCACCGAATGCTATTCGGTGATAGAGATTAAAAGTGAGTATGCCAAAACCAAGTTCTTTTGAACTGTGCTTGGAGTGAATACCCAGAACAGTAGTTTGTGCAGGTGTTCTGAAAACAGACCATAGCACCTTCTGCCATTTTTTCCTTCAATTTGTTGAAAACATAGCCTTTTCATTTGTGTTGTAGTCAAAGCTTTTGGCAATATTCTTTTGCATTATTCCTCTTGATTAGCCAGTATTTCTGGAAATTTGACTTTGTCTATAAAAGTTTGACATAGATACACCAGATTCTGGGATAAAGACCTTTTATGTAGACTTTCTTCCACAATTTTATCCCCTAGTCTCTCGGAGATAGTTTCAGACTAACCTATTGACAAAAATAAAAGAGAAAGTTCTGTGTTTCCTTTCTATCATGTGCCAAGTGCTTGTATGTATTAAATGCACCTAGCACACAAGGTGAATAAGTGGCTGTAGCTTTGTAGAGCATAAAGCAGGCTTAAAAATCAATACCAACTACCATAGACTAAATATGCTAGGAACTCTTTTTAGGAAGAGCTTGTTAATAGTTAGTGGCTTGTTCTTGGACTTCAGATCAGATTGTCACAAGGTGTTAGGATTTATCCAGTACTTTGGGATTTTGTGGGAGAACTGATGTGCAGAGTCTCAAGGACAATGGTAAGTTGGATTGCTTGAGCTAAAATAGCTCTGCAGTAGTAACAGCTAGAGAATAATGAACAGAAGTTATTGACAACTGAAGCTTAGTTAAACTCAGATGTGGACTAAAGCGTTTTGGAAGCTGATGTGGTTGTGCTGCACCTCTGGCCAGGTGGTTGTGAACAGGTATTAAATTGCCATAGCTGAGATTGCCAAGTTCCAGTAGATACTTGTTCTGGAAACCTAGGATCTTTCTAGAGCAACTTGAGCACAAGAGAGCATTCCGAGCACTTCAGCAGCAAAGATGACAGTTGCTGCATGTGCAAAGGAGCTGTCTGCAGTCTGAAATTCTGGTAGCTTTAAAAGAAGCAGATAAAATCCCAAATTTATACGTGATACTCATATCACCTTTGCTCTAGCTGCAAGTTTTGTGTAAGTTTCCCGGGAGACTTTTACCATTTGATACAACTGAAACTTAGGTGGGATAATAATCAGTTTGACTATATATGAGAAATTATCAGGAGTTGTAACTAAGCAAATCAGACCATTCAGGTATGGTGGTGCGATTTGTTCATTTTTACTAAAGACTAACGGATTCTAAAAATGACCAAGGCAGATCATGCTTGTTCATTTTCAGTCCTCTCTTTTCCCACACCCTAGTCATTGTGAGAACTATCCATAAGAAAATACTATAATATCACGTGGAAGTGCTCCTTGTTTTCAGAATACTAATACAAGCATTTTCTCTAAAAGTAAAGAAAGGACTTCTATTTGTTTCTTTTCTAAAAAGAATGATAACACATCTTTGATAAGTTGTCCGAAATCCTCGTACCTAATAGGTTGCTTTTTGATCTTGAAGACATACGTTTAGCCTCATCATCAGAATATAGGGGATATTTAATTAGCAACATTATGCTGTCAGTACAGTCCTTTTTAGGCTTGTCAGCAGCCCTGTAAGTCTTGTTGTGGCAGTACCATATCTAAGGTAGCAGAGCATTCTAGTTTCTTTAATCGTAAAGAGCTAATTCTATGGTTTGTTATCTTGGTACTTGAGATTAATCAAGTGCGAACTCATAATTTACCAGGAATGTTTCTAGACATGATTGCAGTGATGGACTGTTTATCCTGGACAGATATGTCAAATATTAAATCAATTGAAATGTGAAAGACAGGAGTAGGAATGCTTTGGAGGATATATGGCTATGTGGTTTTTAAGCATGTTGGCAAGTTTCTCTGGATTCCATCTGTGCTTTTTGAAAGTGTTTTTTTTTTTTTTTTTTTCCTCCTCCTTATTTCTAAGCAATTAACTTGTGTGTGACTTCAGGTTTTCCTTCAGCTGGTTTCTTAGATTTAACTTGGTTTCTCAGGTGTTACAGGAAGCCAGGGTATTCTGGTCGGCTATGACATGCTGCAGAACAACTAAGAACTGCCAGATCGTGATCTTACTCTGCATAGGGCTGGTGTCCATCTCTTGTGTGGAGCGATTCATCCACTGCCCTGATGCTGCTGGGAAGCTCACTGACTTGCCCTGTTGACTGGTGCAATGTTCCATGCCCAAGGATCTGTCTGGTCCTGCAAGGATGGCGGGGAGGGAGCCTGTAACTTGAGGCTGGAAGTAAGCCCTATTGCGAGGCACAAGGGCTGCCAGTGTGCAGGGATACGCCTAAAATACAAAGTTGAGAGGCAACACTCATACTTACCTTGACATGCCCGTTTATTTTATTTTTTATCTCCAGAATCTTCTGTGAGAAGATTTCTCAATGTTTCTAAGCACTCTCTTCTAGTATTTTATTCCTGTTACTGTCAGAGGAATTCTCGTTACTGAGTCTTGCTTGAGTGATGCTGTTAGTATGTTCCTGTTTTTTCCTTTATGTTTCCTGTTTCACCTTTTCTGTAACACGTGTGCACGTGCACACACATTTTGGTGCACTGTTACCTTGCCAAGTGTTTTATGGTTTGTATGTCCGCATTTGATTTTTTTTTTTTTTTAATGCCAAAGGGTGCTCTTCAGAAAACCAGTCGAAGTTAATTGCTCCTTGTCCTTTTGATTTTGATATCTATCTTGCTAATTGTTTAGGTGGTAATGTTTTAGATGTTTATCAGAATATTTATCAAAAACATGCACTTAATGTGCAACGCTTGTTTTCTTCCCTCCCTCCTTCCCCCAGCATAGGTTGGCTAATAGTGAAAGATGGAGCCTATCTCTCTTGTGATCTCTTGTCCTTCTTAGTTATTAAGATGCCACTTTGTGTGTTCTGCATGCAAAGATATTTTGCAAAGATAATTTCATGACAAGCTGTTCGTCAACAGACTCATCACAGCAAAGGATGTGGAATGATAAATCTTACATTCCGTAAGCAACTGGGGGATCTAGGTTTTTGTAAACACATTTTCCATACTTCATTTTTAGGGGTAGATTTACCTCTCGATAGCAAATTCTTGCTTGTTTGGCAGCAGTAGTACTATTTGTCTTGGCCAGGCTGTGTTAATGTGTCTAGATCTTACAGTATGAATGCCGGCTACTTAGTTGAATTGAACAAACTCTATATTGTTTCTCTTGCAAATGCCTTTTTTTTTCTTTTTGTTTAAAGATAATCTCTGATTTACGTTGCTAAACAATATGTGTTTTTCCATCAGTCTTCTCCATAAATGGAAGTGCTTCCCTTAACAGAACACTTCTCCTGTAAAGTTCAGGATGCTGCTTCACCTCTCTGAAGGCTTCTCTAACTTTTGATTAGCATTTCAGGGAACAGCATTTAGACCATGCCCAGAACTTGTCAATCACTTCAAATGGTCACCTTAATCTTAATGTCTTGTCAGGACTGGTTCCACCAACACTAAAGCAACAATAAACTTTTTTTTTTTTTTCTTAATGAAGAAATAAGTAAAAGTTCCTACTGTTGAAACTTGTAAATATCTGTGTGTGTCACTACTTCAACAAATATTTATTGTTGAAGACCACTGTCCAGTGTCCTTGCTAGTGGAGTTGTGTTACTTTATCTGTATATTTAAATAGACTCTGAGCACTCCACTCTGAGTACAGACCATGCTGTTAGCATCACCAGCTAAAGGAAAACAGATGCCATAAGGAAAAAATTCAGACTACTGTTTTTAACAAGGCCTGGATTTGATCAGTCTGCCTTGGTCACTGGCAGTGTTTGGTCACTAGAATAAAAGCTGCAATAATCAGTTTCTAAATCAGAATTTTGACTGTGTGTTAATCTGACAGATTTTTTTTTTTTTTTTCAATCCCTGGGCTGCTGCTGGCAGTGCCACTAGCCCATTTTGGTTGGAGCACCTTTTCTCCCGCCGCCTGCCTCACCCTTTCTGTAGTAGCTTTCCTAATTCTCTTCTGGTATTTGAACCTCACATCCCTTTCTTTCATTATATGCACCCACCTGTCTTAATTTTGTGTTTAAAAAAAAAAAAATTTGTGAAGCAGATAGCATGTGTGAAGATACCAGAGGATGAGGAGCAGAAAGCAGAAGAGCTACATTGTCCTAACTTGTATCCTGGTAGTTTGTTCAAAAAAAGGTAGAATCTGAAAAACGTAAGTTGTCTGCACTTAGTGCTACATGCAGTGTCTGCAAAATCCTGATGCAAGTCTTGAAAGGTTTTATCTCAGCCGTCTTGGTTGATACTCTTTGGGGGCTTTTTTTCCAAAACAAATGACTCACAGCCCTTAGGTACAGGCCATGAATGCTTTCCTTTGTACGTGGGAGGAGGAGGGAGAAGGATCAGTTTACTTTTTTGCTTTTAAAGCCAATGGTAAAGTTATTTGAAAAGCAACTTGTGCTAATGTAGGAGGAAAATAGTTTAACAAACATTTTTTGAAAGAAGTCTATTTATAGTAAATTTGTCAGTGTCTTATGGAAGCTTCACCATTTCATTTCATGGATACTTACTTCTGTAAACTAAATTCTGCTGATGTTTAATTGAAGGTTGTATTATCTGGATATTTTAAAGACTTGTGGTGAAATGATATGATTAGAAGTGCGATTGATCAATTAGATACCTGTAAATGGAAAATGGATCATAAAATATATGTAACTGCATAAAACCAAAAAAAAAAAAAAAGCTCATTAGTGGGGCAGTTAATGACTGAAGTCATTATACGTCTGAAGCTGGTGTTCTCAAACTGATGGGTGCACTAGGGCATAGTAGCACAGGGCTGTAGCCTGAGGGTGGTTTTGTTGCTGCTGTTTTGAGGTGACCCAACTTGCTCCCTCCTCCAACTTCAGGTGCAGGCAGGACCTGCTAGTGGTGGTGGTGTGGATGGTGAGTCAACAGGACAGACCTCTGCCAGGGGGTCCTGCTTTAGAGACTGGCATTCCCAAAGCTCCTCTTGGAAGGGGGATGCAAGGTGATCCGTGTGCGATTTGAAGATTAAAGATGTGAATGCATTTACTAGAAGGATGTTATGACACTGGAGCAAAAGAGCCTAATAGTAAAAGTTGTAAATAGTAGAGCTTCATTCTATAGCAGGGAGGTTTAAACATATCTTAGTGCCTAAATGATTCTTAAAGTGTGAATACAGCTCTCTCTCTCTCCTTTATTTTTTTCTAATTTTTTTTAAATTTTTTTTAAATGAAGCTGCAGAAGAAAGATAATGTAATGTTGCTCTGTTGATCTAAAATTTGAAAGCCACACTGAATTTCTTGCTCTGTGATAGCTTTCCTGTATGATGAAAGAGGCCTATGGGATGTCAGCCAGATTGTACTGCTTTTATACTTTAAATAGCATTTTACAATAATTATGTCTAGACTAGGTGAACTGGTGAAAATCATTGTTTAGATAAAGTTTTGTGGCACTTAGAGTTAAGACAAAGTAAAATAATGGATAGGTTGATGAGGAGTCCCCCTTTGCTAGGGCAAAAACTGATGTGCCAACCTGCCTTTGCTCTGTAGGTGCTGCACTGAATGCTGTAGCAGCCATGAATGCAGAGCTGTGCTTTAAAATATCCCACTTCTTCCACCTTTTAGTTTGCAGCCAATTTGTTTTGCTTGCTCTTGGGAAGTATTGATTATATATGTCTGCCCTACTGCTATATTTTTATTACTTTACTATTGAAACCCCAGAATAAAAACCTTGCTTGGCTGCAGATGCTGTTTTATTTGGGATGTTTATATTGATGTTCTTTTGTACTGAAATTATATTTTTCAATTTAAGGAGAAGATATTTTCTTATGTAATGATTCTCTGAAGAAAGCGAGGTAAGAAAGGATTAGCACAATTAAGTACGAAGTAGGATTAACCTATTCACTGCTTCTGGTTTAAACACCGCTTTAAGTGTGAGATTAGGCATTTCTAGTGCGTTGCACAGCTTAAATATAAGGAGATGGAATACCTGACAACTGATTAGAATAATGGAAAGGAGTGTCTGAACACTTCTGCCAATTTTGATGCTCTTTGACGCATCTTTTGATGCTTTTTGACGCTCTTATTAGGTCTGTGGTTTTTTTTTTTGGTTTTTTTTTTTTTTTTAATCTTACTGCTTGCTGTTCTCTAAACTTTGTTCCTGCTTTTTTAAATAATGAAGCCAGGAACTAGTTATCTCACTTTTGGGAGAGGGGAGATTTTAAGCCTTAAAACAAACAAGAAACAACAAGACTTTTAGGGGGTTTCCTAAATGGCATTTATATAGCATTATGTAAAAAGATTTATATACATGTGTACACATGTGCACACATGCACCCATGTAAAGGCATGGACTTCTTGCAGTGTGATCCACAGAGTTGGTCCCCTACAGAGTCAAAATTGTGGCTGATCACAACTGGCAATGTTCATGCAGCGTTTGGGGGTTGTGCTTGTTCTCGCAGATAAGCTTAATCAAGGTGTGAGTTAGCCTGTCTGTGGAAAGGACTGTCAGGAAACAGGATGTCCTTTTGCTGCTATCACCAGTAGGTGGGATGTGGTTTGTTTTAAGCTTTGAGGGTAGGAGTAGGTATTGTAACATGTCTGCGGGTGCAGGGGTTCTGCAATAGAACATGGATGTGTCTCTATTACTCTAAATCTTAAAGTAGAGCAAACTCAAAACATCTCATGTTTCAAATGTGAAATGAAGTTTACTTTGCAGATGTAAACCTCAAGTTTGTCTTGAGCAGGAACACTTGCAATATGAAAACAAGGGGAGACAGATGAATATGTAGGACTTAAGGAAACCCAGGAAGACAGTTTCTCTCTCTCTCTCTCTTTTTTTTTTTAAAAAAAACATTAATTTGCTAAGTACTTTTAAGTACTTTTTTATTGAGAAGATAAGTGTAAATGATAAATGCTTAGAAAGTTAACAAAATGCCCTAATATTTCCCTTTAAAGTGATTTTTTTTTCTTAACCAGAAGGAAGGAAATGAAATATTTAAATCCTTCAAATAATTACTTTTTGAAAAGGTTTGAAATATTAAAAAGGTGTTCTCTGAGAAGGCTGTGGATAATGTCAATGTAATGATCAAGATGTTGATCAATTTTAAAATGTCTTTAAACCCACCTCATATTTAATAATTTCTCAGGTGTTACTTTCCTGTCCTGGAGTCTGATGGCCCTTTGTTTTCTCACCAGGTAGCCATTGCTGTAGACTTTTTATTATAGTCTTGTTTACATGAAAGACAAGATTTACCGGGGAATTTGCTATTTAGTCATCAAAGCGACAATGCCAATTTCAAATCATGCTAGCTGTTGTGTATATATATAGAGAGAGGAGGGAAAAAAACACCCCTTCAAATAGATGCTTAGAGCAGACATCTGCATTGATGCACTTTTTTAGGGCTATATAGATACTGCTTCTTCACTCTAGCTGCTTTATTTTTACTGCAAGAGATGCAAGAAATAGCTGACGCTGAGGAAAATTAACCAGCTTCTTCCTGATACTTCATAATGCTGCTTACATCATCCTTATTTCTAAGAGAGAAAACTAACATCTGAGCATTCGTTAGATATAATGCTAATAATTAACTGGATTGAATTAGTTATTGCAATTGTCTGTTGGTGTTCACAGACACAGTTAAAAGTGGGTCACAGACACCAAATGCTTATGAGTTCTTGCTTTGACTTTCATATTAGTGCTTATGTGATTTGGCTGGTAGTTTGGTAAGGAAAAAGTAGAATGCTGCTTCCAGTTTTTCTTGCAGCCTTATTCAGGTAAAAGTAACCTAGTCCCTCCTAATGTAGCAGCTGTGTTACAGGGTAGAATTGTGTTAATCCCTCAAACAGCTCAGGAAAGGGATTCAGAGGATGGGATTCATGGAGTTATATGATAATGGATTAATTTAAGTTAATTAAAGTTGTGAAAATGAGTTTATACCTAAGCCTTTGGATTTCCAAAAGAGAAGCTTTGGTGCCTTGAGGGAAGTGTGTTAGTAAAATATGATGAAGAAATGAAGGAATTTAGTGAGAGAAACCACAGGAGTTTCTTCAAACTGGAGAACAAAGTCTTGACTGAGTTGAAGTCAAATTTGGAAGAAGGGCTTCTGAAATAAATGTATAACCTCTTTCTTTGAACTGTGGTGGATTTGTACATGAATTCCCATGCTGAAAACAGGAGTAGTGTTTAGAGGGGTTGTATAGATTGTCATAAATACCTATACTGAATACATAGCATGAAGATGTTCACTAGATCTTTCTGTACTAGAAGGTGATTTCAGCCAGAGCAGTTTTCTGACTTTGCCCACTGCATTTCAGCCTGGGACTATGTAAGAATTCAGAAATATGGGCAAGGTTGTCAAGAGGTGTGTTGTTTGAATATTTTGTAGACAGTTACTAAGAGTTTTTTAACAGTTCATACATCAATATTATGTGCTTGGGTGCAAGAGGTGAAAGAAACAAATCTTGTACCATGCTGCATATTTTCCTTTGGAAAGTATAAGAATAGTTTGTTCAGCTGACTGATATTGCTAATTTTGCTGTGGTGGTGTTCTCATTTAGTTGTCCAGGAAGTAAGTATTGAAAATGCTAAGGTGCTATTTTGGATTAATTCAGCCTCAGTTTTAAAGATTTCTACAACTTGCTAATTTAGTACTGTAAATTAATCTCCCTTCTAATACTTTATTTTTTAAGATGATTTGTGTGTATAATACAGTATCAAATCTGTAATTGTGAAGTGTGCATATTTTTATAATATGAGTGGGGTAAGGAACTGACGTGACTTACAAGTCTGCTGTGCTGCTGTGCTAAATGCCAAGGTAAGAAGCTGCTTTGTCTTCATTCTTATAATAGGGAAAATTGACTCTTGCATCCACCTTAACATACATACATATTGCTTTCAAAAGAGAACTGAGATGGGGAACTAGAATAAGTATGGCAGAAGACTATGCTTTTAGCTCTGCAGTTATTTTGGAGAACAGAATATTTCAAGATCAACTTAAAATTTGAGGTGTTGCTTTCCATTGAGTTTTTCACATTGAGTTTTTTTTAAAGCTCCTGAACGCTAGTGTTCTTCTATGCATAGGCTAAAGAAGAGGGGGCTGGTTCAAACTTCAAGTGTGAAATGCATACTGTTATTTCGGGGAAGAGCATTTCAATAGAACGAGGTGTTGAGGAGGGATCTGTGATGAATAAGGTGATATTGCGTATCTGCAAATTGGTGGGGCCTTCCCTGAGGAATTTAATTTGCTGTAGGAACATGAAATGATTCAAGCAGAATATGAGTTGTAGGAGTTCAGCTTGTCCAGCTCCCTGCTCAAAAATTGGAGAGCATCTTACAAGCCAGAGCAGCTTGCCTGGGGCCTTGTGCAGTTGAATTTTGATGTTTCCAGAGATGGCGATTCCACAGCTTCTCTGGTCAACCTGCTCCAGTGCTTAACTGCTCTCTTAGTGTTGTTCTTTTTTCTTTATTTCTGTTTGAAAGTTCCTTTTCTGCAGCGTTTGATTGTTACCTCTCATCTTTTTCTTGCACACCTTGGAGACGAGTCTGACTCAGTAAGCTCTAGAATGACCCATGGGGTAAATGAGAATAGTAAAGTTCCTGCCTTAGCTTCTCTTAGGACTGAACAGACAGCTATCCTAGCATCTCCTCATACATCTTGTACTCTAGCCTCTTTGGTGGCTCTCTGCTACACCTGCTGTAATTTGTCGAAGTCTTTCTTGGTCTGGAGAGCCTGAAACTGGGCCCAGTATTTCAGATACCCTCTCAGAAGTGCTGATTAGAGAGTGTAATCATTTTCTACAGCCTGGTGGCTATTTTGTTCAAGTCCAACTCTTTAGCTTTGCCTTGGGATTTTGAGGTTTCTATCAGCTCATTTATTCAGCCTGTGAAGATTTTTCTGAGCAGTAGCTCTACTGTCCACTGTATCAGTCTGTTAGATTATTAGACTAATCTGTTAGACCTCAAGCTACTTATCTGATAGCCTGACCAATTTATCATTTACTTAATAGTGTATGTATTCAATCCATAGCTCTTTAGTTTGTACTAAAGTTTGTACTGTGGGAGGCTGTGAGCCCTGCAAAAGTGAAGTTAAATGATGCCTGCCCGCCTTCTGTCTTGAGTGAGTCATCACACCATAGAAATCGGTAAGGTTGGCCAAGTATGGTTTGTCCTTGCTAAACCCTTGAAGCTGTCCATTGCCACCTTGTTAACTTCCAGATATCAGGAGATGCCTTCTAGGAGCGTTTGCCCTATAACCTAACAAGAGGCTAAGCTGGCTGCCCTGTGGCTCCCCACTTTTTCCTTGATTTAAAATGAAGCAGACGTTATCGAACTTTAAACACACGTGCCTGATTACATCTCTCCTCCCCTCCCCAAATGTAATTTTTAGGAAGATAAGATCCTTTGCATTACAAGAAAGTCTGGTACATTTTGAATTACATATTCATATGTTAACACTGAGGCTATAAAGTCTGGATCAAAGACTAGCCAATTTCCCTTTACGTAGTGCTCTGTTCTAGAGGCATCCATATTAACCAAGTAATGTAAAATTGCTACTGTTTTATCATGCCACCAGGATCTAAGCAGTCTTCTGTAAATAAAATAAGTTACATGATCCACAGCAGTGGCACTGTAAAGTTGGCTTGTGTTGCAGCATGTCTGTCGAGAACTCAGATTGCCCTGGGAATTGAGCCTCTGAAAGCTGTGATTTACACGATGTGTTGAAAGCTTAAGAAATAACCTATTAAGGTTACTCTTTGCTAAAATATGTGTACAAGATAGGAAATGCATGCTAAGCGGACTTTCACGGGAAATCATCAACTTTCAGTTTAGTTGCTAAAGATGATGAAGTTCTTGCCCACCTGAAGGCTTCCCACTCTATAATGGGCTCAGCTTCATGGAACTGAAGCAAGGAAAATGCATAACATCAAAAATAATTATGTATAGAAAGGAAGCAATGTGAGTTTGGCCCTCGTCCTTAAGATTTCCCCCCATTTAGCTTTGTCAAAAAAGCATGCAAAGTGAGAGACTGATTGTTGGGGATGTTGTGATTATTTGTATCTGTAAAAATATATATGTATGTGATGAAAATCTGTCTTGAGCTGGATGAAAGGCTGTGATGTCTTTCCTCTGGGCCTGAGCAGAGCTGCTGCCTGGGCAGTGTCACTAGTCATCCGGTGGCGCGCAGAACCTCTGGCTTGCCCTGCCACTGCCTCCAGTCTGCTCTGAGGAAACTTAATTTATTGAAATGACAGCACAGATCCAGCATAACCTTTTAGTATAATTAAAGTAAGAAGTGCCCTTGGGAAATATGTTTGAATATGAGAGGAAAAAAAAATGAATCTGATTGTAACAATACAGTATTTTTCAGGAAAAAGAAATGTCTGGATAATTTATGAAAAATGCCATGTCTAAGAGGACCTTCCATGTAAGAGGATAAAAGAAAATAAGAATATGGATGAGTGCATGGAGGACGTGTTAACTGAATTATCTTGTTTCATGGTTCTATCTGTCTAAACTTAAGGTTTTTATTTTACCAGTTTTAAAAAAAAAAAAAAAAGGCTAGAAAGAGTCTTTCTCACTCCCCACTGCAAATCCCTTGTAATGAAATATCCAGCCAATGCTTAGTTCAGATGCTTTTCAAAGCACCTGTTGAAAACATTTGCTGCAATATTTTCATGATTCTTTGTAGGCTGAAGATATTCAAAAAATCTAGGAAAAAAATAGAAGATGTTGCACTTGTAACTTTGACAGTTACTTAACTGAAATCTCGCACCAAAGGCAGGTGATTGTGGCTTATTAGCACAGTACTTCTGCGACGCTATCTCCAGGTTTACATACAAGGCTAGAACCAAATATACTGCATAAACTAACAACATTCTCAAGCTCTTATTCCTCCATTTCATAATTTTGATTTTTAAGTAAACATGGTAGTCTTTTCAGATGAACGTTTGGGGAAATTTTATATCTAATAGTTCAAAGTATATTATTCATTGCAATTTAAAACTTTACTTTCTTTTTGAAGAATCTTTAAGCATCTTGAATATCAAGAATGATCATGCATTTGAACCTAAATAACACATTCAAATTCTACATTTTTTTTGCAGTCCAAATGTTTAATAAGGAAAATCCTTAACTGTAGCAAACTGTTAAAACTGTTTTTTTTAAGACGGATACAAAAGAGGTAACTGCATACTGCAGTAATATAGACAAGAAAAGATTTTTAAAATATATATATGTATGTATGCAAAGGTAGTAAGTAACTTATGGAAAACAAAGCCGTGCAAGTCCCAAGTTGGATCATCTTTTCTAGGTTACAGTTTTGAGCATTTTGGGTTTTATGGAAGGTAATGTATGCTGTGTATGAGAAGATAGATTTTATTCTTTTACTTTTAAAAACAAGACAACAAATTGTCATTCTTTCTGGCAGCTATATAAAGATAGTCTCTTTATATAAAAAAAAATAGTGAAGCAAGTTACTTGTGCTGCAAATAAGACAAGTCTCATAGCTAACTGTTGTTTTTGAGCTTTGCTTAGTCTGTCCTTTTTTGGATAGATGGTCATTTGGGGATTTTTTATGTGCTAGGTCTCCTACTGTCATCTTTTACATGAGATAAAAATCATACAATTTAAGTTTGGGATGGGGATATTTTCTGTGGCTGGAACACTTTCTTGTGTCTCTTGGTTCTTCCATGCTTTCTCTAAGTGTTATTGTCCATTTGAAGAATAATTTCTTTAGAATATTATTCTATATTTTGAGCATTTCAGTCTGACTCTAGTATGTGTTTTCAAATCTAAATAGCATTTCTTAACAAGAATAAGACACGAATTTTTATGTGAATCGGCATATGACAAACCAAGAGACAGTACTGAATTGCCAACTCAAAATGGAACTGTATGTTCAACTTATAAAACAGTACATAAAGATGCTGCTGCACATACCTTACTTTAAGTTAGTAATTTCATGTGACAAATACAGACTTTCATTTGAGATTAACCTGTTATTCTGTATAACTTTTTTCTCTGCCCGGATGTCTTGCAGTGATTTCCTTCACCTTTTGGTATTTCCCTGCTGCCATGGAACTGACTGCTGCCAGGGCTGCAAAATCGTGAAAGAGTAACAGCTTTCTGGCAAGAAGGGAAATTTATTCTGTAAATTGCACTGTTACTACAAAAGCAAACAGCTTTTAAGTTGATGTTAAACAGTTTTATACATTTAGTGAAAAGCAGTTTTCTTTCAGTGGAAGATGTTCATTGCACAAAGGAAGCTTAGCTTCAACAAATTGAACAGCAACTGAAATTGCTGACTGAGCTGTTGCAGAGCTGAAAGCCAAGCGCCCTTCCTTGGTCCCAGCATTAGATTCTGTTCCTCCTCAACAGCAGTGTTTTATTCATAGCAGGGACTTTTCCATCTGGTTTCTGATGTTGCAGCTAATCTGTATTCGACTTTATTAATGAGGAGAAGATGTGGGAGAGATGAATGAATCTCTGTGATCAGTGAAGACTTTTCTAGGCAAAGGCGAGAACCAGTTCCTTAAAGAGGTCTGTCAGAGGAATCATTTTGAGCTTCTTCCTCCGAGTTCACCTTCCATTTGAATGGCAGCTCTTAGTTCGGAGCAGTCTGCTTTGAGAAATCGAGTTACAGTTGTCCTTATGTCCCAGTTTCAGTAACAGTGCAAAGCACCTAATATTTCCATTTGGCCGCTGAAGAGAAGCACCAAGAAAGGGTAGAGTGGGAGTAGCGGTGGGTGAGCTAAACTTTAAGTGACCTGAAGTTCCCCCTTCCTCCTCCCAGCCCTCCAAACCCTTCCCAAATTCCCAAACTGAGGAGAGAATCTGCATCGCTAATCAGGTTCAGGATGAGTCTTGTGTGCAGTTTGAAATGTTGAAAACCTTTTACAATAACTTTAAGATGTTTGCAAATAGCTTAACTATTGAGTTAAGCCATATGAGGCAGAATGACGTGTTTATATAAACTTGCTGGCTTTCTCTCTGAAGTGTCTATTTTAGTTAGGAAAGCAGAGCTGTAGTATAAGTGTATCTTTTATAGTGAAGTGGAGAACCCATGTTTTAATTGTGATTATACCAGCAGAGCTTCAGGGACCAGCAGAGCTACAAAATGCCACCCAAATGACCTAAAACATGGTGTCGGAACCAGGATTGTACTGCTCGGTGAATGTGTGTACTTTAAGACGTTAATATTAGAAACATTCAGGGCTTTTTTTCTAGCTTTGTGCCAGGCAGTTTAAAAAGAAGCAGCAGTAGCATCATCTATCTTCAAAACTCCTCGTAGTCACATCCCTGCCAGCAATCCTAAGGGTGGATGGAGAGTGCATGCAATCTTAGGTTTTCCTTGCTCTCCTTAGCCTGCCCAAATATTCTCCCTATGGCTGCAGTCCTGCAGTTTTCCTCATGCGTTTGTCTTTTTTTTAATTAGAAGGAACCATCCTCTAACAGAAGAAAAAGAAGCAACCACTTTTTAAACTAAAACTTTAGCCTAGCAGACTGTGTGTGGAACGTAAGTGGGGATGCGAAAACAGGAACATGTTCCATTTGAGCTCAGCTCTTGTGTTTGCTGAGGCTGTGCTTGCTAGGGGTTTTGAGCTTTCTGTATGAGCTCATCACTGGGGGAGGAAAGCAGTCTTCCATATGAATAATCTTATGATTCATTACTACTATGTTGGGTTTTTTTATTTTCTGTGAGCCTTTTGAGTGCCAGACTCCTCTCTTCTCCTCTACCTTTCATCTGTCTTGGACCTTATAAGGCAGGTGGGCTTATCCAGAATAGTGACTGACTTTTACCACTCTCAGTCTTACATATGCACTTATAGAACAACATAAATATATTCAACTATTTGTCAAAATTTAAATTTGTTCTCCCCCCCCCACCCCGCATTAAGTTGGCAATCACTTCTTTCGATAGCTGTGTGTTTTGGCAGATGGACTTGAAGCCAGAAATGGATGGCTTTATCCGTACCCTCCCTGTCCCACACTGAGCTCCGGTATTTGGAAAGTGTGCACTAATCTAAGCATAATGGTTCCTGGGATTTTTATAATACTTGCCCATTACAGATGGGCAAGTAAACTTTGCAGGATGCTTTTGAAGGCCTGATGGCATGGGAAAGAGACAAAGAATGCTTTCTTATCTGTTGGAACATGACTTATATTATTTCTTCCTCAATAATGCTAAAGTAATTATCTGGAAGTGTATTTGGTGATCAGAGTAAAGTGAGTGCTAAGTTAGCATCTTCTAGCACCTTTCTGTCTGTTACTGCAGCCTCGGGGACATGAGCACAAGAAGTTAGAGACGGGAAAGAGCTCAGCTCTAAACACTGAGGTCAGTGAAGACATCAGGGAAATGCAGTGAACCAGGAGAGCAAGGACTGGTGTTGAAAGACACTCTTCTGATTCGGCTGGTCTGCGTGCCTTTCAGCTGATGAAGTTCATGTACAGCAGAGGAATGCGGAGGGTGCTGGGCCAGCTACTAGGAACAGTCTGTGTTAAATTCAGCATTTTGCTTGTGAAATGTGGATCAAGAAAAGAGAACTCTATTAAATGTTTTATTCAAATATTGAACTATCAAATCAGCATTTGACAGCAGTCCTAAAGATTCTTGTCTACGAAAATCTATGCCGTGATGCTTTATCTCAAAATAAATAATCATTTTAGAGTGCAGAAGTTTTGCCAAGAGAAAGTAAATGATAGGAATAATCCAATGCTGTTAAGAAAATCCTTTTATTGTGAATGAGGTTTGAAATATTCGAGGTCTAGACTTTTGTCTAGTACTTCTTGTTAATGCATAAAATGAAATGCAGCTAAAAAAGTTTAAGGCTGGTTAAGGAAAAACTTGAAATGACCCACATGATCAGCTTGTTTGTGCTTACAATTTGTGTGAATTGAGCACCAAACAGTTGTATTTTTTTTTTTATCAAATAAAAGCTCACTTTCAGATTCTTATCAGTGCTTTAGCCTGTCAAGAGTGAGAAGAGTGCTCTGAATTTGAGCTTCTGGATTTGACCATCTAGTCCACGGATAAGCTTGTGATCACTGATTGAGCCATCATCACTCAGTCATTCTCCATCTTTGCCATTGCTGTAATCATAGTGTGCTAGCTTGTACTCATGTTCTCAATTTTTAATAGAACTCTAAATTACTTTTTTAAATCATGCTGCTATGTGTTTGTGAATCTGAGAGCAAGAGCTCTACAAGCCACATGGCTCTGCTTCCAAGCGAGTTATCTTGGTGCGGCACCTAGGGTGTAGCCTGTGTTAAATCTGAACTCGAACACAGCAGAAACCTGTTTCACGTTCAGATCTCGTCCAAGGTCTTGTACTACAGTTGCACATTTGAGAAAAACACTGGTGCTTGCGCATGTTCTGTCCTTTCTGAACAACACAGACGGTTTCTGGGCTGGGAGTTCTGCAAAACAGTTGTGGTCCAAAATACTGTAAATAGAGAAAATAGGGTGTCTTCTCGTATATTCTTGCATGGCCCTTTTCTGCTCAGAGAACCTTTGTATCTATCTGTGACATGCTTTTTTAGTGGGACAGCAAAACAGCTAACTACTTTCAGGGGTACTTTGGCCTTTGTATCTATCCTGTCTCCTTGGGTCTGATGAGGTCCTTGAGGTTGTGATTGTAGACATGAAGGTCCGTACATACGTTACAGCTATATTGAGGTACGTACATATTGAACTACTAGTTAGGAATAAGCTGGGATAGTTAGAGGTAGTTATTCTGCTCTGATATGGTTGCTAAATTGCTGATGAGGCTGGAATTTGTGTGACTTCTGAAAATACAGTATCTTTTCTGATCTGATCTTCAATGTTTTGCTTCCATAAGAGGTATGATCTGCCTTCTCCCCTCGCCTCGAGAATCTCTCAGGTGTTGAGCACTTCTCTGACTGCTACAGTGCCATGAAAAGGCTGATGAAAACTAATGCTATGTTCTGTCAAGAGCTTCAGTACTGAGAGTTAACAGAAACAGCTGCACACACTGCCGTAGTCTTTTCTGCGAAGAAATGGAAATACCAAATTAGGAAACTTGGCCTGATTTTTTTGTTTTGCTTTGTTTAAAGCAAGCTGTGAAGACCCCCGCTTTTGTATGTTATGAGTATGTTTTTCATTACTTAACGCATTTTTTATGAATGACAAAAGCAGTCTCTTCATCCCTCTTTTCAGTTCTCCGAATGTCAGGCTGCATTCCTTGCAAGCCAGGCCTCTCACGTGCCTTCTCTAGTGTTGCATCTGTTGGAGTGGTTGGTATGTTCAGACAATGTTGCTTACTGATAAGAAACCATTCCTTTCTATTTTTGTTTTCTGTCTGCATCTGGACATTTCCAGTAAAGACAACTTGTGTAGGGCCTCCTTTCCTTTTCTCCTAACAGTGTAAGAAAGCAGACCATGACAGAAAAACATACTCACGCCTGTGTTGAGCCTCCTTTTAACTTGAGTCTGCACCTTACCCTCCAGGTGGCTGCTGTAGATTAACTGATGAGAGCAGTAAGGTGTCCTGATGAAACTGAGGCTAATAGTAACCAAGAGAATCTTTCCTGAAGGAGATCAGGCAACTTCTAGATGGAAAGTGAGACCAAAAATGTCAGAACCAAATAGCATTTTCTTTATAATCAGATAAACTTTTTCAATGTTGAGCTTTATTGTTGAATATGTGGCGCATGGTCTTTTAAAAGTTTTGAAAGGCGCAAGGACCTTCCTGTCTTCTTGTAGAATAAACTGTGCCTGGAAAATGTAAATTGTTTAAAACTGGTACAACTCTTACTTTTTTTGTTCTTCAGTCTTTACAGAAATCTTTATAAAGTTTAGAATTTACCTAAAATTCATGGTTGGTGGTGAGGAAAACCACGATCTCTTCTATTAAATCTTGTGTCGGTTCTGACAAAAACTTTTCAGATCAAGCATCTGTAAGCAAAATGCCTAAGTGCTTACTGTTCTGTATTTATGAAAGGTGTATTTCCCTGAAGGTGACTTTAACATTGCAAATAAATAATAAAAATATGATAATTTGTTAGAAGTAATTTTACATTCTAATCTCAAATACTTCAATTTTAACAGTGAGCAGAGTATCTGCCAAGCACGAGCTGCAGTAATGGTCTATGATGATGCCAATAAGAAATGGGTACCAGCTGGTGGATCAACTGGATTCAGCAGAGTTCACATATACCATCACACAGGCAACAACACATTTAGAGTAGTGGGCAGGAAGATTCAGGATCATCAGGTAAGTGATTCTGAAACCTTAAGCTACTCTGTTGATTGCTTTTAGCACTAAATATGTTTTCAATAAAATGATGTGAACTGCAAGTAATGAATTTACTTTTTAACTGAACTAGCAAAACTATATTACAATTTCATTTCCTCTTCCCTGCCCATGCTGCTCATCACTTTGCAAACCTTCAGAGGACATTCCTTGTGCGTTCTTTACCATTCTTTCCAACATGCAGATATATAGGATAGAGGAGGAAAGGCTAATATTATTAAATTGCTACTGTGAAATTTAACTGCATCATTGGAGATGAGAATGTTTAAACTACAAAGTTCAGAAGGGGGTAATGAAATTTGTCCCCTTGTCTATTCTCGTAACCAGTTTTGGGTGGTATTGGAATTAAAGTTACTGTTTGTTTGAATGTTGTGATCTTTGTATTGGGACAATGAAATGAATGTGCACAAGGTGAAACTGGTGAAAAAACAGTAGTTTTTAAACATAATTAAAATTTCTCTTTTTTTAAATCGTAGGTGGTAATAAATTGTGCCATTCCAAAAGGGCTGAAGTACAATCAAGCTACGCAGACCTTCCACCAGTGGCGTGATGCCAGGCAGGTGTACGGTTTGAATTTTGGCAGCAAAGAAGATGCCAATGTCTTCGCAAGTGCCATGATGCATGCCTTAGAAGTATTAAATTCACAGGAAGCTGGTAAGGACATCTTACGTTTTTTCATGTATATGTTCAGGCTTCCAAAAGTTAAGTGTTTATGCAAAAAGGTGAGGTAGTTAAGTCTTGTTTCTAGCAATGCTGCTATTTTCAGCCTCTAGTCACTTAAATTATTAGGCCATTTTGTGTGACTAACTGCTGCTGCTCGGCTGTGACTTTAACTTACTGTCATCCATATAAATACAGTCCCTAACGAGCAAATCTGTTCTCATTTTTTTTCATTTCATCTGTGGTATGTAGTAACTTTCAGAATTTCAACACACATGCACATGCAATGCAAAAACCAAAACACTAGAATTTAGAACCCTCTTTCAGGCAGTAAGATAGCATTCTTGCAATGCAGAGTTTTCTAACTTGGACACCTTGGAGTCAGGAGTTACTAAAATGATCACATAGAATTTAGACAGGTGATATTTCATTCTCTGTTTCACTTGTGCTTTTCTAGAGAGGAAATGAGATAACGTACAACATTCAAATCATTGATTGAGAGTTTGTAGGTTTCAGTTCTCCAGTGGTGCCCACAATGTAGTGTAGGAGAGGCACTATCTCAGTGATCTGTGTAATGCCTCAGCACAAAGGGAGTTTTTAACTTGCACAGCTGCCAATAAACTTTTGTGTTCCTGTAACCAGATAGAATTCTTTTGTCCTCATTTAACTTTAAAATTTGCTCCTGTAACAAGAGATGCCAACTTTTTCTCTTGCATAGAAGAGAGTCTATGCATGACCTTACTAGAGGTGACTCTGCAACAGCAAGGAAGGGTGATTTTTACCAAGTGTGCCTTCTTTCTGATGCTGGCCTTATGACTTAACCTTTGAAAAAAAGCTATCTAGAAGATGAAGAATGATACATTCTGCAATGCTAATACTGTTATGTAGTGTACAAGGCAAAAAAAAAATTAAATAATAAGAAGTTCTTGCCGGTTAAAATAATTCAGTTGAGTATCCCATTCTCCTGTTTCCCAGTTGTATATTAAACTGAATATCTAAACCCCTCAATTCTCTTTTCCCTAAGGTTTTCTTGATTTAATGTACTCCAGGGATTTATTGTCTGAGCAGCCAGCACTTGAGAACACACTAGCATTGATTTGTAATCATTTGATGTAAAATCTGAATAGGTTTGTTTTATGGAAATCATCCCAGTCTTTTTGTAGTTTACGATTGCCTCTGTGTATACTGTATATGCATGTGTATATAGTAGGCATGTGTATAAATATGTATATGTGTATATATATTTTTTTCTTCATTTAATTTTGTTCCCTTCTATCATTAAAATTGAGCTACTACATGCTGAAATGACATGTACAGACATGACAGTGCTCATATTGGAATTAGTCTGCCTGTTTTATATTTTCATTTCACTGCTGATTATCATTATGACTATGCTTTACACGCAGCATATTTGAACTGACCATTTATGTTTTTATGCTCTTTGTTACCAGAATTTCTGGTAATCTAAGGTATCACTGAAGTTTGTAAAGATTCATTGGTTAAACTTGGACAAAATTGAACACAAAATGTGTTTTTTTTTTGACTTCTTGGTAGTCTTAAAATGACATTCAGAAAAATTCCTCATAAAATGGTTTTAATTTTGTCCAAGCCTAACTAATGAATTAAAGATTTTTGAACAGTTCATGAAAGCATGAGAGCAGAGTATGATAACATGCCCTGGTTACTGGCTAGGGTGCCATAGCTTACCCAGTTTCTTATTAACGACTTTGAGGTGTAGATCTGACAAGGCTGTGAACAGCTTGCATAATAATATTTGAAAGAGACTGGTTGTAACATTTAGGTTCTCTGAATTGTAAGAAAACAACTTTGTTTGTTCTTCCTGTGCTTCAGTTTTGTAGTAGCAGACAAAAATCAACACATATTAGCTGTGTTACAAATGGGTGCTGGCTGCCATCAGTGTAGAAGGAAATACAGTTCTTCCCTTACCTCTGTGGATCAAGAAAGTCTGTGGCCGTCTCAGGATGAAGTTTCATATTAGCTAATAGTTTGCCTGTATCAAGGTAACAACAGATATATAGATGCTCGGATTCCCAGCAAGATGATACAAAATCAAAAATTAATGCTATCAGTATGTTAAAATACCTTCAGCGGATGATATCTGAAGATGAGTAGTTCTGCATTATTGGACAGAAGAATGCCTTTCAGATGTATGTGAAGAAACTTTTGTAAGGTTCCTTTCCAGACAAAGCTAAGTCGTCTTATCCTACTGGCATTCAAATACTCTCAGCAGCTGTTCCTTATTTTTATCAGCTGGTAGGTTTGTCAGTATGTGGTCTGCATATTATTATTTTTGACCCTTGTCACCATAAGAATTAAAAAAAGATGTATCAAATATTTCTCTGAATGTGACCATTTCTGTGCAGCTTGTGCTCCAGAAACGCCCTTAATAGGCTCTTTACTGAAGCTTAATGCGTTTCTTTTCTGGTCTCTGAATAACACAGAAATCGCAGTTAGAAATGGATCCTTGGTGTTAAATGGTGTCAATGAACTACACATGCCCTGGGACACGAACTATTTCAAATAACTGGTTTGTCTCACAGGTCCTGTTGTATTTGAAGATTGACCAAAATTTGATGTATCTGAGAACTTTACCATCATGCTCTGATATTTAACTAGTATACTAAATGCATTTGTTTAATTGAAAACAAAACTGTGCTGCTTGGCTTCTGTACAATTCAAGATTTGTGTGTTTGTAGGTCTTAAAAAGCTTCATTCTGTTTAGTCATCCATGCAGGGATTTCTGCGCTCTGTAGCTACAGAGAGTACCAAGGAGTTTAATGTGCAGAGCCTTTCAAAAACTCTCTTTTTCTGGCATCTCTGGCATCACCAAATATTTAAGTTGACAGGTCACTGGCTCAGAAAGTCTAGTGTTAGCTGCTCATTTTAGGAAGTATGCTTAAACTGCCTGGCACTAAACTCCTTTGTTCTTAAAACAAAATTGCCTTAAAAAAAATCTGTTAAAAGTTCTAGGGGAGGGTATGTTACCAAAGGAATTTGTGCTAATAGATAAAATGAGTACTTTATATGTTGATCTTTTTCTTCTGATTTATCTGCTAGATTTTTTTTAAACTATGAATATATGCAGTCTCACGTGGTGTCTGCCTCAGAAGTCTGTGTTTAAGGAGTATAACTTGTCTATAATAATCTATGCAAACTGCTGTGTTTCTTGTCTAAAACAGTGTTTAAAATCTCTAGCTTTAGTAAAAACAGAGAAATCTGACCTAGGTAACTTCATCTGTGATTCAAAAATTGAAGTCTTATAGTGGAAGAATCTTCCACAAACCTTTTTTTCTTCCAAGTTTTTGCATGTTGGTAATTTTTAATTAATTTTCTTAATAGTTGTATTTTGTTCATAAAAGGAAAAACAGTTTTCATCATAACCTGGCAAACTGTTCCAAATTGTCTAAAGTTGTAGATGAATTTAGAACTTTGTAGAGATTCGTAGAAACCCAAGTGACTTCTGAGGAATATTGAAGCTAATTTTGTTGACATCCTTTCGGTTTAGAAGTCAGGTGTCCGATTGCTCACATTCCACATACACACACTAACGAGTCCCTGGCTCATGTGTGTATTTGAAAAAAGCAGTTGATTTCCCCTTGCAATTGGGATCTTGGCCTGTTTTATGTGGCCATAATTTGACATTGTTTAATTTAGGATCTCCCTCTAGTGGATCTGTAAAAAAGCAAAGAATTTTGATGTGTGGAGCCATCGGGCACACAGTGACAGGTGCTTTGTCATTCTAATCAGTTCAGACCGTGGAGTAAAGTGTTTGAAGCTGTGGTTGAATAAAGACTTTAATGTGAGTGGCAGTTCTCTTAGGAAAGAGTACATATTTGTCTCAAAGGCCTCTGAAGTGATATCTGCCTTGTCAGGGAAATTGTTTGAAACATGCTTAAAATTAGTTTTTCTCTCCCTAGGTGATTTGCAGTGCTGTGACATTACCTGATCGTCATAATTTCTCTTCTGCTTGAACTCAGTTTATTTAAATCAGTATAGCAGTTAAAGGGATTTTCACTTGGTTCTGCTTTAAACAAATGCATTAGCAGTGAGCTATGCAGCTAGACCCTATTTTACTGCTAGCTTGTTGAGCAGATCATAGACTGCTGGCAAATCTAGAACAGAGTTCATTCAGGACTGAATTCCTAATCATGAATTTTAAGGTTAAGTAAACCATTAAAGTTACAGATTTCTGCTTCATACTGTTTAGATATACAGCAAATGAACCCAGTCTTGGATTTAGTACTCACTTTGGAAGAGTTTGAAAGATTTTTCCCATTTCATTAAATAATAGTCTGAGATGTTCAGAAGTTACAGGAATGTGTCCCTGCTTTGAGAACTCGTTTGAAGATGATATCTGGCTTTGTCTTGTTTGGCATGGCTTGGATATTTGGTAGCTGATCTTGATGGTGTGAAGATGATGCTTTCTGTCGGGGTTTTGGCATCACAAGGAAAACTATATTAGGTTGAGTTCAATGTGGCAATCACAGTGACTCTAGGACGAGAGAGCAAAACCTCCAAAAAAGAAAATTAGGTACGTGAGAGTAATTTCTCTAATGTTTAAGAAAGTGGATTTTTCTTTTAAAGGAAAATGAAAACAAGTATGAGATTTTTTTAAAATCTGTAATGTGCATTTAGGGATGATCTTCACGTTGTTGATCGCAGAAGGCAGAAGCATCAAAAGAATAACTAACTGGAAGATCTCATACACCTGAACTAAGCATGTTTTCAGCCTTTCTAATCTAATTGCATGCATGGAAGATTCATGTTCATATTTAATAGGTCTTTATTGTATGGTGGTGGTTTGAAATGCTTTGGGGATGTTCTGGATAGAAAATGACAGGAAGAACTTAGAATGAAGCGAAAGCTTGGGTTTTTAATTCTAGGTCCTGTTTATTTTGTAAATCAAATCTTGGAAATGAGCTAGAGGGTAAATTTCTTTGGAATTGTTAGCAATGCTTGAGGTTAGGCTGTTCAGTTATTAAATAATCACATCTTTGAGAAAAGGTGCTACTTTTATCCAGAGCTTTAGAAACTAGATGGGCTTCCTTTCTTTTACAGGGAAGACAGTTCATTAAATCCATGCTGATAGAGGAATGCATTTACTCATATCATAAAGTGAATAATTCAGTGGCTTTGGGAAATGCAGTGAAAACAGGAGTTGCCTAATCAGGTTACGTGTAGAGACTATGAGAGACTGAGATGATAAATCTGTCTAGGAGAGGGTGTGGGGAGCAGATCTCAAATGCTTCTCCTTGTTCTGCTGCCTTCACACAGGATTTATTTTGAGGGCAAAACTGATCCTCCTGCAACAAGGTAATGATGGTGGGACCTGTGCTCTGACATCTGACTGGAGGAGACTGTCAGTACGCCCTGTCAGAATGGTAATGATGGGATGTAGTGTTCCTTGTGCTGATGGAAATGGGATAGTACCTCAGTTTTTGCTTGTAAGGTTTCTTGTTGTTATTTTAAGTGTGTGATCAGTGAAAAGGTTTGTAGCTACTATAATCAGTAATAGCTATTTATTTCCAACTAGCCATGATCTATGTGCCAAAATACTAATCTAAAAGCCACTTCAATTAACTGCGTATTGGACAAAATATGTCTGTTCTGCTTTAATTTCATGGTTTTTCTTTTCTTTTTCTCATTATTTTTAATGAGTGGGTTTAGAGATAGAAGGAGGATAGCTAAGTTTTTGATTTTACTCACTTCTGCATATTACTGTGTGGTGTTTCTCATTTATGTCATTCTCAGACTGGTGGGTGTACCAAGTGAAAGTATTAAAGTTCAGGGGAGTGACTCAATTTCATTAAGGTTTGACTGTTGAACTAGCTCACAGCAACCATGGAAGTATAATATATTAATTTTGTGGATAAAGTTTTGTTTAATAAACACTGGCGCATGTTAATATGTTTTGGTCTTGAGGGTTCATACTGTTGTCTTAAAAATATTTCCAGTAGAAACTGCAGCTAGATTAAATCTGCTGGTTTTGTAAACAAGGTACGTCATGCAACCATGAGTATGATAATGAAAATATCGAGGCAGTTATGATTTAAAGGCGCTCTACTTTTAGTACTGTGCCTGCCAAGTAACAGTTCTTTATAATACTGCTAATCACAAGTTTTGATAGAATAGGGACTGAGGAAAATCTTCTATTTAATTTCTGATACTAGCTTTTATGGAGAGACCTTAAATACTCTTCTATAGAAACTTTTGTCTCTATTTACATCTTAGGTAGAGGATCGGTAGAGCTTGCTCAAGGCAACACAATCTAGTGCTGGAGCCGAGGTCGAAGCCCAGCGCTGTTCCTGAGGCTGGGCCGTGTTGTCTGTGCATCAGTACCTGGCTTGTCACTCTAGTGTCCTTCAAATGTCTCTTAGGTCTTGCTTGTGCACCCTTAGCCCAAGACCAGGTCTGGAAAATGCTGCCAGTTTGGTTCTCCTGCAGGCTCGCAAGTCTCGCCAGTCTTGCCGATCTCTGAGGTCATGTTCTAGAGCAGGTCTGGCCCCGAGGAGGAGGAGGCTGAATGGAAGACCAGTGAAGAAGATTACTTCAACATAGTCATTTTTCCTATAGCCTCTTAGTGTAGATGTCCAAAAATATTCACTTTTATTTAAAATAATAAAAGCTGGTATAGATGCAATATTTTAAAAGTCATTCTGGAGCAGCAGTGTAGCTTGCTGTGGTTTTGTTGACTGGAACATGTTCTTAGTGGGAGTGCTTGAGTGGTCTGTTATAATCTTTAGAAAAGTTGTTCAGCAGTACTCTTGAATGTTTTCTCAAGCGTCTCAAGCGTTTTCTCTTTTTTCCTTGCTATACAAAATCATATCTGTAACTTGCTGTGCAAAGATCAGCTACATGGAAGACCTATTTCTGTGAAATTTAGTCATATCTTGTAAACTTAGAGGTCCTCTATTTAATAACAAACTCTTTTACAAGTCTGAGCTCTCGATTCTGATTTAAAGACAGAAAACGTGGTGATGTTTTAATTTCTCTGAACGCTTTTTTGTGCTAATTTTATAACAGCTGGATACTCTTATCCATATAGCTCTTGTGCTTTCTATCATTTTGATTTGAATATAAGACTGTGCAATTGGAGTGCTGCTTAGCTCTGATACTAATTTAGTCAGAAATGAAATTGGATTATTAAATACTGAGTTGTTTATAAACTCTTTTTTTCCCTAAGGGGGGAAAAAATGAGAGCTTCCCTTTTCAAGCTAGAGTTCTCAAATGTGATAAAATTGACAAAATTTGTCTAAAGTTACTAAATGCTTTCTTTTTGAAAAAGTATCTTCTTTCTTTTAATGCTGAGTTTTGAACAGTACGGTAACTGCAGACGTATTCTCATTTTTTGCTTTCTGCAGCCACAGGAAGCAGTGGTATGAGGAAAACTTACGGTAGTCTGACTGTTAGTGGCTCCCAAAAGACCCTCCACTGGTCATTACATTACCAGCTCCCAAGCAAGCCTGTCAAGCTAAATGAAAGTATATATTGTAGTAGCTTTTATAACTAATGGTACATATGTTATTTCCATTTTGAACAGTAAATGCTCTGGGTTTTTAGGATCATTCTCTTGTAGGAATGTGACATCTTTGTTTTCAGTCAGGTGCCATGTCAATATTGCTAACATAAGCCAGGTGACATTAAAAGAAGGGAGGTGAAGGGAAGGAGTTTGATGTGAAACTCCAAAGCGGACAGTGTAATTGCAGATAATGAAGCAGCGGATGGACTTAAGGGCATGGGGGGATGAGAAGCCATGTGTTTCTGTCTCCAGCTTTTATAAGGTATATAACTGGAATCAGCAAATAGAGCTCCTGAATGGAAGGTGCCATAGAGTTAAGTCAATGTGTAGTGAAAACGAACTTCAGGAACTTGATAAATTCAGCTCTACCTTTGGTTTAAAAATGTAATGTTTTGGATACTTGACTTACGTAGCTCCCAGCAGCCTCTTGCTGTTCTGTGCTCCACCAGTGTGGCTGCATGAAGAACCAGAACAAATACTTAATTTAGCTGGTGAAGTCGCTTCTTGCCAGGTTTTTCCCCTAGGATATGTTAAATGGATTGTGTTCCAGTCCAGCTCTTCCTATATAATTGCTTGAACTATCAGAGAAGAAGGTCATGCAGAGGTGAGAATAAGCTGAAAAGCAGGAATGGCTGCTGAAGAAATGGATATCCCATGTTCTGTCTCTCAAGGTACCGCATGGAGTGCATAGTCTGTACTTTCCTTAGAAAAATGTTAGCTTTTTCTTAAACAAAACCCAGAATGAATAGACTGTTCAGCCTTATCTGTTACTTGGCTTGCACTGTTCTCTGATGCTAAAATGATCTTTAGATAGATTTTTTTTTTTTTTTTTCCCCAGGTAATGTCTGTGAATATTTGTTTTGAAGTTAGATGTTTCTGGAGTTCCTTGCGGTGTTCATAAGACATCAAGCTAATGCATACTGGTGTTAAGAGTCTGTGCTCGTAGAGAAGAATTGGTCAGAGAACGGGCCAAATTATATCTCAGTATTTCTTTCTTGAGAGCCTTTTGTATGTTTAGGTTGCATTTTGTTATACCAAAAATATATTAGAACTGCTATATTAAGTGATTAGTGGGCTATTTATTTTCCTTTCCTGCATCTATAGATAAGAAGGAAATACCATAACTTAGTAGAGTAGATTGGCAAGGTTATGCTGGCTTGGCTTCCTGAGGGTTGCCTTCTGCAAAAATTGCATAGAGTAGCCGTGTTTCCTTCCCAAGAGAGTCGCAGTGGGTGAGATTGGGTTTTACCAAGGAAGCTGAGAGCCCTAGTAAACTAAAATCCCTTGCCTTTGCAGAACTCCCCACGTTTGCTTTCTTCCTCAGGTACTGATCACGTTCATTCTCTCCTCGGTGGTTCATGTTTAGTGTTTTGAGCAGTCCCAGAATCTCTTCTGCCTGGAAGTAGCTCTGTGGCCCAGGTGACAAACGTGAGACGTAGCATTTCGTGTCCCCTTTTAAAGTTGGTGTAGGTCTGGGTTGCTGCACTTTCCTCCTTTTCCTTCCTGGTCTTCTGTGACTGGTGTTTGGGTTCCATGTGACAGGCTGGCTTGAACAGCCAGCTGGAGCTGGTTCACTAATTTTCAGGAGGATCCACTGTCATCTTTCAGTGAGGCTGGGGCATAAGGACTGGTTTTGACAAGAGATAGTGGAGGGGAGCATTGGCTGAAGGGTTGCGGAGTGACAGTTCAAACCAAGCCACTGCCAAATGGTGTCCTGAGATCTCCTGGTAATATCTTGTTCAAATCTTAGTGACTGAATGGGGCAAAATTTTTAAAGATGAAATTTTTACTCTGATTTTTTCATTACAGAAGAGGGTACCAGTTGGTAAATGGCCATAGTGCAGCCAAAAGTTTTTTAACTGCAGAGTAGAGCTAAAAGGTCAGTATGTGCTCTTAGGATTTTCAGGAGTCATTGGCTTTGAGTGCAATGGAAAAGAATTCCATGCTATTTTTGAGTAAATGAATGCTTTCACGTAACCTTTAAAGAGGAGACTAACGATCGTTGAATCTGAGGCCGACACCTATCCTTGATGCCTCAGTATATCACACCTAGTCTTTTCGTGTGTTTGGATGACTTTCACAAGTTCGGGCAGCAAACGGCTACATTTTGATATTTGAGAGGGGGTGAGATCTCCTTATAGGTGTCTTCTCTCTAACTGTTTTGATGGAGTGTAGGCAAGAAGCTACTGGTCGCTTTGGCTTTGGGACCTTTTCAGACCTGGATGCAATCATCTATTATTTTAACTTCTGTCTTTGCTCATAAATTCCAGAATCTTCCATGTATCAATACACTACATTTCCTGATCAGTTTTACATACAACAAAGTATTTATGATATGTATCGTTCCATTCCAGATTTCTGTCCTTCACTTCTGTTGATTCTTTTTTAAAAAACTTATCTGTAAAAAGATTGGTGAGCAATCTTCTTTAGAAGAAAGGTCCAGCACATTCAATTATTTGAAAGATGTATATCGCACAATTGCTGATCTGTGAAAAGGCAGATTAATTTGCATGCCCTTCTCTGGTGTTTAGCAGAATGCACCTTTTGTGCATGTTTTGTTCCTTGCTTGTTAGATGCTTCTGTTGCTCTGTGGGATAGCAAATAATGTGTTTAAAGACATTCTTTAATACAAGTTGACAAGCTAAAATTTTGCAGTAAATTTGAGGCTGATCATTGGAAACAGACTTTATCTTCCTGTTCTTGGTATGGTGATAAGCTGCTGATATTTTTTTTTTCTCCTGTTCTTTTCTATTTCCAGTGTTCTATTTAGGTGAGTGTTTTAATTTTTTGAGCATTTTCTTTTCCTCAGAGAGTATTTGTTCATTGTAAGAAAATCTCAAACAGGGAGTGCTTTTCCAAAGCTTTTTTTTTTTCCTTTTTTTTTTGTCTAGTCCTATGTGAAATTTATTTTGCATTTCTGTGAAACTTTTTCATTTGTGTGAAATAAATCCATTTTGCAAATATTTCAGGTAACATTTGTTGCAGTGCAGTTTTTATTTGCCATATTATTGAGTTTGAATTATGTCGTTGTTGAGCTTGTGTGGCTTAAATAGAAATGGACAGTTTCTGTAACATCTTCTGATGGCTATCCTGTTTCCTTGGTTTTGTGCTTTTCTGCAAAGTAAATATTCAACTGTTTATTTTATGGTCTGTCTTCTTTCAGGTCCAACATTGACTCGACAAAATTCACAGCTTCCCTCTCAAGTACAAAATGGTCCATCTCAAGAAGAATTGGAAATCCAGAGAAGGTATGGTGCTGTAAGGGAGTAGCTGCTCACTATAAAAAATGTAGCAACTCTTCATTAAATGCTGCCAGACTAAATTTCAGAGACTTGCATGTACTCTCTTCACTAGGACAGCATTTGTATGTTTGAAGCTTTTGTTATTGTAGCCTTCTTGTGCAAAATCTTTGATTGTAGGCAGAGAACAGGAGTTCTGCACCCATTTGAGCAGTGTGGGGGGCTTCTTGCTGTCAGCCAGTCAGAGGAGTTGAAAATCAGATGGAAAGATTTGAAGATTTTAGTGCGATTATTTTCAACCAGGCTAATAGGTTTCCAGTCACTCTCTGTTGCCTCTTCAGTTTGACAGCTGCTTATATAGGAGGCACACGGTGTGGCAAGCAAGGAGGAAACTTTCCCCTAACCTTCAGAAGTAGAGAACTAAACTGTCAAGGGGAATGATAATTTTTATTATTGAATGTGGGTGCTCTAGATGAAAACAATGTTTATATTATATAAAGTCTTTATACTAGTCCTTTTAGGGGAGGAAAAAAAAAGTGTCATTTTCAGCATAGGAATTTATATAACCTTTAGTAGTTAAGCTTTCAGTTGGAGCAGTTTGTTATGTGTGTTTGTCCCTCAGGGTGTAATCCCTGTTTTTCTGACTAGTTGTCCCACAGCGGATTTGGCAGCTGTCCTGCCTAGGTTCTTTACCTCTCTGCATGCTGCTGTTCTGGTAAAAGGCTGCCATCAAAAATCTTTAATAAAAGCCACTTAGAGCTGTACAACCTTTTTGTGGTGCACCCCAGGTTAAACTCTGTCTCCTCCACATGATGAGACACTGAACCCTATCCCATGCTCCTTGGGTGTGTGGTGAGTGCACATATATGTGTGTGTGTAAATATATAAAAATATGTAGTATGAGGCTTGGTATGGGTATATCAGACTGCACAGTCATCTAGGATAGCGGTAGAGATCCCAGCTGAATGAAAAGAGCAAGACCTTGAGTTGTCTCAACTGTACTGCCCGTGCAAGCAATCCTGGATTATTTTACCATCCAAACGCTCCCACGAGATTAGCTGTTCCCTTCCAGAAGGGATGCTGGTAGCAATTTAGGTCACATGCAGCACAGATGCAGGGAACAAGATTCTTGAATGAATGTGGAGCGGGTGAGATTTACAGTGCAAGTGCACTTAATGGTTGTCAGTGGAAACCAGAAAAATATTTTAACATACCAAGTCTGATTGACAATGGCATTTAAAGATTTTTGATATTTTGCATTTAACTTACACAATAGAGATCAGAACCCAGTTTATACTTTGAAAATATTCATAATACATAATTGATAAATCAGTAATACTTGTTGAACAAAGTATTGACATCAAAATGAGTCATATCTGTCTGTCTCTCACAGTATCTGACACTTCTTAAATGTAAGGAGGGATTTTTCTGTCTAAAAGACTCCTTGTTTAATAACAAATAGCAAGAAACTCATTACAAGTTTGGTTTTAATGTGAACCTGCTGTCATGATATCAGTCTTTTAATTTCTTTAAAATCTTTTTATTGCTTCTCTCTTGAAAAGCTTTTAAGCTATTTTTTTTTTAAACTGAGGTATTTTTGTTTCTACAGTATTGATTTCCCCCTGCCTTGCACCGCCATGATCTTTTAAAAAGATGTATTTGAAATGTCTAATGTTGAAATATTTCTCAGAGAAGGGTTGTAGATGAATATCTTTTCAGAGAAAAAAAAAAAAAAAAAAAAAAAAAGAAAGTCTCTCTTTTGGAATCGTGTTCACCCAGAGGCCATATTACCTGCTGGTGTTCTTACGGTTTCACTTCTCATTTGATGAGTGTGCTTTACTTGTTTGCATCTAACGTAATGTGCTGTTTGAAGTCCGGTCCTGTTTTTGAGTGATATTTTTTTTTCCCTTTTTCTTTAAAATAAAAAAGGAAGGGGCGGGGAATGCTCACTTTCATTAGGATTTAATTGTGTTGGCAGCTAGATGGCCTGTGGAAAGAATGTTCCTCTTGTGTCATTCTGCCTAGGCAGAGCCTGTAATTTTGGTAAACAGTTCAAATTATTCTCCAATCTTTTTATCATCATAACCATGTTATTTGCAATGCAGTTCAGTTAGCTGTATGCCAAAACTTTTGTGTGTTTTAGCAATTGTCTTTCAACTTCTAGACTGCCAGATCATCATGAAAATAATAATCTTATTACCATAATGTAGGGAGTAGTAAATGGTTGTGAAGAGGTTTATGTATGTATATGTACTACCTATATATGCTGCTAGCACCAGTACAATCAAAAACACTGAGTTTTTGATATTATGTATTTATGGATAAGGTGGTCAGTGAAATCATTTAGTCTGACCGGTTCATAACTTTGTTACCTTTTTTTTTTTTTTTTTTTTTTTTTTTTTTTTTTTTGAAACCTTAGTACATGTTGTGTGCCTTCCTTAACGTAACTGCAGAGTACTTGAAGAAAACTGATTTTTTTCCTCAACTTGTAGTGATTTAGATACAATAGTAATCAACCTTAAAACATAGGGAAAAAGATGCACTGCTTCAGCTTTTGATTTTGATCCTCAGAAACTAAGCGTTTTCATAGAGATGGATTGTTTTTCATTTTGCCAGAATGGTAGCAGGCAGTGTTTACAAATTACACTAATTGCTTTTTCATGAGCAATGTCAGTTGACATGCGTATTTGCTAATAACTTTGGAGGTAGTTAATGCCAAATAGCATTTTAAAATACCTTATTAGTTCATGGCATGCCTCTGTGTGCTACTCAGGCATGTAAATTTACCTTTTCTTCCAGCCATGTTAAATATGTTGTCAGGAATATGAGTCACTGGGTTGGTATCTAATACGACACTTGGGAATTTATTGAGTTGGTGTTTATAAATAACTACAAAATCATCACTGCTTCATAAATAAAGAGACCATGAACACCAGAAACAGAGAAAGTGTGTAGGTTGTAAGGAATAATGAAAGTCTATAAGCCTCCTGTTGGCCTTCAGGGGCGTCATGGACCAAAAGTTGACCGGTTTCTGTCGTAAGTACTCAGAAATGTTAGAAGACCCCAAAACTAAATAGTAGATTTTTTTTTTCTTTCTTTTTTTTTTCTCCCTTGGTGTGTAATACTTCAAGTTTGCTTACATACACTGGATTGAAACTTATAGTAGAATGAGTAAAATGTTTGTGGCTGTGCTAGAAAACAGTATTGATATATGGTGTAGTTTTCATAGCATCTCTTGGGAGGCTTCTTAGTTTTTGTTAGTGCTGGTTCAGAAACTGGGAAGGGTAGCAATCTTTTTATCTTTTATTGAAAGGCTTAAAGGAAGGCATTTTATTTTTAAAAATATTTTTTGCTGACTTTCTGTTTATCTTACTATCTTACAAGAATTTATGCTTTTAATAGCTGTCTGTGTGGTGTATGTATAGTATCGTATAATATCTGAGCTCCTTTAAAACCACAGGTGGGAATAGTAAAAGGAAAAGAAAGGATCCTATCCTACATTTCAATAGCAATTTAGTTACAATGTAAAGGCTCTGGTAGCTTGCTTGCTTCTGCTTTACTGTAGCTCGTGACCTTTTTCCTAGTTAAGAGCCAGGCATGTTGAAATCTTACCTTTTCTTGAGAATTTTCAGTTCTTCACATTTTTTCTGTTTAATACTCATTATGAATTTGGGTTCAGAAATCATTCTATGATTTTTTGGTTTTTTTTGTTGTTGTTGTTTGTTTGTTTGTTTTTGTTACTGTGGTTCCATTTCATGGAATTAGTTCTGTCCTTATTGTACTTACTGCCTTTGTGGATAAACCCCTCTTGGTGCTATTCTAGGTTTGTGTTTTTTTTTTTTTTTTTTTTTTCTCTCTAATCTTAAATTTTGCTAAAATCTGAAGAGCACAGGTGACTTTCAGCACTCTGTTTCTGCCAGGTAAGTTCAGGTGTTGCCTTGTTGCTTTGCATAAGAGGTTAAAAAAATCAAGGCCAGGAAACCAAAATGAAAAAATGCCTAGATGTTTCTCCTGTACCCAACACCTTTGTGGTGATATTCTGAGACAGAGGCCAGACAGTTTTGAATTTGTGGAGGCCTGGAAGTAGTTGCATGCATGTTCAGTGCTGGTCCTCTGGTAGCTGTAGAGTTAAACATAGAATTATAGGCATGCTCTTAGCTGCTGTCGTAAGTTCAAGTACATTTTTTGTCAGCACTACAATCTGCTACAACCTTTCTTAGCCTAAAGTAATTTCTGAGCAACTTATTTAGGTTAATATTTGTACCTTCATTGTCTAGTTTTGGTAGCTGCTTCATCTGATCATTAGCAGCAATTGTTTTTAATCTTAAATCTCAATTAGCGTGTTAAACAGTGCTTTTTTTTCCCTCTATCAGAGGTTATGTATTTCCCTGATCCTGATCATACTATGTTGTTTTCTGTGCCTACTCTAGCTTAAAAATGCAACTCAAGACATACAAGGCAAGAAAAAATGTCATATTTCTAGTTGAGGTTTGATGTAAGAGCATTAATAGATCCCTTTCTTTATTGGAAATCCTGTATCTTAATAACCTGCAGGTTTATAGTTGCCTTTTCATGTCTTTATCGTAGTGGTTAATTAACAGTTTTTGATTAACTGATAAAACCAAGTTTGTTCTCTTATTCTCCTATTTCCAACTAATGCACTTTGAGCTTGTAACATAAAAGCTTGTTGTTAGTCCTTAAACCCCTTTGATCAAGGAAATGAAAGCCTGTTAGTTTGACCTTGGTAATGTGAAAAGCTTCAGAACTACTTTTGAAGAAAAGAATAATTAATCATGTGAGATAAAATGCAGCACAGTAAACTGTGCCCAGCTTATGTTTTCCCGTAAGGAAAAAGAAAGGTAGTTGGTTAATCCAGTGTTCCCGGACCTTTAGAGAGGAATTTGACAGATGCTGCATGGGGAGGTGCTGGTTAAGGGGGAGAGAAGAGGATTAGTACAGAAGTGTAAGCATGAGGAGGACAGGCAGTTTCTCCTGGTGTGCTCTGGGACTACTCGGGTGTTGTTTCTTGTTTTGCTAAACAAAAGAGATGCCAAATGAGCCTTGCTGCTGATGCACAGAGGTGCATCTGTACAAAGGTGACTTTCTGTAGGAGGAATTGGATGTCGTTGCAGATTTGGATAACAAAAACTGGATGCAAAACAATCCCGTTTTGGGGGGCCCGGTTTTTGACATTTTTGGTGGGCAGTGGGGAATAGTAAACCCCATGCTAGTGTTTTAGGCGACTTAATACCTAATGCATAAGAAAATCAGATTGCCAGTGCCATCACTGCGTACGATGGTGAACTTAAGGAGAAAGGTCCTTAAACTTAGGAAATGCCTCTCAGATAGTGACCCCTCTAGATTTACTTAGGGTTTTAAAATCAGGATACAAACATACAACTAAAATACCTTCTTAATTTGGCTTTAGTTTAAGTGTTAAGTGTTCTTTGATACAAACTTGTAAAATACATAATTGAAACAGCCTCATCTTTCACTCAGATTTAAGGAGCTTGGGGTCCACTGCTGCTGAAAGTCAGAAATGGCTGTCAGCTCCATGAAGAGGGATACGAGCTCATTGCAGAAACATCTTTGCTTTAAGCAGGCCAACTTTGCACTGTGCATGGCTGAGCAGCAGACCTGCAGAGCGTCCAGTTCTTGCTCATTTTGGCCAGCCCTGGCATGAGTTTCTCTGGAACAGCCTGCAGTATCCTCGAGTAAAATTTGTCCAGACCCCCTGTCACTTGGGAAAACGGTCAAACCTCCACCCGAAGCCTGAAAAGCCACAGTTACGTTGCTGAGAGTTCATTTAGTGTGTAACAGGAGTTCAGCCTAGATTAGGAAAAATGAAGTTTACCTGAGGGGGTGGCCCTCAGGTTGGGGGAAGATGTGCAGAGGGTAGAAATTGACACTGCTGGTGCTGAGGTAAGGTGCGTTCTCTCCAGAGCACGTTAGAGCCTCCTTGTGTAGGCCTTGTGGTACGTATTCAGTGGGTTCTCTTGACCAGACCGGAGAGTGAGCTCCAGGGGCGAATGTTGAGTAAATATCTGATATTAAATATGGTAAAGCAAATTTTAACGTGCTGTTTTTATTATTCAACTAAGTTCTTGCAGGATTGAATGGCTGCAGCAGGAACACCTTTTGCAGATTTTTGCAAAAGAAGATTAGAGGATTAAGCTATTAAAACACAAACTGGTAGCTTAGTTCAAAATAATCAACATGTTAAAGCACTCACTTCTTGATCTCTTTCTATGGTTAGTTGTAGCAATGATCAAATTGGAGTATCTAGTTAGCATTGATGTTGGTAGGTTGCATGCAGTTGCTACGTAACAGCTTTTTTGTAGACTACAAAAGGCTTCAGCTTGCAGCTGAGCCTACTTAGGCACCTGGTGTTGGTGGTGTCTAGCTCCACAGGGTCCCGTGTAGCCACTTTGCTGCCAGCTGCTTAATTTGCTGCAGTGACTCAGCAGTGGGAGGAAGAGAACAATCTTGGGTAATGGCACCCATGCCCATGGGCTCTCAGCCTTCCGGGATAAACCTGCAAACATCACGGACCCTTGGTGCTCTGTATGCTGAGGCAGGGTTAGAGGAGACAACGCAGGAGCTCCGAGTCCTGAAGGCTCCGGCATGCTGAGGCTCCGCTCGCATCCTCGTAGTCACTGCAGCACAACTTTCTGTATCGATGGATGTACTAGAAGTTTGTTTGGTTTTACAGTAGGTAATTGCAGAAGCAAGGAACTGTCTTTAAGAAAGGAAAAAACAGCAATCAGGAGCATAGACCTAGAAAACGCCTGTAAACAGAACCCATTTCATGATTTTTGATTCAGCTACTATTTTAATGCATCAAGATATGTTTTTTTGGGAGTATTTGTTTTCCTTTTGTTGTTGTACCTAAAGCAGCCCTGAGAGTGAGGATAGTGTTCTGGGGCATTGTAGCACTTTTTTAGCTTCTTCTAAAGGTGTGTCCTAAATTCAGTAGTATGTGAAGTGATGATGAAATAACTGGTCAGATTGGATCATTACTGCAGTAAAAGTAATGTTGCCAAGGAGTCTTCCTAGAAAAAGAATAGAATAGCTCTCTAGTCAAGAGGTTAGTTGGAATAACAATATGTTTTACTTATGATACTGTACTATGCTTATTGTTGAGATTTTTGTTTTTTGTTTCCAAACTCATCCTGCTCCTTATGTTGTGCTGAAGCAGTGTGATTCTGTTATCGATAATGCTGCTCTCTTAACCCATGCCCCTCCTGGTTTTCTGTCTGGAAGGTGTGTAAAAATTCTTAAAGCTACTCCAAAAATGTAAACTCTTTTCTTACTGCTTGTTACAGATGAGCACAAAGAACAAGCTTTCTACTTGTTTTACTGAGTAATAGCATTGCTTTAATGAAGAGGGGAAGATTGAGAGAGATATAATTAGAATAAATTTTGGTTGTTGTCAAGGATGGTGTATATTTTCCCATATATGTTACTGTATGGGAACATATAGAATATGTTTGCAAGGCATTTTGCTGCCCCCTCTTGGTAGGGTATTGGTATAGTCAGTCGAATTATTCAGAAGTTTTTGTACATATTTAAAAAAAGAAGAATCTGTACTTATCAGTACTCCTTTATGACCTGAAGAAATGAAAATGAGAAATATATTACAAAGATAAAATATTAAATGCCCCTGTTAAATACGGGATTTATATAATTATAACTTATTATTTATTTATTCTGGTGTCTAGATGAAATTGGATATCTGATATTTCTATCTTATTTACTATATCTATATATTAGTAGACAGCCAATACAGCTTGCTATTAATTTTCCAACCCAAGAATAAGGACAAAATATGAATATTTGGTTGTTTTTTTGTTGTTGTTTGTTTGTTTGTTTGTTTTTTAGGAAGAATGTTATTCTGAAAGAGAATGGACTTGAATAGTAATAGCGCATTAAAATTGGGCTGGTGCTTCTATTTCTGACAGTATTTGTTAAGCATGAATAGGAGCTGGAGTTCCATTCATTTTCAGGCTGGTTTTACATAGATGTAGGGATGCATTTGGGTGTTTCTGTAAAATTTGAATAAAAAATATCTAACTAGTTTGTGTAATGCATAATGTGTTTCGTTGTGGTTTTTTTTATGTCCATTTCTGATAATGCTAATTCACTGTTCTTGTATTCACTGCTTCAAGTATAAAATACCACAGAACAAATGTAACTCCATATCCCAAACATGGGAGATTACATCAGTTAGTGAATTATCATCAGCAGCTTTCTGTCCTTATCTCTTGAAAGCTGTCTCAAAGAATGATAAATTAGTTAAGAGGAAACTGGATATATGATTCTTTTTACTGTAAATATAATGCACCTATTACCCGATTCAGAAAAGTAACATGTAGAAATAAGAAATAAAGTACAAATGTTTTTGTTCTTACTGGTGCCAAGATTTATGATGGTTTTTTCTTTTTTTCTTTCTTTCTTTTTTTTTTCTTGCTAGCAGTTACTTGATATATTGTTCGGTTCTCACTTTGCAGCTTAATCTTTCTCTTGTTTTCCTGATTGTAGACAGTTGCAGGAGCAACAAAGGCAGAAGGAGCTGGAACGGGAGAGGCTGGATCGTGAGCGAATGGAACGGGAGAGGCTGGAGAGAGAGAGACTAGAAAGGGAAAGACTTGAAAGAGAGCGCCTAGAACAGGAGCAACTGGAGAGAGAGCGGCAAGAAAGGGAACGGCAAGAACGCCTGGAAAGGGAGAGGCAAGAAAAGGAGAGGCAGGATCGAGAAAGACTTGAACGACTTGAAAGGGAAAGGCAAGAACAGTTGGAAAGGGAACAGCTGGAATGGGAAAGAGAGAGGAGGATTTCAAATGCTGGTAAGAATCTCAAAACTGAATGTATTCAAGTACCCAGTTTTGTTTTATGTGTTTGGGTGATGGAGTGGGATAGAAAGAGCATGGGCAGTACAACAACAATCAGTATTTCAGTCTTCTGTTTGCTGGAATTTCTTCCTCTTTTATGGCAAAAAGTCAGGGCTGTTTTGACTTTTCTGTCATAGTTTTCCATTAACTGTGAAAGAATATTTGAAATTATTTGCTCTACTGTGCTGTTGTATCTTCTGCTTGCATGAAGAACTTGGAGCTTATCGGGCACCTCCAATATTGATTGAAATGTGATGATTTTAAACTTCTAAATCCCCTATCATTGTCTGCTCTGTTACACAAGATGCATTGACATAAGGTAACTTGGAAAAGAAAAAGAATCAAGTTCAAGAGCCTTTAAATGTAGGGGGGATGTAGTTAATAAGACATTCTTAGTGAGAGGAATGCCTTTTGTATCGTCTTGCTTAGTTTTGTTTGTAGTAACATTTCAGTAGCTAAATGCATTTGTATGTAAGATAATACACTGCCTGTGGAATTGTATCCTGAGATAATTAAGAGCTTTCTCACTTCCGTAGTGCAAGGAACGTTAGTCAAGCGCTTCCTGCTTGTTCATTGGTAACAAACTGGATCCATGAAAGTAGTCAGGTTGGGGTAGAAGTTAGGGTATGCCATGTAGGACCAATCACTGTATGGAGCAGGGCTTTATTGAAGGTTTTATGCCAAGTACTTTTCAGTTTGTGATGGAGCTTTTTCTGGGGAGGAGAAAGTTGATTTTGACTTGCTGCCGATGTTCTGAGGTTCAGCAGTGGAACTGGAACAAATGTTAAGATCACTACACTTGCCATTTGCAACCAAACAAGAAGATAAAAACTGGTAAAGGATTGATTAATCAACCCTGTCAGTCTCATAGATGGGATTTGGTTTAAAAAAAAAGAAAAGAAAAAAAAATCCAGAATGTACTAGTAAATTCAAATGTTGGCACAAAAATGGTGAAATTAAAAGCAGCTGTTGATAATATGTAAAACTTTCCTAACAGTATTTTCACTTGTGCCTAATCCTCTGGTACTAACTGTAGTCTACATTTATACATTTTGTTTGAATGCTGGTTTTGTTGCTTCATTAGCTCCCTTTTTCTCTTTCTCCTTTTTTTATCCTGCCTTTGCTGCTGCTTTCCATCTTCTGTCCAGCTCCATCTTTCGACAACTCCCTGTATAGCACTCCACTTCCTGAGTACTCCAGTTGCCAGCCTCCTTCAGCACCTCCTCCATCATATGCAAAAGCAGTGGCAGCACCGATGGCCGAGGCCACACCGGAGTACGCTGTAGTGACTTCTGCACCACCGACTTCCACTCCCCCTACACCGCCTCTTAGACACTCTGCATCGCGTTTTGCTACATCTTTAGGTTCAGCTTTCCACCCTGTTCTGCCCCATTACGCTACAGTTCCTCGTCAGCTCAACAAAAGTTCTCGGCCCCCTTCTCCTGTGAATGCCCCGGCGACTTTGCCCCCAAATGCAAAGCCCGTCGGCTGGTCCGCGCCCAGTTTTGCACCCCTTCCCCCGTCTCCTCCGGTCATGATAAGCAGCCCACCAGGCAAAGCTACCGGTCCAAGACCCGTCCTTCCAGTGTCGGCTTCGAATCCGGTGCCCCAAACGCACACATCTCCTACTGCTCCAAATGGTCTTCCTGAAAGCGTGACTCATCCAGCTCCTTCGCCTTCTACCTCAGGTCCAACTCCGCCTCCGCCACCCCCTCCTCCCCCGCTGCCTTCCTTTCCGCCTCTCTCACTCTCTGGACCTCAAGCTTCTCCTTCTCCAAACTCTCCTAATGCCTCGACTCCCTCATCCAAGCCTAGTGTTCTCCCTTCTCCCTCTGCAGCTACCCCTGCCTCTGTTGAGAACTCTCTAAACTCTGTGCTGGGAGACTCCTCTGCTTCTGAGCCAGTCTTGCAGGCAGCCTCTCAGCCGGTTGAACCTACGACCCAGCAGGGTAAGGCTTTCTGTTATTGCTACTAATTCACTAATCAGGAATGCAGTCAAAACCAATATGTATTGACCTCCTTAACTGCCCCTGAAGAATTAATAAAGTGCTTCAAAAGTTGCAGTGATCTTAATACCACAGTGAAATGCAGTTTGGAAACTCTGGAACCGGAAGCTCCCTGGAGAAGAGTTGGTTTTCACGGTGATCCGTCATAAGGAAAATTCTAGTTTATTAAGCTCTCATTTATCAAGAGCAGAGTGTGTCAGATAACTGCTTGTAAAGTCTCGCGTTGTTAATTTATTTGGGACACTGTATTAATAGGCAGCATCGATGGTCTCCTCATGGCAGCAAAAGTGGGAGCAAATAGATGCAGCTTGGGACTTGTGAATGGTCTTAGTGAGGAAGAATGTGAATTACTTTGATCCTCGTGAATGTAGTTTAAAAGTGTAGAAAGCTGTAACCACTACAGCATTTCTTTCTGGGAAGTGCTTATATTTCAATGTATGGATATATATGCATGCACTGGAGGACTGGGTCCTCCTGTGATGTTCTACCAATTTATCCTAAAGATTTTAGGAAAATATTTGGTTAAACAGATGGCAATTCTAAGGGACATGCTGCCAACATTATATAAATGTATTTTACATGGATGTAAATGTCTTTGCTAATTGGAATCATCTGTTTTATATTGATTTAATAAACATCTCTTTGCATGTAAGCATGAACTGGCTCTGCTAAGGATATGGGCAGACTAGTTGGGGTGAGGTAGATTATGAATCTGTCACACTCAGGCAATGCAGAGCAGATCCTGAGGGGAGGTAGAGCAGGTGGCCTCGTTTTTATTACCAGTGGGAGGCTGAATGACCACCAGAGAGATGAAACTGCCTTTACCTAGAGGCATTAGCACAGCAGAAAAACAGGAAGAATTTTGTGTGATGTCCAGACCATTAGAGCTCAAGGTGGTTTGTCAGCACTTCTAGTAGCTAAAGGCTGTGTGCAATCACAGGTGGCTGGGGCAAAGATATGTGGGGATGCTGTTTTAATCATGATTTCTTAAACTGTATATAAACACTTCTGTAATTACTTCAGTAATCAGAATGCTCTTTCTTCAAAAGATGATTTATATTGCATGTTAATGTGGATGTAAAGAATTAAAGGAATCATTAGTCAAAAGCTGGAGGAGCCTGTCCCTGTTAACTTAAGTATGCCAGTCTTCTAACTCACTAATTAATGTTTGTATCCAATTATTAAAATCGATTCTGGAAATATCTCCAGATTTTTTTTTTTTAATACAGCTTAGAAATTGGTGTTGGAAGCCAAACATTTCAAGGGTCCAAATGTTTGGCTGTTGTTTTAAATGCTTGTTTTACAATGGGAAGTCTCTCTTGTGCAGTGAAGTTCTGACTGATTTTGACTGAAGTTTTTCCCTCAAACTGAATGTGTATCTCCTTCTCAAAGCTCTACCTGTTTCTGTGTAACCTTCTTCTTGGTTGCAGCCCAGAGCCTGACGGAAGGGTTACTGTATCCAAATATCCCTGCCGTTGCCTGTTGTTTTCTGGCTTGCCATGTAATGCTTTCAGTAAGAACTGAAAACTGCAATGCTTTCCTGCCTATAAAAAGGCAAAAAAATAACTCTAGTAAACTGAAAAACTTTTCACACACTGAAAAAAAAAAAACCAATATCTAAATAGAAATAATGAGATGTCTTTAGTCTAAATGATTAACGTAGTCTGTGTTTTCTCTTTAGCATTAGGTGTTGTCCAAGGACCACCTGCACCTCCTCCCCCACCTCCGCTGCCCCCCGGCCCAGCTCAGTCCTCAGTAGCAGTCCCACCTCCTCCCGGCCCACCGCCACCACCTCCGCTGCCGCCCTCAGGGCCGCCGCCACCTCCGCCGCCGCCTCCGCTTCCCAGCCAAGTTCCCCCTGTCCCTCCTCCGCCTCCTGCCCCCCCGCTCCCTGCCTCTGGATTTTCAGCGGGGTTTGTGTCTGAAGAAAATCGCCCTTTAACTGGACTAGCTGCTGCACTTGCTGGAGCCAAACTTAGGAAAGTGTCGCGGGTAAATGCATCTGTTTTCTCCGTTCTGGTTCAAATTTATAAATTCTGTGCCCTTCAACTGGTCGTATTTTTTTAAGATAAGTAGCAGTACAAAAGACATTTTGCATAGACTTTATTAAAGCACTACACGATGTACTACTAGTCCACCACATCTTTACATAGTGCTTTCTTCCTTCCTCTAGTATGTAACCTTAGTATCTTCGATTAGGTCAGTTACAAATTCTTTTGCATATGAACTGCTGTTTTGTGTATTACAAAGGGTGAAGACTCCTCCAGTTCAAGTGGAGGAGGAAGCTCCGTTTTGTCTAAAGCAGATGGTGGCCGTGGAAATGGGCCGCTTCCCTTGGGAGGCAGTGGATTAATGGAAGAAATGAGTGCCCTGCTGGCCAGGAGGTAAGTCGCTGTTTCTGGATTATAGCTGGCACATTTGGCTGAAGATCAGCTAAACATCTGCTTGCTCATGTTGTTGCTTTGGGAAGCTGGTAAGGTTTTGTCAATAGCCATTTTTGCTGAAGTATAATTGAAGTATAATATTGTGCCAGCCTTTGTGCAGCAGTAGAGGATACAGTAGGGTCTTTGGCCTTGAAAGTGTATTTTAACACTTTTATTTTTAAGTACTAACTTTTTTTTAATACTAATTTTCTATTGTCCAGATATTGAGCTGAGTATATCTTTAATTACACTGCATAACAGCTTTCCATCTTAAGGCCATGATCTTGGTAACTTTTTTTTTCTCTGTGCTTATAGGAGAAGAATTGCTGAAAAGGGATCAACAGAACCAGAGCAAAAAGAAGATAAAACTGTGGGTTGACAAATTATCTGTGTCATACTCTTCAAAAATGTATCAGTAATGATTCTACTGGTGCGAATGATGCATTTTTTTTCTTCCCTTCCCTCTTCTCCTTTCCTTCCTTTTAATCAGGAAGAATCAGAGTCTTCAACTTCCAAAGTTTCATCAACAAGCACACCTGGTAAGTAGCATTGGGTTTGTGGACTGTGTGACTCTAAATGCCCTGCTGAAATCCGATGATAAATCTGTTAGCTGTGCTGAATTTTGCAGTTTGGCTCTTATCCCATAATTAAAACCTGGCATTTTGCTTTCAAATAGCTTAGAAGTGTCTCCGAAGAAAGCGGATAAAAGTACTCCCACTAGAATACCAGTATAATACTAGTATAGTAATAGTTTAGGGACCTCCTGTGTTGAACCTATGAGACTAAAGCACAGAAAGCAATTGGCAGGGAGTGAGAAAACAAGTTGTCCTTCGTCAACAAGACGGACAAGTTGGGACAGTAGTTTGTTTTCTTTCAAGGCTGGCATATAAGGGTCTGTTCCAGTTTATAAGTATGTGAATTAGACCTTCTGCAAGCATAGGTCTTCTGCTGTGTGTGACTGTCAGACGCTTTTTGCAGTTACATATCATCAACTGTAGTTGGTGAAGATGCATTGTCAGTATGTATATTCATATGGTAAATACATGTATGACAAGGACTTGAGTTGAGACACAATTTTCCTCATCTTTAGTAGTGTCCCTACAAAGTTGGCTTCCCTGGCTACCTCACCCTATGTATGCAACTTTGGTATGAGGTTGAGGATGTAATCTACAGTCCACAGGCTGCTGAATGAGAGAGAGAGGAGTTAAATGTGTATTGATGGAAATAATGGGAAAGCTACTACCATTGTGATGCAGTAGATAGTCTAAAGAAATTAGCCTGCAAGGCCATTGGCTTTAATGGCCATTGGCCAGTGTAATTAAATGGCTTTAAAAAGGTGGAAGACTTAGTTTGTAATATCTTCTGAGCTTGCTTGATTTTTTTTTTAACCCCTGAGATGATCACCTTGAAGAAATGCCTGCTTTTGGAATTTGTCCTAATAATGTAAGCCAAAAATGGGAAATCAAGAACAGTCAAAGTGAAACGGTTCTTTTCACTTGACCATCATGATAAGAAGCATCTTTGAACTTTTTCTAATGTCAAATTCACTCAAAGATTGACTCTTATAACTAATATAAACTAGACTGTAAAGTTGCTTTCTACGGTGCTTGCCCTTCAGAGTATAAGCTAATTAAAGAGGAGACGATGGTAGACGTGGTAAAATTTTGCCACTTATCATCATGCTGTTTTTGTTTGCATGTTTACATATAGTAAGTATCTTGGTATCATCTAAGTAAACTACAATCTCTTTTGGATCCAAGTATGACTTACCTTTAATCTTCAGTCTGTATTGTTTTGAAAGAGGAAGTCATATATGGCAGCTTTAAAAGCATCTATTTTGGGGTGGGACTGTGGAAAATAAATGTGGTGTTGATGGAAAAAGTGTTTCAGTTGCATGAAGTCATGTCATCCCTAATGTTGCTTCATGGAAGTGGTTATAAAATAATTTGTATTATAATTTTTATTAAAAACATACTCCCCACTATTTGAAGTTGACTCTTTAACTACAGCTTCAGAATATTGTCTTTCACAACTGAAGAAATAAAATATGTAAGGTAAAGGCAAACCTTTTTCCAGTTGGTTTGAAGATTCAAATAGCCTTCATGAAAACCAGAGACTTCTAGATGCTATCACAACATAAATGATAGCATGACCTAAAATTAGGCGCTACAAGAGGCTGTTTATTATGAAAGAGCCTAATGCCAGGTTGTGAAAATGTAGCTGACAAGTTCCCAGGTTATTGAAGCTTTCTCACATGATTATACAGTGAATAGAAAAGGACACTTTTTAATCTTTATTGTTATGTTTGACAGAACTAACGAGAAAGCCTTGGGAAAGAACAAATACAGTGAATGGAAGCAAGTCACCTGTTATCTCCAGGTATCTTTTTGACACTATTAGCTGTATGTTCCAAATGTTTACTGCTGTTGCTCATGCTGGTAAAAGCATTAGCCTAAAAGAGCATTTTGAGGTATATTCAATGATCACATTAAGGAGAAGGCTTGTGGTGTGCTTTAAAATTACTGCATATTCTGAGTACAGAGTTTGAGGGTTTCTGAGCTGTAATGATCTGAAAGTTATCTGAATTTCTTGAAAGACAAAAAAAAACACTTAAATTTGAGAATATTTTGTTTGAAGTAATTGAATTATCATCAACATTCTGGTATTTTGGAAACAACTATGTGACGTTCGATTAGAGAAGAAGTAGCGTTTCTTGCAGTTGAAGTTGTTGAGGTCTTTTGCTCTTATTAGGCAGCACTGAGCATCATCAGCCTATTGATATGTCTTACTTTCAAAATAAGCAGGTCAGTAGCTTAAAATTTCTCTAGTTTGGATTCTGACTGGCTTATTTTATTTTTTCTCCCCCTTCTCCCTCCTCTCTGTCAAAAACCTAGTGATATGTTATGTGGTTATGTCCTCTCTGCCGTACACCAGTATTGCAAAACTTTTAGGAATATAATGTTTTACCAGTCCTGATTTTATTTCCTTTTTTCTTTTTCTTCTTTTGTCCCCTCTTCCCCTCCTTTCTACATTCTCATCTCTGTAAGATCTTCCAAGTAGAGCTTACATTCTTTCAACAGAGACCAATTACTTGTTTTCAAGTGGATAAAGATAAAAGATACTAATATGTGGCATTTAGGGGAAATTTATCAAAGAAATAATTTTTACAGGGAATCCTAAAGTGAGCTTCAGATTTGATATTCACTAAACTGGCCCTTTGGATCTAGATCTCCTGTGTACAAGCAGCTAAAGGAAAAACAAAGGGATATATAATGGACAGCCTTTCCTTATCAAACTCCTTTGGGGAGTCTGGATTGTCCTTAAGTCCTGGTTCTGCCTGTCTCTCCACCCATGACTCCCCTTAAGCACTATTACACTGGTACTGTTTCAACCGATTAAATAAATTCAGAGGTTACTAAGTGTGCTTATTAAAAAAAAAAAATCTAAAAAGTAGAGAAACTGAGACTTGCTCGTTATTTATCTGTCACTGGAGATCCTTCATCTGCTAAAGACTAGAGGACCTGAATCTTATCTGTGCAGAGAGGGTACAGGTCACTTATGGGAATTAAACAAAGCTTGCTTTAGAAAAGCATGTAAACAAGTAAGCCACTCTTATGTTAGAGATTCCAGACCAGGACACAAAAAGAGCTATATATTGTTCAGCATGAGTGTTCCAAAAATATTTTAAAATAACTCCTGTCCTATTAAAAAAAAAAAAAAAAAAAAAAAAAAGCCTGTAACAGACTTTGAAAGATTTGAGCTCCTTGCTTTTTGTATTTCCTGGTATGTGCAAAACAGAATTTTTAGAACATAATTAGTGAAGCGAATGTGTTTAAGGCTCTAAAGATGAGTATAATCAAGCTCTATGTAGCTTGTTAAGGTAGTGTTTCCTCCCCTTCATAGACGGGAATCTCCATGGAAAAATCTCACTGGTTCTGAAAACAGATTCTATGATTCATTAAACAGGTATCATCCTGTTGCAATTTGAGACTTTGTAATAACCATTTTGAAGTTAAGGGTTGGACTTTTTCTACATGGATTAGTAATCACCACACACACGGTCAGGTACTTCTTAACATTTTATTTGCCCAGTTGGGCCCATTTTTGGATGGTTAAGAGCATATGGTTAAACTGGCAAACTGATATGGTTTAAGAGCCAGTGTTGAATTGGTGTTAAATATTGGATTTTTGATAATCACCACCTGCAAAGGTACAAATACCTCTTGGATCCGCTGGGGCATCTGCAGTGTCTTGAGAAGTAGCCCTTTTAAAGTTGCAAGTCCTGACACACAGGAGTAGCAATTATTTGTCCAGTTGAGTTTTCCCTTTTGCCACAAGATAAGAAGTAGATTTTGCCTGACTTGCATATGCAAAAGGAACCAAAGGAATTGTTAGAAGCAGAAATTAATGTTTTTGATATTGGACAAATTTGCAAATTTAGGATTAACAATGCATTTTAAGCTGCAAGTTTCAGTTCCACTCTGCAGCAGTAGTTGTAAAATACTAACATACAAAACCTTAAGATTTTAAAAGGGTTTTCAAATTCCAGCTTTGTTCATCAAAGCATTCACTGTGGTGACTACTTTTTCTTTTGTATAGAAAGTTCCCCTATTAGCTACTTATCTTGGGTGGTATATTTTGCATGTGGGCACGAACAAAATCTTTGTTTTATTGCATGTTTGATTTAAACTGTTTATGGAAATATCATTGTATCACTGTCCTAGTAGGCAATGCTATGAAAAACCACATGGGACAGCTCTGTAGCCATCTCGGGATGCAATGGCTGCGTTGTTTTACTGGCAGTTGTTCCATGCTGATCTGTTTAATTGTGACTGCAGTCACCTTTAAACTCTTTCTTGAGAAGAAAAAAGGACAATTTAGGAGAGGAGAAAACTAGATTCAGCTGAGGTAAAGCATTACCCAGTCTGCAAATGATGGTCTTTTTGGATATGGCTGAAAGAAGCATTTTTTTCAAGATCATTCTCAGAAAAAGTTGAATATAGTCTTAAAACCAAGTGATAGAGTTCATAAAGAGGCTTTCCTCTTGAACTTTGACAGATAATTATGTTGGTGGAGAAAACAGCATATGATTTGCAGTGCTATCTTCTTACTTTAAGGATCTGAAACAAAAGAAACAAGTGGACTGTTTGTAGGGATCAGTTCTTTAAAGTTTAAGTTCTTTTATTAAGGCATTGAAGTGTAATCCTTGTTTGAGTTCTTCCATTATAGCATGTGTTTGGTTCCTCTTACAAGTCGTAAGGAAAAACATTTAGGAGATCAGTCTCTTTTTTTCACTCGCACTGGGTAAATTCCATAATGCCATAGTGTATGGGACCAAAGTGTTAGGGAAGGAAAGGGATCAGAATTAAACTCTATATAGAGACTCTGGATTCCTGCTGTTTTGCTTGGAAAGAAGTCAGTGTTCACACTTTCAGGTGAGAACTGCAAAGAGCATTTTCAATGTATGATATTTGATGAAGCAGTAATTGTTGAAGATAATAGCTTGATACATTTTTGAGTAAATAATTATTTCATAAGGAATTTACTAGAAATTAGTAGATCAATATTTAAAGGCCTTTATAGAGGTTCCCAAATTGTGGTTTGTCTTCATAGCATTAGTGCATAGTATAGTTTTCCTGTGGGTTAGAAGGTGAACTCTTATTTTCCAGCTGCTTCCACTCTGAAGTTATTCAATATTTTATGTTCTTTCTTAAATTCAGTGGATCGTATATTTCATTTCAGTGTGTTTCAGGTCAAACACTGTTAGTAATGTCAGTCCCGCAGCTTGTGTTTAGGTTGTCTAGACAGCTGTAGCAATATACTGCTCCTCATCCCAAGCAAATAACCAAGTCCCGCAGCAAGGCACGGTTAGATGTTCCTGGCAGCCAACTATTTTGATGGCTTAACTGCTGGCAGTTTTTTCCCAAATTGCTGCCACTATGTCTGACAGAATTAACTTGTCTGTGCCCCAAAATAATTGGAAATCTTTAAAAGAATGGTTTCTACCACCCACAGTGTGGTTCTTGCCTTTTAAGAAAGATGAATGTATTCAGCCATGCCAATTTAAAATGTTTTGTCGACAGAATTGTTCAGTAGCTGTAAATGTGTATTTGAATGCTGCCAGGCTTTCAAGTGAGACGAATGCGACCTGCGCAGGTTGGGTGGACAAGAAAATATGCAATACTTGTGTCCCATGCTGCTGCTTAATAACATTTTTCACACTGAGGAATAGGTAGAAATATCTACCTGAGAGTACAAAACTGAGAACTTTTTTTGTACTATCAAAAAGGCAATTTAATGTGCATCCCCTTTTCTGTTGAGAGTCACATTTCAAGTGTTTTTTTCCCCTCAGAAAATAAGGGGAAATTTTCTTATTAGAAAATAAGAAAACGCTTCTGTCAATTTGTAAACCTCTTCCAGACAGTCAAGGATGAGACTCATTCAGCTAGTACTGAACAAATGTAATCAGGCAAATCTTAATTTCTTTATGGATGAACTGCTTTCTTGTAAAAGATGAATTAATTGTCTGAAGATAGGGTGGTTTGTTTTTTAAAAAGGAGGGAATTATTGTTCTTGTGGGTGAAAACACAGCTTGTGTTAGCTACATTGAAAATAACTAAATAAATAGAAAATTTCAAATCTATTCATGGATAGACCTATCTGTGCCTCTCGCATGTTCTGCTTTAATCTGAGGAACGACAGTTTTGATATATGTATTTGAGAGAAATACGCTGTGCCTTTCCAGCTGGTCTATCTTCTTCCTGTTTCTGGTCACCTCTCATCTTAGTAAGCAAGATTGCACACCATAAAGTTAAAAAATTTAGGGAAAAAGTGCAGTGTTTTGCCTATTATTGTGATAACCTACCCTTATTTAAGGTTAGTATAACAGAAGAATAAACTTGGTCCTACTTCTTTGTGCCTGTGTGTGGCATCACTGGACAAAGAGTGTGGCCAAAATATAGTTTCTCACTTAGCAATTCTTATCTTAAGAGGAATTTATTCTGAAATTATCTGTCAGCGATTTTCTAAACAACTTTTTCTTGCTTTAACATTCTGTTGAAACACACTGAATGTTAGGCAAGACATGAAAAGCAATTAAGAGCACAGTGTGGATATTTAAACAGTGGTGGAAAGGGGTGAAGAGTTAGAACTTTGGCCAGATGATCAGACAAATCCTTGAGAGTGTCAGGCTGCTCTCAGAGCCCTTTGAAATGATACGAGGTATCTGAACTAACTTTATTTCAGGGCCCGCAGAGCTTGCAGTGTGAGGTATGTTGTTACCTGGCTGATATCTTCGAGACTCAAATGTCCATGGAGTTTGTAAGTTAGAAGTGTAACTAACACAGGTGCCCTGTAACCAGCTTGGATGCTATCAAGAGTTTCATTCTCTGGAATATTTTTCGTGTAACTTGCTATTCCCTTTTACTCTTTGTTCCCTACCACCCACCCTTCCTTGTGTTGGAGAACCATTTTTGCCTTTTTGTTCTTAATGTATAACTTCCACGGGGACTTACATATGCAGAGAGAAGTGTAGTAAGTCTACGAGATAGTTACTCATTGCGTAAATGACAAAGGTCAGAAAAGAGAAATGAGAGGGTTGAAAACATGCTTATTCTGGGAGATTTGTAAGAAATACAAAAGAAGCTTTTTGTAAGCTCACCTTAGCTGTCCTAGAGTATTACATAACTAAGCACTGGACACGACAGTACTCCAAAACATTAGAACTTACACTCAGGTGTTACTTACAAATCTTGCTGCTCTTAAAATATTTATGCTTTTGGTAGCTTTAGGAAACAATTCACAGAATATTTTGCATAGGAAGGGACTTCTGGGGATCCTCTATTTCAACCTCATGCTCAAAGCAGGAGTTGGAGAATGTTGCTTAGTCTGATCCTGTCAAGTGGCTTTCAGTCAGAGATAGTGTTTGTTTGAGAGAGACTCCTATAAAATGAGCAAGTTGCTTAAGGGGGAAAATAGTTGGCATTTGAAAGTTTAGTTTTCTGTGGACCTCATGAAAAATAGCAGAAACCACTGACTGAAATATGTCACCTAGTTGAATAGCTCTTGTTTTAACCTAATAACTCATGGTAATTAGTATTTTCAGTGTGTGGAAATTGTTCTTGGCTGTTAGTTTCCATTCTGTGTGGTATTTGGGTCTGACTTTTAATTCTTATTCTGATTCTTTAATATAGTTTTAATGAATATTAGCAAGTTTGGAGAAGTCTGTGTATACTGTAATAAGTGACCAGTAATTCATTGATCTGTTTTTGCATTTCAGACCAAAATCTACACCAACAGGGCAACCCAGTGCCAATGGAGTACAGTCAGAAGGTCTAGATTATGACAGATTGAAGCAGGTACATATATAATGTTTTGAATAGAAAATATGGGCATTAGGATTTGTAGCTGTCAAAAAAGAGTTTTGAATTTTTCATTAATTAGTTATATACTTTAAACAATTATTTTGTAGCTATTTTAGAAACTTTTCCTCAAATTATTTTTATTTTCTTAGGAGCTGTAATTGTGTGTTTACCTACACAGCCCTATTATTTTTTTCTCAGATGTTTGGTCCTGCTTTTGTATTACACAACACACAAAATATGGTACTGTGAATGGAATTGGGAAATCATTGTATTTGGAAGGCCTTTTCTTCTCTCCCAAAACAACCAAATACTCAATAGAACACTTCGAGCAAAATAACCTTTTTTTTTTAATATATAGTTAGTTCTCTGGATCAGCAAGAATTCTGTGTAGCTCTATAAGCACATAAAAATGAGCTGTCCCTAGCTTCCAGCAGGCTGTTTAGCCCTCTGTGCGGGTTGGCTTGTCTTAGGACAAAACAGGCAGTGTGTGACACATTGCAAGTTGTTCCATGTGCTTCACACTGACTTCTTGCATAACCCTGCTCTAGGGGGAGCATCGTGTCTGTTCTTGCGCTGGCAAGCAGGAGTACAACTTGGAAGAGGTCACTTAAGCTTTGACAGCTGTTCTTAGCAAAGGAAAAGGAATGGAAGATAATCTAGAGAAGATAATCTGCACAGTAATATTTTAATAGCAACTGAACTGAAAAGCTTAAGGAAAAAAAGCTGAATCTCTTGATAAAGAGTGCAATTTTCTAGATGAGTTTATTGCTCTCTCTGATTACAGTTGTGCTGGATGCGACAGTGTACTTTCCAGGAACAGACAGTACTTTTCCTCCACTTTGATTTTTAAATACGTTTTCAGAAAATAATTATCTAAAATACCAAATCAGTGATAGGAAACGCTGTACAAAACAGTGCATAAGCGACAGCATTAACTTGGTCATTCTCATTAGGTCAAATTTCATTTATTTGTCTGTGTGATTCTGTCTCTGTATTTATCAGTGACATTGGTGTGGTGTTTGAACTTAAGTATGTCCCTTCACTTGTCATAAATTCTGCAGGAATAGATTTATAGGACTTTTGCAGGATATTTATTTGTTAATAGTGCCTGCAGTAAGGATGGTTTAGATTTGGGGATTAAATTTAAATATAAAGGCTGGCTTGTAAATTTGAAAAGGGTTTAAGGTTATCTAAAAGTTAGAATAATTTTAGACTTTTCTTGTTTGAAAACAAGATATTGTAAAACTAATTTATTACTTGCACTCTAACATAGGATATTTTAGATGAAATGAGAAAGGAGTTAACGAAATTAAAGGAAGAACTCATTGATGGTAAGTATCAATTTGTTTGCTGTTTTTGTCAAGTCTTGGAATTCTTAATTAGCTAAAGTTGCACAAAACATGTAAACTTAGTATTTCTAGCCTAAATATGACAGACTGGGAGAAGTTTTGCTTGTTGGCATATTTTCATTTGTATCAAACATTCTAATTGGTGTGCTGGTGTAAGGATGTTTTATTTCTTCTTGTGTGTATGGGGAGTGTCGTTCTGTTTAATAGTACATTGACTCCGAGTCGTGTCTAAAAGTAGTTGGATGTATGCTAGTTCGGTGATTTGCTCTTATCCGAAATATCGTGGCTGTACGTAGGTATTTTTTGTAGTTAATCTAGAGCTGGATTAGGATTTAGGGCACACATTTCTAAATTTAATGTTCAGACTATGCTTGTCGTTTCTAGCTTTCAGTCTTCTCGTGCTTGGTCTCAACAGCAAGATTCAAACCAGTTATTGCTTTTTCATTGCAAGATTCTTTTTTTTTCCATTGCAAGATTCTTTTCATTTCAACATAAAATAATCTGTAAATATGGGAAATTACTGAGGAAAAAAAAAACACATAAAGGTCCAAGAATTGGGAAGTGAATAAAACACTCTATACATATATTACATAACAGACATCTGTATATAATGTATGAGTAGGGTCGTCTGGAGTGATTTAAAATAACATATGTGAGTGTTTTTTGTCTTTATGGAAGAGGCCAGAATGAAGTATGAAAGGGGTAGGGGGGAAGGCCATGTTTAAACTGTTACTGCTACTGCTGATACCATCAGCAGATATGGTAGAAGGAGCTGGCTGGTCCTGCATTACAGAGGACACAATGCTTTTATTTAACCTATATTTTGAGCAGTAACTATATGTTTAATAAAAGTGTGGGGTTTTGTTTTGTTTTTAATATTTGGACTGTGCTGTGTGCCATACAACTTTAGAAACACCATGATGCAAACAATGTAGGGCCCTGAGAGTCGTCTTTTTTTTAAACACAACTCACCAAAAAAAGTCCACATCTCAATGAATAGTGATTGTCATCAGCTAAGGTATTGGATTCATTGAAGATGCCAAACTAAAAAAACTATACTGTGGAAAAAGAGGTGCTGCCAGGTTGAAAATGACACTCTTATATGTAAGATAGTTTGATGTGATTTAACTTACTCCTTTTATGAGATGAATTTTCTTTAAAAGATTACCTGTGTATTCTGTTTTTCCTCCTTGACTTAGGATGTTTAATTTGTTATTTTCTTTCTCTCTTTCCAGCTATCAGGCAGGAACTGAACAAGTCGAATACTGCATAGAAAGACTAGTACTAAGCTGATGTGACTCTCTAACTTGGTATAAAACTGACTACATTTTTGTGAGCTGTTAGAAGAAAATGGAGACAGACACTTGGAAGGAGGGAGAAACAACATATTCTGAAAAGCTTCAGACGCATCACTCTGGTGATATGCTATTTCCCTCCTAGTTTGCAGCTTTTTTCTGACCTTTACAGCAAGGTGGAAAAGAGTCTTAAAGTTACTGTAATGAATATGCAGAAATTCCTACACCTATCAGACAAGATCACAGTGCTTTGAAATATTCTCATGTCAAGATAAAATTGCACATGTTTCAGAATTTGTTGTTTAAAAAAAAAACAGGGAAAAGCTTGGGAAGGCTTTTCAGAGAGGTTTTCTTTATTAATGAAGGATTTAGCAAGTTATACTGTTGTACTTCAAATGATTCTCAGGTTTGTCTTCCTATCATATCTGGTATTTCCATGAACAATTTAAAAGAGCAGATGTGTAAGTTCAGATCACAAAATATGGAACAATTACCAATGTGTGCTTTTAAAGGGCAATACTTGTAAGTGAATGACCTAGACAGTGGTGACATTTTGAGATTTCGGAATTTATGATAGGAAGCCTCTCTAGTTAGCCTTCATGCAATTTTATAGGAGAAAAAAAAAGCAAATACAGTCCAGAGATTAAAGATGTAGATGCCTTCCTACATTGTTACAATGCTTTACCAAATCTAAGACTTCTACATAATGCGAATCAGCAGTCAAATGTAAATCATTAGTATGTTGTAGATTTACAGTAGATTTTGGGGCTTTTTTTAGATTTATGCATGTGGACATTTTTGTAATGTAACACAACAGATTCAGCTTTTTAATTAAAAAAAAATTGCATGTCACAAATATTAAGTAGCCTTTTCATTTTTAAGGCTTAATTTATGCCCAGAAAAATGCGGGATAAGGGAGGGGAAAGATAACACATTTTTATTACTTTCTACACTTTTTCTTCATATTACATGCATGTGTAATAATGAAGAAAATGTGACTTTTATCAGTAACCATGTTAATGGAACCAGATACTTAATCCTTTTTGTATCATTTTTTTCAGTTTTATATTTGAAATTCACTAATACTTCCATAAGGTTTCTGAAACTCCCATGTCAATCCAACTTAGTTCTTGGTGAGAAAACAAACATTTGGACTTGAATTACAAAGGATGAACCTGTGTGAGTGCAGCAGCCCCTACCTTTTTACCGCACCCCCTTGCTTTGATAGCCTGATGAAACAGGACAGCAGTTACACTGGAACAATGGAGCATCGGGGGCGGCGGGACAGTAATTTGGCCCCCCTCCCCCTCAATCAGTCTGCCACCCTCCTTAAAAATATATATATGTATATATGAGAAAACAAACAAAAAAGGCCCAACCGCACACATAACCCAAACCCTGAAAAATAACTGTGGTTGCCATTGGCTTCAGGCAGTAATTGGAGAATTATTTTCAGGAGAGATGAAATCCTTCTTTCCAGGGTTTTCATATTTAACACTTGTACTTTTTTTGTTGTTGTTAATGTGGTACAGTTCAGTAGATAGAAATGCGGTGAATCAGATCTGTAGTGCTTTGGGAAAAAATGTGGATGAAAATCTTCTCTTTTCCTTTGCACTGTGAATTTTTCTGAGCTGCAACAGTGCCATGTTTGCTTTGTGATCTGTGCTGATCCAAAAGAAAAGTTTACTTTTGGAGAGATTAATGTTTCAGCTTAAAAGTATATGCAGCTCAATTAGTAGAAAAATGCTTTCAATAACATACCCTCCTAAGTGCTGAACACCAAAGCAAAACAGCACTTAACTGCTTCAAAACAGCTTGAATCAGAAACTTTCTCCAGTTAAAATATTTCCTGTTTCTACAGATCCAAATTCTAAGACAAGACTGCAGTGGAAATATTGCCTAATCCCATTTATTAAACCTTTTTCTTAATAAAAAAGAAAAGAAAAAAAACACACACACAAACATTTTTCTGCATGCATTGTTGAAGGCATTAAAAAAATCTGTAGTAAGCTTGTAAAATACTGTTTTTTCGCAAGAGGAGGCATTTTCATCTTTGTTATTGTAACTTTTTTGTTACATTAAACATTAAGGAAGTTAACCCTTGTCAGAAATCATGTTTCGTTTGTTAGGAAAGTTCAGGAATAGTATAGTGGAATAGTGCGATGGGTATCAGTGGTCCACAATTAAATCATGAACTACTAGATTGTGCAAGGAACTGGCTTATGCACTAAACGTTTTGTGCCTTGGTCTAAAATTAACATGATTTCTGTTTAAAAGAAAACGGATCAGATGTCTTCTTTTGTGCTGCTTCTACATACGTACTTTCTGTAATCCCAAATTGCTGAATTGGTTCTTTCCAGAATATCTGACTGAATTAAAGATTACTGTAAACATCTCCTGTCATACTGACAGTTGCACCATTTCCAGAGATTTCAGTATTTAAAACGAACTACAGAAGCTAAGATTAATTTGCTTAGTGGTAACTAAGTCCTTTAAAAACATATTGTGGTGGTCCTGTGATTTTTGTACAATGGATGTCTTAAGCTGAGTCCAGTCTAGGGGATCCTTTCTAATTCCAGGAAAGCGCTGCTTTCCTCAACACTGTGATCTGATCTGTGAGAAACCTGTACTATAAACAAGTGGCTAACAAGTCAACTGCAAACAAACTGAATGTAAAAATCTTAGTGCTGGTGCTGAAATCTCTTCAGATAGTCATACTGATCTCCAGTCTGTTGTTTTAAAAAGTTATCAAGCATCAAGTGTCAATCAAAACTGAAGATGATCACTAATGAATGTTGAATTTTTATGCATTTAGGTTTACCTTCTTTTTAGTTTCTCAGTTCATTCTCTGCTATTTTTACCATATTGTGTCCTTTACAATTTCTTACATGCTAACGTTTTGTTTGAGCGAATGAAATAAAATTGCAATATATACATGTTGCCACCATTTATTTATAGAACTCCATAGCAGAATCTCCTAGGTTTGCTGCAACAATTCTCAGAAGGGTTCAGTGAATGTGATAACTTCTTATTTCTTAATTTCACCACTTATTTCTTGTTTTTTTCTTTGGAAGATTTGGTAGAGAAAATTAAATGCTCACCTAACAAAGAACGTGATTGCAGGGAGTGTTACATTCATGAACGTACATACAGTAGTTAACATTCAAATACATTTAAAATGTATGCTTTTGTTTGCATTCTGAGGTACGGGATACTGCCATCTGTGTGTCCACAGAGAATTTAGAAATGAGGGAAAGAATGGAGTGGGGCTATGATTACAGTTCGCTCAGCTTTTTTTCTTACTGCCTTCATGTTAATAACACATTTTTCGATGATGGTAATAAAGAAAACCTACCATGAAAGATTAATGTAGCTTTCTGTACACTAAGAACAGTTTTGCTCAATTTATTTTCAAGCAGAATATTGGAAGTAGCAATTTGAATACTCCTGACGTTAGAGTCCTGGAAGCTGTACTTCCCCACTATCGCTTTTCTATTAGAAGACATTGATATTTTAAATCCTCTTCTGGCTTGTGCAGTACGTCTTCATGTCTGTTGCTTTGTACTCCCATTTCACTTGCCCTGCTTTTTACAGACTTGATGTTTGTGCAGTCATTGAAGAAGCAGTCGGTCTGTGTTCGCTAGGACAGTTTCTTGTGCTTTGGTGAGCAGTAATTGCATGGCCACATATAAAATGTGGCATCTCTTGAACTGCTGGCTGTCAAAACCTGTTACTGCCATCAGAACTGTCAATGTAACCAACCCGACTAGTCGGGTGGAGGCTTGCTGTTTCTGTAGCCTGCAAAATAATGATGTGGACCAGCATCTCGCTGATGCATTTTTGGCTCTAGGTCAAGTGAGCAGGTAGGAGTTCCCAGTGTTTGCCCATGTAGCACCTACACTTAAACTGCCCAGGAAGATGCTTTGCCTTTCTGCTGCGGGTGAGCTTTCATACCTGCCCTCTGGCTCCAGGGGAGCTGAAGCCTGTCTTGCAGGAGAAATTAGACTTAATTTTACAGTGATGCTAATGCACAATGCTAAGGTATGGATTTAGTTCCTATAGGTATTGGGAAGTCTTTTAAACTGTTGTTCTGCCTCTAGTCATTTGAGGGCTAGTTACTGCACAGGATGAGTTTAATATTTTTGGAGTTCAGGTTACAAACAGCTCTCAGTTGCTCTTTTTCTTTATTCATTAGCTTAGCTTTTATGTTATCTTTGTTCATCAAGAGCTGAAATCAAAACATAGTCCCAAGATGCTACCGGTAGGGCATATGTTCTGCACACTTGAGATATACATGAAGCATGTTGAGCATTTTTGGCTGAAGGGAAGATCAAGATTGAAGGGGAAAAATTAGTTGCTGTTTTGAGTATATAACACAACCTTCTATGTCATTTACCTGTTTTATGCAATCTTGTGCGAACTTTTTTTTTTCCCAAAATTAATGGAGTAAATCAGTGACAAGTTTGGTATCAGTCACAATGAATTATAAAGTTTCCTTCCCCCCATTCCTCCCAGACAAAACTGTCAAGAGATTCCCAAATGGGTTCCTGTCACTGGGATAGTATTTTGGCAGCAAGTGAAATGATTCCTGGTTTAAGTTTGAGCAGTGTTATGAAAGCTGTGCATGAGTGTCAGGATATCTGTTTTTTTAAATGCTTGCTGCCAAAGGAGGAAAGTGGTATGTATGGCCGATCAAACTTGTGGGTATCAAAACATTAAATAATCTCTTCTGGAAACGTTTAAATAGTCTTAACTACAGTGCTAAATATTGCTTGCCAGGGTGTCTTTTACACTTAGGCATGTAAAAAGCTGGTAAAATCAAGAGAAGCTCTTGCCTGTTTTCAGAAGGTGAGCAAAACCAGGCTGAGGGGAGCAAATAGTTTCTAACGCTGGCTGTGCACCCAAGACCAACATAATTCTTTGGGGGATCTGTAAATTTTTCTAGACATTATTTTAAATGTGATCTATCCTTGTGGTGATTTGGGATTTTTTTTATTTATTTTTTGGGGGATTTGGGAGGGGTGTGTGGGTGTGGGTGTGTGTGTGAGACCAGTTGCTAGCTGGATTTCACTCCATTCACCACCTGGCCCTCTGTTGTCACACACATGCTGTGCGATTGCCCTTAATTTGATCTGCTCCATAACTTTCCCTGATACAAAGATCAGGCTGACAGGCCTGTAGTTCCTGGGACCTTCTGTCTGAGCCCTCTTGTAGATGGGCATCACATTGGCCAGTCTCCAGTGATCTGGGACCTCCCCTGTGGACCAGGGCTGCTGAAAGGTGATGGAGAGTGGCTCGGCCAGCACTTCCACCAGCTCCCTCAGGACCCTCAGGTGGGTGTCCAAGGGGAGTAACAGGTCACTGACTTGTTTCCTCATGGATTATGGGGGGTTTATTCTGCCCTCCACAGGTGTCTTCCAGCTCAGGGAGCCAAGTACATTGAGGATAACTCATCTGGATGTTAAAAGACCGAGTCAAAGAAGGCACCAAGTATCTCAGCCCTATCCTCATCCTGGTGACTCCGCTGTATCCAATAAAGGATGGAGATTCTCCTTGGCCCTCCTCTTGTTAATGTATCCATAGAAACGTTTTGGATGTCTTTTACTGCAGTGGCCTGATTGAGTTCCATCCGAGCCTTTACCTTTCTAATTTTCCCTCCCTACATACCCTAGCGGCATCCCTTGTACTCTTCCCTCTTCCAGAGGTGGTAAACCCTCCTTTTTTCCCAGTTTCTCAGCAGTAGTTGCCTATTCAGCGAGGTAGATCATCTTCCCCTCCAGCTTGTCTTCTGGCACAAGAGGATGACCTGTTCCTGCACTTTAAGATTTCCGTCTGGCGAAAAATCCAGCCTTCCCAGACCCCTTTGCTCTTCAGGGCTGTCTCCTAAGGGACTCTCCCAAACAATGTCCTAAACAGGCCCAAAGTCCACCCTTCAGAAATCCAACAGAGCAGCTTTGCTGACCACCAAGAATTGAAACCACTATTGTTTCATGGTCACTATCTCCAAGATGGCCTCTGGCCACCACACCTCCCACCACTCCTTCTCTGGTGGCAAAGAGCAGCTCCAGCGGGGCTCCCCCTGCCAGGCTCCCTTACCAGCTGTGACAGGATATTGTCTTCCACGCACTTCATGAACCTCCTAGACTGTTTTGTCTCTGCCTTACTGTATTTCCAACAAACATCTGGTAGGGTGAAGTCTCCCACAAGGACAAGGGCTGCCAATCGTAATAATAGTAATTCCTGCTAACTATAAATATCAGTGTGCTGAATTATATCCTGGTTTTCTTTACACACACCCTAGGAGATAGTCTGCCGGCTACTGACATGGCCAGAGAAAACACTAGTAAGGAACAGGGTACAAGGTGACTCGAAAGTAGAAAGGAGGGAGTTTCATTATGCTTGAAATTCAGAGCCTGCCTGTAAGGGACACAGACAGGGGAGGATGCAGCGAGAGGTGAGCAATCCAGTAAGAGTTCTGGAAACTCGTTCAGCTGAGCTTTCAGACTGAGGCTGGACATTGCTGTAATTTACAAATTTAAATAGTCAGCAGAGGTGTCCTCTTGGGAAGTCTGTGCAAAAAGAATATTTAAAGAGGTTCTCTATTGTCTTAGGGTTTGGACAATGCTCTTGTTTTCTTTTTCTCTTATTTTGCTGGGACCCCAGGTCTAGAGAAATCTCTCACTACTATGAAACTCTAATGCTGCAGCATACGAGAAACAATTGTATTTGGCTCTTAGGCTGAAAATTTTATGTCTGCCATGATGATACTCCTGTTTGTGACAAAATTGGTCTAGAAAGGTGCCTTATCGTTGCCCAGTAACCTTTACTTTACTAATGAAAATAGCTCTTCACCCCTGTCAGTCCCACAGGCTGATACCATGCTAAAGTGCAAGAAGCCCAGAGGGGCACAGGAGGACTCCAGTCCCTGTGAAGTTCTTCCGTCATGGGATTTCATGGGGTAAGTGATAATACAGATAATACAGATACTGTCCTAAGGTATAGATGCCAGTGCTGCTAGAAAGATACTGGCATAGAATCATAGAATCATAGAATGCTTAGGGTTGGAAGGGACCTCTAGAGATCATCTAGTCCAACCCCCCTGCATACGCAGGGACACCTAGAGCACGTGGCACAGGACTGCATCCAAGCGGGTTTTGAAGATCTCCAGAGAAGGAGACTCTACAACCTCTCTGGGCAGCCTGTTCCAGTGCTCTGTCACCCTCACTGTTAAGAAATTTTTCCTTAAGTTCCTATGGAATTTTTGATGTTTCAGTTTCCGGCCATTTCCTCTAGTCCTATCAGTGGCCACCACTGAAAAGAGACCATCCCCGTCCTCTGCACTCCCTCCCTTGAGGTATTTATATACACTGATTAGATCCCCTCTCAGCCTTCTCTTCTCCATCTATAAAGGGCCGCTGGTACGTGTGTTTTGTTAGCAGATTGTCTTTAACTTAGTAGAGCATCTGCTTTAGCACACCTCTCCTATTAGCAGGACCTGAAGGGCCAAGTTTGCGCCTTCAGTGTTAATCAGCAAACTACCCCTCTTCATGGAAAAATGCTAAGTTTTTGCTAGTGAAAGTAGAAGGCTTTTAATTTTAGAAGGAAATATTGAGGAAGGTCTTTGTTTCCTTTTGAGAAGGATCTGCTTGGTAAGGCTTTGGGACTATGTGCTAATCATCATCTGGATTCAGAGTTCTTCAACTCTTACCCTGCTATAGAAGTCTGGAGCTGTGTCAAGCTTTTTTGGTCAGTTGATGTTTGTGAACTGTTCAGAAGAGGGGGAAAAAAAGGAACTCTGCTAAGTCTTTGAAAAGATTTATCCTAAGCTGTATTTCTTTAGCTCAAATATTTGCCAGTTTTTGGTTTGTCAGAGGTAACATTAGAATATAAAAAGCACTTTTATATAAGCACTTATGAGCACTTCATAAAATACTAAAATTTCTTCCACCTTTTCAATTGTATGCTCATATTTTTCACTTCCAGTATCAGAATGTAGGATCCTAGGCCTTGCATTTTATTAGGATTTATATTTGACTAGTAAAGGAAAAGGAGTTCAATTGCCAAACCTAGTTACCTAACTGCAGAGCCATTCAATATCACAGTTTAGGGTGTGAATCCTGTAGTTGAGAATTCATAGGGAGGCACAAGCATAAGACTGGGATTGCTTTAGTGGTGAAGTATGGGGTTTTTCATTGTGTAATAACATTGTTTAATAATTGCATTTAATATATTTACTGAAAATTGACTTTTATTTGCCACCAAATCATTGATATTTGGGGAAGAGGAAAAAATGGGAGGGACAATTGCCTTTTCAATGAGGTTAGTTCAGTCTGCAAACTTTAGAGCAAATAAGTCATCAAGCATTTATAACATGATAAAGGCAGTAGATACTATGCTCTGTTTAACGGGACCCAAATAATGAATGCTCTTATACATGCTTTTAGCTGCAATGAATAAAATGTTGCATATCTTCAAGCCCTGGATCCTGCTAGCTTCTCTGAAGTTAGTATGCGTTGTAGTACAGAATTTGATTCTCACTCTAAAATGTTTCTGGCCATCGGGTGTAATTATGTCTTTCAATATTAGTGGTCTTGTATTAATACAATCAAGTAAATACTGCATATCTTGTTTTTATGCATCTATGGAAAAAAAAATGTAAGCAATAAAATATAAATTGAATTACAGGAAATTGTGATTTTACCTACTGAAGGCTGGGCACTTAGCTTCCCATATCTTCAGGGTGAGATATATAGAATTATAGAATTGTTAAGGTTGGAAGGGACCTCTAGAGATCATCTAGTCCAACCCCCCCCTGCACACGCAGGGTCGCCTAGAACACGTGGCACAGGACTGCGTCCAAGCGGGTTTTGAAGATCTCCAGAGAAGGAGACTCTACAACCTCTCTGGGCAACCTGTTCCAGGGCTCTCTCACCCTCACTGATAAGAAATTTTTTCCTTAAGTTCCTGTGGAACTTTTGGTGTTTCAGTTTCTGGCTGTTTCCTCTAGTTCTGTCGGTGGCCCCCACTGAAAAGAGACCAGCACCATCCTCCTCACTGCCTCCCTTGAGGTACTTATAGACACTGATCAGGTGTCAGGTGTCTCAGCCTGCTCTTCTCCAGGCTGAACAGGCCCAGCTCCCTCAGCCTCTCCTCGTAGGGCAGATGTTCCAGGCCCCTGATCATCCTTGTGGCCCTGCGCTGGACTCTCTCCAGCAGCTCCACATCCCTCTTGTACTGTGGAGCCCAGAACTGGACACAGTACTCCAGATGCGGCCTCACCAGGGCTGAGTAGAGGGGCAGGATCACCTCCCTCGACCTGCTCTTCTTAATGCACCCCAGGATCCCATTGGCCTCCTTGGCCACGAGGGCACACTGCTGCCTCATGGTCAACTTGTCGTCCACCATGACACCCAGGTCCCTCTCTGCAGAGCTGCTCTCCACAAGGTCGGTCCCCAGCCTGTACTGGTGTCTGGGGTTATTCCTCCCCAGGTGCAGGACCTTGCACTTGGCCTTGTTGAATTGCATGAGGTTTTTCAGCGCCCAGTTGTCCAGTCTGCCCAAGTCCCTCTGGATGGTAGCGCAGCCCTCTGGGGTATCAGCTACTCCTCCTAGTTTGGTATCATCAGCAAACTTGCTGAGGGAGCACTCTGTGCCTTCATCCAGGTCATTGATGAATAAATTGAACAGGGCTGGACCAAGGACTGACCCCTGGGGGACCCCGCTAGCTACAGGCCTCCAACTAGACTCTGCACCGCTGATCACCACCCTCTGAGCTCTGCCATCCAGCCAGTTCCTAATCCACCTCACTGTGCACTCATCTATCCCACAGTGGCTCCAGTTTTAAATTGGTTAATTATAATCAATATGCCGTGAACTTTGTATGCTTTTTGTATATAATTCGCCTGTTACAAGTGTCTCATTAGCTTTAAATACTATGAATATTGCTATAATATAGCAATTGTAGTATGCTATGAGTAAACAATAAAAGATATTCAATAGTTTTTCTAACCTAAAATTGTTTGCTAACTCTTGCAAATATAGGTGTGAATGTGAAGTAAATGGTAATTGCTGGGGGACATGGTAACTCCTATCATTTGTGAGTAAAGAAACAGGTAGTGTTTGCAAACAGTGCAGCTTGGGGCAGGTCTTGGAGAGCAGCACGAGCGTTACGTTAGAGTTCTGTTATTGTACCAACAGCACTAGCAGAGATTTTGTTCATTTGGGGATGGGTTTTTTTGTTTTGTTTTTGTATCTCTAGACCCTTTAGTCTGCAGATCTTGTGAAGTACAAGATGGAGAATAATCTGGAATAGTGTGAAGGGAGGAGTAATTTGACCTGGTTTGATGACAGCAGATATTTCTATTTCTGAACTGGTGAATAGAAGTTAGTCTCTAAGATCTGTATCATTGAACAGTTGAGCTGCATTTGAAGCTGGGGCAGAGAAAATGCCACAGATCTTTATGGCTGTGAGAGAATCTGCAATCTCTGCAGCTTACAAATAAACTACCTTGCCCTTTGATATGAAAGTATCTCCGAGGGGAAGTCCTGCCAGGATTTTAATAAAATCAACTCAGGAAGAATTTGTCAAGGGTTGATGTCAGAGGAAAAATAAGGAGACCAGGGAGAGCTGAACTGTGGCAAGAGTGGGAGGGCCCTAATGGCTATGCTCCCATGTGCAAGCAGCGCAGCAGGAACAGGTCTGGAGGGGGGAATGGTGGATGCCGAAGGCGCCGTGTTCACATGGAGTATCCAGAGGCTTTCCTTCAGCCTACTGCTGCTCGGATCTCATTGACTGCAGTGTTTCTAGAGTGGCTATCTGAATTTAGTATTCCCAAAACAATTCCAGACTGGGGGCTCTGAAAATGCCCTGTGGCGCCAAGTGCCCTGAGGAGGAGCTGTGGGGAGACTGGCTTCCAAAGCAGATGCCTCGTCCAGACGGAAATGCTGATGTGAGGAGCACTGCGGGGGATCAGCGTTTCCTTCCTCTTCGCCAAGGGAGGATGGAGTGTCCTTGCAGCAACTTGACCACAGGAAGGGTTCGCAGCCTTCACAGCCTGTCCTTAAGTTGATCTAGTAAGAGATGTCACCCCTCCCCTTTACACTTTGCATCCTTATCCCAGCCTGGCTATAATGAAACCGCCATTCAAAAGCTCCTGCAATGTATTTGTCTAAACTCTCTAATAGATTAGAACTTTAAAACTTCTCTTGATATCACACTTCAGTTTGTAGCTTATGCAACATTTATAGCTACATTTTCGTCTAAGATTTTCTGGTGGGTTTGTTTGTTTGTTTGTTTTAGCTTTATGGCCATAGGAAAAATGTAACTTTTAAAGACCTGAAAAAGTGTATTACCAAGAGTTGCCATTGTCCCTCCTCAGGCATTTTGGCATTTCCTTTAGAAAAAAAAATCTTTCCTGATGAAAATTGGAAGCGGTAAACGCAGCCATAATTTTTCTTTCTTTACTAATTGTATTTGCTAAATGGCTTCTCGTTTTTGTTCCCCAGTTTTGACAGTTTGGTACCAGATCTCTGGCAGTGTCTTAATTGGTGCCAAGGGAAATAGAGTATCCTAATTAAAATGTGGTTGCCTGTGTATGTTTCCAGTAAACCCCAACTATGACTTTTTGGATTTTTTTTTTCACATTGACTTGTGAAAATTATAACATCGTCTTTCGTTGTTTCTGGATTTTTATTTGTTTATTTTTTTCAGGCCTACTGTCTAGCCACTCATTTTTCATTGCAACAACAATATTTTGACATTATGTTCAGTTTGTTAAGGTCACTTTGAATTTATCCTCATTTTAAGCTGCTTATAGCTTTCACTGTGACTAGAAATCATCCTCAAATCTTAGAGGACAAAAATAAGATAGAAAATCTAAGCTATTCAGTTGGTAATGAAAATATTGACTACTGCTAAATCTGAGAACCTTTGAGATTCCCGTTAACCTGAGGCCCAGGGCCAAGGCTAGTTTATTGGTTTCTACTAAAAAGCATAGTTTTCCATTAGTACTGCACCATTTCATGATAAATTCAAGTAATCTGTGTTTCGCTTCTGTGCTAGGAGAATTTCATGTATGATACTCTCAAGTTTAAGTCAATGATGTGACACCTCTGTCCTGCCCCTCCATTGGGTCATTTGCTTCTCAAAGGTGATTAAATGCCAAATCCTTGTTGAACCTCTCCTATTTCCAGGCTCTCACTGCCTAGCTCTCCCATTCCCCAGCTCTCAGTGCCTGGGTGAGTATATTGCTCATTAAACATGCTGTGAGGCAAGACACTGTTTTCTTCTCCCAGCCAACCTGCTCCATTGAAACTGTAGTTTCTGGTAAGTTTTCTTATTTGTTGCCTCTTACATAATCATGAGAATCATAAATACAAATCTAAGGGAAGGATTTAAAAAGAAGATCCTGCTGACCATTTATGTGCTTTTTGATTGCAGAAGTCCATGTCTGATTCTTGATCTTTTGAAGAATGATGGATTGTTTCAGTAAAGAAGAACTGCAAAGCTAGTATCTTTTGTGGGTAGGGAGATGTTAGAGGAAGGAGTTCAAGAGAATATTGGATTTTATATTTAATCAGGTATCAGTATTGTTATAGTTTTAACATGAATGATTTAAATGGCCTTTGTTTAAATATAAGCATCCCTAGAATTGCAAGGTAACACAGTGAAAAGGAAGTGCAACTCAACTCATGAAGATCATTCAGAAACTTTTTTAGACTAGCAGATCTGAAGGTATGCAGCTATTTTGCAGGTCTCTGTGCATTGCAGTAATTGGATTTAAGTTCCAGAAGATCTACACCTCTCCATGCTTCACTGTTGTTTTATTAGCCATTAGATACCGGTATTACATTCATTCACTACAGCTAGAGTGCCACCATATCAGATCTACTTCAGTTATACCAAAAATCAATGAAGGAAAAATGGTTTATCTGCAGTGATGGAGAAGGGTGGGAAAAGATGATCTGGCCTGTGGTGCTTGACATAATGCTCTTTATCCTTAAACACGTACAAAAAAATACATAAGCCTCAGGACACAATAGTCCAAAAGAATAAGAGCTTAGGCCAGTATGGAGAATGCAATTTTAAAAAAAAATAAAGCATGTGAAATACCCCCAGAGAATGCGCAGCTCAAGCTGCAGCTTTGCCCGCAGAACTGCATGTTAATGAGCAAATACGCATTTGCTGTGAAATCACCCAGAAAAGGCAGCAGCCTGAGCAGGTTTCAGGGCAGTTCCCCTCCAGATACAATGCCCAATATTGTGCCGTGTCATGGGAAACGTGTGGAGTAACTGGAGTCAATGAAGAGGAAGACAAGGTCTGTGGGAACAGAGATACTACTTAGAATGGGGGCTGTGATGCTCCGCTGGCCTCGGCGAAGGTATAATGGGCAATTAGGGTGCAATGTTACTGTATGTGATCCCTGCTCCTAAACACTCAGAATTGTGTTTAACGCTAAGACAGGTCCAAGATCTCAAGCTGCGATGTCATTCATGAGGTGGCAGTCTGCATGGCACAGAGAGAGACAGGAAAGTACAGCAAATCTGCACCGAGAAGGGAACAAGCGGGAGAAGCGGTCAACAGCAAAGACAACCGAGCAAAACACTGACTGTGAGGCAGTGATGGAAATGTTTGTGTGAGCTGAAGAAACAGTAGCACCTTCCTGGGGCTGGATCTGAGGAAGGAAGGTAGAATACTTACTGGAATGCAGTGCAAACACAAGCATGGCTGTGTTGCTTGACTGGCCACTGCTCTGTGGGGGAACAGGATGCTGTGGGATTACAGGCAGAACAGGTTGGATGTCTGGAGCTAATAGACCTAGCTAGCTATAAGAAGTAGATTATTTGAATTTAACCAAGAGATAAGACAGATAAAACCAGATGCAAGAGCTAGAATGACCTGCATGGAAAATCAAAAGCAGCAGAGAAACTGCTTCTAGAGAAAGCACATTAGTCTTCCAATATGAAAAACTTTTCTATTAAGGTTCGAGAATCGGTGTTCTCTGTGGCTGCTTTTCACTAAGCAAGAAAGAAAAGCACTTCATTAGTGACAGTGCTGACCTATGAAGGTTATTCAGAGAAGTTTGAAAATATTAACAGGGTGAAAGCCTGAATCTGATTAGGAAAGTTTTGCATTCTTTTTCACTGTAGGATTTTTAAAGCAAGTTCTTAGTGATACTGAATGAGGCTTCCCCAGTCCTGCATCACGGTGGAAATTGGGCTGGAAGATGCTTGAAGGTCCCGTCCATGCCCACCTTTCTGTTACACTTACTGTTGAGTAAAAGCATATGGGAGACTCTCTGCAAATGCTGTGCACAAACACTGAAGCTGCCTGCACCAATGGAGAGATCCTCTGGTTAGGATCTAGTCCCTTAGCTCTCCTGCAAAGCTGAGGCTCTGCCTCTGTGAGCACTGCAGAAAAAGACCTTTCAGAGCAAATGCTAAATATGCCTAGGTACATATTTGCCTAACTATGCCTAAGGTACATAAATAATATCGTTAGAAACTTGTGGTCATTCTTCCGATAAATCATTATCTGCTATTTTATTAGTCTAGTAGAAGAGTTTAACTGCAAGTGAGTTTTGCATCCATAAATCTTCATTCTCAACAAATGCAGCTCCAACAGTTGCAATAACCTCTGCTTTTTGCAAGAGCAGATTAAATGCAGATGATTGGCATGTGAGTGGAATTCATGTTTTCAGGCTGAAAGACGTCCTCTGTCTGAGGATTTCATCTGCTCTGCCTGCAGCCCTAAACTTCTATTGAACGTATTCAAATATTAGGTTGTTCTATAAAAGGAACAGTTAAAATTTCAAGGGATAACAGTGGAACACCATCAAATACCAGTAGTCATTAGGGAGGAAAGGAGCAGGGGCTCTGCATCTGTTGCTTTTGTACTCTTTTTGTCAAATATGCAGCTGCTGTGAATTAGTGGTATTATTGATTAATTGTATTCATTATTCTATGTGATTTTTATGGGAATCCTGCATTTCTTTTTTTTTGTTTTGTTTTGTTTTGTTGGGTTTTTTTGTTTCTCTCCAGAGTGTGAATGATTTCAGTCCTTGTTCACATTCAGATAGCATTTATTAAAATGCAAAGTAAATGCGCTTCTGAGGAATGTTTGGTGTCAGCTTAGGCAATGATTTGGGAGTTTTACTCCCGTTTATTTGGGAGTGCTTCCTCATCAGCTTTAGGTGCTGTTTCGTAAGTGGATAAATAGGAATGGAGAGATGAGGTACACGAGGCTCAGCTTGCTCTAATGGAATCGTGGGGCACAGAAGAAATAACTCAATCACCAGAAAAAAGGCATTCTGCCTTGACAAAAATCTGATATTGAAACCATTGTACTTCTGAGAGTCAATGCAAGAAACTGCGGTTAAAAATTGCAAGAAAAAAAAAAGAAGGAAATCTCAGTTACAACGTTTGAGTTATGTTATTTCCTGATGTAAGGCAAGGCATTTACGTGATGTAAGCGTACGGTTAAGCTCGCAGAAAACGCGTTGCACAGAAGTGCTAATGCTGTTGGCGTGTCTCGATGTACAAGTGCTGCTGTCGCACGTCTAGAGATGAAGTGAAGGCTTCATCCTTCCCAACGGCAGCCAAATACGCTGGGGCCATCGGATATAGTAGCTCGAGGAGGTCTTCCCTTCCTCCTCCTCATCTCCTGTGAGATTTGCTCCAGCCTGTCCGCAGCACAGTGGAAGCCTGAGCAGCAGCCGAGGCGGCCGCAACGCGCACCGGGGGCGCGCAGGAGCCGACGCTCGCGCCAGGGGCAGCGCTCTTCTCCCCTCCCTGTGTGGGGAACATCACAGTTCCTGTGTTCTTCTTCCCTTTCCTCCCTCCCAGTAGAACTGTATGTTCTTGGGCCTTCCTGCGTTCACCGCAGCTGCCTCGGAAGCTGTGGTTAGTCATCCCTGCTCCGCGGCGGGCAGGTCCAATTCTGTGTCGCACGGCTGCTTTCAGAGCCAGCGCGCTGCAGCCTCTCTCTCTCGCCCTTATTATTACAAAGGAGCCTCTCCTCCTTTTATGGGTCCTTCGTGGTGACAAACTTTGTGTGAAAATCCTACCCCCACCCTGCAGGAGGTCGCGATGTAGTGCTGCGTCGCCTGCTGCCACGGGGAGCCTCTCCCTGGATAAGTCGCAGCCCCAGCGCGGTGTTGGGAGCCTTATCGGGCTGCTCAGGCCCCTCAGTTGGCCTTTGGGTGCGTTTCTGCAGCTGGGCCTTCTATATCACTGAGTCTCTGTCTGCGGCTACGGGGGTAACGCAGAGTTTCTGCTGCTTCGTTTCTCTGCAGTCCCTGCAAGTAAAGGCACATACTGGCTGGCTATCAATGAGCCACCTTCTGCATCACTCTTTTTTTTTTTTAATGTGTTTTTATGATATCTTTCGTGCAGTGGCATCTGCTGGCAAGGCTTACAACTGCAGTGTTTTTAGGGATAGTAGACCAAGTATCTGTCTGGCAGATACTTGCAGCCATTAAAGAAATGGTTTATTGGGCTATTGAAAATGACATGCAGAGAAATAGATCCCTATCAAGGAAATTAAAGCTCTGAATAAGCTGGCCTGGGCCTCACAGCTGACAGGCTTTGAGCAGGAGGTTGAATTAGAGACCTCTCCAAGTTTCTTCAGAAATTATCCTGCAGTCTGTATTGCAAGCTAAATTCTTGGCTGCATCAGACCTGTGCTAGAGGAACTGCCACTCTCCTTTCCATAAAGGGCTGCCACACATGAAGAGCATCTGAACTACATAAAATGTCTGCTCCTTTCCCTTCAGGCCAGGAAACTTCAGCAGCTTCAATATGGGCACAATGAAAGCAAGTCAAATCTCCTTCTCTGGAGATCTTCAAAACCCACTTGGACACAGTCCTGTGCCACGTGCTCTAGGTGACCCTGCGTGTGCAGGGGGGTTGGACTAGATGACCTCTAGAGGTCCCTTCCAACCTTAAGCATTCTATGATTCTATGATTTTAAGTCCTCAAAAAGGAGACTTGCAAGCAAAACACAGTGAAATGACTCAGGAAACAGAGACTGAGAGGGAATAAACCTGAAAAATGCTGAAAGTGGGGAAAGTGTGCGGATGTATAGAAGACAGTGCACACATGTAAAAATTATTCTTGGATTAATTTTGCTGCCCCCCCCCCCCCCCCCAAAAAAAAACCCACAAATCAAATATTGTGCTGGTTTGGAGAATTGTATTTTGCATGAAAATTAATTTTCAATTCAGTTGCATTGATCCCAGGTCTTTCCACCTGGGACTCAGCTTACTTTAAAAACTAAAAGAAGTTACTTTTTAGTTGAACATTCAATGATTTATACCAAAAAAAAAAAAATCTTCTTCTTTCTCCTCTCCCAAGACTCTCACCACCAAACCAACTAACCAAACATGCAGCCTTCCAAATTTCACACTCAATGGGGAAGAACACAATTTGTTTAAACGTGGGAGGAAGGGATTCGCTTGCTTTACTGAAGGTAATGTAAAAAAAAGAAGTGTTTGGCTAATGCATCTTTGCAAATACAAAGGTTCACACCACATCATCTGGCAGCCTTCAAGCTGCACCATTTGTTGAAAATGCCTCCTAATGCGTTGCATGCAATTAAGCAATTGCATAACAGGCAAGATAGCTTCCTTCCAACATGCAAATGGTAACTTAGCCTGTATGGGTATTTGCTGGGTTTAGTGTTTCAGATTAATTATAGAAAAAATGTATATATGATAAGGACAATGCTGAAAAAGCAAATAATTATCTAGATGGCCTTCCTCTTGTGGTACAAAATAATTTGTCAAAATAATCACAAAATAATACTGTTTGTATATAAATCAAAGGCTTGGTGAGAAATACTTTTTTTAAACTTTTTTTTTTCTGAGTAGTTGCACAAGAGCTATTCATACATCTGACATCCTCTGTAGTATAAACAGCAAAGAACTCATTAAGCTATGTGAAAACTGTTATGTATTGTTGTGGTTTCCTATATAAATGATATGTGTTTCCTGAAGGGCTGTATTATATTTCACAGCTGCAACAGCAGAGAGCCAGAACAACTCGTATTATTTTAATAGAGCATAATTTGATCTGCAGTGTTGCTTATTGAGGGAGCTCAATAGGACTGGTGCATCCCATGCTGAGGATATTGCAGAGAGATCTGTGCCGGAACAGACAAACAAATGGCCTCAAGTAGCTTAATGTTGATCTAATGTATCCAATATATTAAAACCTGTGCTTTGCCATCATCCAAGTGTCTGATGCCTCAGAGCTTGCTGAAGCTTCATTTGTTTTGAGGCTCACCTTGCTCCTCCCTGCACTGCTAGTGCTTTAGCAATAACACGGAGTGGCAGCGAGCAGGAAATGATCTCAAGCACAGAAACTGCACGGCCGGGGTAGCTCTTTCTGAACTGCTCACAGTGTTCGTTTGCTGTAGGGAAAAAGGTTGAAATGCAATCAAAATAACAACAAACAAACAAACAAACTGGTCCCTTCTCCCTGATTCTTCAGTCACTGACAGTTTGGTTCTTACATAATTTCCAGTGGTTTTTCAAACTCTTCATTTTGCAGAGACTATCAATATTTTAAAAATCTTTTTGAGATAAAGTATAAATCTCAATGTACCTAAATTTATACAGTTTCTGTGATCACTACAAGTGGAAAAAAAAACAGGCTTTATGTAAGTTATGATATTTAAATTATAATTCCACCCTGTAAGTTTAAGGCTCAGTTAAAATGCTTTTGAACTCTTTTGCCTAACGCCACAAAAAATATTCTTAAGGAAAAATCTGTATCTGAATACTTTGAGAACTTTAGATAATTTAATTTTAAAAAACATTCCTCCTGAAGTTGAGGTTTGAACTGGCTTGCTTCTGTAAGTAAGCTGGTATGTGGTCAGGGAGGTTGTCACTTTGCAGTCTGACTTGGAACTAAACCCGAATACTTAGACTATATTGCGGCTGAACTTGTATTAAAACAAATGCTGGTTTTATTCCCTGTTATTGGAATTGATCTTTCTACTGCTCGTAGCACATTTCTGTAGTGTATTTTTCATTTGTGTTACCATATTCTATTAATGTGCTTAGCTACGTGTCTGCTTAATTATGCAACTGCTTCTAAGCTGATGACTGCTGTTGGTTTTCACAATGTGTGCAATTACTTGTCTGTGGGCTGCCCCAAGTGCTAATGATGCTGCGTGGCCTGTTGCTCCTGTGAGAGCTGAGCGCTAAGAGCTGTCTCCTGCTGATGGGCATTAGGGCGAGAGCCCCTACAGTAAAGAAAATGTAGGTCAGCGCGTTCTCAGGAACGCTTCGTAGACACGTTAATCGTGGCTGGGGCTTTTTCCATATTAAGTTCATAATAACTGACCCCATGAGGCCCTTTGTGTCTTTTCCTGATGAAAAGCGCAGATTCGGTTAGTTCCTCCGATATCCCGGCCAGAGCGACCTTTTCAGCTTTCTCTGATATTGGAAAGCTGACAGTGATTCCAGGAAGTCCCAAATGAGCAAATTGATTTCTGCGCTTCAGTGTCTTCACATGAGTTAGTCTATCAACATATGCTGTGTATTATGATGCTAAAACCACAGACAAAACAAAATATCCACCAAAATTAGATCCGCGTATCACCACAGCTTGAAATGTTTCTGATAGAAAGTTGACAGATATTCTGGCAATTCTGTTCTCGAGACTCATTTTCTAGAGCTGTTGTGTTGTTTATGCGCAGATGCCACTGCACAGTAAATGCCACCTTTGCTTTTAGAGGCCTCTGCAGAGCTGCCTTTGAGCTCTGTGTCTCTCTCAGCTGTCTAAGAAGAGACCGTAGGAGAGGTGTTGGGTCAAGACTTTAAACTGCGAGTAATTTACTTCCTATAAAGAAAGAGGGAGGGAGAACTAGTGTCCCGACCTCAAGCAAGGCTGCTTCTTCCCAGCCCGCCTTTTTTTAAGGGCACATCTAGCAAATCGCACCCAGTTTTGCCAGGTATGCAGAGCATGAGCAAAGTAAATCCTTAGGCGGTTCTCTATGGGGACCTGACATACAGGAGGGCTCTTTTTGGTTTTGGTTTCTTTTTCCTTGCTTGGAAGCGCGCTTAGTTCTTAAGGTGGGTTGGGAAGCTGGGACCAGAGTCTCCCAGCTGGATGAGTGCAGGGACGTGAAGGTGAAACGAGGAGCAGGGGCTGGACCGCCACTCTGCAGACCCGGAGCAGGGAACACGCTGTGTTTCCCGCAGTGTCAAAAGGCCATTGCAGCGCACAGGAAACCTTGCGTAAACACTGCAGGAAAGCAGCCTGCCCAGCTGAGAAGCCAAAATCAGGGACTTTTCATTTTTTTTCCTTACCAGAACAGGAGTTCTGGGGTTGCCAAGGCATGAGTAACCTGCTGTGTGAGAAATGTCCTTTCCCGTGCGCGTCTAACTGGTGGCAAAGGCGCTTCAGAAAGCAAAGGGCAGCACCACATTGGTGTCAGGAGCTCCTCTGAGACCAGCATGAAAAGTAACAGTTTTTTTGAGAGGCAACAGGTCCCGCGTAAGGAAATCTGCCATTTCTATCTCCTGGGCTCTCCAGACTTCTTTCCTTCCCACCTTTACAGGTGCAGCCCCAAGAGGGCTCCATGTGCTGGTACCGCAGGCGCTCCACTGGAAACAAGCCCGGGCCAGCCCTGGGGACGGGGTGTCCTGGCCGCGCGCTCTGCCTGCACCGTGTCCTGCAGCCGGCGTCCCAGGGACCAGCCTGGAGCGGGACCGCGACGGCCCGAACCTCCCTCAGGCCCTCTTCTGTGGCAGTGGGAGCTCAGCAAGCTCCACTGCAACGTCACGGAAGAAGGAGAGAGAAGTGTGTGGAGAAGAAGTAATGAAAACTGCTTAAAAAATAAGAAGTGTTCCTATATTCTTTTGCACTTGCCCTTCAGACATTCTGGAATTGGGCACTTTGGCATTTTAGGAAAAAAAATACCGTAACAAGCAGGTTCTCTGAAGCAAGCGCTGTGGCGCTGCCCTAGCCGGGGGCCGAGGAGGACGCAGTGACTTTCCTGTCCAGGCAGCGAAACAACAGGCCACAGAGCTTTGCTCCAAAAAACATTCCCTCCTCGGCAAACTTTTTAAATGACTAATGTGCTGAAGCTATAAACCTGCTTTTTTAATTGCAGCCTATAAATCTGAAGCAAAGAATAGTTCTCAGGACACCTGAGAACGGACAGATAGGCGCCTTCGCCAAGGAAAGATTTTATTTTATGGAATTTCTCAAGTGTTGCCCGGTTGCTCTGCAGGGCTGTGGGAGCTGTGACTCCTGCCCATGTGCGGCAGCCTTGCATGTCAGGAGCAGAGGAGCAGGAGTGGAGTGGGGGTGTTGGCCCTACCGCCCTAATAACTATAACAAAAGAAACAGGATACATATGTATAAAGCAATTTTTAGAGCCGGCAGGGCTCTCGTTCTGCAAAGGAAGTTGGTGGAAGTCGTGGTGCTTATTCATATTTCGGAAGTGGGGGCTGCTGGGTAAAGCATATCAAAAGCAGGACAGCCTCCTGCTGTTGCCTGCTGGTGGTAACCCCTTGCACCTGGTCAAATACGGGGAAAAAACAAAACAGGAGAGGAAAGGAAGGTTTAAAAACTTACAGTTAATGAACAGAAGAGCTGAATACATACAGAAGGGGCAAACAAGTTAGCATTTTGGATTTTCTTTTTTGTTTGTTTTAACTTGTAAGAAGTTGCGTGGTGGAGGGAGGGAAGAGCCCAAGAGCTGGAGAGTCTCTGCTCGGGCAGGGGAAATTCTCCTCTCGCAGCGACGGCGACCTGCGGCGCTCACAGGTGCAGGAAGCTGGTGGCAGCTCCGTACAGGAAGGCAAAACTCTCATCTGGGCCTTGAAAGCAAAACTGAGTCTCAAATGCAAACTAGATCGGCCATGCAACTGCTCCGGTTTACAGTTCAGGGGCCCTGCACACTGTCTTACTGAGATATAAATGCACAAGTAAGAAAGTGTTTGGGAAACAAGCATTTCTTGTGGGTCTCTCTTGAAGTTAAAGAAGGAGTTTCCCCAGATTCTGTGCTTTCATGAAATAGAGGGCTGTGGAGAGAAAGAGAACGGCTCTTAACTGCCAGGATACCTGGAGAAGGACTTTTTCCACAGTGCCTCTCTACCCTAAGCCTACGTGAGCTGCTCTGGCTATTTTAAAGATCTATTTGAAAAGCTTCTTGGCCACGTTGTTTTTAGCCTCCTCCCTTCTTGCTTGCACAGGAAGAAAAGTCTCATGGGCATGAAAATGCCTCAACCGTCCGGCTACCCAGCCACCCCCGGAGCTGTAGCAGCGATCCTGGATTTTTGGCCAGCCTTGCATGGCTGCCCATGCTGCATGGGCAGAGCAGTCCCCATTTATTTATTTATTTATGTACTGGTCTTTATAGTTATTCAGCAGCCCGATCTGGGTTTTACTCTCCCTCCCTTTCACAGGGGAAGGCTGGTGCCGTATCTCGGCGCCGAAGGGACAGGCAGATGTGGGGCTGGCGCTGCAGCTTTGCAGCAGTCGAGACAGCCCAAAGCGTGAAAGATAAGCTACACATGCAATGGCAAGGGCTCCTAAACCAGAACCCTGCCACCTGATGTCGGCCATGCTGGGGGTTGTGGCCCCAAAAACCATCAGGGCTGCCCGGACATGACCCGGCATCGAGTGGCGAGGCCGCCGGGCCTCACGAAACAGAGCAGGCCACTCCCATGGCTGCGTAGCATTGAACCAATGAACGTCGTGTGGGAACTGGTGATAACAGCACGAATACTTCGATTTTTGTCTCTTCTTGAGATGTGTTTTTTTTTTCTTTTTTGCATTTATAATTTAGCATAGGAAGTGTCTGAAAATTGGCAGAATGAATTCACTTCCGAACATAACTATAATACAGGCTATGGACAATCCTAACTATCTTTTTGCCTTCCCTTAAATGGGAGGTCTGACAGTAGCAGCCCCTTCCACAACTTGTGGCTGGGGCCTCTGCTCCTCCTACCTTGCAAGGGAGGGGAATGAGAGGAAAGGGAGATGAGCGAGGGGGGAGGCAGGCAGCCCTGGAAGCCTACGAGCATCTCTGTTCCCTGAGTGTTTCCACACGCTGATGGAAACTTTTCCTGTCGCATTTAGCACTTGTCAGAGCTGGTTGCTTGTTTCTTGGCCAGAATCTGGAGCCTGATTTGGTGTTGTTATGCTCCAATGCTCCACACTGGGTGTGCTTATACTGCCCCCCTGCCACTTTATTCTTTAGAATGAGTAGAATGTTAGTAGAAGTAAAACTGTTGAAGTTTCAAGAGTTAATTAAGATTTAAACCACTGTATTATAAAATAAATACATAAACAGGACTGGCTGAACAGGTTTAAACAGAGAAGAAGTCAATGTAATTGAGAGCAGGTTTGCAGCAACACCAGCTTCTAAGGCCAAGGTATGTTAGCTCATCTCTGGTGAGATGCATCAAACTGGCTTCTTCATTTATTGCCTCTGGATTGGGAATGAATGTTTGGGCTATTAAGTTTTTGTTTGTTTGTTTGTTTGTTTTTTCGTTTTTTTTTTCCTAGAATAAGAAGATGAGAGAGGTAAAAATAGTTCTTGGGTGTTTGTACTTGGGTAACTGGCCTCGAGTGCAATGTCCTCTCAATCCAGGGCCCTTGTGCATCCCTTGCCTGCAGTGAGCCCTGCGCCGGCAGCACTGCCCTCTCCGTCTGATGCTGCAAAGGCCCCTAAATACCAGCTGCAGCTCCTGCAAGGAGCTGTGCCACAAAACCACAAGAGAAAGGCCTGAAAGTAGTGGGGGTTTTGATCACTTATGTATATGCTTTTAGGTATTTGTTCACCTTATCATTTTAAGGCCTATGAACTATGTTTGTTTTGTCCCCCTTTTTTTTTTTTCCCCAGACACTGTGGTCATTTTAGGGAAATAACAATGTTAACATGCTATGAATTGGGAGCGAGGACAGACTTCTCGCATTACGTAGGGCAGGGATGAGGAAGATCCTGGGTGTCCTGCTCCTCCGCGGAGATCCCTGATGGCCGCAGTTGGCCCATGGAGGCTGCTCTCCAGTCCCTTCTCTGGACACTACAGGATGCTGGTTTAAAACCTCCAGTCTCCCCTAAATCTGCTTGCGAAGCAGGGGATGCTGGGGGCCAGGAGAGCAGCTACTATGGTAATGACCTTGGTTATACTTCACAGTAATCACATTTTCTTGTTCTATAATTCTACCCTTTCTGCATAGCTCTGTCACATCTTACAAATATCTGGAAGCATTGTAGCATTCCATAACCCTTTGGAAAAGGGATTATTCCGAGGGTTTACAGCTGCAGTGACTTGCCAGCCGCAATGCAAAAAATGGGACAGGAGGCATTTCAGCAGAAGCCGTGGTAGCCAAAGCCCTCATCTCCATGCCCGCTGCTCGGAGAAGTGCACGGGCCTCCCTCGGTCAATGCTCCACCTTATTTACAGACCCTCGTGCAATGCAAAAGGGGGAAGCTTCTCGCGCCACCATGGGCATCCAAGTCTGGCGGTGCCTTTTCTGCTCCTCCTCTTTAGAGAAGTGGAGCCACGTTGCAGACATCCGTATCCCTCCTCTCGCTGCCGAGCACAGTGCTCCTGATAGCCCCGGCCCTTTTTTAAAAGCTGTTTCTAAAGATAAAACGTTTTGTAAGGATTCCCAGAAAGCAAGCACTCGACACACATTTGCCATGCTCTGCACCGCTCGATAGCAGACACTTCCCTTACACGAGGCGCTTAAATTTTCAATTTTGATTTCTGTAAATTAATACCTAGAGAGAAACTTTTTCCATGGCCAAGGGTGAAATCCCAGCCTTGCTCAAGTCTGTGCAAATAATCTCCCCTACCCCAGAATTCAATTCACCTAAAACTTTATTCCTAAATCTCCTGCTCCTTTTTAAGAACCATTATAACCTGGAATAAAACATGACTGAAATTACATGCTCCAGTTCAAACAGTCCCAAAGTGCCTGAGCACATTCACTTTCTTCAATCTTCAGAAAGTTTTTCTTTCTTTTTTTTTTTTTTTTTAAATGCCTTGTCCTTAGCTTTTCAAGGGTAATTTGAAAAGGAAAGGTAAAAGGCAGCAAGCAGAACTCAGTCTGTGTTTTCTCCCACTTCATGCTGTGGGATCTCCTTTAATCTGGTACGTGTGTTCATCGCGAGCAGGTTTCGCATCTTGGTTTGAACAGTAGAGGCCTCTTCACTAGACGGATGAGGATGGTTTGCTTCTATATAATGCTGCATGTGTGTGTTTGTGTGTGTGTTTTAAATGTAATGAAAAAAAAAAAAGGCCGTCTTGTGGGTGTTTTCTCTTGCAGAAGCAGAGAGCTAGTCGGGAGAGGAAACAGCAGCTCGTTACCCACCCACTGCTGCCGCCGCGGCTAAAGCTGTCAATAATAACCCCTCTCTGTCATCTTGCATTAACATCTTACTATGCAAACTTCTTTTTCTCCTCCTTGCAGCACCTGTAAAAGGGGGAAAATCGCCCTCGTAGTGTGAGTGATAGCACAGACATAGATGGGTGCCGTGCAGGCACACGGAAGTTCACTGAATTTCCTTGGTTCGATGTGACCAAAAAGATCAGCGTTGAGCAGAAGCGCTGTGAGTATTTCGGAGCAAAGCGAAACGACGGGAGCTCGTGATGAGCTTGTGCTGCCGCAGGATGTGCGGGTTTTAGTGCACTGGAGATATGCGTCCTCGTCCCTTCGCGTGGAGCCGGCAGCGTGGGGAAGGAGAGCGGTGGTGACAGTGTGGGACGGGTCTCCCCCTCTGGAGACGCAGGAGTTCTGGTGGATCGCTTTGGTGGATCCTGCATCTTCAGTGAAGAGATCGCTACTGTATATTAGTATTTATAGCTTTTTTTTTTAAGTCCGAATTTATTCTAATTAAAAAGATGGTCAGGTGGATAGATATATAAAATTAATATAAGAACTTTCATTGCCCGATTAATGTTTTTTTTCTGTTTTTCTGTAAGCCAAATGAGTCCCATTTTAAAACTGCATTTGAATGACAGTGCTTTTGAGGTAGGGTATATTTTACTTGTCAATCACAAACATTGCCGTGTGAAATGAAAAATAGGAAGGTGAAAAGTGCAAGATATGTATTGTATATGTGAGCATTATTATGCAAGAACAAAAATATCGGGATTATTATTTTAAAATATTGTAAACTGTATGGTTTGGGAGTCCTTCAGGCAATGATCTAGAGAAAAGGGCAGCAGGCTGGGCATCGGCTGGGTTTATTTCCACAGGTGTTGTTCCGCTGAGCGCTCTGGGCTCACCGGTGGTGGTCATGTGCAAACAGCTACAAACCGCAAGCTGTACAAGCTCAAACGTGAGCACATGCAGCAGAGCGTTGGCTCCTAATACTACAAGCAGCAACTGCCAGTTAATTCCTTCCCATCAGGCTGGAATGGCACCGCTGCCTGGGGTGCTGTTGCTGTTCCGTGATGTGCTGATGAGAGCACGCGTGGTACCTGGTGGTCTCCTCTGCAGCTCTGAATCTGGCTGTTTTTGACATCAGTCCTCCAGGAAATCCCAAATTCTGGCTTGACAACGCTCTGGCAGTACATGGTGTACAGGTAATTGGATTAAATTTCTACACAGTCCATTATTTTGTCTTTTCCTCTTAAAAATGAGTATGATTCCCTGCTAACTGTGTCTTCAGGAGACTTGGGAACGGCCTCTCTCCCATGCCCGCTCTCCCCCCTCCTCACAGTGCCCCAAGGAGGGACAACAGGTGGATTTTGAGACCTCTCATCCTCAAGGACCTACCTGCCCTGTCCTAGTTGTTGTTTGGAGTCTAAAATGAGGCTGCCTTTACCCTCAGGTATCAAGTGTCCTTCACATAAAAGCTTAGTGCCGGAGCACAACTACCAACTTTTTTTTCTGACTGTGTTTATTTAAATTTATGCCTGAGACTTGAAATTTCCTCTAGAAGCCTCTTCATGGCCTATGTAGTGAAAAATGACAGCAAGGGCTTAGGAAAAACAGAACCTCGGCTATTTGTGTTTAGGGGGAAAAAGGGGAGTATTTTATTTCTTGGGACAATCCACAAGTTCATGGCCAAGCAGGGCAAATAAACAGCAAGTTGCATTTGCTTTAAGAGGTGCCTTTCAGAAGGGAATTTCCTCCCTTGGGAGGAAAATAGGTGCTAGCTGGGGCCTTTTTGTCTTTTTCTTTGCCCTCTGCTTTTGTTTTCTGAAGCATTTGCTTGCCTGTTCTGACTTCGGAACGCCGCAGGCCCCGCAGCGCACCGCTCTTTACCCGTTCACCTCTTATTTATTTGTCGTTGAAGGCGGCACGTCCCGCTGCCCGACGCCCCACACAGGGCGCATGCGCCGCTCACCCCTGTTTACCACAGGCCGCTGGCGGCGGCACTGCCGGGGGGCGGGGCCGGGGCCCCCGCACCGCGCCACGGCGCGGCAGCCAATGGCGAGCGACCGGCCGCGATTCAAACGGCGCGCGGCAACCAATAGGCGCCCTTGGCGCCGGGCCGCGGCGGGAAGGGGCGGGGCCTGCGCGGGGCGGGGGGCGGCGGAGCGTTGCGCGCGCGCCCGTAACCGTCGCCGAGGGGCGGTTGCTGCCGTTGCCGCGGAGCGCCGCAATCGGGGTCCGGTGCCGCTCGCTGCGCGGAGGCGCCTCCTGGCCCGCTGCGGGCGGGCGCGCAGGTAAGAGCACGGTGGGGCCGCGGCCGGGACACACCCCCTCGACGGCTTCACTGCGGGGCCGTGCTCCGGCCAGTCGCCGCCTCCCGGGCCAGGGGCGGGCAGAGGGGGCTGCCCTGGCTCCTCGCCGTGTTGCTTGCGCCGCTGCAGCTCCCGCTTCCCCGCCCGCCGGGCGCGTTACCCCGGGCACGGAGCGGCGGCCTCGCCCCGCCGCCCTGCCCCTCCCCCGCGGCGGAGGCCGCGCGCCAGGCCCGGGCTGGGGGCGGGGCCGGCCGAGCGCCGCCCTCTCCGCGCGCACGTGGGGGCCGCGGTGCTTCCGGTGCCGCCGGAGCCGGGGAGGGGCGGTGCCTGCGGGCCGCGCGCCCGCTCTGGCTGGGCCAGGGCTGCGCTTTGGGCCTTCCTTATTAAACACACGGGAGTGACGTGCCGGCCGACGCATTCAGTGACGCAGCTATTAAAAAAAGAAAAAAAAAATAGGCAGAAATGGGTTTGTGGGACCCAAAGTTCCAGTATCCTGCTTCTCTTTACTGGGCTCATTCTTGTCTGTAGCAGCTTTTCTTCCTGACTGCCCTTGAAACTCCAGGGAGGTCTGTGTTAAATTTGCTTGGCTTGACCTCGGGTATGAAACTCTTTTGGGCCCTTTTCTTAGATCCTGCCTTCCCAAAGGGAAAGCGTAGTGGTGCACAATACATGCACTACACCGCAAAAGGGACTAAATTTAATTCCTTGGAATAGAGTGTCTGTGCTGGGCAAACACATTTTATGAAATATTTTTTTCTTCTGGACTCAGGTACATATTGTGAAGCCTGATAGATTAAAAAACCTGTGTAGATGTACAGTACGTAATAAGCTGAGGCCTTGCGACACACAGACAATTACCAGGGACATGTACTTAGTGCCTGAAAAAGTAGATTCAAAATGTATTTTTTAAAAAGTAAAAAACCTAAGCTATACAGTTAAAACTATCTCTTTTTTGATGTCAATGCTGTCTGCTGTTATCTGCAGACACGAACGCTGCCTCTAAAAGGTGTAGCGCTTTGAAGTGGGAGAACTGGAATGAGGTTTGCAAACCTCTCTTGCAGGAGGTTGCACAAGAAAATCATAATGTTTGATAGGGTAAGAAGTAATATTTAACCTTTGCATTTAGGGTTTGATTTCATTACTAAGTACTAATGAGCAAGTTTTTTTGTGTGTGTGTGTGTGTGTGTTTTTTTTTTTAAACTCCTTTTAAGGAGTTAAACTCCAAACATGCTGTTCTTGTTAACTGATAATCTGGCAGCTTATTCATGGGAAGACTTGGGGTTTGCAGATGATGTTTGAGCCAGTGCAGGTCAAGAGAAGAAGCACTTGGCTGAAGTGTAGGAAGTAGAAAAGCAGGGAGGAAATGAAGGATCAGGTCCAGATCCATGACTGGATTTGGGAGAGGAGGTGGTATTTGGTCACTGTTTGGAGAACGATGAAAAGCCTGCAACTATGAAAGAGGTTTCAGAAGAGAAGTAGAGCTGGATCTCCTCAAGAACTGTGTGGTGTTTTTTTTTTTTTTTTTAGTCCTGGAGGAGTGAGAAACCTGACAAAGAGACAGAGATGAGGAACTGAGATCAGTGCTTGAGCCCAGGGATGGGGCTGGGGAACTGGAACCAGTTTGGAGAATGAGAGCAGAAAAGGCAGGAAAAACAAAAACATTCTCCCTCCTCCCCCAAGGAATTAAAGGGAGAAGAGAGAAAATGGAGAAGAAGATGAAGTAAAAATGTGGAAATTGCATTTCATGTGCTTGCAAATAAGGACTGGTGTGACTTTGAGGGGGTTCAGTCAACTGGGGCAAAACAAGATCAGATGAGTGGGAATTGAGAACAGATAAGAAAGAAAAATGAGACTAGGGCAATAAACTCTGGAGAGCAGAGAAAGTTGCTGGGAGAGCTCCTCTAGCTATGGGAGCCCAGAACAGCACTGTAAATTTGGAGAGGTGGTAGTTTTTCTAACTGGCAGACAGCAGTGAGGCTAATGATAAAACTATGTAACTTTGTTGTTGTTCCTTCAAATGTCAGTAAGTGAAGGGTCTTTCTGTTTCACCATTAGCAAATTAACTAGATCTTTCCATTTTGACACTAGCAATGAAATCCACATGAGCAAATTTTGCAGAGTTTTTTGTTTTCTTCTTTTATAACTTAAAATGCTTCCTAGGCATAAAATGTAAGCAGCGCAGCAGCCCCAGGAAATGGCAGAATAAAGGTCGATTGCGCAGCTCTCTTAGCTCCATTCCCGGCACAGGTTATGATGGGCTGTGATTGCCTATGAGCAGTAATTTTTCTGCCAAAAAATCCTACTTTTCATTGCTGGTTAGTTAATGTGTAGCAAATGATTATGTAGTTAAATATTTGTTTTCATCACAGTTTGTGTGGTTTGCCATCTCGTTTATGGCAAAGAAGTCAGACTGTTTTGAAGATCAAACACAATGTTTGCTGATTTTCCTATTTTGATGTTCCTTATCTTATGTTCCCGTCATTATACAAATGTTGATATTGTATAAAGTTTTTTTTTTTTTTTCCTTGACCCTGTAAGATGCCCTTGCTTTGCACATGGATATCTAACTTACGGTATTCAGGTTAAAAGTATCTTGTACTGTGCATTCCTATTTCCAGATGACAGTGATACAACACAAGGCATCCTGGAAAGGCTCACTTGGAGCTTTATATAGTTGCAGCCATGATCCTGCAGCACTGCAGACTAGTGGAGGTTGTGTCAACTGTGTTTGCTAGTGTCCAGTGGATATTTTGCAGATGAGGACAGAGTGCAGTTTTCCAGTGCATTTCTCAGACACCATGCAGAGCCCTGCAGAAGACTTTACGTGCCTTGTGCTAAATAGGTGGGAAGGTGCAAAGAATTCCTCCCAGACCAGGAGCCTAAATTGTGCTACTTCACAGCCTTTCAGTGCTTGACATAATTCCTAGAAAATATGTAAGATGAACAAAGTGCATGTTGACTAGGTCAGGAACATTGTAATTTCACGTTTTGAAATCATCACATCCTGAATTTTTGTAGGACCACTGAAAATTAGAGAATGCTTAGAGATCACCTATTTCTTCCTCCAGAGAGGATCACTCTGTTTATGTAGGTTTTGTCTAATAGTTGTAATAGTTGTTTGGCCTGCTCTTGATGATCGCTGATGATGGAGGTTATGGAGATCGTACACACTCGTGCGTCTAGATCAGTGTGCACTTATTAACACAGATAGAAAGTCTTTCATAACATCAAACGTGGCTCATCTTTGCTCTTTTGAAATGTGCCTTCTATCTTGAATTAACGTGGAAAACAGATTGTTGCTTCTCTCTTTTCACACAACCTTTTGCTTATTTAAGGTGAAGAATATTTTGCAATTGGTTATTTAATTATTAAGCCTAATTTTTAGCTGCCATGCTTACTGATTTATTTTCCAAAGGTTCCTTTTGGAAAATGCCAGCCCGGAGGTTTGCTGATGGGGAGGTGGTGATGGGCCGCTGGCCAGGAAGCGTCCTCTATTACGAAGTGCAAGTGACTGGTTACAATGATGTAACTCATCTTTATACTGTTAAGTACAAAGATGGGACTGAGCTTGAGCTGAAAGAAAGTGATATAAGGGTGAGTATAACTTCATGAAACTCAGGGTATTTCTGGTGGAAGGTCATACTGATTTTGTATTGTTTGTAAATTTATAAGTTACATTTGGACAGTTGCTGCGTGAGTTTTTCATAATTGTACTTTCAAGGAATTAGTGCTAAGTGATAGCTTTCGTATACGCCTTCTCAAGCAAAAGTCAGAATGCTGGCCCTATTTTTAAGGGAGCATGACTGTTTTACTTATATTGAAAAATCAGGGACACATTTGGGAAACAACAGTTCCTTCAAGAATTTCCATAGCATGATTTTTCATGAAGAATTGTTTTCAGTTGTAAAGCTAGTAATTAGAGGGTTGACAATAATGTGACTTTTCTTCTTTAAAGTACAAAAACAAACGTTGAACATCATTGTAAATAGCACATTCTCTTTAAGCACATGCTTAAAATATATATGAGTAGCTGCACTCCATTAATTCCCCAAAGGTTTCATAAGATATTTTGCTCTTTTTGTGACAGTAAGGCACTTCAGAAAAATGAAAATGTCATATATGCTGAAACCTCTTTACACGTATTTACATCTTTTTTCATTCCCTCCTATCAATAAGTGCCTTAGACTGCATACAAGTTTTATCCAAGTTTGAAATACGATAAAGCATGAGACAAAAACCTATTTTAATGTTCACTATAGGTCATAGATGATTTTCCTATGGCCTGTGTTTAGCCTGTGTTTCGAGTTAACTTGAGTGTCATTATATGAACTGTAGTTTTGCTTTTTGGTGCCAGTGCACATGTTCCATAACTGGCCTTTGGGGAAAAAATTTGTCTAGCTGAAGGCAGGAATAACTTAACCTTTCCTTGATCTTTGCTAACTTTACTGCTTAGTGCTTGCAGGATAGCTAACTTGAAAAATCTCTTTGTAGTAAAGAACCTAATAAAATTGTGCCTTGTGAAAATTATACTGTGGAATTTTTATATGGGAGCAATAGCATTGTAATCTTTTAAAGAAAAGTGTGTGCTTTGGAGGAAAATTGCTTATGAAATCAGCTTTCACATCTATAGTTGATTTACTTTTTCTAGATTGATTTAAGTTGTCTTTTACAGATCATTGCATCTTGACGTGCCAAATGTTGTATCAGTAAAGTTAAGTGAATGAAATGGTAGTATTTTCTATAGTTGTATATAAGTGGAGATAGTAGCCTCACTAGTTTGCTACACATAGATAGCTTACAGAGATCAGTATTTGCATGTAACTTTGACAGAAATTGTCAGCAGCTGGACTTGAGAGGGGTTTTTTTGCATATCACCAACAGAATGAGTATGCTGTAGCTGCTGTTTCTTAAGATCCTTGTACAGCATGAATAAATGAGATGGGACAGAGTTTTGCAGACCTCAGTGCCAGAATCCTCATCACAAAGAAACATTTTCTAAAACCATTCTTTGGAATGTCCGAGATAAGATTTCTGAAGGTTTTATTCTCTATTCCCCTGGTATTTTCAGAAAATGTAACAAGGCATCAGCATCTGTGACATGACAAGCAATTTACAGGTCTAGCAGTAGCATATGGATCTCTTGGTATTTACACCTTTTAAAAAAGATGTTCTGTGCCAAGCTCAAGCTTACCATTAATTTGACATAGTAACTGAAGTAACTTAATCTGAAGTAACTAAATTGATTGTTTTATTGCAGCTGTGCCCGTACTTAAGAGAAGACCATAGGAGAAGATCGCTTTTCTTCTGTAAAGCAGAGATTTTCTTCCACTCTTTTTTTCAGTCGCAATCATCATTCAAGCCCAGGAAAAGCCAGTCGTCTTCAAGCTCTCCTTCCAGAAGAAACACCAGCAGATCTCGATCTAGGTCTCCTGGGCGGCCAGGAAGGGGCAGGCGTCGTTCTTCCTCCCAGAGCAGAGAACGTAAAGAAGACAAAAAGAGAACTCTTCAGGAAACCGACCTTGTTCTCCTGGTATTTTTTTATTTGTTACATTTTTAAAACATATCTTTGCTGTTTGCTGGGCTTCTTATTGGAGAAGTCTGCTGTACTTTGTGTTCCCTCAGCAACATAATTGGCTGCAAAAGTGTATTTCAGAACTGCCCTTTTCTTTAGAAAATACTCGTCCTAGCTTGCCTGATTTTGAGGAAATTCTGGATATGTGAACACATATTGTTATGTTCCCTTTGAATTTGTTGGGATTTCAAAAATTCTCACAATTCAAAGAAACGCAAAGAATCTTTAATATTAAGTCATTCACTAGCCACATGCCTCCTTTTGTAAAATGGGAGAAAGGAACTTAGATGGGAAAAAGGAACTTAGCTTGCTTTTAAGAGGTATTGATCAATATGTAACCGGTTGATATTAGAATTAGAAATAAAATTAATATTGCCTTCATATTTAGTTCATTAAAAGAGTAATTGAAACCATGTAAAGCTTTGTGAGAGAAGCATTGCTGCAAAATCTAGGGGTAGAAAATACATGCCTGATAATCATGCAGGACTGTTTTCATTATAAAAACTATCCTGGGAGAGTTGGTAAATTTGTTTCCTAGCTGAAATTTAACATGTTGATTCTCAGCCTTTTTGTGAGGATTATGTTGGACACTATAAATAGTTCTGCTGTTCTGTGAGTGAAGAATAATGGGGATTATATTTTGTATTAAGACACAAACAGTATTTGCTCTGCCTCTTGTACTATTTGGATCTCTCCAAGTGATAAATATATGAGATGGTCCCTAGTATTGGAAATGCCTTTTGCTGATCTAGTGAAAATAGATGGGTTTTGCTTGGAGTAAACTACTTAGAGCTGTGTGATCCAGTGCTTTGCCTGTGACTGTATGCTCATTTGAAGTAATTCGTAGCCAACAGTTAAACTTTACTTTGGTCAAAAAGGTGAGCACACTTTGTTCAAAAAGGTGAGCACACCTTTAGTGTTTAGATAGTGTTTCTTTGCTTCCACTTAAGGACTGGAACTTGCAGTTGAGTTGAGAACTGATGTATCAGTTACTGTGTGTGGAACATCAGATTTTTCCTCTAATTTCATAATAAAATTGGTAAATACACATATCTGTGTTTGTATAACTTCATACCAAAGAGTTAAAAACAACTTGGAAAGGGAAAACAGCAGGAGTTGCAGATGAAATAAACAAATTTGTTAAAGTGTTCCTAATCATTCATCATATGCTAAGACTTGATGCAGATCATTTTCAGAAAAATAAAATGATTTTTTTTTTGTTTATACCAGAAAATGAATGAGAATAACACCAGAAGATACAATGGTGAACCTGACAGTACAGAAAGAAATGATACTTCCAGCAAAATCTTGGAGGTAAAGATGCAAAAAAAGTATTTTATGTACTCATAGTTTGATGATGCATTCTGCCCTAGCTTTCTCAGAAATCACTGGAAATAGGCAAAGAGAAGTTTCAGTGCAACGTAACACTTGAGAGTTTAAATACTTTTACTGTTCAGCCCACTAAGATGAGGGGAAAAGGAGATGAAGTGGTCAGAAAGGAGAGAACTAGAGCTGGGTTACATTGAATTGCTTGTTTGTCTTTCCAGCAACCCTCGTTGGTTACTTGTGTTCATTCCCATGCTTTTTTTATGCTGTAAATGTTCACTTGGCAACACTGAAGTGAATAAATCTGTGTTTGGGATGTAAGAATAGATCATTTTTCATAGAAACTATTTCTTTAATCTTGATTATTGTGCTATTGCATAAGGAAGGGAGTGGAGATGCATGACCTGTAGTGGAAATGCTGCTGTGTCAGTTACTGTGGCCTATGTGGCAACAAGGACACTAGTTTTAGTAAACTCTTCACATCAGTGTATGTGTTTAAGAGGTTGTAAGTTTGCATTTTGCAGCGAATGAAGTACTGGAGTAAAATAAAGTAAAAACTCTATGGTATACTTTTTCTTTAAAAAATGTTTTTAATTGTTTATTATCAGCAAAAATTCAAACCTGATCTGGATATACAGCGTGTGCTTGATCAGTACAGCTTGCATTCAAGAAGAGAAGAAAAGAAGAAAGAAGAGATATATTCAGAAAAAAAGATTTTTGAGACAGTAACAACAGCTGAAAAAGCTTCACCAAAAACAAAGGAGCTCGAGTTTGGTGGAAGAATTGGTATGTGTGCAAATTGTAGTAATATTGGAGAAACCACTACTTCTGTGTTTCTACTTCCTAACTGTATTATCATGTCAGGATAACAGTGATAACACACAGCTTTAGTAGTGGAGTTGAAATGAGCTTTTTACTTCCTATGTTTGTTTTTAAATCTTGTATGGTGTCTGTTTACAGGGACCTTCATGTTGATACTTTTCCTGCCTGCTATGGTGATGTACTTGCTGTTGATGTGCAAGCAGGATGATCCCAGTCTTCTGAACTTCCCTCCTCCTCTGCCAGCTTGGGAAAGCCTGTGGGAGACAAAGGTGTTCGGTATCATCCTGCTATGGTTTTTCCTTCAAGCTCTCTTCTACTTACTGCCAATTGGAAAGGTAAGATTTCTAGTAGCAACTCTGTCTTTATGGAGAATAAATCTGTGAGTTAGGCTGGAAATGAGGGTGTATTCTTAATGAGAGTAATTTTTAGTACAAATTAATTGTTTTCCCATATTAAGCTGGAATATCGCTACCGCGCATTTCTGTAAGTTGGAAATAGCACAACCTGCTATTTTTCTTCCATAGTGTCTAGTAGAAAAGGCAGAAAAGAATTTTGAGGAATTTGATGTCAAAGCATGACTGGAATGTGCATGTTAGAATCCTGGGAGGATGCAAACAGTTTGGACTTTCTTACTTGTTCCAAGTAAGGAAGATCATCCATGTTTTAGAAAGTAATCTTCACTTCTGCAAAGTTACTCTTAACCCTTCTAGCCATATGTATCATATGGTGAATGGTCTGTTTCAGTCTTTTTTTGTGATTTCAGAGATACTGCCAGATTCTGAAAGAATGCTAGAATAAATAGGAATCTTACCACTCTAGTGCTACATTTTTAAAGCAATAGAAGCTTTTGCTGTGCTCTCTTGATGTTGGTTAAGGAAAATTAGAGTTTTGTACCATTTTTACCTGTTGTCCTTTTAAAACCCAGAGTGTGTTTTTTGAAACTGGTGCATGATCTTCAGTGTTGAATGTTTGTCTGCGACTGGTTCCCTGGATTGGAAGTGTGTATGTGTCAGAGGAGGCCCTTCCCCAGCCTCCAGCAGGGCTTTGTCTCAACACGAGTGTTTTATCCTTCCCAGGTTGTGGAAGGCCTGCCGCTCTCAAATGGAAGGAAACTGCAGTACAGGATAAATGGTAAGAAAGCTGGAGTTGCTCTGCTGGAATGTGGTACCTTTATCTAATACACACGTGTAGGTGGTCTTATTCTCGGGTGTCTCTGATAACAACTTTATTAGCCTGTGAATAAATGATTTAAAATATTCCTATTCTTGCCTGGTAAAGAGCAATTTTGAGTCTTTGGACCTCACTTTACTTCCAAAAAATGAGGCAAATTTCAAGTTTAGACTAGCCTCAGTAGGTTCTACGAATAATATTTTTTTAGTTAATTTTTTGCTGACATGTTTTGCTGCTTCTTTTTTTAGGATTTTATGCTTTTGTTTTGACTGCTGCATCTGTTGGAGCCTTACTGTATTTTCAATTGGAACTTACCTATTTGTATGATCACTTCCTGCAATTTGCAGTATCAGCTGCAGCTTTTTCTATGGGATTGAGCATTTTTCTGTATCTTCGGTCCCTAAGAACACCAGAAGAAGAACTAGCACCGGGTGGGAATTCTGGTGAGTTTCTGGGAATTCTGGGATAATTTGGTACCAAGTATTTGCTACTTTTATTTTGTTGTTGCTGTTGCTATCATTTAATTAAAAGCTAGATAATAGCTAGGTAAGTTTAGGGCTTGATATTATAATCCCGTGACTTTTCCTTCATACCAGTATAAAACAGGTGTTGAAAGTGGAGTTTTTATTGAAAGCTTTTATTCAGATACAGATCCTGTAAAATGCATAAAAGTTTATTTGGATTGTTTTGCATTGCTTACTCAAAAACAGTTTGACAGGGCCTAGTCCTCTGGCTACGAGAGGAGATTCCAGTTTTCCAAAGACTAAAAAAAAAATCTAGGTAGCTTCCTACCGCCCCTTTTTTCAGGAACACTTCAGAATGAAAGGAAAAACTGAAAAAGGGAGAAATTCCAGCAGTGGGAGGTCAAGTGTAGAACTTTCTACTGTATTTTTAGGACAGCTTTGATTTTGCTGTATGCTTATAAACTTAGCTGAAATGAGGTTTCGAAAGAGTATTTTGATTTGACACACAGCTCAGGCACATTTAACTAAGCAGATCTTGTTCCAAGTTTAACATTAAATCAGCTGTTTTTAAAATGGTAACAGACTAAATAACCAAGGAACGTTTCGGGCATCATGCTTAGTGACTTAAAAAGAAACGTTCAGGTATCCTCAGTTTTTTTGTCAGTGCTGGGTGTGTGTGTGAGGAGAAATAATGTGATCATCAATGTTTTTATCTTACAGAAGTGCAGTTCTGGTCTCTAAAAGTGGCACAGCAGCACCCTGTATCTCTCTTGCAGATGCTTGATGCTGGTGTTTGCTAACGCAGTGCAAGGTATCCTGAGGTCTAGGACATTTCATGTCTAGCCGTGACATTTGCCTCCTTGTCCACCTCTTTGGATGGACGGGTTGCTGCCATTGCTAAAGGAATCGTTATTCCAGAGAAAAACATGGAGGGGCGAAAAATACTTAGTATTTAACATCATGTTCTTGGAGAATGTGATATAAGCTCCAAGCTAAAGCTGAAAAATGAAGAAATAAATGTCAGGAAAAAAATAGGCTACGTTAACTTATAAACTGTTCAGTCCTTCTAATATAGAAACCAGTTAGCTTTGCTTCATATTTTGCATGTACTTTTGCATTTTTTTCTTGCCAAACTTAACTGTTTTTGATGTAGTAGGAGAACTTTAAATTGAGGCTGAAACAGCAGCTGCTTTTTAGGGAGTGTAATGGAGGATAAAAGAGAAAGGCATCACTAACAGGATGTGTTTTATCTGTAGGCTATCTTGTTTATGACTTCTTTACTGGACACGAATTAAATCCTCGTATTGGCAGTTTTGACCTCAAATACTTCTGTGAATTGCGTCCAGGATTAATTGGCTGGGTGAGTCAGTAATGTTAATGGATTTTATTCTTTTTGTTTGATGATGAAAAAAAAATTCAGAAAAAAAATACTTAAAAAGAGTTCCACAATGGCAGATATTATACAGGCCATTCCTGTTCACATGAAACCGTTTCTGTGCTCTATATCTCCTTCTCTATGTGAGAAATAGGAGCCTGTTTAAGTGTTTACACACTGAGATGGCAGCTTTGGGACTGTAGCTACTTACTGTAGTTTGTGAAACAGGTTATTATTTTAAAGTTTCCTGTAATGTAATGGCCCATGGGCAAAACGTGCAGTACACTGTTTACATGTTTTCTTTTTTTTAAAAAAAATAAATAGATTGTTATCAACTTGGCAATGCTGCTGGCTGAGATGAAGTTACATAATCAAAGCACACCCTCTCTGGCAATGGTACTGGTGAACAGCTTCCAGCTCCTTTATGTGGTGGATGCTCTTTGGAATGAGGTAAACAATGGTCTTCAAGCATGTGTTAACCTGTTACCATTTCTAGTTAAAGACGTGTTAAAACAAGGAGGCTTCTTGAATTCTAATGTTCTTTCTCCATGTTTTAGGAAGCTGTTTTGACTACGATGGACATCACCCACGATGGGTTCGGCTTCATGCTGGCCTTTGGAGATTTGGTGTGGGTTCCGTTTGTCTACAGCCTGCAAGCCTTCTACTTAGTCAGTCACCCTACTGCAGTTTCATGGCCAGCAGCTTCTGCAATTACTATTCTGAACTGTAAGTGTCTGTCGCTATAAGTGACAGCGAATTTCATGGGTGCTGATCGTGCCGACTCTTTCTTTGAGTTGCCTTGGAAGCTGCAGCCAGGACGCGTTGATCTTACATTCTGTCTGTTAAACAGAAATAGTCTGGTTCTTACGATGATCGCTTCTGGGAATTCCAAATTCAGCGTTATTAATAAGCAATAAAGCAGATGGGAATGTAAAAACTATTGTGAAAGTACAGCTTGGCCAGCATCGTAAGTGTAGTCATTTATGTACATATGTAACATATGATTGCAGAGTTCCAGTAACATCCCTATTTTGTTAGAACTCTGAGAACTTGAGAATGAGTTATGTGAAAATCTTCAGTGATCTAATAAGCACAACAGGAATCAACTGAATGCTTCTTGTTGAGGGAAAGAAAACAGTAGGAAATTCACTGAAAGTGCACCATAAAAGTTATTTTTTTTTCTCCCAGGTATTGGATATTACATATTCCGTAGTGCAAATTCTCAGAAAAATAAATTCCGAAGAAATCCTGCAGATCCTAAATTGGCCTGTGAGTACTTTCGATATTTTTCCCTTGCTATACAGTGTCTCTGTATTATTTAAATGCACGTTTCAATTGTTGTCTCACCCACGATGCTCTGTTCCCAGACCTGAAGGTTATACCCACGGCCACGGGAAAGGGGCTGCTCGTCACGGGCTGGTGGGGTTTTGTTCGGCACCCCAATTACCTCGGCGACATCATCATGGCGCTGGCCTGGTCCCTGCCCTGCGGTAAGTGCCTCGAGCAAAAAGTTCTTTTTTGCCACTGTGAACAGGTACATTCAGCGTCTGATTTCTGCATTCAAGTGCAGTGATAGTGTAGATAGTAAAAGCTGTAATTAAATGAAAGTCAAATATGCTGCAAGCTTGATCTAGCATCTGTGACCTGTGTCGTAGCTTACCTTTTAGATCTTAGCGTAGAAGCAGTTTGATTAGTCACTTATTCTTGCAGCATCGGTGAGGCCTGTGTGTGCTTGCAGGGGCAGTAGGGCTAATGCGGCCCTCAGGCTTCAGTTTCAGGTGCTAGCTGTGTTGTGACATTGAACATGCGATCCCCAAAAAACAGGAGTTGCTCTGTTTGGAGACAAGGGCTCCCAACTATAGGGAAGGATTTTAATCAAAATACATTCGTGTGATCAAATGCAGAGGAAAAGAGTTCTGGTTTTGAAATTTTTACTACTGAAGAGCTAAAACTTGAGGTGTGTTTTTGCTATCGTAAAATGATGTTCTCATTTTGCTTTACAGGTTTTAATCATATTCTGCCATATTTTTATGTGATTTATTTCATCTGCTTGCTCATTCATCGAGAAGCTCGTGATGAACATCACTGTAAGAAAAAATATGGTTTGGCGTGGGAAAGGTATTGCCAGCGGGTACCATATCGCATATTTCCTTACATCTATTAACGCACTCCAGAAATCTGATTTTGCAAGTTACTTCTAAAGTTAGTGTCTTTGCAAATAATAATAATAATAAAAAAATACCTCTTACCTTTGCACTTGGTCTATTTGTTATTTAGGCTTTTAAAAAGAAAAAAAAAAAGACCAAAAGCTGAAGTGCAGTCACAGGTATTTACAAATAATCTTACGTCTATGAGTTATGACGTGAACTGTGATGTCAATTTAAAAAAAAAAAAAATGTGACTTTTTCAAACGTCTTGAAGCCCTAAGTTTTCAAGTAAAATTGTATCTAGAATCCTGAGTTTACATTTTTCTTTTAATTGCATTTAAGGAAGCACTGTGATGTAAAGTATATTATTTTCTTACTACAATAAATACCTAAATTCCTCCGGAGAGGCCCTAGGCAGAGCCCCAATCCCGCAGTGCGGCCGTGCTGCTGCTGCGCTGTGCAGGCCTTCCAAGGGCAGGCACTGTTTTAGGGGTGGGAGACTTTTTTTTTTTTTTTAACTACATCCGATTCCAGTAATTTTTTTTTTAATGTTCTTTTATAAAAGGTTTTTTGTAAATTAATGTATTCTTGGAACAACTGAAGTGTTCATTTGAATATTTGTGTTGACAGATATGCTATGAAAATGTAGGAAATGCTCCTAAATCCAAAGTGTTTCTTGTGAATTTGGCATTGCTACCTCATCTGTAGGTTTTGCCTTTTGTACTATTACAAATAGAGAAAAATAGCTATTTTTTTTTTTTGCTAGTGCTATTTAAAACAACATTTTTTTTTACATGAGCCTGTGGTTAAACCCAACCCCTTTCTAATATATTTTTGTATATATTTGACTTTTTAACTAATGTATGTGTTTGTTTTAGTCATTAGCTATGTTCTCTAACTGGTTGTAAATCAGACTTCATTGCAGTATGTACTTTGTAAGTAGAATAACTTTAAATTTTACTGAAATAATTTTGCATTAATTAACTGTAGCAGCTAGTTTTTAATTCTGTCCTCACATGTGGCAGCTTTTCACATAACTTCACATTTGAGGGTTCTAGCATGAATTGCCCCCCCAAACTTACTCAAATGTTAAACGTAGCAGGGAAGGAAGTGCAGGTACCTCTGCAGTTACTTGCAGGAGGCTTCCTAATAAATTGGCATGTTACTATTGTTCATTAATTTTGGTTTTCTTTTTAAATATTGATGTAATTGAAATCTAGCACCTGATTTTCCCCCCCCAAATAAAACTATTTTGTGCACAGGCATTTTTATTGATAATTGTACATTCAAAGTGTATATAATGTAACTTGCTAAGCTTGATCATGCAAATTCATTAAGTTTATATGTTGCTGTTGTAAGGAAAATGTTTTAAACAAATACTTTGATGCCTGGGAAAAAAAAATAGCAGTGCCTGTAACAACCCAGCAAAGAGCTCCCTCCTGTGAGGGAATAGATTAAGCTGAGCTTCTTTCATCAAAGCTCAGGGCAGGAGCGGGCGGCTGCTCTGCGGCCTCTGCTGCCAGTCTGGTTTGATCTGTTACCACACAAGGTTGCTGAGGTAAAAGTGGGACTGGGTGATAACTAGAGCTTGTTTATTCGCAGTCTGAGTTTTATGTAAAATTGATAGTGAAGTAATTGTTTTTAATACAAAGAAGCTAAAATAAAGCTTTTGCTTGAAAATTCTTAAGTGCATTTTTGTTGGGTAGCGGTGCTTGAAGAAAATGCAAGTTGATGCTTGTACATAAAGACGATGTTTGCTTCTCCCCTGAGGTGCCGTGGGCTCACGGTGGTGCTTCCTCCAGTGAGTCATGGCTTTTCAGAGCATATTTTAAGAGGAGAGCTCCCTTCCTTCGCCCTTTTGTGCTGCTTTCCCCTCCTAGCTCTGCACAGGGTTCCAGCGCATCACTGAGTAGGAGGTGCAAAGTTGCTGCAATAGCCCTGAGGGCAGAACGAGCAGCTGGACGGGGCGGGGGGGGGGGGCCCAGCCTGAAACCCAACTCCTGCCAGGGCTGCCGGAGACAGCCAGCTGCAGCCTAGTGCTGGCTGCCTCCGTGGCAAACCCAACCCCAAGGCCTTTCCTTTCTTTAATCAGGCACCACGTACTTGAAATAAAAATAGTGGCAGTAAAGAATGATCTTTGAAGATTTTTTAATGCCAGAAGGTAGCAAAAAACTTCCCTTTCAGCCCCCTGGCTTCTCCCATTTTAAGTGAACTTCACAGATAAACAAGTTTTTTTGTTTGTTTTTTTTTTTTTTAATTAAAAAAAAAAGAAGTGCTTCAATAATTAGAGCTGGTTCTTTGATTAACCCTTAATGTTGCCTTAATTCACTGCCAAGTCCCACAAGAAACACATCTCATACAAAAAGAGCTCAAAATCATAGTAAACAATCTTAAATTATATTCTGAAAAGTAGCAGATTCTTCACTTTAGAAAGACAAAGATGGAGCTGTTACAAACAATCCATTTATTGCATTTTCACCTAGGTACACCATTAAATAATTTTGGCACTACGCTCTACAGTGGTTACGCTCGTGCACTGGTGCTCCCTAAATGCTGTGCCCGGAGCCTCGCGGTGCTGCCAGGCCTCCACGGAGTCCTCTGTGCACCCGTGCACCCCCTGGGACTGTGTGGAAGCTGGAGCACACAGACCCTTTATGAGTTATTTCCATGTACCTCATGGTCTGTGAACTCACCACACCAGAGCATGGGATGCCAGCACTTAGAGATGGCCACAAGTGTTGCATTAAAATCTGAATGAGACAGTAATAATGAGATACACAGAAACCAAAAGAAAATCTCTGCCTTTTAGACACAAGGAGATATTATGCTAAAGAAAAATAATTTAAAAAACTAATAATGGCATTTGATTTGATACAAAAGCCAGAACTACTACAGTATTAACATCTAAGTATGAATCTTTACAAATTAATCTCACAATGGTGTTATGTAAAAGATTGCAAACTGTACAATGTCTTGTCAATGCAGCGCTCTACAATTTATACAGTCTTTTACAACTATGTAACACATATTAAACATATTGTTAAATAGCCAATAGATACCAGTCTCTGACCAAAGCTGCAGGCAAAAGGAAAATACAGAGCATCCACAATCTTTGAGCAAATTGTGCTTGCTCAAATACTAATGATCTTTACAAGAAGATGCTGTTAGGAAGTCAGCTATTCAGTGCCTTTACACACTGTGCATACACTTCATTCTGTGAATTCAGCCACCACTTGACAGTCCACAATCCATCACTATGGGCTCTACCTATGCTAACACACCCAGTCTTTCCCCCTTAGAGCTAAGCAGATAATTGTGGGTTTTTCCCCACGTGTGGCCAAGTGATCTAGGATGCCCTGGCCACATGAAAGGAGGTTGCACTCCCCAAGTCTTGTCCTGCTATCTTCTACACTGCACAGAGAAAAATGAGTTATTTACATTTCTGCCAAGAAGATACAAAAAGGCAATGCTGCCCTGAGGTGGATTAAATGATACACGGCCCACCATCTGGTGGGTACTCAAACCAAACAAATCCTTTGACAAAGAGGCGTCAGGTTGTCAAGCTGACCAGGTAAGATGTTGCACCAGCCAAACTGAAGAGCTTCACTGAGAATATTCTGGTTTAGAGAGTGCTCTCTGGTTCTACATATCCTTGATGCTGGAAACAGCTGGGAGGAAGGATATGAAAGAGAGGATAGGAAATGTGCAGAGTAAGTCTCTGTGCAAGGAAGCAGTAACAAGGACAGATGAGTGATGCGGGCCAACAAGAACCTTGGCGATAAAAATCATGATTGGGCTCTCTGAAGGCTATGGGGCTCCTGGGGAGATGAAATTCCTTAGGAACAGAACCAGGCCTTTATGTTTGTATTTAAAAGTGGTTGATGAAGCATCAAGATGTCCAATACAAAGTTTTCTAGGTAATACTTTTTTTTTTTCTGAGTTTCCTTTATTTTGTAGCAAGTCTTCTACATCCTATTTTTTCCCAACAGTAACCTGAAATAAAAAAAGAGAAAGTTTCCTCACGTTGTTACCCCAGAACTAAATAAAAATACGGATTTCTCTTGGAAGACCATGACAAAACACCACAACACAGGACAAATGAGAATCTTGCAGCTTATCAAGGACAACTCCCTGGGCAGAATCTAATCACTTTGAGGGACGTGCCTGCGCCAGGAATCCGGTACCAAAGCCAACCGCAAGGCGCCGAGGGTCTCTGGGCAGGCAGGTGAAGGGGACAGTGAAGGGAACAAACACCAGCCCTGGCATCGCACCGCAGCACCAGTGCGACAGACACGCATGGAAAGACGGACAATATTCACTCCAACCCAGTACTGGAAAATTCACTATTTTATTTGCCAAGAACAGTCTTGGAGCTTGGGATTTCTTCCCTCTGCCAGCTACACTGAAGAACTAGATTAAGTTTTCCAAAACTGACGTTTTTCTCGGTTTATGTCAAAACATATAATCTTACCTATCTATGCATAATAGCACGGTGACACCAAGAGGTCTGTAAGGACTATGAGCTGGTCATCAGTGAACTGCTGCTTGTGCTCCTGCCAGTTGTCATGATGGGTCCTCCGGAAATTGGACAGTGTTTTTTTCACAGTCATCTGCACAGCAGACAATTGGTATCGAACCGTTACAGGCACTGCTTTAGACTCCACGACAAAGCAGCACTCAAGCACAACAGAAAAATAACTGCTGAGTACAATCAGCGAGCAAAGGAGGGGAAGGCTCCAAGCCTGGGCCCTGCCTGGTATTTTTATACTGGTGGTTGAAGTTTTAACCAGTGTCGAGACTTCAACAATCTGACAGATGCAAGGTTGTTCACCCTACAATTTCAGGTTTAAGTTAACGGATTCTTGTGAAGTATAAAGCAAATAGTTCTGTTCTCCTTCCTGTTTTTTCAATTCAAGATAGAAGTAAAACATCAGAAAGTCATACCAGATTAGTCATGTATATAACTTGCATAAAGGAAAAAGCATCTTCCATTATTAAAATAATTTTATCTACAATTACATACATTATCATAAGAGCCCACTGAGTAGTTTCCTGAATCAGTTAAGGAAGTCCCAATAAAGATGTTTTATTAAGGAATTCTTCAGGAGGCAAGCTCAGCATTCTAACGGTAAAAGTCAACAAAATGATGTTGACAGAGCAAGAGGTAAAAATTTCACTTAAAGACAACTCTAAAGACAAATTTCAAAAGCCTGTCTTTCAAAAACAATTCAGAATGTTTTTTTTTCCGATTTATGTTTTCTAGACCTCCAAATTGACTCAATGATACCTTTGTGGGCATGCACAAAAGTGACCTTTTAAATCAAGCAAGCCTGTTTCTCCCTTTCAAGTATAATTCCTGCAGCTTTCAGTTCATTCTTTATTAAGTTTGGAAGCATGAGCAGAGATTCCACACAAGAAGTGCCATCATGTGGATTCAAATGCATGTGGAACTCTCAAAGCAGCCAGCAGGCACCCATTTCAGCAGCTCCCCGCCATACAAACGCCCTCGCAGCCTCCAAGGGAAGGGGAGCAGGACCGAGCACCCTGCAGAGGTGCCGCATTTAGGAGACCAAGGGAGCCCGAGCGCAGGTACCTCAATGGGCTGTGGGTCATTGAGATGAGCGCTGAGGTCCATGAGGAGCTGAGGCATCCACGTGGGGACATCGTAGGGGCTGGACAAGATGCACGCGCTGAGGCCCAGCACCCCAGCGTGGCGCTTCACCAGGTCTGTAAATGGAAGTGGGAACTTGGGGTTAACGAGGAGTAAATACCTCATCTAGCACATACTTCAATTACATAGCCAAACCTGAGGTTGATGCCAGCAAAAATAAAGCTATTTCTAATTGATGGAAGTGACTGAAAAGAGCCTACATAACAAAAAGATGATCAAACTAGAAGAGTGCACTGATGCCAGGATTAAGTTCTGATCTGAAAATTAAAACCCAACCTGCTACAGTACAGAGATTTGCAGGTTTTACAGGAAATCAAATAGCTCCTTAGACCAAATAGTTACATATCAATTCACACAAGGTGCTCCCGCTTGCTTACATTTTCATTTTTTGAAAAAGGAAGAATGTGTAAAAAACATCATCAACAATTGCCAAAACTACATATATATCTGCAAGTACCATAAGCTATATAAACATTTACAATAAGAACTAAGAAGTCCTTTCTTACATTTAAACTCAGTCTGGAAATCACTGATTTGGCCTTTCTGAATCTTATTTTTCAAAGACATTTTTTGCAGGATGCAAAAGGAGAGTATGCCCTGGTCCCACGGGAAGCTTTTTGGCAGCTGGATATGGGACATGTTCCTGGTATGCTGGGAGGACATAGGTCTCCTCCCTTATCCTGCTCTGCTATCCAGCACATTCAGGAGCACCACTGCTTCCAAGAGCCTTGCACTGAGCGGCAACTACATGAACTGCTCACACAAGAAATGAATGAGTCCCTTCAGTGTTTAAATTGTAAAAGTAGAAAATTAACAGAGGACATCGGTGGGTGGTTTTTTTTGTTTGTTTTAGGTTTTTTTTTTTTTTTTTTTTTTTTTTGGAGTTTGAGAATTCATTCATCATTTCTGCTGCAAGAACCTCTCCCAGAGCACTTACCACCAGAAGGAATTGTATCCACCACCGAACACAGGTCTCGCTTTCTTTTTTTTGGCAACCTCATCTTGCAGAGCTGCTCAAAGTGGGTCTGCATAGGAGCATCCATAGTGAGGAAGTTACAGTGCAGCAAACCGCTCAGCGTGGTGGCTGCCATTTCTCGCACCTGTGGGCACAAGCAGCACACACAAGCATTAGCCAGCAAACATGTCCCGCGGAACATCCAAGAGAAGGCAGAAGCCATGTTCATGAGCTGCTAGAGAAGCTTTTGTTCGTGTAACACAATGACTGAGGGACGCAACTGGCTCTGCAGTAATAAGCAGTAACAACTTAGCATTTCAATCCTGTAATGCTCCAGCATTTTACTTTGTTGCCTTGAGTACCAGTAGCTTGACTGAGTAAAAACAGAGTTACAGGTTAAGAAAAATATTGTCCTCTACAGTAATGCAAAAATCAAAAGTGCAAGACTAAAAATCAATATTTATCCAATTACCAATCCAAAAAAAAACCCCACAGATCTCCCTTTCCACCCCCTTGAGAACTAGCATAATATGTTTTTAGTAAGTTACAAGTGGAGATAACTCACTCACTGCTTTGAAAAGCAAGTACCAGCCATCATTATTATTAATTTACCTCATCAACTCAAATGTCCCCAAAATCTACAGTTACAGAACTAGAAGACCCCATTTAAATTTCAGTCCCTCAAAAGGTCACTTTAAATATTTACAAGCTGGCAAAAAACATCCTAACTTTTGGTTTTGAAAACCAGCTGAACTTGCTAAAACGTTGTGAGCAGTTGCTGGATTTCTCAGCAAGTGCACAGCTACACATAACTGCAGGCAGAATGTTTGCCTCCAGCACAAACGCCCACCAACGCCCTGAATCCAATGTGCATTATAACAAATCACATCCTTGAACAATGTTCTCGAGCAGTAAGTACTGATTTGGCCATGATTAAACAAATGCGGCAACAACAAAAAACCCAACATCAACAAAAATCACACTAAATTCACACAGAGTCTTCCCATTGATTTTTATTTTTGTGGATTTTATGATCACAATTCATCTAGGACTATTTATTTTAATTCCTGGTATAACTGAATGTTTAAGAACTAATACCTTCAGCAAATCTTAGGTCTTCTAAACCCTTCAAGTCTTTAAATAAGTTTAGTATATCCTTCTAAATAGCTTATCTGCAACCTATCACGTCCCACTGGAAGATGATCCTATGGCTATTCATACTTCCTACTTTGTAAATACAAAGACTGCTGCCTAAAAGTTACATGAAACAGTACAGAATTGGTAACATCAAACCTTCTAACCCATAAATTCATTCACGAATTCAAGTTACTTGTAATTTGCTTGTTACAAGAACAAGCTTCATTTCTCAAATCTAATGGCTATTTTAAATGTTATTTCAGAAAAACTAAAATATCCTGCTTTTCATAGCAGGGTATCATGCTTCGGAATCTTCCTTCCTCTAGAAGGAAATATAGTACTCAAACCACTAACAATCTAACATTAATATAGCTAAATGATTAAATTCAAAGCTGAATTTCACTGGTATTTGCCAGCAGCACAAGGAACAGCAAAAATAGCACATAAGGGAATGAGTGAGACTAAAGGTTAACACTAAAGATTCTTCACAACGCTTAAACATGATCAAGCACACTTAAAATTGAGTACCTTTAAAACAAGCCCTTGTCAGGTTTGAGTTTTATGGAGGGAGAAAGATTTTTTTGATGTTTTCCTAGCTTTTAGGAATATGAAAAAAGACCCAATGTCACACTAGGCACCTTTTTCCTGAGGACCAGTTTATGATCCTGACAGCTCTTGGAGCAGTACAACGTGCACTCACACACAGCAGATTTTTCAGCAGTACGTGTGCACCATGGCCATATGAAATTTTTAAAAAATCCTATAGAGTTAGTTAGTTGTATATTCAAAACAAGAAGAACGCTATGCTACAATCTGTATTAAATTTACAACTGGTACCTCCTTTCATAAAGCTTGGCAAGGGCAAGAAATGACCAAAGTGAAGCACATTGATTTTTTTTTTTTCCCCCCACCAATAGTAGGATTCCATGAGAAGAGATTACTCACCTCAAGCTGTTCGTCTTCCAGGAGTTTTATAACCAGCCATCTAATGTCATTGACTGCTTCTTCATTGTTGAGAAAAATAAAGAGATTGTAGAATACCATGGCCTGGAGGTAGGTTAATGTGGTATATCTGGCATGCCAAGAATTGCTTCTTGCTGTCTACAAGTAAAAACACCTAGTAAATATTAAAAAGTAAGGATGCAAAGAAAAGCAGCTACTTGATTTAAATCTTTAAGAACTAAATCAAGCCTTTGACAACGTCTGCAAATAAAACGCCCTCTCATTCAGTTGTTTTTGTTTCATACACTCATAATTTCCAAAACATACAAAGATTTAAAGACTAATAGATATCTAATACTATACAAGAAAAATTAGGCAAGTCTCCTTTGGATTCATTTCAGTCTTCAGTTATAAGGTAATATAAATAAACCAAAAATTGTTCTCTGTGTGCGTATATAGAATAGAGCAGATACGGAACGACGGAATGCAATAATTCTGCCAGTGTCTTTACTTCCATCTCCACACGCTTATGCAAGTCCAGTCTTAGTCTTCACTAACGGGAGGAAAACAGTGAATTTCTTTAATGACTTATTATGCATATACTTCATTTTTATGAAAGTTGAGTGCTTTTTTTTTTTTTTTTTTAAGGAATAAGTTGATAAAAACCCTGTAAAACTACAAAAAAAGGGGAGACTCAAGAGCAGTTATCGCATGTTAATTCATTTCAAAACAGGTTCTTGAATTTATAATACTCACGGAGAAAGATAATAGACTTAATCTGATTCACTGCTGAACCAAATTTTACTTTCTTAATATACAGTTCATTCTTTTATAGAGAAAAACTTGGAATTAGGAAACAAAACACATCAAGTGCAAGATTAGGTTTGTAAGCACGTTATAAAAGTTTTCTAATAATTTTCCTCCTTTAATTTGGAAGGGAGCCTCTATGATTCCTTTCAAGTCAGACAAATATTATCATCTTAAAAAGACTGCAGCATGCGTCAGATAACAAGCTTTAATTTATTTAGTCCAGACTTACTTGTTTTAGCACCTGAAGTACCAAAGGCACTTGCTGAGGATACAGCAAACCCTGAGACATTAATGATAGACACATCTTTGCATCTCTTTTGAGCTCATCATAGCTATTGTCATTTTCTACTGGAGCAATCTATAGAGCAGGATTGGGAGGGGGAGGGGGAAAAAAAAAAAAAAAAAAAGGCTAGAGTTAGTAAATAAGCATTGTTAAAAGTAAAATCCTGAAAGAAAACTGTCCCTGAATGAGATTAATAATGTTGAAATAGTCTCAACAATAAAAAAACTTACATGAAGTGTAATGAATTAAGAAATTCCTGTTCACTCCAGAGAAAGGACATCTAGTGGAGTTTGACATTTTGTGTTGAACCATATTGCACTTAGTCTGCAGCTACTCTGTAGTCTTAGAGAGAATTACATATGTGCTATTAAGGCTCTGATTGTGCATGACAATGTTTTTGGTGGCAGACACCTCATTTATGGATACGGACCCAAAACTGAGGTAAAGTTGTATTACTATTTTAAGTTTAATTTGGAATTTACTTCTTTGTTTGGGGGTAGCACATACATCATATCACAGTTTAGGGGGAATACTCCAGGGGAACATAAACATCAGTCAATTATCCAACAATAACCGAAGTGAGACGTACACTTTGCAGCATGCTAGTATGCATTCTTTCAGATGCATAGCATTAAAGACACACAACCACACATTATCCTCCCACCCAAGCCTGCCTTTAGAAACTGCCCCTAAAAGCTTGTTCCTTGCATCAAATTCACTCTGTGGGGCAAACATTAACTGGTATCTTTTGAGTGCAAGGTTATTGACCCAACTTCACCAAAAAATACAAGGATTAGAGGTGTCAGGAAAAACGTAAGAGTAGAAGTACCATTTAGAAGAACTGTCCAACTATGGAACAAAAGGAAAAAAGCTCGAGATAATTATCAAAACAGAACAACACAATTCTTCATGAACTAAACACTTTTTTCCCCCAAAACATTCTATAAATGTACAGAAAAATACTCATCTAAAAGTATTTGCATTATTTCAGAAAACAGGGCAACAACTACATTATCGGCTCTAAGGTTACATAAACATAGAAAAAACATTTGGGCCTCCTCAATTCACTTATTTTTGTTGTTGGTATTGGCTTTCTTTTTATTTAAAAAGTTCCTTATAACTGATTTACAGGTAGAATCAGTTTCTAATCAAACATGACAAGTAGCACAGCAATCAAAACGGATACCTTGAAAAACAACGGTAAAAGTTCGAGTTGCTCTGTGACAGCTGTAGAAAAGGACCTTCCTGCACTTGCCATCAACCACTTCAGAACTGTTTTTAAGAGGAGAAATGATCATTGTTAAAGAAAAGAAACAAAAACAGATACAGAGGCACCTCCTGCTCCCCAGCACCTCCAAACACACAACCCACATAACAAATTATAGACCAAATTCTAACTGGCAAGACTAGCAATGGCAAGACTAGCCTGGAAGATTTCACAAACATCAGAGCAGACCTATACTAGCTGTTAAGTTTAACCCTTCATTCAGATACTAAATCTCCCTTAGTTGCCTTTTAACCAGTACTGTATCATCTCAATCTTATAACCTGAAGCATAGACCAGAAGATATCTCTCTGTTACAGCAGAGATCCAAGAGGCAGAATGTTGTAGTGCAACCCTGCGATTTGCAGTCCTCAATTATAATGTCCTAACACACTCCATTTCTTAACCTCCCTAGGCAACTCACTAGTTTTCAGGAGCTTGATGCCTTGAGTTCGCTCATCTTGATCACCAATTCCGTTCTCTTCCGTAACATGATTCTGAATTTCTTCATCTACTTCCATAAGGGGTTTAAGATGTTCAAGTATCCGAGTAGTAAATTCATGGATGCGAGGTGACTTAGTTACAGCAGTATTTGGCAAGGAAACATCTATCATAAATATGTAGGTCAAAACACTAACGAAAAAAAACACACATGAACACAAGAAGGTCACACAGTTAACACGACAACAGTTTAGAGACCACAGCTAAAAGCAATCAGTAATCACTTTGATGAGCTTTACAGTTCAATACTTCTAAAATAAGTTTCGCTTTAAAGTTACTTGGAAACAAATGTTTTCCAGATATCCTCTATAGAGTCAAGCAGGGTTAGATAACAGTCAGTAAACTACAACCCTCCCTGCCCCCAGCAACAGGCCTGCTGCTAGTTCTTTTAAATTACTGAAATGCTTTATAAAGGAGTCCCTGTATATTTTCAGCTCTATTAAGGCTTAGGCACAGCACATTTGGTTTTAGAGCTTTAGAGATCCTGAATGTGAAAAATGACAGGTTAGGTACAATAAAAGGCAAAAACAGATGATGTCAGAAACTTCTGGAGCAAGTCTATAAAATAACAATTTATATCACTTCTATGAAGTGGTATTCACACACAGAGATAAAACAAGGACTACAGGCAACGAGTGCAGAAAATATGTCAAGAACAAGAGATCACTGACCTTCCTATCCTCTCTCTGACATTTTTGTAAACTTGTGTGAGTTTAGGTTCCAAATACTTCAGCAGTCTGTGCAACAGCTCTGGTACTCGCCACTCCTGTTGTGCAAGGCCGCCTTGCAGCACGTAAAGTCGGCTACAAACCAGAAGAGAATTATTTGTAGTCATGCCACAGCTCGCCCTCCCTTCCCCTGCCCCCTCAAAGACTTCTTCTGAATGTTTTGTGTGTCCATGCATCTAAATGTCCTTGTGTGAAGTGCCCGCAAAGATGAGTAAAAATGGAACAATATTACTGCAATGCCAGGGCTTAACCCTCACAAGGCACCATTTAGAAGATTCAATTACATTAAATAAGGAAGAAAAAAAAAAGAAAAAAAAAAGAAAAGAAAAAGAAAATGTGACCACATGGAGCACAATAAATGAAAAGTGGCCCTACTTCTACAGTCTTTCAAAATACGGTCTCAGTGTACTTCGTCCATACTTTCATTTCCTTCTTTATTCAACCACACTAGAACAGTTAAACATTCCTCTTACCATGCATCTACAAACGATCCTCCTTCACCACTCAGTGGGGACTCCAACAGCAATTCAAATAACCAATGCAGTTTCCGGGGATCTCTGCTCTCCTGAAAAGTAGGGAGACAGATACAGCAAGACAGGAATTTTAATGTAAATAATATAAAGCAAGAACATTTTTGACAATGGCTCTTTGTATCTCTTGGGTTTATTTTATTATAAATGTCTTTCAAAATGAAAACTAATATGAAGAACCCACACTTAAACAGGCTTTTAATTGTCTGTTCTTATAGTAATAAGAAGGTCAACCATTTTAAATTAATTTTTGACATATTTGAACAACCCTTTCTATCATGGATGTTTCGTTATTGCTAGGACTGACAAGCTATGCTAAATTTTGCTCACTGATCCAAAGTATTTGTAGCCTATCATTTATCAGGCTTCTTGGACACTACGATTCCCAGACATCCCAGAAGTCTTATGATACATTAGGAAATAACTTGGGATCCCAGTTTTCACAGCAGACTGCCGTGCTGCGCAGTTTTTTAATGTAAGAAAATATACGTAATGATTTCAGAAACACTTCTGAAAAGATTTCAGAAAAGACTGAACAATGGCAAACACCTAGTAAAAGCAAACATCAACACCACCCACTAACCTTACACAACTTGTACTTAGTTACTTAGAACGAAACCGAAGGTACATATTTTATTTCCTTGTAAAGTGCAATATAAACCTATTTTCTTCTCTCCCTTACAAATAAAAGTTTTCTGAAAAGTTGCAAGATTTAAGATAGGATCATTTTCTATTATATTTAACACTTAGACTGTATTTGCCATTTTTATCTGAAAAAGGTACCAGAATACCTCAATTCATAAAACTTCAGATAAAACTTGACATATTATCTGTAAAGCGTGAACCAATAAGGCAGAATGGAGTACTTACACAGGAGGTTGCTATGCATGTGCCCCAATCATTATACGTTTCCACTGTAATGTTGGATAAAGCTGTTCGAAGTAATGGGCACAGAAGCTTCCAAAGTTTTTCCACCTGCTCAGCAGGAAAGCAAAACACAGAATTTGTTTATTCATGAATAAAATGGCTGTTTAATCCCTATGAAACCAAATCCTCTTATCTTCCCAAAACACGGAAAAATAACACTGTTTTTCAAAGCAAATAGTATGATAGGCATAAAAGAAAATAAATACCAAAGCTGCTATTTCAGAAATCACTTCAGTTTTGTTTGCAAGATGTTTGGAAATGCTGTGGGTTAAATATGCACCTTTTTCACACAGATTTAAGAAAAATCGTATCAATGACTGCACACACTTGCACTTTTATAGGAGGGCTATTCTTGCAGCCTTCTCCACCTTCGCACTGGGAGTACCATTTTCTGAGCCCTTTCTACTCCATGGCTTCTTGAGGTGCCATGCCACTGTAGGAGCATCCCTAATCCAGGCTAAGTGGTGCAACAGTACTCCCCCCCAAAGCCCACATGCACCTCTCTATTTGGACTCAAGACCAGGATGGCAAAATGTTTTTGAACTGACAGGACAGTCAAAACGCAATTCTGTACCCAGCTATCATTAAACCTGAGCATATGATTTGGTCTGAGGAGTATTTGGAGAAAGCAGTTCGTATGAAGATTGGTCTACAACCCCTACTTAATAGGCAATGATGAGCATCAAGGGCAGCACAACATGTTCAATAAGCAACGCCTTAGACAAGGCGGTTTGATTTCAGCCCTAAAAGTCAATGTGGCTGTTTAACTCCACAAAACTAGCTCCTGATAGCCAGTTACTGCAAAGGATGACTCCATCAAAAAAACAGGAGCAGCTCCTCTGGTTTCCTGCAGTATTTCATAAGCCCTGGCGTTCCATGCTATCACATAAAACCATACAGAGAAAGCCCAATGCAAATTCTTTTGTGAAATAACTTATATTTCTACTTCAAATATTTTGGATGAAATACACTACATACACAATGATACAAGCCCAATGAAATATTTTTGTTTAAAATAATTTTATTTGGACATTATTTCTTATCCACTTTTCTACAGCATAGCTAGTTTCTATCTTCCAATGTCATGAGGTAATAGAAATACTGAGGAGAGATAACTAATTAGGAGGCACCTCACTGATGAGCAATGTTTCTGCTGCTGCAAAAAGCATGCAGTAAGGAAACAATTTTGTTAGAATCATATTACTGAAGATAAACAAATATAAAGAGGAAAAAAAAAAAGAACAAACAAACATAAGCTCAACTTTCAGATCTAAGGCAGTTCAGTTGATCTGAAATTAATTAATGAAGAGGATGAAATGCATTAAAAGTAGTCTGGACAGTTAGGTCCAGATTAAGTATGTACCACAAAGTGGACCTAAACACTCATTTCAATCAGAAAATTCTAAACCATGACTAAGAAATATCTGCCTTCATCATTTCCTACTAGCTAGCTTTGCTAACCCATTACTGCTGTTCTCAGTTCTACTTTGCAGCATTGTGCTCCCACCTACCATGAAAAAGGCACCAAGACAAGTTACGAATTGCACTCAAAATAAGGTAACCTGTTATTTCTTGCAGTTGGTAATGCACTGATGGTCCTCAATTTCACAAGTTTGAACTATTAAACACAGGCAAAGCTCTTACTTAACTTTCATGATTGATTCAAAAATACTACTTCCCCACCTTCTCAAATGTCCAGTGCTTAGAGCCTCTTATCAAGCCAGCTATGATTTCAGCTACACAGCGCTGGGTACTTTCATGGGAGTCTGCTACGAGGCGCTCCAAATGGGGCTGGAGAATCGGCAGGAAGGCATCATCGAAATTCCTGAAAAGGCCCTACAAAACAAACACGTGTCCTCCACAACTATTAGCCCATGCTACTTGCTTTGTACAAAGGATTGTAAGGAGTTAGGATTGTGAAGTATTTTAGACTTGAATATGCGGATAGTGAAAACAGTTTGTTTTATAATGCAAATACATCCAAGTGTCCGAAGGAAAAAGTGAGTAACGAAGCTCACCAAAGCAGAGCAACTTTATATCAATATACAGCAACAGAGTGGCATAAGCCAACAAGTGTGTAGCTTCTCCATACTGACTGGATAATCATCTACAAAGAGGAATGAATATAGTTATTGAAATCTAGTTACCTTGAAGAGGCAAAATCTGCGGGGATTAAATTTGTCCTTTCCTTTCCTGTCTTCTAAAGACAAAAACTTTATTAACTGCTCAACAAACTTGGGATCAGAGAAGTGATCATATATAATTTGTTCTGCCTGTAGGAAAGAAAAAAAAAAAAAAAAAAAAAAAAAAAAAAGGCAGGGATTAGCTTTGAGGTCCTTACTCACCACAGGTATATCCCAACCCTTTTAAGTCTCATTTTCTATTTTACTCCTATTTCTGGCAGAATTCACATCTAGTTTATCCATTTTTTCTCTTGTTTCAGAGCAAGCATTAGGTAATATTAGGTAAGAAAAACACACAATTTATGTGAGCACTCTCCAGAGAGCTATCAATATTTAAGTTAGAAAAGAAAAAGGTACTGTATTACCTCCACAGTAACCTGTGGACTACACTTGAAAGGAAAGCAGAAGGATAAGCATGGAGAGAGGTGAAAAAAGAATAAATAAGACATATACACACACACACACACACTTTGAAAACACTTACCTCTATCAGTTCATCTCTCCTCCGCCCCAGCTTTGGTTGCTGCTCAACTGGTGCATAAACTGTCATAGTTCTGAAGAATTAAAGAAGGTCCCAAAGTAAAATAAAGCTTACTGACAATTTGCTACATTAAATTAATTCTATAAGATTTATTAACTCCTAAAAAGCAAAACTTAAAAGAAAATTTATAACATAAAACCATCTGAAGTGTACCAATATAAGAATATTACAGCAAACAATCCAGGATCGTTGGTGATAGAATATTACACATATTTTGCAATCGTGTTATTTTTATACATGCATACCTCATTTTAAATCAATGTGCGATTTTTGACAGAAGCAGTTAAGTAGCCAAATTTTAGAAGTGCTTATAGTACCTACAAACCCTGAGGAAAGACAGGTTTGAAACTAAGTTATAATGACTCAAGAGCAGAAATGAAAGCAGAAAACACAAAAACAGCACAAAGGAAAAAATACTTTATGGTTTCAAATCCAAAAAAAAAAAAAAAAAAAAAAAAAGGATAAATGCAACAAACATAATATTTAAGTTGGCGCAGGTATATTTTTCCTCACGACTTCCACAATTCTATGCCAATACCCACGACTTATTAATACTTACTGAGGCCATGTATAGTATCCCCAGTGTGTTTTTTCCACAAAACAACATGATTCCCAAGCTTCCTTAGTCTTTGGTAAATTCTGACTGTCATAGTGCAGCCACTGGTTATCCAGTCTGTCACCAGCCTGCATGCTGGAAGGCTTAGGGTTTCCACCTGGTTAAAGAGGAATTTTGCATTTTATATTCTGTCAAACATGTCCACTGCGAGTCCTGGCAAACATTACAACTTTTAGCAGATGATATTATGAGCTTTTATGTCACTGGTAAGACATCTTTCCCAACAAGTGTATACAGAGAGAGGTCATTAAGCTTTTAATTACAGATGACTATGGATTTGGAAAGGGAGTTTGATCTTATTAGAAAAGGTAAAGGAAAAAAAAAAGCCATACGTTAAGTCTACAAATGTCGAGCTCTAAACTGTACCAGACAGAAGGGAAGAGTTCATCTACATGGAAGGTGCAAATTCACTGGGCTTGGCTCAGAAGTGCCCTCTGGAAAAGCTTCTCTTCCTTAGGAGCCCAGGGATTAGATTCAGTTTAGTTTTTATTATAATTGGAGTCACTTAGTTATAGCCTGTAAATTGATGTGACTAATAAACAATATAAAGTTAAGACATGTTTCTATCTGCAGTTGTATCGTTACAAATTTTAGTCCAGTATGCACCCATACATCTCTAGTGTGCTCAAGTATTTAGTTTAGAAAATAAATAAATAATTTCGAATATTTCTTTTATTGCTGCATGCTCTCCAGCAGTTCTGAAGAAGTAAGGTATTAAAAATGCTATTTTTTTTTAAACATAACTAGATTCAGAGAAGGTCCTATATGGAAGTGATGAGGATTAGCTGGTTCTGATTTCAGTTACTGGATTGGTCTATTAATGTTTATCAGTTTCATAAATGAAAGGGGTTACAGAAATAGCACTGATTCAAAAGCTAAGATTAAAAAAAAAAAAAAAAAAAAAAAAAAAAAAAAAAAAGCCCTCTAAGAACACGCAAGATTTGAGACTTATGGGAAGCCTTCAGCACTGGCAAAAAGCAGTAACACAAACATCCTGAAATTACATTATGGAAATAGAGATCAGAATAATAGTTTTCAGATATAGTGAAATTTTTGCTTGCGACTGTTACGCTCCAAGCACAAAGAGCAAGTTTCTTGATTTTTGAGTCAACATCTTTTATGTTAACTGCTGATTCATCTAACTTACAGCATTTAAATACATTTGAAACAACACTGATAGAAGATTCCTTTATGAGTTTATATAAATGTGTCATCAAAAAAAACGATTAAAAGGGAGGCATATTAAAAAAAAAAAAAAAAAAAAAAAAAAAGGCTCCTGAAAGGAGAATGACCACGGCTATTTCTCTAAAGTTTTTCCATTTACTATAAACAAGCAAATAGTGTAGTATACATTTGCAAATGCTGTTTAAAAAATAAACTTTTCTGATTTTATTGTCTCTTCTGTTTGCTTAAAATATTAACAAAAAAATGTGATTCAGTGCTTCATTTGATCATAAAAAATGTTTTAAAAAAACTGGCAGTAAAAGACTTCTTATTTTAAATAAAACTTACTAATTTCATAAGGACAGATGGGCACTTTCTTGTGTGTTCTCTTAAGTTGCTTGAGGATACCAGCCACTGCAGAGATGGCCACCTAGAAGAAAGAACAAGGGATTAATTTATCTGTTCCATGCATTTATCAATATGGGGATGTGTCTACTCATCACAGATTCATTTTAAGTCAATGACTCAGATTCCCAGAAAAAGAATGAACATTACAGGGAATTTTGCCGCATCAGTGTTTGCCACCTCCCATAAATCTTAGTCACTTCAGGGGATACAAGATAAGAACTAGCTGTGTTTTTTATACACTGCAAAAACCTCCCCACTAATCATTTTCAAGAGAAAAAGGAGGTGGCCATTTCTTGCAAACCTCATTGAAGAAGCGAGAAATATGAACATGAATGAATATGAAACAGTAGTGAATTCCTTCTGAGTAGTAACCTGCAGCTGGCCAAAAAAAGTCTGAAGGAAATTCCATAAAAGAAACCTGCAGTGAGAAAGAACAAACAACTACACTGTATATTATTGCATCTTACAGGCTGTAAATCATATGTTATGGCTGCAGCACTGCCAAGACTGTCATGTTCTCAGAGCAGGCACTTATAGGCATATGTGACCGAAGGGGCAGGGAGGGATGTGTTCCCCATCTAGTCAGCTTTATCACAGCAAAAACAACAAACATCTGATCTAAAACCCAAGGAGCTGAAAATCAGAAGATGAAATTATGTTGGTTTTACCTTACGAACTACAATTGCATCATGGTTGAGACACTGCACGAAGAATCTTATGGCACGGACAGGCAGCACCCTGTCATCCCTCAGGAGCAGAGACAGAAAGCCAATGCTTATGTGCTCGAACTTCCAAGGACTAAAAATCAAAACAGAAAAAAAGCAGCAGTTGCACACATGGCTTTTACACAGACATGATTATACAGCAAACATTTAGACTGACATAAATACTGTTCTATGACAGTGCTGTATTCAGTGCTATTCACTGCTATATTCACTTCCAGTTGCACTGAAGTGTCAAGATTGGAGAGGTATCTTTAATGTAAAATAGAGTCCTACACAGAAATTCTTTTAGAGCCCAACAAAATAAGCTGCCAATTAAATCCTATTTGGATTTCAGTGTTATGCATCCAGAAAAAGAGCTTCTGCACCCTCCCAGAATGAACAAATGATAACAAATAAAAAGATCAAACTAGTCAATAACAAAGCTAAACTCCAAGATTTGATGATACCCAATACTAACAAATATAGTTTCCAGTAAGAATAAATTTAAGAATCATTTAGTTCTTTAATGGTGCCGAGACATCATAATCCAAGTTTTCGCTACAGTAACCTACATCTTCATGCTTGGGCAAGCATAAGTCACTTGCAAACACATGTAGACTTACAGAAGTATAATAATTGCAATACCTTACCAAGTTGATTACAATAAAAATAAATATGCTGTCCCATCTTTATATACTGCTCCCGGCAAACTGCATTTGAAGTATATCAAGGGTGAAAAATATCCCTCAATTTCAGTCATGTTGACTACACCCCTTAATGCAATTGATATTTATTCAGGCTTTCAATTCACCTAAAGGTAAATTCTCACAGGCAAACACAGACTTACAGATTTCTTTGCTCCACACAGTCCAAAAGTCTGTTGACTAGATTTTCGTAGTGGCTGGAGGGAGAAAAAAGAAAAGAGAATCACCAACTAGATGCTATTGAGAGAACTGTCTAAACATAGAACCAAAACGTGAGTCAATATGACGCAGTAAATAACTTGGGAGGACAAGGAGGAGCAGGAAAGAGATTAAGTATAGAGGAAGGAGGATGCTGAGTGAGAAAACACCACGTGAATTTGTCTAGCTTAGGATTTAGTTCTGCAATTTGGGATTATTATATTTACTGTACAGTAAGCATCAGGTAATGCAAGCTGGCAGTCAGTGAAGTTAAACTTACCGCAGAGCTTCACTGTTCTTCTCTTTCTGTCGCTGAATTCCTAATTGAATTTCTTCGGAACAAGGCACCGTCAAGTCTGAACTAGGATGTTCTGATTTTTGTAGCAAAACAGCTATCTCAACACATTTCTCTGGAATCTATTGACAGAGCAGGCAAATATTTTGGACTGAGCAGAAATTTATAGTTTTGTTTCTGCTTTGAAATAAAGAGGACCCTGAATCATATGAACAGCAAAGAATTTCCTATCCCCAAAAAAGTAAATCAGATTCAATTTATACTACCCAGGAATCCCTGGAGAAGCAGGGAAGAATGCTTTTCTGTTCACAAAGGACCACTTCTCCAAGCACATATTTTATTATATTTTAAAATAACTTAAAAGAGAAAAATATTTTATTGAAAAATTTAAAAAGCATTTATGAAATATTTTTATTAATTGATATCAATTCTTTAAAAGAGTACCATGGCATTTAACATGCTGTTTAGACAAGAGACAGCTGTACAAACAACTGCAAGCAGCGACGATGTCAGCTTGACCATACCATCCTACCAACACGCATCTTCACACCTGAGCAGCAAGAACCTGAATATGGTTTGAGCTTCCTTTCCATAACTAGTTTCCTTAGAACTTAAGAGTGACAAGTTCCAATAAAGTCATAGGAAGCTCTTCTACTTCACTTCCAAAAACACAAACCTCCATTACTACATCACAAAATTTGGTCAGCATCAGTGATCTAATAACTCAAGTAATGTAAAGTTAGTCTCAAGCATTTATTCAATCAAATGTACTCAGAATTCAAACAATAACATAGCAATCTATCACTTACTGCAAAATCCAATCCAATTGTTTCATACTGCCTATGGATTTTTTCTGCTAAGTCATCAAAGAGTCTAACTATTGATGGTTTTTCCAGGGACATGGCTTTGCTAAGCCCAGAAGAAACAATGGCTGGCCATGTTTGTACAATGCAGTCCCAATCATGAAGATTTGCCAAACATACTCCACTGTGATTTCCAAGAAGACAATATAAGGCACCCTGTATCAAAAAAAAAAAAAAGAAAATTTTAAAAGGTTACCAAGTGTTATTCATATATAAATCATATCTTTGTAAGCATACACACACAGAATAATTGAATAATGAAATTAAATGAATAATGAAATTAAAAATAACACCAATTCCCTTTTCCATGGCATGGCTGAGTGATTTCTGAATTACATTATAAACTTGCTCAACAATTAGGGACTAAATCTACCCTTTCTATGAAATTACTAAGATTAGACTGTGGTAAAAATGTTCAGGCTGTAAACAGGTAAGTCTAGGCCCACAACTGAAGTTATACTAACTGAAGAGGATGCTGGTAACTACAGGACATGACATTAGAAACTGGTGGGCATGACAATTATGTGGGATGCTGATGAGTTGCATGCAGAACCATGATGGATGGCTGGTTCTCACTGATTGTTAAAGGGAGTTACGCGAGAAATGGCTAAATTTTATAGGTAATAGAGAAGTCTTGGGGACCTTCCATTAACCAGAGACTTGAAAGAACAGCACCTAGATAATCATAGCAGTAACATCACACAGTCTACAACTACTTTGGTAGCCGTATCAGAAACACCACATTTGGGTACTAATGTAGCAAAGACTGGAATCAGCTGCAGGCCAAGTACACTGAGGTGGAAAAATGGAAACAATAGGAAAAGGAGGATCAATAAAAGAGAAAAAGGAATATGAAATTACATAAACATCTTTTGCTGTCTGAGGGTATCCATCAGGAAGCTGAAACAGGACAATTGGTCAGACCTGTTTTTCTGACAATACTACAAGAATCTAAGAATTCCTTCTATGGCCAGGAAGGCTGACAGAGGCAAGAATAACAGGAGAAGCAGAGGTTAACGCTTTCCAGACCAGCAAAGGAACAGCTGGATGGTGTTCCAGGACCGCCTCCTGATATCATTTTGTCAGCGTCAGTTCCAGATCTGACAGCATCAGCAAGTGCCCATCAGTCCTAACAAAAATCAACAACCCACCCTCCTTCCCCTGCCACTGTGTTAGCATCACTTTTGGATAAGCATTTTTTTGTCCAGCACTGACTATTCTCCTTCTTGCAGAGTCCTACTGCTTTGGATTATAGTTTCTCAATTTTTATTTCACAAGTTGAGAACAGGTGTTAACGAAAGCTTTTGTAATGCCTGAACGCATGATGAAACATAGAATATAGGTAAACTTCTGTTGACAACCAAGCTAATCCAAATAATTCCTTACATCAGTCCAGCATAAGCTGTATGCTGTGTAAGTATCAAAGTCATGCTGACAAACAAGCAAACCCCGTTTTTCATAACCACAGGTTCTCTATAGAAAGACTCTGAAAGTAAAATATAAAACAAAGTTCACGAGACAGTACTTTGAATTGCTGTTGTGTGACATCTTGCCGGTCTGGCCGCAAGAACTCCAAAACCAAAGGAATGATATCTCTGCAACAGAAATTGTAAGTTCCCAGAGCTGTGAAGAGTGCTTGCTGAGCTTTACTTCTGATCTGCGGGAAGAGATACATTGCCATCAAGTCTTCTGAATCAAAAAACATAGCATATATATATTTTATACATACACACACATATATATAAAGTATATTTTCCAGCTACTTATGTACAGAATTTATCTGATTTATCTTCACAAACACACAATTTAGTTATAGAAGGGTTTGTAACCACACGCTTCTCCCTCTCTCTTAGTAACCTGATTGCTTATTAAAAATAAGGGGGGGGGGGGGCAAACAAAAAGCACATCCTTTCCTGTTTCTAAGGAGTTCCTTGAGAAGAGCTACAAAGCTAAAAGGAAAACCTTTTTATTTCCAAAAACTGTCTGGGGCATGTCTATGAATCATACTGGGAATACAACACATAATAGTCTTCACCTGGCATTTTTATTGAAATCTTTTAGAAGTTCAGAATTGAATCCCTCAAAAAAAATTGATTTTTCTTCACCCGCTTACATTTCTCATTTTTCAAAGACACTATATTTTTAATGCGAAAATTAGGTCAAAATTGGCAATAGTTTTAATCATTTATTTCAGTCTGTTTAAGAAGAGCATCTCCAGCAGGTCAAGGGAGGTGATCCTGCCTCTCTACTCAGCCCTGGTGAGGCCACATCTGGAGTATTGAGCTCTGGGCTCCCCAGTACAAGAGGGATGTGGAGCTGCTGGAGAGAGTCCAGCGCAGGGCTACAAGGATGATCAGGGGCCTGGAACATCTGCCCTATGAGGAGAGGCTGAGGGAGCTGGGCCTGTTCAGCCTGGAGAAGAGAAGGCTGAGAGGGGATCTAATCAGTGTCTACAAGTACCTCAAGGGAGGCAGTGAGGAGGATGGGGCTGGCCTCTCTTCAGTGGTGGCCACTGACAGAACCAGAGGTAATGGCCACAAATTGAAGCACCAGAAGTTCCATAGGAAATTAAGGAAGAACAACTTTCCTGTGAGGGTGACAGAACCCTGGAACAGGTTGCCCAGAGAGGTTGTGGAGACTCCTTCTTTGGAGATCTTCAAAACCTGCTTGGATGCCACCCTGTGTCACATGCTCTAGGTGACCCTGTGTGTGCAGGGGGGTTGGACTAGATGACCTCTAGAGGTCCCTTCCAATCTTAACTATTCTATGCTGCCATGGAAGTAAACTGAGAAATTAATATCCCGAAAAACTTACATGAAAGCAATGCAGGGGAGGAAGAAGGAAAACTGAAGAAAAAGTTATTTCTTACCTGACCATATGAACTTGTGGACAAACACAGAAGATCTCTGATCATCTCCTGGTGGGAGGTCTTGTACTCACAGCCTTCCATTGTTAGTGTTCTCAGCTAAATCACATAGAAAGACCAAACAAAAAAAGAGACTGTTTTTGTACTTGACAAATATAACAGAAATACTATTACAAGATTACTGCATCTTTTGTTAAGTGACAAATCAGCTTCTGCAGTGAAGTAGTTTATATAAAGTATTTCAAGACTGGAAATATTACCTCATGCTGCAACATAACTCTGTCTATTAGCAAGGCTCTGATATGCTGCTTCTTTCCTTGAAGCTGTAAGCAGATAATTCCGGTTAGGTTTTAATATTCCCATCATCAATCCGCACTGACTGAATATCCTCAACTACTATTCTTCTTTTAGAAGCAGGAGAATTTGATCTAGATATTATTCTCATCAGACAACCTTCATTTTTTGCCCTGTAAGGTTTTTCATTTATAACAATTATTTTGCATTTTGTTCTGGGGAAAAGTTCCTTCAGGAAAAAAAAAAGGAAGCTACTCTACCCACAAGAACAAGAAAAAGGCATCCTGTTGTGTTATTTACTACTGTAGCAATCACTAATAAACGAATAAATAAATGGCATGGGTGTATCTATTAAGATACAAGAGATTTACAAAATTACAGTTAAAATGACTTCTGTAATTTGATTCCTTACTTATCATCGGTTTAAGAGTCAAAGCAAATAACTTTAAGTGGAAGGATTCTCCTTTACGTTCTTTGTGATATTCCTGTGTGATATTTTTTTGACACCAAATGGTTTTTACCATATTGTCCTTTAGATATTAACAGAAGACTTGGCATATATGAGCCTAGAAACAACACCACAGTTGACTGTCAAGATTTCCAACATTCTCAAAAATGCTGTCTACCTGCTTTCTGATTATTTGGGTAAAGCTGGGATTCTGCAACAGTGATGATAATCTCTAAAATAATTAGCCTTTCTAGCAGAACAATAATGTTTCCCTGAGATTGTGGTACAAGGATGTATAAAAACTGGGGGTTAATACAACTGAGAAATGCTGAACCACTTATCAATAAGATTCACAAATAACAGTACATAAACACTGCAAAACAATACCGTAACCAAGGAAATAAATTTCAAAAACTCGCAGGCTTCCTGAACCTTGTCCACACTTAAGCTTTATAAAGCAAAGTTACTGACCCTGTTCTCCATTGATTTTTTCACCAAATTAAAGCTTTTCCATCGTGAGTCAAACTCATGCTTATGAGATCCTTGAAACTGTAAAACGTCACTAATGATCTGTAAGGAAAAATATGTCAAATGCGATTATTTTACAAAACCCAATCACCTCATTTGAACTATTACAATTACTGAATTATAAACATACCTTTATTATCACAAATAAGGACTTGGTATCATCTTCTGAATTATCGAGTATATAGCCTGTAATTAGAAGACAAATAATTTACTGTCAAATATGAGAACAGCTTTAAAAATTAAGAACATTTCTATAAAGCTTAAGTTTATATAGATTAAATAAGTTAGTCAGCTTTTGTCTATAAAAGCACACTTAAAAGTACAGCATTACTTTTCAGACAGAGAAGGAACAGTAGTACTTACGCAATAGTTTCCTTGTAACTCTTGCAATTGCCTCTCGATAATTCTCTCTTGATAAATCTGTACAAAATCAGATATATTCTCTATATTATATAATGGCGTAAAAGAAACAACTTAAGAGTTAGCAAACCAGGGGAAATACTGAGTACTGGGAACACTAGAAACTGTGATAAGGACTAAAATAAAAATGACCATCTTGTATGTCTTAAGTATGTTTTTAGATATGACAACAGTGATATTAAGACAAAAGAGGGACTGTCTTCTTTATCTGCATCACTTCTAACCACAGAATGAGGCAGATTATGAAAAACTGGGTAAAAATAAAAGCCAAGGGATCACAATTCATCAAGCCACTATAGGAGTTACTTACCATATTCAACACCAGTATAAAGTTTTGTCTCTTCCAAGGACACCAGACTTGGAACCCTACAAACAAACAAACCCTACAATCAAAACAAACTAAATATTATCATACATTAAGGAAACTTAATTATGTAAATTTCACTGACATTAGAATCATTTTTAACAAGATAGATTTCATGCCAGTAACGCCAAAAACATTTGAATTTGCTAACAGTATGCATCAGCTCTCTAACATTTATAAATTAAATGCACCATAGAGAAATCCTGAACCCACAATCTTGGTTTCTCATTTAAGAAAAGCTCATGGGTTCTGTTAAGTGGCCAGTGACTCCACTGCACTGGCAAACCTATGAAAACATTCATCAAAACACATGTGATTCCTAACTGTAAACTAGTAAGGACAGATGAATTAGACTGTTGATTGTAAAGGGTCTTCTGAGACAGAAGACTTTCCTGATGCATTAAATCAACAAAGGTTTGTTCTAACTTTGGTCCTTTCTTAATAAAGTTCAATTTATTCATTATCATCAGGATCACTATTTAGTGCTGTATGTAATTCACCATTACTCTCTATGCCATAAAACAACGGTACGCTTCTGCAGAATTCAGGTACGTCTCATTAATTCAACTGTTTTAAAAATAAATGCTTGGGCCTTGTGGATTTGCTTTATCCATAACCATGCACAAAACAGAGGGAGACTCGGACACTTGTTAATGAATTTAAGATATGTATCCTACATATTTTCATTTTTTTTTTCCTTTTTTTCCCTCCTTAAAACTACGACCTCCCTTGAAAGCATTACAGATGAATTCCAACTTTCAAGAACAAAAAATAAGGTGCTTTTGGAAAAAAAGAAGCAAAAAATCCTGCACAGTTTTATTAAATGAGTAGTATCAGAAATAATCATTTATTTATGTAAAACTGCATTGATAGTATGATCAGAGTAAACAAAAAGCCAGATGAAGGAACATGAACTTATTACTATTACATCGATTATGCATCCGAGCACATTCTATCAAATAGTAAAATAAGCCTCCAAACTTCAGGCAATTGCAAAGCTTTCTTTGCCTATTTCTAATTGATCTGAGTATTAAGCACAGACATTCTCATTTCATTTTCCTTGTTGTATTTTCTAGCAACAGAGTGAAACTTGAAAATAAGCCGTTCTAATAATTGTACTAGTTTTCCTCCTTCCAAAAAAAACCAAAACCCAACCAAACACCAACCAAAAAAATCACACACCAAAAATTCACATCTCTACAATCCACACTCAGCACTGTTAAGTCCTCAAAGTACAACTTGGCCACCAACACATTTTTCAGTAACCAACCTCAACCTAGCATGTTGCTCCTTCTAAAGTCTACATGAAGATTTGCGGCATCTCACACTCCTTTTGGTATGGTCTATACGACTGATTCAGAAAAGAGTTTTAAAAAAGATCTAATTAAGAGAAATACCTCTTTGAAATACTCAGAAGGGAATATTTCTGAACTTAACCTCTAAAAACAAGGGGAATCACCCCACCACCAAATCTCCCTATAGAAATAGGTAACAGAGAAATGCAACATTAGGCAGTTGGAAACACTAAAGTAACCCATTTATTTTATACAGCATGCTGGATACATTGACAGCTAGATGAGGCCATGGTAGCAAAGTATTTCTACAGTATTTTAAAACAGTTTTGCCCTTAAACAGCTTTCCCTGATAAAAATGAGAGAATTAATTTCCCATAAGGTTTTCCTATCTATGAAGACAGTGATGAAAAAAATGCTCTTTCCTAGCTTTTTCCCCAGGTAGTCTACAGAAAGATTACGGATCTTTTCTTCCCTTCCATTCCAAGCAAACACAGCTACCTTTGCCACCTAGCCAAGGTCCGAAACAGAAGTCTACATTTTAAAACAAAGCTAAAAATAATACCGAGATCTCCCTACTTTGCAGTTCAGATGCCTGGGCCGAACAGCAACAATTCCTCAACTTGTAACAACCATAAACCAAGAACGAGACTGGGATATTCCTTACAACACTCCACTGGCAAAGCTATTAATTTCAATAGGGCTTTCCACAGGATCAAAGTATTTCATTGCTTAAAAAAAAAAAAAAAAAAAAAAAAAAATCCCTAAGCTTCCCATATAGTTAGTGGTAAAGTACGTCCCCTACAAATCTCTACAGCTTCAGAAATGCTTGAAAATGCACTGAAGAGAAGCCTCTCCTCTACAAGAAAGGTGCTCACACAGGCTAAGCTTGTAAAATAAAACATCTGAAACAAAATCACTCCTTGGCACTTTTAGTAGCTGGCATTTTGGGAAAAAAAATTCAACAACTTTACAGGGCTCAAATGCAGACTTAGGCTATAAGCTAAAGTGGACCCTCCCCCCACCCCAGTACTTCAAAACATGATATGCAACAATAGGAACACTGGGATCAAATTAACATTGGCCTTTAACGCTAATCTTTCAGCTTTATTTATTGAAACAGCCCAGACATAAGAAACAATCCCATGTACTAAACACTGATCCTTCTATAACCTGAACACCACAACCAAAAATTCCTGCTGCTTCAAAAAAGTTTACTCAAGTGTTTTTCCAGTTTCCTCATGGATAGGCGTTTTCAAAAAAGTATTTACCTCCTACTTCAATACAAAGACACAGCCAGGAAGGAGGTAAATTCAGAATATTGATGATTATTTCTACAAATAAGAGGACAACACACTATGGATTGGAGGTTTCCTTTGAAGGAAAGCAAGTTTGCTTCTTTTTATGCAAGTCACATTTTAAGAAATCTTCATAGGAAAAAAGAGAGTGGCTGAATCACTGATAGTGGATGCAGAGTTGAGAGTTGGAATCCCTGGTTTCTCCCTAGATACTAAACACATCCTAAATTCCACTGCCTTTACTTAAAAGACTACCAGCAATGTGACGATGTCACCTACCTGTTCAAAATGTTTTCAGTTTTGCACGAAAAGCACTTGGTATTATTTCATACTTTAAACACTCTGTTGCTTTGGCAAATCATTATTTCAAATTTTATGTTAGTAGAAGCATTCTTTAAAAGTGATTAGTAAAAGCAGTTCTGTAGAATTATGGCAGTAAGAAAAAAAGATCAAAAAAACAGTACCTTGGCATACAATTGCTAAGATGTTTCTGATTTTATATGAATAAATTTTACTTACAGATGAGCTATCCTTTCTCCTTTTAGGGGAGGCAGAATATTCCCTGAACCAATCAAGCAGTTATGAACTATAACAAGGCACTGCTGCACATCATCTCTTGAAAGAAAGAACATAACACAATCACTTGAACAGTTACGCCAAGTGGCTGGAAACATAAAAGTGACAAATATGTCTGTTTTCATAAGGTTCTATAACATGTTTTTAAAGCTTTAATGGTTCTAACCACAAGAGGATACACTACAGAAAAGCTGTGTTTTTCTGATCCAGCCCAGTACTACTGCGGAACAACATTCCAACTTCATTTTCTGAAAAATCATTTTGAAAATTATACATTCTGAAACAAAGGAAGCCACATTGAAATGAGAGAAACTGAAATGAGAGAAATTTATTTTAAAATGATTGATTTCACTTTTTTTTTTTTTTTTTTTTTTTTTTTTTTAAGTTTTATCTATGCTGGGATCAGATCCTATTACCACCATTTTTCTCTCTGTTCTCCAAAAGCAGCTAAGTCCTTTCTACCAGGGGTAAGACGAAGGAATGCTTTCTCTGAGTGAGTATGTTAAATTGTGTTTTCTGAACAGACCATAACATGAACACTTTTTTCTTCTTTCTGTGTTCGTAGAAAATTATGGTGTGTTGTTTAGGTTCTTCTTATTTAAAGCAGCACCATCTAATACAGAATGATAAAATTTGGCCAATCTTTGGACTGAGCAGCTCTGTTTTGTTAAATTATTCCTTTCAGCTCTCCTCTGAAAATTCTGAGCTGAATATGCCCTAGTCACCACTACTTAAAGTCTCTAAATATTTGTTAAACAAAGACCACTAGAATTTTTCATTTAATCTTTTGCAATATAAGTCTTATTCTGAACCTTCTAACTATGTTTAAAACACTTAAATTCCAATTATCAGTCAATTGAATACTGGAAAAAAAAGAACTTGAGAATTCTAGCTTCAGCAATTTTAAGTACTGGAATTCACAGCAGTAGCAGTAGTTTACTCAGCTGCTCATTCACACCAGTTACACAGCTACAAACAGTATTCTCTACCCTTGCGCTTTTCCTGTCTTACCTTCCAACTTAATTGCCAAACATTTGGCTATATTTGTCCAAATCATCATAATTTCTATTAAGTAGCTGATTGAAGCCTTGACCAAATCAAGTCCCGTTCTATTACAAATTAATGGCTTTACATATAAGGTATCAGACAGAAGAGAAACAAGAAAAAGAAACATTTAAATACGAAACATTATTTTTTTTCTTTTAGTTTAAGGGTACTTTATGGATAACGTTTCGGGGAAGTGATGTGTTGTGCACAAGCTGCATTTTAGAGTTAGAGAGCAATGTGAGGATCATAGATAAAAATATCTGGAAGCCTTCACACAGAGCAGCACTTCACAGCATAAAGCATTATGTCATATGCTGATACCTATGAGATACATAACATTGCAAGGGAGAGAAGCCTTAAGATGAGAAATAAAGAAAGGGTAAGGTATAATGCTTCTAAATAGTTTTAGCTATTTGTTAGTCTTCACTGCTTTAGCATACACTAAATTCACGAATATCTTGCACACAGGAAACTTTAGTTTCCAGTTTCATGTCAAAGTTGAGCAAGACTGGCTAACACTCTTCCTTGCTTCCATTCCCTTCTGCTCATGATGCCCTCACTGCTTTCTGTGAGGAAATACTTCATACTGAATCAGAAAGCTATTCTGGTTAAGCGCACCAGTTAACCCACCCCACCTTTTACTTGCAGGGAGGTAGCGGGGAGAAGCAGATTACAAAGCCTAATCAGTCTGTGCTCCATTTCATAGCTTCAGAACACATACTGGTTGTGCTAATGCAGCAAGAGGCACTCCAGAGGAAGAACTTGAGTCACCAAGAAAAACTAAGTGGAACCATAACTGGTAGTGTAAATACAAAACATAAAACTAAGCATTGAAGATATTGATTATATTTGCACAAAACCTTTTCTGTTTGGGAATTTTTAAGGCATGTCTTTATTCAAAGTAATCTGTTACCTATTTTAGGAAATGCACTTCCACCAAAACATAATTTAACAAATCAAAAAACTTGGAATGCTACTTGCAATAATATCAAAAGACAGTGCAATAGTATTTCACTCTCGCACTTCTACAGTGCAAATACAATTGGCAGTAACTACCAGAAACAACCATTAGAGGATACACAAATTCTCTGCATTACATACCACCACTGACCTGGACATTTCCAGTTTTCCAGCTGCATATTGCTCTAGCCTGGTGAGCTCAGGCTGAAGGAAAGTATCCAGCAAATAGTATGCAAAGTTTATTTCCTCAGGTGAAGGAACATGCCACTGGATATCCAAGTTCCACAGGTCACCTGGTTTACCCCAGTCCTACAAGAAATAAAACATGTCCTATTAATCAAAGCAGAAAGATTTTCACTTAAAATTTAATATTAGTAAATAACCCCCACACAACCTAGCTAGTGCTGTAAAGTAGTTATTTAAAACAAATACGACATTGTGAAACCAAATAGAAATCCTAAATGTCATATACTATCTACAAAGTACCTTGAACACAGTATATATTTGAATTTAATAACAGGCCAAGGACAGCACTGTCCTAACTGAAAAAATAACTTCCTCCTCCCTTTAGCTAGGCACAAATTGAGACTACTCTTAAGTTCAACTCTGCCAATTCATACTCCTACAGAGCACACAAAGAGGCTAGGCCATTTTGTAATGCTCCTTAGTAGTTTTGAACTACTACCTAGAAGTCTGGCATTTTCTTTTAAAATAAAGGTTAGTTTAAGTGGGAATTTCTATACAACACTAGGTCATCCCACAACAAAAAAAAATATGCATGTTTAGTAGTTTATATTCTTATATGTTAAGAGACATTTTTGTCTTTTTATTCAAAGGAATATCCGGTCCTACTTGATTTTCTCATCATTTCATAGATCTGCACCGGCTTTTAGGAATAACCATGAGATTTTTCTGTTTAAAATTGTATACAAGAACATTTTTAGGCAAAACACAATTTTATACTCAAACAGGCCTTTTGACTAATCCACTGATTTTCTGAGATGCTGCTAAATCAACCCCAAAGTTATAACAGCAGACCAGCACATTGCTCTTTTTTTTCAAAAAAAAAAAAAACCAAAACACTTAAAAACCTTTTTTTTTTTAAAAAAAAAACTTAAAGTTTTAAAAACTTTTAAAATATTGCCACTTCTACTTCCATTTTTATCTCAAGATGAAGTTCAACCTGATGTCACTATTCATTTGTTATTCTGTCTTTAAACATAGTATTGCCTTTTTTGCAGCCGTTCTGTACTGGAGGGTGCATGCAAAATGAGTGAAAATATTTCATTACTCACTACAATCTGATGGCATTAATAGGAAGAAAAAACAGAAAAGAGGGCAACTTTCATCCGCAAAGGTAGATCAGTGTTAGTTACAAATACTTCTGCAATTATAGGCTAAAGGACAGCAACATTTCCCTTAACTTCAAAGTTAACACATGATAGCAAAGTCTCAATCCAACACATCATATTTTATAGCATTACAACATAGGAAAGGTACTTTTAACTTTGCACTGCCCTGGATGCAGTCATCATGAATGATGTAATTTAATTACACATGCACACTCCTCAATCGTGTCACGCTATAAAATAACTCACAATCAGCACTCACTTTTTAGCTCTCTCTGTTTTGAATATTCAAGTAACTTGTAATTTGCTAAAGACATTTCAAAGCTTAAAGCATTTTTCAGTTACACTTTCCATAGCTGCTACCTATGTTTAAGATACAAAATAGCCCAGGATTGTTAAAAAAAGTCAAATCCCCTAATCCTAAATAAATGAAAATCCTTGCCTTGATAGGAAAGTATTCAGAAAGAGGCTTGTCAAAGCCACCTGGCACACTGCAGTATTCTGTGGGGTAGATAAGTGTAGCAGAACGGAGAAGATGGTGCAGTAGGTTACAAGACAGAATGTAACCCTGCTTACAGGTTAAATGTAGGGTTCGCTGCAGAATCTTCCCAAGCTGCTCCCTGTACGGTAGCAACTTCATTCCATCCACTCGAGTGATCTAATAGGAAAGACAAACATTTGAGAATGTAACTGAAAGACAAACAGTTGAAATGTAACAGATTCTGTTCTGGACTATAGAAATGACTAAACTGCTCAAGAGAGCCTGTAGCAAGTTGCACTCTCTATGTCACACCTAATTCAACTCGGAGACTGAACTTGCATATGAACTACCATTTCTATTGCAGTTGAAAAAGTTGAAGTAACACACAACTACTGCAATACTTAGTGCTTCTTGATTCCAAGTTTTCTATATCTATTCATTAACACTGAGATTCATTTTAGAAAGTTTCTATTAGGAAAGGATGTTAATTTTTCCCTATCCTGACCCCTTTTTTTTTTCCTAACCTCAATTACATACATCAAAATGCTTCATTTTTTAAACTGTACCTAGCATACCTTTATTTTCTTCAAACACTCACTTTCATCTTATGTTATGCAATATCTTTCATACAACTATGCAGGAGCAGAATTTTGCTGTTCATTTCTTCCAGGGGCATTAAGTAGGATTCCCTGCTGGCGAAGGCATGCAAGGTGGGGGGAAAGCACCCTGTGCAATACCTCTGACAAGAGCTGAAGATTCCAAAGTAGCTCCTTATCCAGCTCTTCATCACGCAAGACATCATCATCTAGAGAAACAAGCACTGCTGTTACTATGCTCCAGTCAGCTTTAGGAAAAGGAAACAATAAACCAGATTCTTGCATCTCAAAAGCTTACTCCCAACCCTTTTTTTTTGTAACCCTTCCAATCCATCCATTCTTCACCTCAGCCATCTAGAAGTTACTTCAGCACACTTAATCCCTTGTCTACCTTTTGGTGAGCACAGGAATAAGTTAAGACATATTTTAAACTGCTTATTTTTTGAAGAACCTTGTTCTTGTAATTTATTTATGTCTTGATAGTAAAAACTCAAAGGAAAAAAAAACATAGGCAGAATAAATCTTCCATCACTGAGATGAATTTCGGAGAAGGAAGAGGAAAAGGAAGAGGAGGGCAAAGAAAAATATTCATCTTTTAATGTTTAAAAAAAAAAAAAAATAGACCAAAATGAAGCAAAATACTAGAAATATTTCCAACTTACTGACGGTAAGGTGAGATATAACACTGCAGCAGTGGGGTACAAAAAGCTTCAAGGATTCCTCTGGGCGGCACTGGAAATAGCATCATAAATAGTCCATCAAGAAAACCTCACACCTTATATAACTCAATGCACACATTGATAAAAATTCTTTAAAAACAGAAAGAGTGTAGAATAGGAAATATTGCAGCACAACTCTAATTACAACTCAACCTGACCATGATTTTCAAACTCTCAATAAAGCACACACGAAGTATAATGCAACTACAATTAAAAATACTTGGTCGATTATCCTGAGTGCCAAATGCAACCTCTGCATTTCTAGAAGGGAGAGTATTAAGAACTATCTACATTTACAAGAAAAAATAAAGGCCTTAAATATAAAAATAGTAGTGTGTATGTGTGTGTGTACATGTGTGTATGCATATACACTTTTTTTTATTTAAAGACCAAGTGAAATCAGAGCATTCTCTCTCACTTTTACTGCAGCTCGGCACATATCAGCAACCATCCGACCAGCAACTCTTGTCTCAAATATATTTGAAACAGCAAAGTTAAAAACCTTCTCCAAGGCCACCTAAAAAAGGAACATAAAATGGAAGTTACCTTATCATTTAAAGAAGGCATCACGGAATATTTACGTTTACACAGAAGGTAAATGTGCATAATACTATAGCATTTTGAAACAGTCACAAACATGATCAAATTAAAATTCAAAACTGAGAGACAGAGAAGTCAGCAAGAAGTTCTGCAGATTACCTGAAGCTGAGTGAAATGTAGCCACCCTTCAAGTTGGTCATATTATGAATGGAAATTAAACAGCTTATATGAACAGAAGCTGCTCAGGAAGATCTCGAATGTTATCAACATACATGAGTAACTCTGGTTCAAAGTATACTCAATCTACCATCTTCAAATATAAGTAAAATAATTTGAACGCAAACAGGCTAAAATATGTTATCCCAACCTGCATGGAAAGAATCTGTCCATGTAACGCCATGGATTCTCCAACCTCCTCTCTCACAATTACTTTAATCCAGATAATTTTTCTGATCTTATTATAGCCTCATGGCTTCTTGATTTTTCTGCCCAGTTGAAGGAGTGGTAGGGAGAGGGGGAGAAGTGGAAAGCAAGGAAGTAAATTAAGTAAAAATTACCAGAGATATGAATATCACAACCTAAAATTATAAAAAATAATTAAGTGATACAATATACCAGCCATTCACAATCAAAAAAACACAGCCTCATATAAAATTATATGGAAAGACCATGTTATACCTACCTGAAATATATCTTTTGAACACTGAGTAAGGATTGTACTGAAAGTTGAAGACAGACCTAATTCCACTAGACTCTCCAAATGAGTCATTTTCTCAGTTTCAGTCTCCTCTCTGGTTTGTTCTAGCGTGCTGCTTTCTATAAGTCCAAAACATCTACACAGATAGAATAATTGCACTTTTAGTAAATGGAAGGGGGAAGTTTTATTATGGTTTTCATGACAAACTTTCACCAATTCTACTCACCTATCCATAAACTGTAGTACAAAATCCTCAAATTCAGCAGTTGCAGAGCACAGTTCTCTTTCCACCTACAGTTTTCCAACAAGAGAAAAACGCAAGTGGGATTTTTCTTAAGGAAGCAACCTATTTTGTTTCCTACAGTAACAAGTTCAATAAGACTTTCAATTTAAGTGAGATGGATGACAGTGTGTTTTTCAAACTGATAATTAGTTTCAAGTACACTAGATGAAACAACGATCATATTTTCTTTAAATTGTCCTACGAGATTTCCTGGCTTTTATGTTTAGTCAAATAAGCTCTCAGGGTGAAGTAGGTCTGTTTCCATGGACACAGCCTTTAGCCTCACTACTGATCCTCCTTCCTAGCAAGGTTGTCTGCGAGTGCCAACAGTAGTGACAGAATTGGCTGTGCTAACGTATTTATGTTAAGCACTCAGCAAACAAACTCCTCTGATATTAAGTGCTGCAATTCTGGGGCACTAGCTTCCAATAGCTTTAGAGTATTTACAGTCTGTCTGCTCCATAACTACCACCTACTCTTAAAACTCCAAAGACAGTCTCCTAACAGCAGACAAAACAGGTTTTATGCAGCAGTTTCAGCTACCATAGGCAATATTGCTGCTGCCTCATATGTAGCGTGCCAGGTACAGCTTCACTATCAGTGCTGGAATTGCTGCTGTTTAATAAAAGTAATTAGAAAAGAAACTCTGAAGTCTAGCAGTAAATAAAGACAGCAGTGAAGGACAGAAACTGCTTCCCATTCCCTCCTGTATTTTTTGCTCCATGAAAAAGACAATATGTAAGAACAGCAGTGGAAGAATGGAGAGCAGGGAACTGTAAGATTACAGATGTGCACAGGCAGTGCTGCGAAGCAGTGGGCAGGTGGGGAGGCAGTGTCTGACAGCAATGAAGGGGCAGCAAAGGATAGAACACAGAAGAGGGAGATGAGGCTCACTCTCTAATGATATTACTAGCTCTTAATTAGAAGAGATTTAACGAGCATCTGAAGAGACAGCAACAGCACCTTAATCAGAAGAGAGAAGCATGACTACAGGAACACTTTTAAAGAGGTGTGAGTATTTTTATATGCTTTCCCATAAGGTGAAAACAGCCCTTAAGTGTTCAAGAATGCATTAGTTTTCTGAAAAATAAATACAAACAGAAGCAGCATCCCATTATTTTTAAACTTATGAAGTTTTCAACAACAGGAGACACCAAGCTCCTTTCAAAGCCTCCAAACCTGGTAGTCTTTTATCCTGCATTAAGAATTTTGACTAGAAGGGATATGTCTATCTCTCATAACAACACTGGAATCACCTGCATTTTCCTTTCGATTTACTGTTACCTTGAAAGTCTTACAGTAATAATAAGCTTCAAACCTTTAATAATCATGAAGCTGCTACTTTGTCAGAATCACAGAAAAATGCTGGTGGTAAGGGACCTCTCTAGAGAAACTATCTAATGCAATCTACTCAAAGCAGGAGTAGCTCAGGCTCAGACTGAGGGTGCACAGGACACTGTCCAGCTGAGGTAAGATAAAAATATTAAGCAATTCAAATTTTACACACATCCACAACAACCTATCACTAATAAAAAAAATGCCAAGAATACATGGCCAATTCCTAAGTAGATGTCAACTCCATCAAATTGATCAAGCAAATGTAGTTTGTAAGTATTAGGGGGTACATGGACTTTTTTTTAAAAAATACAACTTTACTCCAAAAAAAAAAAAAAAAAAAAAAAAAAGACAGCAGCAAACTAGTAATATTTCTAAAGAAAAAGTTACACTGCTAGAAATTCTGAAGTGTAGGTTATTATATTATTTTTCATAGTTCTACAGCATTCTTACCTCTGACAGGTCATCTCTTTCTTGCAATACAGATGAACAGTCTACTAAAGGCACCAGAGTAGAAAACGTTGCAATAAACTGGAATGTAATCTGTTGAGATTGCAAAGAGTTCTAATAATACTGTATTACACACTTAAAAGAAAAAAAGCTTCTGAAATTAGTACCTGGGAGCTAAAGCAGAATCGCTACATTAAATAAATAAATCCAAAGAGTACTTTGGATTTATTTATTTACCAGTCTAAAAATTCAATAATTATTTCTGATTCCAAGCAAAAAATTCCCAAGACCTTCAAGTGGGAACTATACATCACAGATTTCTGTTTTTTTTCTGATTTCTGATCTGTTTTCTGCTAAATTTTAAAACTGCACAAGTTAATATTTATGTTTTTTGAATATTCAATGAATATGAATTCCTGAGGATAAGGGTCTTTAAGATGTAATTTGATAAAAAATTGGCAGAAAGAAGTGCTTCCTTGATCTGAACCTCTATGTTGTCTCATAAAGGTTAGATGACTTGCGATTCAACACCATCAGTAACAAATTAGTGTAAGAGTAGATTGTTTTAAGCAACACAGATCCCTTGGCATTGTCCAAAAAACTACAGGCAGTATTTTAAGTTAAAAGCTTGTAACAACTTCTTACAAATAAATATTGTGCAGGAATAGGGCTGCAAAATCAGGCTAAGAAAAATGAGTTTTCCTTGCTTTTGTATCTTTATTTTTTAAGCTGTTAGAATGACCTAATTAGTCATATTCTAAAAACTGTGCACTCACCATGCATTTGCTGAAGTCATTTGGATCCACCCCAGGCAATGCTCTCATCAGTAGAGGTAGCATGTGTGTAGGACCTTCAGGAAACCACTTCCCCCCTGATACCAAGCTACGCGCTACTCCAATCACACAGCTTAGAGTAGCTGTGAGCTGATGAGGTTCAGTCAATGTCTCAAGTGCAGGATACGTTCTAGAAATTTTCAGAGCAGCCATATTAGGAACAATAACAATTCCAAAAGTCTTCAAAGAAAGTGGATTATACATATTTTCTGCAAAAAAGTTAGAAAATTTCTACAAGAAAAAAAAAAGCTAATCAACAGTTTAAAATTGTTTTTGCAATGTATTTCCAATGTTTTTTTAGAGTATGTTTCTTCCAGCTGACTAGCTCTATTCACAACATTCAGAAGAAAATAATTTTGTTAGTTATTGCAGCATAGGGATTAATAACTGCACAGAATTCTAGAGCCAGTTCTACTACGTTTTGGGTTTTTGGATTTCAAGAGCTAAGTGGCACAGGTGGCACTGTTCAATTATATGCTTAGTGGCTTATTATAAAAGACAGTCCTTATAAAATTCAATTTATGATAATACTGAAAACATACACATAAAATAATGCATGCTCTGTACTTGAAAGAGTAAGATTCTTGTTGCAAGCATGAACATTTGCCTTTATTACCTCTAAATAGATACAGGATATCATTTAATGTTACATTAGAGTTCATAATTCTCTAACTTGCTAAATTACAAGATTTTTAAACCTGCTCTCTTTACACCAAGGCCTTTTAATAAATTGCATAAGATTTCTTATTGTTATTAACCACTACAGTTCCATCTGGAGTCATTCTGCTACCCCGACCTACATCACTCAAAGCAGAAAGAAGAAACATTACTCAACAAAATGAACATGGAATTCCAGCCAAGACAAACATACTACTGACAGTTTGATCAACTGAACAGATAGAGTCTGTTCTCCAAATTGAAATCATAGTCGTAACCAACATGGACTTCCATTGCTCTCTTTCTTGGAACTGCTATATTTGAATTGTTTTCAAATAACAGCAAATTAATCAAGTTCTTATAAAGAGTTGAGCCAAAAAGGTGCGGAACTCGGGAAAGGCTCTTAAGACAAATTAATTTCTAGATTGGTTTTACAACATGGATAATTAAAGGGAAAGTGCTAAAGATTTGCATAGGCACTAGGAAGAAAGCTGTTCAACTAGGAAAAAAATATAGTATTTTGAAATTACTCATTGAGAATTGCTTTTCATCCCATGAGAATTGCTTTTCATCCACCCACTATCTGACATAAAATGCTAATAGCAGTGCAGACAACCTGGGGACCACCCTAAATTACACAAGCTATTACACAAGTTTACGGTGTAAACTCCCTAACTTCCAGGTAATATTTCACTAGCCAGACATTAAAAAAAAAAAAAAAAAAAAAGAAGGAAAGGAAAGTCGTCCTCACTTTGTCCTGACGCAGGTGACTGCTCTGAGATGTGTGTAAAGTTTACCTGTGCAGCACACACTGCTAACATTCAATAGCAGCAGGGATAATCTACTGTTTAATGTGACTTGGAGTATATATTTGCCAATAAGAGAATGGAAAAGTTGCAGTGTTTCTGTAGAACTTACTTCTCAAGTACAGGTGGAATTACTAACTCAGGACGCATCAGTGCAAGGTTCTGCAGTGCTTGAGCAGCCTCCAGGCTTCCAGTTTTACTGAACATAGCCAGAAGAACAAGTTGAATAATGCATTTTACAAACTCGGTAACATCCTGATCAGTAAGTTTATGACTATCAGGCACAGGAGTTAACCATGTCACTTTCTTGTAGCGCTCACGATGTAGCCTCCTTACAACACCACTGGGTAACCTTTGAAGCAGTTTCATCAGTTTGTTCTGTTGGATATACAAGAAATGCTTCATTCGATTTCCATTATTCAGCAATAGCAAAACCTAACAAAGAAAAACTTCAAAAAGTTCTAAAATATAAGGTCATAAGTTGATCATTAAGCTTCTACTGGCAAAACAGCAAGGTTATGCTGCCAACACTTTACCTCTTGTTTCTTTTAAAATAAGGAAAAGAATGGGCAAAGAATACAGTCAAAAAACAAAATTACTCACCAGAAATTTGGGTCCTTGAGAGTATTCTCTGTACATTTACATTTACGTAAACACCCTGTTCTAAAGCGAGTCAGCTCCTCTGTCACAGCTTAGACCAGCCCTACCACTGCAGCTTGCAGCTTTTACCAGCTATCACAGACATGCCCTCGCATTCTCTAGCAGAAAAATCCCCTAGCTACACCATCAAAAAGGCTATACTTCAAGCTAGATATGCATTAAAAAAAAAAAAAAAAAAAATCAACTTTACTTTTGGCTAACCCAAATTATATTTTGCTATCTGGGACATGGTAGGTCAGCAATTCAGGAGGCCTGAAGGAGACTCCCATATGCTGCATTCCCCACATCAGAAGCTTAGTGCAATTTGAGTTACAGTGTGATGACACAGACTGGAATTTAAAGACTCAATATATTATAAAACCAAAAGACAAACGGGTGGGGAACACTGTGCCCCTATCTGCATCTTTGATTTGACAAGTTTGACTGCTAACATTACAGGCAACAAAGTTTTTGTCTTGAGAGGCAAGAAACTCACCAGCCAGCGCCCATTATTTGAAGGATGATAGAAAGAGGCGATGCTATTGAACAATCCAGACAAGTGCTTCTGCACTAGCTTACTTGGTCCACCCTGTCCAAAATAAAACATGCAGCTTTACTATGAGGATCAAGTTTAAGATGAAAAGGCAGCACACAGCACTATGAGATATCAACAAGCATTCCCAATGAAAACAGCCATTGACTCAAAGCATCAAACACTATTTGCAAGCTCCTCCCTCCCAACTCAGCACTAAGCAGCACTCTCTCCCCCATCTGATGTGGGAAGGTATGCCATGAAGTGAATGAATTCTGGACAGCAAGTCTAAGCGTGCATTTGCAGGGGTATTTGTAGCTGGCAGTGAACCAGTAAGATACTGTACTAAAATAAATCCTGGGACAGGACAAAACAGAGCCAAAAAGTTTCTGTAGGAAGCTAAACAGCAGAAAGAGACTTATTTTAAATGCACAGTTGCTTACAGTTTAGCATTAATAGCTTGTTGTATTTTGCAAAAGTGCTACTAACCATCATGGCTGTGATCCACATTACTGCATGTCCTACATCATAAGCATTTGTTAAAAACCTTGGAACAACAACTTGGTTGCTACCCACTGGAAGATTCAAACTCCTCAAAATCCTGGTAAAAATCTGCAAGAAAAAGTTACTTGCTGTTTATTAGCAACATTATTAAAATAGTATCAGTTTAAAACATTACTAGAACAGACTGGTTCCACCATATTTTGTTCCATTCTCTTGACAGAGCAACTATTCTCTGAATAGAAAAAAGGCATGGACAGTTTAATCTCTTGAGACTGAGACTAGGACAGGAGAAGCCTTTTTACAGAAAGCCAAAATATTCCATTTCCTCAAATTCAGAAAAACTCGGTAGCCTAACATTCAAGTTAAGAATCATTTATTTCTTTTTCTGTAATGAGATAACCTGAAATAATTACAAACATACTATCTCGAGTTACATAATTTCAAGTATACTATCTCTTTGATACTACTGAAGAGGCATATGCAGGTGTATCAGTTGCAAAACAAATTTTCACCCATTTCCCTTAAACTGGATCTGTTAATCTAGAAGTCCTTTCCCACAGCTCTGCAACTTGAATGCTACGCAGCAAGCCATGGATCTCTCATCTGCCTTAAACTTGCAATAAAATAAAAATCTTGAAATAGATATATTTAAACAGAATAATCAGTCAAAAGTTTAATTAAATGGGAATTAAACAAAACTCCAGAAAATCCTGGCATCAGATATAGGACCAGAATATTTAAGGAGACTGCATCATGTATGCCAAGGGCAAGTAACAAGGAAAAGAGATAAACCTGAAATAAGCTAGTCTTCATAACACAGTGATACCACTGTGTTACAGTGTAACTACAGGGTAACTACAAATAAAATAAAATAAAGAATAATTTGTTGAATAAATACGATTAATATTTATTTTCATAGAGTGATCAATATTACCTTTGGTACGTATGGATCCCAATCTATATACCCAATGTTGTCAGTGGCCAAACGAGCAAAAAGGTTTACTAGATGCTGAAAACAACCAAGAAACATGAAAATATTCATAAGAATACATTTACAAAAACAGGCATAAAACCTTTCTAGTCTGCCTTACAGTTGCAAGGCAAAAGGTATCCATAGAAGTAAATCACTTGTAAAGTAAGACTTTACACCACCAGAAGTCACTAATACCGTATTTCATAACACATCTGCAGGGAGTTTCTACCTGAAGGAGGCAAAGTCATTACTCAATGCTTATGAGTAAGCAAAAAAAAAAAAAAAAAAAAAAAAGTACAAGTTCCTTGAAACACACAGCCTATCAGCACATACACCCCATCTCTAACTTCAGGTCTTTTTGAAGGTGTACTCAAACTCCTCTCCTCCTCCACACTCTGTATTAACACACAGGACAGAACACACCCACCATCACTCTAGTTTTCTAAACCACTTTGTCACGTCAGCTCTGAAGGACAGTACATGAAGAACAAAACACAAACTTGTATGTGAAGTATGCACTGCAAAAGCCTCCAGCTTTTGTTAAGAAGTATCTTTTCCCCTTTTGAGCAGCTCCCACATCACAGAAGAACAAGCTGTGGTTCCGTTCCCACAAGTTGCCTGTAATAAGTCTCAGAGTGCTTCAAACACAACTCTCAACACCTTTTTACCAACAGGGTGTAGAAGACTTCATATCTCTGTGGTGAACATTTGGAACAAACTCCAGAAGACAGTAGAGAGTCCTCACAAAAAACCTCAATATGAAAGCAATTTTTTGCTTTTGCTTTTCAAGGCAAAATCTTGAAATAGAACAGGCTTCACTTTGGTTATAATGTATACAGACTGGCATGCAAAATGCACTTGGGGATCACACAGTTCTCTAACAGAAACCTCCTATCCACTTCAATACTTTTTGATATTCAATTTTGACAATTTTTTAGTAGAGAACTATTTGGATCAGTTAGTATTAGAAACTGGCCTAGAGAATACTTTGAAGTATGTGACCCTATCCAAATACATTTTAAGAATCCTTTTCAATACAAAGATGAGAAAGATGAGCTCTGGACAAGACGTGCGGTTTGGGAAACCGGGAGAAACAAGGAGAAAAAGCAGTTATCCCAAGACAAACTGCCCCCCGGTTAAGGGAAAGAGCCCACTTTGCCCACTTTATCTGTCAACCTAGAAAACCTAGATTAGACAGCACACACACATGCATCCAACAGCACACTGAGCTGCAGTGATAATGAGCCCAGGTGACTGAACAAATTCAACTGTTCAGCTTCTACAGGAACCACCATATTTCTAGAAAATGGACCTGCTGGGCCTGAATAGTGCCTTGCTTATAAGGTTGGGTTTCCAAATACCTATGGCTTGTCTCTCGGGCATTATTTGTTAGGTAGCATGGCAGTATTGTGCATCCACAAAGAATTAAGACAGCCAGAGAGACCTGTTTCACGAGTCCAAAACAGTCCTGGAAGGTGTTCTGAGGAAAGACTAGGACTAAGGGAAAAAAATGAAGTGTCACTATGATACCCTGACTTTAGAGGCAGGAAGAAGGGGAAGGATATCCTCACCAAAATTCACCAGTACTCCTTTTATGAGCTCTTCCAAGTATGAAAATATGTATCAGATGTTCAAAGCGCCTCATCACTTCTAGGAGTGCCTTTGAGCTATGGTTAAAACAGAAGGAAGGGCTTAACACAATCCCACCCAATTAAAAAGCTTTTGTCATTGAGGCTAAGAGATTCAAAGCACACTTCACCTCTCAGTCTGAAGGATGCAATAGCTTTTGAAAAAAACATAAACTGAGTTCAGGACTATCACACCTGCCACAGCCTGAAGACAAGCACTACAGTATTTTAAGTCACAGTTCTTTATCTACCTCTGCTTGACACTAGAAAATACCCACTGAAAACTTCGTTGCCACGCACCTCAAAGGCGATTGATTCTAGTTTCTTTCAAATAGCAAGTCCAACTCCTGCCGAAGCAAGCCAAGAAAAAAATCTTGCTAGGTACTAGAGGCTTAAATTGAATTGCAAAGCCAGGGCCCACGTGTCTAATACTATCTGAACCCAAGCTTGGCAAAATGAGCGAGCCTGTCTTTTAGATGGACAACGCAGCAGAGGAAACATGAAGCAAAAGCATCGTGGAAAACAAAGATTGTGCCTTCTCAGCAAACCAGGAAATCAGTGGAAGAGCAAAAATATCAGACTCATGAAAATGTTGATTAGAGCAGTTGACAGAAGCAAGCCAAATAATTACACTAAACGTGCGGGCTGTCATCCCTCTGTCAGAAAAAGTAGGTAGAATTGTGCTTTTTTTTGATAACCACCAGGAATATGCAGAAGTGGCTACAGACAATCCTAAATAAAACTTAGAAATAATCTCTGTTCAACTCCAGACAAGCATCAACAGTTCATCAAAACACAGTGGTGAAACATGATTCAAATCAGAAAGACCTAAGCACAAGCTCTTTCATGCAAAAGTTGCCAGAAACCCAGAGACTGTGTGTGCTACAAAGGTGACACTCAATAGTACTACGGAAATCAGCTCTCTCTGAAGATACCATGTCATCGTCCTTGAATATAAAGATAGGAGATTAATGAAAAGAGACAGATGGTCAGTGAGCTTATGTTCATACTGAGTCCAGAAAAAGCCTAGTAATTCACCAAGTTTCACTGCAGTACAGCCAAGGAATTGACCAGTTGACATCAACTGCACCTAAAATGCTGATACCACTGCCTCAAGAATGAGATTTGTTATATTTTTTCAAGCTTACACCTCATCATATGAGATGATCAAAAAGCCACACAGGCAAATTGTAGAGGGTTTTGCTTGAGAGATATTGTCCACTGCTATTTTTGGCCACAGAGAGTGCAGTACCTACTGCTTAGCATTTAGCCTGAGGAAAGAAATACAGAAATGAAGTTTCTACAAATGAGGAAAAGAGAGAAATAAAGCATCTGTCGTAACAGGAGAAGCATACATAGAGTGAACATAATCACAGGCAGTTGTTCAAAGGAAGATACTACATTACTGCTCAAAATTAGGCATCATTAAGAAGGTGGTATATTATAAGGATGGAATTTTACACGGTTCTCACCGCAGCAATTACAACAGCACTTTGCATCATCACGAGCATTAACAGCCATCTGGAAAATGCCAGCATTTCCAAGGGAAGGGAAAGCTGCCTGAGCAAGCAATTAAACAATGCTCACCAAGCACAATGCTGCTTATTTACTGAGCCAGTAACTGCTTGTTAACTGCTTGTTAATCATAAAATTATCAACTATCCCTTCTCACATTACATAAAGCATAAAAAAGTTGTGTCACTGTTTTTTTTAGATGTTTTGCAAGCATACTGTACAAATATTTAAATGAGTCTTCTGTATTTTAGATAAAGAGTAAATACTTACCCCTTCCCATTGGGGAAGATTTTGAACTGACACCCAAAGGCCTATAAATTCATCAAACCAAAGCCTGCAAGAGAACAGAATCAAACTAACTTCAGTGTTGTGAAGGCAACTGCTCCACAGACATATACTGTTTACCCTTCTGGGTGGTCTCAGGAAATCATTCCCCTCCCCAACTCAGGAAAAGAAAAAAAAGAAAAAAGAAAAAACCATAATGGAGACACCACATTTCATCTCATGTAACACCCTCCCTACCCTCAACTTTGATTACAAGTTTCAGGCCTAGATTCCTTTATCTCTTATTGTTTGTCATTTTCCCCTTCCACACAAACATTGCAAAAACAGTCTCCTTATCTACTTCAGCTTCATCATTTTCTTATTACATACTTCCATCTTAATACAGGTAAACCACATGAAAACAAATCACTTTCTAGCTTAAACTATTAAGTCTATTTCTATCATCCGACAGTTAAAATTGCCATTAGCTTTATTCTGATTTCATTCAAGGCCAGAGGTTTAAAAAAAACTACCACAATCACATTTCCATTGCTATTGTTTTCAAATATCAAATTCCATGAAGACATGAACATAAGATAAACTTACATTAAGGAGACAGAATATGTATTGACTCATATGATGTCTTCAGATATGAGAGTTCTTTTTATCAGCAAAAAATACCGCAAGACTAGATATTCAGTTATACTCACTTGAAACCTTTATGATGAAGGTCTGGAGGAAGGGTGGTAGGTAGAAATAACTCAAAGTAGGTGATGGCCTTTTGCATGGTAACATCAAATGGACACATTAAAGGACGCCATTCATCTAACATCTCCTCAGTGGCATCTTCTGGAAAATATCTGAAAAAAATGCAAGTATTGAATGCGTGCAACTTAGCTTTAAAGATAAGTGTTTCTCCCCCTCAAGCTGAAAAATTCTGCATGAATTAGTCATAAATGTCAAGTTTTACGGGAGGACCAAGTAACATGGAGCAATAGAAGAAGATAAGCTGGTATTCCAAACCTCTACCAATCCTTCACAAAACAAAGTTAAGATTCAAGGACACCACTGTACATCACTGTACAGAAAAAAAAACTTAAGATCCTTATCTATCCTTAACCAAAAAAGATTAGAAAAGATGCAAGATCATGATAATGTGCAGGCTGGTCAAGATGCCTATTATTCACATTTGGTACAAGGTAATTCATGATTAATAAAGGCATGAAGGGTATAATTAGGAGACTACCAAGATCCTTATATAAGTATTTTCTTTTAAAAGAAATTAAATAGTCACCAATGCTATGCCGTTTTTAAAACATCCATCTAAGTATCTAACAAATTTACTACTGCAGTTGAAACATGGCCAATTGGCAGTCATGTTACCAGTATCTCAACCTCAAACAAGAGTTTTCCTAAGTGTCACATTTGCATTAAACAAAAACAAAACAAAAAACACTCTTCGGTGACTTTTTCATTTGAAAAGAAAAAGCCAAATAGTCAACAACAAAAAGTAGATTTCTTTATTTAGCTAAACAAACATGAAAAAAAATCATCACATATTTGAGGAAAAGAATCAAGCATCTTTATGCTGATGTTCATTACACTAACCTGCATTGTGTTTAGAATAACACCTTCTACTGGAGCGTTCAATGGGGTAACAAATTGGTATCTGAATTGACTATCTCCATGAAAGCAGTAATTATAAATGGTTATATGAAGAGTAGACAAAGGAGAACTAGCCTCCTCCCTCCATCTCTGCAGTATCTAAGCTGCTAAAGCCAAGCAGTGCAGAGAACAAGACTGGCACAGGTGTACACATTCCGAGTGATGCATATAACAGAATACAAAAGATTAAAGTGAACCAGCCTTTTGATATACAGGCTTCTTAACTGCTTAGATATATTTTAAACATATTTTTATCCAGGACTGTAACAAAAAGGCTGTAAACAAAGCACATGTGCTTTGTTTAAACATTATAGCATGGCACATGACTGTCATTTTGTTTGAAGTAACCCTATGAACTTGAGGTATTGACCACAGAACTGGAGTAGACCAGAAACACCTGCCCATCCCCAGAAAAGTGCTAAAGGCAAACAAGTAGATGTAACATTAAACAAATGACTAGTAGGATTTTGACTTTATTCAGATAATGTTTTAATATTACTTTAAGAAAGGACAAACACGTATCAAAATTAATGAAGCAAAAAAAAAAAAAAAAAAAAAAAAACCAACTACTTACGGTCGGCAGCTCTTCACTAGTGTTTTTAAAACACTTTCTACAGAACTGAAACACAAAACAAAACATTAGGAATATTACGTCATCATGTATCAAGAACGGCATTAAAAGCAATCATTTGCTGATTTTTCCCCAAGAGTCTAATACAGATGCAATTAGATATCCTCTGTGGACATGCATATGCTAATCCACTTCGACACAGACCTAGTCACAAGCATTAAAAAAAAAAAATCACTCTGCTAAACTCCTGATTCTACCTTTTATTTCTTTTATGAACTGCGTTTTCACTAGAGCAAACAAATATCATCATTACTTAGAGATACTGCCTTGCACTCTTGACTACTAACCAGTGAAGAAAAGTAACATTTTAGTGGATGCTGAAAACACAAATAGAGAGACTTTTCTTATAAATATTTATGAAACCCATAAATCAACACAGGCAATTAGACTTCAAAAAGTTATAATTATATTCCAAATCCTAAATCTGTTCTTTTCTACTTGTTTTTGTCTGGTGTTTCTAAAAGAAACAGTGAACTATCAGCAACCCAATAGTTATTTCATTGACTTCTCTCTCACTTAAAGAGCTGATTTAATATAAGTTTTCCAGCTAAAGGTGGGAACACTATTCAAGTTAACAGTGACTGTCTTCTATAATATTTTAACAGGAAGTTCACAGGAGAGGGAGATTGAGATACTACACCAATACTATTCCTCAAATAAAATTTTTTACCAGAGAACTTCCTTGATTTTTTAGATATACTTTCTGTACTCTTAAAAACAAGAACAACAAACAGCATCAAAAAATGGAAGATTATCAGATACAGAAATGCTATTTTTATTGCAAGGAAGATGATAGTGAATGATCATCTTCACGATCTTATAAAAGATCAATTTAGATCAATTACTTTTAGACATATGAATAATAAGCATGCATACACACTCTCTGTAGTCCCATACAAAATAAAATGATTCCACACAAGCCAAATAATATATGAAATGGATAAACCACTATTTCTAGAGAACACTTTGAAAGGAAAACACACATACACATAAAAGAAAAAACAATCATCCCCTCAACACCACTTTGACACTCAGTACAAGCCAGCCGAATTCATGACCTTTAACACTACTTTAGGACAAAGGGACCTCTAGAGATCATCATCTACTCCAACCCCCCTACTCAAGCAGGAACACCTAGAGCAGGTGGCACAGGTTCTGCAAACTCTGACACAAACAAATGCAAATCTGCAACTTCTTCCAGAAAATTTGGAGCTTGCTGACAACTTACAATAACTTTAAGGAAGAGCAGGCAAAGCTAAGCACTCAATATAAACAGAAGTAAGATCAAGTTCTAATAAGCTTATTAAGATCCAAGAATAGTATTTAACCCAGGAAGAGTTATATATTATATGGCGGTTGCTTCCATAGTAGATAAAGGGCAAACCAGGAAGAAGAAGAAAAAAAAAAAAAAAAAAAAACACACACCACAATCCTTAAGAGCATTAAGGATCACCATGAAAAACGGTTGTGTGGTAGAACAACAACAAAAAGCATATTACTACATTCTATTTAAGTATTACAAAGGAGAATAAATAGGACAGGAAATTCTAGGCACACTGATGCTGAAGATCAAGTCTTTCAAGCTCACAAGTTTCACTTAGAGAAATACAGGGAAAGAAGAACACTGGACGGGCTTTTCCCTTCTGTCCTCTGGCCACGGATTTTTCACAGAAACTAAAAAGGAGCAGAAAAGTCAACTAACACACACACACACACACACACACCACCAAAACACCAACGAAAATGCAGCAGACAGAAGTTTCCATGCAAGGAAACATCTGACTAAGATATGGTTAAACCACAAGCCAACTACAGAGGACATCTAGTAAGGTATCAGGGTTATAACTCTGTTAGAAAAGAGCAGGACAACATACCTGGGGAGAACAGGAGGCAATAGGCTGCTGGTTTCCTTACTCACTTTTAACAAACTCGTTCAAACCTCTAGGTAGTGGCTTCTCCTCACCTTTTGCTTAAACTCTTCGTACACCTACTGCTACAGATAGGTTGAAGATATCTAAAACCACCAAGCTAGTAAGTTTATGTATGTTGCTCTACCACTAAATTTAGGTAAAGATTAAAATGGCACAACAAAAAGCAATTGAATACATAAGTCACACTGGTGAAGAGACTACTATAGTTCGTTTTCCCATCTTCTCAGAAGTATTTAGTGCTGACCCAATATTGATAAAAGTTGTTGAAAACAGTGTAGGAGAGATACAGCAAATGCAAGCTTATACTGAAAGGATATCCATTATTTATTGAAATAAAGAGCTTATTCAGTGAACTAAAAGAAATAATTTCTCATCCTAACTGGTCATTGTTCTGATGCTACAGTAGTTTTCTTCGTGTAGGAAGGATACAACCTCATTAGCTTGCACGTGCATCTATTTTCCTCCTGCATTTTCAGAGGAATATAGGTGGGTTTAATAACATATAAACTGATAGTGCTGACTCTTACATTATCAAAGAGCAGCAAATGCATTATTTTCATTTTTCATGATGAATTCTGGCCTTAAGCAACATAGTAGCCCTGTGGCAGACACTTCACTACAAGAACTTAAAGACAGTAAATAACGAAACATAGGAGTTGCCTGCGGTTTCATATATTAAGTTGTTCTAGTGAGTCTCTATGACATACCGAAAAACAAGCATCTCACTAGATTAGTACATCTAAAATTTTCTTCCTCCAAAAAAATGCTAAAATTTCTCCCTGACAACTGCTTAGTTCTGCTTGTTACCAATTTAAACTATTTCTGAATTCATACTTGCACACCCCACAAATCTTCACTATGTTTTCCAGTAAAAAAAATTCAGTGAACTGTTTGGACATGAAATTTTTCACACTTTACTACTTGAACATTAGATCATAATATATTTTCCACAACCTATTCTATGATTTCATCATTTTTAATAGTAAGGTAAATCTATTCAATGACACGTACTCCTATACAAATACCGATTTCGTCCATATTGAGATGTAGTAACTATTCAAATGCAAAATTTACCTTTCACTCAACCCTTGAAATATATATGCTGGTTAAATTAGTTAGCATATAACCACTTTATCAGCCACACACACAGTATATTGTTCCCCAATTAGAAACGTTTACATACAGTGCGACATTCTCATAACAGTGGTGTAATGTTAACACTGGTTTTCTGAAACAATTATTTATGCAGAAAGTTACACCTGTGTGACAAGTGTTACAGTCTAACAGAACATGCAGAAGATTACACATCGGCCAGAGCTGAACCAAAAAAAGTCATTCTTACCACCTACGTAATACATTAAGCACAAATGTTTTAGTTGAAGACAAGCCTGGTCGATATGAACTGAATTAAGGAAAAAAAAAAAAGAAAAGAGAAAAAAATTTAAACATACAATAATTATTTTAACAATTACAAATCAACTGAATTATTAAAAATAGTCACTTGATATCAAAAAAGGTACCCCTCAAAATTAAATTTAAAATGAAGGGTAAGAAAAATATGCACCGTATGAGAACAAATCGCACTGCATATTGAGATGGAGTGTCTAAATCCTAAATATAGTTCATAAAAGATTGAAGTTTCAGACAAGTCATCATCCTGGCTACCTTCCTCCCAGTTTAACTTTCTTTTCCCTCTTGGCAAAGTCTCCTCCCCACTACGCAAGTTTCTCAAAAGTAAATGGCAAATGACTAGTCAATACCACAGGGCAAAGTATACAGTTCCAGCAGGCACTGGCAAACACGCAAAATAAACCAACTAGAACAGGCTCTGCTCCTTTGCATTTTCACTTACACATAACACCTACAATTAGCAAAACTGTTCTATTTCACTAAACTGCACTACCAGACTTTTTTTTCAGCTATGTAGCCTTGAGGCAAACTCAGCATGAAATACTTCCTAAATGACTTAAAAAGAAAATGTCATATATCAAAAATAAGATCTTTTCAGTAAAATGACCCAAGTATTATACTCAAATATTTCTGGCCAGAAAACAACTTTTCTATTATGACAAACTACGCATGAGAAATTAAGTTTTAATTCAAACAGATTTGATTACTTCATATCTTTTGTAATTAAAATTCACAGGATAGGGCCTCCCCCGATTTCATTTATTACAGAAATTGTGACTGCAGAAATTTGTCAAAAGGGCAGTAGAAGAAAATGAAGAAAACTAGTTTTTGTTTTTAAAACATTAGCAGAACATTTCTAGGATTCCCAACTAGGAAGAAATGCGTTAGTCCATACTGTACACTCACTCTGAAAAAAAAAAGTATGTATTTCCTACACAAGGCACTTCACATACTGATTCACATCCAGATTACATATACTGGTAATGCTTAGAACACACACTTTTAATACCAGTACCATTCTTATTTTACTCAAGTCTCATGTAATAAAATTGAAGACATTCAGCCTGAATATCACTGAAATTGGTTAAACTGTGGGTTATTATCCCAAAAGTAAGCTGGCCAAGATACCCATTTTAGGCTATTTAGAAGTCCACTTGACCACATTAATAAAAGGAAAAAATGTCAGAGTGAAAGTAAACCACTGACAGAGAAATACTGAATTCTGTATATGGTCTTGCATACTGAAAATGAAATATAAAAAACTAAGTATATATTCACTACACAAACTCCAAATATCTAAAGCAAATCTGTAAGAGAACCTTCAAGCATTGCAGATACTTTAAAACGCAGACTTACTTAGGAAACCAATTTAATCCAAGATGCTCTGTTTTGGAGTACAGTATCCTTTCCAACATTTCATAAAGTGGTCTCCATGGTAATTCTAAGTCTTCCCTGGAAAGCAGTTCTTTTTTCCTAATAAAATAAAATAATGAGCACATTAGAATTAAACATTTATACTGACACACTTCGCATGGAAATACCACACATAGGAATATTGATGTGAACTATGTTTATCTTCAGCACTTGGCACAAACCAGTGGAAACTCAAGCAAGACAGACACAGACTTTCTCCATGAACACAGGCTAACAAGATCTTCAGGAAAAGTATAAGTAAAATCAAATACTAACAAATTGTGTAACAGTCCTCATTATCTTCTTACTTGAGATTCAACATGTGGCTCTTTTTTCCTTTCCAAAAAAGGAAAAAGAAAACCAATATGCTTTCACTTTCAATTGTAATAGCGAAGTGTTCACATAAGAAAAACTTTTTTAATATCTCCTGCACAGATGATTAGGCAACCTGCAATAAGACATACTAAACCATATAGCAGGCTAAAGACAATGATCAACTACTTGAAGATAAAAATTTCAGCAGTCAGCAGAAATCTGTACTTACTTTAACAGGTTTATCAACAGCCGTGCAAATCCATGCATCATGCTGATCTCCAGTTTTGGAATTGTTACCATTTCATACAACAGCTTAATAAAAAGCACATGATCTTCTTTGCTAAATTTTCTCCCATATAACCGGATATATCTAGAAACAAAACGTGAGATAAATCAGCAATATTTTTAAGCATGCTCATTTGATATAATACCCAAGTCAGATCTTACGTGATTTGCTGTTAAATGAAAATAGAACACACAAAAATAAACCTACTTTCCAAGCCCTGCAGAGAACACAAATCTATAGTAAAAGGATTCTGATCCCTGAAATTAGTAGAGGAAGTACAACATAATGCAGTTTCAGAAAACCTTTTTCTATTATAACTTGAGTATGTTCAGTGTATTTATAAATATATATATACACACACACACACACTCTGTGTACATCTATGTTTTGCTATGTTTCTAAGAAAAGAAGACTCAGAAATGAGAATAAGGCTTTTGGGAAACACTGATTTGCAAACAAGGATAATCCTTACACTTTATTTTTTTGCTTTTGCAAGCCAAGAGGAACAGACATTTAACACACCTATAAAGTGCCAACCCAAAAGAATGGGCAAGTGTTACTCTCTCAAACTACAATTAGTCCTAAGTTTCCTCCAAAGGAAAACAGGATTTTAATTCAAGTTGAGTTAGTGAAATTAAAATTGATTTTAAAATCACAAATAAAAAGTATGCTAAACAGAGATATATATATATCAAAAACATTTTTGTGTTTAGTCAGATGAGGTGAAGGAAGTATCACCTTCAATAAATAATCAGATACAACAAAGACAACCCACCGTCTCCCAAGATCCTACAGTCAGTATAACGCAAGGCTCACACAACAAATCACGAAAACAAGGGCATCATTCTTCCAACTCGGTTACTTGCCTCCAGATGTGCTAACTATTAAGTTTAGTATTTTTTATATCTCTATAATTATTCCCTTTACAAAGGGAAAAACTGTCACAAGCAGCTTGACCATATTCTTATCTTGTCCTTTTGAGCTAGTGCACTTTATGGAGACAGAACATAGGTCAGAAGCTAATAAAAAGTGTTTCAAGTACAGTCCAAATTTAACAGCCTGCAGTAAGACTGAGCAGCTTATTTAGAAACTGAGCTTTGCTGGTGGCATGCTCCATTGTTGTCCCTCATAAGTAGTATTATAAGAAAATGCAGCTTTATTAACACTAATTTTGGAAGAAAAACGTGCAGTAGTCAAGTTTAAAAGGAGAAAATGAATACATTTTAACTGAAAATCACCTACTCCAGCAAAACCTATGCAAGATTCCAGTGCAGAATTTTACATGCTGCACAGCTATAAATCACTACTCACCTGGAAAAAACACTTTCCCTTTTTATTTCTGCTCCAACTATTCTGACAGATTCATGAGAAACATTACTAACACACTGACCTCTAAGTAGCTCTTTGACAAAACACATGAGAACTCTCATAAAATAATTTTTGGAGAAACTTATCCACTGTTTTTATAAAGACTTCACAGAGGTTGGATTAATTCATTGCTAAACAAAAACTAGTGGTGCATTAATGCCTATTCTGGTAACAGGAAAAATGCCTGATCTTGCTCTACTTTTCTGGGACGCAAAACACCCTGTATTTCAGAATCCTACACTGTAATCTGAATGCAGAAACATAAGGAAAGAGATCTCTCTGAAGGACTTCTTGAAATTGACAGAAAATATAAGTTGGGCAACTTTTAAAAAAGGCAAACATGAACAGTTAGTGGTCTACCCACCAATCAGAAAATAAACCATCTTGATTCCTGAATTCCTGAAAAGCATGCATTGCTCACATACTGTTTTGGAAGGATTCAAGGTGAAAGTCTGAAAATTTGTACAAGATAGGTGGGGTACTAATAATCAGGCTAGCATAGAGAACTAATAAATGGCACAAGTAAGAGGAAGAGCTATTTCTAGACTTTCAGATAAAAGGCCTTTGGAAAAGAGTTTACTAGAATTAATAGACAAATCACAGGCATTATATATAAGGATTCTGGATGGTCAGCCATGAAAAGACAGGAGCTGCCAGAGCCACTTCCCTTAGCCTTCACTTACTTTTTACTAAAGAGGAAAACAGTGTTCAGAGTCATGACCATATTTTAAAGGAGCTCACTTGCAAGATAGTGCCTCCCATGACCTTATGCATTTAGAAAGACACCAGCAAATAAGAACAGCATGTTTTACTTTGGACCAGAGGATTCTGAAAACGCTTTCAACTTTCATTTTGTTACTTGTCAGTAACCTGTCACATACACGTTTATCTCCTCTCTCACAAAATTAACTGTAAAGCAAAAAAGTAGGCTTTTTTTTTTAAATGGAAGCTTTAAAAAGACTTCAAAATAGAACTACAAAGAACACTGTGCAAGAGATGTAACATACCTAGATACAAGAGAAAGTGATTGGACTGTTACCTTTCTTGACATTTGCTAACCAGTTTTATTACACCAAATCCCATTTAACTAAAAGTACAGTTATAGAGAATATACTGAGCACAAACATGTCACTATGACCAAGTATAACTAAATGTCACACTGCTCCTGTTTTCACAGCTTCTTTATATAAATGGACAAAGAGCATCACATTTTTAAATCTACTTACTTGCCTTAATCCAGCTGTACATTATGACGAGCAGAAAATAATTATTCCTAACAAAGGGCTAATTCCACTTTCCTCAAAATTCAACAAAATCCTAGCAGAAGGATATCAGAACTTCTGATATTTTCAAAATATTGCCCAGTTTTCCTTGCATAGAACAAAACATCATGATTACTAAAGAATACAGGTTTAATTTTACCTAAACCTGCAGTATACCTTGTAGCTATATATGCATGATCACCATATAAATGTTGGCTCTTGTGTGTGTATATATATTTCATATGTATTTATATAAATACACATATGCGTATATATACACATGCACACATAAATATCTAAGTAGCATTAATTGGGTTTATTCTTTCTCAGCATCATCTCCTGCTTCTGGAATAATATCTTTTCAAGAAAAAGGTAAGCATAAAACTGATGGAAAACTACTAACTTCAATTCTAAACACAAAAATTGATGGAAAATATTAAGACTTCTTAACGAGAGCACATAAAACTTAAGGTGCTACTTGAAATCTTAATTTCATTACTCTTTTCAATCCTGCTTTAAGAAATCCAAAGATTTTACGAGTTCTCGACCTTTCCAGTCAATTGCAAAAAAAGCATAAATAAGTAGTGCTTAACTTTACTGGTCCACTGGGTTTTGATTTGGAGTTCAGCTACGCAAAAAAACACTAATTAATAAGTCAACATTCTGTTTGCATCTCCATCATTCTTCTGCTCAGGATAGCGTCTCTGGAGATTAAAAAAAATAAAAAGCCTACAAACCTCCTCCCTGCCCTTCCCCCTCAAAAAAAAAAAAATCCTTACTGTAAAAGCATTAAGCATACCAAGCTTTCATTCCAGAATTACAATAGGCCTATTTTTAGGAAATGCGCTATCACATGAAGTGGGTTCCCTGAATTGCCCCAGAAAGTTGGCTTTTGTGCTATAGTTGAAAGTTGCCCTCACTTACGAAGCTAAATAAATTACTCTCCTAAACTCCTAGCCATCTAATTTTATTTTCCAGAATGCAAAAAAAAGGATTATCATCTGTTCAAAACTATTATCAATAAAACAAAACACTATTTAAATCTCATATATGTATATATCATACCTCCCAAATATGTATCCAGATAGAAATTTGAGTTTTCTTATGAGGATAAGAAAAAAGTAAATAAAATATTCATAATGCAATAGTGGTTGAAATACTTCAGACAAATTTCACTGACAGGTTTTACCCTCGATATCATTTTTGTGTCCTACAATTCAAAACAGTTGATCCACATTTTTTTCATATCTCACAGTAGGATATTTAGGTATCGCTCTGTGAGAAGGCTCTATCCCTAACACAAAATAACACTGTCCAGAAAAGAACCTGTGTCTGAGCTCTAAAAATTCAACCCTTATCTTTTGAAGTAGAAAGTGCAAAAAGACCCTCATGTGTTCTCTCAACTGCATCAATCAATCAATCAGATGTTCTGAAATTATTAAATGTTTTTATGCTAACTCTCATTTAAAAGCTATGTTCTAATATCTGTGCTGAAACTTTCTATGAAAAATGTTAAAAGGTGAAAATTAAAACAGCTGTCTAAGCTTGAGGTAGAGGACCATGAACGAATATGATACAAGTCCATTTATGCAAATAACTGATGCAACTCAAGTGCTGTTTTCCCACAAACACTGTAGCAAATTACACAATTGAGATGCAGACTTACACTATTACAATAGAATTAGTGTTTTAAAACATACAGATTTTACTGACCAAAGTTGGAGGAGTCTCAGGGTGCTGAAGACTGGACTTCTGAGGAACACTATTAGGACTTAAATTCTAATTATCCAGGCAAGCAGTTTTACTTCTCTAAGAAGTCCTACTAAGTCATAAGCTTCTTAAGAAACTGCCCTATTCCTGTTTTTACAGAAAAGGAAGTTCTCTCAGCAGATGCATGCATTCCAACCACAGACCCCATTTATATCACTGAAAGTTACACATGCAAGAACAATTATGCAAGTCACCCAAGAGGCATTATATCTAAGAAATCTCAATTTTAGTTTTCTTTCCTCACTCAATTCATGACATCAAACAGCTCAAACAGGTTCAGCTGTCACCATGAAATAGTAACTGGTACAAAAATTTTTGAATTTAAATGAAATGTTTTGAGTTTTCACTTTCATTTCTCATACCTCTAGAGTCTATGCACAGCTGTACAAAGCTACAGCAGACCTGAAGAGATAGTACTATACAGGTATATAAACTGAGTGACTTTAAAAAATAATAAAAAAAAAAAACACCTCATTCATACATTTCCATATGTTACACTGTCTGCATTATCTTCTTTTTCTGTACAAGATTCAAAACATGTCAGTCTTGATTCTGATTTATGAATTACTTCACAGCATGCAATGAGAGTATTTTCAGGCTTTTTAAATTCAGATATTTGTAATAAAACTAGGCAGAAGTCTTTTGAAGATTCTTCATTTCTGGTCAAATGTGTACTTTATTACAGCTGGCTAACAAGAAGAAAAGGTATAAAGTTGAGATGAAGGTAGATGAAGTACGCAGAACTGACAACAAATCTCTAGTTTTGCTGTCATAATTCAACATAAGTGTGACAAAATAGAACATCATGTTCTTATTTTTTGAAAGTTTCTTTATCTTAGCCAAAATTTTTTTTTGTAATATTTTATCCCACAAAGCTGTTTTGCTAAATTAAACTGAGGAAGCAAGATATCTCCTATGTTAACCATATCACCTATTTAAAAAAAAAGAAAAAAAAATCAGTTTTCTTCCTTGCCTACAACCAAACACATTCAGTCTTGCTGCCACAAAGAATTACTAGAACATGGCACGAAGAAATCTTGGGATGAAGAGGCATCATACAAGTTGCAAAATGCAGTAAATTTAAACTTCAAAGGGTAGGTGGAAAACCACAAATTAGAGCCTCCTGCCCTTTTCATGATTCATAAGGTGGCACAGCAACAGTTCTCAACAGGCTAAAATTCACTGCCCTGAAGCCAAAACTAGTATCAGAAATTGCAGTTTACAGAATGACTAGTGGATTAATTGTAAACTATACCTGCACATTTTCAAAACATCCAACTGCAGGAGTTACCCTATCTATGGTAGATCTTTCTCTTACTACTACAATTTATGCCAGCTTGATTAGCATACGAAGTTGTGCCACAAGTCCAAAGACAAGAGGCATCACTCTGAACAGTGTGAGCAGGCAGATAGCTAAGAAAAAACACAGTATTGAACTGGGTCCAAGCAGGTTCAGACTGTCTCATAATGCAAACATGTGAATCATTTCGCAACCATCAATGTAATTCTATCTAAGAATGCTTCTTGGCAACCCTAAGGTCACTTACATTTCAATATGTGTATATCAACCAAACTTTTGACCGCCGGATATATATTAAATTGCCAACACTAAAAGAAAAAAAAAAAAGTGAAGAACGCAGTTCTACCAAACCCAAGTATTCTGTTATTATGAAGGTGCACAGAGCATTCATCAAAAACAAGACATTCACATAAACAGTGTGTTGACAGAACCTATAGCAGTCACCTGTCATATGACACCATTTTTATTACCAGACTGGCCAGAATAGGTCATATTAAAAATAAATTCATTAATTAAAGTGTATTTTGTTAAATTCACTACAGAAACTCTACACTCCACTTAGTGCTACTGTAGCTAAACTCCCATGTTTCCAATCTGAATTAAAAAAAAATCCATCTTGTCAACACTCACAGTTGAACCAACACAAACTGCACTTTGCCAGCACACAAGCAATACAGCGAAGTTTTTAATTTCCCCCCCCCAACACTGCTTAAACTAGGGCACCACCTTTGTTAAGAGAGCAGGAAAGCCGAGCAGGATCCTTCCAGCGCTGGGCACGCAGCGGCTCAAACCAGCCCGCTCTGCGAAAGGCTTCATGCTGCTACCGCCAAAGTTGCGAAAGGAGATAGTATAGTACAGTGCCTCCCGCAAGCGGGTTAAAAGGCCAAGGGAAGAAACCCGTGAGGGATAGGTACAGAAATAATTTTAAAATAAATAACACACACGGCACAGCTCGGCTCACAGAATCGAGGAAGTTCCCGAGGCGACGGCCGGGCCCTCGGAAACGAAACCACCTTTGTCCCCGTTTCGTACCCCGCGGCGCCCCGCGGCCTTGTGCAAGAGCCGGCCCCGCGGGGCGGCCCGTGGCGCTTGGAGCCCCCCGGGCGACCGCGCCACGCTCGCTGCGGGCCGTTAGGAGCGGCCGCTGCGCGCCCCGGCCGCTGCGGGCAGCACCGTTAGGTGACGGCCGCCGCGCACTCACGTGGAGAGCTTCCGCGTCCAGAAGAGCCCGCCGGGCCACAGCTCCTGCAGCTGCACGGCCCGCGCCAGGTTGCCCTTGATGTCGGCGAGGAAGCGCGCCGCTTCGGCCTCCAGCTGGGCGCCGTACGGCAGCAGCTTGTTGTACACGAGCTCCTTCTGCGGCGGCGCCGCCATGGCGGCCGCTGCGCCACTCCCGGCCCGGCCCGCGGCGGGTCGCCCAGCGGCGCGCGGTGACGACACAGCCGAGCGGGCGAACGAACAGCAGCCGCCCCGCGCGCGGAGTCACTTCCGGCGTGGGGTGGGGTGGGGCGGGGCGCTAACGGCCGCCCCCAACAGTCGCCACTAAAGGCTGCGTGCGGCGGCGCTGAGGGTAGAGGTCGCGGCGCTGTCGGGCGGGGCCCTGAGCTCCTTTCCGTAGCGGTTGCGCTAAAGCTCTGGTGAGAGGCAGCTCTGTCTCCTAAGGCTGCCAAACACGCAACAGTGGGATCTCCAAACAACCTCGGGCGAGTTCGGGAAAACTAGGGGAAAAGGGATGGTTGTAATCAAGCTACCATTCTTCAAGCATCTAAACAAACAACAGGATTTTGTGGAAAGGCCATGATTCCCATTCATGCTTAGAATTAACTTCTTGTGGTTTATTGAAGAGTCCTTTGGTAAAATGGCTCTGATCCTACGCAGAAGTCATAACAGAAATGTTCATCTCTCCCCTGTCCTAAATTGTAGAAACTCAAAAGGGAAAGTGCTTATTGTTCCACAAAATATTTATTTTAATTAAAATTGGGGATTCCAATCCATTATATTAGTGCTTGTGAGCTGAACACATGCTGCATTACTGATAATAAACTGTATACTGTGTAAACCTCTTTCTCACTGGGGTTGAGGGTTCCGCAGTGATACTGATACTTTGGAGATGAGTATTCGACGGCATTTAGGAATCTGTGCATAAACCGCTGAGAGCGACAATAGCTGCAGCCTGGGAGTGAGGAAATCAGGGAGTCTCCTACAGACCGTCAGAGCCCAGTGTTGAAGGGACGGTTGAAAGGATCCAATGCTTAGACAGGCACAGGAGCAGAAAGTCTGTGTTTTGGTTCCCTTGCCCTCTTGATAGCTCTGCTGAGAGTGCGAAATGAGTGTGTGAACAAGTGTGAAATGAGAGAGGGCTTCTGCACCAGAGATAATCAGTTACAGAGTTTAGTAGCAGACTCCATAACTGTCAAAGATTTTTATTTGAAATAATGATGTGAGACTGTGAAGTGGAGCTCAGCGGTGCCTGGTCCCACCATTGACTTATGTAGGTGTAGGATAGAGCCTGCGATGGATATATGATAATACTACCAATAGCTGTTATCTCCAGCTGTCCCCTAAATATAATTGTTAATTGAATTTCCCCCCCAAGAATTACATCGTGACTGTACAACAGCTGCAAGCTGATTAGATTTAAAGCTGCTGACAAGGGCACATCCTGTTTTCTGATCTTTTTACTCAGATTAGCTCTGCTTTTAAGTTAATGGCTAACTAAATGCTTAAACATTTTATATTGAGAAGAAAAGCAAAAGAAAACCTAAGTAAAATAAGCAGAGGTTGTGATGCTCAGGCTTTTCCCAAGGCATTTTCCTGCAGGAAATATTTATTCTTATATGACTTTTGTTTCAGACATTTTTATCAATACTAAAACTAGGCCGCGGGAAATGTTCTGGTGTTGTATTTATGTACACTTGTGTATGAAGAGTGACACTACTTGATTTACAGGAGTCAAATAATAATCAGTGCTATAATGTTCTCTTGGAGAAAAGTGCTAGTAGATCAACATCATATAAATAAGGTTTTACCAGGGGCCTAAAGGAGGCTCTATGCTGCTCCATAACTCTCCCATCAAGATTTTTTCCTGTAATATTTTGGGAAAGCAAAAGTATATAATCACTTTTAGCACACCAAATCACTCGTTTCTTCAAAGCTTCAGTTAGAGTAATTATTCTGCATCGCAGGCTGAGATTAGGGAAAAACAGAAACTTTGCTAATTTCCCTTCACTAAAGTATTAGAGGAGTCAAGCCTTTCTGAACAGGTACCGAAGAAGCAAAATTAACTGCATTCTATTGCCTCATATTTACATCATCCAAAACAATGTATACATGAATTCATGTGCTTTCTGGCATGAATTAAAAAAATGCAACTTTAGACTTAAATAGTCTAAAAGTGCCTTAAACCTAAGAAATCTGAAATTACTTTTAGCAATTGCTGGCACTCCCTTTTTCCTACTCAGGCGACAGCAGATCGCTCAACAGCAGTTTCCAATGCAGGAAAGTGCTCATTACATTGGAAGAATGGCAGAGTTTTGGAAAGAAAAAAAAAAAAAAGAGAGCAAAGTTATAGTCAGATTTTCTGTCATTGAAATTGGCAAATATGTAAGGAACTTCAAAGCTGCATTCTGTTGCTTCTTATCTATAATATCACAGAAAAAAAATAATACTGTAGTTATTCAGGGAATGCCTTAATTTCTGCTGTTTGGGGCCTGAGTTAGAACTGCAGCTTGGTTTTTCACACTTTTGCAATTTGAATAAGCATTCCCAAATGAGAGTCTTATTTTATCTGAACCAGCAGACAGCCACATCTGACTGCTCTACTGCAAACACACAAGTGACTTCCACCAGAATTAACCACTCACCTTTCAGGAAAGAACGTGGAAAATCAACAAGGCCAGCACATTTGACAGTCATCATGCTAAATAACCTGACCCTCTCGTTCTCAGAAATATTCTTCCTATTCTCAGAATCTGAAATGAGGAAAAAAGTGATTCTGAGTCCATTTGTAATTACACACATTATATATAGTACTTGCACTTTCAAACTATATTCTGTATAATTGTATTGATTAATATACTAATTACATGTGTTTTTTAATAGTTGTTTCCCCTGGTAAGCTAAGATTCTGCTACTTAGGTGCAGAAAAATATGCATTTTACAGATACATTTTTCTTCAAGTTAAAAATAAATTTGTTCTTCAAGTTCGCAATATGTTTTGGCTGTAGTGCTTCGTAAAAGCACATTTGGTTCCCAAGTCATCTGATCAAGGACTAGCTTTCACAACACAGAATCCATCTGTGCTGCTTGCATCAGTAGCTTTTCCCTCGCTTATTGAGTAGGAGGAATATGAATTGAGAGCAAACTAAATATGTTCTTTTCGGTATTAAATCCTGAGAATTGATGACTCCAAGTTAACTGTTGCGGTGGTGAAAAAATAGTCCTTCCATTCATGAGAAATTTCAAACGTGGCTTCTGCCAAGTTGCGCGTTGGTCGCACATTCCTTCACAGGATGGCCAGCTGACTTAGGTCAGCTCGCACCAGCACTGTCATCAGGATTTAGGAAACTTGTCACTCAACCTCAGCTGCAGTTTCTACTGTCTCAGTGCTCAAGCAAACACTTTTCCTACATGGACATTTTGCTTAATGACCCATGTGCCCTTTCTGACATAAGTTAAAAGTCAAATTTTTTGAGTGGCAAACTTCTGTGTATTTTGCAATTTGGAAAATAACACCCAATTCAACAGGAGGCTCATATTGCCTGTATCACATATGTCCTGGTCTGTGACCTCCATACTAAGGAGACCCCACTATAAAATAAAGTAGAATTTGCTTCTTCAAAACAGAAGCATCCTGAGAGCTACCCCCAGCCAAAAGTGTCCCAAGCAATTTGTCACCCATAGCAGGTGGTGAAAGACTCTAAAAACACTGAAGAAACTGCTGCAATTCTGCTCACGAGCTTTCAGCAAGATGGCAGTAACTTACTTTCTCCAGGAAGAAGCAGCAGTAATTACTGCCTGCAAGTCTTTACAGTAACAAGGGCATTTTCATTGCAAGGAGCTCCTCCCTTCCTCCAGGATGGAGACTCAAGCAGAAGCTGTAATTGCTACCTGCTCAAAAAACATTTGCTCTTGCCTCAGGGAAACTGCATTGCTCCAAGGATTTAATGGTAGTAGCAATTCCTTGGCTGCTGTAAACACGGAGGAGCAGTAATTACATAATCGTGGCTGCTCGTCTCCCCTCTTGCCCCCAGGAACTGATCTGCCCGTGTTACTACTTTATTTATTGAGAAACAATGAGCAACTGGCAGTAGGATTAGACAGTCTAAATAATCTTCTGAAGTGTGTGAATGTAATTAAAATCCATAGTTACAAGTAAAAGAAGCAACAATTTGAAAAACAACACAGCTCTGCTGGTTTGTAAGTAGAAAATAGCATCTTGAGACAAAAGTAATCTCTCGTGGTTATTAAAAAAAAAAAAAGGAAAAGAGAGAGAAACACTGCTATATCCAAATATGGGTATTTTTTTCATGAGCCAAGGACTATAACAAACTTAGAAACAGAGCTACTCATAAACTTCTATTTTACGGAGCATTTATCCGCTTTGAGCATGGGGGCAGAAGGTGATTATAGCTTCTGAATGAGGTGCCAAGGAACTTCAGCTTCCTGTATAGTGTAGCAGAAAATGCTTTCTTCTCAAGAGTGATTCAGAGCAGCTAATTTTAGGTGCCTCAAGTAAGGCAGTCTAGGAGCTTGGTTACGTGTTTTCAGTGGGGGAAGGAAGGTGCGGGTGGGCATTCAAACATGACCTAAGGCACGTGCGCTGCACACTGATTTAATTTGGTTTGTATAATGCCTGTTTAGGTACACACTTTCTTATAAGAGTGGAACTTTTCTCAGCCAGCTTATTATGTTTGGAAAGAAATTTGAGCAGAAATAAAAAGGCACTCAATGTTAATTAACGCAGTGTTAATTTGGGCCTGTATAATTAGCCTGTATACCTGTATAATTAGCACAACTTTTGCTACATGGTAGGCTGGCAGAGTATATGCTGCACTGCACTTCACATTCTTGCTGGTTCTGGTTAGGAGAGTTTTAGGGGTTAAATTTAACTTCAGTTATATCAGTTCACAAGATATTATTTGGCCTCCTCTTTCTCCCAGCTAAAATTAGCAGGTTAATGCTTTTACAAAGACTATTCATACAAAGGCAGGACCAAATTCCTCCCTGTTGAGATTCTACTGGGATAAATTAATTTATAGCAGAATTATTTTCTCTTCCACTTTCCGGATTTATTTGCTTTAGGTGTCTTAGTAGCTAAAATGTGGAAGGAAAAATTGTCTCAAATCTACACATGAGAATTTGTCTTTGAGAGTCCATTTCCTTTACATATCTGAAGTTGCAGGAGCAACTGAAAATTGTTTCACTTGCAGGGAGAAAAAAATAATAGACTTGAGCCTAGTGCTGGTTTCTGCCCAGATTACTCATAGGTATTTTTAATAAAGAATAAGTCATCTGATATGAAATAAGTGCAGGTGGTTTTGGTGAAAGTGTTGTTGGTGTTACATTCTTTTTTAGTCATAAGTTAGAGACATGGATTTTTATGTCTCACCCCCTTGCCAAACAGAAACCAGCTGCACAAGAGCATGTGATGACAGCAGTCTTGCAAACGTCAATTCTAGGGATTCTGCTGTTCCAGGAAATCCAGGAAACGCAGTCCCCTTACAACCCACAGTGACTGGCAAAAAAAACTGCTCGCTATGCATTCTTCTGTTTCATACAGCTACTCTTTGACAAAAAAAAAAAAAATGTGGCAGGCCTTACCCTAAGGATTAGACTAGCTCTGACATTACTTTCCCGGTGTGGTAGATGCATCTATTTCATCCTTATCTGCAGTTCTCAATTCTCTGCTTTGTATATTTGTCTGTCTCCTTCTAGTGCCCAACTGTAGGACTTCATGCTGTCAAAATGCCGAGTATATACGACATTCTGGCAGAGTGTCTGGTAGCTCTGAAATGGGATCAAACTGTGAATTGTTAACTTGCCTTTGATAGAGTCCTCCTTCAGGAGCAGTCCCTCTGACTGCAGTGGGATACCACATACATGATATAAGGGTGCTTATTAGCATTAGTATTTTAAATGGCCTTCAAAGTACATTTTGAGATGATACACTGATGAACTGAACTAGCAAACAGGTAGTGTTCATCTTAAAATACCTGTAATCTCTGGGCATATTATGTCTTTTGATTTAGGCATTAGCTCAAAATATTGTCTTGCTTATTTCCATTTAGGAAAGGAAGTGATGAGCAATGTGTGCTAACTACTCTGCCTATTAAAAAAAAAAAGTATGAAGTCTGTTTCCTCAACTCATGTTAAATCAAATAACAGCCCAAAATCTTCCTTCAGATTTTCAAATTTGTTTCAAGCAGTATTCACCCTAATATTCTTCTATGTTTTCCAGGGCAATGGCTCCAGTGCTCAGTCAGGCTTCTTCAGTCTCTCTTGCTTGTTTGCTTGTTCTTCCAAGATATGGATCAGAGATACTTAAATATTTATGAATTATGGAAGAGAGGCAGGCATGCTTAAACATTCCCTTAAGCAACCAATCGCTTCTCTCCTGCTAAAGAAATGTTTATAATTTGCTTCTGACTGCGTGGCTTTATGCATTAAATCTGCATGGCAGCCTTTTTGGCACATTGCTAAAGCAGCAGCTTGTCTCATAGGGTATTATGGAGACATCCAGTAGATTAATAAACCTTAAATGGGATCACGTGGAACAAGCTCAGAGCTACCTGGCATTCATTTGGCCTAATGTGCCAGGTTGTTTATGCTTATATCCTAGTAACATTGGATGTAAGTACAGTTTTGTCAGGGATATAGTTATGAGAATGTAGGTCCCACTGACTAAAACTGGGATTCAAGGAATTGTAAACTGGTATTTTCTTTACTATGTCCTGTTAAGAGTTCAAGAGGAAACAATTATTGTAAATTAAAGCTTCATAACAACCTTGGAAATGTTGTAACTTTCAGAAAAGCCACTTAGTATTGAAAGAATGTTTTAATTATGGAACACAATTGGACTTTAAACTCAGAAAAGCCCTAGGGAGAAGGAAAAGTCACAGTTGTCACATTTGTATATTGTAACTTGAAGACTAACCCAAATGGAGAACTGAACCATATTTAGTATAAAGCCAGAAGCTGCCCGTCTGCTGGGCAAAGTACCAAGAACTGGGGAAAGGAACTAAGGAGCGAGGGAGAGAAAGGGAATCTGTCCTGAACAACAACAACAAAAGCTTAGAAGATCTAAACTCAAAAGATTGCTTTCTGGGTCAATGCCTGATATTCCTCAGACACAGTGACAGGATGTGCAGTGCTCAGGGGGTTTCTTTTTCAGTAGCATTGCAGTGGATGAAAATGGAATCTGATTCATGCTTCCTTGGGATTGCCAAATACTTTTTACACTCTAAGTCATGCCACTAATTTATCTACAGACCCAAAGGGATGATGAGATGTGATTGGAAAAATGGCTGGAGATTCCAGCTCTATTTGTAAGGGACTGATGACCTGCATTTGGAAATGGAGCTGTAATAGGGATGGCAAGCTCAGAAACTGGAAGAAATTGGCTCAGAGTTACCCTGGTTGTCCCTGGTAAGGGAATTTGGCGTTGTTCAAAGGTGCTAGGGCTCTCACCAAATAGAGGTCACTTCCAGATCCCCAAAGAGCAGAGACGGGACAGAATGAATGCGTAACCAATGTTTCTGAAGGAAAGAATTGAGAATTGTTGCTTTTATCAGTGTACTCTTACTACAAAGTAAGTACAAAGACTTGCATCATTGAATTAGGAATAAAAAAAAAAAACAAAAGAGCTATCGAAAACCACCTGGGGTTTCAAAACCACCTGGGGTTTCATATATTACAATACAGGCAGTTTTTACGGACTTATTGCCTCTCATCCTTTCTCCCTTTTTTATTTTAGCATTATGGACCCAAGAATCATGATTTTTGTTGTTATGTTAATTTTCCATTTTCCAACAGAAATAGTAACTCATATGTACCAATTTAAGAAGGCAGTGGTATGGGAATGTAAAGCAAATGTAAAGTAAATGTTTGGAACAAACTCTCCCATTTCCCAGAGAATAAATGTTTGAACTAAAATGACAAAATTACAACACATATTGCTAAATTTAAGAAGCTATTCCAACCCCTTCATTGCCACCAGTTTCTTGGCCAGATACCTCCGTAATAAGAGCAGATAGCTCATTTCGTGTATTCCAAGATAATGCAAGATTTTGAAATTATCCATGAAGAACTGTAATCAATTCGGCAAGACTAAAATACCTGGTGACACAGGCTGCACTATATAGCTCATTTTGAGATTCTGAAATAACTAATTAGTGCTTCTAATTGTTGCTTTTGAGCAGAAATAGTGGGCTAATGCACTTAGAATGAATCAAATAATAGCTTCACGGTACTGCAAAATCTAAGAGCTGTCAGCCCACCTCTCTTATAAACCATTCCTTTACCAACCCACACCCTTTTGTGCTTTCTTAGACCTTTTTATAGCTCCCTAAATCCTCCACACAGTTTGACATCATTGTTCTAGTGGCTGTGGGAAGGGTAATTTGCCAATTCCCCATCTTCCAACTAACTGCTTTAAATGGCCATATCTCCTAACCTTCAGTGTGTTCCGTAAAAAGAGACAACATAATACTAACAAGATCTCAGCCAATATTTTTCCCAAGTTTTAATGCACTTCCTGTGGGTAGATATTTCACAAATCGAACATCACATGAACTTGCACGGGCTTTGCTACCAAGCTATCAGGCTGAGACTTCTAATGTGCTGGGGCTAAATGCATCTGGTGGCCTTGGCCCCAGTTCTTCTCTTAGCCACATAATCCTTTCCCACTTTCTCTCTGGAACCCACTGATATCTCCACTTACATCTTAAGTTAATCTTAGCTTTAAATTTTCAAACATGTTTTTCCAAATTACTTATCAATAAGATAAGCAAAATAGATCATGAAGACAGTATCAAAAGAATAGCTTGCTAGGTTAGGGAATTTTAAGCTTCTCTTTATATGTAGAATAGATTGTTTCCTGAATAATGCTCCTTTTACATGTTTGTTAGTTTAAAAAAATTCATTTACCGAAGGTTCTTTCTTTCATATAGCAGTGCAAATACTTTCTAACCTTAATTTAAACTGCAAAATCTGAACTCATGTTTTATGTGTTTTTCTTGGTGAAGATTAGTGATTTCTAGCCTTATATCTTTATGTGTGGGAGTGCGAAGCAAACTAAAAGTTATAACCTCAACTAGTAACATGGCAATGATAAAAAAAAAAGAGGGAGAGAGAGAAATGTTCAAACTGGGGTTTATTTTTGTTAAATATTCATATCTATATATCATACCAAACAAAATGATCAGGCTGTGAGCGGGATGACAGAAAAATAAAGGAAAAGGGAATTACAACTTTAACTTGCAAAAAAAAAGCTTATTTCAGGGAAAATTACATTTTATAAATCTTCATGCCTTAGAGAGAATCAGGATGTATTGAATGAGGGACTTAAAGCAAAAATGCTTTCATGCTTTCACAAAAACATAGCTGTTGCCCATCCGGACTCTAAGAGTAACTGCTTGAAAACAAAAGCACAAGATAAAGCAAAATCTACAAAATATATTCTAGCCACAGTAAAATAATTTGTTTGTAATTTTTTATCTGCCCTCCTATAGCTTCTGGGTTACTTTCTTTGACCAGGCCACAAGAGGGACAAATTTAGGTCCCATCCACGCAAAGTTTGGCTGCAGCCCCGTAATGTGATGCGAGGATTCATGACCCTTCCCAGGCACCGTGCTCTGCCTGCCCCAGTGGGCCTGGGCACTGCTGTTTGCGTCGTCCCACACAGATCCGGTTGCTGGACTTGGGCCTTTGCATTATAAATGGCTCAGCAGACAACTGTCATAATCTGGTCATCTGACTGCGTTATTGCTGTATTGCAGATTCATCTGTAACATATTTCACCAGTCAACAACCAAGCAAATATTTCATTAATCGTTATTTTCACCCTTGCCTCCAGAAATCCTTTTTTTTTTTTTTTCCAGAGGTGTAGCCACATCCTCTTCAATGGTCTTCCTACTCTCATGCGTTTTATTAGAAGTTTTCTCTAGGTAACAGTAATAATTGCAATATAACTATCTAGGTAGACCACCCTCAAAGATTTTATAAAATATATTTTTTAAATACAGTTTTGCAGTTTTACTGTATTTTTGTTTGTTTGTTTATGGCATAAGGGCACAATTGGGAAAAAAAAAAAAAAAAAAGCTTTTTCCTAAAGTTATTTGTTGTATTTTAATGTGAAGTTTTATTTTTGCCAAGCACAAAAACAAAGCTTTGTTTTCTAGCTTATTTATTTACATTGAGATGCTCTTTCTTGATGGAATACACTTTTCTACAAGGTGTTCAGACTTTACAGGCTTGGAGGAAGACAGCAGAAAGGAGAAAGGTTTGCAGTCATGAGCCTTTCTTTTTCCTGGTGCAGCAAATTTCAGCAAATTCCATTAAGTCAGTATCAGAGTTTAAGCTTTCGCTCAGGTGTGGGTTTTCTTTCAGATAGCAGCACTACTACCGTGGGATTGTGCTGCTGAAAGGTGAAATAGGCAATGATGTATGAAACCTAAATTTTTACTTCAATTTACACTTTTACATCACTTCAACTTGATTTCTACTTTCCTTGGACAAGCTGACTCATGGATACTGGGAATGGGGCTAGGAACACTTCATCATCTTGTGCTTTAAAGATTAAATATTATGTGGGATGTATTTTGCATATTTTCAACATTTTTCTTCAGTTGTTTCTGCTACAAACCATTGTTTTACATATTATAAAGAATGAAGCAGAGTAAGGCTCTTTGAGAATCCCACTGCTGATCTGCCTTCTTCAAGCTTCTATATCTAATCTTTAGTAGTCACAAGATCAGTCCTACCAGGAGACAACCACTACTGACAGACAGCAAGAGATTTAGCTCATGATCTGCAGAAAGGGCAAAATGAGAGGAAGTTAGGCCATCTCTTGTTTCATAATGGTACACAGAAGCCTCTGAAGTGTTTTGATATGTTTAGATATGGTGTAAGCACTGAATGCAAAACAAAGACACTGAAGAATCATCACACAAAATATTCAAGGAAAGTCTGTAAAGCTGAAAGCACAAGTGATCTTATTCAGAAATGAACTCATGAGAGGGATTGCCAGGGCAGCAGTTTGGGAAGAGAGAACACAATAAGGGAGCAAAGGAGAGAAAAGAGTGGGAGTTCATTATTTTGCGTGAAGAAATAAACACATAGGAAGGGGAGGGCATTCAAAGGGGGGAACTAAGCTAGCTGTAAGCATTGGATTTGACAGCAGACAGACAGGCCAAATCAGAAGCTAGAAAGAACAAACTAAAATTGCATAACTTCTAGTCAGCAGAGAATAAGGAACAGGAGCAGTAGCTTCTTTTAATCAGAGCTTTTGGGAAACCATCCATCAAAATAAGTACAGCTGAGGGCAATTAATAAGTGAGTGCAGTTTAGACTTTGGTTCAAATAAACAATACAATGAAAGAGCTGCACAAATATTAATAATTCTAGAAAAGATGTATAGCTAAAGACAGCTATCAGCTCTGTGATTGATAAGAGAAGAGAATGCTGAAGAACAGTTAGGAATAATGACTCTAGATTGTATAAAAAAGCTTTTCAAAAAGAAAATAATTTAATCAGACAGAACTGAGAAGAAACCACACTAAATAGAGATAACATGGAAAATGATGACTAGTGGAATTAATTGAAAAACAGAAGTTAGAGAATGAATTATAGTAGCAAGGTGGGCAATTGTGTAGCTGAAAAATCATTAGCATGAAACCCAAAGAAATTTCCAAAATAGGATATATCAAGAAGATTTGATAGTATATCACAGTCCTGTAAAACAGGAGAGGAAGAGAAAAAAAAATAAACAAGCAACATAAATAAATAAAACAACAACAAAAAAAAAATAAAGTGAACTCAGATGAAAAAATATAGGGCAAGCTACCATGAGGGCACTAATAAGCTCTAAGCACTAATTACCCTAACCAGTCTCACCTGGGGCCACTTCACACCCTCCCTCCCTCCTCACCTTGTCCCAAGAGCTCTATTTAAAGTCAGGGGCAGGAGTATTCTCTTTTTCTTGAGTTATTTGTTGAACTTTGTATGATATAGGGAACTTTTTCCAGGTTAAGAGGGGCTGATGCCTTGTCATTTCAGGTAAGCGCATCATTTAGGTCATGTAGGCTGCCTGATTTTGTGTCTAACAGATGTGTAGCTAGAGCAAAGCATAGATGGGGGTACCAGTGGTTCCAGAAGTCTAGGCAGAATCATTGTTCATATGAAGAATTTTACTCTGCTTTGAAACTAAAGGTAAGTACACTACTATCAAGGTAGGTCTGGGAGTAGGGTGCCAAATGTTTAGACTTATCTGCCGTAAGTGAGACGGGAAGGTATAGGCAGCGCCTGTATCCTGCTGTACTACTTGGAAAAGAGCTGCTGGAAGTTTAGGAGGAGGCCTCTGGAAATGGCCTCTGGCCCTTGCCTGAACCAGCAATATAATGGTTGTTCACTGTAACCTGGAGTTTCTCATGGGTAGATATTATTTGTGGTTGTTGCTTTATCTTAATAATATAATGATCTCTCTAATTTACTGAGTAATTAACTGAATCCAATGCCTAGTAATCACTAAACACCATGTCATCAGTATCAAAGTCACTGCACTTCATCTTCAGAGATATCTAAACAAAAAGGGGAAAATAAATCTGTTCACTCTATTATTAATTGAAGGAAATTTGAAAAATCATTGACAATAGAATCCTCTACAATAGGATCAAGGAAAATCTTATGCCTGAAAATATGCAGGCAGGTTTTCACCTTTTTTTTTTTTTTTTTTTTTAGGACTGACTACAGGTTTAAGAAATGTAGCCCACTGGGTGTTCCAGGCCAACATCACTACCCTGCAGCAAATACCTGAAATGAAGTTCAAAGCTTCATTGGGTTCATACTGGCTATGTTTCTAGATAGTATATGCTAAGGTTCTCTTACCCTTTTGAGTTTATTTGAATACAGTATAATGGCTCACAGTGATTATTTTTACCCTCTACAAAAAGGGTTTCATGGTATATCTTGCAGAGTTCTTTAATCTCTGCAGGATGTCTCTAATATTTTGTCAGAAAGAACAAGGAATTCAGGTTCATCTAGGGGTAGAGAGGGAAGATGTGGAAATCAACCTTAAGCCACCTTCTGGGAAGAAAACAGCAGTGGGAAGATGGTGGCACAAGGCACCTCTATGTGTCAGGAGGTTCTCAAGGGTAGCCAGCAGCAGAGCTAGATTCCCATACACAGAATGAACCAGTAGAAATAAAAAACACCTGAGTCATGATGAGAAAACTTGCTGAAGGTCAATGTTTCAACAGGAGGAAGGTGCCAATGCCAGTACTGGAATCAGCAGATACTGATACGTAATCTGTGCCAGAACAAACTCTGGTTTCAAGGCTGCTGTAAACAGGCTGTTTCGGTGCATTTTTGTGACCTGTCTTGCTTCCCTTTGCTGATAGATGGCAGCAAATAACAAAAGGTTTTCAGGCTCTGCTATTGTCTGCTCCTCTTTGCTAGACAATGTTACACTTTCAGAACAAAATGGTGCTATGCTAGCAAAATGTATGACCCTTGTAAAAGATGATGTGGTTTAACATGTCATACTGTTTAAACAAATGACATAACTTTGTCCATTGTGTTCATTTTTCCTTTAGAATGATGAATATTTTCTGGTTTTATATGAATGGTTTTGTTTTGCACTAGGTCTAGTGGTAGGTTCTCTGGTCAATGTATGCACTTCAGGGAAATCTCTCTTGGCATCTTGATCTCTTAATCTCCCTCTAGGCTTTAGATTCAAGTATGTGAACAATTCCTTTGGGTTATGCTGCCAGGACAAGGAGAAAAATAATGTTAATTACCTCTTATTAGGCAAATAATTATTGCTTTGGTGTTTATTGTAAAGACAGAGTTGCCCTGTTACTCTGTGGTGAGGGAAGCTGCGTTCATGTGGAGAAGGTTTGTTGAACTATACCGAATTTGGTCTTAAGAGGCTTTTTTTTCTCCCCCCCCCCCCCTTTTATTTTTTCTTTAAGAAAAAGAAAGTACAGGGAGAAAGGCTGCTCCTACTTTACTGCAATTTAAGATTAAAGAGGAATCTCCGCGGTCGCCGCCTCCTTAGGCCGCACGAGCCGCACTCGCGAGCGGCCGCCTTCGCGGGAAGCTTGAGCCTCGCGCGCTGCCGTCCGGCGCGCGCCGCCAGCCCGCTGCCCGCCGCCGCCATGTCCGCGCTCAAGTCCGTGGACTACGAGGTGTTCGGCCGCGTGCAAGGTGCGGGCGCGGCTGCGCATGCGCGCGGAACGGCGGCCGTTGAGGGGAGCGGGGCTGTTGCGGGGCGTTGCGGCCGTTGCGGGGAGCGGGGCCGTTGCGGGGCGAGGGAAGGAGGTTGCGGCTCGGGGCACGGAGGTTGCGCCTCGGTGCACCGCGCCAGGGGGTAGGCGTCCCGCAGCGGGTCCCTGCCTGCGGCCTGTTAGCGTTTTACGTTAGGTGAAGCTCTCCGTGGCGTTTTTGCCCCGCGTGCGTTGTGCTCACCCCTCTCTGTGTCTCCGCAGGTGTCTGCTTCCGAATGGTAAGGCGCTGTGCCGTGTCCCCGCGCCGCGGGTCGTGTTTCCCCGGCTAAAAATACGGCCCTGGCGTGCGGAGCCCAGGCATGGGAGCTTGGCTTTTTCTATGCTGTGCCGGCTAAGTATTGCATGTGGATTTGGAAGGCGATAAATTCTATTTTGATATTTCTGTTGCATTAAAACACACTTTTTAACAGTTTATTCGTGTAATGGTTACTTTTGTGTGGTACCTATGGAGTGCTAGGCTTACTTTTGATAAAGTAGTTGCAAAGGCATTATAGTATGTGACATAGCTCAATAAGCCTAACATATAACATAACTGGGAAAGTTAACTCTCGATGTCTTTGATTTTGAAGAAAAGAGTTTCCATGTTATTTTTATGACATTTAAAATGCAGTACTGGTATTTAAGGAAGTACATAATGCTTTGCTGAATCCATGTGATATGCAATTTTAGTCTTTGGAGCTCATAGCCTTCTCACTAGTTCTGAACATCCAGCAGGAAGCTTTGCCAGGTGCAGAAGCTGCATAAAAAGGAGGCCTCATTCCAGAAACCACCAGCAACAGTGCTTTCTGAAAATAGGGGCCTGTGCTTGGCCCCTAGTGTTGGGTCTAGAAGTTATATGTAGTTTCTGTTGTGAAATAGCTTGAAATGGATGCTGGAGTGCCATGTCCTAGATTTAATTGTCCTTTACCAAAGGATAAGTGTACATTTCCTGTTATTTGATGGGCAGGTGTGAGCTTGCTCTGCCTATTTTGAGCTCACCTGAGGCCATGAGAACACACATTATGGTGCTAGTCCTAACCTGCTTACTATTAGGGTTTATTAGTTTATTGGCTGTGTTTCCAAGCTTTTGGTCAGCTTAGGAGGGGAGAGGTTGTTCAATCAGCTTGAAAAGTACTCCTTGCTGGTAGCAGCACTATTTTATATGCTAGGCTACCCAAAATTTTATATGGACTGTCTTTTGAAATGTGGTCATATTGACCTGAAGATTGGCTGCTGGCATTTAAAGTACCTGAGGAGACAGTTGCCACAGTGTATGTATCTAGTACCTGTGTGCTATTTGGGGTATTACTGCATATATGGCGAAACGTTTGGTGGCTATTTCTTAATTATACATAAAGCTCTGTGAGAGCTTATTACAGCCGTCATTCTGATTATTCTCTTTAACCCCATGTAGGAACATGGACAGTATAGGTTTAAACATATTCTTGCATCTAATATGTATAATTTTGAAGTCTATGAAAAGGTGGCATACTGTGTATTGGCTATACTGGTAAATTGGTAAATTCTTGGCTTTCTGTTCCCTACTGCCTCAGGGAAAAACTGTGCACATGATACACATGTACATGACTGACAGGAAATAAAAACAGAATATTGATGTACTTGGAAGTTCCTGACTTCACTGCCAGAAGTGAACATAAAGTATAAAAGCATAACTCTGTTGCAATGCAAATGTAAGAGAAGCAGGTTGATTAGATAATGATCTTTTTGTTTGCTTGTAGTAATGTGTCAGCAAATGGTAGAATTGAAGGGGTGAAAGCCAGGTGGAAAGGATGTACAGTGAAATGGGAGAAAAGGAACTTAAGTGACTTAGTGATCTTAGATGCTGATTGTTGAAGAGTCAAATGGCTGGGGGAGGCAAAGCTAGGGAAAGGGGGAGGCAAAGCTAGGGAAAGGGGGAGGCAAAGCTAGGGAAAGGGGGAGGCAAAGCTAGGGAAAGGGGGAGGCAAAGCTAGGGAAAGGGGGAGGCAAAGCTAGGGAAAGGGGGAGGCAAAGCTAGGGAAAGGGGGAGGCAAAGCTAGGGAAAGGGGGAGGCAAAGCTAGGGAAAGGGGGAGGCAAAGCTAGGGAAAGGGGGAGGCAAAGCTAGGGAAAGGGGGAGGCAAAGCTAGGGAAAGGGGGAGGCAAAGCTAGGGAAAGGGGGAGGCAAAGCTAGGGAAAGGGGGAGGCAAAGCTAGGGAAAGGGGGAGGCAAAGCTAGGGAAAGGGGGAGGCAAAGCTAGGGAAAGGGGGAGGCAAAGCTAGGGAAAGGGGGAGGCAAAGCTAGGGAAAGGGGGAGGCAAAGCTAGGGAAAGGGGGAGGCAAAGCTAGGGAAAGGGGGAGGCAAAGCTAGGGAAAGGGGGAGGCAAAGCTAGGGAAAGGGGGAGGCAAAGCTAGGGAAAGGGGGAGGCAAAGCTAGGGAAAGGGGGAGGCAAAGCTAGGGAAAGGGGGAGGCAAAGCTAGGGAAAGGGGGAGGCAAAGCTAGGGAAAGGGGGAGGCAAAGCTAGGGAAAGGGGGAGGCAAAGCTAGGGAAAGGGGGAGGCAAAGCTAGGGAAAGGGGGAGGCAAAGCTAGGGAAAGGGGGAGGCAAAGCTAGGGAAAGGGGGAGGCAAAGCTAGGGAAAGGGGGAGGCAAAGCTAGGGAAAGGGGGAGGCAAAGCTAGGGAAAGGGGGAGGCAAAGCTAGGGAAAGGGGGAGGCAAAGCTAGGGAAAGGGGGAGGCAAAGCTAGGGAAAGGGGGAGGCAAAGCTAGGGAAAGGGGGAGGCAAAGCTAGGGAAAGGGGGAGGCAAAGCTAGGGAAAGGGGGAGGCAAAGCATAAGGGAGTTTGCAGTCGTGGAGTTGAGTCCTTTATGATTACAATTGTATTTAAAACTAAAAACAATTTTTACCTCTTCCCTCTGAAAAAATCTCATAGGGAAGCTTCCTATACATGGAAAAATCCTCAGAAAGAAGTTCTCTTACTGCTTGCATACAAGTGCTGGGTAGGACTATCACATGTTTATCTTTTCATGTTTTTAAGGATATGTATTAAAAAAGTGATGGCAACAAAATATTTTAAATGACTCATGTATGTATTATGTATTAATTTCACTCCTTTTCTCAAGTTGGCTGCTTCTGCTGCAAGTTCAGAATTGGAACATCTTAATATTTGGGTATAAGCATCACTTACAGATCTGCTTCTTCTGGGTATGAGTCTTAAAGCTGAAAATGAAAGTGGGGTTTTAAGCAATAGGCATGTAGTATGTGTGCTAGCACTGATTATCTTTTTCTATTATTATTTTTCAAATCAGTACACAGAAGAGGAAGCTAGGAAATTAGGAGTGGTCGGCTGGGTTAAAAATACCAGCAAAGGGACTGTAACGGGCCAGGTTCAGGGTCCAGAAGAGAAAGTAAATGCAATGTAAGTATTTTTGTAATTGTCTTAACCTCATTAATGTCACTTGCAGAAGTATTTTTAACGTTCAGGAAGTTCAGACATCAATAATCTAACAGTGCTTTCAAAAATCAGTTTTATTTGAAAAGTTGGAGATGCATCCAATTTTTAAGCTCTAAAAATCTTTAAAAATAGCCTGCTGAGTCAGATGCTATCAGTTTTTAGTCTACTACAATTTGTTAGGATATTTCTCTAAAACTTCTGTTCTTGTAAAATGTGGAGAAAGCTTTTATTCATATGCACAACTTATTTTTAAAATACTTCTGCAAAAAGTCTAAAGGACTACTTGAAATGCATGCTTTTTTAAAGTGTTTTTTTATTATAATACATAAAAACAGATTTTTAGTAAAACCCTATAGTCTTTATCACCTAGAGGTGAATTCTCAAACTTTGACTTTAAGCACAAAGCCCAGATCAGCTGCTTCAAACTTGAATTTTTGCAGGTGTGTATATAGAAAGATTGAGAACAAACCACTGAGAATTTAAAAGCCAACTTTCCTTTGGAAGTGGTATTACAGGTGGACATTATTAATGCAAACTTGATCAGCACTTTCCCTTACAGAAACTGCTGCAAAACTAAGATGAAGTGAAGTTGACTTTTTGCAAATAAGTGTTATACTTAGGGAAAGCATGCATAACCTATTTATCACAAACATGATAGAGGTATTTGTAGTAATTTTCTTTAGTCTTCAGTTTGCTTTGCAGGCCAGAAATAATTATTTACAAAGCCCTAGACACATCATTTCTTTCCTAGGTCAAGTTTGCATTTTTTCCTTAAAGAGTTTTGCTAGTGTTCTGGTTAGATGACACTACAATATGTAATTTACAAAATATTCCAACTAGTTTAGAACATTGAGTAAAGAACATGCGAGAAATCATGATTTGGTTTCTGTTCATTGGAGCATTTTTTAATATGATTTTTTTCTAAATCAGTTAGTTGTTTTTAAATTTAACAGATTTAGAATCATAGAACGCTCAAGGTTGGAAGGGACCTTTAGAGGTCATCCAGTCCAACCCCCCTGCACACGCAAGGTCACCTAGAGCACGTGGCACAGGACTGTATCCAAGCGGGTTTTGAAGATCTCCAGAGAAGGAGACTCCACAACCTCTCTGGGCAGTCTGTTCCAGTGCTCTGTCACCCTCACCGGTAAGAAATTTTTCCTTAAGTTCCTGTGGAACTTTTGGTGCTTCAGTTTGTGGCCATTTCCTTTAGTCCTAGCAATGGCCACCACTGAAAAGAGACCAGCACGATCCTCCTCACTGCCTCCCTTGAGGTACTTATAGACACTGATCAGATCCCCTCTCAGCCTTCTCTTCTCCAGGCTGAACAGGCCCAGCTCCCTCGGTCTCTTGACTTTAAGTGAAATTATAAGTTTAATTCCTGATATATTCATTTGCTGGAGCTAGGATTGGTGTGGAATGCAGTGTTTCCTTAAATCCTTTTCCCTTAACTATTTGAATTGATAGGATTTAAAAGAAAATTCTGGGCAGAAAGCTTGTGTATATAGTATGGGATCTCACAGCAGAACTCTAAAATTAGAGTAACAGGACTAGGTTTGTTCTCTGTATGCTGCCACATTGTTGACAATTCTGAGAAGCTTGTATTTTTCAGTATTACATAATTTTGAATAGATGTGGCAAACTGGACTATGGCAGTTCAAAAGAAGGCATTAAGGTTTTTGATATATAGTGTGTGTGATATTCAGAGCGAATGCCTTGAATTGCTGTTTCTTTATTTGAAACTGGAAATATTTTTTTTCTTCTGATGTAGGAGTAAATGTTGCATTCCAGAAGTTAAAGTACAATTTTCTCAAACTTTGAGATAAGGAGTATTAAGCTAGTGGTTTTAGAGTTGGTGTTGAGATAGTAAACAGTCCAGTTCTCCATGTTCTGTGTGTGGGCTCTGCTATATAAAAAAGGTAGCAAGTTTAGTTTTTGTATTGATAAACTTGCACATGAAGGGGGATTATAATATATATGAGTGGCTGTTTTGAAATGCCTCTATTTTTCTCTTGTTGTACATGTTAATAGAAAATCAAAATCAGTTTGCATTACACGTTTTGGACAGTTTTTTTTCAAACCTTTCCAGGAATTTAGAATATTTTCTAGATACCAGTGTTTTAAGTGATACATTAACGAAAACCAACATGAAGGCTCTTGCCTCAATGGCTAATTAAACCTAATTATACATTCATAGAAATGATTAAATCTAACATGCATTTCTATTAGTACTGTGATAAATCAGCAGGAAGAAATTCCTGCACTCAATTATAAAGGAGTTTCTATTCTATTTTGTATGTTTTTCAAGATATTCAGACTTAAAGGGACTGTGTATGATACAACACTACTTAGAAACTGAAAATTTCATGGTCAAGAATTCAGTTTCAAAGAAATAGTGAGTCATTGTATTGTAAGACATTTGAAGGCAAGTTCCCAGTGAGTGCTAATTCAAATACTGGAACAACGTGTTATTTCACTTAGAAAAAAACTTCCTAGAATAGTTTGTTCTGTGTTTTTGGACAGCTATCCTAAAACAGAATTTTTCTCAAGTTCCCATAATTCAACTTGAGCGACGAAATGGTCTTATTTTCAGAGGTCTAGCACCTGGAGTTTTTTTTTCCAGTCACATACTAAAGTTACTAAAATGATTGTCAATTGTTTTTCTGCTGTTGACTTGTTAATACTGGATTCACTTTTAGGGGGAGGAAGGTGGGTGGAGAGGGAAGGGGGGATACCTTGATTTATCATCTCCTTTTTGGGTTGCCATACCTATTAATTCTGTGCCGTGTGCTTTCTGGGGTAAATGAATATTATGAAAGAAGTCTCCTGAACCACACAAAAGGATACTGACCTTACTAGTTTATTAAAACTGATCATCTTGGACTAGCAATGGGAATTGAGCCTGGCAGGCTTAAAAGTTTTAGACTTTATTTTGGTTCTGAGTAGCTAATAGTCCAAAATGTTGGACAATGAGTTGGCCTTCATGCTTTATACTTCTTGTAGGTATCTTTGAATAGCTACTAGCCATCTCTTAAACAAAAGTATTATTTTTCCTGAAACAGGCATGAATGGACCCAGGTACTTGTGTGGCTTAAGAGTCTTGGAGAATCTGTGCCTGTATTTTACTACCCTGGGTTGTAGGTGAATGTCTCTGCAAATGCTCTTAGGATTTTCAGTTTCTTGAACTTTGAGAGGGTTTCTACAAATAAACATTTAATTCCAGAAGGACAAAGTAGGTATTCCTAAATCACAGGACTTAATTGTTTAAAAGCAAAACTTTCCTTTCCTTTGTCTTTGTGCTGAGCCTTTTAAGTCTCAGGAGCCTCATGGAGGCTTGTTTTCTTCTGTAGTTTTCTCTGGACCCATTCAGGTGCATCACTGAAAAGCCCATCCAGCCTTCTAACTGAAAAAAAAAAAAAAAACACTTTTAATTTTTAGGAACACTAGAAGTCACAAAGGACATTTTGAGAGAAAAAAAAAAACAGTTTTGAGAGGAGGCATCTACTAAATTTGGTAGTGGTTAGTTGAGGTAGACATTTGTGTTTGATTGAATTGGTTTGCATTTGAAATATATAATTAATTAATTGAGAGTAAGAAAGATCATGATATTAAGAGAATGTCCTAAATAGAAAGATTTAATGGATGAAGTAAAAGTAATTTGGGACTAAGCTTTTTCTCTGGCAGTGCTTAGTTTCTTGCTTAGAAAAAGTAACTTTTTTAGGAATGGGTATAATAAAACTCCTCTTGCACAAGACTAATATGAAACATACCTTTTGGTTTAAAAAAACACATATTTTGTTTCTGTCCATTTTACATTGCTACATAAAAGTTGTGATCTAATCCTTAAAAAATCTTCTGTCCTAATCTGAAAATCTGGTTTTGGTCATGCTTGTTACTTTCCTTTTTGGCTTGGCTTTTTCTCCTGCTTGAAGCTAATAAGCTGAATGATGAGCAGGTTCTCTAAGCAGAGCATATAGAGGTCTGAGAGTGGACCAAGCAATCCTCATGGCCTATACAGAAGATACAGAAACATGGAAAGCTGAGAAAAGATCCAAAGGGGATATATCTGGGAAGAATATGCTTGTATAAATGAAGACTGAGGGGAAAAAAGGAGAGGAAAAAAAAAAAAAGATCTTGTCTCATGATATTGAAAGAAACAAGAACTGAAACACTTAGACTGAAAAGAGCAAGGAAGCCAGGAAAAAACACTGTTCTAGAACATGTAGCTAGAAGCAGCTAGACTGGCAAAGGACTGAGGGTAAGTGCTACTAAGAAGAGGATAAAGAAAGGGAAAGTGAAGATGGAGAGGAAAAAAAAAGTGGCAGGTCTGTCCTGCCAGAAGTGTGAAGTGAATATCAAAGCCTGTCTTGTTCGGAGCAGTAATGCTGCTGAGTTTAACCCAAATGCTCCTCTGGCAGCAACCTCTTGCTCCTAGTTTTTTGAGCTGTTATTCTGCTGCTTTGTCTTGCTAAGTGTAGCTTTGCAAGGCAAAGCTGGGAAGGGTCCAGCATATGTCAGGAAAAATCCCTATAATGCTTTTGTGTAAAATGTGAGGTAACATATAATCTGGGAAGGGATTATGAGGCTGATCCTGGTGGTCTAGTTTAAACATCAGCATAAAGTATTCGTAGAATTTAGGTAGAGTGTGACCCAAACCAGCAGAAGACAAACAAGGCAAAGGAGGAGAGTTGGAGATACAACTACCTGTTTGTACTGAGAGGTCTCTGGTAAAGTAAGAGCGCATGGGCTGTGTCCTATGAAAGTCACCTGGCTTGGTGATTAGTGGCAAGTGCCTCTGGCACCTGCAAATGCTGTTGGGTAGTTGAAGTTCAGTTTAACTGCTTTAATATTGAGTCGTGTGGTCTCCGTTGCTTCCTGTATATACACATAGACTTTCATGGAGTATACACTCATTAAAAGAGTCTATATGTGGTAAATACTTAAAATTAGTTTTGTTCAGAAAATACTGTATTAAACCAAAATGTTCATCAAAAGCACAAAGAAGACAGGAATCTTGCCAGAAGCAATACTACTGATACTAAGTTGCCTTTATGCTGTGAAAACATATCAAAATTGCTTTAATTTTTTGTGAAATATTTCCCATAGGTTTTCACTTTATTAAACAAAAAGGAAGAAACATTTTCCGTGCTGATGTCTTTGGAGAGCCCTGGCTAGTCAAGTACAATGTTAGTGTTTTAGCAGGGAGGGCTTACAGTTCAGGAGATTGCTGGAAAGGCACTGTGGTGTGACTGTTCCTTTGGCATATAGAAAAATACTTGTTAATACAGACAGTGGGCTGAGAGTGTAGCTGCTTTCCATCCCAGCAGGCAAAATTGTTGCCCTCTTTCACGAGAGCCTGGCGTTAGGCAGTGCAGCCTGTGTTTTGTCTGTGGAAGTAGTTGCTTCCCTGCTAACATGGGGTATGATCATGATAAATTCACTAGAAGATGGCATGGAGATCAGGCTTTGCTCTGCATGTAGCAGCTTGGTAGTTTATTTTGATTTTTATAGAAGTGGAAAGTAAATTTGAAGGGTTGGGGTCTGAAATGTATTCCAAATGCAAGAAGTTTAATTCCTTATTGGACTAATCTATTAAGTGTTGATTGTGGGTATAAATTTTTGCTGTAAGTTGCTGGCATCTTTGATTTATATCCTGCTGAGATCTTGATTGCATTAAAAACTAGCATGACTTAGGCTTGACTCTCTGACTAGGGAGTTTATAGTGTGAATTCTACAGAAATTCAGGAAACCTGTGAGGTAGGAATGAGCAGGTTTTACTTTTAGTAATTGCTTTAAGAATTATTTTTGATAAAAATCTGAGATCGATATTTCTGTACAAAATATATATTGAGGCCAATTTTATATTTGAATTGGGAGATCTTGCAAGTCATTTTAGAGGATATCTAAAAATCTGAAAAATCTTTGATCTGTAAATTTTTTTTAATGTAATTTGCCTTTAAAGCTCTAGATGGAGCTGTTAGTTCAGCAGATGCTTCCATTTATATGTGCTTCCTTTGAAATGAATGTCTCTTTAGCCCGTTCTGATAGAATCCATTTTTCTTCCCTGTGACCTTTCCTTATTGCATTTTTAGTCCTTTTTGCATTTGTCCTTCCTACAATAATAAGTCAATTTTCCATAGCCAGTTATCTGTAGATTTTAAGGGCTCTGTTTCAGGATGACCGGTTTGCAAGCCAAGGGAACAGAGAATACTGAAACATGGTGAAAGCTGCTGAACCAGTGCATTTCTGGAACATAATGACAAGAGAATGGAAGGTAAACTGGAGGACTTTCTGCAGTGTAAATATTACCATTAAATGGGTGAGAGGAGGGAATCCCTGATTCTTTTTCATAAAAGTTTATAACACAAAGGTTCTTGTGGTAGTAGTTTGTGGATTTTTCTTCATTTTATTCATCAAGTAAGACCAGAGCATTGGTAGTCTATGTAGTTGTTGCTATAGCAACCTGCCTTGATGCAAGAGAGATCATTTTCCCATGAGATTTTTTTATCCTTTGATAACATATTAAGGTAAGATGAGACTGGTATGTAGATGGTTCAGAAATTATTTTGAAGATCAAAGATTTCAGATCAAGATGCCATAGTTCAAAATGTAAAATCTTAGGAAATTTCTTTAGTCACCAATAATATATAGCAGCATATGAAGTGTTTTTGCTATCTTTGCAGAAAGGTACAATAGTAAGAATAGACGTGCTTTTTTTAGTAGTTTAATAATTGGAGTTATTTCATTTTAAATAACAATGTCAGTTGAGAGAAATTAGTGCCAAATATACAAAAATGGAATTTTGTAAGAAAGATTTTCGTGTGGATCTGCATAGAAAAGTCTAGATTTTTACACTTTACAGAATTAGAAGGGCAGGTGGGACTCTGAATTATTGAATATTGCAACTTCCATTTTGTTTTCATTTGATTATTGGCAGTTGCATCCAGAAATTCTCTATAGTAACTAGCACTGAATTCTTCAAAATATTTATTGCCAGTAGGTGGTAACAGTTAAAGCTGTACTGGGTTTCTGTTTTTCTTAAGGCTTTTACCTGCATTATATTAAAGAGATATCTCTAATTAGGGTAAAAAAAATAGTTTTTTTCCCAATCTGGATTTTTTAATTGTTTGCGGAGATTAGCTCTGGTGGTATGAAATAGAAAAAAAGGCAGTTAAAAGTACTCTATGCAGTTATTTTCTTGATTTTAAAACCGAGTTTATGTTATGGTGTAAAATTAGGAGTTTTTATTCAATATATTGAGCTTTTCCTCCATCTAAAAATATCTCTTTTAAAAATTTCAGCTCAAAACTTTGTTTGGAAGATGAATACAGTAACTTTTCTCTCCACATGTAGCTAGGTATGAAGCTGCAGACATTTACACAATTGCTTTTAACACAGGCTTTTTGACAGTATAATGGTGAATGTTGCTGTCCATCTTTCTCATAAATGTTGGTTATTGGTTTTTTTTTACTGTGATTACTTGATACTATTTAAGATTGAAAGGCTAAATTTTTACAGGTTAAATTGGAAACTGAAATTTGGTGTTACAGGTGATGATCCAGAAGAGAAGGGAAATGAAATGCTGTTCTTTGGAATTTTAGCAGGTCTGAGCTAAATAAGGAAAGATCTAATTACTGTTTCTTGTAGCAGCTGTATGTGGCTTAAAAGGCAAGGAGTGGATCGGGTGCAGCAGAGGTATGCTGTAGAACTGAGCAGATAGCAGTGGTGAGAGGGCTGCGCAGTGCATAAGCCCAGCTGGAGTCTGTGCAGGGCCTTGCCGTGGTTCTGCCCTCACCAGCCCTCTGGTGAAGTCGCCTTTGTTAGTCATGTATTGATTCCGCAAAAGGCAGTTTCTTCCCTCTGGACAAAAAGAGTGGTGGAAGGAATTGCTGCATAGCCCTCAGCTGAAGAGCACTATGCCAGCAACAGAGCCAGGAATAGACCTGGGCTCTTGGCACAAGCCCTGTCCTTTGCACTGTGCTTTGTCACTGTTGCTATTTAGTTTGAAATGCTGCAAACCCACTGAAGCTCTTAAAGCATGGTTATGTCCTTCTGGGTATGGTCCTGCTCCTGTATTTAGTGTAAAAATAAGTCTCTTCCAGTTTCTTTTGTTAGAGTGTGAAGGTGCTGGTATTGTTTGACCTTGCTATTTTTTTTTAAACAGTCTGTAGATTTGCTATAATTCAATGGAATGGGACTTCTGTGTTTTAGGAAGAGTCTGCTTTCCTTTCTGATCCTGGAAGTGTTCCTATTTAGCAATGTAGCTTAACAATTTGTTAAATTAGTGTTTATTTTAAAAACTAAGCTTATAATATGAATACTTTATTAGGTTTCACTGAATACTGTCTTAGAGTGTAACCCTTATGTCTTCTTTACCTTTTGAGTATCAGTTTTTTGAAAGAACACAAGCTAAGCAGTTTATTGACTTTGGAAAATAAAACCAAAGGTCATATTTCCCACGAACATTTAAGGTTACTGGGGTAGGGCAGTGTTTACTTCTCATGGTTATTCTTAGTTCTTCACAAACTCTATTTTGAAAAAGAACCTTTTAGTCCTAACAGATTGGTAATCTTGTTTCCGTCTTTCCGTTTAGAGATGGTTGTTTTTTTGCTTCAAGAATCAATTCCTTGGCATGAATGAATACATCAGTTATGTCATTTTTCACAATTTCAACAATTTTATTCAGATCTTTAAACTCTTGGTGCAGTTTGATACAGAATTTTTAGAGCAGAGTCCAGAATCCCTGGATATTTTAAAATCATAGTGCAAAGTTACATGCCTTAGTTTAGTTTTCCCCTGAAAACACAAGTCTGAGGTATTTTCATTTACTGAGTGGAAGATGGCCATCTTTTTCATCAGCTTATGATATTTAGTGCTTAAATTGATGTACTCTTTCTATTCTTTGAAGCTGCAGGAAATGCCTAGTTGCTTTACTGGGACCAGTATAACTTTAGTTCATTAAAGATTTAAAACATTTCACTCTTTGCACGTTTGTAGGTCTCGAGAGGGAGGAAAGAAAAGACGATGCAGGCTTATTGCACATACTTTGTCTTCTGTTTTTATCAGTGGACAGAAGACTGTTTAAATTCTAGATACAGAGAAAATGCAATGAGAAAATGCACAGTGCTGCTTTTCTTTTATATGTTCAGGTCATCTATCAGATGTTATTCCTGCATTTAGGAAGGATGAGAAGCTGCTTTCTGGTTCCCAGAATGAACAGTAGTAGTAGTGGCAGCCTGTATTGCACCTTTGAAAACTTGGTTTGTGATCTTTTGTGATGGGGATTCTGCAGGAATGTTGCATCAGTGCTGCAACAGAAGAGTCCCTTGCTTGTGGTAGTGCTTGAAGTGTGAAACTTGTCCAGACTTCCATGGTTTGCTTAGCCCATGATTTTCTGTCGTAACTACTGTTCAGCTCTTATGTGCACAGCCGAAAGCTGTAACGTTGTGTTGAATTGTACCATATTCACAGCCTAAGGAGGTTGTTGCAGCTTCAGAGTTGATATGTTATTGGGTCCCAGTATAATGTGTTATCTGATAATTCCAAATTGAAGATATTCCTTTATCACTGATATAGTAGTATTGGAACAGTTCAGGGTCGTTATTCTGGGTATTTATACTGAAGAAAGGTTGTTCCAGATATCCTGATGCACTGGCACAATGTTTACAGAAATCTATGAATAAAAGTTTAAACTGATGCTTGCAAAGGAAACTTTTCTACTCCATTTTAGCAATGGAAGTATCTATGTTCACTGTTAAAAATAACTTTTGTAACAGATGGATAATTCTCAGTAAAAGCATGTACTTGAAAAGCATAGGCTTCTTTGAAATTTTACAGATACTGTCTGGGTGTATGCAGTACAAAAAGCTAGTACCTCTTGGTGCAGAGTTTTAACAGCCTGTCGCATCAAATATGGCTTATTGTGCTGCCATGATTGCTGAGACCGTGTGCATTGCCTTCTGCAGGCACTGTCTCTTTTTCTTGTGTTGAAACAGCCAGAAGCTGTAGGACTGTTTACCCAGCAAAGGAGCAGTGAGCCTAAGCTAATATATTCTGCCTGTCAGTTGGATTTACCAGCTTGAGCTTGGTGCTTCACCAGTAATGCTGTGCAGCTTCCCGTCAGTGTAGTGCAGGGCAGAACTTGCTGATGTTTGCATGTAGAAAATCCCCTAAACATAATGGGAAAGAGTTTGAGAATCTTGTAGCTTCCTGTAGAAATGACTTGGGCATTGGAAAGATGGATTATTTATAGGTACACGTACATAGTTACGTGCAGCTCCAGTGATTAAAGGCTTCTTGGCTGCAGCTTGTGTGTGACTTTTCCAACAAGTTCAGAAAGTTAAAAAAGTAACTAATTGGTCTCTCTGGTACTTAGAGCACTTCAGAATTGTCCCTATTTTGTGTTTTTTGTATGTTTTCTTCAGTCTCAAAATTGAGATGTTTTTAGTTTCTGCCAAAGTACTTCTTTTTTTAAGGTTTTAACTGCATTACTTCAGGCTAATGTGCCATGGAAATGAGACAGGTTGCGTAGGATGGTTTTGACTCATTTTTTTGAAGTTATCTGAAAGTAATGCCAAAAGTATTGTTTTGTTACAAAATAATTTCATTTGATTTTATCTAAATTTGGAAGCTTTTCCTCAGGTAAGTGCTAATCAACATTAATAGGAACCCCAAAATAGGTAGGAATGCCTGCACTGAAACTGGACATAGTTGTTAATCTTTGTTTTGAAAGTGAAGGATAAGATCGAACAAACCTTCCATTTGGCAAAAGGATGCTTATCACTGTTTACACGTCATTAATTTGATCAGGCTGGAAACTTAATATTTCAGCAAACCAACTTCTAAGAGGATGGAATTTGTCTGCTCTAAAACTTAAGGTAAAATGTGGAAATCAATGTTAAAAGATCATTTCTGATTTTAAGGCCAGCACTGGCAAATTAGGATAGAAGAGAGCTGGGTTGCACTGCAGTGTGCTATATTGCAATGCTTCAATTTCATCACTGATCTTTTCCCTTGCTGGCTAAAGGAGCTTGTTTTCATTTCTTCCTGAGTTTGCTGCTTTATATTTATGCTGTGAGGAGCAAGCCTGTTAAGTCCACCCCTTTATCTTAAGGAGTGAAGGGTGTTTTTCTTGGACTAGGGACTTGTTTTTATAATATTTAAGAGAAAGCTGTGTGAAACTAATATTAAAGTTGTGTAATATAAGGATTAAAAGATATAGCTGTCCCCAAAACAAGTGCTAGTAACTAAGCAAAGAGATTCAAGATTAAGCTGGTTATAGTCCTTGCTTCAAGTGAGAGATGGAGGGATCTTTCACATGTGTTACTGTACACAGTTACTCTTTCATAAGATTATAAAGATTTAATAATCCAAAGGAGTAACATAAAGATAAGATGGGGGCAGATGGTTAACTGTGACTTTAATATTAGTTTAACCTACTGAATATATAACTATTTGGTCAGAATTCACTGTTGTAATTCTGTATTACTGAGCTTGTTATCAAGGTTCTCTGATGGTGTAAAATGCTGACTTGGAAAAGTATCACCTCTGTGGTCAGATTTAAGCACTTGATTTCTTGTGAAGCTGGGACCCAACACTGAGGTGGAAATAAAAGCTTTTGTATCCACAGTCCATTTTTTGAAGCTTTCCCTACAAATCAGATGAAAATGTGATTGGATTTTTGTTTTGTTTTGAGAGACATTGGCAGGTTCAAAAACTAAACAGCTTTAAATGTGAATAGATAAGCATCTCCGTTTTGCTGTTGCTTTTTATATTAAAAGACAAATTACTCAATGTATATGTGTTTACTCATTTGTTTTAAATTGAGAATTTGGAATCTGTTAAAACAGACAGTGGATGTTTGTGTGGAACCTGGTGTTTCAGGAACTTCCGTGTGATCCTGGGACTCCTTCAAGGATGCCAGAATAGCTTCTAAAGCAGCCATGTAACTTTGGTAGTAGTGTGTGCTGACCAAAAGTGGGAAGGTATAATGATATGTTGTTGGGATCAAAGTGTTGAGGTAGGGAGGGGGGAAAAAACAGTGGTAGATACAGACTGCTTGTTAAAACTTTTGAAAACAAGTCAATCTAGGTCTCTAAGGTTTTAGTAGCAAACTTTTAGTGTATGTGTTTCTGGACATCTTGACTGGAATTAATATCACTCCTCTTAGCATACAGGAAGAACAAAAATAACCTTGTGAAGAGAGTGAGCAAGATGTGCTGGGAGAATAGTGATGTTAATTACATTAACCTGTTTGTTTGTTCCAGGCTTGGTGAGTTGTGTAATGCAAAACCAAGCCCTGTGCTTCAATGTTTGCAAATCATTGTTCTTCATTAAGATGGATTTTATCCTCCAAATTAGTAGAGTTTATCCTGTTTCACAATAAGTTTTGGGAGTCTGAAGTGACTTGAAAATATGAACAATTTATCTAATCTGAGTAATTTATCAGTCATTTTGAATATTACAACAAATTAGGAATACTTGGAACAGCTTGTGAGGAGGACTCGGTGAAAGAATGACATGCATATACTAACTGCAGGAGAGAATTGCAGTGTAATCGTGCTCTAGTGAACCCAGAAGAACAGATTTATTGGGTAGATGTAACTGCTGTATTTCATGGGTGTTCCAAATGTCACTCATTGGGATGAAACAACTTCAATCTGGTACTAAGTGTAATGTACAATGTTGCAGCAGCTTTTAATCTTGGTATCTTCTAAGCTTTAGGAAGTTCATTCAGTCAGTCTGTTTTTCTTTAATGAAAACATGAATGCATTTTGTTTTGTAGACTTTGCTATACAAAAATATCAAAGTTCCAGTCCATGATGGCAGCAACAGCAGTATGTTTGCAATTGAAAACAATAGAAAGGTTAATATACCTTCTGATTTTTAGGGTTAGAGGACTGTGGTTTAAGTGAGTTTCCTATCACTTATGTGTCTGTGCACAAAGAAACAGGAAGGTGGATAGCGCTTGGTTTATTGGGAGAACCGTGAAGCCTTTCCTTGACAAGTAGCTAACTTTTTTGTTCCACAGGTTACTGTTACTGAGGTGAGTCATGGGCAAACTACGTTCACCTAATTTACTATATTTCTGTATATTATGACTATCATCTAAGATGTATGTACTTAAGACATGGCCTTTGCCAGCAAGAAGGGTAAATATTAAAATTGCTTCTAATGCTGCATTTTCTGTCACTGGCGTCTTACAGCAATAGAAAAGGAAACATGTCTGATTAATTTTCTAATACTCAATTTTCAGTTGTCCTGATAGGTAAATTCATTAGATAAAACAGAAGACTAAAATTGATTTCCTGTTCCTCTTTTCACTCCCCTGCCTTGTAGTCTGCGCAAGGTGTTCATTTGCTTAAGTTAGTGCTCTCAGGATTTTTTTCCCCCTGAACTATGCAGCATGTTACCAAGTGTCCTGCAGAGTTAATGTTACTCTGTGCATGCATGTGTTTGTGTGGGTGGGCTTTTCCTTATGAAGCTCTTCTGTGAAGGGGGCACTGCAGTCTGGCTATATAGAGAATTGTTTCAAGACAAACCCTGAGATGCTGGGCTTGGGCCTTCCTTCTGTTCTCGAGTTGATTTGCTGTGATCAGAGGGTGTTACTGGCAGAGAGGCTTTCTTTTCAAAGATGATGTTGTGTGAAGTTTCTGCTTCAGTGGAACAGTTGGCTGTTTTAATGTATAATGAATGTTCTGCTCCTGTACCTTCATGAGTAATTTTCATGGATTTTCATACTTGGATATCATGATGTTGTGGGCCCTTCCTGCTGATGCCTGCTGCTGAAGGAACAAAGGAAGCAGGTCTGGAAAGTATTCAGAACTTCATGAAAGAAAAGCAGGGTTAAAAATGGGAAGTTATTACCTGTTTGCAAAAGATTCCTTGAACTTGCAGTGACTATTCTGATGGGATAGGATCCTAGACAAATATCCCTCCTAAAAGCCATAGAATTGTAGTGTTAACTAGAAAACAAACCACCTGGATCTGTTACAGCTTACAGATCTCCCAGCAAGATCTGTGTGGTCATATTTTTGGATCTGAGCAGGTTTGGTTTGCCATATAGGGACTGACCTGAAATTCTGTTGTGTTGTGCAAATGTTAATCATAGAATCATACAATGCTTAGGGTTGGAAGGGACCTCTAGAGATCATCTAGTCCAACCCCCCTGCACACGCAGGGTCACCTAAAGCACGTGGCACAGGACTGTATCCAAGCGGGTTTTGAAGATCTCCAGAGAAGGAGACTCCACAACCTCTCTGGGCAGCCTGTTCCAGTGCTCTGTCACCCTCACTGTTAAGAAATTTTTCCTTAAGTTCCTGTGGAACTTTTGGTGCTTCAGTTTGTGGCCATTTCCACTAGTTCTGTTGGTGGCCACCACTGAAAAGAGACCAGCACGATCCTCCTCACTGCCTCCCTTGAGGTACTTATAGACACTGATTAGATCACCTCTCAGCCTTCTCTTCTCCAGGCTGAACAGGCCCAGCTCCCTCAGCCTCTCCTCGTAGGGCAGATGTTCCAGGCCCCTGATCATCCTTGTGGCCCTGCGCTGGACTCTCTCCAGCAGCTCCACATCCCTCTTGTACTGTGGAGCCCAGAACTGGACACAGTACTCCAGATGTGGCCTCACCAGGGCTGAGTAGAGGGGCAGGATCACCTCCCTCGACCTGCTGGAGACACTCTTCTTAACGTACCCCAGGATCCCATTGGCCTTCTTGGCCACGAGGGCACACTGCTGCCTCATGGTCAACTTGTCATCCACCATGACACCCAGGTCTTTCTCCGCAGAGCTGCTCTCCACAAGGTCGGTCCCCAGCCTGTACTGGTGTCTGGGGTTATTCCTCCCCAGGTGTAGGACCTTGCACTTGGCCTTGTTGAATTTCATGAGGTTTTTCACTGCCCAGTTGTCCAGTCTGTCCAGGTCCCTCTGGATGGCAGTGCAGCCCTCTGGGGTATCAGCTACTCCTCCCAGTTTGGCATCATCAGCAACCTTGCTGAGGGAGCACTCTGTGCCTTCATCCAGGTCATGGATGAATAAATGGAACAGAACTGGACCAAGGACTGACCCCTGGGGGACCCCGCTAGCTACAGGCCTCCAACTAGACCCTGCACTGTTGATCACCACCCTCTGAGCTCTGCCATCCAGCCAGTTCCTAATCCACCTCACTGTGCACTCATCTATCCCACACTTCCGGAGCTTGTCCAGGAGGATGTTGTGAGGGACGATGTCAAAAGCCTTGGTGAAGTCGAGATAGACGACATCCACCGCTCTCCCCTCGTCTATCCAGCCGGTCATTTCATCATAGAAGGCTATCAGATTAGTAAAGCAAGATTTCCCCTTGGTGAATCCATGCTGACTACTCTTGAGCACCTTCTTGTCCTCCATGTGCCTGGAGACAATGGCCAGTATGAGCCATCACTTTTCCAGGGACGGAGGTGAGGCTCACTGGCCTGTAGTTGCCTGGGTCCTCCTTCTTGCCTTTTTTGAAGACTGGCGTGACATTGGCCTTCTTCCAGTCTTCTGGCACCTCCCCTGTTCTCCAGGATCTTTCAAAGATGATGCAGAGCGGCTTAGCTATGACCTCTGCCAGCTCACGCAGCACTCTGGGGTGCATCCCATCAGGGCCCATGGATTGGTGGGTATCAAGGTTCCTTAGGTGCTCTCTGACCCAATCTTCCTCTACCCAGGGCAGGTCTTCCTCTCCCGCGGCTTCTTCTCTTGTCCCTAGGGCCTGGGGCTCTAATGGGCTGCCCTTGGTAAACACCGAAGCAAAGAAGGCATTCAGCAACTCTTTTTCTGTGTTGTTTGTAACCAGGGTGCCCATCCCGTCCGCCAGCGGAAATTCCAAGCCTTAGGCACCACTCTTATGTAATACAGAAGTTGGTAGTATTTCCTGAAACTAGCTTTCAGGATCAGTCCTTGGAAACTGAGAGAGCACAGCCCTGCACCCTTCAGTCTGTGTAGATTAAAGTTGTTAAAATGGCTCTTTTACAGAGGAAGAGGCAAGTGAGTGGCTTGACTGTGTAATCTACAGGGGATGGAGAAGAGCAATGGGCTGCTCCTGTGCTGAGCTCTCCCAGGCGTTGGCAGCTTCTGCAGGCAGGTCCAGGAGCCTAGAAATTGCCATGTGCAGTAAGGAGCTGCTGGGCCTCTGCCTGGAGAGCTCTGTGGAGGCTGCTCCAGAGCTGGGAGCGTTGGGAGCCCTGATCTTGAGCAGGCCTGGGTGGCTGGGCTCCCCAGGGGCTGTGAGCTGTGAAAGCGCAGCCTCCGTGGTGGCCCGGGTCTGGCTGGCGTGGGCCGTGCCCTTGGATAGAAGCAGCCTTGCTGCAACAACTCTCAGCACTCTGGCTGGCAAAGCCAGCTTGTGGAGGTGGAACTGCTCAAGATTCTCTCAGCCACCTGTTTCCCAAACAGTTGGTTACACCTGTATCCTCTCCTTCCTGGGAATATTGTAAACAGAGGTTTATTTGTGCTCTTGCAACTGACAGTTGCTTGTTTGGCTGCTTTACTTGGCTGGGCAAGCCACTTGAGCAGTGTTTGGTTCAGAGACAGCAGAGCATGTTTGCTATTCCCCAGTGTTAGACTTGGGCATCACTCATGCGATGTCTAGTTAAGTTTAAAAAGAGGGGGAAAAATCATTGCTAGGATGTGGTCAGACAACCAGGGCTCCCATGAAGCCTCACAGAAAGACTGCAGTTTGGCTGTTTTTCCAGATCTCTTTGTTAGAGCCTGAATTGCCATATTATATTATGCTGCTGCCCTCACACTCAGCATTAATTCCCACTGTGTTGTGGGAGACCTGCTAGGGAAAGCAAAGCTGATTGAATGCTGGATGTCCTGGTGATGAACTCTAACACAGTTGTCGTTATTTGTGTTTTCAGCTTTCAGGAACTGCTGTTCTCTCGACTGGGGGGAAAGTGCTGAGTTTTAGCATGAGTGAGAAGTGTCTCTGCTCCATTTAAATGCGAAAATACTTTGTATGCTAAGTGTGCCAGGGATTTGTATCGGTTTCATTTAAAGCTTAAGATCAAATTCATTTGTATATTATCAAGTTTACTCAATAGCTTCTTGTTGACTGGAAGTGTCTAAGTGAAGTCACTGGAACTGTTTAGCATAGTCAATATTTGAATCTTGGCCAAGAAAATGGTTTTTGAATATGTTCTGCTAATCATGAAGCATCTCAGTGGTGAGTTACAAGGACTTGAATGGTTCCAGGAGAATAAAAATGGATGGAAAAAAACATGTATCTTATACTGATAGCTTTTGGAATTTTTTGGTAAAAATCCAAAATATTTAAATGGGCATGATATCCTTTCAGTCAACCTTCCTTTAAGTTTTCTTTCCTTTTAGGGTACTCGAGGTGTGTAACCTGATAATATGAATTGAAATTGGAAACTGCTGTGTTGAGAAGCTGTGTACATCTTTCTGTACATCTTTCTCTGAACACAGAGAAAGTAGGGATCAGTGTGGTATATTTGGGAAGGAGTGAGAAGTGTAGGACTGGTAATACCTGTGGATACTCAGTGCTGTGCTGTAATCATTAAAGCCAAGTTTCTTAAGTTCTCATGGCTCTGCAATAGTTAACCAATATCAGTAAAGCACTGAAAGGCATCACACCTTCCCTGACTTCAGCATATAATGTTTTTATCTGAAATTTTGAGGAACACATGCATCTGGCACATTTAAGTTATACCATTGGATTATTATATGTGTTTATTTTTCTAAGCCAACTAAAATAGGCAGTTTGGCATGTTTCATGTTCGTTAACACCTTGGTACATTAGCTGTCCCCTGTAGTTTACCTAAACCTAAAATCAGTTCTTCATTTAGCTGGGATTATTTCACATGTTAAAGCCTTCTAGCTGTTTATTTCCATACTTTGTTTGGTGATTACTGTAGCAAATCTGGAAATATGTGGGATGTTTGTTAGCTAGATTGCAGAGTAGTTTTAGATTAAAATCACTAATCAATGTGACCTAATTTCATTTCTTGAAGCAAGTAGGCTATGTTCAAAATTCTGTTCTCCACTTTTGCTGTATGTAACTTCCAGTGGGAGGGCAGGAGGGAGCAGCTGGTGGTCATGACAACTTTAATCTTCTCGGCTGGGTTGAGGAGAGATCATGTTTTTCCATCCTTAAAATCCTACTGGTATTAAACAAGACAAAGAAAAACGGGAGTCAGAATCCCATTCTGCTTTGCTGCTTTCTTCTCTTGTTATAAGAGCTGGTCCTCCTACCAAAGAACAAATAATAAATTAAAGGATAAAGTTGAAGAGGGGAAAGCAGTAATTTATAAATGAAGAACTGTGTTACAGTGAAGTGATTAGCTTGAAATCACACAGGAGGTGTTGCAAACTATGAATTCATCTTGCTTCTAGACTCCTCCTTCAGTCCTTTGCCACGCAGTTCTTTGCCCCTCTGCTTCTCTGGAGTTTAAAACAAAGTAAAATGATTTGACTATATTTTATAACTGCTATTAATAAAAAAGCAAATGTCTTTTGTAGCTCTTGTGCAATGGATGCAAAGCAGCTATTATATGTACCAGTTATCAATGTTTTCTTTGTTAAATACAACATTAATGATAATCAATTGGATAATTACATAGAAATTTTGTCTTTGGCTAGTGTCCACACAGATGGATCCTGAGCCATAGCAGTCTGGAATGGAAAGTACAAGCCACTAATGGTTTCAGTGAGTACTTGTAAACAAGGTCAGCTCAGCAGGCCTTCAGGATATCGTGTATGAAATGTGATGCTATCTTCATTATCCTTTCAAAGGGATTTGGAAGTGTTCAGGATAGCTGTGCTGTCTGAGCATACAGCAGGCTTCTCAGTGTTTGGAGACCCATAGGCAAACTCAACAAACAGACCTGTAGGCTTTTTACCGAAACTGTTATTCATTGTCAGCTATTTCTTTGTCTGAACTTAGTCAACTATTTGCCAAGTTTAGAGTAACACAAACTCCATTTAACTCTGTGCCCAGTTTATTGTTTTTAGAAAGAATTAAAGGGATTTTTTTGCTGTTATCCCCAGCCTGGTATACCTGGAAGGTGAGCAACATAAATACTAAGGCACATATATCCTGAAAAATGCTAAATATTTTGCTTGTTCATGTTGAGAGCAAGCGAATATATTTATAAAAGGCTCTGTTTTCTGGTAGCCAGGCATGTTGGGTATGCCTGCGGGTGTCAAATGGAAATGGCCAAGTACGGATGGGCAGGAACCCATGCGTTGCTGGGCCGGACGCCAGTGTCGGCTGTGTCCAGGAGGCTGGGGTGCTCCCAGCCCCGCTGCTGCCTCCAGAGGGATCCAGCTGCTCCAGATCCTCCTGCCTCCACCCTAGCAACAGCCCCTGAGGAGGCTGTGCTGCCCTATTGGCTCCCCGCTCCTGACGAGGCTGTAGCTCCTCGTTCCCAGTGGGGTAAAACACCATGTTAATCGCCTTAGTTGGAGTCCTGTGTGGAAATTTGCTTCCAAGGGGATCATGTCACTGAGAATGTGACTCCCTGTAGACAGGCATGAAAGAAGTCTGTGTTACGATGTAGCTTGAAAATAGAACTTACTAAAATGCTCCGAATCTTTTTCCAGCTGCTGTGGCTATCGGAAAGCTATGACCCAAGGCTCCAAATAGAGAGCTTGTCTCTGTGTGTGGAGCCCAGGTGTCTAGTGGAGGCCTTGGCATGCACGGACCTGTCTGAGTGTTGTTTCCCTTCCTGCACCATGGCACTTATTGCCTTACTCTGCTTCATTACCCATGCAGAATCACAGCATATACTCTTCAAATATAGGGCACGTGGCAGAAATAGCATATTTTCCTCATCCTTTGCCAGGTGATATGTGGTGCCTAACCCAATATGTTTTTAGTGAAGTGGTGGAGCACAGAAAGCAGTAAACGGGTACTCCCTCTGGTTAAATGTGAGCATGGGGCCCAAGCAGCAAAGTGCTTGCTTGTGGCACTGGTGTCCCTGGTAGGCAATTAGCTCTTGCTGCTGGCCACAGGAAAAAGCCACAAAGGACAAAGTGGGAAAGGGCAGAGAATTTATAGTAGTTCAATAATGCATTGAGGTCAAAGTATATCTGATCCATAGCAAGTGTTAATTTTAAACAGCTGTCTTTAGGTAGAAATAAGTTCTTTGATCCACACCTCCTAAAATATAATGCAGAGTTGTCATGTTCAGCTGGTCAGAAGATTAAGCAAATCCTCAAGTACAAGTTAGGAGCAGTGCAGTCACGAATAGAGGTGATACAGACTTGCCTTGAGTGTGGAACGCAACATCCATTTCAGGTTCATGTTGATGCCCCTTGTTTAGGGCAGGGTGATTGGTAACCGTTTGCTCCTCTCAAAGTGGATCGGCGGTGTAACATACCAGTGGCTTTTGGAACTGTTCCCAAGGTCATGGCTAACCTTGGGTCCTGAGTGGCAGAGCTGTGCTAGTCCATGGCCTCTCCGCATGCGAGGGGCAAGCACAGTGTGTAGAGAACCGTGCATTTAAAAAATGTTACATCTTTAACAAAATTCTTGCCCTTGTCAATGTAAGGTAACTCTCCTACCTTCAAAACAAGCACTTGTGTTTGACTAATTATTTAAGTATATACCATATTTGTATTGATTTGTACATTGCTACTGTTTTAAGCAGTATTTAAAATGGGCATTTCCCCTGGTATAGGATGATTGATAAATTAAGCAAAAAGGAAGTCCATTTTTCTTAGCATTGGACTGTAATTGTATGGAGATGTTGGAGTTCACTTAGGAGGAAATTGTGCAGTGAAGTATTCTAATATATGCTGATACAAACAAAAATATTAGTCCTGGTTCTCTAGATAGGCCAAAATGTTTGAGGAGTAGAACAAGAGAAATTTCTAAGTGATTTTTGTTGTTGTTGTTCTGCTGCTCTCCAATACAAAGTAGAGCAGCTATTAAAAGCTCTATTTGCCTGTCCACTTGCCCTGGTTTTACTGCTGCTTGACAGAAAGAGGGAAGAACCTCTTATGGTAACTTAAGTTACTTTTGACTACTTTTGTACTGCTATTGTGAGACAAAGTGAAGCAAATTCAATCCCTATGAAATTTAAATAACCTGATGATGTATTCTTAAAAAAATAATCAGTAAATTAAGACTTTCTTCAAAACATATGAATCTTAACAGATGGATTCATTTAAAGACACATGAAAATACATTTATTTGGTGGAAAAGTACTAGAATTTAAGAAAATCTGCCAGCGGGGTCACTGCTGTAGCCAATAACTTCATCTGTGTTTCAGTTTTGAAGCTAGTTGGTATCTAAAAAAGAAAAGTAATCAGAAAGGGAGTTTAGTTTTAGTTAACTGGTCTTATGGAGAATAGTAACAATCTGTTCTGTGAAGGCTGCCCTCAACTGTCACTTAATTTGCTACTAAGTGGTTGCCTTTTGCTTGATTGTATTAGTAACTAAAGATTTTTGTGGAAATGCTTGACACTCTTCTTAAAGTCTTATTCTTAGTACAAGCCTGTTATGAATTGAATTTTTATTTAAAAAGAGGTTTCCAACCCTTCATGTTGCAGGGAAAAAATTGGTGGTACTAAGATAGTGTCAAAATCCAAAGGTAAGGAAAACCTCTGAATTTTGTGTCTTAAAGATTTCAGGATTTTAGCTGGTCTCATGATTTTCTGCCCTGTTACTAATCTGAATTTGTGGGATTAGTAGTAATGTTTAGTCAGTTATGAATAGGTTCCAGGTATTTCTTGTTCTGTGCCACATCTGTTCAGGGTCACTGCATGCTCTGTTGCAAGCATCTTGTGATGTTTTTTTCTGATAGTGCAGAAGGGAAAAAAAGACTGGTGAAAATCAAGTACTTGATGTGGAAGTAGTGCCATGGTATGTCTTGGCCCTTGTTTTTTTGTTATCAGACCCAGTGTACTTGAAGCAGATCCTGAATCCATGCTTGTGAAAGCTAGTTCAACTGAATTATGGATGGTTTTCTGAGACACTCAGCTAGAGCCCTAGCTGAAGCTAGAGGGAGAGCCTTAAGTTTCTGGGACAGTCTTATTACAAAAAATATATAATGCTGTGTGTAACTCAAAACACTGAAGTACAGTGCAGCGTTTTCTTCCTGTAGTTGCATCCTAAGTCTGTCTTTATGATTATGGTCTAAATCGTCTTCAGTCACAGTGAGAAAATAACAATATACAGAATAGGAAGAAAAAAGAAATCTTAATCTTTCTTCACAAACTAACTAGATGAGCTTTAAGAGTAACATGATGAACTATGAATTGTCTAATGCATAAGATGTAGTGAATGGAGTCAAGTAAATCTAGAGAGACTTGTTCCCTACATCTGCCAGATACTTGAGGAAAACGAGCTTCAAACTTTGTTTCCAAAATGTCACTTACATTTGTGTTTTCAGTTCTTGGGTGCAATTATGGATTTTTATCAGGCTTTTTTCTATTGAGGTTCTTACTGTGGGGTTGCTAGAACAAAACAAAAATTGCCATGGTATTTTTTCCCCTTAGAGTCTGCTTGTTTGCACAGATCTAGTTTCCGAAAATCATTAGCTTGAGGAGCAAAACTGGATGGATCTGAGGTTGGCAATGTCTCTGGTATTTGGTATTCTTTTTAGCTTTCTTTTTAGAACTCTGTAGGATTTAAATAGTGCCAAGAAACTGTTTTCCAGTTGACCTGATGTGTACAATATAGTTACTGTCAGGAAAGTTTTGCTTCAGTGTGTAGACTTAGTTTATGCTCTGTGGCCTTGCACAAATGACACTGAGTAGCTTTGTTCCCTTTTTCAAATGCTTTTGCACTTTCCAGAGCTGATCGTGAAGTCATTGCTCCTGACTCAGCAAGCAGAGCTTCCTTAGAGCCCTCAGTTTTTCTGATTAAAACCAAGCCTTTGGTCATATTTATATATGTTAGAAAATACCAACAGTGTCAGTTGTTTGACATTGGCTCAATATGTTAATGACTAATCTAAGGTATCAGGTTTACTCATTAAAAATGCAGTCTGGCAGTTAAATATCACTTAAATTATAGGAACACAGTATAATTACTAGTGCTTTTTGGATTGAGACAACAGGACAAGGAAGTTTCATATTTTGGGGTTAATAGTGAAAAATGTTGAAATTAATGGAAGAGAATTTTGTTTCTAGAAATGTAGATGTACCATATGTATCTGCTGCTGGCTCCTCGATATTTGATAGTAATGCACTTCAGTGTCTAAAGTAAAATAATAGCAGATACTTAAAATATCTCATTTTTATATCAGCATGATTCTTTCTTTTAACTTGTGTTTAGGAAACAAGTTATTTGGCTTCAAATATGCAAATTCTACACAGATAAAATTGATGTGAAAAATCCTAACACTTTAATATTTTTCACATGTTCTTTAACTTTTTGAAAATACATTTTTGTCTTTATATAAGCTGAAGCCTAGAAAAATAATTTGTGCTCAGAATTCCTAATCAGTCCTAAGCATTTATTTGTGTTGCTTGTACTTTATTCCAGAGAATCCCCTCAAACTTAATGAATGGTTTAGGATGCTACTTAGTAGCTAAATGTGTAACAAATTGGACCATAATTCATGTATGCATCTTTGACTTGAAAAGACTGATTACACTGTAATATCTAACTGTGAATCCATTTGCATTTAAGTACATATTCTGCTAAGGCATGTAGAAAAATAAAGCCATTTTTTCTCAGAAATAAATTCATATTTACAGTAAAAGTGGGTTGAATGTGAAACAAACATTACAGTAAAAATAATTCACTCCCCTTTATCCTAAAACATTTCTCAGCTGGATTCTACTTTCCAGTTCAGTCTGTACTTACCTTTTTTCCACATGACAGCTACTCTAGCTTATTGCTTCACTGTTTTAAATGTAATAGCATCAAAAAATGCTGTTGAGGTCTCAGATTGTTGCCATATATTCTGTGCTGAGGCACAGCTAATAATGTGCCAAAATACCAATAGAGGCATTTTCCAGTCGTTACTGAAAAATGAAAAGATGTATTTACCAGTCATCAATTTATAATTTCCTAACAGGTATTTACTGGGCTGTCATTTGAATCTTAGATTTTAATCTTTTAGACTTGGGAATTCTTTTAATGATTTATTTTATTTTAATTCCATTCATTGTTTTTTAGTTTTTTGTCGTAGGTTTTTGAGAAGCATACTCAGTCTTCAGGCATATGCGTGTCCATACAAACATTCTTGGTTATCCTAATAAAAAAATCTTTTTCTAAAAATCTGCTGGAGATTTCTTGTATCTGCCAATGTCAGGAGGTGTAGAACTGGTTATCCTGCATCAGAGCAAGTGTGTGTTTTCTACTACTAAACAGTATGGATAATTTATTCTTGTCTTAATAGTAAAATATTCATTCACAGATTTAGTCATCTTTAAAGATGTTGGCCTGATTATTCCAACTTATGTATAGTGGCAGGTTTCATTACTTCAGAGAAACTTCAGATATCTGTCCTCAGTAGCTGTGGTTGCAGCCAGGGCCTTACTAGTTCACCATCCTTTCCTTGGACTCTTGATTTTCACTCACATGCCAGCTGTAGCAGTAGCATGTCAGGGCAGTGAGATGTGTTTGTCTATTTAGATGAATTACTAAGGAAAGAAAATCTAAGGATATGTCTGTCTTGTGTGCTACTCTTTGATTCAGGTTACACAAAATCCTTTGTTGGTCTTTCTGACTGTGAAGGCTTTTCCCTATTAGAATTAGGTTAATAGCCGTTCATGATTATTAATTTCTTCTGTCCCAGAGAGAGGTGCTGTTGGACCTTTCTAGACTATATGGCAGCATTTGCCTAAGCTGACTTTATGTCACTGTGCTTTTCCTTATAAATCTGGCTAGGAAACTGTCTGTTCCAAGCTGGTGCTCTCCCTGAATTACCTCACCTTGGCATTGGTGCAGTCTGAAGTGACTAGCACATGTAAGTGGATGTCCTTCCTTTCTTTCCCATCCGGTTTGATCAGGGTGGATGCGTCTCAGCAGATGCAGAGCATGTTCTAGCAACTTGATAGCTTGGATATTTTTGTCTCAAGAAATATCAAAGCTTCAAGGCAGTGCCCTTGAGTAGGTGCTACATTATGTACAGGGCAGACATACAGCACTTGCTCAGATGATGAGGGAAGATGCTGCCAAGCATCAAATTGATGCAGGAGCTTCTCTGCTTCTCCTAGGGAACACATAAATGCTTTTCCTATCAGATTCACCACCTGCCGTTTCCTCTTCTGTGTGCTGTGAAGTGACAGAGACTACTTCGTTACTTCAGACCTGAATAGGTTGTCCAGTCAAACATTTTGAAGGCGTCCTCCAGGATTTAAAAATAGAGAACTTCCTTAACCTTGGACACCAGTAGAAAATGTCAAGCTTCTTGCTCCTGCAGTACATGGCTTCCCATATTCCTGATAGGCACATTTAGGTTTTGCAGTTCAAAGGCTGCTCTACCCTTAACCTCCTGAATCTGAGGGTCCTGGGTGTGAAGTAAAATAGGAAGACACATTGGCAGTTCTTTGGATAATTGCCTGGCCTATATAATATATTGGTCAACAAAGACATTTATCTGATTTTGTTTTTAAGTTTTAACAGTATATTGTAGAGGCAAAAGATTCTTGTCTTTGCAGCTTTTTATATTAAACTTTTTTGGGTGGTTCCTGAAGCCTGCTGTTTGTGTTGGTAACTGATCTCCCCTGAGAGATTGTCAAATTGGATAACAGCCTGTGATCTGCTTTGTTACAAAGCTGCCAAGATCTTGTTATCCCAGCATATCTAGCAAAGCTAGACTATCAGTAGCCTCAGACAAATAGATTTTTCTCTATCTGTAGAGGAAGGAGTCAGGAGCTGGTTCATCCCTCATGCTGTTTCAGTCACTCCAAGCCAATGCTGTGGGTAGTACACCTTGCTTCAAGTTGTTGCTTGAGTGAGGTGCGTACGCTTGCTCTCGTGTGTTGCCTGAAGGAAGGCATTCCTGTGTGAATGTGCGTAGTTATTCAAATACTGAAGACAATTATTTGCCATTAGCTTTAGGCTACGTTGTCCCTATGCCCAGTTACTTTCATGCTCTTGCCCCTTCTCTCTAGGCCTCTTCAGAGGTTTTCTCAGTTCCAGGTGTCTGACAGAAAGCGAAAGGAGATGGCAATGTTTGTGATCCATGCGTATATGGTACTCTATAATGCTTCGTCATGTAGATGAGACGTTTAGGGACATATTTTAGCAGGCATGGTGGAGGCGGGTTGTGGTTGGACTCGATGATCTTGAAGGTCTTTTCCAACCATAACGATGCTATGATTCTATGATTCTATGATCTAGTGTATTTGTATGCTGAGCATAAGGAAGGGGGTGGACAGGCTGCGAGTGTTGCTAAGAATACCTGGAGTGTGAACGTACATGTGGACAACACCTAAACTCCAACTGCCAATAAGTAACTCCATTCTTAGTAGAAAGCTTTTAAACTGGTTGTGGCTGAAAGTACATTTCATGTTAAGAGATGCTCAGTGGCTCTTAACAATTTCTGTAGTGGAAAAGAAGTGTGTGTTTGATGGTTTAGGCCAAAATAAATGTTCCTCTTTCACCCTTTTTTCTGAGGAACTTTACAGTGTTACAGACACTTCTATAAACACTAGGTGGTTATTGAGAACATGTACAAGCCTTCATGTCTAGTATTTGTGAAAGTAGTAGTAAGAGGTTGGAGCTGCCCACAAATAAGGTTAGTTAACTAGGTGAACATCAGCTCTGCATCAGGAAAGCTCTAGAATAGCTGTGAGTAATGGCTTGATAGCACTTTAACTTCCAGTTTAACGTATGTGGATATCTTTTGTTGACCTGAAGCCTCTTCTCATGCACTCCGGTTTGCAACTTAGAGGAGAAAATGAGGAATTGGATATGAGTATTTCTTGCAGTCTCATCTAGCAACATGCTACTCTGTCTTTCCTGGTTAGTATTAGAAGTGCCTCTCTAAATGTGATAGCATTGGGGAAATTAAAGTTAGGACAAGAGCGAAAAAAGGATAAACTGCCTTAAGAGCTAGTTAGTGGAATCAATTGCTGAAAAAATCTTTGCCTAACATCTGTTTTAACTTGATTTCTAGACTGTGTGTTTACAAAATTACTACAGATAGGAGCGGGTCAACAGGCTGCCAGGGCATTGCATCAAGTCCAAAATCTCTGCCAATGCTACAGGGGGCTTGGACATGATGCTGGAAAGAAGTTTTATTTCCCACTTGATTCATTTGCTTTTAAGATGCGCTGCTAAAATACCTCTTCCCTTTGCCTTTACTAGTTACACTTTCTCACTCACTAGTACTGCAATGATTTGAGGAAAAAGGCTTTATATGGTGTACAGTGCTCTCTTGCCATTCCATGTAAGATCAATCCAGAAATAATAGCCTTTCACAACCAAACTGGTCATGATCAGGTATCTTATTATGCACTGCCACTCTTAAGCCTTAGAAGTGCTAGGCAGAATCAGAAGATTATTATAATATAGATGGCTTGTAAAACTGTGTATCAAAATATAGGTTCTTTAAATGTCATCACTGGAGTCTTTATTGCTGTAAGTAGATTGCAATCAGAAATATAATAGAAAAAATATAAGCAGTATGAAAATTTGCAAAGGTATTTGATTTTTTTTAAGAAATGGAGTAGTGTTCCATTTCTGTTGCCAATGGGCAACAGTCAGGCTTTTGAAAGATATGCTGCAGTGGAAGCAAGTGTAAAGAAATTCATAAAGTGAAATTAATGTGAGTAAACTAAAAAGCCAGTTCAGCTGGAATATGTAAAATATTTCAAGTCTAACAAAATGGGCTTTTTACAGCTGGTATCAATTAAAAATGATAGGAAAAATAAGAAATTACCTTTGCACATGAATGAGTGGATCAAACTGGATATGGTCTGAGTTTTTTATTGTAATTTAAGCAACAAATTTCTACTTGATTTTTTGAAGTGGAGATGCATTATTTCTAATATATCTGTACAATGTTCCAAAATGTAGTAATTTTGCTGGGTTCATATTTATTAGTGTGTTGTAGAAACTGTAATGGTCAATGAAAAAATGCCTAGGTTCCGCAGGGTTTTCTGCAGGGTAGTATTAAGATAGTAATAGGAATAATTGTAAATTTTGTGAATTACAGGAAATGTGTAATGCATCCTTAAATCAAATACTGCTTTTACACTCATGATAGATGTGAATCCCTGGAGATTCATTTATTAGGACTTCCATATCCATATAGTCATCTAAACTAATATTCTTAACATATTTCAAAAGACTTTGTATCAGTCTGTCATTGGAAGCTTGTATATCAATCATCTTGGCCACAATTTTTCTGGCTTGGTGTAACTATCTAAGCAGGTTTAAATGTGTTTGTACCTGGAAGATGCTTCTCTGTTAAGCAAATACATTCTTCATCTCTTTCAATTTGGCCTAGATTATGTGCAGTATAGGTTTTGTAGTTCGGTGTTTTCACACTAGATGTCAATCTACTTGCATATGTAGAGCTTGCTGTATATTTTATTGCATTCTAGATGCTTCTTTCACCAAATGAACCAGCAGCCTCCTGTGTTGTGCCTACTTGGCAGGGAAATGCATGTCACTGAGAAAAAGGATGAATTAATTTGAAACTTCTTTTGGTTAATTAAATAATATCTTTCAAACATGACATAACATATTTGGAATTGCAAAGTATATTTTTTTGATTTCAATAGAGCTAGTTGACAGCTTTTGTCAATCGAAAATGAAATTTCAGTGATGTGAAATGGAAGCAAAAGTTGACATGATCTATGTGGGAATATTTTTCTAATTCCTCATGGACATTAATTTACAATACATGTTCATGTTTACTGTTGATGGTTATTTCCTGCTATTTGAACACTATAGGTATTGAGTAAAATGACTGATCTGTATGACCAGTATCTTGTTGTCGGGGTAGAGCTTCTGCCAACAAGAAAAATTTCCAAATTCCCAGGAGAGTGAAGCAGAAAAATACCAAAGCTATGTTAGAGGGCATCATAGATGCGTGCTTATGCCACCCTGCCTTTCTGTTCTGGCTATCCTGTTCCCTGTAGCAGGTTCTATCCTCCTTCAGGAGATAACACCAGCCAAATTAACCTTAGGAAGAGCCCTGCCATCATAACAGGTGAATGTGGAAGGGAATCTTGAGCATTAAACAAGTTGTTCCATCCCAGTGTTTGGAAGGAGGGTTACAGTTCTGCTGTTTCATTTCCAGTCCTCCAAGGCTGGTGTCCTCACTTTGGCCTGAGGAAGGTTAAGGTTATTCATCCATAAGCTGAAGTTAGCAGTGGCTAAACCAGACATCACAGGATTCCCTTTAGATAGCAGCTTTGTAACCTTTGTTTGTGTTTACTTCTCACAGGGAAATGCAGTACAGGGTCCTGCCCCTCCAGGTTATTGGCTTCAGAGTTGTCATAGTGGTAATCTGTGTACAGGAATACAGTGTATCATTAGGCCTCTATGTAGATGATTCAGGAAGTTCTTCCCAAATCATCCTAAAAATAGTGTATCATTCCTCAGCTTGAAAGAACTGGATTCCGAGAGGTGACCCAGAAATGAAAATTTGTCTTGGCTCAATCTTGAAAGCACTAGGTCTTCTTTAGTATCCATCTCAGAGGCTCTATTTCTTGGATCCCATTCTCTGGAAACACAGCCCAGCTGGATCTGTATTTTAACTAGTAGCCATGTGTGGTGAAGGTGAGAGCTAGCCTGCCTTGCTCTGCCTAGCTAGCTAGCTGCCAATTTATATCAGCCATATGAAAGGCAGGCTAAAAACCACTGCATAAACTGTGCCCTTGAAAGGGTAGTTTTGTTTTCAACTCATGTGCTTATCTCTGATGTGACAGAAGGACCCAGTGAGTGTTTGCAGGGTTTTTCCTGCTGCTTCTCTCTTGTCTAGCTGGTGGTCCTGGTCACAGCCTATCATATTCATGGGCTGAAGAATCCTGTCCTGTTTGTGACCATACTCATGGTTACAGGCCAGAGGAGATGGGACAGAAATCATTACCCAGGAGTTCAGAGCAGTTTAGTTTTGTTTTTTCTTCTTATTTTTTTTTAAGAGAATTCTGTCTATAGCCATTTATTTTAAATCCAGCTCTGGAACCCAGTGGATGCTTCAATAGCTGTGTTTTATGTCCTCAGAAAAGATGGAGCAGGATTTCCCTTCTAGGCAGGGAGGTGTTCAGAGAGGGGTGTCTGCTCATCATGATTTCTGAGGTCTGTATGGACAAGGAGATTCATCTGCTAAGGTTCTGTCCAGTTTCTTCCATCTAGGAGGAAAACACCTTTGTGCCCTGGCAGTCAGGAAGGAACTAGTCTATCTTTGTTCTCTGCTTTCTTAGTCATAGCAGAAAGGATGAAGTGTCCAGTAGTGGCACAGATGGTCTCTAAGGAGCAGGGTTAAAGTTAGACCTGCAGCAGAGCCTGGAGCATGTTGCACTAGGCTGGTCAGTACCTGGGAGCCTTTCTGTTCTAAGCGTATTTTTTACCTCATATCTGCTATGTTATAAGGAGGCTTCTTTCATGCATTTATTTACTTGACATCTTCAGAGTTTTTAGGTCAGGTGCTAGTTAAGGCAGTGACTTTAGGATCTCTGAATCTTAGGAAAATGGATTCTAATTCTGTATCCGTGGGGCTCAGTGTCAGTTGGTCACATGAGAGTATGTTTACAGGGAAGTACTCAGAGGAGGAAGACTTAGTCTAGCATATAAGAGGAGTTCTCCTGGGATGGTGTCCGTATGTGCTTTCTCCCTACTGACCTCCATGCTCTTTCTTGGAGTTCTGTGCATTTTGGGGATTTAGAGTTTGTAAGCAACCTGAAGAGCTGGAGGTACGTGTTGCTGATGCAGAGCACCAGGAGAGCTACAATGGATATAGGTTCTGTATGCGTGGCTGGTACACAGCTGTGTTCAACAGTACGCGTGGCTGTGAGCAGTCTCCGAACTCAAGTGGTCGAGGATAGGAGATGCAGACAATATATCTGAAATAGGGTCAGATAAGTAACATTTGTTTCCTTTTAAGAGAAGATCAAAATGACAAAACCTCAAATGAACAAAGCAAAAATGTATGTTTTTAAAGATATGAAAGTGTAAAATTAATGAAAGGTAGGAAACCTTTTTTTTTTTAAAAAAGCTATTTTTAAAAGACAAAAGCAGATCTTATTTGACCCCTTTGTTATTCATGTGTGCTACACAAATTCTCTGTGCTGATGTTTACTGCAGTCTGGCCAGACTTGCACATTAAATCCTTAACCCATTCTTAACCTGCTATTTCTGCAGGTAGTGCATCTTTTTGTGGCTGAACTTAATACTGCTTTTTTAATACATATTTGGGACAGACTGAAATAATGAGAAGTTGTTTTGGCTGATGGAAAGTAGCCTTTGGGATTTTAAGTTCTGATGCACTATGCTTTCAGAAATGCAGCAGTTAGAACTTCAAATTCATTAATATGGTATTAACGTACCATCCTGGAGACCCAGGTTTAGCCCATATCCATAGTAATTTAAGGATGAATGTTGTGGAGGTGTCTGTGGCTGGCAGAGGTATTTACCTTGAGAGGAATTCTGATTTTCTTTCACTGTTTAAATAGCACTGTTTTTGAAGAGGTAGGAAGATTTGGAAGAATGTCAAATTTTCTTTATTTTTTTCTGATGCTATATTCTGTTCCTGCTCTTTATTCTAATTCAAGGTATCATTTTAAAAAGGTTGGAAAGTAGAAAAGTAATGGAAGAAGGAAAGAGGAAAAATTAAAACCAGTTGCACTGAGAGGCACTGAGTTTCTCTGTCTCCGTTCTTGTAAGAAATTCATAATGTTTTTGGAGACTAATTTTCTTAAAATACTTTTTTGAATACATCTGTAATACTCAACTCAGGATTATGATTCTTTTTACTGTCTGATGTTGCACATTTCCGTTAGTGTGATTTACTACTAGTTGATGTTCCAGCCCTTAAACTCCTCGCAAAAAAAAGTGAAGTGTGACTTTCTGTGTTCAAAATGGATTGATCAATAAAGATCTAAAGCCTTGATAGAACACTGCATAGCATGCTGGTGTGTGCAAAACGTTCATTGCCATCATTACAGCCAGGGAGCCTGGTGTTCGAAGAAACTGGACAGAATCCTGAAAAACTAAAAGGCTGGTTGACAGGCCAAGTTAAGGTTTGTGACAGTTACACTTGGTAACCACATGAGTACCAAAAGGAGGCACCCACTTGTGCTACTTCACATGCTGCCTTCCTTCCAAGGAGTCCTCTTTGGGCAGAACCATTGGGCCATGCTTGTAGAGTGTTTATCTGCATCAATCTTCTTGTTGGGATTGGGAGGTCACATTGGCCTCTGCAGATTCAGTAGCTTCAGTGTAAATGCAAATGCCTATGCCTTCTGTTTTGTATTTTTTTTACCCATCTTTAGTGTCTTATTCAATGAGCAACTGTTTAGAAATAAATGGAATGTGTTCTTCAGAAATTACTGTGAATGATGTTGATAGCAACAGTAACTCATGCTAAAGATTTTCTGGCATAGAACAAGTAGTAGTAGTGGTTGTAATATGACTCTTCTTAGTTATATATTAACCTCTTTCATTATTTTATGTCTGCAGTTTTGTGGTGGAGCTTCTCTGCTCATTCTGAAAAAAGCCTGGCACATTTTTATATGCTATTAAAATAGCTAATTGGGCTTACAGCTTACATAAGTCTTTTGACAAAGGTAAATGTGATTCAGTATCAAACTGTTATTAATGTAGTTCATCTCCATTGTCCTGACCCTGTATGGCTCTAGAAACTAGTATTACCTCTTGCAATTAGCTGTGGAGGTTTCCCCTGGGCAGGAAAGACTATCCTGAGATGTGGCCATATACCTGTACATACTGTGGCCATACATCTGCCCTGCCTGTACCGATCACAACAGGTCTCAGGTTAAAGCCCCTTAAAGATGCTTCTGTAGACAACAGTATCTTAATGATGTTCTGACCAATGCGTGTGTCAGATGAGATTCACCCTAGCTGTAAGTGTTCAAACTAATTCCTTTCCCTATGAAAACGCTGTGCCTTGTACTCTTATTCTGTCAGATTAGAGTATTTAAACAACAGTAACTCTGCCAGTAATCAGTGTCACACCCAAGTCTTATTATAGTTTGGACCTAATAGTGGTAATATGCCAATGTAAGTAAAATTCTTCTAAAGATACTGTTTTCTGCATGTCCTTATTTGTGTAAATCAGAGGTAATATTTTCCATGTGTCTGAATAAATCACTGAAAGTAATTCGCTCATTTAATGTTTAATATGCGTTCTAATAGCATGTTAAGTGACAGCATTGTTGTTTAATTCTTCTATGGTTTTAGTGCCTTGTTCAAGGAAAAATAAAACACTCATGATCTTTTAATCTTAAGGTAACTGTATTTGCATTAATAATTTTAAGAGTAATTTTCTGAGTTTCTTAGATTTAAAGAAATAATAGATGAAAAATCTTATATTTATTGAAAAATCAAAGCCAAAGAGTGTTTCTGACTAGTTGAAGATCATCTGTATTGCCTTTCATAATTATTCAAAACAAATGCTTTCAGCATGATACCTAAACAGAACAAAAAGAGTGTAATAGCGAGTGAAACTGGATTTTCATTTCCTTTGCGTAACCTTGTGTGTGAGCAGCCTAAATATGTGGTTTTTATCTGGCTTGTTGTTTGCAATTGGTTTATCATTTAGCTGTGTACCAGTGATCCCTGCTGTCTGAGCAGACGCATGTAGCAATATGCTTGGGGCTTTCCCTCGTCTCCTCTTCTCAGCTCTTTGGCAAAATCACCTCCAGGCAAAGCGCCTTTCATGCGCTGATGCTCAAAGTGCTGTCGAGCCAGGGGATTCTTGGAAGTGCAGCAGTGCGTGAGCCAAAAAACCTCCAGTGAAAGGTCTTTATAGACATGTCCAGTCTCAGTTTCTACTCATAGAGTTCTTTGCACAAAAATGTCTTAGACGTGGCAGTGGGTTTTGATGTCTGAAAACACCGCTGCATTCCTCAGCTGTGACCTTGTTGGTCATTTAATCTGTGATCCTATACTCTGAACACAGATATCCGAGATGGTGAAAGTGGTACCTGGTGCTTGGCACCCAGCCGAATTCAGGCACAGAGAAACCAGTCCTGGCCTGTCTGACAGTAGCTGCACAGAGTCACCATTGGAAAAGAAAGAGATTTAAGGTGCAAGATGTGGGCCACGCTGTCTGATATATTGCTATAATAAACCTTAATAGCAATTTAATGTGTTCACTTAGCCTGTTCACAGTTTACTAAAGAGTTTTAAATACATGGAAACTTCAAGAATCAGTACTTCATAATGAAGTTAATTGTAGATGAAGAGTTGACATAAATTCACTCATCTGCAATCTACAGTTATCTTAAAGAATTTGCTTAAGTTATCAATTTTCTTGTTAGTTTTAGGAAATCTGTTTTGCTTGCAGAATGTCCTGTAAGGTTAGGAGGGCACAACTTGTTTTCAAATAAAAAGTTGCAATGATTAAGTTCCATGTGGAATTTAGTCTTGACTGAGTGGTAGCAGCTACCTTGATTATTATTTTTCGTTGTAGTGAAAAGCAATTGTATGCCATTAACCAGAAAGAGTGGATTCATGCTTCATAGGGAAAGTTACATACACAAGACAGAAAAAGAGTAGAAGAGGAGGGGAAAGCTAGATGGGTAGTTATCTAACAATGTTACATATGTTTTGCTGCATCCTTGAATGACTCTTTATACTATCTTGGTGGGGTGAATTCAGGGTACCAGTAATGCTCTCTAACTGATGCCTTCTGAGCACTTTACATTTTAGAGCTAAAAAGCCAAACCCTTTAATGTACTCCTGAGGCACCAGCCTGACAGCATCACAGGTGCCCTGAACCAACCTAACAAGGACATAAATGAAACTGGATGTGAAAGCCAACTAGCTGGAAGGAGATGTGAAAACTTAGTCCTGGCAATTTTTAGCTAAAGAAGGTATTTTTAGCAATAGCTGGGTTTAGATTTTTTTTAGCAATTTCTAGGTAGTGGAACCACCAACCAATTTGAACTACTGCACAAAAATATTTTCTTACAAAGTATTACAGACTTTAGAATTTCAGTTCTAAATTATTTGTGTTTTATTGTCTAACTCCCCATGGGAACTGATTTTTTTTTTGCTTGTTTTTATCCCTTTTAAATGGAAATCACTGGTTTGGGGGTTTTTTTGGTATGTTGGTTTCTATATGTTGATTAATCAAATGTATTTCTGTGCTTAGCTGATGAGTTTCTGAAAGGTGCATCCTTATAAGACAGTGGTTTTAGGCCTCATTAAGTCCTTCGGAGTAGCAAAATTAAGAAGCAACTTTTCTGGAGCCGCTGTTCCCAAGGAGTGAACTGACCAGGGCGTTTGTTACTGTTCCCTACTGGTAGGAACACTGTTCAAAATGTGCTGCTAGCAGAGCTGTGCTGAGAGCTCTTTCTAACCTATGGGGTGACTGTAAAGTCACTTGGACTGTGTTCCCTGGATACTGCCCATAAAAACAGCCTTTGAACATAGAGTCTTAATATAAATTTGTTTCAGATACCTAGTGGGAAAAGTGTGTAGCGTTTAATTAGTTTCTTCATATACATGAAAATCCCTTTCATCAACTGGAATTATTTGGATCCTCTACGCAGCATGTGTCATGCAACAGTGCCATGATTATCAGAACTGTGCCAGAAGGCAAGTGTTTTGCATTCCTTAGTGAACATGTTCTCATCCAGAGTCTGCTGAGGTGCCCCAAACTACTGTGATTAATATGTAAAATTTTGGGGAGGTGAGGAGTTTTCTTTAATATTCAATATATTTTAAAATGTATCCAGGAAAACTGCTTCTGGAATATTACATAATAACATAAATTTAGGAATGCTTTATCCCTCTTTGTACATCAGAATCCCCAGTTTTAGTAGCTTTGTTACTTTTCAACAGTCTACGAACAATGACTCCAGAAGCATGTGAAGGGGGGGCATATTTGCTTGCGTGCTGTAAAAGCACGTGAACATGGGCATATTTTTTTTGTTTTGTTTCTATCACTTCTCATTGTTAGTCTTTCTGTTCTGTTACTTTGAGTTTAGAGATGTAGCAGCCTGTGCTTTGCTACTGCAGGGAAATTGCAGGTTTGACTGAAGTTAAACCTCCAGTGATGGCCTCAGTTCTAGTTAATCCTCAGCCTGGGAGCTCACGGCCTCCAGAGTCCCCATTTGTGTGTATGGATGTCTGAGTCTCATCTCCAAGTCTTTTATCTTTACCTGTCTCTTAATCTTTCATCACACACTAGCAATCTTCTGTCTGGGGTTTATCCTTGATAGGTGACTTCACTGTGCATCATTTATTCGTGCCACTACAAACTGCTCAGCAACAAGGTAATCTCACTCTTCTAAGTATGAGGGTGTTTTTCTACCAAGAGTCATACAGATTGTGGTAATTTAGATATAATGATGAAAAATCCAAGATGGAAATGTTGTGTTGTGAAGTGCCCTTGTAGTATTTTCTGTGTTGAAATGTGCAACCAAATTACTCAAGTACATGATTACTGCCCAGGCTAGTACTTCTGACTCTTACTCTTTATCATATTTAACTCTGCTTAAAATAACTCATTTTTTCTTTCTTTTTCACCAATGGCCCCTTCTCTTTTCTGTCTTCCAGCAGCACTGACGTATCTTTGCAATACATTAGATAGAACCTGAGGTTTTTGACTGTCAGAATTTGCTCATGCTGGTGAGCAGTGTAAGGTAGAGCAGTGCTCACAGCGCTCAAATTGTGTTAGAATGTATGAGGGCTAAGATAGCTTTGAGAGATTGAAGGTGTGTTGAAATTATTCAGAACTAAATACTCTTTATGTCTTAGCTCATGTTTGGGTTTTGTGTCCAGCCAGTTTGTCAGAATTTTGTTGCTTTTTATTTAAAGGTACAAAACTTGAGAGCTTTTGTATGAGTTTTACAGTTTATATTGAGACAGTAACCCCTAACCACTGTTGTGCCATGTGCTCATAGTAAATTTAATTGTATTGAAATTTTATGTAAGATATCGAGACCTCAACTGGTTATACATATTTCTCTCTTCTGGTAGTTTGCTCCAGTTAGTCCTGTTATATTTTCTATTGTATTTTTTAATTTCCTAAGCTCCGCATGTCTTTTTCAAATAAATACTTCCCTTGTTTTCCAAGTGCCCTGATGCTGGAGGGTTTTATCTGTACTTCCAGATGGGCATTGCAGGACATAAAGGTGAAGTATTGTGTATCTGGGAAAAGCACACAAGATTTTTTTTCTAATAATGTTCCCTTTTGGGAAAAGGGGGGAAAGTAATTTATTCAGGTTTTGGATGTCATCTAACCTTTTTGATACATCAGTGTGGTGAAATAACTAATACAATTTGGAGGGGACTTCTCTGTCCCTAGACCTAATAAAATAGGTCCAGACATAGGCCCAAGGCTGTAACATCTTCCTGGGATTTTCCTCAACCAGTTATTTTGGTTTAATTAGTTGGGCAAAGGTTTTAATAGTTTTTGTTTTAGCTGCTGTACCTGGATGGTAAAATATCAGATATTAATATCAAACCCTTTGATATCTCAGCTATGATCACATTGTTTTTATCCATATTAAAAAAGGTATTTCCTCTTTGTGCTTGATTTCCTTATGTATGAAGCTAAATCCAGATTTCATAATATAATGCAATTAATACTTGAGCCAGACTGAAATAGGTTTATCAGTTGTTTGTGCTTATATCCTGAATATGAAATAAGTGGTTTATCTTTTGTAGAGGTTCATCTTATTTTTTTCTGAGACCTTTGCTGAATTGATCCTTAACCTGCTTTGTCAATGAAGCACTATTAAAAGCTGAAAAGAATTGGAGTCTTGACTATTTATGATTTCTTTTGGTTTTGTTTTTTCAGTTTTGGAAACTTTAGTCATGAATAAAAGTCAAACAATTATTAACAGACAGGGATGGGAATAATTATCTTCAAACTGTAATGAGGAATCTTACCTATTTTGGAAGAAAAAAAGATAGTGCATGATGCAATTAATAAAAAACCTCTAAAATGTAAGAAGCAAATTTGTATAAAGGAATAAGGGTTTCTTTCTCTTGTTATTAAGCAAAGGAAAATGAAAATAAACAGGGTCATTTGTATTGTAGTAAGGGATCTGTCAGTACTTGTGTTATGAACTTTTGTTTTTCAGTGTTTATAAGTAAGCCAAAAATGTGAGACACTAACTTTGTGCTATGTTTTAAGCCAAATGGATTTACTTTTTAAATTAAAATCCATTTTGATGCTTTGTACTATAAAATAAAAAGTTGTTCTCCAATGAAAGAAAGTGAGATAAGTATGAGTTATTATGAACAGAGTGCCTGCAAATAAAACTTAAGATGCTATGCTTGTCTTAAACAGTGAAAGAATCGTAGAGCTAACTTAAAGATGTGGTCACTTGTGTTATCTTAGAATAGCATACTTATCATTGCTACACAGTGTGCATGGTTGACAATTTCATGGAAGTGCAGGAGAGTTAGACATATGTTTTAATTTAAATGAAATTTCTGTGGCTAAATTCCATGCATTGCAATGAAAAGTGTGTTGAGTCCACAATTGTGTACTGAATTGTTTAGACCATTTTATATGTGAAGCTTAATTCTTGGAATGAGAATCAGCCTCAGCATTATAAGTATTTGCTGTTTAATGAGCTGTCAGCAAAAGTCCTTGATGATGGCATTCTCAGATCTGTTGACTTTTGAGTACCAGAATTTCCAGTGTCCTGGATTTATTTGGTGTTTCCACATAGTTTAGCTTGTGGTTTGCTAAGTGTGCCCAAAAGAAAGCATGATCTGGTTATCAAGATAGTGTTGGCATTAGTGTTTGGGGTTTCTTCTGTAATTCTGAACAAAGATCATCGGTAATGATAATCATAATTCAGATGATCTGTTCAGTTCAGATTATAATATTTTTAAGGCTACTTAACGTTCCCCCAAACTGTTAGTTCTGTTTTTCTCATACAACATTTGTGTTGCAAAAAAAGGTAATTCTCTGTACATTTATAAGTAGTCAAAGAGATTTTTATGAACAACACTTTAATTCAAAGTACATCAGAGTGCATCTTTTGAGAAGTTTTTTTCTAGGAAATGTGCCACTTGTGCCAGCATTTCAGATATTGACCTTTGGAAATCTTTGTCACTGGGAGCACTAAGTAACTCAATTTTATTTTGAAATGAGTTCTTTGAACTATTTTAAATAACTTCTGTTTCTTCCCTTCATTAAGAAATTAGTTACTCTGACCTTAAGTCTCAGATCCCATCTTAATGTACACGTAGCACAGCTGAATGTCAGGAATGTTATAATTAACAAGGAAAGGACCAAAGCTTGTACACAGCTGCCATGACAGCACTGCACACTGCAACCCTGCAAATTGAGAAAGACATAATGCAGCTGAGCAGCATCTTTGAGGAAATGTGACCATAACTCTGGCATGTTTTCCATACCAGCTTAGACACTGAGCTCCGGAGAGGAGGGACATACAGGATCCATGGACCTGTGTGTGGCTAAAAAGTCTGCAAGGATCAAGTGTTTGGCAACAGTGACCACTGTAATTCAGTATCCTAATGCCCTTTCTGTAGGGTCACAAAACCTTTGTATTGAGAAACAAGATCTGTTTCCAAATGATGAGCCACCAAGAGCACCCCATACCTTGTAATCTTTCACGACTTCCAAACTAGTGTATTTAATACTGAATTTTCTGGCATTAATAAGGCACTGTGTTTAGCTACTGAAACGCAGGTTTTGTAAAGTATAATATTAGTCAAATATTTGTGTATAACAAAAGCATTCCAGTAAAATGGCTTGTAATGAAAATGCTGTTTTTCCAGGATTCTTTGTAACACTTATCATGTTTAATTTAGATTACAAGGGCTACACTTTCCCTGCAGCAGTGCAAAGTGTGAAAGTGATTAGAAACAGATCTGTCTTCTTCAACTGCCCAGGCAGAATAAAAAGAGGGAAGGGGAAGAAAGAAGTGGCAGAAATTAGAGAAAACAAATGATATCTTTGCTGTTTGTGACAGTCCCTGAAGCTTGAGGGAAGGAGAAAAAAATGGAAGATTTATGAGAATTTCTGGATGTATTTATACTTTACCAGTAATCTGGTACTTAACAAGCATTTAGCACAAAAATAGCAAAGCCTATTGCTACAAAGAAATTGTAGCATACTTGCTAGATTTTTATAATCAATCCTTGCTGAGAGACATCAGCTATAAGTGTCAAGGTAGTATTTCATGAACAATTACAGAATACTTAAGTAAAGAATACTTAAAGGTACTACTGGCCAGTGTCCTTCAAAAGATGATTTTTTTTATCATTTTCAGGCTTTGGAGGTTTTGTTCATTTTGTGTTTATTGCTTGTAAGTAGTTGTGTATCTCTGTTTAAGTTAGAAAGAGGTTGAGTCTATTGCTGTCCTCTTTTAATTGACAATCTCAGAATCTTCTAGTAAAGTCAATAAAAGACTTTATCTGCAGTAGATCCTACTTTAAATTTTTGAAATTTGAAGTGTTCAGTACCAAAAAATTGTACAGACAAACGGCAGATTCCAAAGAAACAGTAAACATGCCCAAAAAGCAGCAGTAAGTCTGGAGGGAAAGATGAAGCACATTAACCTCATAATGAAAAATAGTAAATCTGTTGGTTTTATTTTCTGTAAATGCTGACTTTAGGTAACACATAACATAGTTGCTTTGAGCAGATGACAGTTCATGATCTTCAGTGTGGGTTTTTCCTGTTCTAGTTTTTTTTCTAGAGAAAGGTTTGTGTCTTGATTTAATTTAGTGTACACTGCAAATTAAAAGCAGTGTATTTGGAAAAATATAACATAAGAAACATAGATTTTTTTTTTAAAAAAAAAAGCCATTGTAACTCAGCTTGAAGAGAAATGAACAAGAAAGAATGTTTCAGAGTCTATTTCAGTAAATATCAAAAGTCTTGTTCAAAAAAACGCAGATTTTTTTACCCAAAGAAAAATTGAAGCAAAATATGTGCTCATGGTCCAATGGCCTCTTTAAATAGCTTGGAGCTGTAATGTTAAGTGTGTGTTTATTTCTACTAGGTGAATATATTCATAATTACAGTTTATAGACTACAGGAATGGACTTTGCCATGGGCATGCTTGCAGCACTGTTGGGTCTCACATGAATGGGTCATATTTTTCTCTGCATTTTCTCATAATATTGATAGAAAGTAAAAAGCCTAACAAATTTTATAAAACTGACTTGAATAATGCTGATTTAGGAGGCTGAAAGTTCAAGTTTAACTTTGTATTCATAATCTCGGCTCATGCATTCAAGATGCTTTCTACCAGAATAGTTTGGGATCATGACTTGAAAGGCTTCCTTAGATGATACAGGAGACTGCTAGGTAATACAATCAACTTGGCAGCTATGTTTTCTAATATACCAGTGATTATTAAAATATTTTCACCTCATTGATATGTTAAAACATGTAATTCATGTCATTCAAACTCAAGTTCCTTGAGTTTGCAGATTAAAAGATTGGTGGTAAAAGATTACTTCCCTGGAAGGTGTGCAATTTAAATTATCAAGTGATGTAATATGAAGTTAGTGGAGAAAAATCAAGCCATACTAATTAAATGCTTAATAAGTAAAATACTAATTAAATGCTTAATAAGTAAAAATGTTTTGAAACTTTTAACCAACTAGAATAAGATAAAATTCTCAGTTGTTACTTTTTTATTCTGTCACAGGCACCAACTCTTACAGGAAATAGGCCCCATATATTCTGTAGTTACCTACAGAAGACCAGGGGTAATAGTGCTTTATTTTTTCAGCTCTAAGTACAGTTTGTGGTAGACAGATGCTAATGCACTTCCAATACTAGAAAACTAGCTTTTCTCCAGCTGCTTGAACTGGCACATTGATGTCAGTTCCTCCTCATTTTAAGTTCTTGTGGTCTTTTAAATAGATGTGGTGGCAGAATTCATTTTCAGTTGCATACTTGCTCCTTCTGTGAACCAAATCTTACCCTCGAGAGAGGGTATTACAATATTACAAGATAAAAATAGTGAGTTATCTTGGTGGTTCTAGCTCTCAAGGACTTTTACTGCTAGAGGAAGGCTGGGCTTCTCTTGTACTTCTCTAAGTAAATGTGGGTAAAATAGATGCTTCTAATTACTGAAATGTCCGAATTTTTCTTTGTACTCATTCTTTCTGCTCTTGGAACAGATTTCTGCAACATTGCTTAAATTCTTACAATGAAAAGTCAAATTCAAGTTGTGTAACTCGTACTTAAGAGATATTCTGATGTGTTTCCACATTTTCATAAAAATGCACTTTTTGTGATTGCCTATTTGTAAGTAAATCATTCAATTCCTCTTCAAGCTTACAAAAACAATTTGTAGGAAAATCTATGGTAGATTTCAGGAATGCAGGTCAAAAAGCTTATCTTCACCTTTAGAATTGTTCAGCTCTGGATCATTCCTTGTCTTCAATGCATGGAGACTTTTAGCAGAGTTTATATATGAATAGCTAAGTAAATTTAAAGGAAAAAATACATCAAGAGTCAAATTCTTTGCCGACATGAACCAATAGCAATCCTCTTTTTAGGCAGAAAATCTTGTCTGTTAATGTTTGTGGTGTATGATGGACACTAACAGACAAGTCATTTTTCCTCAGATGTTGTATAAATAGAGACGTGACACCAAAATATGTATTTTTGAAGTCTCTTGAGTATCCTCAGGGTATCCCATCTAATCGGTGTCTTTAATACTTGAGATTCTGCTAATTTGTCCTTAGTGTTGACATTACTTTCAAGTAGTTCCTCAAAGAAATTCTTCTTGTGTATTCTCTAGGGAATTGCTAACCTTGAATGCTAGCTAGAGTTTGACAGAGAAGGAAGAAAAATAAACACATTAATAACTTTCATCAGACACCTGTGTTTTAAAAAAAAAAAAAAAAAAAAAAACACAAAGTCAAACACTAGTTGTGATTAAATATCTTCTTTTTTTCCCTCCCATTTCTAAAAGGATTAAAGACCTTCTGCTAAGGATTCACTGGGTCAACAAATTTGCCTTTTCACTGCCCGGTGCAGCTAGGGCAGAGGCAGTTGCTGCTCCGGCCTCCCGCACTGACGGGTGTCAGTTCTATTCTGGGGTACCCACCTACACCAAGTGTGTTGCTTGGTTCCTGCCTACCCACTCCTTGGCCTGTGGCCCTGGATTACTGGTGGTTTTCTTTTGGCTTTAATTTGCTGAAGCTGAACCTGCTGCATGACTTCGATTTGTTGGAGGACTCTGGCGAGGTCGTCTTAAGTGCACTAAAATTCTTCTCCCTTGCAGTTAGCCTTACTCTCCCTCTGCTGCTTTCCCCCTTCCTCCCAAAGGTATGTGTATAAAAGGCTCTGACACGCAGCCAAGTGCCGGCCGCTGGTCCCAGTCCCTGCCGCCAGCATTATGTTTGGTGTTTTATGGAGCAGGAGGCACCACAGGTTACAAACTGCCTGAAGCCCTTTCCCGGCGGGTGCAGCACTTTGCATGGAAGCACGGAGGCCTGTTCCGCAGGGCTCCTGCGGCAGCCGCCTCTCCCCTCAGGAGGCTGCAGGCTTTACCCCAAGCTAGAGCAGAGATTGGAAAATTGCAAAATTACTCAGGGCAGGGGATGATGGTCAGTAAGAGGTCTCAGACTTTGCCTTTGAATAACTTTCTCCGCTTCACTTGCCTTGATTTTTTGCTGGTAAAGTTAAAAAGCTAAGTGCATTTCTTCAGGTCATGCTATTATTCAAGTCATGTCAAAACAGTATTTCCAAATACACTTCTGTTACCAAGGCTTCTGTTATCCTTTTTGCTATTCTTTTTCACATCAGCATTGATACCTGTGTATTTTGTTTCCAAATTCCTCTTTCACCGTTAAGCTCCTGTGCAGGAGCAGAGGCAGGGATGATGGGGACTACTCAGTACCGGCTTCTGAGACACATCACCTGGGAGAGGTTTTCTGTGCTATACTAAATGTTTTCTAAAGTTGCTCCCAGCAAGTCAGCAATACAGCTGAAGCAAAATAGCTGTCACGGGCTGGTGCATGCTGTAGCTGCACTAATGCTGGGTGCTGGGCTGATGGTCTCTGCCTTTTTGGAGTCAGGCTGCAAAGACATACTGGCCATTACAGTGCATTACAGTGCCTAGGGATGTGAGGCCTGACTAATTCACCTCTGACTTCGATGCTATGTCTGTTTTGAGATGCACCTGGCTCCTCTGATTTTCTTTGTGCAAAACATGGAGGATTAAGGGCAACTGTCAGCTGGTTTTCACAGCACACGTATGTAATGACCCTAATGGAGAAACAGGTCATACTCTAATCATCTTGCATTGAAATTACTTTGCTACAGAAATGTTTCACCCCATGATAAGCTGTGACCTTCTGGCCAGGAAATCCTGTATTTGTCCTGTGAACAAAAGTAGTTTTGAAAACATTATTTTGTTTGGTTTTATATGAATTGTGGTGTGATCTGAAAAAATACCTGTAGTATTCTCACTCTACCAAAAACTTGTGAACTAACTTATAAATCCTGGTGTTAAATCTTTGTGAAGGATTTATGAAAATTTTTAAAATAATTTAAACATTATTTATATGTATATGTGAATATACTTTTGCATATAGTGTTTATACTGATAAGAGATGTTTATCAATGTTCTGTTACAGTTTTTATAATGGCTAGTTTTAAAGAAAAGATGCTAGAGGTCTTACTTATATGTGCATTTCATATTAATGTGCTTTAAGTTGACATGTCTCTAGGCATTATGATTGTAGAGAAAAACTTGGAAAACTTTGGTACTGTTTCAAAATAAAATACCTCCAAAATATTGTTGTATAAATATTTGCAATTCCAGTCTATACACTGTCACACATGTAAATACAATCTTCAAAAAGCAACATTCTGTCAAATATTTTATCCCAAACAAATGGAAATAAAGTGTAAGCAATTCAGGTTTTTTCTTTTTTTCCAGATTTTCTCTTTTGCACTGGATTAAAACATAGGTTTTTTTTTTTTGTTTTCCCCCTCTTGTTCCAGTGTAAGGGATGCTGTAATTAAGGTGAAAGGGAAAAAACTATATATCCTTAAATCATGCTTGGCTCACTAAGCATTAGTGCTGTAGGTCTTTTTCCAGGTCCATTTCTAGCTCTGTGGACTGCAAAATTGGTGCAGTCTGATAACATGGAGCTTGGCTTTTTGCATACAATAAGTAACAAGAGATGGTTCTACATACAGTCTATTAAATGCACTATTTTTTATGTACTTGTTTAGTGCTTGGCTTGCCCACAACCCCTCCACTGTTCTCTTTGTCATTGTAAATGACATAGGATTCATGAAAGACGATATAGTTAAACTATGATTTTTTTTGTATTTAAAATAGATATCCTATCCAAAGGTTCTTGCCCTGTATGCACCTTAGCCTCTGTGCTAGCTCACAGAGGTGTATTTAATGCAAGTTGTTATGAAGGTTTTTTCAGGTGTGAAGCCTGGGCGCCCATGTAATGATATCACTCTTCTCCTGTGAACCATGGACAACTGTAGCTCCCAAAGTGATCAGACGTGCACTTGCACTACAAGTCAGGATGTAGAAAGCTGTGTAGTCTCTTGCCAGTGCCTTAATCTTCTTACATATACTACAGTTCAGTATATAATCTAAACTGTAGTATAGGATGAGTTTGTAAGGTGTCACTGATGGCATTCATGGGTTATGTGCATGCAAATTCTGACTTTGCTTCCCAGGCGCCTGTCTGGGGTTGATATTTATGGCAGTGCTACTATAATTTTGTATTAGAGAGTAAGAGTAAGTAAAGTAAGCACTTCTGGGGAACCCTCCACCTTTGATCTTTCAAAGCACTTGACATACCCCAGCAGAGGTTCCTTGGAAATCCTGTGGAGCTGTGGACAAAAAAAGCTTTTGAAACATTACTGAGCGTTGGAAATGCTGTTCAAGGAATCAGGGTAATGTGGTTGTGCAAAGGGGAGGCCTAAGCTTATAAGCGTCAATGGGAGTAGCACCTAGATTCCCGGTTCAGGCAGGTGCATGTATGCAAGTCTGCAAGGAAAAATGTGCATGCTTTAAATACTGTGTGCAACCATGCTGTTTGCATGAGAATCTAAATGAGGACAAGGCAAAACCAGCTCTTTAGACTGCCATTTCCAATCCTACCTTAAAGGGAAAGACCTCAGTTGCCTAGGTAACAAGTCAGGTTCACTCAGTAGAAGTGATTTTATATAATGAAATGATAAGGGGAGAAGAATGATAAATCCACTTGCTCCTTGAACTCCTGTGGGCATATGATCAGAGAGGAAGCTGCTCTATCAATGCATATGGACCCTGCCAAGAAAGCAGAAACCCCCCCACTCAAAACAATGGTGCTTGTTATGGAAGCTTCTGGAAGGGCAAGGGGGAGCGGGCACACCAGTGACCAGCAGGCACCACCAGCAACTGAGAGCCAATCGGAATCGGGCTTTCATGCCTGCAGTGAGCACTGTCAGAGGTGTTCACCCCGGCAGGGGCGGGTGCCAGGGGGAGCCAAGGCTGCTGCTGTGGTGGCCTCCTGCGCAGCTTGGGAGCTGCTGTCTGCCCCTTTCTGGGTGGTGCCATTCACCCTGCGTGACAGGGAAGTCATGTACTTCATAAATGTACCGTTAAAGGGTTGAGTCCATGTAGTGTCTGCATGGTTAATTTTGTCATAAACTGAAATCAGAGCATGACCAGGAATTGTCATATATGCGTGCAGGAGCTGGGAAATAAAACACAGTAGTGAGCAGTTATTTGAGAGTGATCTCTTGTTCTGACTTTGCCACAGTTATTTTCTCAGTGTTTTCCTGAGAGTTTGGATCAGTTTGGACCAGTCTTGATCAGTGCTACCCATTGACACATTTACCGACGAGTGAGTGCTATGCTGCGTGCGGCGTTTCTTTCTTTGTGCAGCCACGCTTAGGAACTGGAAGCCACCAACGATGAACTTCTGGGAGTTTGCTCATGTGCTGATATTACATTAATCTTTTAAAATAATGCAAATTGATCTTGGTTTTGAGTGATACTGTATTTCATAAATCTGCTAAATTTCTTTTCCAACTCAAGGTCATACAGATATATTAGAGACTTTTTTTTTTGCTAAATACGGAGCTCTTCAAATTTTTCATAATATGGAACAAAATGGAGCAGATTTTTATCAGTCTGTTGTTACTTAGCTTTTCTGCTCCTGTTGAAATATCATAACGGTTTTCTTCCTGTGAGGACCCCATTACACAGTAGGAAGCTGGTTTCTTTAAATATATTACACTAAATATCTTCTCCATCCTATTTTTGAGATTCAGTATAATGAAAAATCATTTTTCTATTCTGTTTCCTGTTTCCTGTTTCATCAAATAGTACTTCTTTTTATACATAATTTTATTTGTAAACAATCTCATCTGCTGCACTTCAAAACTGCTTATGTACCTCCTTTTATCACATGATAAAACTAAGGTGAATTCAAAAAAATTTTTTTGACTTTTGAAGAAGAAAGAGGGGAAACAAAGATGCAATCTCACGTATTTGAGGTGATTTCCTTAGTGAAAACGTCTTTGCTTTGGCTCCTAAACAGTGAACACATGATAGGAAAACAAACCCCACATGTACAGTTTGTTACAAGCTAATCCTCTCATTATTATTTTTCTTGCAGGAAATCCTGGCTGACTAAAGTTGGAAGCCCAAGTTCTCGCATAGACCGAACAAACTTTTCTAATGAAAAGGAGATTTCCAAGCTTGATTTCTCAGGATTTAGCACTAGATACTAATGAAGGAAAGCGTAGCTAAAGACAAACAGTGATGTTTCTGCTGCATGATTTTTCTGTGCCTCCATAAAATTGCACAAGACCATTTTGGTGCTTTCTGTGCTACAGATAAGTATAAATGGTCTCTCTATATAATGCAAGAATTTTTAGTTGCTGTATAAGTCTTTATATGACATGAATGCTAGTATCTAATACCTAAAATGCCAATGTCTAATTTATTGTGTATCAAAAGCTAGACAAAAGATTAAAAATATCAATGACTATCTGTGCACAGTGAGATTTGTTATACATAAACACACGTAAACTAATCATTACACTGTAAAAGCTTCACATTTCAGATGCAAAATAATAAGCCAGTTATGTTTTGCTGTTTGTAATTTCTCCAAAAATATTTAATATGTTACACTGTAAACAGAACTAGAACATTGAATGATGTATTCTAATAGCTCTATATTGTAAATTATATTGCCTGTAATAGTTAAAATGTAGCAATAATCTGTAATAAATGTACTTTGCTTCAGAAACTGAGATGTTTCAATTATGGTTTAGAACTTTTCAGTGGTGAAGCAGATAACTTTTTGCAGTCCTGTGCCACATGCTCTAGGTGAGCCTGGGTGTGCAGGGGGGTTGGACTAGATGACCTCTAGAGGTCCCTTCTAACCCTAAGCATTCTATGATATTTTCTTGTTTACCTACAAACTTGCATCCATATTAACTCTAAAGGTAATTTCCATCTTCTGCTTTTTTGATGCTCTTATTAACTGAAGAATTTAATTTTTCCTTACAGATTAGTGTTTGCTTCTCAGTTATGGATATACGTCAGAAACTGAGCCAACAAGATGCACCCACATATATCAATCACATGAATGAGCTTTTGAAACTTGACAGTCACATACTTTGAATAAATATTGCCCAAGTCTTTGTGGTATTAGGGTCTCATATGTACTGCTCTTTTCACAGGCACCAAGGAGTCTGTCAGTGCTGGAACTGACCTCTACCCTCAGTTCTAAAGTAGTTCCCCTCTCCCACGCCTAGTGTGTGCTGGAAGACTTTGCTTAAATCTTTGTGGTATGTCCAAGCAGGCATCAGGAGACCTGGCAGCACCCTAAGTTAACTAAGACTGGCATGATGGTGCCATCCTGGCAGCACATGCCAGCTGCTGCCCTAAAGAAAAGTCTGCACTGGGAAAAGCTCCGTAGCGCTGCTGCAGTAAGGGCAGGGACCGTGAGTCCAGGCATGTTCTCTGCGTACAGAATGCACTAGCATTTCCACTGCTGTTGGGTACCTCTTCTTAGGGCAGACAGTCTTCTTGGACAATATCCTCAAATATGCAGTTCTTTTACTTTGGAAAAGGGCATTTCATAATTGAAATATTGCATGTTTTCATATGTGCAGAGCAAGGTGTGTACAGAAAGGTGTATTTCTACTGGCTACTGGATTAATTTTCACTGGGACTTTGTGCATAAAGTGCTAAAGACTCCTTTTGAGAATTTACAGGAGTTATTTATAAACTGTTATAGTTCAAAACATAGTTGACTGCTGTGATGATATACAAGCATCCTTTGTTCAACTCTAATGGTAAATGGCAAAGTTCAAGTATAGTAGTAGCTCAATAATTCTTTGAAAACTGTATCCTGCCAAACTTAAGTGGTTTACGATTTGCTTGGAGTTACCTGGCAGAAGACACACACTCTGTTAAAGGTGTTTCCATCCAAGTTTGTTTGTTCCTGTTTTGAGCAAGAATGCCAGAGAAAGGCAGAAAGTAGAAGGGACATTAGGTGTATAGGAAGAGGATATTAAATTATTGTTTTGGCGCGTTTGCGTGGCTCGATGCTCACAAGAGCTCACTAACGTCACCCTGGCTCCACTGGAAATGTAAAGCTTGGGCAGCTGTTAAAACAGCTATTAAAGCTTTTTTTTTTTTTTTTTCCTCTGAGAAAAGTCCTTCTGGAATAATTCTAGAAAGTTGAAAGATGAAATTTGTGTGTAAATTATTTCTTGCATATTGAAAAGCCCAAAATTTTAAGGGGTATCATGAATGCTACACTGAAGGTTGTCAGAATGCTTTTTTGAACTAGGGTGTTTCAGAAGAAGATACTTCTTATTTCTAGTATTTTCTACCTACTTTTTTCTAATCTTAAAAGTATTAAATCTAGTTGCAGCGTTCTATGCACTGTATACTGTAGGTCAGATTTCTTCTTCAGTCTTATTTGTGTTCTGCTACAAACATTGCAATTGGTTTCCTCTGTATCTGTGTGATAACATTTTCTGTTTGTAACTGCAAAAGGATTGCACCCATAATCACCCTCTTTGTTTGTAAGTCAACAAACACTGATGCTTTCTATTTTCAACATCTACTTCCTTCACACACTTCAGTGATATGACAAGAGGCAAATGCATGCAAGATTTTTAGTGAGAAATTTAGCTCCTCTTTTTTCCTAAGTGTTTTTTTTTTCATTTTTTAAACTAAAACAAATGTATTTTATGTACTGTGCCATAACATATCTTAACAGAATTTTCTAACATAATCTGTTTTTTTCATTCTTAAAGTAGATAAGATATTGCTATCCAGGTAAACACTGCAGATATGTAATGTTTCTAAGGAAAAGGGGAAAAAACACATTTTCTGCCTTCAAAAATTTGGTAAGTTTTACACCAGTTATACCTGTGGAATCCACCCATGTGGACTTTCCTGATGCGAATGGGCAAAAGCATCTCATCTTGCCCCGTGCTCTGTCATTCCAACTGAAGGTGGAGACCCAAGGTAGTGATCCCCGTAATAATAATAGATAATGTGAAAAAAAACATACTTCCCGGTGAATTTGAAGGTTAGTGAGGTCAAACACCCTCTCTTATCAAGATGATTGACTAATACTTGACATATGAAGTGGCGCTGGCATCCTGATGGATAGGCAAAGGGCCACAGCCTTTATCCAAGTGATCCCTGATATCTAGGCCCTTTAAAAAGCATGGAAATCAAAGACAAATTGGCAATTTTGTTCTTACTGTCATCACATAGACATGTTTTATTCATGTAGATGCCTGTATAGCTACCTGTAGCTAATGGGGTCCCCCAGGGGTCAGTCCTTGGTCCAGTCCTGTTCCATTTATTCATCCATGACCTGGATGAAGGCACAGAGTGCTCCCTCAGCAAGGTTGCTGATGACACGAAACTGGGGGGAGTAGCCGATACCCCAGAGAGCTGCGCTGCCATCCAGAGGGACCTGGACAGACTGGACAACTGGGCCCTGAAAAACCTCATGAAATTCAACAAGGCCAAGTGCAAGGTCCTGCACCTGGGGAGGAATAACCCCAGACACCAGTAGAGGCTGGGGACTGACCTTCTGGAGAGCAGCTCTGCAGAGAGGGACCTGGGTGTCATGGTGGATGACAAGTTGACCATGAGGCAGCAGTGTGCCCTCGTGGCCAAGAAGGCCAATGGGATCCTGGGCTGCATTAAGAAGAGTGTCTCCAGCAGGTCGAGGGAGGTGATCCTGCCCCTCTACTCAGCCCTGGTGAGGCCGCATCTGGAGTATTGTGTCCAGTTCTGGGCTCCACAGTACAAGAGGGATGTGGAGCTGCTGGAGAGAGTCCAGCGCAGGGCCACAAGGATGATCAGGGGCCTGGAACATCTGCCCTATGAGGAGAGGCTGAGGGAGTTGGGCCTGTTCAGCCTGGAGAAGAGAAGCCTGAGAGGGGATCTAATCAGTGTCTATAAGTACCTAAAGGGAGGCAGTGCAGAGGATGTTGCTGGTCTCTTTTCAGTGGTGGCCACTGACAGAACTAGAGTTAATGGCCACAAACTGAAGCACCAAAAGTTCCACAGGAACTTAAGGAAAAATTTCTTAACAGTGAGGGTGACAGAGCACTGGAACAGACTGCCCAGAGAGGTTGTGGAGTCTCCTTCTCTGGAGATCTTCAAAACCCACTTGGATACAGTCCTGTGCCACGTGCTTTAGGTGACCCTGCGTGTGCAGGGGAGTTGGACTAGATCATCTCTAGAGGTCCCTTCCAACCCTAAGCATTCTATGATCTATGATCTATGATCTATGATTTGTCCAGGCACATAGGCAGCTTGAGAAGTAACTTGTTTTATGCACCGGGAAGCGTTCAGTGTTTTACACGTGGTGGCACCTGCCTTGCTTGTGGGTATGTACAAACAGGTAGGTCTGTTTCCCCAGGTGCACAATGGCAGCGAGCAAATAATCTGCCCTTTCCTTAGGGATAGGCTGTGCACAAAATGGGGCTTGTACTGGCTGCAAGAAACAGAATAGATGGAAGCTTCTAAGTAGCTGATAGGAGGAGGTGTTGTCAAAAGTTGTTTAAAAAAAGTACTGTAGAAAACAGTGTGTTTTTGTTGCTGTCCTAAAAGGGCTATTATAGAAGAACAGATATCAGTTTGTTTTTTATAACTTGGATGACTTTTTCCAAGACCATTCAAAGTAATTACTGTTCCTTGTCTGAAAGATCCTTCAGATCTAGGCAGGATGCAGTCCTGCAGCCGGAGCAGGACAGGGCTTAATGGTGAGCTTGTGGCATGGCAGGAGGTAGTGGCAACTTGGCCTGTCAGCTTCCTGCGGAGGATGCTGAGGCTGCACACGTACTATTAAATTCAGGGATTCAGGGCTCATCTGAGGGATGGAAGGATCTGCGTAAGACACCTTCACATTTTGGAAGATTTTCCCCTCTGTAGTATTTAGTCACTTTGAAAAATTTTTCCATGCTGTAAATCACATGTTGTTGTGTTGCCCTCTGCAACATTAAATATTGCAAAGTTAATCGCAAAACTCTGTTATGTCAGTTAATCAACACTTCCAGATAATGAAGTGTTGTCATGCATTACCTGTATAGCATTAATACTCATTTATTTAGTTCTCAGACTGTGTTAAAATACCATATATTCAAAGTCATTCAGTTTGTGGAAATACAGTATGCGAAGAACGTCAGAGCCGTATCTCTAGATTTAAAGAAAACAGCACAGATCTTGAGGAGCCAAAGAATTCCTGTGGTAGGATAGTAAAAAGTAAGAACAGTTGATTAATTAGACATCAAGACTAAACTGAAACTGTTTTCCTTCCTTTTCTACTACTTATTAATATCAGTCACTTATAACTGTAAATGCCATATTTATGTATTTATTTATTTTAAAATAAGATCTAACAAGAGCAAGTTCTGAAAGCACTTTGACTCTATCCCCATGTCTGAACAAGAGTTCATACCCAGTGGGAGTAGAAAAGCCAGTATTCAGTGGTCTGAGAGTTGGATCTGTTGAAAGCCTCACTTCTCATGAGTGTTAGAAACGGAATTTTACGGATTTTAAAGCTGCCAGACAGCTTTAACATGGATTTCAGTTCCCTCTGTTCTTGTGGACAGCTGTGGGAAATTGTTCCTAGAGCAAATTAGAACAGTTTACAAGTTTACCTTCTATTAATTCTTACCGAAACAAGATCTGAAGCTTCTGAAGTATGAGGAACAAGTAAAAGTCCAGTCACTGTGTGATCAAGGGATTCTCAGCACATTCGAAAATCAGGTAAAAGTCAATATAGTTCTCATTTTTGGAATATGCAGAACTGTCCAGCTTAAAAGGCTTGAAGCTTTTTGAAGTCTCTCCCCTCTTTTTTCAACGTATTTGTGAATTTTGGATAATGTTTACTTTCTGGAAAGAAAATTTTGTGCCTAGCATTATTTGTATTCCTCCATAATTTAACACTTTCTCATCATTAACGGCTAAAATGCGACTTGTTAATTAAAATCAAAGCTTAACTTCTAGATGGCCAGAAATTTTCAAAAATTTACAGTTTTAAGGTGTGAAGAGATGCATAATAAGAACTGTGTATGTTATTTTAAGATAAAGTAATCAGTGAAAATACTGAGCAATCATGTTAATTATACTTGTACAGTGGTAGCAGTAGTATTCATACCACTGTAATTAAAGAATAAATACTTAAATCTCTACAAAGGAGTGAACATAAAATGAGAGAATTCTGCCACATCAGGGATGATACAATCTTCTATTATGCTATTTACTGTCAAAGCTCACAGTGTCATGATGAAGAATGATACAAATATTATGTTATACCTACTCATTCTTCAGCCTTTTTATGGAAAGAAAGGTGCTGGTATTCGCTGCCACACTTTCTCCTACATGGCACCAATCTGTCACTTTCTATTTCCCTGACATCCTTTGGAGCTGCCTTTCTCTGCATTCTTTATTCTTAGAAAACTGTATGCATGTTTGCTGCGGAATCCTCTTACTAGAGAGAATGAAGTGGATTAGTCAAGAGAGCTTACTGATTAATGCATAGCTACCTACTACTACCAGCTGGAAAGTACTCTAATTTGAAGGGAACATTGACTTGTAATGCAGGAAGATTGGGAGGGGGGGGCGGAAATAGTTGTGTACTGGAATTTAAAAAAAAAGTTTGTACAGTAGCAAATACTATAAATTGGAATTTATGTAGTACTGCTCGTCTTCTAAGCTCTGGCTAAACATTATTTATCTAATCCTCGGAACCAGAGGGTACTATTCTGCATCACTGGATATACGATGGAATACATTGTACAGACTTAAAATAACTACTCTTCTCTCAGTTCATTCAATATTAATACTGACATTATCATAACTGAATAATAAATACTGCAATGGAAGTTCAAAGGAGGAGCAAGCGTGGTTTTGGTTAAAACAGTCTATTGCATGGGCTGTAAAATGAATTAAAAGGTTTTACCAGGCAAAATTCTATTCACATTTAAATCTTAACAGGAATGGTGTAAGTAATTATGAACATGTTAGTTCTGCAATTAGCTGCAATTAGCTGTTAACTTCTGCAGATAGGAAATTTGCTGTAGTAGTTTATGTACATAAATAGAAATATAAACACACATAAATATCTTCTTTTACGATTCATTTCATAAATCTGGTATGAAATGCAAGCACCTTTGGATGAGCAGACAGCAGCACTAAGAACTAGAACCAGCATTAGTGGAGGAATGAGAGAAGCTTGGCCAGTAGCATTAAAAACAACATCTACTTTTTGAAAAAGTACAGTGGGCTTTTGTGGCTGTACAGAGCAAATAGCTTTTTGTTCTTAACTAAAGCTCCTAATTTCTCAATTTTAGGAATAGTTATGTCTTGTAACATTTTCTCCCCCATTTGCTGAAATGACTTGCCCTTGAATGTGGACCATACCCACTTTCTAAATATCTTTCTCAGGAAGCAGTTTTATATCATAACCATGCCCTGGTGTCTAGGCTGTTATTCCAGAAAGAGGAGATGGATGCCCCTTAGGCCTACGTAGGACCCATTATTTTCCCTCATTTTCTGATGTGCCTAGTACACTAAAAGCAGATTGAATCAAATGTACCCAGGATGCCCAAGTTTCTCTTTTAGCTGAAAGCTCACTTGGCATTCTCTTGTATTTGGCAGGGAGATAACAAAATAAACAAAGGAGAGACACAAGTCCTGTCCTGGAAGGCACGAGCTTATGTTCCACTGGAATTCTGCCATCGACTCCAGGGAGAACAGGAATTGGTCATGCGACTGGAAGAACATTAGTAGGCAAGGAAATGCATTATTAATGGGTCAGGGTTAGAGAAGCTGTAAATAAGATAAAGACACTTAAGTCCTTTTTTTTTTCTTTTCTTTTTTTTTCTTTTCTTTTCTTTTCTTTTCTTTTCTTTTCTTTTCTTTTCTTTTCTTTTCTTTTCTTTTCTTTTCTTTTCTTTTCGGTGATTGGCTTTGTGTTTTTTCTACTAAAATAAGTATCATTATGGCTTCAGAAATATTATAAAAGCTGATCTTTCCTTTATGAAGTTCGTCACATAAAAATGTCAGACACTGTGTTATCCCAAGCAAAAAAGCAGTTACTGATCTGTAGCTGTGAAGTTGCTCCCCAAAGAGTGGGAGCAGAGATAAATGAATACAGTCAGTCCTGAGAAGTGTTGATAGAAAAAAAGCAGTACGAATTCCAGCAGAGACAGGAATGGTAAATAGAGAAGGAATTGCATTTAAAAAAAAAAAAAAAGCTGAACATGTAGAATTTCACCTGAAGTTGTTTGAAGCTTCAGGCAGTGGTATCACTGAAATTAGGTTTTGGTGAGCATGAAAGGAGAGGTCAGAATGGCATTTCAGCTGTTACAGTCTTATCTCTATGGATGGCAGCATCTTGGTGATCTGTCAGGTGACATCTCAGGACATTCGATACTTGCTACAAGTCTCATGATGAACATCATCTCTCGCTGATGTGTTCCTGTGTTTTTTTCCCTCTCCTGTTTTAGACACGGCTAGTTTCATAAACTTCCCGTGGCATACCCTGCTGCACTGTGCGACTCATGCACTGCTCAACAAAATCTTAGTACCAAACTGGAAAGTATGCATAGACTGCGGTGTGTGTGTCTAGGTAAGGGGAAGTGTAACAGAAAATGGCTGTGTCGGCAGTCGGGAAATATGCAGACAAAAAAATCTGCAGATCAAGTTAAAACCCATTAACAACTGGCTGTATAATAGAGAGAAAATCTGTGCAGTTATTTAAGTTTGCTGACACTTTCAAACCAAAATGATGACTAAATAGTAATGTGTACTCAAAAGAATGAGCGATATACCAAGATGAATAGGATTTAGGCACTGTTTATCACAGTTAAGCCATAGCCTGAATACCATAATGCTGATTACTTGAATTCGTTATGCAGGCAGTATAATCTAGCAGTCAGTAATGTGCCTGTGGGTAGGAAGAAATTATTTCTATCATTTTAAAACTGAGTTGTAGACATAGGGAGATTTACAAGATTATGCTTTCACTTGTTTCCCAGATACTCGTGTTTGTAACAACCCTTCTGCCTGAAGCAAAGTCCATTAAACCCCCTGAATTCTCATATTCCACTGGAATTGTGGAAGAACTATGTAATTCATTATTGCTGGTATTGGAAGAACTGTGAAATTCATTATTGCTGATGAAGGATGTACTTTCTATATTCATCCTTTGCCAACATTGTGACATTAACCTGGTGTGGAAGCTGAAAATACCTTTATTGGTAACTCCGGACTCTTGGCTCTGCATTTGCTGGGCTGTGATGAGCCTGCGCTGCTTTCACTGGTGAAGGGCCTCCCGAAGCTTTCTTGCCTAGGAACATCAGATCAATAGTCATACTTAATGCCTTTCAACTGCCAGTCACAAACCACTTTATCAAAACTGGGAAGTATGATTTGCCAGGCATGTGGAAACTGAGGCAAAGATAAACTAAATGGTTTGCTCCTAGTCATTCCATCTATAAAAAGGGACCTTTACATATTAGACAAGATGCCTTTAAAACACCAATTTTCGAAATGAATTAGGTAAATTATCCTGAAAATACTGAGACTGCATGTCCACCTATGAGAAATGTTTGCAGCTTTTCAGCCAGGAGAGCAGAGCAGATCATGATGAATCAAATCTGCAGTGTGCATTTTGCACCTTCCACCCTCTTACACTGAAGTGTATCAGCTAAGTGTTCCGTATGCACATGCAGGGTGGGTGGCAGTGACTGCTTTTAACCTTGCAGACTGTCTGTGATATAAGTGGTCGCTGGGAACTATTTTAGTGTCTGATGTAAAGGCTAATTAATCACTTCAGTAGTGCAGCTTTAAAAATAGTGTTGGGTTAAATTGAAGAAGAATTCTGCTGCCGTAGACCCGTAAATCCCTTTGACATCTGTAAGCAGGGCAAAATTTTACTTTCCATTTCTACATGGTACATTTTTCTTCCCCCCAACCCCAACCAGTTCCCTCTAATGAGTCATACACATCATCCTCTTCATCCTGATAGTAACGGATTAATGAGAATGGGCAGAAATAAAACCCTGTAGCAAACCAGCTACCTATCTGGTGAATAACAGCTATTTACCTCCCAGTAGCACTTTTCACTCACTGGTTGGTTTTATACTTTTGTAGCTAGTATTCATACAGTGTGCACAATGTACATACAGAATGGAACCACACAGGAAAGCAAGGAATTGTTTTATGTACCCTTCCCCCCGTCCTTTTTAAGCAATGGTTGCTACTTATTTATATTTCTTTTAAAGCTGCCAATGGGAAAATGGAAATACTAAAAGCTGTATGATATGGCTGTGGTAATGAAAATGATTTAATAGGCTCAGGACAGGCTTGCCATGAAGCAAATCACAGTAGAAATGCAACTCCTCTTCAGTCCTAAGGGAGAGTCTTGGATACATTGTTTTGCTTAGCAAGTCCCTAAGATAACATATTCAAGTAGTCTCAGGAAGACAAAGAGTCCAGAACAAGGGCCAGCCTGCTGAAAATGCTGTGATGTGTCAGTTCTAAAAACCCTTAATAATAATATGCTGTCTTTGCTCCCATCACTGCAAAGTGGGAGCAAAAAAAAAAAAAAAAAGAGAGAATTTGGTTCCCTGTTGCTACTGCAATATAAGGAAGCATTAACTTCTGGAGAGTAGGAGGCAGACAGAAAAGCTCCTCTTCACTGAAAGTTAAAAGCATTTAAGATGTTGGCTGTACATTATTTTCCATCAGAAAACTCTAATGTATCAAACAGAAGAAATGAGGGCAAATACCCTCACAGTTTTTAAAATATGCTTTTGTTTAGACAGTAAACAAAGAGATCCAAAAGCCAAAGCTATAAGAAAAAATTCTCAAGAGAAGGACCTATTAATAAATAACCTGAAGCAACCACTAAAATAATGTGAAGAAACAAGCGCTTAAGAAACAAAAATTCCCTTGCTATATGAAAAAATAGGCAAATATCTTCTTAAGCATACTTCTCTTATGCCGCCACCCATAGTATCAATGTATATTTTATCTTGATTTTATCTTGATGCAATACTTTCTTGCTCAATATTCATGGACTGTCTAGTTATGTTTCTGTATATTACAATTCTTTCATAAGTAATGGTGGTTTCAGTGAGATCCTACCAACTAACTGCTTCATTTTCACTTCCCCATTAATTCCTTTTTCCACAAACATCCCTTTTTTCATATTTTGAACATCTGAGCTGTGTTCCATTTGTCTGCCAGAGAGATGTTTATTCTCAGTCCAAAGCGGAATTTCAGATTTCTGTTTCTTAGTTACCATTTTCCTTCACCCAAGACCTATATATTTGGGCATATGATGCTCTGACAACCTGGAATTTCAAGAGGAGCAGCTTAAAAAATTGAAACATCTTAAACAGTTCTAGAAGTCCTTTAAAATATGCTGCAGACACAACACTTGGGACAGTATGTGGCATCTGTTCCTGCAATAGGTCATCCTTAATACAACATCTGTACCCTCTGTACACCAAATATACTTCGTGCACAATTGCTGCACAAAATCTGAGAAAATGGTTCTCTCATTTGCTCTGGGGAAGTGCGTTCTGAAGGTTGTCCAAGCAATGCCAGAACTAGAAATAGAAGCAGCACTTTTCTCTTCCAATTCTCCTCCGTTTCTTCTGTGTCCCTTATAGTCACTTACCCATATGAATAAATGCAGTTGGTCATGACCTGCTCCTTTATCCAGCTCTCTGCTGTGATCCGGTAAAGAGCTTGTTGATGAGAAATCATGCAGTACCCTGTGAACCTTGTATTTCTGTGATCTTCGTTTCCTCCAGGGAAAGCCAACAGCCCATGCTCGCTTTTCTCTGCTCTGCCTTTTGGCATTTGTAACTGAATTGTAATTCATGCATTTATAAGGTACTTTGTTTCCTTCAAGCATTTCTTCTAAGCGTGCACAGTCTTATCTCCTGGGTATAGCCCACTCCCTCCAATTCCTACTTCTGTCCTTTACAAGACCGCAGACCATTCCTATTCTTCACTAGACCTCTTGTCTCCATGTAGAAAAAGCCTCACAAAAAAGGAAGTGTGCATAGGCCCCTCTATTTTCTGCAGCAAGAAGATCCAGAAGATCGTAAGTCACACCTTGAGTTTGCCTGACAAAGGTACAAATTTTTCCTCTCTACCCGCAAAATCTGTGACTAGCAATTCAGAAGCATTTGTGTACACAGTCACAGCCTAGATATGATGGGACAGGTTGTGCATTTACAAGGTATGCTCTTCCATAGAGAGAAGGGAGTATATATAACATATAGTGGATCTGTATATAAAAAAATTGCCCTCCAAATCACACCAATAACACTGCTTTAGGAGATTAGAGAGACCTGGATATCAGATTAAGTATCTTACTACATTTCCCAAAACTGGAGATAACTGCAGCATATATCATAAGGAAATAACTCTGAAATATAGGCTGTTCTACGCTGAACTCCTTTCTGTTTTTTTCAGTCCTTTGTTGCTTCAAGTTTGAGTTTTCATATCTTAATGGCCAATTCTAAGACATTTCCTTCTCACCAGTCTTTTTTTAGCTCCCTTGAGTCTGAGGTCAGCTAGAGTTTTATAGTCTACTGTAAACTCCCAGAAATCTTTGCAGCTCTGTGCTGTCTCTCTGGGATTTGTCTTTCCATTTTATTTCAGGCTTCCACCGCTGATACAGCTTCCTGCGTAATGCCTTATAGTTTTCCCCCTCTTTCATCTCCTCTAGCTATTTCTGCTTTAGTTGATAGCGATCACTGATGTCTTAGGCTTCTGCCTGCACTGTGGTTACAGTCTCTATCAGAAGTCCGGTCTCAACAGCTACACTCGAGTGGATACTTGGGGGTGATATTCCCTGACAGTGTAATACCACTGGGGATTGCATTACCCAGGCATGCAGAAAAGAGAAAGTGCCTGTCTAGCCTAATAAAAGAAACATGAGTTGAAAAATAGAAGCCAGAGGTAGAGATAGGGTTGAGCTCATCAATCCCAACATACTCTTCCACTTTAAAATCTTTTCTTGTATAGGAATATTTAATATTATTTTATTTTCACATTATGCTTCCTCAAGTAAGAAAATTCTAAGGCAAAGCAGCTTTGTTGGCTCAGTACATTTGATCCTCCTCACTGAGGGCAGGGTACACAATGCTGTTCTTGCAGACTGAGGCTTAGGAGAACACACTCCAAAGAGGGCAAATTGTAATGGCCAAATTGCCAACATTTAGAATAACCAGTCCATTAGGAAAATGCTGGCATGGGCATCACCATGGCAAGCACATGCTACAATTATAATTTGGGAGTGATAAAAGGGAGTCCTGGACAGGTCTATTCTGCAAGAGCTGACTTGAGCAAGGAAATTTTGCAATGGTGCAATGGAGGTAGTTTTTGTAGGCATTTCAGAGTAATGAAGCTGTCACTTATTGATTAGAATTAGTTTCCTTCCGTCTGAAAGCTTTTCCATAAAGCTTGTGAGTTTTTTTTCTATAAGCATTTAGTGGGTTTGCATCTGCTCGACTTGTTCTTTTCTCTCATTACAAAGAAAATTTTGACATTAGTATTAAAAAAAGGTGTACAACATTAGGAAAACTGGATTTCAGAACTGACCAATGGGTTTAAATTAGTTTAAGGTTAGAGTCAAGTGAGTTTAATACAAGAAAATAAAATTACATGAACAAGGCCTATTTCTTCTCCAACCTGCTTTACAGTAAATAGACACAGACTCATTAGGTTCCAAAACTTAATTATCCTTCCCTAATGAGCACCACCTCCCTCTTCCCCAGAGACCCTACAAAAGCTTTGAGCAGATCCTGCAATCCTCTCCGAGGCAATTGGCTTGCCAACCAACAACTGGAAACCCAGTGTCCCACCTCATTACCCTCTGCCTTTCTTTCAGAAAGCCAGAATGACTAAATTCTTCCACAAGATACCAAGCTTACTATTTTTTTTTATTCCTGGCAGAGATACATTGCGCAATTTTTCCTCTGGGGCTTTAATATTGAATGCGAACACAGTGCGCATTTACACAAATGCTGCAATTCTAAATCTGCAAAGAATTTAACAGCCCTCCTAGTGTAGCCAGTGTATGCTTGTTTCTCTTCCAGATTTCTTTGTGGGAAGAAGTGGATATGAAAATTAGAATTTGTGGCCTTGTCTGTACTGAGAAAATGTACCAATAAAGTCCTTTTTTTTTCTGCAGGTGAGCTGTGAAATTAACCTTATTCCTTTTCAGACAAACTTATTTCTCAGGACTAAATAAGGACTCTGAAGGAAGTACTATCTGCGTTTGTCTAGGAAGAAGATGAGTAGCCTCCAAAAGGGTAATGGGGAGAATCATGTTTCTTGCCATGGTTAAATCTGTCTGTGATAATGATTTGGAGATTGGGCTGTCTATAGAAACTTTGTGCTTGAGGTCAGATTCTTCGTTTTTAACTAATTTCAGCTTGGATCTGAAACAGTAGCCAGGTGCCTCTTGTACTCCAATCTTGATGTGAACTGGAACTATAAAAGGAATAGTCTGTTGAGGCTGTTTTTACCAGGCTGTAAGCACATGGGTGCCACTTGAGAGGTGACAAAGCAACTAGGTGGTGGAGTTCCTGACCTTCACCAAGAAAGTGGCCTCACTGACTTCTTTACAAAATCCTGGTACAACTAACCAGAATTAGGAGAACAGTGAGATCAAGCAACTCAGCATATGTAGGATCAAGGAACATGTGTATTAACCCAGATCCCCTCCCTGACCGCGGAAGGGGCAGAAACCTAATCTATCAAGGCCATTTATGTCAATCAATAGATATGTCTCCACTCTCTACAATACAGTGTTGTGCATGGACAGTCTCCATTCAGCAAATGCTTCCTCACAGCCAAATAGGAAGCCTCTGCTTAATGCACACTCTAGAGCTGATCTCAAATTCTGTTCTAATTGCCCACGTGATTCAGGCTGGAGTAGGAAGTGGGGATATGAACCAACAGCCTATGTGAGCAGGAAGAGAGGAGAGGAGAGGAGAGGAGAGGAGAGGAGAGGAGAGGAGAGGAGAGGAGAGGAGAGGAGAGGAGAGGAGAGGAGAGGAGAGGAGAGGAGAGGAGAGGAGAGGAGAGGAGAGGAGAGGAGAGGGCTCCCTGGGGAGCACAGGCCCCGCTGCGCTCGATCCACATCTCCATGTAGCTCAGTCATGCTCATGTCATGCTGCCTCCCGGGTCTCCTAGCAACCACGCACGAGCAGCCAGGCCGGAAGAAGCATGGGCAGAGCCCGACCGGTCTTTGGAGCGCTCTCCCCATCTCCTTGCCCTCACCAGCGCAGTCTGAATCGCTCTGGGCACCACCGACCAGATCCTGGAGATCGGTGGGTGACAATCTCTGAAAGGCTGTAACCCTCTAGGATGAGGGTCCACATATGGGAAAGCAGCTGCCTCTTACAACAGCTTTTCTTGTGTCAACAAGAAAAGGTTTATAGGTACCAGGCATTGATGTGGGTCCCATTACATTAGGGAGTTTGTAGACACAGAACAGAAAACAAAGGGTTTATTCCATAGACCTTATAATTCACATAAGAACTGAGATCCAAATAAAGAGCATCATTTTGGGGCCTTGGGGTCATCGGGGTGCCTTGGCTATCTTTCTCAAAGGCATTTCCTAAATCAAACCAAGTATTTTGTACCTTTTTTTTTATATTTCTCCCTGTCTTTTCTATTTTTGTTTGTTTGTTGTTGATCTACTCTCAGACTGGATAAACACAATTTCAAAGAAATTTCAAAATCCAAAGGATGGAGACATTATACAGAATTACTCTTATAAAGTAAGATATTTCCTGGAAAAGCCTTCTGTGTTTTTTTTTTTTTTCCATTAGCAAGTCTTTCATTACAGGATTAAAAACTAAGCTCCTGCCTCCCTCATTGCTTCCCCAAATTAGGTTTTCATAAGACCTTTTATATGTGTTTCTAAGCACCGCAGGTCTCACCTCTTCTGGCATTACTGGAGAAATATGGATGTTAATAACACTACCCCTTTCAGGGTCATCGACTACATTTAGGAACTTTGGCAAAGACTTTCCTAGGAAAGTATAGGAATGTATGTTTTATTCCTTCATCTCTTTTATTTTTTTTTGCAATGATATTATTAACTTTAGTTGAAAATATTTCGGGCCTTATAGTAGAGGAATTAGAGTCCAAGTCATGTTAAATCTTGAAGAATAATCCTCCTTAGATCCCCTGAGATCCTGTCTACCATGCCTAATACTGAGAGAGGAGTTAGCCTTGTAATGGAAACATGGGCCTGTTAAATCCCTAGTCCTCGCATGTAGTGTCCACAGATGAGCCCCGCATCCTCTGGAAACGCTGAGGCTTCTGCAATATGGGGCTATTGGAAGAGCCTGAAAAGATTGTCATTGAGCCTGAGGGCTCAAAACTGACATAAAAGCTTCATCCCCTTGGCATTCCTTCGTGTTCATGTGCAGCTGTAGTTATAAGATTACTTCATTATAAACTGTGCTTCAGCACACAGACAGTAAGATGAGTATCAGACAGAAAAGCAAAAACATCTGCTGGAAATCAGTGAGCAGATTATTGACCATGGTTCTGGCACCTCATTATCTCTCCCTTCCACAGAAGTCATCACTGCATTCCTAGTGATTTACTATGGAGGGGAGGTAGCCAGCAAAGTAGGGCAGAACGATCTTGTCTCTGAACCAGACCTCAGGGTCCAGTCCTCTATCTAGGAACAACTTGTGGTCTCTACATAGCCACAGTTATGGTATCGTTTTCACTACACGCATTGCTCTGTGAAGCAATTGGTGGGGGGAAAGAGCTAGGCAGAGCTAGATAAAAAGTAACAGAATGAAGGACTGTGAACCCCAAGAATGGTCAGTTCTTTTGTGCTCAGCGTATTCTAGCTCTTTTCCTTCCCTATGAAGATAATAGTGGGAATACCTGTGTTATCTCCAGATTATTACAAAATTAAGAAAAATAATAATACAGTGCCAAACTTCCTGCTTTACCTTTCTAGTCTGCAGTTAAACGAGAAATGAACAGAAAATGAAAGAGCTAAAAATACTCTGAGGATCAAGGTCACAAGAATATGACAGCTTATTCTTAACAAAATCAGATACATACATGTAAGTTGTCTGGAAGCTGAGTGTGGAAGGTGTAGCAACAGGAGAAGTATGAATGATGCAAATTTTTGGGGTGATTTTTTGAGATTCTAGGAGCCAAGGGATTATCTTCAGTGATAGAACATGCATAAAAAAATTCATTCCTGAAATGTAAGTGTAGAATTTCTGATATGAAAATGTTTAAATTCCAGTAAAAACATCATTTGTGTTGTAGCCTGCAGTTTAATGTCTGTCAGTTTAATGATTTTAGAAGTTTTACAGTTATTAAGATGATTTCGGCCATTGACAAGACTTTGTTATTACTTTATTTAAGACCTTAGAACAAATGGAAAATAGAATAACCATTAAATTGGAATTACTCAAATAGACTGTACCCCAGAGCACCTTTTAATTTTATTAATATATCTGATTTTCTAGATAAGGAAAATCTGATAGTGTTAAATCTATTAGTGTTAATGAACCTCAATTTACAAGCAACTGATATGGTAATCCCTGGCTAATATAGGAAGGTTACACAGAAGTAACTGGAAAGAAGAACTGGAAAATGGGCAAAGAGCTGAGGAACAGTCAGAGGCGATGAGTTGCACTGGAAAGTGACCTTTTGGGAGTTCATCAGGCTTGGTGCTACTGCACCCATGCACACACCTACTCACATACACAGACACGGGCATATGTTTATGTGCATGTGCACACACGTGTGTGCATGTTCAACATTAATAACACCAAGAAAAAGAGGAAATGTGCTTACTTAGGAGACGTCATGTAGAGAGATGTAGAAATGTGCTTACTTAAGAGACATCACATGATCTGATGAACAGGTCAGTGAATGACCTGAAAGACTATAGTAACAGAAATATTCAGTCATATAGAGCACTGTGTGAGGTATTCCCAGGAGAGAGAGAGAAGTTTAATGCCATTTCAGTGTGTACAGTTCTGGCAGTCAGGAAAGTACAAGATGTTCAAAAAATTGAATTGGAGTGGGTTCAAATGGGGTGAGTACAATAATCATGGGTCTGGACAGCCTAATTTGTGAGAGGAGACATAGAGAATCTGTCATTTTTTTTAAACCTATTCCTCCCCACAAAAAAGGAATTAGAGAATTTCATTGCTATTTCTGTTTATATTTTAGGGTAAGCACTCAGATTCCCAGCAGAAAGAAGAACTAGTTTTATCTTAAGGACCATACTTGGATAAGAATGACTGGAACTTTATTGGCACAGGAGGTTTCTGATTCTCTGAGCAGAGAACCTCTGGTAGAACCAGAATAGTAACGGGCAAAACTTTCATAGTATTAAGACAGAGCTGATGAACGCCTGAGTGGGATCATATGTCAGAATTGCCTGTAATAGCTGGTTTGTATGAGTGATTGGGGTGTGCTATCCACACTCTGTTTCTGAGGTCCTAAAAAACACTATTTGTGAATATTGCATGTAAAACATTTACTAAATATAATATTCACAAGCATGGCTTACTTATAAACAGAGGTGCCTAAACAAACTTGAATTGACATGAATGGCTGTAGCAGTATGTGAGAAAATTACTAATGGAAAAGCTGTGACTTTTGTTGAGTTCAATAAAACCTGTTAAAAAAAGATATTTATGCATAGGTAGAATTGGTATGTAGTGTAAAACCATTTTAGTAACTTCAGATTGCTGATCCCACTCGTCCCCCAAATGCAAAGGAATACTTTACTTCAGTGAGAGCTGGATGAGATTTTAGATGAAAGACTCTTTCCACTGTGCATTTGTCTCCTAGCTAATGTAAGGGCCAATTTATATGACAGTCCACCAGGCACAGTGATAAGACTAACAGTAACTTTGATATTTCAGTTCAAAAGTGCTGCCGGAAACTTAACAACATGACTTTTTAATGGCTCTCTATTGGTTTAATACTCTGAGACAATAACTAACATGTTGGTATGTAAAGTTTATTTATTGCCCGTGGCTTCAAGATAGAGCATATATAACGCTCTTCCCTTCTTATCAGAAATAAGTGTGTTTGGCCTTGATGCAAAGCATTACTTTGTTTAAACATTAACTGTATAATTAAGTTTCAGTTGTATTTATTGTTTGTCATTGTAGTTAAAGTTCACTACCTCCCTGAAATGATTTAATTAGCTGGGTATTTTGTAAGAGAGCTATTTTATTTTGTAACTTGCATATTTAATTGTTGATAGTTGGCTTCTGTTGAAAAGGAGATGAAGTTAGGAGCGAAAGCATAGATTCTGGAGAAAAGGATGGAAAAGTGGATGTTAACTGCATATTACTGGTGTGTAAATAATATGATTAGAGATGTCAGTATAGGAGTGATACAAAGAAAAAGCAATAGAAGATTAGGAAGAGTAACAGAGGGGCAGTGGAGGGATGCCGTGAAATGTGACTTGGATAAGTTGAAAGAAAACAACTGGCAAGCAGAACCAGAAAAAAAGTGTTTGCGGAAGCGATAAAGACCTGAGCTCATCAACATCCAAAGCAGCTGATGAAATAACAGTTGAAAGCTTCAAAATTAACTATTAGCAAGTCATTATAACTTGAGAGAGACCTGTAGTGGCACAAAGTCCAGATCAAAAATTCAAAATTAAAAAAAAAGAAATAAAATAGTGTACATTGGTCGAAAATCTTGAATATCAGCAACCCAGCCCAAGAATTTGAATCTATTTTGTTTACTCTGGATAAAACACTAGATATGAATGAGTCCTAATCCTAATTTAAAAGGTACAAAACCAAGACATTAACTCTTTCACTGTCCAATTTTATACAATCTGGCCTTGATTCCTCTAGTATGACTTTGGAGTAACTAGAGCAGAATTAGTGTGAAAGAACTGAATCTAATATTTGGAGTTTGCTGATACTTGTATCCAGATTATGCCAAAATAACTGCACTAAAACCATATTCTTGAATCACAGCAGTGAAAAATATCATATATGACCTACTAAGTTCTTATCAGATATATTTCTTCTTTTGCTTGGTAAAAGTATATTTAACTTTTAACAAAGAGTAGAGTCCATGTGTGGATGCTATAATTTCTTCAGTGTCTTCTTTTGTCTTTCAGCCCAAATACTTTTAGGATATTTAATACCGACATGCCAGAACTATGCACAAGAGCTGTCATCAGAGACTATATATCTCTCCCAAATAAACACTACTCACATTCACCAGAGTGGCAATAATCCCCAGCCACAGTATGCAACATCAGTTATTTCCAACTTAAGGTTCCTAAGTGAGCCAATATACTATGTGGAAACAAAAGGCACCAAGACAGAACGGGTATGAATCTCTTCACTTAATGTATTAGATATATATGTGACATGAAATACAAGTAGGAAAACATACGAAACATCTGAATGAGCCCATTAACATTAGAGCAATTCAGAATTAATATTTAAATTTGAAATGATCCATGCAAGCCAGTCTCCTAGACCTAGATGCCACATGTCTGCAACCTTTTTCCTTCTGATTTTAAAGCAAAATTTATGGTCTGCTGGGGAGTCCCATGTGCATCATTATACTCCACTGTATGACAAACAGAGCACCCAAAGAATTGATGCTCAGAAACCAGCCTGTGAGGTGTCTTTGCCAACTATATTCTGTAGTCAGCAACAGTCTTCATGTGGGATAGGTGAGAACCCACAGAAAGCTTTTCTATCTTACATTTGAGAATGCTATCTGACTGGATTGCACTGTATACACTACCAAATAATTGCTATTTATCATCACACTTATAAGTTGTACTTCTAATATTTTGCCTATATTTTTTGTCTATGCTGAGAAATAGCAAATAGCAGACATATTTCAGGCACCACTATATGGAGAAGACCTGTCTGCAGATCTGATTTTTGTCTCCTTTACAATAGTGTATATTAAGAATAACACTACTGAATCACTGGAGGTGTTTTCTTCTGACTATTCACCATCCTGTAAATTCTGAATGTTTTTGTTAGCAGAGTTCAGCCATTAAGTAACTCTGTAGTAGTTATTACCCCTTCACTGGCATAAATAAAACATAAATCTTTTAAACTAATCACAGTTGGGAAATATTTCTGTTTTAAAAATATCCATATGGAAGAAGCAAGATTATAAGACCCATCCTTCAACTGTTCTTAATGTATAAATACCTGAAACTATTTTTGAGAGGGCTTGACTGAATTCTGCTGTCAGAGGACAACTGTTTACAGTGTCCCCACTAGCTGACTGAACAACCTGCTACCTTGTGCTTACTTTTAGCTGCCACACTGCACTTTCTGCAGCATGAGACTGACACGTGGTTAGTGAAGGTCTGTCTCACATGGGCTCAGCTGGACAGAACAAATTCTCTTGCCCTTTTTTCTGCATTAATGCAAGCATTCTTCTGAATTAATGCAAGCAAGTCTGGACATTTTTTTTTTTAAAAAAAACCCTGCGCAGATGGGTTCTGTGTCTTGCTAGTGTTTTGTCAGCAGAAGGGCTGGGGTTTTATTGTCTGCAATTAGTGCATTTGGGAATCTAAGTCCTTTGTAAAATCGATCTTACATGAGAGGGGAGAAGGCATGCAGCAGCATATCTATAATAGCTGCATGAAGTGAACTGACTGACCAGGAGGGCAGCACTGGTAAATATGTCCTTTTATGTGCCTAATAGCACTAAATTAGCAGCAAGTCAACACAGACTGCTGCTACTGTGATTTTTGTCATTTATTTTTACACGGAGAATTCACTGCAGAGCAGCTGCAATCCTGCATTTCCTGACTCCACGCATATTTATTCTGAGAAGACAACTGGTTGATGAGCCAACACCCTCGCTGAATATGCCAGGGTCAAAAGAGGCTGCTGCTGTCCTTGCATGGTATGCCAGTATAGCTGGGTGGCAAGCAGCACTCTTGAAGAACAGTAATGTCTGTGTTACGGCTAAATTAACTGCATTGTCTTCAACTAAAAAATTATTTGTCACATGAATAAGTATTTCATGTCAGAAAACACTGTGAAACACAATGGTCTCCATAGTTGTGATCTTAGAGCAATCTGAGAAATGATGGGAAAAGGCCAGAGATTATACAGTGCCGAAAGCCTTCAAGAAACTTGCCAATTACAGGCATTAGCAAAGAGAGAAAGAATTCTTTGAGCAAAGGGACATTTTCCCACCTGCCTCGCTGTGGGGAAGTGCTGCTTGTCAGTTCAGGGCTCTTTCTCCCCAGGAACTGATGGGGCGGATTCATTCGTTTCTTTTGCAGCAAGAACCAGCCACCCCCAAGCTTGCTTTCCTCCAGGGCACGTCAGGGAAGAGAATGGCACTTGGTGGCTCCTTCTACAGATGAAGAGAACTGTAGAGAAATAACAGCATAACACAGATAAGCAAAAATATTTCAGGAAATCAATTCCCTTGACTCTTCAAGGGGGCCTCTATCGAAGTCTGACGATATAAGTGAAGAAAACAGCCAGAGATAATGTGATTAGTTAACTAACAAGTAGATAGAGATAGTTCTGATGCTGAAATGATGTATGGTGTTGAGATCAAATGCCTGTTGTTATAACCTAATGGCTTCCTTTTTTTTTTTTTTTTTTAATTATATAGACCACTTTGCAGTAAATGAATAGCCAGATACAAGTTGCTTATTTACGAAACAGTGTTTTAAGACTAGCTAGTTTAAGACTAAACTTGTGTGGCAGAAAATCAAAGGCCAGATTTGGAACTGTGATAGTTTCCACTAAGAGTGATCCTGAAGCCTGGGATACTTTTCCATGTGCCATATTGCCTTACCTGTGCTGCTCACAAATAATGTGTGTCCTGGTGACAGAAATACTTTGCGCTCTTCTAGGAGGGCTCTTGGCACGCTTGTCTGTGCAATGTTGGCCATGTGTCCAGGCAGATGGAAGTGGCCTTTCACAGAATGCTGGGATCATCCGTGTCCAAGGAAAAGCAATTTGATATGAAAGCCCTTTTCCCTGGCATTATTACTTCACCAATACAATCCTAACTCTTGCCCCATGGATTTGGTCAGTGGTTTTGGCAGTACACAAATAGACTTTATTTGTATCCCTGGAGAATACAGACTGTCCTAACCTGGTGATGCTGGAGCCCCAAATAGGAGACTTGCAGGAAGCTCCGCAGAAATACAAATGGAGAGTATTCAGAGCTCTGAAGCAAGTATCATTCTCTCAAGTTCCAGCCGGCTTGTCCAAACACTGTTTCCCATTGAGCAAATGAAGACTCTCAGCTTTATTGTTAAGGTATCAGAAGAACCGACTGAAAGCAACAGCATTTATACGGTTAGTGGTGTGACTGGGCTCTGTTGGGTGGAAGCAGCCCGAGCAGAGCAGTGTGCCCAGCGCAGCCGCTGAGCAGTGCGGATCCGCTGTGCGGAGCAGCGCGCAGCTCGCCCGCGGCAGCAGCCATTGCCCGTCCCTGTGACGGCAGGCTGGGGCCGCAGCACGTGGGGGCAGTCTCCTCTAAATTGCACCCTGAGCTCCAGCTGCTGGGAGTAAAGGGCACCCTTATGCCCTTCTACCCCTTCAGCTACAGCTGAGCAGTGCTTAATGCAGCTGAATGTCTGGCCCCCACAGACAGATACAATAACCAGTCTATGAGAATGTTCATACCAATTAAATCTTATCATCAAATCATTCTGTTCCATCACTCCACTTAATTAGCCATGGTCTTTGGTATTTCAGCAATGCTATGCCATGCCAAAAAATGAAAGTATTCTTTGTGTGCTACACACCCCAAAACTGCCTGTCTGCCAGCCAGGGTCGGATCAACAAATATTTCTCCTGTGCCAGAACAGTATCTGCTGGAAAACATGATCACCCACTTCTGACTTTTTAAACCAAAATGAGTTAGAGGCTGAAGTCTTTTAATCTTGGGCAGTCAACTATTGTTAGTGAAAGGGAAGCAGTTTTCTCGTCAGCTGTCTTGTTGCTTTTGTGTGACTCGTGACATCTTATATTTACAAATAAAATACAGTTCCTCTAGTGTTATTTGATAATATAGCCTTTCTGGTAATTAAAAAAAAAATGGATGGGGAAAACTGTAAAGGGGCACGTTACCTATTGCAAAGGAATATGAATTAACTGCTGCAGTTAGCAGGCAACAGCTTTGACTCAGAGCTACCTCCTAGGCCCTTGTCTGTGCTGGGGCCATTGACGTTATGAACTTAAATTAGTTGAGGGTCTGAGTTCATTTTGTTTTGCATAGGTGAAAACATCCAAAAACAGATCGATCACCCCACCCTGCTTTTAGTGAGAAACAATATGAGTTCACTGATACCCACTCATGGTGAGGCCCATTTTCACTGCCAGTGCTTACCTGTGACATGGAATCTGTTTATTCAGTGGAAATAGAATCTATTTTAATAGCACCACCACAATTCTATGTCATTTGAGGCATTTATCAAAAGTGACAAAGCACTCAGCCTATTTTTATCATGCAGCAAATCCTTTTTCCTATTCTACTTGGGACTAAGTTCTGTCCTTAGATATGAGCTCACTCTTCTCACTCACTTGCATGGAAGTGTTGAGTATATGGCTGAAGGTAGAATTTGGCTGTGATCTGAAGAGATGACATCTGTAATCCTGCAGATACAGAACACAAAGGACACAGACAGGTGCTGTTAAACATCTAGTCTGCATAAATATATTTGTAAATCATACGTAGCCCTTGTCTGCATCTTAAACTGCCTAAATGCATTTGAAAACCTGACTTTGAGAGGTTTGTGTTTGGTCTTGCAGGAAGTCTGTGTACTGATTGGAATTGAATCTGTATCTTTTGAGTGCTCATGTAGAACTTTAATCATAGTAAAGAGTCTTCCTCTAACCAAAAAGCACCACCGATGTTTTCTGTCTCTGTTTTTGTCTAATTCAAGATCTTTTTCCTCCCTTGAATTCAACTCTTTGAAGTTTCAAGAAAGAGGCAGAAGTAGAGCTGTAGGCAATTAACAGCAACCAGCATGCACACTTAAGGTATCAGGCCTCAAGTGATATTTCAAAAATTCTTAAGTGACACTGAAGCTCTAGAACCATTTTCAAAAGTGTCATATCTCTGAAGATTGTCCCCCCACAATTTACTTCAGTGAAACTTGAACTCCAGAGTCCAGCTTATTGGATACAGTGAAACCTGTGGATCTTAAGTGATCCACAGTCACTTCAGACCAGATTATGAAGTATTTGGATGCTTCACTCCCTCTCTATTTTCTCTGAGAGCGGAAAGCCTGTATCAGTTTAAAATCGCTTTCTCAAAACTATCTTTCAGAAGTTTTAACTATGTTTTTATGCAGTTGCCTTGCTCTGTCTGTTACATATTACAGCTGGAATGTGCTTCTGCCTGCTTGTCTGTCATGTGAAAACCTCTCATTTTCTGTAATCCATAGAAGAACTCATTTCAAAGTTTACATTAACATGAAATAGTCCGATCACCAGCAGGCTTCCAACATTCACATGAATCCTTGGCGTTACTGAAGAAATTGGAAAAATACTCATTCACCTCCACTGAGCTAAAATTTCATTTTCAGTTTGAGGTCCTGATCCTGGGATGCCTAAGGCCTTTTTCCAGAGTAACTCTAATAAATATAACATTAGTATTCACTGAGTTCGCCAGGTGTTTTCTATCTTCTCACTTTACTGACAGTTCTTAGGGAAGATTTTAGCTCTTGTTTCCCTTCACTATGTCGTATGTGAACCCAGCAAACTTCTAAAATAGACTTTCTTTGTCTCTTTGGTAGGAGCCTGCCTCCCTGATCTATCTCCTGATTAAGCACTGGATATCACCAGTTTAGCCACAAGAACTCAACAAAAATCTTCTTGATCCTTTCCAGGTGACGCAGGCCTTCTACTATTGCAACTTTATTGAGACAGATGGGCCATCACTGGTGTCAAATCATGTGGTCTGAGGTCAGATATGGACAATGAAACCTTCTCCCTCACTTCTCTTGCCGAGATTGCCAATATGTGGAGATTTCTGGAATCTCAGTGATGAATAGCAGCTGGCAGAGCCTTCCTATGCAAGGTCAGTTCCAAGATCTAGCTGCTGTTGCATTAAGCTGAGTGATAATATCAGTTTTGGTGCATGAAACAACCTTGGACAAAGAAGGAATCAGGCTAGGTCAGAATACCCTGTGCCTCCAACAAGCTCTTCTCCCATGCAGGGGCTCTTTTACTTGCTGGGAAGTGCAAATATTTTTGCTGTCCTTCGTACAAGAGTCTAGAGATCTTCTCTTTTCTTTGAGACCAAGTTTAAGCCCAAATGATGAACCACTTTGGATGACTGATGGAGGGATGTTGTGCACACACCCAGAATATGTCATTCCCAATCAAAAGGAAAGCAATTGTTTCCATATGTTGGCACATTTGTGATCCTGGTGTTGAGCCAGTTCTCTGGCTGGGATCAGGCTGCAGTATCTAACAGTAATGGGAGATTATACCTTGGAAGTGGGGTGCTAACTGACTGTGTTCCTTAAAAGGATATAAACACTGAACACTTATGCAGGATGTAATTTATGGTTCCAGTATGTTTTGGCTTTACATAGATGAAAAAATAGTCCTTTTGTGTATGCATATATGCATAAAAATTCCTTCTTGCTCACCCCCCCTTAAAAGGAATCCAGTAAAACAATAGCTGATGCTGCTCTGTGTACTAACATAGCTGCACAGCTATGGCCCTCCGAGGCTTGTAAGGATTCCCCTTTTTCTCACCCAACCTTGCAGAGGCACTGTAACATCTAAGACAGCTGACAGCAGGCTCTCTGGCACTAATTTATAGTTTTGGAAATAATTTGATTTTTCCTGTTTTTGAGATCTAGTTTTGCTAAACTGTGTGGCTGGAATGCAGGCCATTTGAACAGGTTTCTGAAATATCAAGCTATTCGCACATTGCTCTACAAATAACTGAATATGAATAACGGAACTTAAAACTTTGGAGACCAGATCCCCCTGTGCCCCACTAATTCTGTTGCATCAAGCACACAGGAATGTATCCCATAGAGGTGATAAATAAAAGACTAGGGCATTTCTAATAAGTGAAGAAGCCATCAATTTAATGTATTCTCCAAGTTCTCCAGCTATCTACAGCGAAGTTGCCAGTCGAACCAGTGAAGCAAAAGTTGTGACTAATTTAGGCAGAATCCTTCCTGAAATGTCCATGCCAGCAGTACAAAGCCTGGAGTGAATATTGTACGTGTATTGTGTGATCCCATTTATAAACCATACAGGCAGGTTGTTACAGAGACACAGACTCCTTTCTGTGTCACAGCCAGGCCAGTCTTTTGGGATGATCTCACTGTGGGGTTCTACAAAATGCATTCTTTCACTCCCTAAATTGTGAGCAACTGTCAAGTGTTTGGTTCTGCAGCCAAAGAAACTCCGCAACTGTGAGACACAGTGGGCAGAAGCATTCAAATCCCTGCAGCAATGAGAATTTCTCCAGCTGAGGGTAATGAATATATCAAACCACTCTCCAACATGCACATTAAACTTGAGGGAAGGAATAGGCTGGCATTTTAAACAAGTCTAGAAATGTTTGTCAGTGGTACTGCTGGAGTGCCTTGGAGACATGTGCTGACCATCCCGGTGACCCTCCTCGTGCAGGACTCTGACACAGGCGGAGTGAAGGGACAAGATGCTGAAAGAAGAGCTGGCTGCCTCTTCCTAAGGGGACTTGCGCTGTTGTGAGAGAACAGCAGAGAGCCACATTCATTTTTCTCCTTTTCAGTCATTTGCAGACATTTTTTTAAAAAGTTGTTTATGGGAAATAGTAACTTGTTAAGGTTTTCTACTGGAATATTTACCATACTATATTATGAATAGATTTCTAATGCCTAAAATTCCACTGAGAAATAAGCTAATATCCAATCTAAGATTAATTTGCAAAACTAATGTACTGAAACATATTAGGTTAGATAATTTATTCTACAGCTAATTTGTGAGCAGTTTATTTAGAAAATATTTTTTATCTTCTGTGCAGATGTTCAGATACTGAGGAAAAAATCCTCACAAGTTTTGTGTGAACCACACACGCACACACAGAGATACACACACACACGCAAGATTTCATCAATGGCATTATTCATGTATGTTTCAGAGCAATTCAGATTCTACCTATCTCTAAAAAATGGCATCTTCCAGGACTACAGAGAAAATTATCTGTCTGTATTTTCTTGGCCAGAAATTTAACATTAATACAGATCATTCTAACTTCCAAAAATTCTATAGCAACACTTCATTCAGCAGCAAAAACCTGTGAAACTGATAGCATTATTGTATTCAAAACTACTAGCATGTTTGATATAAATATACTTCTTGCCTTTGTGTTCCAGGATAAAAAGCTGAGAACTAAAATTTCCATATTATTTATATTTTCAGAATTCTAAAGTCTTCCTCAGTTGCATTTCCAGTTTCAATTATTAAACTCTGCCATCAGGAATCAGATAGGCAATTTATAGTTCTACCAAAATGCTCACTTCCTTCTATATTCCCATGGAAGGGTTCTCTGAAGGCATGTCACCCTTTCACAACAAGTCATAGTTAACGTAAAGCTTTTAGGGATCCATGAATAGCTACAAATCTGTATGTAGGCATGCTGACCAGCACACACTGTAGGAACTTCAATACTTATTTTTGCACTTCCAAACTGTATTTTTTATCCTGGATTTCTTAAATGAACTTATATATAAGAACACTTTTTATGGTTGTTTCTCCCATTTGAGAACTATGCTATACTTTACAACCACAGTGTTATACCTTTATTTTCACAACATTCTGGTGGGTAAGTATGTATCCTTATTCTGTTTCTGTAGCTAACATGATCAGAGAGTGGGAGTTTGCACACCATTGCCTAGGATTTCTCTAAGCTTGCTGGGTAAATCCTGATTGGCCCAGTAGAGCTGGCTGTAAATTTGAGTGTTTAAATCTAGCCTCTCCTTTTAATCAAATCACTGCTATCTAGCCATTTTCAGCATTTTAACCATCTTCAAACAATGTATTTCTCAAAACTCTCTCTGTACTAATCCAGAGAGCTGCGGGATGTTAATTACAACCTCGCTGAGGCAGTTTGGAAAAGGGCTGGAAGATTCAATTCACTTATTGACCTGCATACATATCCCTTAGCCTGATAGGCTTGGCATGCAAGCACGTAAACACAGCCTGTCTGTGCTTAAATGTTGAATTTGGAGGAGCTCATACTGCTGGCTTCTGTTTCCATATCTTCTCAGTAGCGTATTTCATTTCCTCCACAACTACTCTTATAGAGGATTTTAGATTATCAGAGTTAGACCTGACCTCGTCTTGACTGTTATATGGGGCCCATAGACCGCTGTTTCTGTATGATGGAGTATGCTACTACAGTAAATGTCCTTAAACTAGCTGGTTCATTTACTGGATGCAGGCTAGCTGTAGTAGAGGAGAGCTTGATGGAGGCCAAGTGTATTTCCTGTATGTGTTTTTGAGAAAGCATGCACTCTAAAAGCTTTAAAGATTGTTATAATTTCATAATAGACACTTGACAATATGTTTGTGGAATATCATATCAATATATACTTTCCAGGAAGAATGGGATCTTTCAGAAGACAAAATCACGGTCCAGTAACAGAATAGCAAGAAGTCAGGGTTGTCCATATGCTGCTAGTTGTGTGATAGGGGTATCAACAGTGAACTTAAAATATTCCAGCTCTTCTCCAAAATCCAGGGTTTATTTGGGTTGTATGTACTAGTGACTGCAACAACTTAGCTGTTACCAGTGTGCGAAGGGAAGTGCAGTGGCCTACATTCTAACAGAGACTTGTGAGGCAGCCTGACCCACCTGATGCACTTTAAGCAGCCCTGCTTTTCAGAAAGCTTTGAGCACTTGTCCCCAAGAGGATCTGGCCTTATGCCATATCTCAAACTGAAAATTTAGATTTCTGGCCATTTTGGAGAATGTATTTGGAGTATTTAAGCTGTGATAGACATTTGTTATTTTCCTTCCCCTTCTGCCTTCACCTGTCATGTTTTGGTGTGATGGGTCAGTCTCGTTTCATTAAATATTAATAGTGAAAGTTATACTTGTTCATTTATAGGGCAATATTCTTGTTTTGATGGAAAAAAATGTCTAAAAGATTGTAGAAAAGGGGGCAGATAACATAAAGAGGTAAAGTGGCTATGGGAAAACATGAAATAAGAAACATACTGTAAGAAGAAGTCTTGCATCTGCCAAGTGCTCTAACAGACCTTTTCTGTCTTAACTGTTCTCAGACTGAAATGATCTTCCAAAATCTGCCTGTGCGGCACCTCAGCAAAGCTTAGTGGCTCTAAAGCCACTTCGCAATGCTGCCCCACAGGGAACTGTTGAATTACCATGACATGTGCGCAAGCACAGCTGACTCTGCAACTCACTGTGCCCTCTCGCCCTTGTGATAAACCTCATGGATTCATCTCTCTCCCAGGTTGGCTTCAACAGTTCAAGAAAAGCAGCTATCACTTGTATTTTGTGCAGCACATAGCATGTTTGTGCAGGCCACCTTGGACAAGCAGTACAAGTGCTTCCTAACAATATTGTATTTCCTAGCTCCACTTGCAGCTCCTAGAATATCCAGAGGTCTTCCAAAGATGTTACTCAGGAGCAGATCTCCTGTAGCCATCACTACGATGCCAGAGAATCTCCTAGTGAACCCTTCCGAGGAAAGGTAAGACAATGTGCATCCTGTATGATTAATAGCATCCAGGAAGCTGGAGGAGTAAGTTTATCCCAGAGCTTCCGACTGTCTGTTTAATACTGAGATCCAGTCACATGTTTTAGAATTGCCAGCAGTTGTTATTAATGGCATACTCTTTTGTATTACTTATATATGCTCCATTTCATTTTTGTGTGTATTGTAGCACCCAGGCTTCCTGCAGTTTTGATAAACAATATCCTAATGATAAATCACACAGTTTGGACTTCTAAGGAGTCTGTTTGTGCTCTGGCTTCCCTGAACCCAACTGTCTTGGCACGCAGAAAAGCCAGAATGACTAAGAGCAGAATAAGGGCTAACGCGTACTTGGATGCCGGTCTTGTAGGTACAGACCTTTAGCTTTTTCCAGGCCTTGGTTCTTAGCTGTTTGCATGTATGCTTACACACTTCTTATAAGCCAAGCATCCGCTATAAAGAACTAATCAACACACTTTGATAGATCAGGGTGGTCTGGTAGGTCACCCAAAATGCAGAGTGCATTTGTCAGAAATATTTTGAAATAAACAGGTCTTGTTTGTTTTCACTTCTGTTTCTTTGCAAGAAAAAGCCTTGTGTAACACTGATGAGCAAAATCATTTGTGATGCAGTCATAAATCTCAGGGCCTACAAAGGCAGCAGTTCAGCATTGTATCCATAGCAACCCATGTAGCAAGAAATGAAATCTGATATGAATAGACTCGTACAGAAAAGCCGTATGCACGTCACACACTTTCTGAGGCAGAATGGTTGTGAACCAGAGAAAATAAGATGCATTTTCTTTTACTTGTTGCTTCTTTCCAAGTATTCCTGCCATGCCCATTTCATGAATAAAATGGGCTGACAAACTGGCTATTATTCCATTGCCTTCAGCTATTCGGAACTATGCCAATGGCCAGTAGAGAGGCCGAGAAACAAGTATTAGCTTTGCCAGCACTTGAGCTAATAAATGAACTCAGCTCACAGCTGCATCTACGAACTGCTTATGTTCCCCTGGTTAATGTCAACCTTGTCTCCCCTTCCAGTGACATGGAGCTTTTGTGTGCACAGAGATAAAACCGGCGAGTGGTCGATAGTTCCTGAGGGAACAGAAATATTCCTGAGTGCTAGAGGGTCATGTTCACTGAAACGGCCAAAAACAGAGAAAGGAAACTCAGTGAAAAGCCAAATGACCTCACCCAGTCTCTTCCTGCAGAATTCCTAGGAGACACGAAGCTCTGCAAATCACTTATCAAAACCAGACGTCAGAGGAATAGCCAAGGCATACCCCCGAATTCCTGTGCAAGGACACGAGAGTTCAAGCATTTCTCAGACCGCTGAAGTGGATGTTATGTGTCCCGCTGACGAAGAGCCCTTTATATCCTACAGTGAAACATCCTTCAATAGATGAGGAGATGGGTTACCTACTGCACATAAAAACAGGCGGCACTGATATCACCATCAGCTACCGAAACAAAAAGAAGCCTGAAGTCACTGGGCAAGGCAGTGCACTTGCTTATTCTAATATCAATAACACCAAACACAAGCTGACACCAGTGAATTGTTAGAGGGAACACAATACTTCTTTCATGTACCAACAGCTGCACTGTACTTTGATGTTTCTAAAAAACTATATGCTGATCAAAACTTTTTTTAATGGCAGAATTTCAGTGCTTTCTCTGGAGCATTTTCCTCTTGGTTGTTTATATGCAGTCTGCAGAGTGTGTTTAAGTTACTTAACACTTTCAGAGCTGCCTGTTGGTAGTCACTGTGATTCTTGAAGAGATATTGTTTTTCAAATCAGCTTTATTCTCTCTTTTATTTTTTACGTATTGATAGGTATTTTATTTTAAATGTTTTTGTGTTAACCATCTCTTTGGATGCTGCAATGTGGAGTGTGATTTCACATGCCATATGGCGTCAGCTTGTGGAAGCCATTGTTACTTCCATAGGAAACAATGACAGCCAAGAGGGACAATTTGCTGAAGTCCACAGGAATGCAAAAATAATGTCACTGCTCTGTACCACTAATGAAGCAAAACCCTTGGAGTAAGCCCTTCAGAAGGAGAAGAGAATGCTGTTGCATAAGATTTAGCCTTTTTTGCATGATTTATTATTATTAGTATTATTATTATTATTATTAGAGCCCATGAAACCAGAAAGCAGCTGATTTACTCTATGTTTTCCCTTCATGCTAAAGGAAAAGAATTGTTCAAGAGGATGAAGGGTAAGCTTTACTGATGTTAAAAATATTTTCATTTTTCCCTGCACTTTTCACCGGTAGTCCCCAAAGTTCCACCTTCTATTCTTGTCAGGAAGACTCAAATTGTAACTCAAAAATGTAACTTGCAGTATTTCATAAAACAGAGCAAGTTACTGTCTGCAGTACTCACACTGACTCCTCTTGTGTGAGAGTTCATGTATGCTTTTGCTGCAGTGAGAATAGCAAAAAATCAGCTAATTAACTATCATATTTCCACTTTGAGAAAAGCTTAATAATTGTCTTAACTATAATTTTCCTGCTAAACTTACATGTTTTATAAATTTTCCTTTCAAAGACTGATAGAAAAATGGGAAAATAATCTTTTGCCATTTGGGTGAAATTTGTTTGAGACAGTGTTTACTCTGTATTAGTAGTTTTCCTGTATTATAACGCAAATGAAAGCATACACTTATAGATGTATGCTGCGATGACTCCTTGTTTTTCTTTGGTTGACAGTATAATAGATGAAACTGCTCTAATTTGGCCTTCAGTTATGTATGTTCATTGATATCACTGAAGACTGCACGAGTCTATGAGTCTACTTAGTGTCCACCATCATTGTTTTATTAATAACAGATTACAGCTGTAGATACAGACCTTGCCAAAATGATCAGATCTTTATCTACTCTGATATAATGAGGGTTGTTCATTAATCCTGTTCATTAAAACTTGTATCTTCACATGATGAATGGTTTATTTATAGCAACCTGATCAAGCTGGGATGGGGGAAGGTAAAAGAGGGAGCATGGACAGTTAGAACTGAAATACTCTCCACAAACACCAGCACAAAAATTGGGCATAAGGAACCAATCCTGAAAAGAATTACAGCCTTCTGGGACCTGGCAAGTCAAGTTATGATGTTGAACCTCAGATGTCAGCACAGTAGAATGTGAATACTTCAGTAAAGCTAGCAGATAAACTCAAGTTCATTCTTCCCGCAGTCACAGGGGATGCATTTAGGATATGCTATATGCTCAGTTAACTTAAAAGCAAAAGGAGAAATCAACTCTGCATTCCTGGCAGTCTTACATACTTTCTCTAGATGGAATTTTTCATATTAGGTAGAAGCCACCTAGCATTATGTTTAACTGGATTTTACAGAAAGCTCACAGAAATCCAAAACTATATTAATTTACTGTTAAGTTTTGCAAAGAACAATTTAAGGTAAGATGTCTTAAAAGAATGAAGTACCGTAACACCATCAATGGAAGAACAAGTTAATGTGATGGAGAAAACATTTACATTGCATCCTTTGAGCATCTTCAGTCTCATGAAAGTCCAGAGTGTTTTCCCTAACCAACTTTAATTTCATCACTTCAAAAACACCTGAACCTGGGCTATCATATTTGTTGTCCTGAACAAGTTGCATATAGTGCACAGTGTTGACAGTATTTTCCAAAATAAAACTACAAGAATTCTTTTTCCCCTTCTCTTTTGAATTGTCTTGGAGCTTCTGTCAATGCCATCTGATCTTCCTGAATAAGTTAGTTCTGTATTCTCCACATAGAACAAACAGATTAAAATCACAGGTGCTAATATTTCAAATCAGGAAGCAATGTCTATGACAAGAGAAGAGCACGTGTCCAAAATAAATTGAACCAGAGAATGTATTGCCACGGAGCAGCCATTATACATGTATATTATCCAATTGTACTAACGCGGTTTGACAGCTATTATTAAAGTGAAAGGAAAGTCAGTGCCACTTTAAAAAGCAGTTGGACTACAACTTGTGTCATCAAAGGAGGAGTCTGAGGGAACTCGCAGTCTTAAATTCAGAGATGAGAGAAACTGTGGAAAAGTTCAGATTTTTTTAATTATGATGAGTAGAAGTTTTAGATGTCCAACAGTTCTTGCTACTGTCCATATTCCAACACAAAGGGCCAGACTGCCTAAATCCTTCCTCATATCGTTTATTTCTACTTGTGAGTAACATTCCTACTCATGGTTTACATGAATAAATGTTTCCAGGCTCTGATTAATATTTCCTAAAAGTATTACATGTTTTTTTAAAAATTTTATTCACACACAGTAGTAAGACTTTAAATATGCACTCCAATGTCTGTCCTGCTTCATGCAAGGTGAGAGCACCTCTATTTTAATCTTTTTGACAACTTGCTTTCTATATCAGATCTACCTTCTGAAGACGTTTCATTTCTTCTGAGCTTCCCTGGTGGATTCATGATAGCCATGCTGGCTCCTTGACAGTGTCCCTCCGCTGTGTGCTCCAGAAAACCTACTAACCAAGGATATCGGTCTTCTGAACTTTGTAAACTTGTTCCTTTCACTGATTTCTTGTTCCACTGATGACACTTTTATTTTCATCATGTGAAAGAATTTCATTAGTCATTGTACCTATGGAAAAAAAATCACTCAGTGCCATTTAATTTGAATTTGTCATTGCAAAATATATTACTATATTCTGAAAATAGCTCTCTTTTCTATCAGTGAGACCATCAAATAATATAATACACATATGTACAAAAAAAAGGATATTACTTTCTTCCAGAAATTCTAAAAAAAAACAGTTTATGACTAAAATAATCTGATATGAAAATAATCTCATCCATGAAATGCCTCAGGACAGCTAATGGTCAAAAAATGCTGATATTTTCAGGTCTGAGAACTGCCAGGACACCGTTACAGCAACATGGAAATTAATTGCATGAACAATCAGTCACTGCAGTTTGGAAGTGTGGGCCAGGGTGTGTTCACCATGCAGAGCCCTCCTGTCAAGGAAAGGAAAAAAAAAAAAAAAAAAAAAGCTGGAACAAATCTTCTCCCTAATTCTCCACTGTTCCAGGCATTTTCATATACATTTCATAGTATATACATCTTCTGATAAATCCCTTTATTCTGCAGTGCCCAAGACCTCTGGCAATCATCAGCTGTGCTGGTGGAACTAAGTAGTTTACTGCTCTTGGTATGCACAGTGCTAGGTTTGACAGAAGGCTACATGGAAATTAGCCATGAATCCTGATATTGCTCACTCTGACAGACAAGCTGAGGTTTGGGAGCTGGGCAGATTTCCTTTGGTCTACATTGTGTAAAAGTTCTTCCTTTCCCACCACTTATTCCATGGATGTGAGTGGTAACTAGTCCTTTTCACAGCTTTCAGTGTATGGCTGGTCTCAACCTGTGTGCAACACTGAGTTTTCAAATGAAAAATTTTGAAATATGAATTCAAAATTTTCCCTCCATATAAATCTTATCTTTTCCGGTTTAATCTCATATCCTGCCAACTCCAAGAGTTCCTCTTTCCCACCCCAGCTCATTCACTCAATCACTCGTTCTTGCTTTTCTTCATTGTAGAAAGTCATTTTCTATATCCTTTTCTCTGAACAAATTTCTTGCAAACTATTATATTCTCTCTCTCCCCCTACTTTTGCTTTTTTCTTATGGTGCTTTCAGTTTGTAACGTTCCACTTGGAATGCAGGCACAGAGTTAAGAACAGAACAAGTGGGCCATACTCCCTAGGTGACCTGCGCTTCCTAAAAGAGAGAAAAGTAAGCCCTGTCGTCACAGTTCCTCTGTATAATCTCCATAGTCAGGACAACAACAGGTGCTAAATAGTCAAGGGGGCTGTATCATGTTTAACTGATTCCCTGCTTTGAACCTGGCTGCCTGCCTACAGCATCCCCCAATGCATGGGTCTCTTTCTAGTAGAAATGCAGTAGAGCTGTGGGCCTGAGTCTAGACCTCCAGCACTGACTGTAGCCTGGATGATAACAGGTTACAGCCCTCCCTTAGAGTCATCCTACTATAATTCCTGTCGTTTCAAAAGATGTTTGCTCCTTGTGCATCACCAGTGAGCTATGCTGTCCCTTGAGCCTTGGACATGGTCTTCATGGATCTTTCCAAGGAGGAATATTAGAGTCCAGAAGGAAGTTGCAAGGGAGTAATTCTGTAAGGGAACTCTAGCAGAGACTTCTGAGCCCTCCTTCACAGATTTTGTCATGATCGAAGGCTGTTATTTGCAAATAAATGGAAATAAATGCTTGGTGAAAAGCATGGTTAAAATCTTGTAAATGTACTGACATTTTAGCACAGCTTGTAGCAGTACTAAAAACCAAAAGTTCCCAGCGCCTTTGTCCAGAATCTGCATTTGTCTTCCATGTGTTTAGTGACATTTTGTGACATTTGGATGTATTGTTAGAAGCCCGGTCATGAGGAATTCCTTTAGAAGCTATGTAAACCACTGTGTCTGGGTCATCGATTTGTGAACTAAAAATCTTCAAGGCAGCAGTGAAAAGGTAAAAACTATTATTATTATTATTATTATTATTATGCTCTCAAAGGCTGGCAGTCCAACCTGCAATCACACATGCTGACAGGTAAGGAGATGCAAATTTTTTCCCTACACCTAAAAAAGAAGGCTTCTACCCCAGGGTAAAAAAAAATCATTAATGGGAGAAGTCAGACAGTGTCCCCACTGCTCTTTTCCCTGGGGTGTCAGTGAAGACTAGGCTTGTCTTTTGCTGCTTTCATGACACAAAATGAGGGAAGCAATGAGAAAGTGCAGCCTGGCATTCAAGTTTGGCTCTCCTGCACTCTCTGCTTTTTCATTTGCCATGTCTTTAATGCTGCCTCAGTGTCTGAGTGTTTGTACAGTTAAATGGGTCTACTTCTGTCTGGGGAAAGGTAACTAAATCTGGCAATGTGAGCCAGAGTGCCTTCACTGGGAAAGGTTAACAAAGTGATCAAATAAAGGACAATGGTGACTGTGCTACAGATCCAACTGTTGCTTCCACCCTTCTTTCTTCCTGACCACCTTCTGTGGTGAAATTCATCAGGTGCAGACAGAGCCATTCTTTCTCATGGAGAGAAGTGTAAAAGCCAGTTGCTCCAGCTATGATGTGGACTGTGTAGCCTTCAGGAGCTGGCCAGGCTCTCCTGTCCCTGCCAGTGGCTCTGCATGCCTCTGGATAGCAGAGTAACTGTACAGAGTGTGCAGTGCAATGCCACAGCTGCTGTCAGCTTTCTGTGCCTGAGATTTCTTTGCTGCTAAGGATGCACTAGCAGCCTTTTGGACCCTGCAAAAGCATCCGTGCACTAATACAGCCTTCTAACACTAGGAAGTACTCTGCTCTGGATTAGCTGATGGAGAGCAGCATAGTCACGCAGTGAACTCAGTCTGCAATTGGTACCATCTAGCACAAAATGGTAAAGCTTATGGTTGAGGTTTCCTGCCATTCCTGGGGCTGTGTTTGCTCCTCAGGAAAGATGGGGAGGCTGCTGCATGATTGCACACTCTTCTTTCCCAAACAGTGAGAAGGGCTTGTCAATGAGGGATTGATGTTTCCCTCTACAGTACTTGTGAATATTTAAATACAAGAATAGTTTTGGAGAAGATGAGGTTTTTCTATCCCTAAAGATATTGTTCAGGTAGTTAGGAGTTTTGTAGTTAGGTCTGTGTGCACCTTGGTGAAATGATTGGCCAGTCTCTGTACCCCTGGATGGACAGACCGCTGTAGTCGGAAGTCCTGGAACTGGAGCTCAGGAAGTCCTGGCAACACGGGAGAAGACTCCGCTGTCATGCAGGAAGCCTCATTCTGTAGGTAAGCTGAAGGTGGCGTTATTCAAACCTCCTACATATTCAGTTGCGCTATGGAAGGAAAACAGCGGATATTTATCTGTGTTATTGTCTTCATAGCACAGATTTGAAAGGAGTTGTGAGATTTAATCTATATGGTTGGGCTAGTGCATTTCTGAAGTCTCTTATAATTTTAATCAGCAGCTGTAATTGGAATAGATGAGTCTGTCACTGATCAGTCTCTGAGGATTGTGGTTTTCATCTAATTGCATGTTAATGAGATTGCAAAGTCAGTGGTTCCAGGCTAACAGAAAGAACAGCCTCGGTTTAATATGCATCTCCTCTTTGCAGTAAGTAATGAGAGCAGGAGAGAAGTGCAATCTTTGAAAAGGTGGATAGCTTTGTCGTTACATTTCTTTGGTACAAATCAATGGAAATTAAACTGTGACCCTGGTCAATGTCCTGACCAAGACTTTATTTAAATTTAACAATACTTAAGGACAGAGATTTACTGGGAGCTCTGTGTGCTCTAGAATTCCTTCCTACCACGGCTCGATGCAACTGTGTCTATGATCTCTCCCCTGCCTCCATCCTCTTCCACCTTAGCTATGTAAAAATAATTTTTAAATGTGAAACTTGTTTGACAGTCCTTGAGAGAAGATGCTAAAGTACTGTCAACATTAAATAATACTAATCTTTATTTGTGTTATTTTTAATGACTCAGAAGAACATGCAGTTCACAGGAGCCAAGAAATAGTTAAAAAGAGTTAAAAGTTGCCTGGAGCTCAGGAAAGGCATGTAATATTCATTGCACACAGGTTTGGCATGGATCTTGGTGTTCATATTCTCTTTAATCTTTTGCTGCTTCTTCATCCTTAACTAGGCTGTTGCCTCTAGCAGCTCTGGACAGTGCGATGTCTCTTCGGGTAGTATGTGCAGCATCTAATACAAGAAACACTCATTTCAGTTGCTCTGTGCTATAGCACAGATTATATTACAGAGGAAAGAGTCAAATGTTTATTTACCGGAAAAAAAATCAATAAAAACATTAGCAAAATGACAAGGCGGACAATGCGTAGAATGTGTACAACTGCTGAATATCTAAACAGATGTTGAATAAGAAAAATGTTTCATTACTGTCTTTTCATTTCTTAATTTGTCAACACTCCTCAGAGCTCTCTTTATCCTCCTGCAAAGTGCTCATAATGCACACAAACACCCAGAAAACATCTCTCCAAAACAAAGCTACTGTCTGTGATTAACGATGGATATTGATTTGAACCAAAGACATTTGGCTTGAGAAGTGTGGCTCAGCCCAGGCTAAGCATTTGGTTGGTATAACAGGACTGCTGGTCGTGGAGCAGCTTTCCTTGACATTGTTTTGTATCATCTTCAGGAGTCTTACCACACAGTCAGCTAAATTACCTTCCAAATTTCCATTTGTTCATGGTCTGGATTTCTAGCATTATAGGAATGAATTCTACCACATGGAATAAAATCTAATCAACAAAAATCAAGGCTCCCTTCCTATGACATTGCTACATGCTGATAGAGCGCGTGCTGGCAAAAGCAGTCAGCAGTAAGGAAGTGGGGAGAATAAGTTTTATTCCATGAGAAATTAGTTCTCTACTGCTCTTTTTGCTAACTTGTAGACTTCTTTATTCTTTAGGCTCAGCATCAAAATAGTTCAAGCTAAACAAAATTACAGAAAAATGATTTTGCCTAAATAATTAATAGCGAATGATTTCCTACTGCTTTTTGCATACTTGGATGCTTTACAGAGCCATAGACCATTTTCATCCAGCGATTGCTGTATCTGTCACAACTGGCTCAATACATGATGTCTTTACATGATTTATATTAACATTTCATATTAGCATTGCAAAAGCAAGATACCCTGAGAATATCACCATGACCTATATGACTCATATGACTGGGTGATTTCTCAGACCATTGGAAAGAAATTATTTCAGAAGCTTTGGTTCTCCATAGCACAAACAGTGGAAGGAATTTGCTAGAAAAAATTGATGGTCGTCTGGCTGTAGGCATTCATCAAGGACTCTGAAAATTTGCTCCTCCACCCACTGAGTGACTATGAGCAAGTCACATAATTTTTATGAGCAGCAGCACTTCCTGTGGATGGACCATGCTTTCCTACTTTGAAGGGATCCTGAAAGCTTGCCACGAATTTAAGGTACCAAGGTGCTCAGATAAGGGTGGTTATATTACCAGATAGATGGTGCCAGCTGTGCGTTGTTTAAATTAGTCATACTGCAACTCTGCTGATATGGTAAAATGTTGAATAGAACCAAAAAATGAATCTCAAAAAATGTCTTTGAATATTCTAGCACGCATCTAAAATACTCCTCCTGATCTCCTAGGTTACCAGAGGAGCTTGCGTCACTAATTGGTCAATTAGTCTGCAGCACCAAGGATGACGGGGATGAGTCTAGAGCAGAACAATTACCGATTATGAGATTTTGCAAAGAATTCAGTGAGAATGGACATCTGGGTGTGGAAAGAGAGGATTTAATAAAGGTCTAATAAAGATTCCTGTGTTCGTTCACACAGATCCATTGCCTAGCAAGTTACTAAAGAAGGAGGCTCAGGCCGTATGAGGATTATTAGAGGAACTGTGTTTGGTAAATTATGTCCTTTGTGTGACTGAATCATTGGTGCAAAACAAAAATCCTTTGAAGAAGCTAATTTTGCTTGTTTTATGCATACCCCATATACATCCTCACTTGCTCACCATGCACCCTTCCTTGCTGCAGAATTCATATTTTGAGCAGTGGAGATATATGCTGCGTATCCCATAGATCATTTTGATACTTTCTTGGTAGCAAGCTAAAATAGTGAGTCAGCTAACTGAGCTTGAATAACAATGTAAATCCTATTTGAGCACATAAGGCATCTCTTTTTGTTTTTCTTTCAATAACATCAGTTCATACACTATTCACAGATGTTAAGAAACACATTTGTAAGCACTCTGTCTAAAAAAAAAACATGGATTCACAACAGACAAATGAGCACTATGCTTTTGCAGCCTCTATTGCTGCGACTTCTGATTTACTTTGTCTGTGCCTTTTTATACTACCATTTTTACAAGCCTTCATGCAGACAGGAATAGTGTTTGGATATGTATTTTCCTCATGCCTGTTGCAAAGATCTAGAAGAAACCCATACCAAGAAAACAAACCAGCATTTTCTCTCCATGGAATGATACTTCAAAAAGAGAACAGTGACCCACTTGCTTCATCTGAAAGGAAACACCTAAGTGTCAGATGGAGATAGAGGGACCTCATTAAGAAAGCTGGTCGTGTAAATAAGTGTTCTGGTGTGGGGAGAATGGTCGGTGTGTGCGAGAGGCCGTCAGGGCTGTGGCACTGGGCTCTGCTTGCTGCAGTGCCTGGGCAGAAGCAAATCTATAGGTTTAGTTTTTCTGGGAGACCACAGGACCACTCTCTTTAGCACCTACCACTGTTTCATGTTCTCTGTGTGAACACTGAAGTTGGCTGCTTTCCAGTGCTCAGGCGCTCCTCTCCAACATGACCTTGGAAGGAGAAGCCATCAAGTCGGATTGTTGCCTTGTACAAAGCCCCGTTCCTGTGCCGTGAGACTTGCTGTGTGCCACAGGAGGGTCAGCCGCTTCCCCGACCTCCCTTCCTTCGCCTCCACAGCAGCGTTACAAGCACAACCCAACAGCAGCGACAGCGGCAGGCCAACAAAATCTGGCTGCTTTAATCACCACCACCTTCCAGAACACTCTACTGTAACAGTGGCATGGAGATAATGGATATTTTATTTCAGTACTTTGTGCATATTGAGCAATATATTTTCCTACTTATGTGTCAGAGCTTAAAATTACTATCCATTTTTAATGAGCTATAGCATGCATAGCTAATGCCAAACCCCCAAATTTAGACACAGATTTTGGTTCTGTGCATTAAGGCACCATGTTAGTTGCTACTGTGAGTTAGGATGACACAAGAAATCTGTTGTTCAGTGGTGGGTCAAAGACACAGGCACAGGAAAATGTGGTTTTCCTGGGGTCTGAATCCCAGCTCACAGATATTGCTGAGTATATCGCTGCATATATAAGGAAACAGTCTTGCAGGTGACCCACTGCAGAGACTCATAAAGGTTCAGTTCCCCACAGACTGGGATTAAAAATGAATACTCTGAAAATGGGACTAGTTTAGCTAGTAAGCAAAGGAGCAGAGTATTTAAATCCAGCTAGAGTGTGATACTATTGTACATATACAGGATATATATGGGGGGTTAGGCTAGACCCTCAGTCCTTCTGGACCACCTCTGAGGATCCTACTCAGAGGTGAACTCAGCAGTGCAATTGGAACACGCTGCTTCTCAGAGTCCAACCTATTTGGCTGAATCCTCAAGGCGGCCTGTCTTCTTGATGTTCTGGTGGCATAAAGTCCCCATAAAATTGACCCAGGAGTCCCAAGGAGTATTTCTGTTTCACTAAAGACCAAAGTCTAGTTCTGACTTGCCTGCATGATAATTTACCACAATCATATTACTATCAGTGCGTCCCAGAGTGTGTGAGGTAAAAGAAGCCAAATTCACAGTCTAGCCAGACAGCAACAAGCCAGAGAAGGACAGAAATTTGCCTTGTTGATTTTGATTGTTTGTTTGTTTATTATTTTTCATCAGCCAAGAGGAAGTGTAAAGCACTGCATTTATGCTCCGATTGCAAGTAGCAGAGCAATACCACCAAAGCCTATGTGCCCCAGATAATTGCAAGAGCCCTTCCAGGCTGGTGAATCTATTCATCTGGAAGCATCTTTTCGTATTGTGTTCCTTCCCGTGCCAGTCATTTACTCATGCATCAAAGATGAGGAACAATTGAAGGTGAGCTTACTGTTGTACTAGCTGCTATTAAAAGTCGAAGAGCTGTGCTTCCAAGAAATTGCACGCTCCTTTCTTAGACCAAAAAGAAAAAAAAAAAAAAAAACAGAGAGAGAGGGAAAAGTGCAGCAGGAGATTCGATAGCTCATTCAACTCACGTAATTAAATACAGAGATTCACAAGATCAAAGGGGACCTGGGCAAATTAAAAGAAAAGCTCACATGGAATGGGTCCATCTCTCAAGCAGCTTCATATGGATTAGAAGGGTATGAAGCCTTAATAGCCAAAGCAAAGATGAATGGGGCTTGGGATGGATGGTCAGTCAGAATGCACTTCTGGTTTAAATTCAGCTAAGTGAGCAAAAACTATGTGAAAACAGTTATCTCACATCAGTGAAATGGGGTGATTCCTTTTTTATTATTATTTTATTTTATTTTATTTTATTTTATTTTATTTTATTTTATTTTATTTTATTTTTTTACGAAGTCATTGGTAGTCTTTCCACTCGCATTAGCTGCTGCTGGATTGGGTTGAGGTTGTGCCCATGGGCTAGATGCCACCATCTTTGCTGGGCAGGAAGAATACAAGGCCCACAAGAGATGTAAGACTCTGCATTCCCATGTATCTCACCCCAGGAGTAATGGACAACAAGGAGACAGGACAAGGAAATCAGCATTGTGGATACATAGGCAGCTCCAGGCAGTGATGAATCAGAAGCTTGCCCCAAGATCAAAAATAATCCAAGTAAGCAGAGTGAGATGTGTGGAAAAGGACAGCACATTCCTGGGAGCGAATAGCAAAGAGACAAACTCAAACCTAAGCAAGTGGGAGTGACTGGACTTCAGCAGGAGCTGAAGGTGTTCAGACTTGTAGAGAGGTTGGCCCAGTTTAGCATGAGTTGTTTTCCAGGGCATGGCTGAGAGTCTCTCTACTTTCCCAAGGAATGTTTTTCATTGCAAGAAGCCTCTTGTTCAGTTCTTGGGATTTCCCACAATGCAAGTGCAATTTAAGGCACTTCAGCAGCCATAAAGCACCAGTCTTGAGTGTCAAGGAGATAAGGATCTGAGGCCAATAAAGCAGAGTCTAGAGGAACAACACATACTTGACTTTGTTATGGTGAATTATCCCATATCCTTCCTACAACATAAGTTGCCAGCCCATGCAGATACATCTGCCGGGTAAACATGTCTATAATAATTAAGTGATTATGTCCTGCTTTGTTAAGTCCTCTGCTAGTTCAAAGGTCAGTGGGGGTAGGTAAGGGATCCTGGAGCCAAGTGAGATGATTGTGTACTCATTTACATTTCAATGTCCACATTGCTCTTCCAGTTCACAGCTCCATTATAGCAGCGCTGATGATATCTGGGCAGTAGAAACAAAGTGACAGGTCTGACCGCCTATGTCTGTGCACTAAGCTCATTCTGTGTCATTTGAAAATCACAGCACTTTGAATTACATGGGACCCTTGAAAACCTTACCTTCCTACCTGTGAAGCTTCGGAGACACTGTGTTGTCAGCCTTGCTGGCACCCCATTCTCTGCAGGCTCCACATTTTCTCCCTTTTGCCTTCTCGGAGCGAGTGTGGCACAATGTGGTGTGCAACATGGTCTCAGGGTACAGCTTCTGAGGCCACGCAAAAGGAGCTTCAGTTTTGATCGCAGTGCGTGTATTACAGGAGCATGCTGAGGATCAGTCTCTATTAGCAGAGGTTCCCATGCAAGGAGCAGGAACGTTAAAAATGGCAAAACCTATGAAACCACAATGATAAGTAAATTGCTAAGGCTTAGTGCTAATCTTAGGTAAATTAATTTTCCAACACATTTGGCTCAAAGGAGCTCCTATACATGCCAGCATCCACAATTTTCAAAGCCTATAGATATGACTTACTAGTTCTGCTGAATAAAGGGGCGTTGGATTGCTGAAAAATGCTGCAGAGCCTGCAACAAGTGTGCAGTGCTGTGTTACTCCCTCTGCAAGTCAGCACGGACGCGCAGCAGGAGCACGGCTTGCAAATGCTCTGTTCCTGCATGATGACAGGACATCTTGCTGCAATTACTATGGAGGGACAGAGAGGGATTTGAAAGGCTCCAAGCAGTCAGGAAAGGGATGGAGAGGATAGGGTGTGGAGATCTGTAAACCATTTCCTCGGTGTTTGCTGCGTGACCATGACTGCGTGATTTACTGTGCCTAAACTTAAGTGGAAGATGGAAGGTCTCAGCCAGGGCTTTAGGTTGCAGGGCAGCAACATGTGGGACTATTAGATAGATCCAGATCCACAAAGGACATTCACATGGCCTGAGCCCACAAATAATTCCACATCTAAATTATAAACAAAATACCTGCTCTGAATTGCTAGGCCTTTTTTGTTTTTCCCAGTGACATTGCTATTTCCTAGAATGGCCGTATTCTCTCAGCTGGCTGCTCATGAGTTAAGTATCATTTACAGTCCTTTCTTTCTCTTATGACTGAAAGAATAACTCAGCTTTCTCCATTAAACAATTCTTGAATGTTAATTGCAGGTTTATTAGATTGCTTAGAAGTGTTCATTGTTTGCACAGCTGAGCTGTCTATCTCAGGAGAAGATAAATAAATGTTCTTGTCCTAGGGAAAGTCAGTGGCAGCCTTAGCAATCAGTCTATGTTGGTCCATTTTAGGAAAGGGTAGGTAGGATTTGGGCTTTCAGTTAAGTCTTTTTAGCACCACTGGAGTTGGGCAAAAAGGCAACTCAATATGAGGGTCTCTGGACAGTGGAAAGATACCCAAAAGAACTTGACATGGCAAAGCCTTTCCTAAACAGAACTGCAAGACAGAAAAACATCTGGCAGAATTAATTGCCTGTAATTTCTCTGAGGTCATTGCTGAGTGTAAATGGCTGCAACAGAGTGGAGATCAGAAGAGTCAGAACAGTCTTTTATTTCTTGCCAGAAGATGTAACTTATACATTCAAGCATGTTAAAAAGATGCAAAACAAAACAAAACAAAAGCAACAAAAACATGCATACAGAGGCTATCTTAAGACGTGGATGTCATCAAAAAGCTTGTTATAGAAAAGCTTATTATAGAAAGTTCAGGTGGATATCAAGAAATAGCACAAATCTATTGCCTGTCACTTCCATTTCCCCCTTTTTAATAGTTCGTAAGTTCCGTATTTGAACTCTTCATACTGAAGTATATCAACCTGTATGCCTGTCTCAGGTTGGACTTGTTCCTTGCTATTTTTATTTATTTCCATAAAAACACATGAATGGCTTGATTTGTCACAACAGTTTTTTCCTGTGGTACATGATTTTTTTATTAGATTTTTCATTGTCTTGCTGTTTAGGAAGGCAATTTCCACAGAGCCACTTCTGTGAAAATAGCCCATATCTGATTGTCATAAAACTCCAAAGCCTGTGATAGTTCCTGCCAAGGAGAGACCTGTCAGTGTTTACCAGCTAAATTCAGGGAGGAGCCTGTTTGCATTGAGCATGCGCCAGCACAGGCCCACACTCTGAGAGGACCTTTGTGGAATTACTCCTTCTTCTGCTGATGAGCAAAAGCTGTGAGCTACAAAATGCAGGAAAACTGTTTCTCTCCTGTCACCAATTCCCCAGCTGCTACACAGGCTGCAGGAAATGGAAAGGGAAAGCAGCCTGAGCTGAGCTATGGAAATGTGGAGGAAGGGGGATCTAGGCAATATTGGTCACTTTGGGAACAGGAAAGTTCTCCTGGGACATGGTGGAGAGTCGCAGGCTGGGAGCACTCACCGCTGCCACTGGCTTGCTGATGCTGGGGAGGCACTTGGGTATGTGCTACCAGTTCGTGGTTGGACGATGTGCAGTAAAGAAGCCTGGGGCACCTTACTGAGTGAGAGCGAAAAGAGTGCTTGGACACTGAGCTAGAGCCTGTTTGGCGGCGATAAGCTAAATAACCTGGAAGCCCAACAGAAGCTGCAGTTTTCTAACCCGATTGGATACTTTGTCACACTGCCTCTGCTGCCTAGACTGACGTTGGGTATCTCTGGTGTTTATGACCAGCAGCAGGTAGCCAGGCAAGGCAGCCTCATTCAGTTGGAGACTTTGAAGTGAAGATTGGTAGGGATAGATCAGGACAAGGAGTCAGTAGATGAGAGCTGGCAGGGTGGGTTTCAGGTCACCCTGAAAGAAATTGAGGTTGCACAGAGCCAGACCAGCTAAAGTGATGGAGTCTGGATGCCAAACACTGGAGATTGACTGTGATGGCTGGGAAGCAAGCGGGTACCTTAGTTCTGAGCACCAGAGCAAGAACATCAACGAAATGAGAAATTCTGCTTCTGTGCAGAAAAGAAGGTACAGAGTAGCTTGTAGATCAGTGATGAGAAAACAATGTGTCTCCTAGCTGCTAATGGAGACTGAAGGATGGCTGGAGCCCTGTTTAAGTACTATGTGTTCATAGTGTAAAGAAGGTTTAATTAAAGTTGCACGAGCAGCTCTTTGGCTGTGGAGGTGGAGACTCTGCAATTGTAACTGGCAACTCTGCAATCGCCAGCTGAGCCTTTACTATGTCTGGGGTTGACTCCTGAGAGATCAGGAGGGTGTCTTCATGCAGTTACCTGAAGAGATCAGCATCTCTATAGGCACCTGCCAAGGCCTCCTGTGTCTGGGTACCACAGGTCTGCTGTTGGATGTCATGGTGCAGTAGAAGCCATGGAAGGTAGGAACAGATGATGTCCTGTCAATGCTAAACTATTTTATAGATTGAGCCCCTTATTGCTGTGGGTACCACCATGTATCTGGTGACAGGTGGGTTACCCTGTGCTGCTGCAGCCCTGTAACTTTTCCTGCACAATTCAGTATTGAGAGGAAAATTTCTCTGTTTATAAAAGCTGCAGAAGCCTCTGGCAAGAGGAGTTCCTCCCTCCTCCCTTTCCTTTCCCTTGCCTCACTTCTAGCTGCATCCAGTCTCTCTCCCTCTGGCTCGGGAGGAGACAGTTGGCTCCCAGGCCCCAGTCTTGCCTGGGGCTTCTGGTTAGAAAAGCAAATCAGAGCCTGCTGGTGTTTTGGACAGAGGAGGGGAGCCAGTGTCAGTGCCTGCCGGCCCTGCAGGGCAGGAAGGGGACCTGGGGGCTGGGGCACATCTGTGGCCTCTGCTGCCCTCGTGCTGGCCCTGCAGCCAGCACCTGTGGCACCCTCGTGCCTGGCCCCTGCCTGTTGGGAAGTAGGGCTGGCTGCGCTTCCACTCCTACCACCCAAGAACCCTTGTAACAGCCAGGATCTCTCCTTCTGCCTTCTCTGACAAACTGGAGCAGGTATCTGAACCCCAGAGCAAAACTTGCAAGGGGGTTCCTCTCTCAAAGACGTATTGACTAGAGCAGAGGTTGTATGGCAACACATCGCGTTCAGAGAAGGGTGAACGGCACTAAAACACCACTAATCTATTAACTGCCTTTGGGGGATTTTATTCCTGAATGGGTGCTTTGATGCTGAAGAGAAAAAAATGGGTTTTAATTTGCCTGCATTAAAAATCCAGTAAAATCTATTTTCTTTTTAAAGAGATCTCTGCAAACTCTAGTGAAAATATGTCCTGATTTCAGAATATCCACTCAGCTTTTGCAAAACAGGCCTGCTTGCCTGCTGAGGCCACAAGTATTAGTGACAGTCACAGCTGGTGCAAAACTGCCCAGCTTCATTGCCAAGTCATGGCAATGTAAATCTGAGAGATATATCTCTATGGCACAAAAATCCACCATCTTCCTTGGACCTGCTACCATTTAGGCAGAAGAGCAAACTTCTAGAATTAGAATAGCCGAGGAGGTACGGAGAGAAAGTGGGGAATATTATGGGGTCTGTCACTGAAGGCCTGTCAAAATAGGAGTGTAAAACATCTGCTCATAATGGCACAACCTGGGTACTGCTGTAGGGTGGGAGATGGGCCCAGCAATCCTCTGAGATCTGTTTTGCTTCTGTTTTCCATAGAGTCCAAGCCATTTAAGCATCAGGCTCTCTCTCTCATTTATCATTAATGGAAGTTTTCTGCAGAGATATGCAGTGAGAAGCAGCTGAGAAATGAAAGGCTCTCACCGAGATTTTCTCCCCTTTCAGCTAGTGTGGATTCCAGATAATTCCATCTATGTGCACACATGAAAAATACTCCCTCCTAAGAACCCAAAAGAGGTAATGCAATCCAGCTAGCATTCTGAACTCACATTTGCAGATTTTGGACTATTCTTTCCATGGCACCCACATTCAAAGACAACCAAGCACATAAACTTCTTGCAGATTGTGTAAAAACTGTCTTAATCATCTTTTCATGCACTCTCTCCAGGGCAACAAAAAAGTTTAATTCCTTTTAAGTATGGGCAAGGTGTTAACATTCTTGGCTGACTAGAAAGCTAACAAACACCTTCAAAATCTAGCTTGGCTCTATTTCTTGTTGGATCTGCCAGGCATTCTTCAGATGTCAAGGTCTGGGATTTATGCGCTGGGAAGTGCATGATTTTGACGGTGTAGAATTAACCAGTTTTGCACAAAACGTACTAGTTATGTAAAAGTCGTATTTTAAAAATAAATCTTTGCCTTATGGAAATTCCTAAGTACAGAACCAGAAACTGAAACTCTCTGTTTATGCTCATTTCAAATGCAGCCCTGGTACTGGCTGTGTCGACTTCTCCACCCTGATATGTTACCTAGAGGTTCATCCAGGAGGTAGAGAGCTAATTGGATTTCCATGTCCATTCTGCTAACAAGAGGCTCAGCTGTGGCAGATTCTGTTTTGTTTTCCACTTTGGGTGTCTGCTGGGAAAGCTGATTTTCAAAAGCCTAAGTAGCCAAATGACACTGGGCATTTTGCAACTTAGACTAATAAATTAGCCTGTAGAGTCCCTGAAGCTCCAGTGATTTGTGTTATCAAGCACAGGAGAAGAGAACACTATTTGAAGTGGACACCGTCCACTTAGCAATCACACTTGGGCCATTCACTCATTTCACTGCCACTGTTGCTAGTCCTGAGCTTCTGATTCCCCCATGCCATGCCCTCCCAGAAAGGGAGGTTGGCTTTAATCCTATGAGTTAAAATTAAAAAGCAAGCCAAAAACAACAAAAAACAATCACTTGATTGCAGTAGTTGGAACTTACCAGAAAAAAAAAATCCAGGTGTTTTAAGACTTGTAATAAAAATGTAAGTGCTAGCAACACAGCCTCTGCATTGGCTCTGACAGGAAAAGATGGCTGCAAGGTATGATGTCCATAATATTTACCACCTGGATTTTGCTTCCGTTTGCTGTGTGTGCAGCACTCTGTTCCTAGGCTGGTGTCAGCATCAGGAGAGAGAGAGATATTATTGCTCTTCTTTTTAATTAAATAACTTCCTCCCTCAGCCCTTGTCTAACTCTTTTTAAAGAGACAACCGAGGAATGCCGAGTCATGATAATATAACCAAGAGATGGTGTTTTCTTGGAAAGTGTAACTATGAGGCCTTGTAAAGACAGTCTGTGTCCTGTTCAGCCTGCATGGCTGAACCTTGGGAACAGCCTGTGTGTGAGTAGTGCCCACGCAGCTGCAGATGCAGCGCTGCGAGGCCAGGGGTGGTGTGACACAAGTCTTTCTCAGAAATGCTGTTATTTACAAAGTCACTTTATTCAGGGCAATGCTGGCTCTCAGAGCCATTGAAACCTCATTCATTGCAAGGAAGAAGAGAAACATCCCTGATGCTGGTGTGTTTTCCTCAGTTTGCTGTGTGGCTTGCAAGAGGGGTAGAAGTGTGTTTAGGCAGTGGCAGTTTGCCTCAGTTCCCAAATCAGTTCCTGGTTTGTTAGGAGAGGAGCTGCTAAGATCTACTGTGCTAATGAGTTTCCAAATATTGTTTTGAACCCTCTATTCCAGCCAGTCTGCCCCTGTTCCCTCTCCTCCCTGTGGGCTGCTGCAGTGAGATTTCCTGCATGTTGGGCACGTGCTAGAACTCCCTTTCACACACACGTGGATTTGCACACGTGCGAAAGCCAAGCATAGGCCATGGAACTGGGCACAAGGGTGCTCTGCCTTGCACTTCTGGGTGCTCAGTAGTCCCTGCTGGCACCCAGCCCTGCTGGGATGCCCCAGGTCAGGAGCAAATCAAACCCCGTCAGTAACCAGTCTCTGGAAGGATGTGCATGGTGGGTTCAGAGAGACCCTTAAGTACAGAGGGTTTATCTCTGTTATTACATGCACAATTAAAAGATATGTTTTGTACTTTTGTTATATGTTATTTTATTGTAGTTAGTAGAGAATAGATAATTTCCCAAACAGCCAGAGGTACTGAAATAGAGGTCATCATTCTTGTCAGCAGCTTTTCTGAAAAGGTCTGACTGGAAACTTTGAGCTTCAGCATGGCGTGAACGAATGTGCCTTTACTCTGAAAAACCTATATGGATTATTACTAGGTATTTTCCATTATGGAAAGTCTCCATTTTTAGCTGGATGTGGATCCGCCCTGAACATGTCTTTGTTTACTTGTAAGATTGTTTCCTGTTTTTCTTATCAAAAAATTTCAGCTGTAAATTAAAGAGGCAGGCTATGACATTACAGCCTCCAGACTAAGGGATGTAGGGTGGTCTTCTCACAATGCTTTGAAGGAGATTTAATAGTTTGACGTTGATCCAGGGGTGTGGAGACAAAGCTTCTAGAGCTTCCTGCCATAACTCAGTTCTGAGCATAACTCCATTGAAATAGGGAGTTAGAGCAGCGATAAACCTGGACCATTTTACAGTAATTTTTAGCCTGCCTTCATGTGGAAGCCTGCCTTCTGTGTCCTCATCCACCAATATCTTTTAAAGTTGCTGGCCAAGGACAATAGAATATGGCAGAAAGGAAGAATTTCCAAGATAATTAAGTTCTTACCAGTTTCTTGAAAATGAGGGGTCAGTGTGGGGGAGTTAGAGATTTGGATATTTGTGCTTTTGCTCCACATGAAACATTTGATCCTTTGACCCAGTACTCCTGCTAAATGTGGTTGTCAAAATCCTCTCTGGGGAGTCAGAGGTGAAAAGGAGGGAAATTAAAAATACATGTGGTGAGGATGAAGTCAATCAAACAAGAGATCAAAATTAGTGGGGAAAAAACTTCTAGTTGCAATGTTCAGAGAACAACTTGCTATCTTCTGTTTGGTTACGTCCTCCTTCATGCTGCTGGAGTCTAAATTCTTTCACTCCTCCATACTTAATGCCACCTCCTTGAAAAGGGCAAAATTTAGACAAATAGGATTTTTTCCTGACCCTCTCCAGCAGACCGTGTTGTCGCTCCAGAGGGTCCAGTAAGTGCTGGTTTGCAGGGGGAAGGTAGCAGGAAGGGGCTTGCTCTTAGCTCTGTCTGGACACTGGCAGGGTTGAAGACACGGCCCAAATCTGGATTAGCTACTGCTGATGGAGTCATTAGATGCTGCTTTGCGCTCCGTGTCCTGTCACCTGTTAACATTTCACCACACTAATTAAGTGTCTAATAAGATACTTAAATTTCTTTTCTGTAAGGGTGCTACTGGAAGGCAGCAAGGTGCGTCCCTCTTCAGGGAACAGCCTGCGACTTCTGCTTCAGATATTGCCTGGGGGTTGCAGGAAAAATGTCATCAGCTGAGAAATGGCTGCATTTGGTGACCTGCAGAAGTGGCTCTTGCTTCCTGCTGAAAGCAAGCTGGCAGCTACTTGTGGAAATCAAAAGTACAGAAACAGTGACCCTGAACAATGTACTTACAGAACAGCCAGCCTCAAGGAGGAAATTTAAATGAAATTATTATTCCAGCAGTTGATTTCTTGGTCAATAAGGTCTAGTTCCAGTAAATGAGCCAGTCTGATTTCACCTATTTTTTTTTTACAGACAGTATTTTTCACTTTGAAAAAGTCCTACTTTCTGTACAGCAGTGCAGAAACCAATCCCCATTGGCAGTTGCCCCATACAAGCCTTCAGAGAAAGTAGAAACTTTGTCTGGAAACACTGGAGATGGAGATAAACTTTACTAGCTATACCGCAGGGACTTCTCAAAACCTTAACAGCTGAATTAGGCCAGTGGGATCTTCTATTCACATTCTCCTCCTCTATGGGATTAAATGTTCTTCCACATGGCGGATTGTGAGGCCTTGCTTCACCCTACTGCTCCACAAAGCAAGTGGGAAGGCTGGACCTGGAAAACCAGTAGGGAGAGTGCTGAGTCCTATGACTCTAGTTGGTTTCTTATTGGTCCTTCCTCTCATCAGCTGATACTCACGATACTTTACAAGAGGGCATTGCTGGTCACTGATCTCATATTATTCCTTGATATGAGGATATTTGATAGTGACAGTCAAAAAGTGCCAACAAGAGCAATACCACACCTGCAAGGCTAACATATGCAGCCGCCCTGTACTAAAGTGTCCTGTTCAAATTAAATATCAGTAGATAACCATGACTACAAAGAGAAAGACAGAGATCTGTTTATGATTTTTTTGCCAAATATTTATGAAGAATAAAATAAAGGAGCCTAGATGCAGAAACTGACCCAGATTCTTCATTGCCATAATGTCAATCGGTTCTGAATAGGTGAAAATAAATCTCTTATTCCTTCTACCTAAAGCTCTGAAGAAAACTTTGATGGAATAGATCAGCACATAAATGACATTAAATTCAGCTAATCCAGTTGGAGATGAAAACAAGTCTTTATTTATATTGATCTATCGACAGATGAATCTTTGACTTTAGGCCTCTAGAGTGAGTGGCGAAGGATAGCTAGGTTTTTAAGGCTAGGAGGAAGGACTGTGTTCATCTGGTATGGTTTCTACAGCGTAGGTCATAGAAAGTCAGCCAGTAACTTCTTCATTTAGCCTGAAGTTTGTGTTGAAGACACAGGATCACTTTCAGAAGTGCAGTTTATGCTGGTATCTGCAAGAGTTCATTAAATCTCATTTGATCCAAAATGACTGGCTCTGATACCTAACTACTCATATGGGTGAAATTATGCACCTTATTTGAAGGGAATTTATTTATTGCCAGCCTCAGCCAGTGGATCTTATACTTTCCTGATTTATTCAAGTCACAAATTTGTTCTTTATTTAGTAATTACAAGCTTGATTAGGTCCTCTCTCAGCTTCTGTTTGATAAATTAGAACGAATACATTTATTTGATAAATGTCATTCATGTTTTAGCTCTAAAATAATTGTATTTTTTTTGGTCATTTCCCAATATTCAACTTTTTTTTTTTCTTTTTTTTTCCTCGAGAGCAGGTTTCAGGAGCAGATTTACCATTCCAGCAATAATCACGGTAATGACAGAAACGATCTCATCCCTCTCCCCTGCAAAATAAAGGAGAGCAGGTGAGTAACTCACCTGTATTCTTCCCTTGTCAAAATGTCAAAGCCAGCTATGAAGGCTTCTGAAATTGAATCTCTTACTTCTTCTACCTGAAGCTATAAGGAATACACTGATGGAATAGATTAGCACATATCCATTGATTTCAGTGACCCTTATGTTAGTAGTGAGTTGGGCTCCCAGTGAAAAAATATTTAGGTCAGAAATAGGAGAACATAGAAAACAGCATGAAGGTAATTTGTAGAAAAGCATTCCAAATAGAAAAGGTTGAGCAAATTCCACACTCCTCAGTGAGCAGCCTCCTGGAATATGAAAAGCTCAGGCATCCTCCTCTGATCTTCTGACCCCAGATCAGTCAATCAAAGACATAAATAAAATGTTCTGAAATAAAAAATGAAGCATTTGTGCCAACGAAATTCTTCAAGGGAATGAACACCAAAGGAAAAGTGATTTTTCAGATGGGATGCTTGTAGTAAATAAGATCTTTTCATAGGGGATGTAAGTCAGGAAAGGAACAGAGAAGTATGCACAAAGGAAGAGATTTTCTTCTCAACTATACTGTAAAAGAATCCAAACTTTCTGCATTTTGTCAGAATCAGTGCTTCATTACAAGCCACTGAAGCCAATTTAAAGCCTCCATTGAGACCCATTTGCTGAGAGCTTGATGCCTTGTCTGTATACAGGGTTATACAGCCAGGGAGGGCTGTGCCCCTGGAGACCCTGGGACAAGGTGGAGGTGGGGTTCACAGATGGGTACCATTATTTAATTGCAAGTATATTTACAGCTGAAGTCTTCCACCGGGCCCAGGCTGGTGACAAACACACGGGTCTAGTTATAATGCAGTGAGGTGTCTTTTCTTTGCGGTCATTGCAATCCAGCAGTGGCATTTCAAGAATGACAAATGCAGCTGCCTAAGTTAATGTGGTTCCAGGTTGTTCCAGGCAATATGTGATGTCTTCAGCATGTTTCATTTGCATGTTGTTTTCTCTTCAGCACACACAAAAATCCAGCACATCCGATTTTCAATGAGTCTCTTCAAAGCACGTAAAAATGATCCTCCCAAATCAAGGGAGTTGGATTACTTGATCTCTAGAGCCCTCTTCCAACCTCAACCATTCTGTGAAAGCCTTGGAGCATTTGCTGCTGCTGCAGCTGCTGCAGCTGCTGGATGGGGCCCGCAGTGCCTTGCGGTGACCTGTGACATGCTTGGGACATCTGCAGCTTTGTGAGCCTCCAGCTCCTGTTGTTGGGTGATGAAATGACCCTTCCCTTGCTCAGCTGCAACGTCCTCCTTGGCGCACTCAGCAGCTCAGGGCAGGACTGTGCAGATTGCAGTGAAACTTCATCCTCTTCGCTCGGTTACGTCTGCGCTTCCCTCAACTGCCCAACTCAATGTGCACGGATCCACACTGGTGTTTTACCCTTCGGGACTCTTCTGGACAAAGAGTATCTGGAAAAATATGGCATCTTTTCTAGAATATCTCTGAATCTGGAGCTTCCCATCTTAGGGGACAACTGTAACAAGACAAAAAAAAAAGAGGTGCAAGGAGAGCAGAACTCCAAGAACAAGAAGCCAAGGTCGTCTCCAGTGCTAAATGAGGAAAAATGGCATGAGTTGCCGTACAATCCCTTGGATTGTTTGGCCTAGCAGTGACAGGAACTGCAGGCCATAGCAAACGGCAAAAGACAGTGTTATTTAAATAGTGAATCCGTATTATGTCTGCCTGAGTGTGGGACTGGGGCTACTGAGTTCCCTACTGCAGGACATTTTTTTTTTTGAGAAAAATACTTTTCTTTTGAGAGCTGGGGGCTGCATTGTAAAGCAAACATTTACTTATTTGCCATTGCATTTCTGGTTTACAGGGAGCATGTCAGGAACTAAAGAGAGGCTGCTTTAGAGACAGGTAGAAAAATGGGTAAGGCAAAGTAGGTCTGGAAAGGATCCACCTACCCTGGAGGGTAGAGTAACTGTGTTTAGCCCTGGGTGGGTGCAGACCCCTTATTCTGGGGGCTATGCCCCCTCCTCAGACAGCTGCCTTATTCATGTGGCAAAATGGCAAGCAAAATCCTAACAACTGCGAAGAATCTCTTTTTTCCAGAGGTCGGGAAAGACATTAATCCTAAAGGAGCAGCGCCCAGGAGCAAATGAGGTATGAAAATTCTGTGTTAGCTTTGTTGAAAGTACCCACTCTTCCATGTGCTGTGGGATGGCTTGTTTTGTTGACTAAAAGGACCAGGATAACCCTGCAGAGTCTTCTGGGCTGCTGTGGGCTTGTGAGGGGCATTTTTTTTCCTTTATGCTTTTATTAATTTACCTTAGCCTGGCTCTCTGGGTATCCCTGCTGGACTGAGGCCTCCCTGCGGGGTCCACTTTGGTGTGTGTTAGTTACTGTCAGCAGCCACTGTGTATTAGGAGCATGTGGCACCCAGGAAGCTGTTGTGGACATAAAAAGCAGGAGTTGAAGCCAAAATATGTAGCCCTCCAGCCTGGCCAGATTAGGCTCTGAAGGGAACAAAACCTCCTCCCTACCCCGAACTCATCAGTTTTTCAGACCAAGCTATGGTTTTAGTGGAAGAGCTTTGCACATCAAACACAGATACAAAATAGTCCAGTGATACATATCTTTTATTGTTGATTTACCACTGTCCATGAGTAAAAAATACAAGTCTTCTATTTATATAGAAACCAAATATACAGCTGTGCATAAAAATACCACCAGTTTTTTATTAATGTTTCATTTAGGTTCCTATCAATCTCTCATTCTAAAATAAAACAATGAAACAGCTAAATATATATATGTTCAGATGCCACAAACAACAGCATTTTCATGTCATCCTCCTTTGTTCCTTATTTAACCCTTATTTTTAGTTTAGTATTGCATAATAAAAAAACATAATGGCTGTGTATATAGATTTGTATTCCAAGGGAAAAGTGCATACTGAATTCTTTCACCGGAACTGGAAAAATATAGATCGCTTTCTGCACCTGCACCATGGGCCTGATTCAAAGCTCGAGAAAGGAAATTTGCAATGGGCATTAGCTCAGGCCTGTGTGTCACAGATGTTAAAGTGCCTTTTTGTACGTGGTGGGAACACAGAATTTTCCATTCTGCTATTTTCTTTTCTAAAAGGACAACAGTATGTATGAGACTATTTTTTAATTATTTATACAACTGCATCCTGACAAACTACAGCTTCCTCCCATGTAAACATAGCTACTGTTTGTTTCTATAGTGTGCAGCAGTGTTTATAAGGTTGGAGAAGGACCACAACACAGTGTGGCAGATGCTTTTAAAAAACTCCCCGTTTATTTCCTCTGAAAATTTCTGGTCAGATGTTGCTCTCAGTTACCCACTAACTCAGTGGGGCCATCTCATTTCCATGAGCAGGACTGGGTTTAAAATCAGCCCTCCTGATACAGGGAGCAAGGTCTGGTAGACAGCAGTTTAAAACAGGTTTGCATAGGACTCTGCAAAGAGGGGTGTACTCTGTGCATGTTCATGTGTACATTCCTGTTTAAACACATTTGTTCAGTAGAGTATTTTTGAATATCCTTTTTACTTAGTGGCATAAGTCAGTCATCCTTGCACCAGGTGATGATTTTATTCAGTGTCACACCTAGCCCCTAGACCAAGCCGTTTTTGCATGCTTGGAATCTCTGGGTTGGATCCAAACACTGTGAATTTAAGCTATTGTGACAGGAATAGATATTTTCAATAACAATATAAATTTTCCAGTGAGTTCCAGGAAGTTGAGATGAAAGATGTGATCTTCTTTATAATCCATTCAGGCTACATGTTATACCTAGAAGTTCTGGCATGGGGTCCTGGTTCCAGGCACGATGGCCAGTTTTCTCTTCTAAGGTGCTGCTGGATATAACTGACCCTCTGCAACGCATTGATCTGTGAAGTGCTTGTGATGCCTTGAGTATGAAAGCAGGCAAAATCAAACTCTGGTCTATATGCCACTGAAATAAATTCATCTGTTTGCTGAGAAAATTATTATGCTGTTCTCCTGCTGACATCTTCTGCTGGTAGCACAAAGGCTCTAAGAGGGCTTGGGGGATCGGGAAAAATATTATAGCCAATCTCTGATTGATAGGGTCTCCTCTTCCTAACAACTCTCCTACTTTTCAATCCTTCCTAATAGACTTTTTTTTTTCCCCCACAGGATCAAACGCCTTTTATAAGCTGGATTACCTGCAAAATCAGCAGGCCACTGGAATTTGTGAAATACAGACCTCTGTGCGTCAGATTTACTGCAAGGCTCCCTCCCGTGTGGGGCTGGAGCTGATGCTTACTGAGGACTAGACTACATGTTTTCTTTCCTGATAAGTAAGAATCTGATCAGGTAATTACATAATTACACACTTAGCATGTATGCTGAGAACATACTGTCTGGAGCTGCTGCTCACAGGAATGGGGAAAGCACACCTAACTTCTGACATGCAGATGATCTGATCTGTCTTGATAGACCAGTAGGGAATTTTCCATTAGACAGTGATATTACAGCCTGTCACAAATTACTTGGTTATGTGAATTATGATCAATGTTTTCCCATTAATACCAACAGCTAGAACAATAACCTGCATGAAAAGTCATGACCTTTGAAGACGAGGTGAACTCTCGGTTACCTGGGAATGAAGCTGCTTTCCAAGAGACAGGATTCCTGGAGAGGAAGTATGCAGAGGTATCATCTACACTGTAAGTTTTGCTTTGGATTTTTTCCTTTTGTTTGTGTTTCTAGAGGATGTCAATATTAAACAATAGCATTCTCACTTGTTCTAGACTTTGGCAGTGTTGGTAACATCGTAACTCCTGAAAGGCAGGAATTAAACATTGTGACCTCTGACTAACTATAATAAAGATAAGAGTTGAGAGCAAGAGCTGTGGAAACAAGCCCACAGTTAAGATTTAGCTCTGCAATTCAGCATCCCACACAGCCATCCACTAATTCTACTGCGTGCTGAAAATCCTAACAGATGGCAGGGATCTTTCAAGTGTGGAGGGGCTGCTAATATCAGAATATTAGCAGACGTTTAAAACTGCCTCCTGCCTTAGCTGGTGTGTCAACAAGCAGCAGTCTTCCCTCAGGCTGCAGGCTGGGGTTGTGGTGTTTGATATGGTCAGTCTCCTGCAGGTGGGACTGCTCAGGGAAACAGCAACCTGGTTCCAAGTAAATGCTGCTAGATGCAGCCTTGGAGGAAGAAGAGGCTCCTTCTTATCTTGTCTGCAAAGGATTGAATGGTACTTCTGATTCTCTTCTCAGATGGAAGGTGTTTGGACCTTGGATTCAAGTGCATAGGAATAGTTTTTTGTTTGTTTTAAGTAAGTTTCCAAAACAAGATTACTGTAATAATAGGAGGGAGAAGCAACATTTTGCAGAAAAAAATGCTACTCTAGAATAAGCAAGAACATTTGAAATATCAGGTTCATTACTCTGGATTTCATGCAAGTAACTATTTATAGGATGATAGCGAAGCTAGCTTCAGACTTCGTTTATAAATAGATGGGCATACATTTTCCTTCTAAGCCAGAATTTTCCGAAGTGCAAATTCATGCTTCTGCTGCTCTGATGAACCTTGCTGGTGGTTTGTGAAAAGGTGGCTGTCCATCAATACAGCAGTCAATAAACTGCGTTCAGCAAAGCATCCACCTTGGTTTTTAGCAAAGGCTGTACACACAGTGCCACAAGGGCCAGTTCAAATGGGAGGTGAGAGAGTAGATCCTCTTTGCTTGCACAAGGACCAAAAGCTGAAGACACTTGGAAATTAGGCTTCCAAGACACTTAAGGACTTTTGACTGCAGTAGGAAAATCAAAATTTAAGAAAGGACAGATGGCTGTGGAAAAGTTTGAAGAAAACCTTCTGTCTGTGGTTTAAGCCCTTAAGATCTGCAGTACTTCCCTGCCTTGGCCTTTCTTCTAGATCTCTTCTCAGACAGAGTCACGGCAGTAGAAATTATTTGCAGTGGAGTAGCCCCCTCCAGCCAGGCAGAGACTGATTGAGTTACATTTAAACTCATCATTCTTAGTCTTCATTGCTGAGGGCTCATATTTAAGAAGGCAGATGTCATCATCCAGGAAATTTTTAGAATAATCAGTCTTTCATGCAAGCGAGAGAACTTTGCTAACTGAGGAAAGGGGAATCTTCTTCAAGCTTCCCACAGAATTAAATGTTGGCAACCTGAGCTTGCAAAACTGCATCTGAGTAACAGCCCCGGCGCGGGTGCGTGCAGGGTCATACACAGGAGTGCAGTATTCGGGAGGCAGCAACTTCCAGCTGAACCTCTGGGCATTAGAGGAGCTTGCTGCTTTTGGTAAACAGTTCTTGTTGTCGTGCTTCTATACATAATCCATACGTATGCTGTCCCTGTACGTGGCCCATGCTCACAGCCTCAGCAATTGAAGCTGAGCATTACCAGAGCCAAGCTGATCTCTTTAGCAAGTATTAAACACTCCTCTTCAGCCATGACTTTGACTGCAGTTGTAGACGATCTCTGTGATATCATTTTTTTCTGTGTGGGACTTGCAGGACATGCAAGTGTGTCCCAAGACACTTTTATTTTTGCAAGTAGCAACTCGATCACAACAGGAATGTCTGCAAGGGATGCAGTGCTGGCCACGGACCTCTGCCAGCCATTGCTGATGCTTCCTGTCCCCTCAGCAAGGCTGCGGGACTGGCACCAGGACTCCTGCTGGGATTCTCCCGTGCACCGAAGGCTGCAGTGAGGGCAGGGAGGGACATCTCTTCCTCACACTCAGCGTTGCTACAGCTGGCTCTGGTGGCATGGCAAAGGCTTGTGTAGCACCACACGCTTGGGTCGTTTTCCAGGAGTCAATGTGCTGGACACTGGAGATGAGATGAAGGCCCTGTGCTCAGTGGGAACCAACGGCAGAGAAGATGGTCTGGAGAGCATCTGCTCCAGGGTTGGAGCTGGCCGTGTCCATACCACTAAACTAATCAGGGCCAGGGGCTGGGTTTGAGCACTGGCCCAAGATCATCCAGGCTGTCTAGCTGTTTGCACACGTCCCGGCACTGTTTGCACAGTCCGGCACAGCCAGAGCGAGTATAGTTTTGTGCATGTTGGCCTAGTAAATGTTCTCAAAAAAAGTAATATAAAAGAGGTGACCCTGTTTTCAGTGAGAGGAGAGATATTATTTGAATTTAACAGTTTGGAAATCAACTGTGCAATGCTACTTGTCCTCTGGGCGATATTTGGGCCATAAGTCACTTTTAATTGCTAGATAATGTAGCTTCTATGATCAGCCTTTGTAAGATAGCAAAGCCAGGGGCACAAAACTGGGTAAGTCAAATTTCTCCTGAGGAAAGGACTGCATATTAGCTTTTATTAAGAAAAATGTTACTAGACTTGTTTTCTAAAACTGTTCTCCTGACACTGATTATTGTACTGTCTCTAACATATCCACTTTGGGCTGGAAGAAGAGAAACTGATAGCAAGACCAAGCTGATGCTACACTGGATTTCTTGGGATTTCCATACTCCTACCAAGTTGTGTTTCTGTCCTGGATATGGCACAGATATTGGATTGCTCTGTGTGCTCTGTTTCCTAGTGATGAACAAAAATCAGATGTGTGTGGCGATTCATTAAGGTTTTGACCACTAATCTTTAACAGCTTTAATCCATTCCAGCCTGGTCTGAGGCATCTTTGCTTGGACATGGGGATGTGGGGAAGCCTCTCATGTGCCAAGAGACTTACCTGACTGCCCACGTGCACCCCTTCTCCTTAACACTTCACTGGTGCCTTTCAGCTCCCTAAACCAAAAGAGCCTATTCCAGGTTTATTGTTTCCCTCCTGCCCCTGAGAGGGGGGGGATGGCTCACAGGAGCCCCCCTGGCAGAAGGGGCGATGTGCACATCAAACCAGGCAGTGAAGAGGAGGTGGGCGCCTGTTTCAGTGGCACCTTTTTGTAGATCTTGGAGGCTCTCTTGGAAAACTCCCCTGTTCAGTATTCTCCAAATGAGCACCCGCCCTGCCTTCAGCCCATTTTGCCCACATTTCAAGGCCAAACTCAATAAAAAGACCCAATTGCTCTGCATCCCAGTAAGAGAGGGGAATTCAAAGCATTGGGTGCTCTAGAAGACAGTCACCCTGAGGAGGAGCCTTTTGTAATCCCTGATGAAAGGGCTGGGTTGTACAACAAAATAACTTGTTGCAATAACTGTTCTTTCCTAGTGTTGCAAGGCTTGTTCGTGGTTCGGGGTTGAACAAATCCAAAATTCTGGGTTAAACCAAGCAAACACTGTGTGGATGGGGTGAGCAGCATGTCACAAAGGAGTCTATGAAGTGTTTAGGCTCATAGAAAGAAGTAAGAGTTTCTCGGTGAGGATGTATTCCTAGGCCTCTGACATGCCAGCCGAGAGCAGAGGTGCTGCAGTCACCCCCCTTGGGACTGCTGCTTAGCACAAACCCTGCCCGGTCGTGTACTCCTCTCTCACGGTGCCGCTAGGATACCGCGCGTGAAGGTACCATGGAAGAACTGCATTTTCTGATGCAGGATCCAGGGGGTTGTTGGCTTCATGGGCTGCTTACACAGAGGAGTGAGGACTGACTTGTTTGTTGGCAATGACAAGTGGGGAAAAAAAATAGCTATAAAGAGTGCACAGGGAATGCACTACTAAAAAGTATTGTTAAAGATAAGTGTAGCACATTTCAAAAACATAGTTAGGTATTCTTAAAACTGCAGGAATAAGGAGTTATATGAAGAGATTTTGTGATAAAGAAGCCCTTGTGCTTTAAAAGAAGCTGCGTATGTAGCAAAGATGACTAGGAAATTTTCCTTTAGGCAGGTTATTGCCCATCACTGCTTTTCCTTGGGAAGAGCAACAGTCTGACCTGGTTCCTTTGAGCTTTGGTGTGTTTTAAAGCGGGCGTTATGGGCGGAGTGTCTCTGGGAGGAACCAGTTTCCCATCTCGGTCATACTGTTGAGCCGGCATAACTGGAACCCAGCCAATGCTCTCCCAATAACATAGTATCTTTTCAGATTGATGTTATAGCTAGTAACTTCCTTACTGCAGTTGTCATTTTTTGTGTGTGTGCATTTCTTCTGGAAACTGCCACCATTCCAAAACAGAATTCTCCTAGTTTTAGTATTGCCTTCACACTTTTGACCTCTTTAATATCTAATCTAGATACGTGCTTTTTGTTTCTGTTTGGAAATACTTTCTTGTAATCAGTTCTCAAAAAGATACAACTGAAATGCCTTAGAGCCTGAAAAGACTAAAACTCCGCCCTAAACTTTTTCATCTTGTTTTGAACACTGCATTAGGTTATTTAAACTGTAATTTATTTTTAAATGATCCTTCATAGATTTTGGAATGTGTTTGTCTTTACACACCAATGAAGTGTTTCCCTCTCGGCTATGGCATTAATAAGCACAAGGATATATTTCTGTGGGAGCTGGGTCAGACAACAGGATTGAGAAAAAAACCTTAGTAGATTTGAAGAAAACAAAACAAAACAAAAACAAAAACAACCCCCTTCCCAAAAAAAAAACCCCGAAAAAACACCTTCAGTTTTAAGAAATCCTTGTCTGCACGGACAAAATGTCCGAGAGAGAAACCCTCAGGCTTCCAAGGCAAAAGTAACCACAAAGTAACAGGCAGAAAGGGGTGACTGAGCCCAGCGTCGCTTTGCTGACCCTTTCCATCTCATTTAGCAACGGTTTCTAATAGGGGCACTCACCCCGCTCCCGTCAGCCTGATTAAAGCATGCGAATGTGGCCATCGGCGGGAACAACCTGCTTGTCTAACCGGGTTTAGTTGTTGGCCTCTTGGAGCGCTGGTACTTCAGCTTGTAGGTATTCCCACATGAATTGTCACAAAGCTGCAGATTTTGGCTTTCCACATCAGCAAATGTTTGTGGTCATTCCTCAACGAAGTAACACCCTCTCTACCAAACCGGAAGATGCTAATTTTAAAAATCTGTGGCAAAACATATATAACTGCTGCATTCTTTAAAAACGCGGCCTCCTTGAAAAGAGGAAAAGGACTGTCATTATCTGGGATAACTGGGAAGCGTCCACAGTACCCCTGCTCACCTGGTTCCTGCCCCTCTCAGGCGTTCATTCCCGGCCTGTCATTTCCAAGATAATCCGTGACCCATCCCGCGCTGAGCAATGTGGGTTAGAGCCAGGGTCTTGCTGGGTGCCCGTGCCCACTCTCCCCTGTAATATCACAGTCTTTTCTCCTGTCTACTTCTTTGAAACATATCAATAGTTGGGTTTTTTTCTGATGCTCCTTAAAATCCTCACACCCAAACCAGTGTGCGCATGTGCATTTGTGCAATGGACTATTTGGCAATACTCCAGGCGTAGCCTGGGGGAAGGAGGTAGGGGAACAATGGTGTCCCCTGTTTGATGGGAGTGTTGGATGCTGCTGTGGTGAAGGTAGGAGGCAGCAGGTAACTAGGGCTTGTGTGTGGTTACAGCTCTTCTCTGCAGGGAGAGTTAATGGCTGCCAGCCACAAGGTGTCAGAAGGGCAGAACAAGGTTCTACCTGGAAAGGTAGATCCATGTGTTGTCCCCAGAAAGACTGTTGCTGAACCTGTGCTCCAGGGTGAGTCCACCCAGCAGCACAGTACGGAGGAAAGCACTAATCAAGCCTCCGTTTAAGACCCTGGACACTGGGAGCGTGAGAGGATGCACTGGAGAAGGCAAAGGAAGAGATTCCTGCAGAGGCAGGTTTGAAAGCCAGAGGGGAATGAAGCATCCAAAGGAGCCAGGCTGATAATTTTGACAGGATGGAAATGAAGCAACGCTTCAGAGATTAGGCCGAGAAGCAGAGAGTAGAAACTTTGGCAAAGTAGTTGAGTGTGAAGGGCAGGAGCCAGATAAGAGAAAGTTTAAGATAGACTCAGAGGAGAGGAACTCCAGATAGCAGCTGAAGAGTAGACTGAAGAGCAAACGTAGAGCTGAAGAGCGGGAGAGGTGAGAATGACGCCTGGGGAGGCCGATGAAACTGTGTGGCTCTTTTAGGGCGGGCAGCACTGGGCCAATGCTGTGCTGTGAACGAGAGAGTGAGTATGGGCAGCAGGAGGCCGAGGACATGCAGGCAATGAGAGGGGCTGGGATTAGCAGAAGGGATGGGGGGCGGATGGCTGCACCTCTGGACTTGCTGGAGAACGGCACAGGGCCAGGAGGGGAAGCCAAGTAGGGGATGGTGCGTTGCACAGGAGCCATTTTCTCTGGAAAAATGCTGCCTAGTGAGGGAGGGAGAGGGAATACGTGGCGGCAGGGATGGGGTGCCGGGGCATTGGGTGGCATGGGTATAGGCGAGCCGCTTCCCTGGGAGGGTGGCAGAATGAAGCAGGAGAGGATGACTCCGCAGGGGAGGAAGTCAAGCCGGGGCTGGGATTTCCACTGGGAATGAGAGCGCGGCACTAGCGGAAATGCATGCTGGGGGGGAGCCAACATTGTCCTTGCGATAGGAGAGGGTGTCAGAGCAGGAGGAGGAGCGTGAAGCCCGGGGAGCCCCCGCGGCGCAGCGCGGCGCGGGGAAAGAGCGCGGAGCAGCGGGCACGAGCACGGGGGGAAGCGCACGGTAATTTCCGCGCACGGGGCTCCCGCGGCAGCGCGGGGGTCCCGGAGGTCCCGGGGGCGCCGCCGGCAGCACCTGCCGCTCCCGCCGCGGCCTCGGCGGCTCCGCAGGGCCGGGCGGCTCCGCCGCGCTGCCCCCCGCCCCCGGCGCCGCCGCCGTCCCCGCCCGCGTCCCGCCCCCCGCCCCTCGCTGCCGCCGCCGCCGCAGCGCGGGGAGCGACGGAGCCGCCGCCGCTCGGGGGAGCCGCCGGTGCCGCCGCCCGCGGAGAGGTGCGGGGGGCAGCGGGAGGGAGAGCGGGGGCGGCGGGCGCGTGTGCGGCACGGGCGGCGCCCCCTGCCCCCGCTGAAGCCCCCCCTGCGCGGCCTTCCTCCCCCCCCCCCGCCTCCTCCTCGGCCCCGGCACCGCCCCGCCCTGCGGCGGCCCCAGCCCGGCCCGGCCCGGCCCGGCCCGGCCCAGCGCAGCCTCCCCCGAGCCGCCGCCCCGGCCCCCCCGCCGCGGAGCCGCCGCGCAGCCGCACGCCCCGCCGCGCTGCGCAGAGCGCGCTGCGCCGCGGGGCCGCCGGGCCTCCCTCAGCCCTGGTCTTCAGTTTTGTATTTTTATTTTTTATTTTCTTTCATTTCCAACCCACCCTTCCCCCCCGCTGCGGAGCGGAGCGCAGGCGGCGGCTGCGGAGCGGGCGTCACGGTGCGGAGCGCGGTGCGGAGGCGGCGCGGGGGGTGCGCGGTGCCCCCATCCGCTCCGGGGGCTGCAGCCGGGCCTGGCCGGCGCGGGAGAAACATGGCAGAGCTGGGCTAGAGGCTGCGGAGGAGCCGCCGTCGGCCGCGCTCCGGAGCCCGCCGCCTCTCGAGGCGCTTCTCTGCTCCTCGCGGGAAAAATAGAGCGGAAAAAAAATGCATTTGTTGTTTTGATGTCTTTAACGGTGAGCAAAATCTCTTTCTTGTTTACAGAGGGTGAGTAGAGAGCTGTGTTTTTAGATTTTACTCGGTGTTGTCCATCGGCGTAAATGCTAAATACTCTGAATCAAAATAAGGTTATTGTAAGGGGGAATAAATGCGCCTGGGAGCGTCTGGCACGTTCCGTGCAGTCCCATCCGTATTGACAGGGGAGAAGTGCTGTGAAAGCTGCCTCTTGAGCTAGGGAGATGGTTCCGAAAACCCTCCCGCTATTTCTCCTGCCCCCTGGATCTGTTGTCCTCTCTGGAACAAAGCTCCGGGCCCTAGGGGCTACAGAGGCAGGTTGTGGCGTTGAGAGACATAGCAGCCCTGTGCAAATGCCCCAGGAGGCGCTGACACCTCGGGCCATTGCAGAGGATCCCAGCTGGAGGTATCGCTCGGGTATCCTAGGAAGCCTCTGCAGGAAGAGATAGGGGATGGAAATGATACGGGGATAAAGAACCCACACGGATGGGTGGTGGCAGCGAGCTGCTCTCTGAAGGGTCCTTTCATCCCTTGTCATTTGTGGGTGTTTTTCTGCACTGAAGCTGTGTTCCCCGGTGAAGCAGAAATGGCTGTTGCAGTGATGCCGACATGACTTAGCAGCGGCCATGGGGAGTGGGCAGGCAAGCGGCTGGTGAATGTGCCACAACTGCTCGATTGGGGAGAAATAAAATGGAGAGGAAATAGATTTATTTATAATGTGTGCATTTTACTGCCTCATACTATAGCATAAACTTGGTGATAAAAATGCAGCTGAGCTGCGAGCTAGTGGTCCTGTTTTCCTGTGACGCAGGTTAAGCACAGTAAAAGGGATTCACCAAGGCAAGATGCAGCATTTTTTTGGCTGAAACAGGATCTTGCAGCAGTTATGAGGCAAAAAGCATTAGAGCTGCTGTTTCCTCTCGGTGGTGGCGCGGATCCTGCAGCTCCGGGCATGGCTGTGCATTGCTGAACTCTGCCTGCGCACGGGAGCGAGCAGGGGGTGGCACGGTGCTCGTGGGACCGCATGGGACCGGGGCGCTGCTGCAGGGCTCTCACGCAGCCCCTTTTCTGTAGGCAGCCAAACCTATTTTATATAAAACAAATTATTATTAATTTTTTTCTCCTTCAACATGAATTTCACCCATTAAGCACCATTTGTTGGATGGGCCTTGTAATGCTCCTTTATATTACGTCACCCGCTGAAGGACTTATTTTTAATATGGGTCAGTTACAGGATTTAATATTTGTGGTTGGATTACTTGCGTTATAAGTGTTGTATTTCATTTGCGAGGAATACGGGGGCATATTTTATGGAACGTGAATGAAATGGTCTATTTATTCAGAATTTTTAAGGGTCACACTGTGAAAGGTATTTCAGACAGCTAATCTCTATAGGCACCTAAATTCCTTAGTCATCTGATATGGGCACAAGTGAAAAACCGATAGGACCATTTATCATTGCCTATTAGCCATGAGTCAGCTTCTAATGCCGGCCCAGCTGGTATCTCCGCGCACGAGCCTCCAGCTCCACATTTCCCGGTGCCGGGAAGACCCAGGCGAGCAGCTGTGCTCGGACCCCAGCGCGGGACGGCCTCAGCTTGGAGGGAGGAGCCGCCGGCAGCAGCCCGGCCCGTTTTCGCCTCCGCTCGCACGAGAGGGCTGTGGAGAGGAGCAGAGCCAGGGGTTTGCTGCGGTGCCGTCTGCACGCCATGCGGTGGGAGCTCCTGGTGTGGGCAGGACCGCGCTCGCCCCATGGTGTGAGTGGCCTAGCACCATATAGGGCTCTTCTGAAACACAAACCGGCACGGTGGGCCTGTTTGCTGCAGTTGGGGAGCGTGCCAAGGCATTGGACCCTTGCGTCTGCCTTGGCTCATGCCAACTTTCCGCATCTGAGCCAGAGAGAAGCCAGCCGAATGATATTAAATGTGAAAATCTAGTCATTTCCTTTTGCTTTTCTAGTGCATTTGCACCCTTTTGGTTGATACTGCAAAATGATGCTCATTTGGTGGAGCAGGCGTTGGGGGTGAAACGTGTGTGCTGTCAAATGGCACCCAGCAATAACCAAGCTCCTGCAAAGGGACTGGAGTGAAGGCTGCTTTCCCCAGTGTTATTTTTTTTCCCCACATATGGTATTAATTTGTCAGATTTTTATTATTACTCTTAAAATGATCTGTTGTGAGTTTGTTTTTCCTAATGAACATGAGTACAGAATGTAGCAGCAGTTAACAGCTGGACCTTTCAAGGCTTTACTTTTCTCTGACAAAAAGAGGTTGCAGAGATACTGCATATAAGGAATTTTTGTTATGCTTAGTAGATCCCATCTTATCTCATTCACTCTGTTAAAGCTGTCAAATGGTTTCTGTGTATCTAAGCAGGCAGCTCTTCTTTTGTTCAACTTTATTTCTTTTTTCTAATGTGTTATTGATTCCAGAGCTGATTGATACAGTCCATTCCCTAATAAAAAGCCCAGGTCTGCATGGGGAAAATGTTCCTATGTATTGTTAATTGATGGTTGAGCTCATAACAGATTTTCTAGTTGTTTGGGAAAGTTGGCTGGGGAGGGTAGGTTTGCATCTGAAAGTGTTATTTCCACTTGCAGCAAAATGCGTGTAATTAGAAAAAGATATGCACCCATCTACAACCTTTGTGCTCAGGGACTGTATACCATCTTCTTGTGGCCAAGGACAGATTAAGGTTGAGGAACATCTCGAGTTATTTTCTTTCACCAACATTAATATTTTTATCTGGCTCTTCTGTAAGGACTTCTTTTTTTTTCTGCGGTTGAACTAAGAAAATTTCAGAATACTTTTACGCTTTGAGTACTCTTTTACTTGTCTCCCAGTATATATATGCTTTTTCAAGCTACATATTTTTTTAGCACATCAAGAATGCCTCTGGCTTGTCACCAGCAATGCTGGAGAGATATATGCTGCTGCTGTGCAGTCATTTTTATTCCAGGGTCTTTTGGATGTGCTAAGCCTTAGAACTTTAAAAAGAAACACGATGGTGGTTTGACTTATTCAGCAGCCGCACCACATCAAGAGGACAGCAAGAACTGAACAAAAGAGCCACATATCATGAACATCTGCCAGCAGATGCTAGCGCACACCTGCTAGATGCTGCGAATAAAGCAGGCGACCGTGGCAGTCATGCCGCTGGAACGGGAGACGTGCGGCCTTAATGCCCGGCTCAGGGATCTAAAAATACGCTGCCGTGGCTTTATTTGTAGGTAAATGTTCCAAGTTAATTAGACTTGGTGTTTACCAGGGTTTGGAACATACGCCGCTCTCTTCCTGGGAAGAAATGGCCAGGTTCTGCAGTTGCGCCTGCTGGGAGATTGGCCCATCATCTGTGAGACGCCTTCAGAATGGTTTTCTTGGATATAGCCTTGGGTATGGTGTCCTGACTGGGCTTCACCCAGCGAGGATCACTGGCCAGTCCTCAGTATAAATGGCTTTATTAGGAGCGTGAGTGCGTTAAATTCACTCAGTGAAGATCCGTAGCTGTACACATGGTTAAAAAGACCTAGTTGGGCTGTTGGAAACTGTCAGGAGATTAATGAGAGATGGAAGCACCTAGGCCAAAAGTGAAGAGACCCACGGTTTTGTGTGCAGCTTCATGGCCCACATGATTGAGCGACTCGCAGGGCTTGTGGTTGAAGTGGTCAGCATCACGAATCGGGTGCTTCTGCTTCCTGTGTGCAATGTGGCTGCAGTCTAATACCTCCACAGAAAGTCATGGATCAAATGGTTGTTGGGTTTCTCTCCGGCCTTAGTTCCTGTGGACCATCCAGTTCCCAACGGTCCATCCACCCCCCCACCTCCAAACTTTTTAAAGCATTTGCAACTTCCCATTAAGATAATTATTTCACTAAAATCTCACAGTTCAGGTTTTCCTTTGTATGCCTGCAATGACCAGGAAGGACTTTTTTTTTTTCCTCCCACATCGATTTTGTGAAGTTTTATTTTCTACTCTCTCATATCCCTGGAGTTGTTGGTGGCTGGGGGCTGAGGCTGTGGTGGGCAGCGCCCTGGTGTGACACGAGGGCTCTTGGGCACCTGGTGCTGGCACTGTGCGGCTGTGCCGAATTTGGGATGGGGCAGGAATTTCTCCTGATCCAGAGCAACAGGCACCTCTGGGAGGTGGCACTGTGAGCAACCCCCCAGCAGCACTGCTGTCCCCGGCATGGTCAGGATCTCCTGCAAGGCCCTGTGGAGACTTCACAGGCCCTTTGGCGGAAAACCAATGGGTGCAGGCAGTAATTCAGGTCCGCTCGTGATTTTTTTTTTCTTTTATTAGAGTAAGTTACTGGCATTTGATCCTGAGTTAATGCGACATACAGTTGTGTTGTTTGTTTTATTCTAGAATTTTATGGAATAGGTACTTTTTGGTACTTCCTGTGCCTGGTAGAAGGGAGCCTTGAAGCTTGCCAGAGCAAGAAAGCTGGCGACGTACCTCGTTTCCCACAGCAAAGATCGCCCACGTCTGCCGGGGTCTCGAGCCTCGTTTACAGCGGAGCTGCCTTGTGGTTGCTGCAGTGCAGGCTAGAGATGCAGCTTTGTGGAATATGGCTGAATGCTTATTTTTTCCAGTTGCAAAATGAGTTTTGCTTAGTGCCTACACACCACAAATAGTCTAATTCCAATGAGTAGTTCCTCTGTTTTTTTAGCTTAGAAAGGCAAGGGTGCTGCCTACAGTATCTCAATTAACTTAATGCAGATAAGTTTATTTCAACACCTACAGGTTTTAGTTTGGGCATCCGCGTTTGGAAGTGTTGGCTTTTGTCTGTAGCAAAACTAATTATGAGATTTTTCTTCCCAAGGGCTTTTGCAGCCTTTTCTCTCAGTAAACAAATATTTAATTAAAGTGTTTAAGAGTGATCTATAGCCAGTCTGCAGCTGGAGAGCTCTGCCCTGGTGGGTAGCTCGTGGCTGCAAGATGCTAATAGGGGATACATTTACGGCTATTGTGCAGTGCCTCATGAAGCTAATCAGCCCTGTCTGTGCTTGGCCAAAGCAGTTTTTCCTTCTCACTAGGAAATTACTGGTTTCTGTGCTTTGGAAAGGCACTCTGGGCCTAAATCTACCTTATGGAAGTCAATAGGTGTTTCGATACTGGAGGATCAGCTGGTGCGGCATGGTTTACTGAACCCTGTGCTGTGTGGGGACACCAGTGAAGAAGTCAGGATATCTGGTGGCTTTATTCCCTCAGCCCATCACTTAGGCCATCCAAGGTATGTTAGAAAGGCTGTTGGGCAGCATGCTCCTGCTGATTCTGCATGCCTCTTGCTCAGCAACTTAAAGAAGCTCAAGCTCTAGAAGAGCATGGGACAGTCATCTCTTGCAATTTGAATCATCCTTTGGGCAACCTGACTCAGAGATGATTATTTGAAGATACTGGGCCTTAAACTACCAAGCTTCAGTTCACCTTAGGTAAGGTGATTAAGGTAATTCCTTATTCAAAAATTATGTGGGTTCCATTTTTAATTATTTTTTAAGCTGGTGGTACTTTGCATTTGGCTCTTTTCCCTATCCTAGTTAAGTTAACATTTGCTTTATTTTTGTAATTGAAATGCTATTTTTTTTTCTCCTGCACACAATGCTATGGATAATTCTTTACTATTTCATGGTAGTCAAAGGTGAATGAATTCTAATGTGATAAATAGCTAACTTCACATTTTTAACCTTTTCTTTTAAAGTACCATGTTCTTACTGTAGTTTTAAATAATGAGGCCAAATTCAGCTTGGAATAAAATCTCATTGACTTCAGTGGTGCTTTGCTGATTTGCACTATTTCAAAATTCGTCTTAAGTTTCAATAAAACAAGCGCTGGAGCCCATTGTATTTTGCTCAGCTCATGTTTTTTGGCATCAGGGAAGCTTTTCCTGCTTGTTTTTCTCATTCGAAGGCCGGCCGTGCTAAGCGACCTCTTGCAAGTCAAGGGTGGGTCGGTCCATGTGGGAGGGTCTCGATCCGTGCCTGGGAGTGGGAGGTGGGACTGCATCGCCAGCCCCGTACGCTCCGGGCTGGAATGTGCTGGGGGGCTGCCAGGAGATTGGAAGCAGGGCTATGCGACAAGCGCAAATGCAGTCACACTCTCCCTAAAATAGTACTTGGGATAACAGGAGATCTGGAAAGTTATCACTTACCTCATTTTAGCACAAATTCTTTCCTAAAAATGGATTATAGACTGAGGGTTCAGTCTTTTTTTTTTTTTTTTTTGGATATATATTCTATTTACATCTTAAGAACTTTTTGGGCCTCCCTTGACATCTCTAACCCGAGGGAGCGTAGGAATGTAGGTAAGAAGGAAAATAACTCCATTGCATTGTAAAAGTGAAGACAAAACTCCACAGACCGGACTTGGAGGAAGATGTCTATATAATCATGGTTATTACTTGCATAAAAAATGAGATGGACGTGTTTGTACCTTAGTATAGGTGAGTGGTATTGTCTTCAAAAATGTGTCCCGAGTTGTCTGGAGGTATCAGGACAGAGAGAAGCCTATTCAGGAGGCCCAGATGTTCCTGTGATGGTTGTTGGTGACAGGGTTTTGGTCCAAGACACTGCATGCAAGCAATTGCTACTTGGATATTGCAAAAGAACGGTGGTTTGCTACCAAAAGATGATATATGGTTTTGTTTAAGGGTAAAAATAAGCGTGTTTGATTTTCAGCCCTGTGTCAAAATTTGTCAATGGGAGGATCTTGTCCTGCAGCTTTAGCCATTGGCATAAGCCATTTAAACTTAAAACCTGTGGTGCCTAAATTAGTTTCTTACGGCAAGAGGATGAGTTAGTGTCTAAATGGGATAGCGGAGGGAAGGGGGGGCTGGGCAAGGCTCTCTCTGCTGAGTCAGCAGGTGGATCCGCCACAGGAGGGTGCATGGAAAGGCCCCTCTCTGGCTCCGCGTTGGATTCCAAGCTGTTGGGAAAAACAACAGTGGGAACGACATGGGGTGTTGAGATGCAGGGCAATATTTCCAGAGGGCTGCGCGCCGTCGCCGTTCCATGCATGCGGGTTTCAGCACCACGACGCAAGTTGCCCTTTCTGAAAGGAAACTGTCCTCCTCTATTTCGGGGCAGTCACGGGCAATCCCCGGCCACCGCGTGGCCGATTGGGGTTTTGGGGAGCCCCTGGCGTCGCGGGTACCGTGGGGCCCCTGCGCCCAGCCCCGCGGCTCTGCATTGCCCACGCGGGCAGAGCGGCCTCCCTGCTCGGGATCCTGCTCTGAGCAGTGGTGAAACTCGGGTGAAAAAAGGGCACAGTAAAAGTATTCAATCCAATCAGTGCTTCACTGAGTTTTTTAAAAATCTTTTTCCAGTCTTGCACACTCTCGCCTCCTCTCTCTGTGTGGGGAGGCAATGCCGTTTCCAGGGTTGTGTGGTTTAAATAAGATAAGTGAATAATGACTAATAAAACATTACACTGCCCTGAGGACCGCAAAGATGATGGAAGTAGGTTATTTTTAGAGATCTGTTTCTGTTATATGCCAGGCAAACAAGAATAAGATGACTTCCAGGTAAATGAAATGTATACCAACAAGTATTAAATATATTTGACCCAGACAAATATTTAAGTAACTGTAATGCAGTAGAGACTGACTGCCAGACTGGCAGTGTAACTCTCTGCTGCGTTCCTCAATTTATTTAGTCACAGAGGCAGGACCTGCTTTGCTTAGTCTGGTTGCTGTATCGTGATTTTTCTTTCCTGCAATGTTTAAAAAAAATAAAAAAATAAAAAGGAAAAAAAGATTAATAAGATTTGAGTCCTCCTTAGCCCTGCCAAGTTACATAGCGTCATGGGCTGTGGCTCGAGGTTTTCAATCATTGTCATATAAAATGTGCAGAAGAATGCATCTGAGATCAATTTATATTGTTCAGCTACAGTCCTAACCACACCAGGAAAAGAAGGATGGTCAAAAGATACCAAAATGTCAGAAGATAACACTTGGAGTCAAGGCTGGTGATCCGTTCTTTGTGGAGAGGTGTGAGTGAGATGGAGCACATAGCTCTTATCTTATCTGTGTTTTTAGCCCAAGTAATCCTGATCAAGCAGTAAATCCCGAGTGAGATTGTGCTGCTGGAGTGTGTGCAACCAAGATCAGCGGTCAGATACGCTGCGGGGTTTTTGCAGGTTTGGGCGATGCTTGCTCAGATATTTCCTGGCGATGGTGGCTGTTGGAGGTAAACCAGAAATCGAATGACTTTGACCGGGATCTTGTTTTAAGGGAGTGGAAAAGAAGCTCTGTGGAGACCCAGTGGTTGGTTTGCTGAGGCGGGGCTGACCGGCGAGCAGCACGTGGACGTGCCAGGGAGAGGTGCAGGATATGCCAGCCATGCTAGAGGCGTTTCTACAGCTGTTGGCCACGAGCTGAAAATAATGTGCATCCCTGGGGACTGCAGTGGCTCCGCTCGCTGCGAGCGCTCGCAGAGTCACCGAGTTCCTCGGATTCCTGGGATGGCACCGCCAACCTACATGTCACCTTATGGATGATCGCTGAGCCCCGAGTGCCCTTAACAGTAGTACTGGCTGGTTTCGTGTTTAACTTCTGGTTGTTGCGAGCAATGGCAGGGCGCCAAGGGACCGTGGAAGAGCTTTGGGCCCCGAATTAATTTTCGGCAAACTCAATTAGACTGGTGCCCACAGCAATTTTGCACCATTAGAAGTCTTGTGCATATTCCGATATAAACACATCTCATTTTTGGTATTTAGTAGCTTGGCAATAGTGTTATCTTATGCTCTGAGGATAGATATGATGGCATGCAAGCAGATATAAAACAAATAAAAAAAAAACTGTTTACGTACCTTTACAGTTCTGTGTTGTGGTTTGATCAAAATGTCACAGCTTCATAAGGCTGAAGTGCTTGATGATAGGGAATGTTTAAAAATGGTAGCTATGTGGCAGCACGACTGCTTTATTGGAGGGGGATTTCCAGATTCCATTCCAAGCATGTTATTGGAGAACTGGAGGTGGGCAATTCGCCTAGGGCAAACTGTTCTGAAAGTATGCTTACATTTGTAATAGTTACGTAACACTCATTTATATGCATTGCTGTGACTAGCAAGCCATATTTTGAATTTGCTTTGTGCCTCGCAATAGGTCGTGCATTGGTCAGAAGTATTTACAGTATAAACTTAATAGTTCTTGAAGCAATATGTGCATCAGCATGAGATTTCTTAGTATGTTGCTGTCTGAAGCTTGTGTTCAGGGGTCTGCTTTGGCAGAGGGCCTCAAGACCTCACTGTTGAGGTGGGAAACACAACAGCAACGAGAACATGCTCTTCCTTGTGCAAGATTAAGGTTTCAAGCCTCTTGATCCTGCAAAAGGTAGGTGTGCACATCTGACACACCAGTGTATTCTGTCCGTGCTCCATGCTGCTACTATCCCCAGGTGCCAACCTTTCCAGTTCTCAATGAGATGCTTCCTTGGGCTGTGATGTGTCTGTCCAAGTGCTAACTGTAGGCAGAGATAGACTATCTTCAGGTCCTTAGGTACTGCTACTACAAAAACTCTGGATTTGGATTATTTTGAATAAGCAGCTTGGTCTTAGTGAGCACATCTAGACATGTTAGTTGAATTGTACAACTGAAAAGCTTTTCTGTTTTGATCCCATATGATACAGTATAATCTCGTTTTTCAAAGTAGAAAGTACTGAAGTCATGACCACCTAGGTATCAGACCCCTTCCGATGGTGCTTGTGTGCAGGTAACACAACCACCTGTGTGGGGGCAGCGCGTACGAGCAGGGGATCCTTGGCAGGAGGGATGCAGCCTTCCCAAGCAGCCTTTTACTGCTCGGCACTCCCACTGCCTCCCTGGGAGATCCAGTGCTCACCTGCAGAGCTGGGGAGTTGTTTTAGTTCTGACCTCCTCCAGTATTTGTGTTCAATGAAAATCCTTAGAAAATGGTCATAAAATACCAGCTTCTAATGAAAGAAATGTTCTCTTTTCCTCCTCTGAAATAGGCATTATTTCAAAAGAATCTAAACAAGTTTATTCTAACTTTCTGTTTGTGGATTACCTCTGTGTGCTGTTTATGGCAGTGAGAAACTTCTCTGAGGTAGTACCAGGGTTTCTGTATGTATAACATGGAGAGCACACACAATCTTCCTTCGTGACCCAGCAAACGTTGATGCTTCTGGAGAGGATAGTGCCTGTGCCATCATTTCAGCAGGTTCAATAATATCCTACTTGGAAGTTGTATTATCTTTATACATAAAAGTGCAGTATTGGGCTGTTTCTGCAGGTGTCTGTTGTGGTTGGGCTTGCTGTGGCGTCAGTGAAGTCAGCGGGGATTTGGTTTGATTTCATCTTGACTAGCAGTAAGTTTTAAAGTATCCACAGCATATGGCTTCAAAGGCAGTAGAAGGAAAGAAAAACAGTCCCAGGATGAAAAATTGTCCCATTCAGACAGATTTCTGAAATAAATTGTCAGTATCGTGTGTGACGCATAAAGATCCAGAGGAGATGCTGAGCTTTTATTGGGATGCAGTGGGGCTAGCGTGTTAGGTGTGTCTTTATTTAATATCACACCATCCTGCTGTTTTTGTATATGAAGAAAGTAAACAATGTTGGATCTGTGTTTACTCTTCAAGCCCCTTCCAAACATCTACCATAATTTAATTTTTCACTGTTTCATTCCAAATAAATGTTGATAGCAGATGCTGATTAGTGACATTAAATGTAGAGTTTATTTCTGTACCTGTTGCTAGTTTCTCTTGGGCCTTGTTCAGGGACACGTCGCTGTTGCAAGGCAAGCCGGGGAGCAGGCAGCAGGGGCAGGTTGCTCAGCAGGCAGCAGACTGGCACTTGGCTAATTCCTGCCGTCTCACAGCCGCGGCATTCCAAAATGCGAAAGCTCCCGCTTGGGTAATTGTACATCACATTTATTCCCTTAAGACCGCTGGATACTTTTTTCCTTGTTGAATAGCTAAAATAGGCTCTGGGTACTACTTGGAAGTAGATTAAAAATATAGCCTTTTCAAATTTTTTTTTTCACTTTTTTTTTTTTTTAAATGACTTTATGGTTAAAAAATAACTTTATAATACACTTTTGAGTTTTTTTCTCTAATTGGAATATTTTGTTTTAAAAAAGTTTCTGTTTTTTGCTGTCATCAGGAGCAATGAATTCCTGCTCCCTTCTATTATCCGTCTGTCTTGGTCTTTTGCTTTCATTACTACCGCTTGGGAAGCAAAGCAGGAATTCCTCGGCAGAGCTGTGCACCCCTTCCCTGGCTCAGCACGGAGGACCAGAGAGCACCTTTGGGAGCGTTGAGTGGAGGAGCAGGGAGGTGACGGTGGCTTCAGTGCTATGGAGTCTGAGGACTCCCCGGTGTGAGGGTGTTGCACGGGAGGTGGTAGTGCTTTTGAGTGGGGTTGTACATGTTTGTTCTGGTATTGGGACACTCAGACTTTATGGATTTGTGGGCAGAAGAAAGTGTCGGATCTGTCAATTTTTGTACCTGAAACCTCCCCCCCACCCCCGCTCTTAGTGCTGCTTTTAAAAGAAGTGATCTTATGGCTTAAAAATTACTATGCAAACAGTAATACTGTGTAGCAGTTGCATTAACAGCCCATTCCTTCTCCTCTGATGCTGATGCTGGATGGGCAAAAGGACTAAGAAAATCTTGACCAAATTTTTGGAAAGAGTGATGTGTTTGGGAAAACATGGTAGTCTTCATGGTTGGACAGCTGGCGCTTTTGATGCTGGTTGCTCCTGGTGGAGCCCGGCCTACTGGCTGGGGAAGAGTTGTGTCCAGGCCAGATGTGGGATGGTGTTTGCCCTGACCGGGGCTTTGCAAGGCAGCTTGTGGGATGCGCCAGGACCTACCTGGGGACTGCGGTGGAATCCGCTTGATTGGTGTTAGCACTGTGCTGGGCAGCACCTTGTTTAAAGTTGTATCTTCCTTTTTAACGAAGAAAAAAAAAAAGAAAGAATAAAAGGGCTTTATGGCTTGCTTGTTCCTGCCTGCTGGGTTCACAGGGAGGGCTACAGGCCATCTGCAAAGCGTCAACAAAAAGGGGGAGAAGGCTTTGAAATCTGAGTATGGGAGCGAAAGGAAACCAAACAACAACAACAAGAAAAGAAGAAATGTGTGTGAAGGGATTTTTATACAAGCCTCTAGTTAATTTTAGCTGTGGCTTTTTATTAATATCTTTAAAAAACTTTTTTTTTTTTTTTTTTTCTAAGCAAAGTTCAGGAGCAAGGAAGAAAGGTGCTCCCTCCGGGGCAGCTCTGGGAGCAGGAGTTGGAGCTGTCAGGACTAACCTCATGCTTTGGCTGCATGGGGGTTTCTGGGGGAGGCTGTGATAAGTCTCCTGAGCTCTCTTTCCATGCTCAATCCAAAGTGGCACACGAGCCATGACCACCCTCCGTGCAGAACTGCCTGGGCCCCGGTCTCTTCTGTGAGCGCCTCTCTATAGATCTCAGCATCACGAGGGCAAATCTTAAATTCAGTGCCCGGCTAGAATAGGCGCCTCCTATTTCAATTCCTATATTTAGACATTAGCCCTTCTTTGCAACACTTGAAGGAGCTGTGCAAAGAGAAATCTCTTCGTTCGTCCTACCCGAGAAGTTGTGAGTACGCGGCAGCCGGTTAAAATTTTGCTGCCGAGGCTGAAGCTACGTAGGAGGTGAACTCGGGCCTCTTGACCCCTGTTTCTTGAGCTTCAGCTGTTGTTGCTGAGCGAAGAGTGCAAGTGAGTGGGAGAATAGCAGGAAACGCATCAAAGGAAAGTGATGGGGATCTGAAGTCAAATGGGGGAGATTACACACCAGAAGGAACATGAAGAAAAAAGATAGATTTGAAACAGAAAGCTCCACTCCCAGGGCCTCACAAAGATGAGGAGTCGATCTGGATTTTGCTACCCGTGGGCACGAAGTGGTGGCTTGAGGGGACAGGCCATGCAGCTTGCTGTCCGGCTGGCAGAGAGGGTGAGAGCTGCCGCTCCCTGCAGGAGGTTGTGGGTTCAGCCCTGCGTGGTTACGGCAGGAGCATTGGAAATCACAGCAAACCACTAACTGCTTCTTGGGAGGCCGCTGACAAGGGTGGGCGCGATTTGGGTGAGCTTGCTTGGTAGGAACATCAAGGGCTTGGCAAGGCCGAATGTGCGCGGTGGGCACCGCTATCCTCAGCCTCTACGTGGAATGAAAGGTGAGTGCATGATGCTGTTGTACGTTAATTAATGTAAAATATAATAACAAAGATACCATCTCAGCAAAATGGTTTCCTTAAACTTGCCACCAACAAAAAAAAAGCATTGGAAAGGAGAGTTTCCTCTAGGGTAAAATAAAGGACAAACAAACAGAAATGACCATTGTGTACTTAATGAAAAAAAAAAAAAAAAAGCACTTGTTATGTGGCTTGACTGTCATCTTGACGATATTATGAGACTAGGAAGGAAACCAAACAATGCACACCTTTTATCATGGAAACGGAGTCTAGAAGGGCTTTCAATAAACACTGCTTAGCCAAAATGAGTCATTGAATTGTCATCTGCTGTAAAAGAAAATCTAATTTGTCCATATAATCCTATTGGGCCAGGTGAGTGATAGGACTAATGTTCTTTTAATTGCCTTTGAACTTCAAAGTGAAAAAGAGATTCTCCTATTCTGTTTTCTAGCTTGACTTGTGTGGGAAAGCAGGACAGCAGCAGTAATACTCCGCTTATCAACTTAGCATCAGAATAAAGCAGTTGGAAACAAGCCTGACTGTCAGGTTTACTTGCATCCTTAGCTACAGCCCTCCTGGAAAAGAGACCTGGAGGTGGCTGTTGTCCCCCAGCAGTCCTGAGCTGTGTCCGGCCGGGCGCTCGCTGTGCGTTCCCCTGCTGCATCTCCGAGGGGCGGCTGGGAATCAGGTCCCTGGGTGTCGAGGTGGTGGCAGCAGAAGTTGTAACCAGCCACAAAACTCGCTCGCCAGCCGGAGTAAGAACTCAAAGCAGGTAGAGGTTCTGAGGCCTGATCACCCTGATGAAACACCAGGAAAAACAGAGGCTCTTTTGAGCAGAGGAGTTGTCGTGGCAGGATGTATGTGCAGCTTGCGCAGGGTGGTCCTGGTTTACAGCGGCTCTGGTTGTTATCGTGACGTACCCTGACGCACTTTTCGCTCTTAATTCAGCATCTCTGAATCAGCTGGTGATTTTCCTCTTGACCAGCTCGCCCGCTGATGTCAGTGGAGCTGTTGGCCTTCGCTGAGGTCCCTCAGGTCCAACACTTCTGCCTCTGTTCACACTAAAGGTAGTTTTCTTGGCTTGAATGTGTACAGAAGCAAATTTCTGTCCTGGTTTGTATCCACTATGTTGTGTGAAACAAAGAACCAACCTGCACGCCGTTGGTATCGCCTCATAGTATCTGTACTATTCCTACTAACTAGATGTTTTAAATACAATGTTGTTAGAATATCTCTAGTGCCACTCTAGTACTTGTTTGGGAAAGCAGTATTTTGGAATAGAAAAGTAAAAACTTCTGTAGTGGATTCAAGGATCTGTTCTTAAATGCTCATTTTATATTGACTGATTATTAAGAAATGTAAATCAGATCTTGGGAGGCCTATTTGGAATCAGCTCCCAATTCTCCCTTCCTGAGCAATGACTCAATTATAGGGGAAAAAAAAAGCAGCCTCAATAAAGGACTGGGCAAGGGCATGCGCCCTGTAACTGAAGGGCTCCCCAAAAATATGAGAGGAGCTCTGCAAGGCTGTGTGAGCAGGTCCCTCGCGCTCGCCCGCAGCACCGCAGGCCCCAAACGCCTCTCTCTGCCCAGCTTTCTGTACGACCTGCGCTGCAGCCACGTTCCACTGCGTCCTGACTTCCTAGCTGTTCTTCTGGCTTGCTGTTTCTCATTGCAGTTTGCATTGTTATCTCAAAACGTCCTTGTTAAGGGCATTTTGCTAGGGCATCTGGTTACTCTGAAATTGCCTGATTTGCTTTCGGAAAGTACAGGTACTGGTGAAACTGCAGTTTACTCAGTGTAGCCTACACACCGAGGCAGCCTGACACTTGACAGGCCCAAAGATGTATTTCAAAAGTGCTAACGGTCTCTTTTACACCAAGCAACTTGATTCTTAAGACTACAACGGATGTGACATTTTGGAACAGCTTAAAATCAAGGCTGGCTTTGTAAAGGTGAGCAAAAAAGCATTTGTAAATAAGAATGCAGGAAATAAGAATGCCTATAAAAATAATGGAGGTGTTAGGCTCATGGCTGGTTGTGGATCCCTTGCCCTCAACTTGCTCATGAGACACTTCTGATGAAACTTGTAGCAGATCAGGTGGGAGCCAAGGTCAGGGAGCTGCGCTGCGCGACAGGCCCCAGGGATGTTTTGTGGCCTGGCTTCGAGCATCACTCCTTTCCATCTTCCCTGAAATACAGAATTGGGGCAGCCCAGCAAGTGGTGAGAGGGAGAGCCCCGTGTGCTTTGCCATGGCTGGGAAGCATCGGGGACCCGCCCTCTTTGGAGGGGATTGGTGGCGTCTGGTGGGGTAAAACCTGGGCTTTGGGTATCGTGCTGCGAGTGAGGTAGTTGCTCGTGGTACCGTTTGCGTTTGAGGGCACAGCAGGAGTTGCAACATCGCGACCTTGGGGAATAGAATCGTCTCGAGGTTTGGTGTTTGCTGCTGCTCCCATTAGCCAGAGTGCTGCTGATGGACGGCTCGTGAACTCCCTGGCTGAAGCGTTTAGTCAATTGGCTGTTTCTGCTCTTGTGCTCCTGGCTTGGTCGCTGTGCAGCCTCCCCGCACCTCTGTGCATGCAGCACCCCAGGTGTTGCTGCTCCTCCATGTGCTCCTGCTGGTTCAGATTGCCCGCCTGCGCCCAAGGGTAACGAGATGTCCGGCAAGCAACTGCAGACGGGGCTCTGCCGCCTCTCAGAATGGCAAAAATGTACAGCAAAACAGTTTTTTGCTTGGGGGGGGGAAAAAGGCCTGTTTAAAATCACTGTCCGTGCTCAGTGTTTCTGTTGCTGCCGTACGTGTCAGCTCCCAGCATTACCTCAGGACTGGATAGTCCCCAGAAATGTGATAGTGCTTCTGAGTCTCGGCTCCCTCCTGTATTTCCTGCAATAACATCTTTTAATCTTGGACTTCACCAGGCAGGGTCCTGAGCGAATCTGATAGCAGCTGCTGGCGAAGTGAGAAAATGAAGCACAAGAAAGCTGTTGTACTGCCTGCCTTCTGTTTTGAAGGTGCTTTCAGCAGCTTTTGTGAATGCAGATTTTTTATTTTAAATCAGGATTTCTGTTCACCTTTCTGTTAATTTCCCTTTCGTTCCTGCACAGGCTGTAAGTTGTGGCAGTCCAACAGAATTAAGTTTGCAAAATAGTCCCTATTTTGTTGCACAGAATATATGATTATTTTGAAAGGCATGAAGTTTTAATGAGCATTAAATCTTGGAGGAATAGCTAGCATAACTCTTCTGTGCCCTTGCAACTCATAAGTAATTCAGCCATGTCAAAGTCCAGCAAGCACAAATCCCCTTTATGCCATACAGTACCATCTGTCTAATCTATCTATGTCAAATATGGCTTGTTTGGGTCTGTCCTTCCACAGTCTGTTCTGGATGGATTAAATTAAAATTTCTGATCACTGAATACTTTTCTTTTGATGTTTGTAACTGTTTGCATAATAGACATGCTTTTGTTGCTAGTTTTATAAGATGTATTTGGTAAACAAGAATGTGGTAGTCAGCACAAATGTCTTTTTATCGTGGTTGACCAGAATCTGGTTTCAGAGCCACAGCACCTTTTCAGCAGTAACTAAGTGTAGCAGCCTTCATGTGCAACAGCTCAATGAAGGGACTGTACTTCAGGCAGCTGCAGAGTAACTAGCACAGAAATGGATAGCGTAGATTCATCTATTGCCTGGGGCTTGTTTTCTGCTGATCTGCTGCTAACCTGGAAAGGCTGTGCTCTGTTTGCCTGCAACTTGCATAAGTTCAGTGGAATGTCAGAAATGAGCATTTGAAATGGAAATGAAACAGTGAATTCTTTCATCTTGGCCAGTCTCTGCAAGCTGCAGGCAGCCCCTCCTAAGTGCTGCAGGAGTGCAAGTAATAGCACTGCAGTACGGCAAAAATACAAGCTCTGAATTTTGCAGGTAACCTTTCTCTTGACATCCTTCCAAAAGCAAAGTGATGCAGTGGAATTCACCCTTGCGGATTACAGGGGATGCTAATGTGGCTCTTGCTCTGCTGGCAGCTCCTGCCTGAGCGTGGGAGGCCCCAGACCGTGCAACGCCGGCTCGGAGCGTTACCCTTCACTTGGTAAACACCGCGCGGGAGCAGGGTCTGGTGGTCTGCATCTGCCTCCATCTTGTGCACGTAGGCTGGCTGGGGCAGGCGGCAGGGAGATTTTCAGGGTTTGGACGTGCAGTGGCTGCCGAGGGTGCCTGGGGGAGCAGGGCCGCGTGGGGCTGAGCCCCAGCATGACTCATGCCCCTACGTGACCGCCCGCTGGCACTGGCAGAGCGACAGCTTCACCCGGCACTGCCCCACGGCCGCGGCGCCCACAGGTGTCTGTGCGCCCAGGCTGCCCGCCGGGGCTCCCTCCCACAGCTTGGGAGCTCGCGTTTTCTCTCACTACCCTCTCGAGGGAACCAGATTGCAGGGCTTTTCCTGAGATGCCTGTTTGGAAGAAGGAGGCAGGGACAATCTGAAAAGCCAGTATCTGTATGTATGCAGTCCCACTGCAGCGCTCTGCCTCTCGTCTCCTTCTTCCTAGCCTCAGTTAAGGAACCAAACTGCCTTCCCTTGCGTGGCCTCTGTGCAGGGAGAGTCCCGCTCGCCCAGCCTGGCTCGCGCTGCGGGGGAAGGTAACGGTGGCCACGCAGGCATTAAAATGGCTGAATTGCTGTGTGGCACCGTGTTAAGATGGAGTCAACCAAACGGATCATCTCAGAAAGAAGTGGGGGCAATTCTGCTGTCGCTGTGGGCACTGCGCAGCCCCTCTCTACATGCTGCGCTGTCCTGAGGTCATCGCTTGCACAGAGGTTTTGTATAAAATCCACCCCTGGTGCATGGCTCTGTCCCTCCACGGTACCTAGTGTTGCATGTGTAGAGGCGAACAGCAACATCCTTAGGAAAAGGAAGGGCTAAGCCTTGAGCGGTGCATCAGATGATGACGATGTCTGTTTTAACCCCTTGGTTTCTTCACAGCACATGATTTTTAATATAGAGCATAATAATCAAAAAGCTAGCATAGTGTAATCCCAAGGTTTATACTAAAGCTTCTTACTCATGGATCACACATTTTAAAACAGTCTATTAATATTTGCTTTAGAAGATGTACTGATCCAGAAATTTTCTGGTTTTACTCTCCCAAATAAGCTTGCTTTAATTACTGCTGACCTGATTTAAATATGGGCCTGACTGGTTTCATTTGAAATATTGATTGCAGTGATCGTTGGCGATGTTTCTGTTTTATTCCTGTAACAGCTGCTCTCCTCGCTCAAAATTTAAATCTCACTTTTTCCATGATGCCCAAAGAAAGAGGCCTCTAACGTAGTGCTGGGAGGAGAGAGGATTTTACACTTTGGGGTCTCGGGATGTCTCCTGTCCGGCTGCTGTGCCGGTGAAGGGCAAACCGCGCTGCTGCTTTGGCACTCCACCTCTCTAAGGAATTGCACAGGTTGCCTGAAAACTTTATGCAGGTTGTATCTACAGAGCAGCCATGTGAAAGTTGCCTGTGTTTGGGGTTGTTGCTTTGGGAGCTGCTGTGTCCGTCTGCCCGTATTGCTGCCTTCCGTTGTGCCCTGTAGCAGGGGATCGAGGACTCAGAGCTGGGAGCTGCTCCATTAAAGCTCCTTCTGCTTTCACGTGCCGTTTCTTGCTGCAGCAGTTGGTGATGACTCTGGAGAAAATGGGATTCGAGGCCTTCAGAGACACCCAGCAAGGGTACAAGTGGCAGCGCCAGTGCTGCTGGGCATGAGAAGCCTTGAGGAGTATCATGTTCCCTGCTGTGCTTTTGGTAACAAGGGGAGTTATTCTTTCTCCAAGTGTGCACAAGCCACAAGTGTAACGGGAAAACTCAGCTGGACGTGGAGCAGGGAGTTTGGATCACAAATAATTGATCCATTTTAATGATGTCAAATGACAGCACACGTTACTTGAAACAAGTGCTGGGGCAGTACTGTACAGTGCTATAAAGATATATTTCTACTAAGAGCAAAAGAACTAGTTCCACCGCTTTTAAATCTGTAAACCCAATGGCCATTTTGAAGTTCCTTGAAAAGGAAGACTCTTCTGTTTGTTTGATTGATTTTCTTCTCTGTACTGTTATTGGCAATGTTAAAATTTACCTTTTTTTTTTTTTTCCTTGCAAAGTAGAGCAGTGCTCAGGATCGCCCTATGGAAATGATGCTTTTAGAGCCTGGAAAGATGCTGGGAGCAGGTTCCCCTCTTGGGGTTTTTCTTCACACAACATGGCTGCCTGGAGTGGTGGGTAGGAGAAAGAAAGAGAGAGGAGATCTGGAGAGCTGCCAGGCAGTTAAAAGGGACAGTGTAGTAAACAGTCATTAGGTAGAAAATGACCAGGCATAGCACTCCTTGCTAGAGGGCTATTTGTTCATGTTTTTACTGTAAATCTGTGAGTGTAAATCTTAAATATCCCAAAATCTTAACTTTTAAAATCCAGCTAAGGCTTTACCACTGGTGTGTAGCCTTTCCTTTCTGACCATATTACCCTGTGATACTCCAAAACAGCTGCCATTATTATTTTCTTAAAAAATCACTTTATTCCACGGCCTCCTTCTTGAATTTAATGGGGGAAGGAAAGCACTTCTCTTTGGGAAGTTCAGGAAATTGCGTTTGTAATGTCAAATTCCATACTCGGGTACATCTTGTGCGGCAAAGTGTTACTGTGTTACTCCAGTTAGGTATAGCTATTTTAAATTTGTTACATGATACACATTGCTTTACCAAGCTAATTTATGCTGAAAACATTGCACTGGGTCAGACTTGTTTCTGCCCTGTAGGTAGGCAGATTCCCCACCTCCCTGCTGGTGAGAGCTCTCTGGGACCTTTTTCAAGGCTGAAATTTAGTATATATATTCTTTTTTCTCTTGTTCCCCCTAACATTAAATCAAGAAAATGGCATCCTGATTGTCTTTTTTTTTTTTTTCTGGATAGGTCCTAACCTAGTCAACAGGAAACGTACTGGAGTTTGTTCTTTGTTCTTCAGTCGATCTCCTCCATCTCAAGGCAGTCAAGGAATGAGATCTGGTTCATCTTGGCTGAGCATGCTGTACAATCCATGAGCTGGTTGTAGCTTGTTCTTTTTAAATCATTTTTTATTCCTTTTGCAGATATGGTAAATATGACTGTATTGGCATGAGGATTAATCTGTTCAATATCCAAGATGGGTGATCGTTGGTAAGTTCAGTATCCAAGACAGACAATCAGGTGGTCTCAGTTATATTCTACCTAGAAGTCACTTTGTATATTTCCATAATACAAGATAATCAGAGGCCCTTCCATTTTTCTGAGAGTCGGGAAGAGGTTTCCATAGCAAGCTCTGAATTTTAGGGAGAGTTGATCAAGAAACCAGAGCTGTAGTGATCCTTGGCCCCACCAGCTGTAAACACCACGCTACAGCATTTCTGTCCCTCTAGGAGGCAGTTGCTGAGATTCAGATCTGATATTGAAAACACAAATACTCCCTCTGAAAAAAATTGGAGGAATTCTGCTTTTATACTTCAGGCTACAATTTCATGCAAACTTGAGGATCTGTGCAAAGATGGAGGAAAAACAGCAACTTTTCTCCATAGATACTGAGTCATGCAGTAAAGCAACAAAGCATTAAACTGCTTATATATGAGAAGGAAACAACAAATCAGATTAAACTGGCTGTTGTTTTCAGGCCATTGATCCATCAGCTGGAAACAGAGGAAGGCAGCTTATCAGAAACTATTCAAAGAATGGAGTCAGCACGTAGTAGGTGTGTTTCCTCACTTCATTTATTTACAATGAAAGTTTTTTTTAAGGTAAAAGTATGGCTTTTCATTCATGGCAAGATTTTTCATGATGTAAAATGGAATGTTTCTCTGCTTGCCATCATTTTTTAGTCTTCCTTTTGGACATTTGAATTCCCGAGGGTTGAAGAGAAAGTTGGGCAGAAGCCATCAGCATCCTCCTCATCTTTCTAAAAGTTCAGTGTAGAGATGGTGGGTGTACGTGACATGGGGACATCTATCACACAAGCCAGCTGGAGAAAGCAGGAGTGTAAATAGAAAAAGCTTTACCTTTTTTGAACTAAAAGTACAACTGTGCCTGGTCTATTTCAGAGTTGTGGGAGATGTAGGGAAAAGTCTTTGTAGATCTTTTTCTGGCCTTCCAAAATGCACCAGATCTGCTTTTTTTCAGATGGGAACTGGATGTCTAAATCTGTAATGAGGCCACAGCCCTCGCTCAGGCTGGGTTGTGTAAGCCACATCATCGGAAAGGATGAAATCATTTTTCAGGAAGAGTTTATCAGCAGCTGTGGACTGTGGGAAAGGTGAAAGGAAATGTCAGGTTATCCTGCAAAGTCACTCTGTGCTTAGGGCGAGGGAGGGGAGGGAAGGGAGCCACTTGCTTCTTGGCCGACAGCGCCGGAGCAGAAATGTCAGCGCTCGTATGCATCAGTTTGCAGAGATTGCTGGCACCTTTCCTGTGATTTATCTTCTTCCATAAATTCTTGCAAAGTATCCATGTGAGCTTACCTTATTATTCTGTCATGCATGGAAAGAGAAGCTCTTGTGATGTAATTTGAAATGGCAAAAACATTGCACATAAGTTAGGAAAAATGCTAGTGATTTTTTTCTTGAATTTTTATTTTTTTATTGGTATTTTCCAAATTTGAAATGTTTTGTAGAAAACAAAATAGATCGATGTTTAGAAAACCAGTTAGGACAGGGTTACTTTTGTAGGCAGCTTAACGTGAATGTTATTGACCTCACTGAAGTTTGGACATTTGCATGATGACTGGAAAAGTAATAGTCCCCAAAGACACTGAGCAAACTTCGTCCACGACTAAATAGAAAAAAGATGGTGAAAATGATGAGGTATTTAACTGGCACAGTCTCTTTAGGATGATAAGATATTTTATCCCGGATTCTAGACGAAAGGGTTTTTGGGGATGTGTTAGGATTAGTGCTTGGGGAAAGGGGAATTGAGTAAGGATGAAATGCTGTGACTGATTGCTTTCAGAAGTTGCCAGATAGTGAAAACAATAGTGAAGCTCTTGTTTAAATATGAGACGAATAAGGAGTGGTGTATACTGAGCTAATAAAAAGAGATTGTTGCTGAGAGGAAGCAAGTGGAGTTCAGAAGTTATTTGTTTTTGAAAGAGAAGCTCTAGAATATTCTTCAAGGATAGCATGCATAGTTATCTTATTAAAAACCCGGAGAGCAAACAGGTGATAAAAACAATATGTAAGATACTGCATATAGGGCTGAAGATAGGGCTTCATAAATCTTTAACATCTGTACCCAATTATGTAGCCTCTATGGATTTTTTTTTTCCGTAGTGCACATTTCTCACTATGAACTAATAGTACATAATAATAAAATCTTGGGCGTTTGCCAGCACAAACAGGGTTTTGGCTAACTTTTAGAGTGTTTGTGGAAGTAGAAAAGCAATGCAGCTGTTGGCTTGGGTACCTGCCAGCTGCAGATCTATTTCCCAGACCAAAAAAAAAAAAAAAAAAATCGGAATGAAGTATTAATCAGTTCTTTTGTGTATCGTTGCACTCTGCTGTTTTTTCTTAGGTTTCTGATGCTGAATGCAGTGACTCCCCAGGAGGTGTAGGCAGGTACTCTGCTTTGAGCCCGGCCCACCCATGGGAACTGCCTAATGGCAGAAGAAATGCAGTGTATTTGCTTGTGGCCTTTGCCGAGTACTTTGCAAGATCCATTTTGAGGTCTGTGAAAATACTTTGCAAAATAGTGTTGTTTCCTGTGAGTTCAGTGCAAAGAACCATAGAGCTCTTGGATCAAAACATTACGTTATTTTTCTGCATTGCTTCAAACTGATTTTCATTTCATCTCTATCCGAAGCTAGGAAAACGTCAGTATCTAAATGCATCAGTATTTACATGTTGCCAGAAGTGGTTTGTAGTCAGATGCCAATGACAAGAGTTGGATATTTTAAAGGAGCCAAATGTCCTCGTTTGGTTTATTTCCTTGCTTTACTAGGTGTGTTTAGAAGTGTGGGTGACACATAGCTGCAGATGATATGGGGTGGTAAAGGCTATGGCCAAACTTTTTTGTCACTGAAAATACATGGTGGTGTCAGAAGCTCCCAAGATGTTTCAAATCAAGCTTTGTTGTTTTGACTTGGTGTGACAGTTGCTTTAAAAATATGCATTTATTATGCTTTTCTCTTGCTACTCACAAGTACAATTAGTACTTTGAGGTGTGGGGGAAGCATATTGTGGTCCTGTAAAGCCAGTGGAGACTACTTAGATAGCTGCAAGAGTTTTAGCCCTCTGCATAGAAAGGGCGGAAGAGTGTATGGCAATGCTCTAACTATTAGGCTGTCACAAGGGAAAGAGTCATGGCTATATCTTATATAAAATGCTGAATATCTCTGTTAAATAAAACAGCAGATAAGAATGAGTACTAAAATACCTCAGAAAGAAGACTTAACCATAGCTGAAACATCAAAGAACCAGAATAATGACCCAAGTTATTTAAGATGTAGCTTTTCTGGACTATTGCTTCCCATCCAACATCTTGTTTCCCAGCTTTTGAATTCTGACCTGTATGTGTTTTCCTTGCAGGATGCATCTCAAATTGTTTGGTCATGAATGCCCTGAATAACAAATTGACTTAATTTAGATGACATTAAGGCTCCCTAACCCATTTCAAAGGGAAGGGATGCACTAGAGACCTACAAGCATGCACTTAAATTAAAGCAATAATGATATATATTTCTTTTCCTTGCCTGAAAACTCCTGACTATGTAATCTATGCATCAGATGAAAGTTTAAGGGGAAAGGTTTCTGTTAGTCTTGTCGGGAGTTGGCCGAAAAAATGTGAAGAATGTAGAAAGGAATTAACAGCTGGTGTCCATTTAAAGGTTCTACGTGGGCAAAAGCGGGCAGTGTGCTTTGCTTTACCTGTCATCTTCCTCTAGTTAGTACCCAGCAAGCCATTAAAGGTTAGTTTACAAGTGAAGAGATCAGTTTGGATGTGCTGATCCTAATTCTTCCATCAAGAGGCTAGTGAGTGCCTGATGGGTGCCTTGTTTCCCCTGCAGATAAAAGGGTTTTCTTCCTCATTTTGCACCGGTTGCTCAAGCTCTGTTTGGTTCCTCGCATTAGAAACCTTGTGGGCCCAGTAGGGTTATGCCATTTAACCATTATTTATGCCATTTAACTTGGTGCTTTACTTATACGACTACTGATGTTTTCCTCATTAACTAAGAAAGGATTATTTTTCAAATGCAAGGTTTTTCAGACGTGTTTCTGCTTTTGCATGGTCAAAAATGTGCATGTGCACAAAGAGGACCTCATCTTTCGGAGGGGAAACAACTGCAGAGTTTGGAAATGGAGCAGCTGCGGAGACTGAGTTTGAGCTCACTGGGGCCTGTGTGTGCAGCTCGGCACTCGCGCCTGTGCGACAAGCACCAGTGAAGATGTGAGAGCTCTGAAGCGGAGATCTGTGCACGGTCACTGCATGTCCCCTTGTCCTCTAAGGCTGTGCTGGGGCACCTGTCATCCCTGGCTGTTAGTGCCCCAACTGTAGGTTCTTTGTAGAGAGAGAGAAAGAAAGATCATGAACCTGGAGAGAAATGCATTAGAGTTTATACAGTGTTCTGGATATTTCCTACCGAAGAGGGGCAGTGGAGGAGGGGGCTTTATTAGCTTCAGATCTGCTGAGACTGTGCCTTTTTTTTTTTTTTTTTTTCAGCCCATCTGATGGGTGCACTGACCACGTTGTGTTGAAACTTGAGTGGTTTACAGTAATTTGCAGTTTTTAAAGACAGCTGGTTTCAAGTGAGGGGGCTTTTATCAGTTTGCTTTCCAACCAGTTTTGAATTAAAAGAAACCCAATTTTGTTCTGCTACCCCCTAAACGACAGCCGATTCCTGCCTTGACACAATATCATCAAAGCAAAAGTTGTGTTCTGCTAGTGACTGTTGTTCTTTTCATTAAAGAATTAGCAGCTAGAAACTAAATGTCACTAGTGTACCTTGGTGCTGGACTACGTTAGGCCAAAGAGAAGCAAAGCTTAATGTGACCTTGGGTTATGACACCTGAAACACCGGCTCAGCATGGAGCTGTCTTGGAGGCTTCTCTGAGACCCATCCAGAAATGAACTCGTTGCTGGGCCTTCTGTGTCCCAAACTTGTTGTACTGAATAAATATCTCTTGTTAAAGTGGAGCTAGCACAGCCAGATGTCTTGGGGACTCTGTAGTCCAAGACCAAGTGTGGTATAAGACCGCGTCAATGTGGTTTTAGCACTGCTGTGGGGTGACTAGTGCTCCCCTAAGTGGCTGCTTAGTGCGAGCCGTGGCTGGCCCTGCGTGAGCAGCTCCTGTCCCTCTGTGCGCTGCTGGGACCGGCTGTGCGGGGCTCGTGCTGGCTGCCCCTGCCTTGTGCCCTGGCCCGCCCCCAAAAGCTGGGATCTGGGCTCATTCGAAGCCTTCCGCTCTGCCTCCCCGGCTGGCCCTTTAAACCGCCTCCACCCTCAGGCCTGGCTGCGAAGTGCCTCAGATAAACAGAGCCCATAACAAAAGCCCACGCAGCTCCGCGCACATCCCTGCTCCCAGCGGCTCCCGCGCACATCCCTGCTCCCAACGGCTCCTGGGCGTGGCTCCCCCGCACTGCATCCCCTCCTTCCCGCCCTGGAAGGTGTCCTGAGCCACCGCCCCCACCAGCCTCTCCCAGGAAGGAGGGGGCAGATGGACCAGCCTGCCTGTCCCGGGTTCTTCCTCATTGCCTGAGAGGGATCGAGTCGTGCCCTGCTCTAAAATAAATTTGCTCGGACAAATAAGGGTATTCTAGGTGTTAGGCGGTATGTGCTGGGATTGCTTTTTCCCTTCGTGCATCCTCTGTCTCCTCCGTGCGCCTGCATTGCCAGAGCCACGAGTCCCGTGGCTGCATCGTGCCCTGCGGTGCCTCAGCTCGAGTGAGGGCACTGCGTCTTCTTCCCGCTGTGCCAGGGACCTGGCGCTCGCCAGGGGCCAGGAAAGGGCGGCCCGCGTGTGGAGGCTGAGCAGAGGCTTCATTTCTTGTTGTTTTCCTTTTTTCTAGCTCCAAGGAACCATTTTACCCTGTTATATTCTCATTCCTTTGTGCCCATTACGGAGTATCATTAACCAAGAAGATGCAAGCAACAAATAAATACTGTTCGATTCCATGCATTTATCACATTGATCCCGTCTCCTAGAATGCTGTTTGGGAGTTCATGGAAATTCGCTTATGACGTGGACAAATATCTGGAGTTTGCCCTTGCTGGGTAGTGCAGGGGGAAGGCAGTTTGTTGAAAAGCCTCGTGGTTGACAGGTTGGGTGTTTTTCAGTTTACTTTACTTGAAGTTGCCTTTGTTTTTTAATACAAGAGCAGTCTGCAAAACTGCAATCTCCTTTCGAGTATGAGACTTGGGCAAACCCAGTGGAAGAATGAAGGTAGCAAATTCTGTGCTTTGCTGCATATGCACTGGGCTTTTCCTTTTTCTGCTACAAAATAATTATTACAATTCATTGAATATGTTTCACTGCTTAAGGTGAAATTTTGATCAAAAAATAATTCTCTGCTCTACTCCTTTATTTTTTGTCCTGGGTGTTAGCTGATCCAAGAGCTGGGCAATAGCACCGGAAAAACAGAATTTCATGTTCTTTGTACAGACTGTATCCTTAGTCTGTGCTCCTGATCTAGGATAGTTCCAGCCACAGCGTTGACTATGCACATTTGTTAACTGTGCAAGAAGTTGGAAGATGCATTAAAAACAAGATTGGGAAGGGTGGGGTGGAGAATTGGAGAGGGAAAATACCAGTGCAGAAATGACTGCAGTTCCTGTGCTGGCCAGAGCCTGAGGCCTGTTTACTTGGCAGCCCTCCTCCTGTAAGGAGGTCAGAGCTATCAGATCTCAGCTCCAGGGAGAGAAACCCCGGGAGGGGGAATGTGCTCTCAGATATAACCGTTGATCTGCTGTAGCAAGCGTTTAGTTAGCTTTTGGCGTCGCCCATCTCAGAGGTGGCTTGTTTGTGTGTCGTAACAAATGTGATTGTGGCCGTTGCTTCTATTAAGACCCGCTTGGTAGGAGCGAAAAGTGAGGCAGAAACATCTGATTTCAGCTTTATGGTTGATAAAGGCACTTTGCATAGTATCTCCAGCCCTTCTCCTTGTTCCTGATATTTGACTTTAGTTTTCTTCATTTGAATGAATATGACACAGATGTAAACTTTTATTTACTAATTACATGGTTACCCTTACATGATTTTAATGTTTATTATTATTTATTAAAAAATTATTTACCAACTCTGAGGCACTTCAGAATTTTATATTTTTCCTAGGGAATATTTCTTTTTAGATCTTGGGTTAGATGCTGCAGGGCCAACTGTGCTGTTGGCCCTTATGCCTCTTGGCAGGCGGCAGCTGACTAGATACCACCTGTCACTGGCAGAAATGCTAGATCTGGAGCACTACCAAAATAAATAATGATGTCGCTGAGGTCATTCAGGTTGTCTAAGACTTCCTGCCAAGTCAGGGTCATGACGAGGGTCAAGATGCTAAGGTTTTTCCGCTGTTCTCCAGTACTGCACTGCAGAGACAGTGCAGAGACAGGGGCCTTCATCAAAAGAGAAGCCACATGTCTGACAGTTGGACTTCAGGCAGTTGTAACGTCTCGGTTGTCAATGCTTTACCGACACATAGCTGTTTTCCAAGGCTCAGTAATCTGTTTGTCATAAGCTGGATCATAAGACAGTAGAGACGAGAAAATGGAAAACCCCTTTGGAAGGGAGACTGTAGTTCATTGGAGCTCTACTCTGCAGGCATCCTCGACAAACGCTAAAAGAGACTTTCTGTTTTGTTCCAGTGAAGAGAAAGGTAAATACCACTGCAGACGATCGCCCTATATTTTCACATTCTTCTTGTGAAGGTCAATCCAGAGATAGCTTCTAGAACATGAAAATACAAAACATTATCCTTTAAAGTCTCAGTGACAGTGTAGGCTTACTGGGTGGAAAGAGTTTACTTGGTAGTTTCTTCGCAAGTCTGCAGATACCGTTGAAACACGTTAACGTCCCTTTCTGCTTGACTTTAAGGCAAGATGGGCTACCCTGGGTGTCCTCCAACAGCTTAAATAATAACATGTAAATGATATTCCCCAATAGAACCTGTTCAGAGGTGTTTGGAAATTGCACCTTTACCTGCTCTGTGATCAGGATCGGGAAGGGCCGAATGCGGAGTTATCTTAGGGGAGACTGGGCTGTCCACAGGGAAAGTCGAGCTTGTCTGCTGGGACCTACCTGTGTTTGAGCCCTGCTGCTCTGCGCTCAGTCCATTTGCACAGGAGATCAGCCCTTCGAGGTGGTTGAGTCTGAAAGAGATTAGCCTGTTCCACTAAACTTTTTATAAGGTTTCACACCTAACTTCTTAAGGACAGTGAGAGTGGTGCTTTACAAAGTTTTTCAAAATCTGAATGCTTCTTTGAAACAAGGTCCAGGCACTATTGTGTGTCCCACCTCTTCCAAGGTGTTCACATGAATTACATGGCAAGACCTAGCTTGAGTGGGTGCCTATCTGTGAGGTGGAGACAGCTGATTTTGAGAATATTTTTGGTTTCTGGCCTCTTCTGTTGTCACCATGAAAAACTTGAATTGTCCTGAAGCTAAAGTGTATATCAGAATAAATATATTTTATCAGTGAAAACCTACGTAGTAAAGGCCCTTCTTATAAATCTAAAGGGGTCTGAGCTGATCCTTTTGATTTGAACACTAGCAGATTTCATGTAAGAGATTTCATTCTACCTGCAACTACAAATATTGTTTGTATTACTGTTATATATGGTGAAGGTATTAGTAAGCCAGCCTATTCCTATTTTTAATTACTTAAAGTTATCTCCCTTTGAAGGTTTGTGCTGTTATGGTATTTTATTTATCGGAATGTTTGGGCCAGAGGTGTCTCTATTTGTGTCTTGTAAAAAGGTAAGTAGTATGTGAGTTGTAAAAGTGAAGGGCTATTTGCCCTCAGAAAACATATTGGCATGTTGGCTCTTCCTGACAAATAAGCACATAGATCAGTGTGCAGAGCTATAGAAATTCATCTTAGTTGTCTCGTAAGGCAAAACTCAGGACTATGTTCCAGTCACTGTCCAGAATATAGTTCCAGCTTTTGCTGTTCACTGTTTACTTTTCAGTTTCAAAGAGGATGAACTACAATTGCTTTTGGGCTGTCAAGGACTGGAGCGAGTCTGTAAAGTTTTAGCAGATTTATTTAAAAAGCACAAAATGAAATTTAGATTTTAATTTGCATAAACAATTTTATTTGGCTTCAGATTTGTGTTTTCTGAGTTTGTTTCATCTGGCTAAGTTATCCTGCTCAGAAATGCAGCTTTCTCTGAAAAACAGATGAAGAAAATAATTATGCAATAGAAAATGGCAGCAGATGAGTGAGGAAGAAGCTGTAGAGCAGAGATGATGAGTAGGTCCCATAGGTTTTTTTTCCAACTATGCCATTTCCATAGCAGAAAGACACTCCCAGATATCCTAGTAATTCAACAGGTTGCCTTTACCTGATTTAGGAAATACTCTTTGAGGGTCATCAAAAAAAAAATTTTAAAGCAATTGATGTTGGGACAGAGCTGTGCAGGTTTAAATCTCTGGGAATTTCTTTATGGACTTAAGTAGGAGCAAAAAATAGGTGCCAATATTTTAGAAAATGCCCAGCTGATATTTTCTGAGATGGAGTTTTGGATGCTTAGCTACCTTGTGGTCTCTCTTGGCCGTGCTAGATATAACGGTGGTTTGTCCGACTGGGAGAAGCTGTTTTTAACCCAAGGACCTCACTTTGGCAGCAGAGTGCTAGCTTGTGAAGCACTTACTGAAGCTGAGCCTTACTCTTGCAGAACTACTCAGTCGGATTTAGCCCTGACTGAACTGTGTAAACTTTGCCTAGCAGTGGTTATTAAAGGAAAACCATAAATATATGAGGAAAGAGGTTGAATACTCCATTGTGCTTAAAATATGAATAAAGATGTTATATTCCTTGAGCTTTGGGACTAGCTCTTGCATTTCATGAAGTTCTATTACCACAGGCCTTGCACTTGCCACGCTCAGCTATGGAGCTCCCTTGACTTAGTGCAATCCGTACCACATCCAGGCTCTGACTGGATCCCACTTGGTTTCTAATCTGTTTTCCTATTTAGTAGGACCTGGAAGAATATTGCTCCTTGGAAACTGCTAAATTGCAGACTAACAGTGCTGCTCCCCCCTCCCTGGCTGTGACAGCTCAACAAAAAGGGCTTTACTTTTAAAATTCTTAAAGCATCGAGGGGAAGGGAAGGGCAGTCCCTGAAGGGATTTGGTAGTTACTCCACCCTGAAGTTGTACATGTGGTAATGCTCCATGCTGCTTAATTTTTCACTTTGTTAACTTTCAAGAAACTGTCCTGCTCGAACTGAAGTATCTCAGCTTTGTTTTGGTCGGTCTCTTTGTGCTTTGGATCTAGTCAGAGGAGGGACGCAGGCTTCTCTAGAAGAGAGTTCAGAGGCGAAGTGCTACGGAGCAACTCAGAGATCTCTCATAAATGGTGGAATCTGGAGATTCTCATGCCCTACCTTAACTCTTGTTATATATCTGATCTTGGATGCTACCATTATTGCCCAAAAGAACTTCTGTTTCTAGGAGGTTCTTCAAACAATTCTGCAGCATTTATGGGTTGCAACCCCAGGTGGGCTGACTGACCTCAATTTGCAGGAGAAAAAAAATAGACCTCATATATCAAACAATTTGCTTTAGAGTCTTCCGGGCAGAATTTTGAAATCCAAAGCTGCTGAAGGGTAAAAATAACCTTGGGCAATGGATGAAGAACTGGGTGAAATCTGGAGAGAATTGAACTGCGGAGAGTCAAACTAGGAGATTTTCATGGTCTATGCAGGACTTAAAAGTTTTTCAAAACTGAATATAGCCACAGGGATTTGGTTCACATTTAATAACTTTTTTCAGTCATTATTAGTTCTTCTGTACCCTCGACTAGGAGGTGGGTGCGCTGTGTTTGCTGAAGCCGTTTGAGGCTTAGTCCTGTGTGCGACACATGCTGGTTGCAAGTGCTGGATGGCTTACCCCTGCTGAAAGCACTTGGCTTTCCAGTGGACAGCGAGCTGTGCTTTTGTTTACAGCAAGCAGTGTGAACACTTTTTGAAGTTGTTTCAGTGCTTATGTAATACGTACCAGCCTCCCAGCTAGTGCGTTGCATCCCAGGATGACTTGAGAAGAAAAGAGAGTGCCTGTAAAGTGCTCTTAACTCCCTATCTCGTGACCGTGGAGTGACAGGGTACTCAAGCTGTGGTAGACGTCACTCATCTGAAGTCCAGGCTGCTTGATTTTAGTGACCTTCACACTCATTTCCAGCCTGTGTCAGGAATAAAGAGGCTTCAGTCTTGCTTGGATATCATGTTTCTGTAGGGCCTGTGTGCCCTGGGTGCCCTGCAGCACAGACTGGCTGTCCCCATATTGTGACCTCTTGGGGCACTTCAGGTTCTTGCCGCTCTGCCCAGAGCGGGGCAGCTGGAGGGGTTGGCACCAGGGAGCGGGTTGACTTGAGTAATTGGGAAAGCAGAGGCAAAATTCACAAAGCTCTTCTAGCTTAGAAACAGCAGAAACACTGTGCTTCAGTTTACCCAAGGAGGGGTTGGGGTCCAGACCCTGCAGGCAACAGCGACAAGGAGAGGGAAAGGATATCTTAGATCCAGGGGAGTTAAAGCCATGCTGTATTAGTGCTGTTATTATTTTATAATTTGATTAGCAGTTGAAACAACAAGTCCAACTGTAAGCGAGAGTGTTACCCGCACGGCTCTGTGGGGACAGGGGGTTTCTGGCTCTGAAGAGCATGTGCTGCAGTAGATGAAACAGTGCACCACTGTCTGGGTCGAGTATGAAGGCAGGCTGGGAACTGACTCCTTGGGCGCTGGGGGGCCAGCTGGGCTGAGGAGGGCATGCAACTGAAACACAGCTGAGTGTTTCCAGTCTTTTTAAGCTTTGTGCTAAATATTTCTCTTTTTCATTTCATGTGTTGTTCCATAGAGTTGTGGCAGTTTCTAGACTACATAGATGCAGCATTTGACTTGTGTCGTTTGAATATGTGCGTCATTTTACGCAGGCCTGGCCTTCCCCTGAGGTGCACCTCTTAGCCTATAGTCATGCCAGTTGTCTACAGCTCACAGAGGCAGTGCCAGAAATGAGTCCCTGAAGGTGCTTCTCGTCTCAGGTAGAGGTGCACCATGGCATGACTTGTGCCCTGCCACCTTTGCTGTCCACTCACTCAGCTAATGCCACAGCAAATGCCCTGCCTGGCTGGGCCCCTTCTACTCTCTGTGTGCTAAGCTGGGAGTATCACTGTGAAGTGGGGACAGGACGTGGTGAGGTCCTGGTAGCCTGGAAGAAATGCCAGATCCTCCAGCTTCAGTGTCATCTTAAAATGTTGTTTTTTAAACATTCAGTATTTGGTGTGCTGTTGTTGGAAGGCAGCTTAATATTACTCAGAATAAATACAAAGTCCAATTACATCTTAACCAGCTTATCCTCCTTTCAAAAATAACAAATATTCTAAAGAGAATTTGTTGCTAAAGAGCTTGACTAATTACTCTGGTTGAAGTCATTAATTGGAGAGAAGTAGTAGAAATAGCGGGAGTGAAAGCATCTGGAGGTGCAAGTCTTGCAAAAAACACAGTATTTTAATTTGATTTCTTTGCTCATCTAGGCCTAATTTCTGAGAGAGCCACCAGAAAGGAGATATTTATGAAGCTGGTTTCTCTGCTGAATGTGTCTGATGTGTCAGAAATCGAGAGACACTGTTGTTTTTATTATCACAGTGACTGTGGTCATACTTGACTCTGGACTTGTTTGGTTTCTATATGCCATTCTCAGCCCCCTCAACATTTGTTGTGCACATTTTTACCTTCAGTGTTAGGAGACTACAATAGGTTGAGCAATGTCTTAGCCAGGGAGTAGACCTTTTACCTAAGTAATGAGACCATTTGGGATTGCTGTTCAAAATACATTTTGTTCAATCATAACATCATAAAACCTCTTGATAATCCTCAAGCTGTAAGAGTAACTTGAAACTAACTACAGCTTAGGACATTTTACAGAAGAATAGTAACTCTTGAAAAAATAATGTTTACTTTAAAGATAAATGTGATTATTAGGAAGTAATTCCAGATGTGTGGTTATGGCAGAATTTTAGTGAATGTAGTCTTAGCCTGTTTAGTGAATTACATTATTGCATTTAAAGTAGCCAGTGAATTTTTTCAAAATGAATTCATTCTTCAGATGGTCTGAATAAAACTGTTTATTTTCTATTATCTGAGAAACAACTAGAGCAGAATCTGGTTTATTTATGAAAGTGAATACAAAGAGTCTGACCCCTGGATGTTGCCTTTGAAAATTGTCTGAGAAAACGCTTTTCCTGGTAGCCGATTCTTTTTTCCAAGCCATTTATTCTTTTTGAACATAATGCCAACCCTCCCTCCCCCCAAATTATGCAATATATTTTAAAGAATGTTTTGAGACAAAATGGTTTGATCTCTTTATGCTCTGGCAATCCTTGGTAACATTGCGGAAGACAATTCAGTGTTACATTTTATCAATGCATAGAGAAGTTATTAAATTTACCAAATCTTTCTTTGCTGGTCACCATAGGTCTAGGCTGAGTATTTGGGTGCAGGAGCATTTGGTTGCTCTTTGTGAGTTCACCCTTGTGCTTGCTGGGAATTGCAACCTTGTACCCCTAGGACCCTAGTGCCTATAGCTCTACTGTGTGAGCTCAGGAGGACGTGGGCCAGCCGAGAAACCCTCATTTTCTCTATTTTTAAGCCTTGGATGAGCTTGCAGTTCATGTCTGAATTGCTAATGGTGATGAAGATGATCTGTCATTTTAAAAACATCTTACCAGTTTGCTTGTATTTATCGTGTCCGGAGAGTGGGTTGCCCTGGAGCTCTCTGCATTGAGATCGCTCTGGATGCCGACAGCTGAAATGCAGGTTTCATGCGGCTCTCCGCAGAAAATGTTCCTTTATTAGGCTGGTATTTCAGCCGATAGCCAGGCTGGGATGTTTGTGGGAAAGGTTGCTCCTCTTTGAGCACACACAGCCTTTCTGCTGGCTGGGTGCATGCTGGCTCCCTGCGGTCCTGTGCGGAGTCCTTGCGGGCTTTTTGTGGGCGCTTTGCGTGTGAATGCAGAGTGCTGCCCAAGCACATGACAAACGGGGCGGCGTGTGCTGACCGCGCGGCGCTGGAGCTGAGCTCTGTGCACAAAGCACTTGTTGAAACCAGCAAGCGGTGGAGGCCTGGCCATTAAAATTGCAGTAGCGAGCAGCAGTTCAGTGCAATTAAATGACAGGTATAAGCTAAACGTATAGTATGTTCACATATCTGTATGTATGTAGATACATGCACATTTTTTTCTCAGCATATATCTGTCAAGCACGTGGTTAATATCTTGAAAGACAGATCCTCTCAAGGTCATTAATTGTGAATTTGGCTCCATTAAGAGTCCCAGAAGAATTTGCCTGTGTTTTTTCTCCCTCATTATATGGTCACAGGCAGCAGCCAGTGCTTGTGTTTCCAGTCGATGAGCAGGGACATCCGCAGCCTGGATTGGCTGTTCTCGCTCATCCCATCTGCAGGGCTCCTACTTGTGCACTAGGGAGGCAGGGAGGTTTCTGCTAGGGCTTGTGGCTCTCCCCTCTCACCTCTCCCTGGGCTCCGGGGGTGTTTGTGTTGAGCCGGAACCACAGCTGGAGTCTGCAGAGAAATTGTGCAGCTTGGTGAGAAACCCAGGAGAGTTTTTTGAGTTGATATTTGAGCACTCTTGATGATGGCTTTTTTTTTTTTTTTAGCAGGGATCCTATCTCTTCTTTTCCATAATCTTTCTTTGCTTATATGTATTTAATGTGATAGTGAGATATCTGGAACACATGCGGAAAACACGGCAGAAGTCTCTGGCTTTGAACCTTTCTCTTCTGCTCTGGAAACTCCTGGAGATATGCATTATGCCTTCTTCAGGACTGCATCTTCTCTGTTTTTCAGATTTCCAGCACTGTTTTTAGGCACTAATAGCACATAATGTAGTTTAGGTTTTATTTTGGAAAAAGGCACAATAGATTATTTCAGTTGGGATTCGGCTGTGTTATTGGCATTTTGTTGTTATAAAGCGCTTTCCTGCAGGGTATTTCTCTTTTTCAGTGCAGTGTCTGCTGCGACCCCTTTGCAGTCCCTGGGCTGTTGAGTCAGCATCCCAGAAAAGAAAGCTTCATGTTGGCCACAGAAACAAGCACTTGGCTTCAGCAGTAGAATCCAAACAAAGATGCGAGTGTTCTAGCTCTACAGGTATAGGTTAATGGCTCAGCTTTATCTGGGATAGAGTTTGCTTGGGTAATGATTAAGGAGGGTAAAGAAAAGTGTTAAGGTACATATTGCAGTTAGATGTATTCTGGATCTGGTTATGTATACATCCAAACACAAATGATGGAGAAATAAATGAAATCTCATGGCTTGTAGCACCTATACTAAACTGGAATGTAGTTGCATCTAGCTTTTTAGGGTCACCCTTTTTATTTTTGTTGTTTGAGCTCCTTCTTTTCCACTGCCTCATTTCGTTTTTACTGGGCAATTGTGAATGTAAAAAGCAAAAACACTTAAACTGTTGCAGGGAAAAAGTCTGATACTACGTTTTCCATAACAGAGTTCCTCCATGGGTTTAACTGGAATTAACCCTGATTCCTGCCTGGGTGCAGGAGTTGGTGGCAGGCTTTGGTCCAGGCAGGCTGGTGATCAGGATCTGTCTGCAAGTGCTGTGCAGAAAAGTCTCTGGTAGGGCTTGATCCCTCCTGCCCACCCTTCATCCTTTTCTTTATTAGCAGTGGCCGAATTGGTGTTAAGTTCTTCAGCCAAAAAAAGGGTCTGTCTTTGTAGTTTCCTCCTGGCAAGTGCCAGGCTAGACATGTGAAATGAAGGAATAACATTTTAAAGACCTTTCCCATATTCTTTCCTTCTGCTGGCAGCTTACCATAACTAAAGTGATTTCTTCCCACCTTTCATAAACGTTGAATAGCTCGCCAGTAGGCCTCAGTTACAGCTTCTTATATAATCGCCTCGAACGTGCTTCACTTGCCACTTTTGCACAGAGCAGAGGGAGTACTTTACAAGCAGACAGAGGAGAAAACCTCTTGCATGTGGCAGAGAATAGGAGAAAACGAAGCAGGCCTTTTATTCTCGGGCTGTGTGGAAAGTGAGTGCGTCTCATTGCAAGAGCAGTAATCGTACCTCTAATAACTTTATTGTGAGCTGGGCTTGTGGCAGCAACATGGAGCAGCCGTGGCTGGGATGTGCCTGGGCTGCTCGAAGCCCCTGGCGCGTCCTGCCCAGCGACAGCGCAGGACACGGCGCAGCTGGTGGCGGAGGGGAGGATGGAGCGGGGCCCGGCACGTCAGTAGGTGGCACCAGATCGCCGGTGCAGGCCGCAGGTTGGCTGGCCTTGCTGGAGGTTTCGCTGTGGTTCCTCCCTGGATGCTGATGGGATGCGCGGGACCCGTTGGCGTTGGGCCCTGTGCTCGCGGCCATTGCGTTAGCAGTGTCGCGGGTGGTGCCGGCAAGGGGAGGGCCTGGCCGGCCAGCGTGCCATGGGAGCCACCGCGCTGTGCCTCGGTGTGGGCTAGTGCTGCAAGTTCTCTGTGTGAAATGCTGGGCCTGGTGGCGCAGCTCCCAGTGAGAGAAAAGGTGCTGGGTTTGAGAGGGGCTGGGAGCTGAAATGGCCAGGAGCAATGGCAGGAGGTGGGGGGGTGGTAGTGCGGGTGAAGCTGCAAACTGAGAGCTCTCTATCAGATATTCTTCTGAATCTTTCTGTAATATGACTGCTTATACTGAAACCCACCCCACTCCCTTCTTTCCACAAATAGTTATCCACTTTTGTCTTTCCTTTTGATTTTCTACTCGCGCTGTAGCGTGGAGTGCACGTGTTCATCTTGACTGCGCCGTGCATGCAGGTGGGCTCGGCGTGGGCTTGGCCCTTTCCCAGCGGGGCTCAGCAGCACCGTTCCCATCCGCCGCTGCTCGGGAGTGCAGTGCTTGGGGTCAGCCTGGCTGTCCTGCCTGTGGAGAGTGTGCAAGGAGGTGCTGCGGAGCAGGAGCCCCATAGCTCTCCTGCAGCAGCCGCTCGCTGGTGATCTCCTCCTTCCCCTAGAGGAGATTGTTGCACCGCCTTGATGCTCCTGGCTGCGTGTGAAGTGGGGCTGGAGAGCAATGCTGCCCTCGGCATCCGGCTGACTCAGCTAGGAGACCCTCATGCACCGGGCTCAGCAACCAGGAGGAGGACCTTGTGCAAACCCTGTGTCTGCTGGTGGGCCTCCACCTTGCTTCTGGGGAGGGTTCAGGGCAGCGGCTCCAGCAGGGCCGTGTTTGTCTGGATAAGATCAGAGACGTTTTCCCAGCATCAGTCACTTTGTCAGCATTTGTATGTGCAGAAAGAAAGGTTCCTGCAGACCTGGGTTTCTGCTGGTCAAATGCTTACATTGCTTTAAGCTTTTTTTTTTTTTTTTTCCTCAGAATTAGCACCCTTTTGTAAAGGTGTCAAGATCTTTCTCACATGTCAGGTTTTTCTTAGCTAGCTTATCCTTAGGTCAATATGCTTTAGTCAGCGTCCATGGACTTAGAAAGCAAGCAGCTTTGGAGAATCAAAATTATGAAAGTATCTCCCGGCGTCATTTGGCTCCATGTTGGAGCCAAATATGGTAACTGCACACACGTACACATCTGTCTTAACATCTTGCTTTTGCCAAAGTCTTCATTTTTTTAGAGGCCTCCAAGAGTATTCAGGTTCTTTGTGAAGAACATGGTGGTTTCTGACCTATCCTTGCGCTGGTATTGGGGATATTAGGAGACCAGAAGTCTTGAGCTTGCATGTTGCTGCCTTATTCCAATGTACGTTGTGTTGCCTAACCTCACCTTGTTATTATGTGTTTTCCTTTTACAGAGCAGCTTAAGAAGGATCTGATGGTGAGGGAAAGCTGAGAAGACTCAGGATGACAACCACAGTAGCGACAGACTATGACAATATTGAAATCCAACAGCAGTACAGCGATGTCAACAACCGCTGGGACGTCGATGACTGGGACAATGAAAACAGCTCTGCTCGGCTCTTCGAACGATCCCGGATCAAGGCCCTGGCCGGTGAGCGCTTGCCCCGTGAGCTCTGTGGTTTGATAGGGTGTGTGTCTTCTGTGCCTGCGCCTTGTCAGGAGGCCAGGAGTTTTCCTGAGGTCAAGTGCATTCTGACTGGATGTTTTTTTACCGAGAATTCCTCTCAATTGACGTTGGTGGGCTATGGGGGTCGCATGTTGCTTTGCAGGATGTGCTTGTATATGATATTTTGGAAACACTGGGCTCTTCAGGTTTGCTATGAAGATGTGTGTGAGTGTGTGGAGGGATGTGAACACGGGAAGCCAGAGATTTTGTCCATGTATTTTTGTATTTTTTTAATTAGAAGGCTGTATGGATGTTGTGTTTCTCATCTTCTGCATATGTGTATGCAAGGATGAACACTGTTTTTCTCTTGTCCTGTGAAGATATTTTAAGGTAAAAATAACAAAAATATAGCCTGTGGTTGAAGAGTTGTTTCGGATGGAGATTTTTGGAAGAAAGTAGGCCCAGGAAGTGCTTTCTGGTGACTGGACCACAGCAAAAGCATTTCTCTTTAAATTACCACACTTTTTGGGGAAAGATAAGCAAATATGTTTCAAACCAGTTTTCTTTCAAGTAAGTAAAAAGATACCAACTTCCTAAACACTTACAGTGTAAGTAATTAATGGAATAAGTGATTCACTAGTGGCCAAATACCCAATTCTCATTTTATTCATTTTTTTCATTCTCATTTTTCTCATTGGAACCCACTGATTTCAGTGAAGTTGCATGGAAGCAGGCCACCCAGAGTTGATTAGTGCTCAAGTTGCATACTTTGATCACTGAAGACGTTCTCTAAAGAATTAAGAGGGGACGGGAAACGGGAGGAAAATATTTCAGTATACTGGTTTAGTTGCCCACTGAGCCGGTAAAAGGAGACTTGTTGCACCACAAAGGTTGTTTTAAAGAAACTCAAAGTTCACAAGCAAACAAACCCTAATTTCATTAAATTCCTTGAAAAGGAGAGCCTGAAAGCCTAAAAGCTAATTTAATCACCAGTACCTGAAATTATTTTGCTATATTATGCTGTCTGGTAAATTCAGTAAGTAGTTGAAAGTAAAAGAAAAAAAAAAAAAAAAAAACCAACAACAACCACCAAAAAAAAAACAGTATTCTCTTGAAGATGCAGATAAATAACCAGTAGTTTGTTTCTTCCTTTCTTTCCTGAGTCAGTTTTTCATAGAAGCTATTAGTGAAACTCAAGGATTACACTGTAATTCAACGCATGGTTCTTAAATATATCAGATAAAATGGTCACTTTATTTTAATACACAGAAGATATTCCCACTGTATTTCATGTAAGTGTGAATTTGTTGCTTAGTTGTCTTTCAGTCTCACCTGCGTGGTCACAGTGATACTGGAGAATGGCTGTGACGTTCTGTGGCTTTAAGTGACAGCAGCATTCAGCTTGTTTACCCAAACACACAATGCCAGGTGTGGAAACTCCTGATGGAGAAAACCTCTGTAAATATCCCATCTTGCTGTTAGCTTTCCAAGTGCATTGTTTTAAGTGTCACCTGTAGCCAATGATATTTAAATTTTCAGAAGATTCATGGATTTTCTTGTACCTTTTATTTTATATAGATATGTCCTTCTAAAATGAGGTAACTTTTGTTTCTCTAAATAACCTAAATTCTAAATTATTTGAGTAATTTACTTGAGTAAATTACTTGAGTCACATGCCTCAGTTTTGTCAGATATTAACATTTTGGCTGTATATTCACATTGTTTTGATTAGGTTCCTGTTGTTGGCAATGACATTGCCATATTCAGAAGAAATCAGAAGGTTAACAAAATTCTGCTTCAAAGTGTCGTCATTTGGAAGTATTTAATACAACTTGCCAATTCTGAAATAGAGGAATGTAGTAGATGGAAGTAGTTGGCATTTAGTGAATAATACTAAACTAGGGAGTTTCCTGAAGAAGAGCTTCTGAAATATATGCTCTCTTCTCTTGAATTACAGCCTGATCAGCACAGAAATTAAATTGCGTTTGGTCTTTCTTTTACTTAAAACGTTTGATTATTGCATATTAAAGGCTATATATTAACCAAAGGTGATCAAGATTATGTCATGTTCCCTCTGCTCTGAGGCATTGCCCTGCAAAGCAAGTTTTGTGCATTCTGTAAATGATTTCCTGACTCTCATGGTAGCCTGCCCACATTCCTGACCTCTGAACAAAATACCTCAACAGCATGGGGCATAATGTAAGTACGGAAAGCAGCTCAAAATATGCTGATCCCTCTGGTAGTAAAAGTTTGGTTACAAGGACAGAGTTTTGAAAGCAGCACTTTGCAACATGTTGAAGCCTGCTTACTAAATTTACCCCGCTAAGACCGGAGGTATCGTTGCTTCATTTGTGATTCCGATGAGACCGATGGAAGCACCGTGTACATTTTCTCTGCTTAATGCAGGCCCCAGGAATGCATTAAACCCAGCACACCTTTAAATTCCAGGCCCTGGGCAGGATCAGGTTTGGAGCAGGGCAGCCAGGAAATAATATAGTTCACAAGGTGGGCAGAGAGCAGATCGGATAGCCCTTAGTTGGGGGAGCCATGGTATCAACTAATGGAAATTCTCGCAGCAAGAGTGTGTTTTAAATCTTTAGAAGACCTGTTAATTACAGAAGCTCTCATCACCATATACATTGGAAATTTATGGGTAAAATGCCTGATCTAGAATGGAGCTGTGTTAACTGGGGTCAGCAGGAGATGGCTGAGACCCATGGTGGCAGACTGGTATAAAGTTGCTGTAAGAAAAGAAGAGTCTTGGTTCTTCTAAAATTTGATCTTGTTTGAGCCGGGGGGAGGGTGGGGGGGAAGGTATTTTACTGCTACCACATTATCTGTTATAGGTTATATTTTATTTCTTAGCTATGGAAGTATTGTTTTTACAATCTCATTAGCAGGATTTGGGTCCCAGATCCAGCCATTATTACAATGTTTATTCCATTTCTGTGGGAAGCAGAGCTCCCCACCTGAGTAATGAATAATAAACATGAAACTCTTACTTCAAGAAGTAATGCAAGGAAAGTACTTAAATTATTTAGATAGCTAAAACAAACACCAATTTCAAAGCAAATAATTTTGCTGAAGATTTGATTCAAAGCCATATTTAAACATTTTCCCAGAGTAAGATGTGTTTGCTTTTTATAAGTACCACTCATAATTATTTTAATTTGTTACGTTTCATATCTACAATACTTTAGTGTTACTGTCAGGAATTTTGTGTGCTACTGAAACTTGGCGTAGCCCGCTGCACTGCTGCTGCATTGCATGAAATCCGCATTGTGATGCAGGGAGAGAGGAATGGAACGAAGTTTGTAAGGCTGATACTGCAATCAACAAAGGTCCTGGTTAGAGATGGGTAAAGGGAGGCCACCCTGGGCTCTGAAACCCAGGCAGTTTGCCTGCCTGCTCCACTCTCTTCTCCTGGAAACTTACTGTACCCCCTCTGTGAGGGGGAAGTAGTTGCACTCCACCTGAGTGGAGTAATGCCCTGCCTGGTGGACAAGCTCCCGTGTGGCTGGAGGATCTGCAGGAGGGAGGAATCACTGCAGTTTCCCCCACCCCAGGCCCTTCTGAGGCCCTGGCTGTGGTAGTGGCTACTCGTGCTGCTGCAAACCCTCTTTGCTTAGAAGGAAGCAATGGGCATGTCAAGGTGGGGGGAGGAATCCAGCTCTCTAGTGCGATTGCAACTGGAGAGGAGCAAGGAACTGCCAAGGTAGTTCTGTCCCTCTCCCTGCAATTCTGTATTTCTGAATAATACTTCACTGGGTTCAGCCATCTCTGTAATGTCGGTACAAAATGAGACCAAAAGGTGAGATCTAGCCCCTGCTGAATCAGTCGTTATTGCCCACAGGAGCCACCGTGGTGTTAATGGAGTTGCCTCATGTCAAAAGCATTTTCAGCACTTTTCAGACTGTCCATCTTCTGACAGCAGCATTTTTTTTTTCCTGTGGCCCTAGCTAAATCATATTTAAAGACTGCCCAGCAATGCCAGCTTTTTCATGAATCAAAAGACTATCAATATCTTTAAAGGGTCTCAAAATGCAAACTAGAATAGCCTGGTGCTTTACTCTTATTTATAAGTAACTGCATTCAAAAGTAGAACATGGCAATTGCAAAGTGAGTATTATTAGTGATTTGTACACAGTGAAAGCCAGAAAGCAAATGGTTGTTCCAAATTAAAAAAAAAAAACAACAACAACAACAACAAAAAAACCACCTGGGAACTCGCTCGCCTTTCAATCAGAATCCAGATTTGAAGGGATATGCAACCAGATTGGTTATCATTCATGTTGGACTAACTCCCTCGGCAACTGATCTGAGAAGAGGGTACCTGATCCCTCCTGTGTAGGGTAAGGTATCCCACTATAGGAAATCATCTTTCACTTGTCCTTGTTCTCGGTGGCTCTTTGGAAGTTCTAGTTGGGAGGCCAGGTAATTCTACCTGCTCTGTGGAAGTCTGGGGGGTATCGTGTTTGTGCAAAATTCTTCATTCACAAATCTTCAGGTATCGGTTGTCATCCATCAGGGACCATTAGCTAACAAGATTTGCTGTGCAGCACCTTGACGAATGCAGGGCTCACGAAAGCCTTAGGCATCGGTTGAGCTGATCAGCAGAAGGCTTCACACTCTACGCAGTGCCTGCGACATTCAGAGGTACCAAGCTTGCAGTTGCAGATGCTGTTTTCAAGTAGTATGAGAATTGTCACCTCCAAAACTTTTTTTTTTTTTTTTCAGTTAGATAATTTAGTATTAAAGGAAAAAAAGTGCTTGGCTAAAGCTAGTAATTTTTTCCAACACTTGTATTTTGCCCTCTTGTCCTTCGTGTTTTCCTGCGTGATTCAGTGGCCCGTGACTCACCTGTCTGGCACACGAAAAAACTTTCAAAGCTGCTGGAGTAGCCGAGGCTTCCCTCGCTGGCGCGGGCATCGGAAGCCGCGTGTGCCTGTCCCAGCTCCGCCTGCGTGCACAGCTGAGGACTGTGCTCATGTTGCGCATCATGCTGCTTGCGGGCCTCGTAGGGGCAGGTTTAGCAACGCGGGAAGGGACGCTCTGGTTGTGATGGCTCTTTCTGCAGTTGTCCGTTCTGCACGAAGGGAAGTGAGGCTTATAGTTCAGAAGCAAAAGGGGAAAAACACTGAAGTTTTTACTGGGGTTGGAGACTATTGAGGACTTTTTAATATAGGGGAATATCTGTCTCTTGAAGGTTTGGACTGAGAAGGTGATGGGTACCATGTTTAGGGCTGGTTAGGCTTTTAGGCCTTTTAGCAGCTGATCCTTCCACAACTCCAGGACAGAAAGTCAGCAGGGCAGGCAGAAAGCAGAGTTTTTGTTTGGACAAAAACAGAACCAGAAAAACAAAAAGAAAGGTCCTGCTTGTATTCTTCTGCATCTGATAGGCTAAAAAAAAGAGAAGTAAAATCTGCACAGTGGCAATAAAGGGTCAGGTCTCAATTCAAGAAAAAAGGGGGGGAGTAGCAATGATTTAGAGTTTAATCCCCTTATCAAAATCAAAAGGTTTATTCTTGCTTTTAAAAGACCCCAGCGAGAATAGTCTCTTGCAATACATTTCTTCAGTCTCCAGTACTGAAGATACCGTGACCTTTAAAATCAGTGCACTGATTTTAGTAGCAAGAAGTGTTAAGGAAGGGAATTCTGCAGTAGGATGATGCTTGTAAATCACATGGAACCTTCAGAGGCAAATGGAGGTGAGATCTGAGGGACGTGTGAGGGGTTCCCTTGACCCTGAACAGAAACATAAAAACTTTTGGCGATGAGGCTGCAACTGCACTGCTTACGAGACAGTGTTTTTGGTTAGCAGCGGAAGCCCTAACCTGTGGGGATGAGCGTGGAAGTGCCTCTGCTGAAAAAGCTTGCTTTGCTTATAGAACTCCTAAAAGCTATTTCCACAAAAGCTTTTCAGTGTGTGCGCCTGCCCAGTGCTTTCCTTCTGGATTTTACTTCGGGAACAATTTCTGCGCCGCAGTTTCTAAGCTGCAATACTTCCCCAGGGCTAAAAACAGGACCATCGTTTTTGTGCACGGTGTCAGGCAGGCAGCAGGGGAGGAGGTGACTGCAGAGACGCTGCCGTCCCCTGCATGTCACCTGCATGCTGCCTCTCGCCACTGGTGCCAGCTCTGCTCTTAAACGTCGGGCAAGACAAGCTTAGCCCCTGTGTCACTGGGGAATGATGTGTTGGACTTTAAATGGCTGGTGGAAGCAAACAGCGAAAAAAAACAGAAAAAAAAAATAAAACCCAGCTATTAAAAACATCTTGTTTGCAGAATGTGTATTTTAAACATCACTAGTGGGGTCATGCAGAAAAAAAAAGTAGTGTCACGAAATGTCTATGCTGCATAAAATAATTTTCAAGGAAATGTGAACGATTCTCATTTTTGATGTGATATCACTGAATATAATTTGGTACAGCTCATTTGTACCTTATTGCTATAGTAATACCATGACTTTGGTTCAACACTGCAGAGTTGTTTCTGAGGTTTTTTCCTCTCACTTTAGGATCAAATGAGTCATATGCAAACAGCATGGAGGTAGAAGTTGGATTCTTTGTAATCTGCTAAGATATCAGAGCCGGGAGCCTGTGTAGCTTCCTGAATATAGAGCCAAGCAGCTGGGCAAGTGCGACCTACCTGGTTTCTGGAATCAGACATGCTTGGGTGTTTGCAGAGCAGTGTTTGGCATTGCGTAGTAACCGCGTGATGCCTGCGAGGGGCTGCATCCTGGTGAGAGCTCAGGAGGGACAGGTGGAGCTGGAAGAGCAGACTCTGGGCTGGGAGGGAGCGGGAAGGGAGCAGCTGCTGGCAGCTGTGCTCTGGAAAGTCTGGCAGCTGCAGTCGTTTCATGTCCCCGCTCGAGTTCTTTCACGACTAAGCAATGTCTCGTTCAAGGGATTTGCAGGAGAACCAGCACCTTGCCAGGGAGCGAGGCTGCAGACATTGCTCTTTGGATGCGCAGACTCCCGCGCACTGAGCTCTTGGCCTGGGACGGAGGCCCCGTCTCCGCTCCTGGCAGCCCCTCCTTGGGGCCGTGCGGGCGCGCGCGGCCCTGGCTCGCCAGGGGTGAATACGTCGCTGGCGCAGGGCCCAGCTGCTCGCCGAGTGCCGGCTGGGCACGAGGCTGCCCGAGAGCGCCAGCCCTCGCCCTGGGATGTGTCCCCTAGCCCAACTCCCGAACCCAGCGCGACCCAGGTGGACGGGCTGTCCCTGCCGGAGCCCAGGGCCTGAAGGAGGGTGGCCGGGCGGCTGGCGCCGCTCTGCCGCGGTGTGAGGGACATGGCGCTGCCCCCGCCAGCCGGGGTGACCCGCCGCCGTCCCCGGGGGAAACGGGGCGCCCGGAGGCACTGCAGTACTTTGCTGTTGGAATCGGAGTTTTGGGGGGCATTTAGCACCAGAAAACCATGGGGTAACTGTTACTGGCCCGCCACTGAAATAACAAGATTTTTTTTTATGTATCTTGCTGGGTCATGCCTTAATGGAAAGGATTTCTTATTTATAGATACTATGTGCCAATAATGGCAATTACAGTTTTATTTTTTTAATTTACAACTTTCATCAGAGATAATTTTGGCTGAGGATTCATCTCAAAATCTAGTCATGAGCCTGTGATTTAAAAGAAGTCTGCAAAAAAATGCGTATGCAGAAGGGAATGTTCTTGTCTCCTGTCTTTAGCTTCTAACTAGCAATGTTTTTGTGTTATTTATTCAGCCAAACCTGCAATGTGCCTTGTCCTGTCTTTAGCTTCTAACTAGCAATGTTTTTGTATTATTTATTCAGCCAAACCTGCAATGTGCCTTGCATTTATACTTCTATTTGTTGCTTGGTTACTGCATGAAAGCCCTCCCTGGAGTATAAATAATGTCTAGCAAAACGGGCTGAATGAGATATAGGATTAAAAATGTTTACTAATTTCTGCTAACCTTGGAGCTCTTCTAATGGGGAAGGTTTAGTGATTAAATCATCCTCACAGTTCAGAGCTTTGATTCTTATCTTGAGATAATGTCCTGGGGAGATACAGGCAAAAGGAATAGCAACAGGAATGAAGGAAGATGAAGCAAGTACAGAAGTTAATGAGAATCTACTTCCAAGATACTTTTGTTTATTGTTTTTAGTTTCTGTCTTTCTTCCTACCATGCTGGATGCTTTTAGTGAGAAATCCGTACTTTTTTCCCTCCTCCCAATTACTGCTATTACACATGGGAAGGTGAATGTCCGTTAGTTGTAACAAAGATTTTGAAGGGGAGTCAGGGTAAACACAGGTTGGAAAAGTATTTTTAAAATCTCAGTGGGTGTATCTGGGGGTAAGAATCTTAGTGGAGGTTGTGTTTGTGCAGTGGCCTTTTTCGGTGTTGTTTTGGTTTAACCTTCTTTAAATGTTGTTAAAGCTTGAAAATGGATATGTGTCAGTCTTGGACATGTGTGTCAGCACGTGTGCATATACATGCGCGTGTGCATATACCTACATGTGTAAATGAAAGGGGTGCTTTGCTGCGCAAGAACAACTGCACGAGTTTACAGGCAATAAGCCCTTGGTAATCAATCATTAAGCTTTTTTTTTTTTTTAAAAAAAAAAAAAAAAAAAAAGAGATGAGCAATTCCCAAATAACAGATGGAGAAATTTTGTGGGTAAGATTGGAGGGAAGAAGATTTTAGAAAATAAGGAGGTGTTTTCGTTTTGTCGGATCTAAAAATTTTCCAACAAATTATTCTCCAGTACTTTTCATTTCCTTCCTCTCCAGTCCATTTTGAACAGACTACAGTGCAAGTCCATACCTAGGTTTTTCTGGTACTTTGTTTAGGTATAAAAGGGTCTAAAATTCTCTAGGGAGCCTAATTAATTTTAAAGGTTTATAGTTTGTAGGGTCAAGCCCCTCCAATTAGGGAGCCATGAAAACAGCGAGGTGGCTTTCTCTTTCTTTCCCCCGGACTGATCACACGTGAACATGAAATCGCAACGCCTAAAGCAAACATCTGTAGGTTCCTATGCTTTCTGTTCTATACATAGCTAGCAAGGAAATCGGTAGAAATAAATACTCTGGCGTATGTAGGTTTATAAAGATCAGTATGTTCTGCTTGCTATGTTCACCCAATTTCTCTTTTGTTCAGCAGTATTAAGAGATTGAATTTTGAGGCCTGAGACAGTCATTATGGTGTAGCAACAATCTGCCTTTTCCTATTTTCATGGTCAAACTCTGAAAAAAAGAAAACAGTGGGAAAGGAAGGAAAAGGAAAATGGGAGGAAATCTCTCCCTCTCTGTCTCCCCCCGCCCGCCCCCACACTCTCCCCTTTACATAGAAACATAGATGCAGCTCAGATAAGAGGGGAGGGAGAGGCAATAAACAATCCAGCTTTTAAAAAAACAGATTCAAACTCGTAAAATGAAGTTTCTGGGGAAAACCAGGAAGTGTTTTCATGTCCAATTTTTAAGGAAAGTGAGTATGTTAGGTGCATACCTGTGTAACAGACTTGATTTTAGTAGAACTTCTTAAGGGTTATTCATCTAAGTTAGCAAACCAGTGTTACTGCTGGTCTCCTGGGCCACAAAGTAAGCTTCTCTGAAGCAGCTGATGCAGTTCTTCAGGGATGGTCTTCCTACTTCCATGAGTTTACAGGATATGGAAAGCAGTGCAATTCCAAAGAACCCAATTGCATTGGAATACAAACCAATGTAAACCATGATTTCTTTTTTCCAAGCACGAATGGTTCTTGCAGCTTTTCTGGCAAGCATTTCGCTGTTGCATTTAGCAAGGACATGCTGTTACACAAATAATGTCAACTTTCCTGCTAGTCTGGGAGTTGTGTAAACTGTGTACGTTGAAACCTGAAACCAGGTGGGACTGACCCAGTTTCAGTAGCCAAGCTGGTATTCTGGCTGATTTATCAGAAGTTCCCTGAAGGTTTAGTGCTGCTCAGACCCTAAACTTAGTAACTTAGATGTTGGTTTTAAGCCCAGAATTTGGTTTTTGTCTCAGGTGCATCATGGAGCTGTTGGGATGCCTGCCTGTTCGCCATGGAAGAAAAGCACATTTACAGGTCCTTCTGTAGTGAAAATGCTTCTGTAATGAGGAAAAAAAAAAAAAAGAAAAGAAAATTCTGTAATGAAAATCTTTCTGCAGTGAAAATCTGTCTGCCCCTTTCCCTGAGCTTTGACTCTGTGGGATCTCCCAAGCCCGTGTGAGTCACAGAACATGCCTGTGAGGGACCTTAGTGCAAGGAGCACCGTCACCTCCATGTCACCTCTGTCACCTAAAATACACACAGGTGTCTGTTTTCAGAGCATGGGGCCCTCCGTTCCATGCAGCGGCACGCACACCTCAAAGGGAGTTTGATGACCAGCCATTATATTTTGCATTTGTGGTTGTCTATTTTTCCTTTTCACTCATAATAGTTTCTTTAAAATGATTTGTGAAGCTTTTGCATTCCAGCCCTATACTACTCTTTGCTAGAATTGTCTAAAATGACACTGGCAAATAATGAGGAAATTGTAAAGGAAGCTGCTTTGCTGAAATGGACTTTCATATGAGGCTCTTGGGGAAAATGAGAATGTCCCAATGATCTGGCTCCAAGAGCTGTCACCTTGGAAGTAAAATGCCGTGATGCTTGCCACTGCTGTGAGATCCCCTTCAAGTAGAAAAAAAAATGAAATACCCTTCTGAAATTGAAACATTACACAAGAGATCTTTTCTTGTAAGTATTTGTATTTAGTTCAGCTTCTTCTGAGACAGCTGCTAAGCATTGTAAGAAATGGTGGCTTTGTAAAAAAAAAAAAAAAAAAAAAAAGGTGGTTTTCTTCCCACTAATGCCTGCAGAAGAGAAGATGTAATTAAGTTGGCGCACTAATTTCTGCTTGGTGTGTGGGCTGCTGCTTCCCCTGTTCCAACACTCCGGATGTAAACTGGAGGGAAAACAGCTTACTCTTCAGGGTTAACGTTATGCAAATTGTTAGACATGGAATAGACTTATTTTTTATCACGACTTCCAGAACAGTCCTCAGCAAAGGCCTTTTTCCTTACTGTAAGTACCGCATACTCTACACAGGGGGAGATTCTGATCCGAGTGCACAGGCTGGAGCATTTCCAGAAGTCAGTGACAACGACCATGACAGCAGTTTCAGTTCTTACTGTGGGCTGAGGGGATGTGTAAAGCACTTTACCCCCGTTCAGGAGATGAGCAAATATTGTGCGATTTGTGCAGCATTGCAGATTAATAAATCATCCTTTTTATCTGTTGATTTTTTTTTAGTCACCAACAGGAGAATTTACAAGAGTAAATAGGAGTGAAAAAAGGAAAGACAAGGTGATGATTAACCAGATATGTAATTATTGTATCTCTGGCATGCATTCTGCTTCCCATTAGAAAGATAATTGTCTTTCTTGGAGTGGTAAAATTACATCCTAGTGTCAGAGCACAACACTACAATGCATGCGTTGATTTTATGGTACCCAGGAAACATTTTTGCTATTGCCTGCTTAGCTTTTAATGCATGTGTTAAGTGAGTGCTTTTTAAAGGTGGGCCTATTTTGGACATTGTGTCAGCCGCACAAGTTATCTACGTTGTTTACTCACCAAAGCCAACCAGTGTTGGTCAACTTCATTAGTGAAAGAGCGTGTAGTGCGATAGATAGACGAGGTGACTGAGGGTTTTAGGTATTCTAAAAACAGAGAGGCTATGTGAGTAATACTAACTCTCCATACTTAGAATCATAGAATCATAGAATGCTTAAGGTTGGAAGGGACCTCTAGAGGTCATCCAGTCCAACCCACCTGCACACACAGGGTTACTTAGAGCACGTGGCACAGGACTGCATCCAAGCGGGTTTTGAAGATCTCCAGAGAAGGAGACTCCACAACCTCTCTGGGCAGCTTGTTCCAGTGCTCTGTCACCCTCACTGTTAAGAAATTTTTCCTTAAGTTCCTGTGGAACTTTTGGTGCTTCAGTTTGTGGCCATTACCTCTAGTTCTGTCAGTGGCCACCACTGTAAAGAGACCAGCACCATCCTCCTCACTGCCTCCCTTGAGGTACTTATAGACACTGATTAGATCCCCTCTCAGCCTTCTCTTCTCCAGGCTGAACAGGCCCAGCTCCCTCAGCCTCTCCTCATAGGGCAGATGTTCCAGGCCCCTGATCATCCTTGTAGCCCTGCGCTGGACTCTCTCCAGCAGCTCCACATCCCTCTTGTACTGTGGAGCCCAGAACTGGACACAATACTCCAGATGTGGCCTCACCAGGGCTGAGTAGAGGGGCAGGATCACCTCCCTCGATCTGCTGGAGACGCTCTTCTTAATGCACCCCAGGATCCCATTGGCCTTCTTGGCCACGAGGACACACTGCTGCCTCCTGGTCACCTTGTCGTCCACCATGACACCCAGGTCTTTCTCCACAGAGCAGCTCTCCAGAAGGTCAGTCCCCAACCTGTACTGGTGTCTGGGGTTATTCCTCCCTAGGTGCAGGACCTTGCACTTGGCCTTGTTGAATTTCATGAGGTTTTTCAGCACCCACTTGTCCAGTCTGTACAGGTCCCTCTGGATGGCAGCACAGCCTCAGGGATATCGGCTACTCCTCCCAGTTTGGTATCATCAGCAACCTTGCTGAGGGAGCACTCTGTGCCTTCATCCAGGTCATTGATGAATAAATTGAACAGGACTGGACCAAGGACTGACCCCTGGGGGACCCCGCTAGCTACAGGCCTCCAACTAAACTCTGCACCGCTGATCACCACCCTCTGAGCTCTGCCGTCCAGCCAGTTCCTAATCCACCTCACTGTGCACGCATCTATCCCACACTTCCAGAGCTTGCCCAGGAGGATGTTGTGAGGGACGGTGTCAAAAGCCTTGGTGAAGTCGAGATAGACGACATCCACCACTCTCCCCTCGTCTATCCAACCGGTCATTTCATCATAGAAGGCTATCAGATTAGTCAAGCAAGATTTCCCCTTGGTGAATCCATGCTGACTACTCTTGAGCACCTTCTTGTCCTCCATGTGCCTGGAGACAACGGCCAGTATGAGCCGTTCCATCACTTTTCCAGGGACGGAGGTGAGGCTCACTGGCCTGTAGTTGCCTGGGTCCCCCTTCTTAACTTACCAGTTATTTTCTGCAAGAGAAGTATAGATTGTACCCTTATCTTGGAAATTTCTTTTTTTAAATTATTTTATTAATATCTATCGTTTTGTGAGAAAATGCCCAGACTTTAACTGCTTTCTTTTGGCTGAGAAAAGGAATAGTTTGTTCAAACGCTGAAGCATTTACAACCAGAGTTTTGAATAGCAATTTTGCTAGATGTTTTTCCTCCATAGAATTGTTCTTTGCTAGATGCCTATTCACTTCAGTAGCAATTTTTGTAAACTATATAAGGACAAATCCCAGGACAGATCCTGGTCTGTGCTGGGTAAGCACCTGCCTCCAGAAGTTATGTCTGCATTCGTATTATTACTGTAATCAACCTCTTGTTCTCCCTGAGACTTTGCAAAGTCTCATGTCAACTAACTCATCATGTTAGTTGATCATGTCAACTAACTCGCACTTTGCCTTACTGCATGTGTTTATGGTTAAGTGGATAATCATTTGTGCTTTTATTTAATAACTCTTAATGAGTACGCAAATAATGCAAGCCGTCATTACCAGACAAGTACTGTGAGGAGGCACAATTCAAAGGATGCAACAAACTTATTTCAGAGCTATGGGAGAAAAGTGGGAACATTTATTTAAAAAAAAAAAAAAGCCCACACTTATTCGCTCATATGCTAAAGCTTTTGCCATGTTATTTGCCCCTTCTTTTTCTCCAATGGGTGACAAATTCCAGCCTGACCCATTTCAGGCTGGATTGATTTGGTAAGTTAAATTTGGACCTATACTCAGAAACAGGTACAGCCATTAAGGCATTAGTTCTCCTCCATAATGTATTATCTAACACTCTTGTAAAAGGTTTACTCAATGAAAAAGAAACGGAGAAAATGAATGAAAAGCAGATGTAAAAAAAGGCTCAGTGTGTGTGAGAATCTCATGATCCATGTGCTGCGTTGCAACCTAACAGCGATAAGCAGGTGTCGGGCTGACTGATTTTGGAGTCAAGAGCAAGTGCATGTATTAGGACTGACATTACTCGGGCAAAACTGGCGGGATGCCCTGTTTTAGGAAGCCTTGCTCCATATGGCCTAGAGCTGCAGAAGTACAGGCAGACCCCGCTTTGCTTTGCTCTTCTGGCTGAATTAGTGGCAGGCTGTGGAGTGGAGCTGGCCACGTGCTCGTGGCAGGTCGAGCAGAGCACGGGTAATGCCCCGGCAGACGAGTCAGCAGTGCCGTGTGACCTGGGGCTGATATGATCATCAGGAAAACCTGTCGCATCTGTTGCTTGGGGACCTGCTGTTGAGCCCAGATGCCAACCTGGGTGGCAGCAAGGGCAGAATTTCATGCTGCTGCTGCTGAGGTCTCCATAAAGTATTAACGCATTGTGGCTTTGTGATTCAAAATGTAGCAGGGTAAAAACCCAGCGCAAGCACAAATGATTCCTCTTTTCCTTGGCCTTCGTTGTGTTGGTGTATGGCTCACACTGCTCCGCACCTGCTCCAATTTGCTCCCCTTTTGGGGCTGGGATGACGGCTGTGCGGCAGGCCAGAATCGGGCCCTGCCTTCCTGGCTGGAAGGGCTTTGGGCTGAGAGATCCCTGCCTGTGATCCAGCAGGCCTGAGGCTTGTGAGGGAGAACACGCAGTGCGAGAAGCCTGGTGCCTGCCAAGTGCCGCAGCATACGGTGCACGGAGGTGTTATGTGGGCCAAAAGAAACCAGGATTCCTCCCGGTACTTATTAATTAATGAAATGATTAATCGTGTATGTAAAGGGGGAGGGGAAGAATCACCCCCATCCCAATTTTTGTTTGGTATTTCTTGGGAGCTTTAACCTGACCAGACTCGCTTGTCCCCTAGGGGACAATCTGAAGCCTAAATTCACGCATGTGGCCTTAATGTTTTATGACAGGCTGGAAAACCTGCAGTCTGTGGCTCTGTTTTGCACAGGCCCTAGCCAAGCGCTTCTTTTCACCCTCTTACTTTTGGGATATTTCAGCTGTTGACGCTTTCAGCAGTGGCCACGTGCATCCCGGCCTTGGCGGCAGCTCCGGGAGGCACGCGGTGAGGTGGGCAGCTCGCACCGGCGCCCGTTTGCACCAGGTAGGACAGCACAGCGAGGAGCGGGGCCGCTCGGCAGGGAGCCGGGAAGGGGGCTCTCCACTGAGTGCAGTGCAGGTCAGGCCTTGCAGGCAAACGCTGCTGTCAGTGGCAGGCAACAGGAAAATAATTCAGTGGCAGAAACCAGCCTGTGCTGGTTTGTGTGCCGCGCACCCAGGGGAAGTTTGCATGCGTGTCTGCAGGGGCTGAGCGCTGCCCCGGGGAAATGTGGAGCCTTTTGTGTCTCTGTCTCCTAGCAGGAGCCCCCCAGCACGGCCGCCTCGCCGTGCCGAGCGCCGCATCCTGCCGCCTGCAGCCCTGGCGCAGGTGCTTCCTCCAGGCCCTGCTCCTTCCCAGCACCACTGCAGGGCAGGGGCCGGCACCTCAGCCGCTTCCTGCCCCAGATCTCTGAAAGCTCTTTTAGGTCTGCCCTGAATCTCCAAAAGCTGTTTTGGGTCTGCCCTGAAACTCTGAAAAGCCCTGTGGGAGCAACCAAATAGCCCATGGTGGCCCAAGCAGTGGCCAAGCAGTGCTGAAAAGATCTATGGCCAGCTCTCACGAGGACCAAAATGTCTCAGGCTCTCCCTGAGGTCTTCTCCAGTGCCAGAAGTCTTGTGTCAACATGGCTGTATTGGTGCTAAGAGGTACATGAGGATATGCTAGCAAGAGCCCTTGTATATGAATATAGTAAGCAATTCTGAGCTAGGACTGTGTTGTTGTTTTAAGTCTGCTAATGTTTTAAATGTATTTACGACCTTGGGAGCAATGCGCCAAGGAGTTTTCAGCAGCATGTGTGTTTTTTGGAAACCTCACCTGGAGTTTCAGTTGGGAGGTGTCGGCTTCCATCACTTCTCTCTAGATTAGCACTGCTGGTGCGTGGGCTCCATGCACGCTTGTTCCCCGGCATCGTGGCGACGGCGCTTGAATTTCCCCATCACCTCCAGCAGGAGCTGGGGCTGCAGCCAGTCGGGGCGGCTGGAATGGAGCAGGCTGCTCCTACAGATGTTGTCTACACATAAACTACTGTGTGACTAAAACTTGTGAAACGACGGTAGCAAAACAAAGGCAACATTTTGAAACGCCTGAGGAGGGGACTGAGTGGGAGGAGAGAACGTTGATGCAGCTGGGAAGGAATTTGGAAATGCAAAAAATGAGGAGGAAAATGGAAAATGGGTGTGAGTATTATCAGCAGTTTTGAAAACAGGCAAAGGATGCACATTTAAATTTGTTGTTTTAATTTCACATGTGAGTAAGTGAGTGCTAGGTGCTTATGCCCTGGAGGGAAAACTGACACCTCTCTCTGGTGCGAGTCCTGGGCAGCTGCCTTGCCCCCATGCCACCGTGTTGTATATGTTTATGTTCCAGGGCGCACGTGGGTGCTAGTTGGAGGCAGAGTATCTTTATTTACACCTTGGCCCCCCTGCACCTTCGGGACACAGCACGGATATCTATTAATCTTGCAGCGATACCCAGCACACTGATAAATAAGCAAGCAGGCACATGCATAAGCGACGTCCAATTCCTCAATTCCCGCTGGGAATATAAAACTCGAGTGAAAGGAATTGGCTGCTTCAAGGAGCTTCTCAGGAGGGCTTTGCTGGCAGCTGGAGCGTGCGTTTTCCCCAAGTTTTCCTTGCCGAGTGCTGAAGGAGCGTGGCGCTGCCCAGGGGACGAACACAGGGAAGCGCTCTCCTTTTCGTGCGATAGTAATCTGAGACTTTTCCGTTACATGAGGCTCCAGACAAAAGATTGTAATTCCACCGCCCGCTCCCCTTAGGAAGGTACCACCGCGCCGCAGCCGCCCGGGCGCTGTGCCGGCGGCGGCTCCACGCGCCGTGTCGCCCTCCGGCCACCCGTGTGGGCCCAGCGTGGCGGGTCCGCGTGCGGGAGGCCCAGGCCGGCCTCCGTGGCGCGCCGCCGGCCCCGCGCCGGCCCCACCGCCCCTTCACCCTTGGTACGGCCTGCGCTTCCTCCACGGTGCCCTATGGCAACCGAGTGACATCAGCGAGCGCCCGGGCGGCGGCTCCGCGCGCTGCAGAGGCGCCCGAGCGCTGAGGTGAGCGCGGCCCCGGCACCCGCGTGAGGCGCCCCACGCGCGCCGCAGGGACACCCGCCGCGTGCCTGTAGTGCAGAGAAAGAGGGAAGAAAAGGGAAAAAGGGAAACCCACCGTGCTCTAAGTTTGAATCCGTCGCGGGCAGCCAACCACCAACCCGCGCTGCTGGATTTTGAACCGGAGCTGCTATTTGCTCAGCACGAGCGTTTTCTCTCGGGAGCGGAGCCAAACTCGGGAGGAAGCTGGGATTTACCTGGATGCATGGTGCAGGAACCTGCGGTTTCTTTATGCTGCAGTCTGTCACCCCCCTGGCTCGCCTGTAGATGGAATTACAAAAATCGAGCAGCATGCCCGGGCCGCTGTCGCCAGGCTACGCCGCACAGGTGCCCTATAACTATAACCAGTTGGAAGGAAGATTCAAGCAGCTGCAAGGTAAGCGAGTGTTGCTGCGATACGGTCCTTGTAAACACGTTACCTGGGCCAGTTCTCACTATCAAGGTGCTCATGATAGAGAGAGAGGCCAGAAGTGGTGCTGGAGCAGAAAGCTGGGTGATCTTTTAAGAGATCCCTTTGACTCTGCGCCCGTGAAGGCGTCTTCAGGCTGGTGGTGCTGGAACGCGTGTCCAGCCCCGAGCTGCGCAGCGCTGCGGGGGAGCTCTGTGGGCTCTGTGATTTATGACGGAAAAAAGGAGCAGGAGAGTGAGGCAGGAGAGTGCTTTAATAAAATACAGTTTAAACGGGGACAGTCAGCTGGGAAGTCCTACCTAGCTCGGCTGGGTGCTGCCTGCAGCGCAAGGGCTCCTTCTGGCTGCCCACATGCTGCTTGTGAAGGTGGGTGGCTTTGACTCCCTCAAGCTGGAGCGTCGGTCCCATCGTTCACCAGCGTGTTAGTTGGCCTGGGGTGCTAGTAGGTCTGAGGGAAAGCATCCCTGGGCATTATCGTTCCCAAACCCCTCCTTTTGTCTTATTCTATGTGTAGGCAAAGAGAATGGTATCTTATAATGTCATTTCATTTAATTCCCTGTTGGTATCCGAAGAGAAAGCAGGGTTTTTTTAGGGGGAATAGTAGCCCCATGCTCTATAAAGGCCTGTGTGGGGCCGTTGATATCGATTACCCCGGTTATTCACAGGGCTGGGGAGAAGGGTTGTACCCGTCCTCTCGCTCTGCTGTGAATACGGTGAAACAAGCTCTGCTACTTCCCTGCATCAGACATGTCTCGGGCATGAGCAAGTCCTGGCAGAAAAAATCAAAATCAAAAAAAAAGGAGGCTTAGCCAAACCCAAATCTCTTCATTTTACACATCCTTGTGACTCAGTAAATAAGACCAGGGCAATCAGAGTGCAGTGAAGTTCAGCTCTACTGTGTGTGTTTTATTTTTCTCTGCCTGTGCCACAAGTGGGTCCTGCGGTTCCCGGCAACGCCGGAGGAAGAGCCTTAGTTAGTGTAGATAGTGTTTCTATTTGTTGGCTTAAGGAGGGAGGGAAAAAAGAAATCTTTCATTCACAGCACTCTGTTTATCTTGCAAACTGGCTCACGGTAATGGCCGCGTACTGGGAACAGAGAGGCAAAATGCAGCGTTGTAAACACGAGCCGATCTCGGGCTCCAAACTTGCTCTCAGGTGGGAAGGGGGGATCAGACCTGGGTCTTGGGTGTCTCTCGGAGGTGAGACAGCGGCGCTGGCTTTAAAAGGAGCCAGGTAGGTTTGGGACAAGGTGGAGACACTGGCTCGTGCCTCTCTCCCTGCTGCCCGTGTTAACAACCTGCCCAAGGCAGATGTTGTCGCTGCAGGAATGCCCGAGCTGCTGCGTGTTTGCACCACGCTGATCAGGAAAAGCACTGAAAGAGAGTTTTCCCTGCAACTGAGCGCACTGGGTTAGCTTAAAATAGGAAAACGGAAAAAAAAATGCAGTGGCCTCCTTAAATGTGCTGCAATTTCCCCTTAAGAAAGAGATAAATAATTGACTTCTGAATGTCTCACAAGAGACTGTCTGTAGCAAGGGGCTGTTTGTTCACGTTGTGGAGGGGGGCAGGCAGGCTTGAAAAATAGTGCTAGGGTGGAGCTTAAGTACAGGAAATGTTTTAAATTAGGCAGTAGATGCTCTGTGAAATGCTAAATAACCACACAAAATAGTGTGTGCTGTCAAGGGAGTGGCTTAGCTCTGCTAGTCCACAAGGGTCTTTGCTTGGATTAGGGGCTCAGAAGCATCATTTGTAGTTTGTGCAGTTTTAAGGTGACTTTTGGCCTCTGCTAGAAGGCTTTGGTAAAAAACCTGGGCCTTTGGGTGGTCCTGGAAGGTGCTCAGTGCAGCCAGGCTGGCTCAGAACAGCGAGGACAAGCTGCCTATAGGTAACATTTTGTTAATTACAATTTTACCACTGTTTTTCCCCTTTTCAGTATAGAAGGTTACAAGCAGAGACGTTTTTTGCATTTTTTGCATGTTTTCGCTCTGGTAATAAAACGCCTTTGAAGCTCTTCTCCTTTATAGCTGTGATTTACCCCCTTGCCGCTGGCAGGATGGCTCTCCCATTGCAGATGCTGTGCAGAGCAATTTAGCCTCCAGCCACATTCTTCCCACACTGCTTTTGCCCCTTGTTTTTCTCACAGCCCCTAAAGCTTCCATGGGAATCCAGCCCTCTGCACTAGGCTGCAGCAAGATGCCGCTTGGATCTAGTGAAGAGGGGGGCTTTGCTTCAAAAGAGCACATAGGGGTACACTAAAATCACACAGAGCAAGTGCTCAGGTGCTGTGTTAAGCAGAGGTGTGAATTGGAAATGGGCTGAGGAAAACCCTGATCTTGCCTTTCCTAAGGTAGAGAAAATGGTGGGTTTGGCACTGGCAGCTTCACGTGAGGAGAGGAGCATTGTGCCCCAAAATGCTGGGACAGAGCCAAATCAGATGGTGCTCTTGCCTTGCAGGGAGGTGCATGTTAAAGCCATCACAGACTGAAAGGTAGGACTGGGTCATCCCCTGTGCATTTTGGCATTGGGGTCCTCGTGGTCCCCAGAGTGTCCGTGCAAGAGTGACAAAGATGCTTCAGCAAGTTCTCTGTGCTGTGGTAAATGGTGTGAGCTCTCACCCAGGTGAGCTCGGTCTGGAATGATAACCAAGAGATGGTATCGGTGTTCGCTATCGCGCCGCATCTAGGTGTGGAGCCCTGGTTCCCACGGCTAGCTCCTGGGGTGCTCTGGGAGGGTGAAAGGAGCTTGCTGCAAGTGGAGGCAGGACCCCGGAGCTGGTTTGTGGAAAACATGCTGCAGGATGGCTTAGGCAGGCTGCACGCGCAGAGAAACCTCATCCTGTGCGGCGCAGGAATTACGTGTGAAGTAAGACAGAGATCGGTTATACCTGTAAACCGAGGCTGTTGCCTTTGCTGCATTAGCGCTGCAGAATCCTATGGATCAGCTTGGCAGGAGCTGGCAGGAGGAGGTTAATGCAAGTCAGGGAGGAATTTGGAAGCAGATGCCCGCAGCTGTATCAGCTTCCCCGGCAAGGCAAGGCCGTCGCGAGAGCGCCCGTGCCGGAGGGCACACGGCTCCCGGCACGGCGCTCCCGGTGTGTTCCCGATCCATTGGTGTTTATGCATTAGCAGTTCTGGCATCTAGCAGCTTCATCAGTGCCCGCAGGCTAAGTGGGAGGTTTGGTCTGGGCTCCAAGGCTGTGCCATGGGTGCATTTACAGTGGCAATTACGGAGGTAATATCCTTGCGGAGCGGAAAAGCTGGACGCGTGCTCCTGGTCAATCCCGGGAGCAGGGAGAGGCAGATCCCAGAGCTGGGGGCGGTTCTCGACCCTGTGGTGTATGCGCACACACTTATATTAGGTTTTGGTGATATTGGAAGTTGTAAATTTTTAATGGGAACCCTGGATGGAGATGTTTTTATCCTGTTGTTTTTTTATTATTTTATTTTATTATTACTTTTAAGCACTCTTAAAGATAACATGGTTTGCAAAACTTGAGGCCTAGCATAGTGAGCACTGCAGTAATATTGTTTGAGAGGTGATCTGCCTTTCCTGCTAGAGGTGTCTAAGGAGGCTTTAAATCAGTTCGAAACTGGGTTTCCTGGGTTGACACTAATTGCAAGGGAAACTTCATGTAGTGGGGCAGAGCCCAGCGTAGGGGAGGCTCGGGGGAGCTGCCAAAGTTGCATGGAGTAGGAGTTTGGTGTCTTTCCTTTGGGCTGGACTTTGTGTAGCTTCCCTCTTCAGTGACATCTTGTTTCAGGATAAGTTTAGAGTGAGTGCTTTGAAAAGAGGTTTTGTTTTGTTGCCTTCTTTTTTTTCCCCCCAAGCAGAGGGGAAGAAACAGGAACATGCATCACATACATGACTCTGTTTAATCCTCTTGAAGTAAATATTTCACTGGAAGGTGGGATTTCGCTATCAGTACCAAGTGCATGAGAAAGCAGAGCACGGCTGTATGCACGTCCTGGGCGTTTGGGGCAGCAAACGGTGCCCTGGCAGCGGTGCCAGCCAGCAGAGGAGCTCCGGGGATGCGAAATCCTCTGACCTGCAGCAGGTTCGGGGTTGCACTTTCGCCACTTCTATTTTTAAGCGGGCAGTGGTAATCGGCTTCGCTAACACCAAGATCCGTGTGCGTAGATGTGCTTCCATCCGGGCGGCGGAGCGGCAGGGAAATCGCTCCTCTTCCCCTGCTGTGAAGCCAGGCTTCCCCATGGCTCTTTCTGCACCAGCATCTCAGCAAAACTCAGTGAAAGTGCTCGATGAAAGTATTGGTCCACAGTCTTATTCCCAAATCCCTGTTTACATCCAGGGATACGGGGAGGCACCCACTGACCACCCACAAAGAGTCTGCAAGAGCTGCTGAAGTCCAGGCCTGTGTCAGGGCAGGGGGACCTGCTGTTGCACCCCAGCCCTCTGATATCAGCTCGGTGCCCCTTGAAAAGCCCTGGTCTCCACAGTTGTCTTCCTTGCTGCCAGATTCACCCTCTGAAGGGTTTTGCGGGCGCTTGCTAGCAGTGACCTGCATGGCTGCAGGCAGTGATTCCTGAAGGACGTCCTACTTTGTCTGCCAAATTGGGCACTGGAATTTCTTGTCATGGTAATTTCCGCTGGAGGTGAAATGGGGGAAGATTGCGTTTCATTCTGGGTAAAATATGTCTGTTTTGCTCCTCTCCCTCCCCATAGCAATTTAAATTGCAAATAGATTTGTATTTCTGTAGCACGTTTTGCTTGGTTTTATGCCCTCTGTAACCCTTTCAGGGTCTGCGTGTGTCATGGCCTTTTGCTTTCAGTGGCCATATGGACACAAGTTATATAACTAAGTCACTTGAAACTTGCTCAAGTTAAGGTGTTAGGCAGTCTCCAACACAGTGGTTTGAATGAGTATTTCTGTATTATAGTTGGGCCCTTATTCTTTCTAGTGTGGAGCATTTCTGCAGACATATCCAAGTACTAGACTCAGTTTTATAGCATTTTAGCCTCCTGAAACAAAGATGATAACTGAATTTGTGTGGAGTATTCTGTTTCTAGAAATACTTAGCCATGGTTCAGTCTCTGGGGAAAAGGTTATAAAAAGTAGTCTTGCCAACTAATTGAGTTTGTAATTTAGAGATGTAATTTGGAGGAAATGACTGGCTGGGTGTAGTAATAGCATATCCAAGTTCTCCATTAAAATGGACAGTTGAGGCAAATCGCTTGCTAGGATTGCTATTTGATTCTTGACTATGCATGGAATCAACTGGCCAATTTAAACACTTATTTATCTATGCTATGGTTCTTTCTTTATGTTAACGAAATAAAGGCTAAGAAATATCTCATTCTTAGAGAAATAAAATAGATTTTGATAATGCTGAAGCCTCTGAAGGTGTTGGTTTTGTCCATGCTTTTCTCACCTGACCTTTCCAGAAATTTACCTTTCTGGATATGGGTTTTGGTTCTTGTGAAGATACAGAAAGCAAACTGCCACAGAAGCAGGGTATTTCTGCTAAAGTGGTCAGGGTTGATATTTTTGAAAAAATGAACATTTAAATTGGATTTGGCTTCTTACTGAAATAACTGCAAAAATTCAAAGCTTTCAGAGCTGCCTCAGCTTTTCTGTAGTCTGTTCTCCACAATTTCTGTTTAGGTTGTTTGTAATATTTCTTTTTAGCCATGTGTATATAAAAGTTAATTTTAAAGCAAACAAAAGCCCAGGCTGTGGAGCACAGCCTTGCTAAAAAGCCAGTACCAGAGCATTTTTTGTGCCTCTGAAATTGCAAAGTAAACAGTCTCGTAAGCAAATATTTTCACATGTGACAGTAAGAGGATCTTTGAATACCCTGGGGGTGATTTGTTGCCAGGGATGGGACAGCAAAGCAATTTGTGCCATGGTCTTTACTGGTGTAAATCCGCGCAGTGCTGGGTCTAGAAAAGCACTGGTTTGTGCTGGCACAGGGACCGACCCTTTGTGTTTCTGTATTGGGTGCCTTAAATAAGCAAAATTCCAGAGAATCTCAGTGTTTTGCAGGCAGGCTCTAACCACGCAGGAACCCAGAGCCCAATCCTCAATACTTTTCCTATCCCCAAACCCCATATGAGCTGTGGGGTTTGCCATTAGCTTCTGTGGAAAGAGGAGTAAAAGACTACAGCAAATGGTGATTTAAAAAAAAAAAAAAAAGTTCCAAATAATGATACACCTTCCTGGATTCTTTCTCCGATCTATTTTGTGATTTCCTCCTTTTTCGTATATTCTTTTCACCTTTCCCTTTTCTCTTGGATGCAGACTTTGACCGGTAAGCTGAAACGCATGCTGCCTTAGCTAAGGAGAAATGTTGAAGAAAAAGAAATTGCAGATTTGCAGCATCTTGCACTTTTCCTATTTCCTGTACTAAACTGCAGTGCAGGACACGGGTTTAACAGGGTGCTCCCCACAGGCTCAGATCCCACATTTTGGGTAAGAAGGTGCAGTAACCTTTTCTGGATGCTGATCTGAGCCAGCTCCCTGAAAGAGTATTTAATTACGAAGGGCTCTGAAGGTCTTTTTGTTCCTGTTTAAGCAGAATCGAGGAGTATTAAATATCAGTTATTCAATGTCAGTGTATGGCAATGACATTTTTTTTCCTACATGAAAACCAGCGATCTGTCTGTTGAACAATCTGATCTGGGAAAACAGTGGAGCCAAATATCAAGCACTGGCTTCTGTCAACCTGAAAAGCTGTGGGGAGGGAAAGAAAATATGATAAACCAGGACTTGTTTTAGAGTTTGCTTTGTTCTTCCCACAAGAAAGCCAGCCTGGAATTTTGTTTGGAAATGAGTGCCCGGGGCTGGCAGGTGACATCCGTTTCCCTGTCTCACTGCTGGAGCTAAGTGCTGTAATGACTCCAAAGATTAAGACTGTTTAATAGATATTGGACAAACAGTTCCCCTCCCTACGCTGGAAAACCTTGGCCCTCTCGGAGCGCAGGGCCAGAGCAGGAAGCGTCTGGGCCATGAGGTGTTGGGGCCAGCTCTGCTGGTCAGCACGAGGTGCCCGGCGCGGCGTTCTGGGCCCCTCTGCTCCCTCTGGGAGAGGCCTGCAAGGAAGAAAAGTGCTTTGGATTCCGCGGGAGCAGCACTGCAGAGCAGGGGTTTTGGCAGAGGTTGGAGGCCGCGCTCGCCACTTCTGATAGGTCTTGTGAAAGCGCTGGCATTGCCGAGCGACCTTTTAATTCTGGATCTAAATATCTGGGCTTAATGCGGGAAATCCAGATACTTTCACGTTCAGTCAAGTTTGGTTTGTTCATTAAAAAATACGAGCACGGTCCCAGTTACTAACGTGTGACAAACTTGCCCCTGGCAGACCTCGTTTCCCATTTGATGTGTGAAGCAGTAGAATTAAGAGCTCTACTACAAGCAGTGCCAGGTTGCGTCTTAAGATCCAACCTGGGGAGATGGGAGGAATAAGTCATAGATACAAATCCTTAGCTGCATGTTTTGCATGTGCCCTACCTTAGCAAACAGAAGAGCGTCATTGAAAATGGGCTTGCATCAGAATCAAATCCCTTGTCCCTGAAACTGGGAAGACCACAAGAGGCTCTGCTTTGAACTTGTGGGGACAAATGTCAGGACAAATTTTCTGAGGATTTCTCTTTTTTTATTTCTTTATTTGATTGATTGATTTTAGTGTCCGCAGGTAGAATTGCCAGAGAACTGTATATGAAAGGGACAATGTAGAAAGTGTGGTGACAAGTTACAGGAGTTACCTTTCTTTACTAGAGGGTTAATACCACCCTCTAGTCATGAGCACGGGATGCTCTTGTGTCTGTGAAGATTTAAAGAAAAAAAATGCAAAATGTAGCTTTGTTACCAAGAGATTGTTTTTTTTTCTGTGTGTCAGCTACCAAAGAAACCCACAACTTGTTACACAGATTTTTCTCAGAAAAAAAAAGCTTTTGATTTAAGAAAGCTACTTGAATTTAACTCTATGGCCTGGCAAACTCTTCAGAAAGTCAGTTAATAAACTGAGCTCGTTTCTCAGATAATTTAACTCAAGGTAGTCCTGCTAAAGGCACTGAGGTTTCAGCACTGTGCAGTGCGGAGGGCTTTGCTCATAGGATTTCATCTCCAGCATTCAGGCCTGCTCAGTCGTTCTCCTCGGATAACTCCTGCTCTTTGGTCTCAGCTTCTCCACACTGATGTATCATCGTATGTTGGACTCGGTCTTTCCCTTCCCTTCATCAAAATAATAATAATAAAAAAAAACAAGTCTGGTTCTTTGTGTCCATTTCCTCCAGGGAACATTTCCAGTTCTTGAGAACAGTTTGAATATGACTTGATTCCAGGAAAAAAGGGAAAGTGGAGCCATGCCCACCTCATCCATAGTCAGATAATTATTCATTTCATGTCTAGGTGAATCTTTCCAAGCAGTTTTACTGTGTTAGTGCGAGAGCCCTTGTTTTCTAGGGCGTGTTCCTCTTTGGGTCTGTCTAGATAGTCTGGCAATATAAAGGAGGAGACTGAACTGATACTGCAGATGTGACTGTACTTTGGTTGCAATTTAGCATGAGTAACAGTCATCGTGAAATGGCCGTGAAGTAACGCTCTGAATAAATAGAGGAGGTGCCTGCAAACATCAGACCTGAGTTTTGTGCTGAACTTGTGACCTTTGTGCTGTTCTATTCACCGGGGAGTTAAATAATTGGAGCTTACCCTATCTCTAAGTGTTAAGTGTCTCAGGTTATTCAGATGAAAGTAGTTCCTTGGGGCAGCGACGCCTGCACCCCCAGGGTACGTGCAGCAGGGAAGGGGTTGCTTGTGGGTTCGCGCTGACCCTTTGGCTAAGGTCTAATGAGCTCGAGGCTCCAATCTCAAACCCGCAGGAGCTGGAAGTACCGGGAGCTGCCACGGCCGCGGGCAAGGTCTTAGGTCCCAACCCAACATAGGGTGCTGGTGGCAGGAGGGGAAGGGGGCCTCTGCTTTAGCACAAGGAAGCAACTGCAAAAGAAAGAGTGGCTGTGGGGAGGTGTCGAGAGGGATCTGTAGCTCTTTCCTAGGCAAACCCTTGGCTGCTGTAACCTCTGAGCTGGAGCGATAACCCGACCGGATAATCTGACTCTTGGATTTAACATTGGCCGTCTTCCGGTTACACCCTTTCCGACGGATGAGTCTCCTCGACCTTGGAGGAGTAACGTGGTGGCAATTCTGGGTCCTGGGAAGGAGGCAGTTCCCGAGGGCACGGTCATTGGTTTTTATGGTGTTACGTAGAGCTCCGCAGAGCTCTTGTTATATTGGCAGACATCACGTTCTTTGGAAATGAAGTATGGGTCAAGTAAAGGCAGAAAGAGAATAGGAGAATGATAAAGGAAACAAAAAAGAAATTCATAAAAAAGATTTTTCCCACATTGGGGAAAAAATCCAAAATTTAGTTTGTTGACAATTAATAAATGCCATTTTGGTTTTAACAGGTGGATGTACTGTTGTTTGCCAGACGTTGATGGCCATGGCTAAGGCTGCTTTGTGCCACATGTATCTTCCCCGCCCGGGGTGAGCCGTGTGCCAGCCAGGCCCTCTCTGCAGGCACCTTTTCCCAAATAATAGCAGCCAGGAGAGATCCCATCACGGGATGCGTGTGGCAGGGCCAGGACCAGCCTCACGCTGCGAGCAACACAAAGTAGAACAGCGGGCAGGAAAGCATGTTTGCCCTCAGGGCAAACTGAACGAGCCAAATGACCCGAGAAGGCAGGACAGCCCTTGCAGAGCCCGTTTCGGTGGCTCTGGGCCGTCCTCCAGTCTCCACAGCCACTGTTGACTCCAGCCGCACACGAGCACCACTCGCAGCTGTGTGGATTACCGAATGCCACAATACCTTTTGTTTGTGCGCTGCATAAGGAAACTTTCCCTTCTGCCTGGCGCTCCTGTGGCCAAGTTTAAATACATTTGGCACCTTTTGCAGATTGCTGTGGACCTCATGCTCCAGAGGGCATTCATGGTGCGTTTCTGTTGGGTGTAAGCTGCTCGTGGTTTTGTGTCCAGCTTATGTGACCTCCCAGGTTTGGAGACCTGAAAATCGCTCAGTTTTCTCTGTCTTTTTGAGCACACAGATAAGGTGCACAGAGAGACTGTGTAAAAACTGCTGTTCCAAAAATATGTCCAAAGTGTATTTTCAGGTGTGGAGCTTTGATGTCCTGTTGGATTTCAGCAAGTTTCTGGCCACTGTGTTGGTTCTCTTGATTCGTGGGTGCCGGGGGCACATACGTACCGGGTATTTTGGCCGTGAAGGTGTGTGAGATTGTTTTGGGGTACAAGCACACAACTTACTCTCCGTGAGTCCAGGGAGCCTGTTCACATAGGTAAGGCAAATGTGCCATAGTTCTGTGTTGAACTCAGACTTCAAATATTTCTATATGTCATTGAAATCATCTTAACAGACAGTCAGCAACATTAATCAGATACATTTGGCTTTCAGAAGCTCTTAGGCTTTGTCTGTGGCTTTATTAATCTCCATATTTTGTAGCATGTAAAATAAAAACATAACCAGATTTACATTTGGGGAGAAAAAGCCCAGAATATGTGGTGTGACTGCAACACGATTAAGATGGCATCAGTGAAATGACTTTGACTAGGAGTGTTTGAGTGCTGCTTCTGTCAGGTATTGTTGAACACTTGCACTTACTTTTCTTGAGTTGAAGAAAAATTAGAAGAAAGAACAAGAAGGTAAATTATTTGGAGTTCCCATAGGCGACTTTCATGAAGCCACACCTTCATACCCATGCAAAGCTTTCCAGTTTGGGTAGAGATTGCATTGCATAACCCAGTACACTTCACAAATACGCTGTTAAGACTAGAAAAGCAAGTGGCGTTTCTGGCTGAAGACACACTTTTTTTTTTTTTCTCCCATCATTGCATAACTCCAAAAATTGAGAAGAATTTGCCTAATCTTTCCCCATTGTCCCTCAGAAGCAGTTGGGTAAGTGACAGTGCACTGGAATCAAACAGACCAACAGGATAAATCTTGAGGTGAAGAGTTAGAGTGTGTTTGTAGTTCATTTGTCCCTTAGAAGGTGCAGAGAAGCATGTATGACATGGAAAGCCTTAAAGAAAAGCTGTGATACATGCAGTGACTGATCAGCATGTGTTTGTTAGTTTGCTTTGCAGCTTGATTTTTTTGGTTAAGAGGTGAAGGCGTCATTTTTACCTGTTCCCAAAGACAGGAACTCCAGGATTTAAACTGGAGAAGATGGGTTTGTAGATTAGAGCCAGAGCAGATTAGGGGGATTTATTATTAGAAGTTTGTTTCAAATCTCAATAAATTTCACTAATTTTAAGAACTCTTCTCTCAGAAATAACAGCATATTACAAATGCCATAGGCTCCTACAGTTATACAGGTGTTTTTGCTTGTAATCCGCAGTGTTTTTACTGCTATTACTTGCTGTTCTTTCATTGTAGGGGGCACCTTCAGGACTTTGGCTTAGACCCGAGGCACCCTGAGCCCTAGCCTGGCTTACCTGTGGTGATCCTGCTTTATTCAGCACCCTGTTGATACAGGGCAGTGTGTTGTGTTGACTCTACAATATAGCACACAGTTAACATTTGGAAATTATTCCGTGCCCATGGAAACTGGAAGAACTGAGCACATTGTACAGCAGGGCTAGGAAACCAGCCTGTTCAACTGCAACTATTATTAATCCCTGATCAACACAGTGGTTGTTTAAATACATGTTCTCTTCCATTTAAAATACTTTTGTGATAATGAAAATTATAATTTAACAGCAACTAATTACAATAATAACATCTCCTAGCACACAGATTTAATATTTTGAAAGGATTAACTGCATTCATCACAGATTTATTTATTTTCTGTTCATACTTTTCCTTCATTAAAGTGAAATTAGATTTAAACATGAACCCAACAAAGGTTTGGCATTCCTTTCATCTATTTTTTCCTTTCTGATTGCAATGAGCTTTTAAAGAAGCATAGTCAGGGCACACCACCGATTTGACTTCTCACTCCTCCAGGCTGAGCAAACCCGGTTCTGCCCTCGCTCCCCTTCCGCTCCAACCTCCAAACAGCCTGGTGGCCTCCGCTGACTCCCTGCAGTAAGTTCATGTGTCTCGTGCTGAGGAGCCTGGCCCAGGGTTCAGCGCTGCAGATGTGTCTTGCCAGTGCCAAGGCAGGGGAAGGACTCGGCTCCCTCCACCTCCTGCTGCTCTCTTGCTTGCTTGCTTGCCGAGAGCGAGGTTTAGTGCCCTTGCCACAAGGGCGCATTGCTCGTGGTCAGCTTGGCACCCTGCAGGACCCCTAGGTCCTTCTCTGTTGAAGTTCTCCCAGCTGGTGCTGGTGCAGGGGTTACTCAGGCTCCGAGGCAGGACCTGTGTTTGCCTTTGCGGAGCCTCCGGAGGTTCCCATGGGGGCAGCTTTGCAGCCTGTCTCGCTCCTCTGAGCAGCCCTCCGGGGCTGTCAGCTGCTCCCCCATCTTGATGCTATCCTTGCGCTGACCTGTATGTGTGTGCCACCCCCACGTCCAGCTCAGTAATGAAGTTGTTAGCAGGGTTAGCCCCATAATGATCCCTGGGGTGGCTGTATCGCTAGAAACCAGCCATCAGCTGGGCGTTGAACCACTGACCACAACCTGACTGTCCTGCTGTTTTTGCCCCCACCTTGTAGTCTACCCATCTAGTTCTTATCTCATCAGTGGCCATGTCGGAAGAGTACAGGTGAAAGAATCAAAAGCCTTGCTAAAGTCACGCTATTGCTCTACAGATGGTGAGTTTCAGCATCCATTTCCCTGTCCTGATGCCCATCCCTTACTGACTCATCTCCGTACAGCAGTTATAATTTCATATTTCAAAACACCTAGATAAGGAGGCTCCCGGTTTGACCACATAGCTGAACTGTGGAAATAGCAGGTTGCTTGTAGTCATGGGTGTGAGTGCTGAGCTCATGAGCAGCGCAGGCATTAGCTGCAACAGAGGCGAAGAGGAGGCGGACTGAAAGAACAACAGAAACGGAGTTATTAAAAAACAATCGCTACTCTTGTTTTTGCGCTTCTAAAAAATCAGGAAGCCACTATAAAAGCTCTTTCATTCTGCTGGCTTTGCTGAACCCAGGAAGAAGTGAGATGAGCTTTTATATAGAGAAGTACCAGGCATGGGTCCTGCGAGAATGCCAAGCCCTGCTCTTAGCCTTGGTAGTGCTGCAGGTAGTGGGGTGGGCAAGTGTGAGAAACAATGCCACCCTCTTACCGCCCACCTCCAAAACAAACAAGGAAAAATCCCTTGGCACTTCCCTGCATTATGCTGATAATGTTTTTTAAGGGAAAGAGCAAAGACCACACAAGACTGTGCTGATTACTTCAGATCCTGCTGTGACCTCAGTCTTCGCATTGTTCCTCCGTGGGAATTCCGCAGTCAGTGTCTTGGGACGGGCCGATGCTTTTTCCATGCTCCTTTTAATGAAGTGATTTCCCTGTTACCCAAAGGGAAGAGTGGCAACCAGTGTTGTAAAACACTGGGGACCAAATCAGCCGTAAGGAATTTCTTGTCCTTTTATTTTAAATATGAGCAGCACTAAGGTATTTTTCATGCTCTTTTTAAAAGGAGGTCTGTTTGAACTGTATGTTGGACACTCATTGGACCATAAAGTTATTTCTTTATTCAACTGTGCCCTGGCTATTTTGCTGTAAAAACATTTTTGCAGTGTCTTTCTCCACGTACAATAGCTCAGGCTGAGGTCCCTTTGAGCTTTTATTCTCACAGTAGACATTAAGTGTGTGGGCTGTTAGTTGTATTTAAATCAGATGGTGTTTGAAGCTGAAGATGAGTATAGGTGCTTCTACAAGCAGCACCCAGAATGTTTGACCATCTTTAATGATCCACTGGAAAAAGCTGTTCTTTTGCAGCTGCCCTGAAGTTTATTCCAGAAAACAAGAATTCAGCCGCTATCCTACAGTGCAGTGAAGAGGGGTGACTGGTTAAGGTTTATGTTTTAAGGGCTATATGATGTGATATTTTCAGTAGCCAGGAGTTGGTCAGACACGGGAGATATTATCCCAATTTTATCTCCAGTTTCCTTAAGTGACACATGCAATTTGCATAGTTTACACCAATGTAGGGAAAGTTGAGCATATATTCTTCTCTAAGGCAGCTTACATACGTCAGCCTCGTCTTCTGAATTAAAAAAATAAATAGGCCGTGTTCTGCTGCCTAATCTGTTCACCCCAGGTGACTCTTACGTTACATTTATTGCCGTGGGAGACTGTGCAGCGCCCTTCGGCAGACGGACATAGTCGTTCTCCTACGTGAGCCTGAAGCTGCCTTTCAGGAGGTTTATTTTTGCATTGCTGACACCACCATGTCATAAACTCTGTGCAAAAATAAAGACAATGAGAGGGGACCTGCCCTTCCACAGCCCGGAGTGCTTGGCCGGCTACCGGACATTGTTCTGGGCATCATTTTATTGTCTGAGCGAGGTTTAGTGACATCAAAGAGAAAGCGGCAGAACTGTTTTTTTACACACGCTGCATTATTTAGCTTTCCCTCTTTTCTTTGCAGCACGTACTCAGCAGTGAAAGTAACCACGTGATGCAACGTTTAATAGGGAAAGGTAGATATTTAATAGGATTTAAAAGCTGCCCGGTGCTGCCTGGTAAGCGGAGTGGATTGCAACACACGCAGCCTGGTTGTTGAACGTGAGTCGCTGGGTAGCAGAGTCAGGAAAGCAGCAAGGATTTTGCTCCTGCTGAAAACCACCAGCTAACCACAGCATGAGCAAAATCACCTCTTTGCTTTTGCTATCTTTCCTGCTTATGTTCACGTTCAAGCTCTTGTCAAAATCATGTTCAAGCCTGTAAAACCCCCTGCATAATCTCACTGTTTTTGGTGGGAAAGCTCCACCCGTTGTACCTTAAAATATCAGTAACAAACACATGATACCTGCATCAAAAACATCAGCTCGAGCCATTTCTCTTTGTTAAAATACCTGAAAGATTGATGTAGAAGTGCTTTTGTTTTTGAAGTTCCACTGCTTGTTGCTAAGCGTTATGCCCCTGTGTGACTGTATCCCCTATATAAGATCCCCTGGTTTGACTTCTTGCAGGGTTTATTCTCCATTGTTGCTTGCCTGCACACGTGTGTGTCATTCTGCACTTCAGCTTTCTGTTTCTCCTTCCTTTCCTTTTCTCTCAACTCCAATATTCTGCCCTGAGCCACTGCCTACAGCAGCATCTGCTATTTGGTTGTATTGCCTCGCTATTAAAAGGAAAATACTCAGGCATAGGGTGCTTGACTGTTAGGATGAACTTATTTCCTTTTTCTCCCTGGATGATCCCTCTTCCTGCCTTAACTTTCTTTCCTGTTGGTTGATTCCAATATATTTGAATTTAGAATAGGTGAATGTAAATATGTGCTTGGCTGCAGTTGCTTGGGCTTCTTGCGGCTGTGTTTGCAGATACAAGATGTGTGGTAGCTGGGTGTAAAGGCCATTGTTCCGTGGGCCTTTCCCGGGGAAGTGGGGCAGGGGACAGCAGCTCCTGAGTCTGTCATACATGCGCAAAGCCTGGCCTCAGCCTGCCCATGTCCTGTCCCTAGCCTTTATCCAGGTACGTTTCCCTCTGCTTGGGCAGTGAATTCAAGGGATGGGAGCAACCAGCATCAATTTTTTTTCTCCCTAACACTGCTGAAGGGGTGACAAATCAATGAGCTGTCCCTGTGTCCCATCTGCCACCAGCCATGCAGGCAGGTGGGACGAGGGGACCATACAGCAGCCTGTGCGTCACATACAGGGTGAGGACTTGTAGATGTCTCCCCAGTGGATGCATTTTGTACAAGCCTCTGCTCGGGGCTGCCTCGATAGCAGAGACCAGTCGCGCACTGGGGTTATTTCATGACCAGTCAGATGTCCGAAGGGCAGAGCGGCAGCTCTCCCGGTGCAGCCGTGATGCTGCGTTGAAGGCGGTTACGGAGGAGGTGGTTGAGAGGGCCTGGGAGGCCGGGGTTTCTCCCGGCTGGATTCTGGGGCATTCGCTGTGGCAAATCCGCCGCTGCGGCCCTGCTTGCGAGCTCTGCCAGGCCTGATTTACGTGAGGTTCGGTGAACAAACTCCTGCATATTTACTCAACTCCTAAACAAAGTCAGCCCTGGATTCGTCCCGATTGCAGAGCTGAAGTTCGCGAGTCCCCGCGGTATTGTCAAGGGGTTTCCGCAGAAAGGAAATTTCCTTCCGAATGTTGCTCCAAGATAAGTCGGATTCTCCATTATCAATACTGTGGGAGAGCGGCTTCCGCTTCCCTGCCGAGCGTGTTTTGTGCATTGGGCATTTCTCTTTCCCCCCGGGACACAAATGTTTTTGCAAGCTGCAGGACACTCGGAGCTCCACCCGCATCCTCCGCTCCCAGCTTATCTTCAGGATCTGAAAATGCTATTTGGGGAGCTCTGCAAGACATCTGTCCGAGCGATCACGAGACGCACGAGCGGTGCTGCGGGGCCGTCCCTGGAGCGCGTCCCTCACATCCGCGCCGGCAGCCTTCTGCGCAGTGCTGCCGGTGGAAGGTGCCGGCGTCATGCTGTGTGCCTGGCTGCACCTTCCAGCTGCAAGCGCCGCTCCTCGCCGGCGCAGACAAGGGACAGGAGGGACAGGAGGGTGTTCGAGGGTGTCTGAGGGCGGCCGTGCTCCCCACGTGGAGGGTCTCCCCGCCGCCAGCGGCCGCAGGAGGAGGAGAGGGGGCCCGCTGAGGAGCGTCGAGGAGCTGGGAGCCAGCCCAGCCCCTGCACCGCGCGCGGTAAACAGGAAAGGAGGGGGCCTCAGAGCGGCTCACGGGAGACGGGAGAGTAAAAGGGAGAGGCAGCAACTGTGTTTGAACGGGGCTATAAACCCCATGTGCGCTGGGGAGCGGCGCCAGCGGAGCGGGCTCCGCGCGGAGCAGCGCCTGGAGGCAGCGCACCTGTCCCCGTCCCGAGCCCTGCTGGTCACCGAGCAGCTCCGGGGGCGCTTGGGCAGTGCAGGAGGCGTCAATTCCCTCAGGGCTTTTCCCTAGCACCTGGGAAATGCTCTTCTGCAGTGGTTTTGGCCCCACCAGTTGGGTGGGAACTTGGCAGCACCCCCAGATTTTGTATCTCTCGTCTTTAAGCACTTCAGAACAGGGCTCTTGTTATTAAAAGCACACAGTTCCCAGTGCTGTTCTTCCCCCAGCCCGATTCTTCTTAGCATGGTCCCAGATAGAACTGGAGGGCTGTTGATAATCGTAGCGTTTGACCAATGATTTTGGCTTGGATCTCTTCCTAGTGACATTTTTGAGCATTCTCAGGTGTACGAAGGTTTCAGAGATGTCCAATTTTTTATTTTCGGGATGCTGTCCCTCCTTGTATCTGCTTGGGATGGACATAGCTGCAGGAATCCCTCCGTGAGACTCCAAGATCAGCAAGCTCGCAGGGCTGTTTTGGGGCCTGCTTAAGCTGGAGAACCTGGTCATGGCAGGAGTGGTGACCTCGGCCAAGATTTTGCTTCAAAACACGTTTTAGCAAGGCCTGACTGATTCCCTGACTCATTAATTTTAAAAAATGTTTCTACTGACGGCGTAGATTAGCAGACAAGCAGTTGTGCAGTTGTGCAGATACAGCATTCCCAGGAACTCCTTAAAGTGTATTTAAGTCTATTTAAGTATATTTAAGGTTAGCAGAGACTGTGTTTAACTCCTAGGTTACTGTTTCCTCTCGTTAGATGTGTTGTTTTTCTTCCCCGCTTTGATCCAGGCCTGGGCAAGCTGCGGGCGAGGGCTGCAGCAGGCTCGGGAGGTGCTGCAGGGCTGCCCTGCAAGGGCGCTGCTGGGAATGGGACAGGCTGAGGCCCTCCCATTTGCACCCCACGGCCAGCCCCATGGCCAGCCCCGCCGCAGAGGCCCGGGGGCTCCGAGGGCGGCTCTTGCGGCTTCCTCTTTTCCTCCTCCTTCTCCGCAGCAAGACTCTCCTTTGTAGAATGCGAGAAGCAGAAAGCGTAACGCATCACTTTGCTGCAAGCCTGTGGGTGCATTGCCACAAAAATATTTCCCACCTTCTTTGTTGGGTCACGGTTGCTGCTTGTGGGGCAGCTGTGTTCACTTTGAGCCGCTTCCCACCCCCCGGCAGGGCAGCAAAAATAAGTTCAGAAACACATGGGAGGAACCGAAATCTCAGGGTGGGGCTGGTGCAAGGAGATGAAGCGCCACCGCGGCGCTGAGTTGCTCTCCCGCTCTCTTGCTCACCCCTGCTTAACCCGCTCTCTGAGGTCTCTCTTATTTTTCTGCTGCCTTTTCACATAAAAAATAATCCATTTCCCAGCTTTCTAGTCTCTCCAGCTTGTGCCTGGCCGTGCTGAGGAAGCGCCTGCTGCTGGGAAGAGGCCGTGGAGATCCTCCTGAAGGAAGGCAGCCCCTGACACTGGGCTGGTTAGGAAATTTCAGTTCCTCTGCACTGCCATTAGCATATTCTGTGCCTAAAACCATGCCCAGAGTTTTAAGGAAGGGGTGCCTTGCATTTTTGTTTAGGATTTGCAATCTTCACATTGTGTTTCTGAGAGTGACTCCAGACTTCCAGAGCCCCCAGTGGGAGGTTTGGATGCTCCGGCACTTTGGAAAGCAGAGCTCTTCGTTTGGGTGTCTAACGATGGACTTTGGAGTCTGGGTTTGGGCACCTGTGTTTTGACAAAGCTGGTACTTCCCAAATCAGTGAAAGGACTTTTTGCTAACTAGTAAGGGGTTGATCCAAAGCCCTTGGCAAAAGGCTTTAGCTGCAAGGATGTGTGATATATTCTGCCTGAGAAACATTTGCTGCTTGGCAGATAACTACTTAAGAGTTTATGAGTTAATGCGGGCTGCAGTGAGCGTGTGCATTAAGAGAGCTCTCTCAGACAGTGTTTTCCCATATGAACAGTTGTGAAAGGTTCTGGGAAGGGAAGGTGGAAAGAACCTATTTTTCTATGGCTTAAATAAATGGAAGCCTATTTCAAACATGCAGCTGTGGGAAGGTTCATCTTGACATTGTGTGAGTGCGGATATAGATGTGGTATCTGCAAATAAATATTGTAATTCTGAGGAGAGAAAACAAATGAGAAGCTTTGGTCTCTGCTCACTTTTATGCCTGTTCTGTTCCTGTGCTAATGACTGCTGCTCCTTCGGAGGATCCACTGGGGCCTTACGTGTATAGTCAAGAGCAGAAGTCTGCCTTGGTGGAAGATAACTCTTGAGCAAATTACTGGACACTTTGCTCAGTGCAAAATGGCTCTTACGTTGTAGCGCTACAACTGACCTCTTCACATCTTAAGAAAGCTGCTTATATAAGCAGCCTGTAAGTCTGCAATCTACACTCCAGGGATATTCCAAAGACAGTGACTCAGTAAAATTCCCAGTGACACTAGAAAATGTCACAGAACAGGAAGGTGGATTTTCAGTGGGAAGTCTCAATTTCTGCAATGATTCTGATTTTTAAAAAAAGGATTTTTCATTTAAAGACATTTTAGGCGTGTCTTAGACATGTCTGAGAATCACGTTCTCGTGTAGTTACATACTCTGATTTATTTTGAGTAATGTCCTGTTGTTTTCCAAACAGATGAGCGTGAGGCAGTTCAGAAGAAGACCTTCACGAAGTGGGTTAATTCTCACCTGGCACGCGTATCCTGCAGGATTACAGATCTCTACACTGACCTCCGTGATGGAAGGATGCTCATCAAACTTCTGGAAGTTCTCTCAGGAGAGAGACTTGTAAGTGCCTGCTTGTTTACATTCACAGCATTTTTTTTGAACCTTTTTGTTACCAAAAAGAAAAAAAAACCCACGAGTGAGCTCTTGGCTCAGCTGAAGTCCAGCAGAACTATCAGATTTTATATTTGAGAGGGTTCCCTGGCCCCTTAGACCGTCTTTGTAGCTCTGGTGTGTGCGTTCCCGGGCCCTGTGGCCGGCAGCCCCTCTCTGCGCTGGTAAACGCAGCTGCTGGACGGAGGCAGCTCCGAGCTGTCCGCCCGCCCTGAGACACCCCATCCCCTGGGATCCCCTGGGCATCGCTGGGGACCGCGCGCTGGCGAGGGCCAGGTCCGTGCTGGGGACCTGTGGCGGTTCTAACCGCGTTACGAATCATAGCCCAGTGATCAGAAACACTCCTGCGCGTACCTGGGTTTGCTAGGATAGATAAAACCTGGATTTTCTTTGGCTAGAGGTATGCCTGAAGTAAATAATGGGTTACATTCTTTCTTTGGGTATGTTGAGAGAATCCTCTTGATACCAGCACAAGGGGCTGGTGGGTAAGAAAATGCCCAGAGTTAAAAATTCTGCTGCATGACAGGAAAACTGGACTTCAGTCAATGTCTAGGTATCAGTTTTTCCACTCAGTTCCTTAAATGATGGCCATGTTCTTAACAGCCTAATTTAAAGCAATCTTTTCAAAGAAATACAGGTCTTTAGCTAAGACCCAAGGCTGCATGAGGTTGCAGCTGTGTAATCACTTGTCATCAAGCACTCCTATTAATGGAAGCCCCATGGCTTAATACCCTGAGTAATGAGTTGAACAGATGGCCCTCAGTGTAGTATCTGTACAGTAAGGCAGGAGGGAGAGATTTCCAAATGCATCTGTGGTGGTCAGGAGACTCTGACACACACAGAAGAACTCAGTCCTGGTGCTCTGCAGGTGGAGGTAAATACTTGCCATGTTTGTCAACTGTATGTTCCTCCAAATATGCTTCTGTCTCTGCCAAAGAAATTACTTCAGCGAGGTTTTAGTGCTGGATGTACTCACTACCAGTAGCACACTTGCAGACATAGAGGAATAGCTGACACAAGTGTGCACCATTATTTAGCAGTTCAGGCTACGTCTGCCACCTCAGCTTAAAGCTTCGTGTCTGCCCGCTAGGACCGGACTCTCAGTGTCAAGTAGCAGTAGGGGAGCTCCGACCAGTCAGTCATGTAGCTCCCACTGCGTGATTCATTTACATTTTTCACTCCAGGTTTTGAAAAAAGCAAACTGTGCTTACGCACCTCTTCAGGCAGGAGGGTGCAGCAGTCACTGGGCGAGAGTGCTGGATCTGCACTTGCATCATCGTCGCATATCGCACTGACAGCTGCCAGTGCTACCAATTCTTACTCTAGCTTGGTTATCTCGGCCTCAGGATGGAGGACAGCAGTCTCTATTTGAACAGCACATTCCACCACACCTTCCTCCGCAAACAAGAATCCAGATAACTCAGTTGACTAAACCTTGAGACAATTACACACGCTAAAAATATGCTAGCAGGATCAGCATGTAATATTTACTTGTGGACATTCTCCAATCTTTTGGAATTTGTTTCAGTTGCTAAGTTCTGGCATTTCCATGCCACCACAGCAGAAGTGTAAAGGCATTATCTTACCCAGAAAGCCTAAAATCAAGATGAGAAACCTCAAATGGGTAGAATGGAATAAAGAGACACAGAAACTAGCCCAGATCAATATTGGAATGCAGTGTATTTACTCATGCAGTAGGATGAGCAGAATTTTATTCTTGCATTAGAGACTATGACTCAGATTCCAGACCTTGAACCATATACTTGGGAGGACGTTCCTGTATATAGGATGCTAATCTGGGAAACAGAATTCCTCTTTGCCCTCCCTAAGACTTCCAGCCATGTTTGAGTAAACCCTGCATTTTTCAGAAGGTCTGATACCTGCTGACTCTGAAAACCTAGAATCATTGAAGCTACTGGGGAGCCTCCAAGTCAGTGCGTGTGAAAGAGCTTCAGTTCTCAAAGCGTCTCTGTTGTGCTGCTTTCCCTGCTGAGAATCCTGTGAGTTCCCTAGAGCTTGTTAGGTCAGTCACTAAAACTGGGGCAGTACTTGGGCTGCTGAAGGTCTCAAACCACTGTCTGTCATTGACAGGGTTGACATTTCCCTTCTCTTTCTGTATATGGTCCCTGTCCATTTGTTGTCTCTGGTTTCAGACCGTAAGTTGGCTTGACATAGACTTTCACAACCATCTCCATCAGGACAGGAATATCTGGTGATCGTGAATAGTAGTATCACTAATAAATAAAGATAACTATGTAAGTTGTTTGGAGCTGAAGACATGAGTTGCTCATCTGCAGCTTCCTTTGGTCACCCAGTGCCTTCAAAATATAAGGGCAACACTTATATCTTCCCATTTTCTCTCAGTTGATTTCCTAGTCCAGACTTTAAATATTTAAGGTCCTCAGAGTGGCACAGTATTCGCAAACAAGATGATGGCATGCCATAGCCTTGCTGATCAAAGTGGGAAAGAACCCAACCAATATGAAAAGACAGTTGTGATTTTGTTTGGGCACATTGTTAAACAGCTTCTCCCAAAGAGAAAAATAAAACGGAGACTTGTTTTACACATAAAATTAAGCATTGATCTCCGTTTCTTCCAGAAGCAGATAAAGGCTCGGTAATTTCTTTAGAAATCCGGCATGCTCAAAGGTCAGACTGTTTAAGCAGACTCTTCGCAGTGAATCCTCCATGTCTCCTGTTGGGCGAGCAGGAGCTGGTGGGCTGCTCTCCAGGCCGTTTCTGACTGGGATGTGTGGCAAGGGCAGACCCACCTTGTACAAACAGATCTCAGGCTTCTCTTCCCCTTCTTGTCAAAGAGCGGGAGGTGAAAACCTGTATGACCTGCCTATGCAGATCCTCTGGGAAGTTTCACCCTCGGTCTTTTGGGACAGTTTGGCATCACGGTCTGTTTCTGTGCAGGGTTTTGAAGTGGCTTCTCAGACCCTTAGTAAGTCCTAGTTTGAATTGCCCTAGTAGTAAGCTGTTGTAGTCCCAACAGGGAATTTCTGAGCCAGGAAGTCCATCCAGAAGTCACTGTGGCAGTAGAAAAGTCAGCCTTTGCCTGCCCTGCGGGGGAGCTGAATATGCTCTCTGGATCAGAGGAAATGTATTTGCACTAATGGAAACCATGGATGGGTCACTCTGCTGATTTCTTTAGATCAGAAAGGAGCAGCTGCTGCAGAGAAACAAAACTTTCCTGCCTCCACGTGCGATGAGGCAGCAGGAGCTTAGGTGAAACACAAGGGCACACGCAGAGGAGCTGCGGGCAGCAGGTGACAGCGTGGGGAGGAGAGAGGAGATGGGGACTGCCCTGCTTCTGTCTGCGCCACGGTGAGCCGGGCTGGGCTGCCCTGAGCTGGATCAGAGTTGATTTTTATGTGATTTATTATGTGTCCTCTGCTGCAGAACTTTTGTTCTTCTGGAGAGAAAAGTCTTGCCGGTAATCGATGGTCATGTTTCCTGCCTTCTTCATCTCAGAGCAAGTGGTCATAGAGGTGGTGGGAACAGGCGGTCTCAGGACCTAACCAAAAACCTGTGGGGAATGGTGTGACCTCTGTCACCTTGGTGCTGGAGCTTCTGGCAGCAGCAGAGGCGTTCTGGAAATGTTTCCTGCTAGATGACTGTGCACTAGAGCCTAGTGGAGTTAGTGAAAGAGAAGGACTCCTCCAGCTTGCAGGAGAGCAGGGTCAGGTCCAACGCCCGAGGCAGGAGCCCCTCCTGTGTTTGGGGAACGCGGCGGTAAAAGCAGCCCGCCCCGTGCAAAGTGCAGGTGCGGAGCCGGGGCCGCTGCTCCCTCCCCACGGAGCCGCTCGTCCTCCGCAGCGTGCACGTCGGGCGAGCGTGGATCCGCGCGCCGGCCTCGCGCCATGGGCAGCCCCCGCAGCAGGGCGGCGGATGCGGGGCCCGAACGTGGCTCGAGAGCGGGTTTTGTCTCCGCTCGGCCACAGCCGGTTGCTTGTGCTCGCTGCGGGCCCCTTAGGGGCTGGCTGAGCAGCTTTGGTGACATCCCAGCGAGCACCGGACAAGCTGTTCAGCTGCAACGTTTATCTGCAGAACAAAGTTCCTTTCAATTCAGCTTTACAGCTGGCTTTTACATGCTCTTAATATAGTCACAGCTTCTTTCATTTACACTACGACTTCATAAAAATTCATTACTTTTGTGTGGCTGGGTTTTTTTTGTATTATTTTTCCCCTCTATGGAGAAATTATTTGAAATAGATCTTTTATTTCTATAACATCTGTCTGTCTTTTAACTGCTCAAAAAAGGCAATGAAATTTATTTCTTAAGGTGTTTCATTGACTAGCTTAGGGTCCAAATCTACTCTGCCTTTTAGGAGAATGAGCACCTGTATTGGCAGTTGTTCTCTGAACCATTGCCAGTTCCTTTTAGTGCGTTATGGGCTTGTTTCATATCTTACTCTTTGCAGAATCTTTTTTGTTTTTAACTGTGTGGGGACTTGTGCTGGTGAAAAGAAAAGAATGTTTTAGGGAAATGTAATAGGCAACAAAAGTGAATATTCCCTCAGATAGGGCATGAATAGACTAGACTGAAAAACTGAAGGGAGTAAACAGGCAGAATAGTTTAAAAAGCAAATTAAATTGGCTTTGGCTGTTCAGAAATTGCTGCTGTTCTTAGTGAGGTCCGTGGGTTATACTTGGTACCTGTCGCCATGCAGCTGTGCTGGTCCTTACCAAGAGGTGAGCAGCCCTTGAATCCGAAGAACAAATATTTGTCATGCAAAATTTGGAAAACAGTATTTCTGACTGGTAGTGGCCCAGCCTGCGTGGACTGAACAGTTAGCAAGCAGCTTTTGTCCTTGATCTTAGTGTAATGCATGTTTCCCTTCTCCCTTTTGCCTTCTAGCCCAAGCCAACTAAGGGACGGATGCGCATCCACTGCCTGGAGAACGTTGACAAAGCCCTTCAGTTTCTGAAGGAGCAAAGAGTGCACCTGGAAAACATGGGCTCTCATGATATTGTGGATGGAAACCACCGGCTGACACTGGGCCTCATTTGGACCATTATCTTGCGATTCCAGGTAATGCTGTCTACACGTGCACACATTTTCTGTGCTTGTTTGTAATACGTTTTCCTATCCTTATTAAGTGTGGAGCATTCCCAAGCCCCGCAGCTTGACGGAAGTGAAGGGTGCTTAGCATCTGGCAGAGCGTGCTCCGGAGCAGGACAGGGTAGAAATTAATCTTAACACCCAGGGTGTTGCTGGTCTGTCGTGATGGCCAGTGGGAGTTAGAGGCTTAGGTTTCCTGTGTGCAGTGTCATATGCTTTTGTTTTCAAAGCACTAATAATCTTGAAACCCCAGAACCCAAACAAACTTGGTTTTATTTTTATTTCCAGAGAGTCAGATCTTCTAAATGCTTAAAATAACACCAGGTTGTTTGTAAAGCTATCATGTTGCTGTTTTAGCTTGGATTCTTAATATGCGTGCAACCTGCCTCTCTTGTTACTGTTGAGAGCCAAACATCTCTCTCAAAGACATTTCGACATTTTAGCTTTTTTTTAAGCTTTGCTTTAAACTGTATGCACAATTAGGAGGGGTATTTCATGCTCTTCAGATCCATAACAAATGACAGGGAAGGAAGGAAATTCCTGCCTGACTGGAGGGTATCTCTGGCTGGTCATGGGGGCCCTGCACTGAGGCTCTTCATGCAGATCCAGGGAACACTTTCTAGGGAGGATTAAAATGGAAGATCCATTTGCCTCACTGGTAGTACCTGAAACTTACTTTCAGTACCTGACAGTAAGAACTATTGGACTTTTTTCTTTCCTTTTATAAAGTAGATAATGAGAATCCAGAGTATATCTTTGTGATACTGAGGAATAGACTGTTTCCTGAAAGCTTGGAAATGCATTTGCTCCTATGAAAGTCCTGGTTAGGATTTACCTCCGAAGGACTCCACAAAGCTGAATGTGCTCAACAGGCTGTAGGATGCATCTAGCACCTTGTAGGACGAGCTGCTGCATAAAATACGTTTTGCCTTCACAGTTGGAAATAATTATTCTGGTGAAGTTTAAACTTTTCTGTCTATGGGCTAAACAAATAGTAATCCTCCAGGAAAATAAAGGTAGGTGAAACCTCCTTTTGACATGATGGCACTTAAATGAAGAAGAGCCTTATGTGCTCCTCCCTTCCACTTGGGTCATCTTAGATTTCCTTTGTTACTTATGATCTGATATAACTTTATTTCATCTTTTCAGAAAAGACAAAAACTATTTTCGGAGGGGTGAGCTAACTAAAACTGCTTTGTTACTTTCAGATACAAGATATCAGTGTTGAAACTGAGGACAATAAGGAGAAGAAATCCGCTAAAGATGCTTTGCTTTTATGGTGCCAGATGAAGACAGCTGGGTGAGTGTAGATTAAGTGATTATCTATAAAGTTCTTCTAACAGCATTCGGAATTTTCACCGAAATCACTTTAAATGGGCAAACATGTATCTCTCTTTAAATGGATTGAACCAAGAGGAGTGAATTGATGTTTTACAAGTCAGAAAATTCTGGATCAATTCTATGATTTTGGATTCTGTATGATAAACCTAAGTCTGAAAATCAACCATTTACATTCATGTTCTGAACAAATAATGATACTTTGGATGTTTACTACCAGCATTTCCCCTTTTCCCTTTATAGCAACATATAGATACGCATAAAATAGCTTTTTTAAAAAAAAAAATCAGAAGCTTTGTCCAGTCTGCAGTTCCTTTGGAAGTTGTGGCAGTTGAGTCCTTTCTTGTAAAGAGTGATTTACCATTTGTGATATGTTCAGTTGTTATTATAAGAGTGAAGTGAATTTGATCTGAGTCCCAAGTTTCTATTTTTTTTATCATGCAATCTAGGAAAGATATATAGGGACCAGTCCTGTGTCATGTAAGTTACCATCAAATTCTCCCTTTTGACTACAGCTGACGTGTCTCGCAGACATATGTCTTTTCTATCTCTATTCAGCATAATGCAGTGGGATCCACCCAGCAGGGTGGATAAAAGACCAGCAAAGATGAAGGTTAGTCTCCTGTCTTGGCTGAATCATCTGCTCTGAAGTAGAAGCTGGTGGAAGCAGAATGTGTTGCACAGAATAAATTTTGAGAGCTGTAAGGAAAATAAAACTACTTGGCTGCTGGTTCTTGCTGTCTGGTTATGGTTTGACCACATATATTTCTAGCTTGAGTTTAAATGTCTGTCATTATTCTATTTCTTCCAATATGAAGAGTATATTTCATAAATGAAAATACCTCCAAAATGTCCTTCCCAAACAGTAACCTTCTTGCGTAACTAAATATCCATTATTTATAGGAATTCAATATGTTTCCCCCATGAAACATGGATGACCATGTAATTAATGAAATGGGCTCTTTTGCATTATTCTAGTTATACTTTGTCTCCTCAAGATCTTCATTAAAATGGTCCTCTGAGCAGCCTGTGCTTTTTTAAGACTCCTAAATTACCTGAATCACCAAGCAAATTAACTTTCCCTCTATTTATACATGGCAAGGTGGCCATCACATACATCTTGTTTAAAAGTCAGGTGGTCATTAGTGTCCTTGAAGCTGCCCATGGTAGCAGATCATCTCAAGAAAATCTCCTTGTGTCACTGCTCCTGTGGCACCTGCAGCCGTCAGAAAAGGTTTGGCTCATCCCTTTTCATCCCTCTGTTCCTGTTCTTCTCCTAAATTTCACACTTTGAATACCTCTTCAGTTCCTTGCCAGCAGCTCAGTCAGGAATGGGCATTAGACTTGCAGGGTTTCAAGTTCATAGGCTGCAGATTGGACAGCAAGTTATAAAATAGTAGCTTCAAAGTGATTTCTCCGAAGGACATTTAGAGCCTTTCTTGCAGAATACCTATAAATTCTGCTGGGCTTACAAGAATAAATGAGATGTTCTTACCTCTGCTGTTCTTCTCATTAGGAAACAGTCATGGATAACGGATAGTCCATGGTGGGATGGCACTGTCCTGCCCTTATGTTTACAAAAAATTTAGCACTGCTGCTTTTAGTGACACGGTGGAGGAGCTGCAGCAAGGATGATGTATTGATTGTTCTGGTTTTGTTTTGCGTTTTGTCAGTTATCCCAATGTCAACATTCACAACTTCACGACGAGCTGGAGGGACGGGATGGCTTTCAACGCACTGATACATAAGCACAGGTATGTGTGAGTAAAAGTCTTTATGGATTTGGAAGCTTAAGCTGTTGCACTGCACACTGTGTCTTGCAGTTACTTTGCAGCCTAATGTAAAATCTGTGGAGGGGAAGAGGTGAAAAATTGTGGAGCAAAACAGCGTCTTGCTTTTCACTGTCGTGGTCACTGTGAGCTCACCTGGGCAGCAGCTTCTCACATTGCAAGTCAAAACAGCTTTCACATCTAGCTTCAGGAGGATAAATTATACATGTGAGATTGTCTTGCTTTGTGACTGACCAAGTTAGAAAAAGGTTTTATACCTTCGTGAGTAACCTGTGATCTGGCCAAACAGCATGGAATAAGGGGGGCAGGAGGGAAGGAAATCCCTCTGAGAGGGGTGACAGGCTTCAGTGTGGCTAGAGACACTATACACCAACAAGGTTGTCACATGAAGTTAGTGGGACAACTTGCATGGTTACAGCAGGACAAGGAGAGACTACCTCAGCCAGGATGTGACTCTTATCCCTGGGAAACTCTCCTCGTTTTTGTCTCAGACTCGGTTCTGCTGCGCTGGCATAGGCCAGGCATTACTTGACTGCCTTAATATTCCTGTTCAAATGCAGAGGGCAACTGGGGTAGTGAAACCTCAGTGGTGCGGGGAGCAGGTTTTCTGAAGGCTGCAGATTTTATTTCATTTGTTCGTTAGAGGGTGGCTGCTCTCTGCCTTGGGAAATCTAAAGAATTTTCCATCCTGTCTAGGCCTGATCTGATTGATTTTGACAAGCTGAAGAAGTCAAATGCACACTACAATCTGCAGAATGCTTTTAACCTTGCAGAGCAACACCTTGGTCTCACTAAGCTCCTGGACCCTGAGGGTAAGATCTCCTGCTGTTTCAGCTCTTTTCTGCTACCCCTCCTTATCCCAGGGTGCTGTTTGGTGACAGCTCTGTGCGCGGGCGGAGGGAGCAGCTGGATGCTGCTGACTCACCGGGCAGGAGAGGAGGCAGGATGTCTTCTGCAGAGGGCTGAGCAGCGGGAGCACAGCAGCTCCCAGTCCTGAACATGTATCCCCCCACCAGCAAGGTCCCTGGGCTGCCCATGTCTGCAGAAAACTGTTGTAGTGAGCAGCACCCTTCTGGCCTGCACGGAGAAGCAGTGTCTGTAGGCCAAAGGATGAGTAATGTGGACTTCACCAAAGTGTGAGCAGCTCGGCCCGCACAAAGCCGCAGGCTGTGGGGGTGCGTGTGCCCGCGGCCCAGCGGGAGGGCTCATGGTGAGGGCTTCCGTGTCGCAGCGCACGGAGAGGTCACGCGCTTGAGCGCGTTTCTTCTTGCCGGTTTTTCCGGGCCTGAGGATTGCTGTGGGAGAGGAGAGGGTTTATTTTCCACCTGTATCTCGCAGAAACTTATCCTGGGCAGACACACCATTCCTTGTGAGCCTCTCTGTGTGCAGACAGGGCAGCGTCGGCGCTGCCGCCCCGCTCGCACGCGGGCACGAACTGTGTTCCTGCACGGGCTGTGGCGAGCCCGGCACCTGCCTCGGGTGCCCTTTAGCCACAGAGCACGAGAAGGAGAGCGGGCGAGGGGCCCTTCTCGGTGATGGAGGTCAGGGCCCCCCAGTCCGCACAGTCCAGAAGGTGCTCAAAGCTGCTGGACTCGCTTCTGACAAGGACCCAAGTGTTAGGAGCTGGGCTGCCCCTGGACCCCGCTCTCCGACTCTTGAGCGTGTCCTTATTGGATTATTTGCTCTGCAGTTTTAGCCCCCACATCTGCAGTGTGCTGAGACAACTCTTGTTTGGTTTTCAGATATCAGTGTTGATCACCCTGATGAGAAGTCAATCATCACCTACGTGGTGACATATTACCACTACTTTTCTAAGATGAAGGCCTTAGCTGTCGAAGGAAAACGTATCGGAAAGGTTTGCACGTTCAAATTATCTGTTGTTATAAAGCAGTTTACATCATTCTATTATTTGTTTTTATTGTTGGGTGTTGGCCTTTTAAGAGTCCATTGTATAGTAGTTTTTAGTTTTGCTTTTGAACATCTTTTAAACATTGAACATGACTCTTAGGGGATATTTAATTTCCAGCTGTCTCTCATTGGAAAACATTTGGCCAGTGTAAATGGCCGTTTATTTTTGTCTGTTAATTTTGCATCAGTGCTGCTTTTCTTTTCTCATTAATTGCCCCTCACCGTCTGGCTCCTCTGACTTTCTTCGGGAGCGCAGAGGGGTGTCTCATTTAGAAATGTGCAGTCACTCGCTGCCTTTTGGCAAGGCTGCCACCGTCCTCCCAGCTGGCAGACTGAACGTGAATCTGTTTCTTAAGCCTCAGCTCTGCCCCGCCATTGCCTTGGGATCATGGCAGGTCACTGCAAGGTCCTCAGAGCTCAGGGATCTCAGCGCCTGGGACGCTCGGCAGTGAGCGGGCTGCTTCATAAGGCTCCCGGTGCCGTTTTTTTCATGGAGCTTGTTGGATTAAATGATTCCCAGGAGCACTGCCCTTGTTACTCAAGTTGTCTTGTGCTGCTTGTTGCAGGTTCTCGACAATGCCATTGAAACGGAGAAAATGATTGAAAAATACGAGTCGCTGGCTTCTGATCTTCTGGAGTGGATCGAGCAAACCATCATCATCCTCAACAACCGCAAATTTGCCAACTCGCTCGTTGGGGTGCAGCAGCAGCTACAGGCTTTCAACACTTACCGCACAGTGGAGAAACCACCCAAGTAATTTTGATCTTAGCTTAAAAAAAACAGTGGTCTTGTTTTCTTTAGTTGATCATTGATATTTTTTTAAACAAACACATCCAAATAGTTTTAATCTTGGCTCAAGAATTTATTTTTCTAGACAAACCCAGATATCACATTTCTAATTGGCACTGATTGTTATTTCTACAGAAACTGTTTGCGTTATGCTAGTCACATAATGCACATAATAGTAGTACTAACTGACTGCTTGCAGGATCACAGAGCCCTGGAAGCTGTCACTTCACAGACATGCCTGCCCTGTAATATGAGTGGTAGTAGCATACCATCTTAGTAGAGGAGTATCACCAGTCATGCTTGCTAGCAGCATATAATACCAACAATAATAATAAAGGAATCTACTGTTTATTCAAAATCAAGAGGAAGTTTATCTGGCTTGGTAAAATAGAACTATGCTTGCTACAAGTGATATATCCAAAGCCATTCAACTTATTTCTGGAAAGTTTTTTTAGCGTTATGATTTCAGCTCCATTTATTATTTTTGTCTAATGTAAGTTTTAATGAATAATAATCGTAATCTAAAATATTACAGGCTACCCAGACATCTTTTTAAATTGCACTCTGCTCCCTAGTGTCTATGACATTTGTGCATTTCCCAGGCATACAACTAAGGGAAAACAGTGGGAAGGATTTATTGACTGCAGCAGGCTTTACATAAGACTTCAATTTCTTGAGATGGTAAACTAGGACAATGCAAAGGATTTTAAATCTAAACACACAGATAACTGATTTCTGTGCAGGTGGGGTTTTTTTTGTTTTTTTTTTTTTTTTAAACCTGTTTGACCCAACCGTTTCCAGGGAACCTGTGGGCTATTTCCGTTGCTTCCAGCTTTCACACAAGATGAAGGTGTTCGTCTGAATGCTCCATTCATAATGCTGGTGTTTTTAGGAAGTGCTTCATAACACCTCCGCAGCAATGAAAGATTTATTCTAATCCTGCTCCTTTTGGAAATCTTGTTTAGATTTACAGAAAAAGGAAACCTGGAAGTGCTGCTTTTTACCATCCAAAGCAAAATGAGAGCCAACAATCAGAAAGTATACATGCCAAGGGAGGGCAAACTCATCTCGGACATTAACAAGGTAAACTGAGCCAGCTCGGCCGGTGCCACTCAGGATTTTCTATTTCAGTTTCAGTCTCAGCATCCTGGCGAGAAATGCATCTGCCAGCTGCAGCCTGTGGGCCTGGAGATCTGGGGCTGGCAATGGAGGAAAGAACTTTCCCCATGGCTCAGAGTCACTTGTCTGCACTGGCGTCCCCGGGCGGCCTTGGCCCCTGTGAGCTCTGTGGCACCTCCTGCCCACTCAGGCCTGGTCTTTTCCTGCTGGTGCGGCTGGCAGGACAGCAGCAGGTCTGACAGGCTCCCTCAAGGATAACAAACAGCTCTAAACTGTGGGCTTTCCTCATGTTTGATCATGCTTGGCATTCCCAGAGCAGCTGCTCTGGGTGTCTGCGTCCTCGAGAGCAGTAAACTGCACAGCTCCCCTCTTTGCGTTAAGCCCCTGTGCATGCCAAAAATACTTGGGTTTCAGGCAATTTCACATCTGTTAGGATTTAGAAGGAACTAGGTAGTTTGTTGTTTAATTGTAGCTATTTTTGTTGTTTGTGAGAAGATCTGAAAGGTGATTAGCTTGCTTTCAATGTACTTCTAAGACCTGTTATTTTTACAGTATTAATGACATGCATGTGACTAATCTTTTTTTTTTCCTGGAAAAAAGGTCTCACATGCAGCAAAAGTAACAGATCTCTGTACTTGTTTTCCTTTCTAACATGCATGTACTAAAAACAGCAATCTTAAGTAAGTTGATTTCAGAGGGGAGAGGGCATGAATCTTTATTTCTCATTATCTGAAGGAGAAAGGTGCAATCCTTTCTTTGGAAATAGAGCTCAGAAGATTTTGAAAGAAATGTTCTCTACACATAAAGCTGGGTAGTTTGTTCCAGTTTATGGAGACAAACAACAGATGTACTGAAGAAAATGCACAAGACACACAACTTGTATACCCCTTACTCAGAAAATCAGTGAAAGAATTGAGAATACAGTCATACTTGTGTCTCAGCAGATAAGGTGTGAGGTCAAACAATAATTTGGGGGCTTATAAATAAATAAGCTAGTTCCATGAAGTTTGCTGTAAGTGAATTCAGTGCTGATTTCATATTACATAGATGTGTGATTTATCATTATCCTATAAAAATGTATGTTTAGAAGATGCATTTTTTTCCCCATCTTCAGGCCTGGGAAAGACTGGAAAAAGCTGAACATGAAAGAGAACTGGCACTGCGAAATGAGCTCATCAGACAAGAGAAACTGGAACAACTTGCACGCAGATTTGATCGCAAGGCAGCTATGAGGGAAACTTGGCTGAGTGAAAATCAACGTCTAGTTTCTCAGGTGCTGCTTTCAGAATTGTCTGTGTGACTAAAATGATCCTCATGAGTAATTATAGGATACAGTACATGCAAAGTGAAAATATTTCCTCTGTTATGCCAAGTATTTTACTGAATCTGTTTATTATATGTGCATGTAAACATATATTTTGGTGTATATATGTATATCCTGTATGTCCTATCTTGAATGCATTTAGGATGCCCATTCTTTGAACCTATCAGACTCTCCTCACGAGAGGTTGATGAAGAAATGGCTACCCACAGTCAAGATTTTTTTGACCTGAATAATTTGGTAAATTCAATGGAACAGCCCAGGAGTGAATTTTATTTTTTAATATTAAAGATGATTGAAGATGATTTTAAAAAACCCGAAATCTAAAAGACTCTGAAAGACCCAGCCTAATCCTGATGGCTTTCACAATTCTTTCCCCAAAGCCAATAGATACCTCTGAAACATGTCTGCTGGTTTTATCAGAGGAAGAATGTTCAGAGCAGTTAGGGATCCTGGGTTTGTTAGCAAGTATACTTTGCACCATCATAAAGCATGTTAGAGTTTGAGCATTAAGACTTTTTGCCTGAGCAGCTGTTATTGAAGACATGCTCTGTCTTTACAGGATAACTTTGGCTTCGACCTTCCAGCAGTAGAGGCTGCAACGAAGAAGCATGAGGCCATTGAAACAGACATTGCAGCATATGAAGAGCGAGTCCAAGCCGTGGTTGCAGTTGCAAAGGAGCTCGAGACTGAAAATTACCACGATATCAAACGCATCACTGCCAGAAAGGACAATGTTATCCGCCTGTGGGAGTACCTGCTGGAGCTGCTCCGGGCACGGAGACAACGGTTGGAGATGAATCTTGGTCTGCAAAAGATTTTCCAGGAAATGCTGTACATTATGGACTGGATGGATGAGATGAAGGTTAGTGTTGCGTACTGAAGAGCGTAGATCAAATGTTTTAGAGAGGTTTGTAAGACCTTTCATATATATGTATATTTAATTTTTATTATAAAATTCCTCTTCATCACTGATGTAACTTACATGGAGATCAAGTCCTTTCTTTGCTTTAAAAAACATGGAATTTCTTCCTACCTATTCTCCTGGGATCTGGGAAGGGGAAGGACTGTGACTTTGTTCTTCTCTGTCAGGCAGCAGAACCTGAGCGTTTTCTAAAGAAAGGAAGGTATGCGTAGCTGAATAGCAGCTCACAGCACCTGAACTGAGTGCTCTTCAGCTTTCTGCTGAGCTAAAGTAGCTTTTCATCATTCAAGATTTAGAGCTGGGGTAAACAGCTTGGTCAAGTTCTTCACAGTTGCCAGGGGTTTGAAGAATATTGACCAAATTCATGTTAGCCATGTCTCTATACATTTGAAATAGTTCTGCTTACAGACTTGGTGTTTCTCTTGATTTAAATCAGGGAACCAAAGGGAAAAGAGTAATGCATGAAGAAATCATAAAAAACAAATAGCTGGTATCTTCAGCCCAATTTATTTGCCTTTTTCATTTTCACCAGGTGCTTCTCTTGTCTCAAGACTATGGCAAACATTTGTTAGGAGTGGAAGACCTATTGCAGAAACATGCCCTTGTGGAAGCTGACATTGCTATTCAGGCTGAGAGAGTGAGAGGAGTCAATGCATCTGCTCAAAAGTTTGCCACAGATGGAGAAGGTAACTAGTAAACGCCATGCCTTTCTTAATCTTAATTTTGTATGTCTATGGGCCGTATTTGTAAGTGTCATGAGTTTGTACAAGCTGATAAGGTTAAATTCCACACCATAGTAAGAGAATTGAGCTTGATTTGTTCACTCACTGTGTCAGTGTGGTTACTTTGTCCAAATACCTGCTCAAAGAGTTCATAATGTCACTGTGTTTTGTGTAGGATGTCACACTCATAACCAGCAGCAACTGTAGCAGTCACTATTAATTTCCCTTTCTGTGTTTCTAATACAAACAATTCAAATTATTGGGCCCAGCCTGATACTGTTCTCATTTATGCAAATCAAAAGCAATTCCACTAAATCAGTGTCATTAACTAGAGTAAATAGCACTTGTGTTGTGCTATTGTTTATTAAGGCTGATATAACTCTGGAGTAGTGAATTTTGTTTTGCTGAAAACAGCCATGAGTGTCTGTGTTACAGAGCCTTATTGGTCTTTTTTGCCTTCATTTAAAGTCCAGCATTTTCTTATTTCTGTTACTGTGTGGTGGAGATTGAAAAGTTCGCACTCAGTGTTTCAGAAGACCAGCTATGAATTCTCTTACATGAGCTTTGCAGATGGAGCAAACAAGAGTTAAGAGCTCTGTGTATGCCTCTGCGGTACGGAATGGAAATAAACCAGTCTGAGTCGTAACATGCGTTCTCTATCTGGACAGGTTACAAGCCGTGTGACCCGCAGGTGATCAGGGACCGTGTGGCTCACATGGAGTTTTGTTACCAAGAGCTGTGCCAGCTCGCAGCTGAGCGCCGGGCCCGCTTGGAGGAGTCTCGGCGCCTCTGGAAGTTCTTCTGGGAAATGGCTGAAGAGGAGGGTTGGATCCGGGAGAAGGAGCAGATCCTGTCATCCGATGACTATGGGAAGGACCTAACCAGTGTTGTGCGTCTTTTGAGTAAACATAAGGCGTTTGAAGATGAAATGAGTGGTCGCAGTGGCCACTTTCAGCAGGCGATAAAAGAAGGTGAAGACATGATTGCGGAGGAGCATTTTGGGTCAGAGAAAATCAGAGAGAGAATTAAAGATATCCGGGAGCAGTGGGCTAACTTGGAACAGTTATCTGCTATTAGGAAGAAGCGTCTGGAGGAAGCCTCTCTCCTTCACCAGTTCCAAGCTGATGCTGATGACATTGACGCGTGGATGTTGGACATCCTCAAGATCGTCTCCAGCAATGATGTGGGCCATGATGAATATTCCACTCAGTCCTTGGTCAAGAAACACAAAGACGTGGCTGAAGAGATAGCAAGCTACAGGCCGACCATTGACTCACTGCATGAACAGGCAAAGGCTCTACCACAGGAACATGCCGGATCTCCTGAAGTGCAAGGCAGATTGTCTGGAATAGAGGAAAGGTACAAAGAGGTTGCTGAACTGACCCGTCTGCGTAAGCAGGCCTTGCAGGATACCCTTGCTCTTTATAAGATGTTCAGTGAGGCAGATGCTTGTGAGCTTTGGATTGATGAGAAGGAGAAGTGGCTGAACAACATGCAGATTCCAGAGAAGCTGGAGGACCTGGAAGTGATCCAGCACAGGTGAGAATGGCTTTACCAGGAAGTTCTGGGAATACTGGGGAAAGTTTTTTCACAAGCTGCCTTTTTCAGCTTTCCCACGACTTAGATTCTTCAATGCCTTGTGATCTTTATTTTTTTTTTCCTAGATTTGAAAGCCTAGAACCAGAAATGAACAATCAGGCATCACGTGTTGCAGTCGTGAACCAAATTGCCAGGCAGCTAATGCACAGTGGCCATCCAAGTGAGAAGGAGATCAAAGCACAGCAAGATAAACTCAACACAAGGTAAGTGAATGCCTCATGCTCATGAAGAACATGACACTGAGTGAAACAGGTAGATCAGGGCCATTTTTGTTTCTTGTATATGTCTTTTTTTAGTATTCTGATACTGTTACCTGAAATATCTTCAAGGTAAGCCTTTCACTGTAAGACTTTCCCTTTGTTATGTCTCTCAAATGTTTGATGTCAAGGGCTAGAGTTTGGCCCTTGACTTCAATCATTCTTTGAGAGATGGAAATTTACTGTATTGACTGTTGCAGTAAAAAGAAAATTGCTACAACGTTTCGTGTGAACTCGCTCATTTCTTGGCTTCAAAATGAACTCAAGTGAATGCTTTTAGATATGACTGCCATTCTTCACTTGAGGAAAAATTATATTTGCAAGGACCTCGTCTTGCTGGTAACTGGCATCTTCTAATACATGCCATAGTTTGGGTAATAGGTATTTTGATAAAACTATTGATGATATGGAAAGGATAAAAAAAAAAATCCTAATTAAGGTTATTTCAAGCCTTAGCAAGCTGATGTGAGCAGCAGCTCACTCAAAACTGTTACCCTCTGCTGTTATTGCATACAAGTCACAATTTCTGTGCCTTCTCTCTTCACAAATTTCAGATGGAGCCAGTTCAGAGAACTTGTTGACAGGAAGAAGGATGCTCTTCTCTCTGCACTAAGTATCCAGAATTACCATCTTGAATGCAATGAAACCAAATCCTGGATCAGGGAAAAGACCAAAGTGATCGAATCCACACAAGATCTGGGTAATGATCTTGCTGGGGTGATGGCCCTGCAGAGGAAGCTGACGGGCATGGAACGTGACCTGGTTGCCATTGAGGCTAAGCTAAGTGACCTGCAAAAAGAAGCAGAAAAGTTGGAATCGGAGCATCCTGACCAGGCTCAGGCCATCCTTTCACGACTCGCAGAAATCAATGATGTATGGGAGGAAATGAAGACCACCCTGAAGAACCGGGAAGAGTCTCTCGGAGAAGCCAGCAAACTTCAGCAGTTCTTGAGAGATCTGGATGACTTCCAGTCTTGGCTGTCCAGAACACAGACTGCGATTGCCTCTGAAGATATGCCAAACACACTGACAGAGGCTGAGAAGCTGCTCACTCAACATGAGAATATTAAGAACGAAATCAACAACTATGAGGAAGATTACCAGAAGATGAGGGACATGGGTGAGATGGTGACACAAGGGCAAACTGATGCTCAGTACATGTTCTTACGCCAGCGCCTGCAAGCTCTGGATACTGGATGGAATGAGCTTCACAAAATGTGGGAGAACAGGCAAAATCTTCTCTCCCAGTCTCACGCCTACCAGCTATTTCTCAGAGATACCAAGCAAGCTGAAGCATTTCTTAATAACCAGGTAAGTGGTCTAGGTTTACTTTAGTTCCGTGGCTTGATAGCCTATACTGCAAGTAACTAACAAACAAGACAATTTGGCAGGAAAGCTGAAAACAGATAAAAAAAAAAGTAATTTTCTTTTTATATTGCCCTGTTATCTATTTTTAGGAGTCACTTCATATGTGATAAATCGCTTGTTAGAGCAGACAATGCTGCCTGAGTATAATGCTTCTATCTCTCTGTTTTATGTCTTAACCGCAGGAATATGTTTTGGCACACACGGAAATGCCCACTACCTTGGAAGGAGCAGAAGCTGCTATTAAAAAACAGGAGGATTTCATGACCACAATGGACGCAAATGAAGAAAAGATCAATGCAGTTGTAGAGACTGGCAGGAGGCTGGTTAGTGATGGTAATATTAACTCAGACAAAATCCAAGAGAAAGTGGACTCTATTGATGACAGGTAAGGTCAGAGTGGTGGCAGAATGTGGCAGTTTATGTTTTACTTCTGTTGTCTCTGGGATCAGCTTTTGCCAGAATCCCAAGGCAAAGTAGCATGCTAGAAAATGTCTATTGTAGAATGTTTTCTATGTCCTGTGGGAAAATTAGGAACTGTAATGCTTGAAAAATGTGCTAGACTAATTTTAATTAAACATTACCTCTCCAATTTTCCAGAGGCTAAATAATGAGCTCACCACCCAGAATTTGGCTACAAGTCTTGCTAATAATTAATTAATTTAATAATTAATTTAATTCTTGGAATATTAGTAGCTTTTTATTATTAGTGGTGGGTGCTGTACCAGTAGCTGTACCAGGTTTCCACAAGTCTTAAAATTTCCTCTGCTATCATGTAGCTAATTTAGTTATAGTAATGTATTCCTGTCCATCCTCTGAGAAAGGAATGTGGCTCTTCAAGAGTCTAATTGGCATTATATCTACCCCACCCTCTTGACTTTGATCACATTTTCCAAATTGTCTGGCCCTTCTTCTGAAATCAGATTAGAAAACATTGGTACAAATGTGTCTTTCATCCTAGAACAAGGCTTTCCCTTTGTCTCTTTGGCTGTGGCATGGCTGCTGTAGTCTTTTAAGAGTTTCTGTGTCTTTGAAAACCAAATGTTCAGTTTTGATGGCTATGAGGCATAGGTCTTTCTGCTCTTGGTTAGAATAATAATGGAGTCTTTCAGGGCACTTTCCTATCATGAATATCAGAACACAGAGTAGGCTCATGCATAGCCTCTAGGTCAGATGTTACTTAAGACCCTTCTATTAGGTTTGCAGCCTGTGTGGATATCCTTTCAGAGCTGGTAGTAAGATCAGAGTTAGCCAGATGCCTTCATCTCTCCGAGGAGAAACTGAACAAAGAAGTGCAGGGAATTTGGGGCCTTTCTGATTTTGGCAAACATGCTGTGCATTCACCCTCTTCAGCTGTGGCTTGTGGCTTAAAGGAAGGAGGATATTCCTATTCCCAGAACTTGCTGAGGGTCTCAGAGCCCTCTGACAACCTGAATCCAAGGATACCTCATACTTCTGTTATCTGCCTGACCAGCTTGACTCTCCTTAGATCCCCAAAAGAATTTGCAAGGGATTATATGAAAACAGTCTAAGGTCTGAGTTTGTTGATTTCTGGGTTCTCAGCCCCAGCAACCTAGAAGCTGAGATCCCATTGCAGGACTGGGATGGAGGGAAGTCTGGAGGACTTTATCCAAAATAAAAACAAGCACTTTTAAACGATACCAGAACACAGTGAACACATCCAGTCAGCACGTTCATTCTCAGCTCCCATTGACTTAAAGCAACAGATAGATTTGGGGAGGTGGAGAGGCTGAATGAGCTGCGTAGAAATTTCATGTCACCACCAAAAATCCCATGCACCAGATGTCAATATCCTTCAGCTGTGGAGTACCTCTCTTGGAAAAGTGTCTCACACTCAAAGAGCTTCCAGTGAGAAGGATGGAAGAAGGAGGAAGTGTTTGTCAGTGCTGTCTTCTCTTCTGCAACAAGTTCTGCCCTCACAGGACCTGCATGCAGGAGCATTTTCTGTCCTGAAGGACGTCAGGTTTGACACTACTCCCAGGGCCAGCTTGAAATGCATCACGAGGCAGCGCTTGCCCTGGTGCAGCTCCCCAGTTTCCCTGCTGCTCCATGCTCTGGAGCTCCTACTCTGATGCCAGGCAAGACCTAGAGGCTTTATTTTTTATCCCACGTTTTTTAGTGCATTTCCTCAATTCCAAAGCTCTTTATGTGGAGCGCTGCAGAACTCATTGCATGTGCTGCTGTTCAGGAAATCCGTGCGGCTGCGCTTGGAGCCTGTCGGGCTGATAAGGCGCAGGAACAAAGGCGCAGGCCTGGGCCGAGCACAGCTGCAGCACAGGAAGCCTTTTCCTTCTGCAAAAAGCTGCTCTCCCAACCGAGGGCTCCACCTGATGCACAACAAGGAACCCAAACAAACAAGTTCAAATGTGCTCCATGGCTCCGTACTTCCCATAGGGAGTCTTTGTAGTTTTTAGTGTTGTTAATGGTGGGGTTTTTTACAGTAGGGCTTCCAGGCGAACCCAGTCGAGGACTCCTTGCTCATTGGTACTGAACAGCAGGCAGCCCCTGCCCTACAGTGCTGCTCTCTGAAGAGACAAGGCAGGCATCAGGCCAAGGAAGGAGAGGAGAGCGCACAATAGAGGGAAGCTGCGACTCTGCTTTAGCACAGCCTCTAAGTGCAGTTCTTGAGGAATTCTAAATAGGAATATGAGTTAAGGACCCGGTGGGAGGGTTCAAATAAGGCTGTCATGAGGAAAGAAGGGGGATTAGAGTGAGCCAAGGACCTGTGAAACTGCAGGGGAATCTCTGAGTCCCTATAGGCACTTTCTTTGTCTACAGCAGCCTCTGCTCCTAGAGGTCTCCCAGGAGATTTCCTACAGATGATCCCACCCGTGGATTTCCCTACAGCCACAGAGACCTGCTGGACTCCGGGAGGGTCTTTCTGAGTCCCAGGGGATGCTGAGAGCAAGGGCCCTGGTTGCTGTCTTCAGTGCAGCTGTCCCTGCCTTGGGGGCTAGTCCTGCTGCTCCTGCTGGCTGCAGCGGCATCATTTTCTCCTGCATTTTCTTTTGGGTGAGTCTAAGGGGACTCCCTGAGTCTGGGTGCCATGATCTAGGGATCATGGCCTCTCTGCTGCTGAAAGTGACTTCTAGTGTCAAGACAGTGGTGGATCTGACTTGGATTATGGTCTGGGTCTGTTTTTCATCAACTCTCATATTTGTATAACTTCCTCCTCGACAAAGAACAGAGGTGTTTTTTGTCCTTGCCAAACCAGAAAGGAGAATGCCTGTTGTTTGCTCTCACAACTGAGGAAGTTAAAACAGCATTGCACATATTTCTGTGCTCCTCGCAGGCAGTTGCATGCATGCTATGTGTTAAGATTTATTATTCCTGCATAGGCTGTGAAACCCACAGTTTTACAGTTAAACCACAAGTAGTTGTGTCAGTTTGCAGTGTTATTAGCATTCTCAGGGGCTGCCAGGGATGGAACCTGCGAATGTTGTGACAAATCTTGGTGCTCTGTTCTCAGCTGAATCTGAATCTCACGTGTGCTAGTGCTGGACAGGCCTCACCTTCATGTTTTAGATTCTTACAAAGTCACCATGAAGGAAGATGCCCCTATTTCTAACTGATTATGGTGCCTTCACTATCTTGTTTTACTGTGTAAGTCCGACTTATCCTGGAAATTCAGATCCAAGGTTGCCTCTTCAGTATATGCACAGGGAAGTCCCTTTTTTATGCACCTAAGCACTACTACAGTGTAAATAACAAATATGTTTATATATGTGAACAGGAGAATGAATTCAGTCATTCTAAATAACAGGAGTGCAAAGAGAAATGTTTTTATAAGTGTAGGATCCACTTCCACAAACCATTTTGGCAAATCTGTAAGAGCAGCCATTGACACCTTATGTGTGAAAGGGTCTAAGGTTCTGACCCTTCCCTGCGGTAGGATTCATTTTGATAGCGATGACTGTAGTCAGCAGTTGATGAATCTTTGCCCAAAGACTGCACGTTTCCAGCCTGCAGGGCTGCTCTCTTTGGGTTTCCCTCCTGGACGGAGGCCCCCCCGGTGTCAGACTCGGTGCTTTTTTCCTCCTCGCAGTGGCTCCCCGGCGCTCGTGGCGCTCACGCTGCACCGCGCGGCCGGCCTGTCCGCTGCCCGTGCGGACCTGCCTCGACCAGGCCAGCCGCGTGCCCGACCGAGGCGCGGGGCGGCCTCGCAGCCCCCGGCGTCCGCGGAAATACGTGTGTTGTGAAGGGTTCTGCTCTGCGGGCTGCCTGCCTGCCTCCTTCTCTAAGGCCCTGGCAACATACTGCTAGCAGGAGGTAGGAAAAACTTTGTAATAGTAAGGGTAGTTGTGCCCTAGAATAAGAAAAATCTAAAATCTTTATGATTGCAGCCTTTAAAGATCAGGTTAGCGTAACATTAACTAGGAATTAATGATGTGTTTAGGTGTAGCCAGTCTGGACAGGAGTCCCTCTCTTGAAGTCCTTTTGTTCCAGTCAGAAAAATAATGTCAATTCTATGATGAAAACACAGGCATTCCTTCTTGTTCCAGCAGTTTCCATCCTCCAATTACAATTACCTCATTTTTCAAGACAAGTATGCAGCTTAAACCCTGTTTACAGTTTGTCATTGTTCTCCCTTGCCTCTCTGGCATTTGAGACTTCTGATCCAAAGTAGTGTAGACCGTGGGGCAGAAGGGAGCCAGCAGCCTCAACCTGCACCTGGAAAGGCACTTAACAGATGTCCCCGTGCAGTGACAGTCTCTGCCGGAGGTGGGGGTTTTTTAACCATCCCTTATATCCTGTCCCTGTCCCAGTCACTGTTCGTGGAATTTATTTCTCTGAGATGGGCTCTTAGGGTTTCTCTTGTGGACAGAGCTGTGTTTTCCTGGTCTGATTTTCTCTCCAGAAAAAAAATCAGGATACCCATGTTTCAGCCTCACTCTAGCTCATCTGGAACTCCCAAAGGACCTTCTAGGGTTAAATAGCTCTAAGCAGCAAAGATCATGTTATGCTGCCATACACACACACACACATATATATGTATGTTTATATATCATCTGTTTGATGTTCCCATGCGTTTTCCCTTCAGAATTCTTGAAGTCAATGTTTTCAACACTCTTCAGATCATATTTTTGCTGTGCGAGTTTTTTTTTCCTTCTTAAATGTCATATTTCTCTACATAAGAACTTCTCTATTCAAGAACTCTCTTCAAATTGATGCCATGAAAATTCTCCTTTTAATTTCACAACTTATTTGTGTCCTCTCCAAAACACGTAAGAGTCTAGAAAGTAATCTAGCCTCAAGTCTACTAAACCACCATGATAAAATCATCCAAAGAATTCCTTCCTTCATTTTAGCAACCTGAGTAATGCACTGCATGTGCCCAGGCATATAAAGACTAGCCAAGAAAGAGTACCAATGGTGTGAGCTACGTTACAGAGACTTTTCCTAAGGCACAGTTTATGTGGGTCCCCTCTTTTGTGTCCTCTCAGATAAAACCTATCAGAACTTCAGGATTTTCTGGGCTTGTACTCCAAGCTTTTGCTGGATGGTTACGTGCAGGTCTTCGTGGCTGTCCATTCTTTAACCAATTTTCTTGACCTACAGCTGTATAGATGTTGCTTACCTAGTTGCTCTGAGAAATCTGCTGAGACATAGAGAAGTGGTTTGTGGTCCTCTAAAGGGTTTCTCCTATTCTTTTGCCTACAGCACTTTTACTTTTATGTAAAACCCGGTCCGCCACATTATTTATATTTCTGTACTCAGTAATTGCACCCCAGAGAGCTTGCTGGTGACTTCTAGACCAAGAAAAATGGGTATCTTAATCCAGTTCTTGTCAACATGTAATATATAGTCTTCAAGATGATCATGAGCATCTGCAGGTTTCCACTAATATGGATTTATTTAGCTATTACTAGTATGTGCTGAGATCATCTTATAAATTACCACCCTATAAAATAATTTCCAACCTCTATCCTTATTTATCTTAGCTTGCTACTAAGTACAGCAATATTTTACTTTAAGACTATGCACCAGGAGATATGAACAAATCTTGCACAATGAGCAATAAATAAAAATGATCTTCTTAATTCTGCCTCCTCCACCTAAATTGCCTCATAAATAATGAAAGTACCAAGGGGCTGGGTAACTACTGCAAATGAAGCAATAGGTAAAAGCTTTTTCAGAAATACGTTGGGAATCAACTTTTAGGGTGCCATGCCCATTTGAAGAACCCACCAAAACCTTTGGGTTTGCCAGCACAGCTCACCTTTCAAGAGGCAAGTAATTATGAACTAAAAATAAGGGTTTTTTTTAATTAACTCTTTTTTTCCCTTTATAATGGGCCAGATCTTAAGCTGTCTGAGAAATACATTTCAAAGTGCATAAAGCTTTTACTTGAAAAAAGCATATATACATGTGTTTCTCACGAGTGATTTTTTTTTTTTAGGCACAGCATTTGGAGGGCTGTGTAATCCACTGCAGCTTTGCTCACTTGAAAGAGGAGCTGAGTCACAGTTAAAGCATATTAAAGGCTGTTACAACAATTACATGTGTTGCAAGGGCTGTGTAACTAACTGTGAGCTAATTGTTGCAAATTTGCAGATGGGTTTCTGGCCGTTTCTGGCAAGGTGGTGCAAACTTCCCTGTGGCCTGGGACAAAGTGGGCCAAGCTCTAAACATCAGCTGTGTGAAACCCCACTGACTTCAAATTGTGTCCTAGCATATTTAACTACTCATGAGAACAGGTGCCTGCTGAACTTAAATGAGCGCACTGAATAGCAGAGACATATCCGAGCTGCAAAAATGTCCTTCATTTGAAAGGCAGCAAAATATGCTTTTTCATTTTATACTTATTCATCGCATTATCCCAGAGATGCTACAGAACTGAACAAATCATAATTTCTCATGAAATGCCTATTTCAAGGGCTGTTTTTGTCTGTTATTTTTTGAATAGACATAGGAAGAACCGTGAAGCTGCCAGTGAACTTCTAATGAGACTGAAAGATAACAGGGATCTTCAAAAGTTCCTCCAGGATTGTCAAGAGGTAAATTATGTCCTTTCACTTTTATCTTTGAAAGCTTCATCTTGCAGAAGAGCATCCTCATTCCAGACATGATGAGGACTGCAGTGTCCAATATTCTTCAGTCAAGTCATCCAGCTCTATATCCTGTGAAGTAAAAAATGTAAAGAAAAACCTACAAAAGTTAATGTTTTCTGCTGCATTCTGCCATGATCTTAATTTTGTTTCCTTTCATCATCTAAGTTAAAGACAGGGAAAATTGCCATAAGCAGTGAAGACTCTCAGCTGTGTGAGAACTAATCATATTGGATTAGCCATGAACTCCTGCATTAAGACTTTTGTCTGAGGCAATGTATATGTATGTGGCTTGGCGCAGGAGATTTCTTCAAGTGATTTCTGCAGAACGCAGGTCACAAGGACAGAAGGCTGGGAATGTGAGAGAAGCTGGATTAATGTGGTGTTTGTGTGATAGTTTGCCTGTGTTTAAAACTGTTAAGCATTTAAAAAACAATCCAGATTTCCTGGTGAATTGTGTGGACTCTTTACACTAAAGGCAACATTCAGAGTTAGGAAGTTTCTTGTTCTTAGCATAAGGGATTAATCAAGTAGTTGCCAGGCTATTTAATGCAGTATTGGCTGATATCTTGACCCTAAAGAACCTTGTCTGTGAGCTGTATTAACAACTAGCTGTCTATTTTGGGGGCCTGCAAGGAGAGATGGCTGTGTGGAAGCCGTGTTTTCAATAACAAGGGTCAGCGCCTTATCTGTACATCTTGGCCGGCAGCAGGAGACTGGAAGTCACTGGAGTATCTGGAAATGGGAGTTGTCCCCCAGCCCTTCTCGTACAGAGAAGGAACACGGCGCTGGTGGCCGGGGCGCGTGGTGTTTACTGCCCCGTTGCCTGGATGCGGCCCGGCTTCCTGCAGAGAGCCGCGCTGCGTAGGCCGGCCGGGAGCTTGGCTCCAGCGCTACCACCTACATAGCGCAAACACGACAGATTAGCAGAAATTCTGCTGCTACCAGCAGCAGCTCCTTCCTTCCTCCATGCCATCTCTAATACAAAAACCCCTGTGGCTCATGGATTTTGTGAAGGAGGTTGTGTTCCCTAGTATCTGTTCTTTTTTTTTTTCCCCCCCTCTCTTTATATGAGAAAGGAAAATGCAGAATATCTAGTGTCTGGCCTTCCTGAATGCATTTTCTTTCTGTTACTTCGCCCACTGAAGCATGGATGTCTTGACCGTACAGCCCCAAAGACAGAAATGAAGATACCAAAATGCTGCCAATTTCCCTTGATAGTTTTGTGAGGACCCTAGTCCTGATGCGAACAGGATGCTGCTGCTTTCCTAGAGGCAAGCACAACGAGACTCCGAGCTGGGCATCAGCGTTGCTGCGTGGCGCCTGCTGGTGAGCAGGCTGGCCCAGAGGAGCCATGTCCCCCCTGCTCGGGCTTGGGCCTCAGCACCTCATGGAGCACCAGTGTCCTGGGAAGAGCAAAATGGGAGCCCCTGAGAGGGCGCTCTGTGATGAACTTTGCCCTGTTGTGTTCTTTGCCTTCCCATGCTTCCGTGCTGCCCTTAGAGGAGACTTAGGCTGATTTGCCCTGCATGGCCGTCCCAGTGGTGTCTGGGCTAATTTCTCCAGGGACACCAGAGTTTGGCTACACTTCACATGCCAGAAACTTTCTGTCTGTTCGCTGAGTCTGCCGGCAGGTTTTGTCATGCACTATAGCCATCTGTGAACCTCGCACAGGCAGACAGGCCCTGTCAGTTTGGGTATTCACAGTGTTGGGCAAGAGCAGCAGTGGTGCTCCTTCTCCTTCCCTTACTGCTCTGCCACGTTTACAGGCTTGTTTCCTGACTGTTTTTTCCTTTGCAGAGTGCTGCAGTCTCCTGGGAATTGACAGTAGAAAAAATTACGTAGCATAGGTGCAGGAGGTGGAAGGAAACCTAATATCTAGTTGTGCAGGCATTAACAACTGATTTGTTATTTATTTCTGGAGAAATAAACACCCCAACTGTCATTCCAAAGCACTGTTTCAGTGAAATACTGCTGTTCTTTAAATTTACTTTTTCACTGAAAATACTGCCTTCTAGTGACACTATTCATTTCAAAGCCCTGTTTCTAGTAGTTGTCCTGGAAATGCTCTGTTTGCACTTCTGTGTTATCAGGAGGAGCCTAACAAGTTTCTGAAAGTGGCAGATGTGGGTTTTACGCCGGCTGCCAGTGCCTGGTTGAGTGTCCCGTATCTCCCGCATCTCATTCTGCCCCACCTGTTCGTGGAGGTGATAGCACCTTTCCTGCTGAAGCCCTTTTAAATCCTTGGGAGCCTTAATGCTGTGGCTGAGTAAAAGCAAACAGTGCAAGGCAAGCCCTGCAATTTGCAGGGTGCAGCAGCTATCTTCTGTGCAGCAAAGCAGGAGAGAAACCAGTAATTTAGGGTTATGTGGCAATGCTTAATGTAACCTTTGAATGTTACAGCTGTTGACTTGGATGTCTACAGAGGTCTCCATTAAGATGGTCATTTTTCTCCTTAGATGATGCCAGGATAGCTGAGGAATTTTTTAATTGGTCTGATAAATTTTCCCTTTTTTTTTGTGTGGAGCTTAATAGTGCCTTTAAGGGACATTTTGAAAAACATTCTTGAATTCAGAATGAATTTGTTGTTGAAGGATTCAGAGTAAACAGTGGTGAATGGGCGAGTCTTGCCCATTCTGCCACCCTTCTTGTCGTGCTGCTTCTCAGTAGCATGGTGTGTATTGCAAGAGAGGCATTCTAGAAACAAAGCTGGAATTTGTTTTGACATTTCTCTCTGGGATAAGCAACTCTAGATATGCAGAAAATGAAACTTTTTGCAAGGTCTGTAAAGGTTCTTGTGAACATGTTTTTCATCTGCACTTAAGGAAGAGGTAATTATAGCAGTCAGATTCTTCCTAAAAGGAAATTTGCTGTTTGCTGCTACAGTCATTTTCACTTCCATTTGTCCTTGGCAGGCAAGCTTATTTTTGAAAGTATTGATTTTCTCCAGTTCTGGAGATTGTTTTTAGGATCTATATATTTGTAGAAAATCAGATTTGGATTTTATATAATGGGAAAATGAATGTCTTGTGTAGCAAAAATCTCATTGGAGATTAGATGAATAAATGGATTACATTTATTATTTATGTAACCTATACAGAGCCATGACTACAGGGGAAAAATACAAATGCAATGTGAATTACTGGTACTTCAATGGTACAAAACCACTTTAGCTTTTAAATTGTTTGTTATAAGTAAAAATAAAAAAATCTCATTCAGTGTTTCCCTGAAAAATATACCTTGAGGCTTTGTTTAATAATTCTAGAAACTGATTTTTGCATCCTGCTTCATTAGCATGTACTTCTGCAGTGTCCCTGGGAAGTTACTTAGACTACACACAGGGTCATGGAGATGACATTTAAGTCACAGTCCTAAGTAGCACATTGAGTAATGTTGCAAAGGAAAAGCCATATAAAAACACACTGTGACCAATAAACATATTTTCTGATTCTCTTCCTGAACTGGATGAGACCTGACCTGTATATTTGATGTTGCTTATGCTGGAGTTGGTTGCTTTCTCCTTAGGTTATTTATTTATTGTAGATGGATGTTATTGAACTGTGTAAGAGGTGAATATGTGAATGAAACCTGAATCTCAGTCAGCTGAATGTTAATCAAGTGACAGTCTCCGAATCTCATGCAACTTTCCTGAAATGGGCCTCTCTGAATCCTTATTCACAAGTCATTCTGATACTTTGCACAGGGCTCCTACTACAGGTGTTTGAGAAATCATGAGCATTTGTGTATTTTCTTTTTCAGCTCTCTCTCTGGATCAATGAAAAGATGCTGACAGCCCAGGATATGTCCTATGATGAGGCGAGGAACCTGCACAGCAAATGGCTAAAGCATCAGGCATTTATGGCAGAACTTGCATCCAACAAAGAGTGGCTGGAGAAGATTGAAAAGGTAATTCAAGAATGTCCGAAAAATGCCCTCTCCTCTGCTGAAGATGGTTATGGGCGAACAAGAGATATAGTCCTCCTCAGCTAAGGCAAAAGGAGTTGTCATTACTGTGGAATTAAGTATCTATTTCATTTTGTCTCCGTCTAACCCGTTTTATTTCTCATTCGTGTTAAGTTTTTTTACCAGACATTCTCACCAAATGCTCACTGGCTGTTTTTGCCAGGATAGTTTTGTTTGTCTTGTCCTTCTCATCTGCTAGGAGGACATAACCTCTTTTTCATATGCACAAGGTAGAAGTAGCAAAAGTTACCTGGCCTAACAAAGCAGAAGTACTTGCTGGGCAAATCACTGAAAGAGGGTGAGTTTAGACATCCATGCTGTTGGTTTTTGTTCTTTCAGGACTATTATCAAGCTGCCTTTCCACATGCAACCTTAATGCATGAAGGTAAAGTACAGCCAGTTTGGTGATCAATTAACAGATTCACAGCCCCACATGGAGTTTCTCTGAAAGCTTTAATATGTCGTGATATGCTATACTTTTTTTTGCCCCCATTTCTTGTTAGGAGCTCTGGAACACAAAGGAGGTCTCAATCTGTAGCTCTGACAGTGGGTTTCTGCTCAGTGTAAGTTAGCTTAATTGCTCATTTCCTTTCCCACTTTGGCACTCTGGATCCCATTAGAAGCTTTTCTGTGATCTGCAAATAGTAATACCTTTTAATGGTATAATTAGAAGGCTGTTGTTAGTACTTGAAGTACTTTCTTGGTGATGCTAGTACAGCCTCATCCCTTGCTTTGTAAAAAAACAGACTGCAACAAAGAAGGACCAAAGCTGTGCATTAGGCCACACCTGAGGGTCACTGTACTAATGTTATCAGTGGTCACTTGTATTAAATGTGCTATGCTGAGAGTAGTGTTAGCCTCTAAAAAGGTTTTCTTATTGTCAGAGTGCCAACTGCATGCAGAGATAGCAGTGTCATTAGAAGGAAATCCTTCCAGATCTTCCTAAAAACAGAATGGGATCTTAGATCCAAATACTCTACTGCTCTTTCCTAGTTGCAGGGTTCCTGCTCCCCAGCAAAGATCGTTCCTCTCTGGGAATGGCATTAACTTAAATGATGCGGTGAGCTCGGAGGTGCTGAGGGAAGGCGAGATGTGTTTACAGACAGTCACTGATGTCACACACTGATACCACCCTCATGAGCCCCACAGCTCAGCTTGGTGCTGCGGGCTGACTTTGCCAGCATTGCCCCGGGTGCCCCACGCGTGGGCCAGGAGCGCGGAATGGGGCAGCGGGAGCTCTCCCTCCCGCGACACGGCCTGGGGGACAGGCTGCTGCCCTGGCCTCCCCGGCCTTCCCGCCTGCAGGAGCGCATGGTGCCAAAGGGGAAGGAGGTGACACTTGCCCTTCCATTGCCCAGAAACCCTCTCCTGGCAACAGAGGAGCCTGGGAGCTGGTTCTGGAAAAGGTCATTGGATAATTGGTGATAGAAAATGAGCAGTTGATGCAGCCAGCAGATGAGGGATCCTGAGTGCTTCCTAATCAGAGTAATTTGACTAACAGACTGAGAGTGCTGCTAAGGGTGCCAGTGTGCTTGCTGTTTGCTTTGCAGGAGGGAATGCAGCTCATTGCGGAGAAACCAGAGACTGAAGCCGTGGTGAAAGAGAAGCTGACGGGGCTCCATCAGATGTGGGAAGAGCTCGAATCTACTACCCAGACCAAGGCACAGCGCCTCTTTGATGCAAACAAGGCCGAGCTTTTCACACAGAGCTGTGCTGATTTGGATAAGTGGTTGAATGGTCTGGAGAGCCAAATTCAGTCGGACGACTATGGGAAAGATCTCACCAGCGTCAACATCCTGTTGAAGAAGCAGCAGGTAAACAGAGCACAGGCTGCAGTGTGGGCAGACGTCTCCATTCAAATGGACAGGGAGGGGATCCTTTCAGTTTAAAATAACATTTTATTTGCATTTCTTTTTTCCTGTTATCCATTTTTCTTCATGAAAAAGCAGCACCACCTTCAGAAACAAACCAGGCATAAATTTCTTCATGAGGTCCCTCCTCTGTACTGCCTTTCTTCCCTACATTTTTGTCTTTGTGTCTCCTGCTGTAGTCCTCCAGTTACTAGCCATTCCCTCTCTGTAAATGTCTGTCTCCCTATGATTCAGACTTTTCTTATGCTAGTTGGTCCCTGGTTCTCTGCCATAAAGACAGCAGGGAGTAGTAAGGACATCAGGGAGCAATGACACTCTGGTCATGCATTCGGCTGTGCTCCCAAGTTGTTCAGGGTAGCTTGTGAATGGCTGATAGAACAGAATGAGCTGTGCCCTCTTGGCCAAGTTTGCACTAGCAGACATAACTCTGAGGGATATCAGCGGGTGGCCCCAGCAGTGAAGCAGTGAATATGTGTTTAAGTCTTGTTCCTTACAATATGAGTGCTATTAATATAACAGTAATTATGAATGTGATAAATCCTAGCTGACCAGCAGCTGTTCTTTCTTCTTGTAAAGCTATTGGCATTCCAGAGTCACATAAACTATTTTTATTCTGTTTTTAAGTCCTTCTGGCATATTTCTTTCTGTTTAGATGCTAGAGAATCAAATGGATGTTCGTAAGAAGGAGATAGAAGAGCTGCAGAGCCAGGCACGGGCTTTAAGTCAAGAGGGGAAGAGTACAGATGAAGTAGATGGCAAACGCCTCATTGTAGAGAAGAAATTTTTGGAGTTACTGGAACCTTTGAATGAAAGAAAGGCAAACCTGCTGGCCTCCAAAGAGATCCACCAGTTCAACCGGGACGTAGAAGATGAGATTGTAAGTACAGAAGAAATCCTCTTTTCCAGACACTAGGAAAATGTCACCGCTATCAAAGAACTAGAAAGAAACCTGTTTCATCATGACTCTTAATAGGATGTTAGATTGAGGCTGCTTTTCTCATGACTCCTAGCCTCTTGTTTGCTCTCCTAGCTCTGTCTGGTGTTGGTTGTGATCATATGTGCTCTTTTTCTCATGCTTTCAGTTGTGGGTTGGAGAGAGGATGCCTATAGCAACGTCTACTGATCATGGACACAACCTCCAGACTGTGCAGCTACTAATAAAGAAAAATCAGGTAAGTAGATGCTGTTAGAGCTCTTTATCTACTATTTTTCCTTAGCGCCAACTAATTCAGGAAGGATGTATGATGAGACTCTGTTTGGAAAGAGTCCATGTGCTGTAGGTTACAGCTTGGTGAAAGTGTGCCAGGGAGGTGGTGTGGGCTCAGAGGGCTGCCGTGTTGCAGACGCTGGTGGAGGGGGCAGCCAGTGCTTGTCCCATGGCCGATAGCATGGGCTTTGCTGCCCTACTGGAGGTGCAACCCTAAACTCCATGGAGCTACTGTTTTTTTTCCATTTGGTGCAGTGTCTCAGCAGTCTGCTTTTCTCCCATGTAGACCCTCCAGAAGGAAATCCAGGGACATCAGCCTCGTATTGATGATATTTTTGAGAGGAGTCAGAATATTATCACAGACAGCAGCCCCAATGCTGAAGCGATTCAGCAGAGACTGGCAGACTTGCAGCAGCTGTGGAACCTGCTCATCGAGGAGACAGAGAAGCGCCACAAGCGCCTGGAGGAGTCGCACAGGGCCCAGCAGTATTACTTTGATGCTGCGGAGGCTGAGGCCTGGATGAGCGAGCAGGAGCTCTACATGATGTCAGAAGAGAAAGCCAAGGTGAGCAGCTCCGCAGTGACACTGGTTTGGTTTTAATTGCTCAGCTACAGGGGGAAAGGTGACTTAATTTGTTATGTCACTAATGTAATGGCAGCACAGACAGATTTAATTCCCTTGTGAGATCTCAGGTGAGCATCTCTTGTATCTGTTATGATATCTCTAATAGTGTGGAGGATAGGCCTTGCCATGCTGCACCGGGGAAGCATCAGCTGCAGTCATCAGCTACAGACCTGCTTTTACTCCGAGCATGGTGAAATCTGAACAATCCATACCACAGACTACTTTAACTCCTTTCTTACCAGTACAGTGTCACAAGGAGATCTTAGTGTACTCTCTCTTATTTATTATTTGCTTTAAATGCAGTGTTGGATAAAATAAAACTCATCTTTGTCTCAACACCACTCATTCCGTAGGTTTCCAATCTTCAATTAACAGAGATTTGTGGGGTTTTTTTTTAATATAGCTAAGAAATGTGAGAGTAAAGGAGTATTAATACTCAACTATTGAACAGTTGAATCCTGAGCATCCTGAAGAATATTTTAATGAGAAGGCTTGTTGGCAATTTCAAGTAACATTGAGAATACCAAGAGTTCACATCAGGATATTTTCCAGGCAATTTTGTGGAGAATCCTTTGGCATGTGCTCCTTAGGATTTCTTGTCTCTGGTGCAGACTGTAATTGAAAGGCCAGACAAGCAACGTGCCTAAAACTGCTCCATTTTTCTGAGCCCTACACAATCACCAGTGTTGTGTAAACATACAAAGAGCTTCATAGAACGGGAAACCCAACGTGCTCAGTACACACTGATGTCATTTTGTTCGGCGTCCCGGAGGAATTTTGCATTCACACTTTCACTCGTCATTTTGCTTTCTGTGCAGACCATTTACCATAAAGGCAACTATTTATATACCATTGCTAGAACAATTTGTCTTCGAGTTGTACTTGAGAGCACTTCCTTATAAATTTTTCTAGCTACTGATCTTTCTTTACACACCAAGATGAACTTGCTATTTTGAGTCTTTCTCTGGACTGGGGGAACTGAGCTGTTATTTGTTGTCACTGTTACAGGATGAGCAGAGTGCAGTGTCCATGTTGAAGAAACACCAGATTTTGGAACAGGCAGTGGAGGACTATGCTGAGACTGTGCACCAGCTTTCAAAGACCAGCAGAACTTTGGTGGCAGATAATCACCCAGAAAGGTATTAACTCTTGTGTTTAATGGGATCGTGGTTTCTTGCAGTCGTTCAGTTGCTTCACAGGCTGGTTCTGACACACAAAGACCAGTAAGAAGCTCGGAAGAGCCTATGGGGCAAGCTGAGGTCAGCCTCATTCAGCTTGATATGCATGTTGGACCATCCTCTTTAGGCCAGGGACAAGATCTTAGGAGAACCAGATGCTGAGTGGAGTTTTCTGTCCTGAAAAGGGTCAGTTTGTGCAGCTGCTGCATTTTGGATACTACTGGGCACCTTTGTTAACTAGCTGGTGTACGCTGTATATAGGCTAGCAGCATCAGGCTTGCCAGCTCCATTGAACCTCACAGGGGTACAGCAGTCCTGAGAGACAAGAAGCCATATGCAGCCTACTTCATGTCAGCCAGCTTCACATCCAGACCATAGATTTAGCCATTTATTCTTCCTTCTCTTAGAGGAGTGGTTCCCAAGATCTGTCTCTTTTCTTTAAAGTTCCAGTAGAATAGGATCTTTTAATCTGAAATTTTAAATGTAGGCACACTAATATCTTCTTACTGGTTGATTTATGTTAACTTTCCTAAGTAGCTTTCCCAGTGAGAGTACTCAGGAAGCTTAAGAGCTCTTTTGCTGTGAGAGCTGCAGCTAAGCAAACTGAATTCTCCAATGGCTTTGACTTCAAGGCTATTGTGACTATGAGGTTGACTTGTTTGACTGTTATGCCTTGGCTGAGGATAGCAATATCATAAGAAAGTTGCTCTCCTCCTCTGGTAGAAGGTTGCATGTTACTTAACGCAAAAGCACTCTCTTGTGGTCATTGTAATTTCTGATGAGAATGGATTTCTTGGCTCCTGACTGAGTCCTGGAATAAAATAATCTTTACATGGCAGAGGGAAGGCAATGGGAAAGGTTTATATGGCTCAGAGGAAAAATAAGCAAAAGATATAGCAAGTAGACAAATTAATCGCTTCTGGAGATACTAAGCGTTAGGACTCAGCCCTATAAGAAACCTACCAATGCTTCTGAACTTTGAAGCAGAATTTAAATGCAAATAACCACTACTTGCCTCAGCAGTTTAGATCCTGCCTCTCTTCACGGGAAAGACTCTGGTGTGATCTGTTGTCAAACAGAGAGTTTGGTTTGCAGCTTCATTTTCTCACTTTCCAGCTTGTGCAGTCAGTTGTGGCAGCAAAGGATTGGTCCCAGGGTGTTTGAGACAGATTCCTGTACCAGCAGGCGTACTCATGCTGTGGATTAAATATCCTACTGGTGATTTTTGTTCCCTACATTTTTTTTTTCCTCTTTACTTTTATTATTTGTAAAAGACAGCGAGGGCTCAAAGCTCTTTGTTTTTCCAGCGAGCGCATCAGCATGCGCCAGTCCAAGGTGGATAAGCTGTATGCAGGCCTGAAGGATCTAGCCGAAGAGAGAAGGGGCAAGCTGGATGAAAGACACAGGCTCTTCCAGCTGAACCGTGAGGTGGACGACTTGGAGCAGTGGATTGCTGAGAGAGAGGTGGTGGCAGGATCTCATGAGCTAGGCCAGGATTATGAACATGTAACGGTAAGTTCCTTGGATATGGTGCCAGGCTGACGTACCTCTCCTGGGTGCTGCACAGACATTAGCACGTGGTTAATATGAGATATGCTGCCTTGCAGAGTTTTCTTGGATGGCTTTGTAACTGTGTCGTTGCCTGTTTCTTTGTGTTTCAGATGCTGCAGGAGCGATTCCGAGAATTTGCCCGAGACACTGGAAACATTGGCCAGGAGCGCGTCGACACCGTTAACCACATGGCCGACGAGCTCATCAACTCGGGCCACTCCGACGCTGCCACCATCGCGGAGTGGAAGGACGGTCTGAACGAGGCCTGGGCCGACCTCCTGGAGCTCATTGACACCAGAACACAGATTCTGGCAGCCTCTTATGAACTGCACAAGTTTTACCATGATGCCAAGGAAATCTTAGGACGTATTCAAGACAAACATAAGAAACTGCCTGAGGAGCTTGGTAGAGACCAGAACACAGTGGAAACACTACAGAGAATGCACACAACATTCGAGCATGATATCCAGGCCCTCGGCACCCAGGTGTGTAGCAAACCCCGACAAAGGCAAGCAGTGCTGTGTGTGGATGTAGGAGTCTGTTGCAGAGCTTCTGCTGCTCTTGCCTCCCCTGTGGCTGGAAGGTAGAGTGCTGCCAGTGGCTTTTCCAAGCATATTCCTGCAGGAATAACTTCATATGGACCGTTTTCTTAACCTGTTTTTCTGCTTCTCTGTCATTGTATAGGTCCATTAGTTTCCCTAATACAGATTTCTAGAAATTTTCTAGGTTTCTTCTCCACACAGATAATTGTCTGTTGAACATAATCCCATCTCCTGGCCTTGGCTGAAGAAGAAATCAGAAAGGCAGAGGACTTCATATTGATTTGTGATAAAGCAGAAGGCTGTGATGTCTCCCGGCAGTCTTAGGCTGTGCCCTTGCAGCGTTCCTGCTGTGTGGTCAGGAACAGAGATGAATGGAGAGGCATGAGGGTAACGCAGTCTGGCCCTCAGAGGACCTTTTCCTAACTGCCTCAGGCAGTAGTGCTAGGAATATGCTGTGTGGCTAAGATGGCTGGAAAATAGCTTACATGCAAAGAGAAAGATTTATTTGACTTAATGTAGTTTCTCTTTAAGCGGCATCTGAAAGACATTGAACAGATATTAAATCTGTCAAGAATTTTTAGAATAGAGCAGAGCTAGCAAGGAATATGGCTTTCAGATTTTTCTCATTGTAACATAGTTCTGGAGCAAAGTTGATACTAAACATGCTGAGTCACCTTAGATTTGGCTGCTCCCTATGCCACATGGTCCGTGCTGTGAACGTGAGACACGTGGGGCTAACCTGTCCCATGGGAGAACAGCTATTCCAAATGATACTTGGGGCACAGGGGCAAAAGTCAAGGATTCTTAGGCTGGTAAAAAAAGTTCTCCCGACAGGCAGGCTTTTAAAATTTCTTTTTTCTACTGTCTGAGAGGCAAAGGAAATAAGGAAATCTGTGAATTTTTGTAGAGTCTTTCTGATTTCAATACAAATTTGGCCTTTCCAACTTAAATATGACTCTTTTTTATGATGATGCCTAGCAGCAGTCTGAAGAGATTTCAACTGCATAGGCCAGGCTAAGATTTTTAGAAGCAGCCAAGTTTGATCTGATTCTGATTCTTCTGAGGCCAAGGATTGTTGAATGGAAGATAGAGAGGACAGTGCTCCAGCTGTCAGCACACACGCAGCACCTGGGGGACTCTAACCCAAAAGACATTATTTGGCTGCCAAAATGAGAACTTTAAAAGGGAAGAAGTTGCTCAAGGAACGTAGGTGTTTTGATTGCTCACATTTATCCCAGTAGGCCAGAACAGATTGCCTTTATGGCCAAGTTGCCTGCCAGGTCTGGAGTTTGTTGCAGTTTACATAGTTGCTTACAATAGAGGAAAGGGGTCTTAACAACCGTTTGATGTGGGAGTGGTTTGTTTCCAACAGCTGTAGATTAGGTGCATAAAATGGGAGACATTTCCAAAACACCAATCCTAATCTCTCAAAAAAAGTTTAGTGATTATAATCAAGACCTAAATGAAAGAACACATAGTCATAGTGTAGAATTAGGGCTAAGCAGCTGGGTTAGGTTTGGGGTGAAACAGAGAAGTGCCAGGATGGAGCAGCATGAGAATGGCGTGATTCCTGTGCTTGTAGCTCAAACACTGTGTTTAATTTGGTATTGAGACTTTTTCATGTTTGTTTTTGACAATGAGGTAGGGCCAATAGAGCTAATAGAATGATTCCTGGCTTGAAAAATACATGAAATGCATTTGATTTCCCAAGAGCGTTAAGAGGTTTTTAATAGCAGAATGATCTTGAATTTCCGAATTCTCTACTACTTGAAGTAATTATCTATATTTTTGAAAAATCATCTCTGTGCCAGTGGTGTTAATGTAGGAGCTGTTTGATGGCATCCTGACACTTGTGTGTGAGGAGAGAAATTTGATGATCAAAATGGTCCCCCTTTGCCCTGAAATTTAGCAGTCGCTTTGTATTGGCACGCAGTTCTACACCAGGGTTCGGCAGTGGCAAATCTGAGTGTTTTTTTTTGAGGCCTGTTGACCCAACAGTCTTCTCCAAAAAACATTCTGGCTTAATAGCAGAACAGTATCCACAGACTAAATATATTTGTAGTGACTTCAGATGGTGAGTTAGCAGCTAAAATGTTCTCACATCTGTAGCTCAAAAGTATCCAAATTCTAACGTATCTCTCTGTCATAAAAACCCACCAGGTGAGACAGCTGCAGGAAGATGCTGCACGCCTGCAGGCAGCCTATGCTGGAGACAAAGCTGATGATATCCAGAAGAGGGAAAATGAGGTCTTGGAAGCGTGGAAGGCGCTGCTGGATGCCTGCGAGGGCCGCAGGGTGAGACTCGTGGACACGGGAGACAAGTTCCGCTTCTTCAGCATGGTTCGGGACCTCATGCTTTGGATGGAGGATGTTATCCGCCAGATAGAAGCCCAAGAGAAGCCAAGGTAACGTGAAGTCTTGCTTCTAAATTGGATGATAGTCAGTTGAGCCATATTTGTAAAATTCAGTCTTATTGAGCTGCAGGTTCGAAGAGAGGCTGGCAAAATGCTTGTGTATGTGGTTGCCTAGCAGAGACCTTGCTCTGCTGAATTACTGCATTGTAGAATTTCCGTCAAGGAGACAAGTCCTGTGCATTTGCTTATTTGACCTCTTCTTTGGACCAAATGGCACCATTCTTAAAGAAAGGCTTCTAGCAGTCTTGCTTCCTGGCCTATAAAGACAGTTTATGTATTAAATTCAGCATCATACAGCTCTGGGTTAGACTAAAAATGTAACAGCTCTTATGTCTGGAATCATGTTTCTGAACTATGGTTCTCCCATTTCAGGGATGTTTCATCTGTTGAACTACTGATGAACAATCACCAGGGTATCAAAGCAGAGATTGATGCCAGAAACGACAGCTTTACTACCTGCATTGAGCTTGGCAAATCTCTTCTGGCAAGGAAACACTATGCATCAGAAGAGGTAAGTATGCTTACTGACTGGATAACAACTGCAGTGCACCTGGGCTGTAGGATTTTTTTTTTTTTCTAGCAAGGGAAGGTTGCGTTGAGTAATCTACTGGCTAATAAGCTGCTCATTTAGAAAGACGTGTCACTTTAGGGACTGTTATGTTGATTTGCTGTTGTGAAATTGGTGGATAATTTAACTATGTTCACCAAGTAGTTCACATTGTGGGCAGCAGAGATGTGACACTGAGATTTAAAGTATGTTTCTCAGTCCACAAAACACAAAAGAAGCAGTTGTATTAGTTCTGCAGAGAGGAAGCACTGGGATGTATAGATGTGTTTGAAAAGGTGGTGACTTTGAGCAAAGGGGGAGGAAAATCATGAGGCAGCCTGAATTTTGTAGAGGGCGGCTGGAGTGCTATGGAGCAGCCTGCATGGGGCAGGAGCAGCAGTTTTGCCTTTCTGTAAGTGCAGAACATATGAAGAGAAAATGTATCCTACTGCTGAAGGCCTTGGTTTATTTTGTGATCCGTCTAGGCCCAAAGACAGAGGCTCAGCCCTGTTTCCTTCTTACCTTCCTTTGGTGGAGAGAGAACAGGCAGAGTCCGTTAGGATATTGTCTTAAGATACTGTCTTAAGATACACGGAATAAACTGGGACTTCTGGTGGCATATCAGTGGTGTTAGCACAGGTAGCTGCAGGCTTGTAGGAACAATCATGGGCAGAGAATTGTGAATTATCTTCTAAACAAAGAGTGGAAGTTATAATACATATTGCATCAGTTAGATTTGTGTGGCAAAATTGAATCCTGTCCAGCATCCTCTTTTTATCAAATAATGTTGGTGCTGCAGTTCTTAACAAAGACTTTATGCTTATGCAAATGTGATATTTTAAAGCAAATGTCATTTATCTGCACTTTGCAAGGAAAGCAGCTGTATTCATATTTAAGTTACTTCCTGCAATCTTGCACAATGTGTCCTGTCAGTAAATGCCATGGTAAGAGCTTACGTGGTGCGGAGGGGCGATGGGCTGCCTGATGCTTACATAACAGTCCTGCATTCTCCTCTTAAATCCAGATCAAGGAAAAGCTGCTGCAGTTGACAGAGAAAAGGAAAGAAATGATTGACAAATGGGAAGACAGATGGGAGTGGCTAAGACTGAGTAAGGATGTCTTTGCATTTCTCTTGGCAGGGGCACATCTGACTGCCTCTTCACTGTACCTTCATGACCACTGGAAAAGTCTACAGCAGTTTACGTTTAGTATTAACATTGCTTGAAAATGTGTTTGCACTGTACTGACTGTAAAATTCATGTCTACTAGTTGTAAAATGATGGACTAGTAATGTGAAAAAAACTACACCAAATGCCTTATTCTACATGATGAGAATTCAAAAGAGTTTCTGTTCATTTCTCTGAGACAAGACTTGGAGCTGAGCTGGGTGAAGTGGATGGGCAGCGTTGGGCAGGTGTCACATTCCAACTCTGTTCCTACAGAGCATAGAGTAACAAAAAATACAGAGAAGTACCACCCTGTTATCTGTTGGCATGTACCATTCCTGTACTATCTAGGAGGCCAGAAGGTTGATAACATAGTTAACTGCCAAAAAAAGAAAAACCTTTAAAACACTGCAACCTTCTTGGAGTCTCACACCAGAAGGGAATTCCCAGTTCTGTCTAACAAGGTGTTAGATACAGCCAGGGTCATGTTCAGCAGCATCCTTGTAACTCTAGTTAAGGACTGAAGCTGACTGAAGTCAGTTGTGGGTGTTTAATTGGATTCCTGAGCTTACAACAGCTTTTGACAGTGCAGTAGCTGAAAAAATATAATTTTCTTCCCTCAGCTGTGTTTAAGCAAACTCAGAAGATGCCTGATGGCACGCTGTCCTTCTCGGTATTAGTGATGCTGATGTCTGTGTATTCTTTGCATAGTTTTGGAGGTGCATCAGTTTTCAAGAGATGCTAGTGTGGCTGAGGCCTGGCTGCTGGGACAGGAACCCTACCTCTCCAGTCGTGAGATAGGTCAAAGTGTTGATGAAGTGGAGAAGTTAATTAAGCGGCACGAAGCCTTTGAGAAATCTGCAGCTACCTGGGATGAGAGATTTGCAGCGCTGGAAAGACTGACCACGGTGAGTGCTGTGAGCAAAAAGAAACCCTTTCCTGGCCATCCCCCTTGATTTTGTTGCCTACGAGCTATTAATAATAACTGCCAGCACCACGAGCCTAATCTCCATTTGTTGATCCTTCAGAGCGTCAATCTGGGCCAATCACTCAAGGTCTAAAGCTTCACATTCCCAACAATATTGAAACCTTCTCAAGCTCATTTGAGCTTACAAACCAGTAGACAGTGCTCAAGTAATAAATAAACTCAGTGGCCAACAGGAGCTGTCTCAGGTCGAGAGAGCAAATTGAGGACCTGGAGTAGCCCTCTCTGCTCCAGCCCTCTGATGTACAAGTTGTACTGCAAAGAAGGAAGAGGGATTCTGCACAAAGAAGATCCAGATCCAAACACTTGGGAAGATTTGCAGTTAAAAGATGGACAGTGTGAAGAGAAGCTGGTGGGGGGAAGCTTAACAAAAATGTTTTATGTGTTTTGACTGCTCCATTTCCATTTCTCCACTCATTTCCATTCCATTCCCCTAGGAATATATGATAAGCCAAAAAATAAATCACTTTAAGCACAGCTGCAACCTTCAGTACTGTCAGTAATTAATGCTTTGGAGAACATATTACCATCTTTGCAGAATAATTTTATTTTAGACACTGTAAATTGAAATGATTTGCTTTTTCACACAAACTGATTGTCACAGCTGCAGATGAAGTCAATTGGAGTTTCTCAGCATCTTTGAAAATCAGGCTGGTTTTACTTAGATGGTTAATTTTAGCTATTCAGATGTGAAACTTTTTGTTTCTATCATCTATGTTAAGCAAGCAAACAGGAAGACATCACTTTTCAATATTTTAATAGCTTTGGATGCTTTTGTTTTGTTTGTTTTAATTCAGTAATTTAGAATAGAAATGTGGACAATGAATCCAAGACATTCCATTCCGTTAGGTGTTACAGGGTGTGATACTGTATACTGAGAATCTCATTCTCTGGAGATATTCAAGACCCGCTTGGACTCAGTCCTGTGCCATATGCTCTAGGTGACCCTGCGTGTGCAGGGGGGTTGGACTGGATGATCTCTAGAGGTTCCTTCCAACCTTAACGATTCTATGATGCCTTTGCTGGCAAATTCAGTATAACACTTTGCATAATCAATACTTTTAAAAGCTCATGCCTTCAAATTTTATTGTGATAAACTTTAATTTCAGTAATGTTTCAGAAAAACATACTGAAAAACGTACTGAATTATTTTCCTTTTTTAGAAAAAATCACTAAAAATAAGAGAGGGGGAGGATGAGTTACAGTTCTTTAACATGCACAAAAATGTTGCATTTCCCAGCTGGAGCTACTGGAAGTACGTCGGCAGCAAGAGGAGGAGGAGCGGAAGAGGCAGCCCCCGACGCCGGAGCCGAGCCTGAAGGCAGCGGAGGACACAGACTCCCAGGAGCAGTGGTGAGCGCGCCACGGGGCAGCCGGTGTCCTGCCACACGGGGCTGCAGGCAGAGCCCTCGGCGTGAAGCTCGTTCAGAGGCAGGCTCTGGAGGCTGCATCTTTTGCCGTGGGAGCCTTTCTGGAAGACTCTGTGGGTGTCGCGTCCCAATCGTAGTTGATGGGACAGGACCTTTCACACAGGTCTGAGTTCACTGCCAAGTTTCATGCTTCAACTTTTCGTTACGGTGCAGTGTTATTGCTGCTGAGATTCGCCTGGCCCTACAGTAAGAATGCTGTCTTTACAGCTGGGTGTGCTGTGAGTTAAAATATCTGAAAAAATCTTAGATTGCCCTGAGCAATGAAAATCTGTTACAGATGTGCTTTAAGCAACATGCATAGAATGTTAGCATTTATAAAATTATTTATGTGATAGGAGAAGAGTAACTGTTGTAAAAGTTCTGTCTTGATCTCACTTAGCATTGGGTTTGTTCAGTTGGACTTTTCTTCATTGCAAACAGAAATCCGATAAAGGCAATACTTTATAGCAGTGTCAACAGAAGACTCAAAAGTCTTTTAAGAAGTCTTTTAAGAACTTTGATTTCTGAGGTGTGCAAAATTCAGTAGGAAAATCTCATTTGGGAGTGAAGGAGATGGGGGGGGGGGTACCTTGCAAGAATTTATTATAATTTCTTTACTTTTTCATCTCTCCCAACAGGGATGGGACAAAAGGAGAACAGGTTTCCCAAAATGGTTTGCCATCAGACCAGGAATCTCCACGGGTTAGTTACCGCTCCCAAACCTACCAAAACTACAAAAACTTTATTAGCAGACGGACAGCCAATGACCGATCCTAGTCTGGACTGTGACATTACAGAATCATTTGCAACTAAAGACATCTTTGTTCAGTATGGTTTACTGGTACTGGCTTAATCTTTTGCTTTCAGATTTCCCTGCTGCTTTTCTCTTCCTTCCCATCAGTTGACTTTTATTTAATTAGTAGCCCTTATTTGAATCTACCCACGGACCCTCAGTTGCTTTAAGGTGACACATTTATTTCATGTTATTTACTGTGAGTTTTTCATGTCGCTAATAGTGTTAAGATTTTCCAGCTAAACCGTCCTTTATATGAGTAATTGAGATTTAATGAGATTACATCCTAATGAAGAAGAGCACTAGAATCTGACAGGTATGACGCATCGAGTTATACTAACAGGTTTCAGCACGGCAACATTATTAAATCAGCTGCATTAGCAAGCGAGTTATGTGCAAGGCCAAGGATAATACATGCAAGGGAGCTCGGCAGGAAAGGCTCTGCGGGAGGGGAGAGTTACAATTTTGAAAAAACAAAAGCCTTAAGGTTAGTTGTATAACATTCCATGCAGAATGGACTCATGGACAGCGGATAAAAATAAACATGAAGTAAAACATTAAAAATCAGCAACTAGATTTGTCTTGAAATCGAGGCAACGAAGAGTTGCAGTCTTGCTGCATAGCTGTTTTTGGGGCCCCATTTTTCCTTGGTCTTGTCTAATTTACACGACAGTGATTCCACTGACTGGCACTGGCGATGTAGGGGGATAAACGAGAATAGGGTGTGGGCCCTCATGGAGAAGTTGTGATGCTTTTCTTTAAAAACAAAATAAAACACATTGGTCTGAAGTCCTAGCTCTTTATTTATATAGATGTAGGCTGAATCATCTGTGCCTTATTCATTCCTTCTTGCTAGGGGATGTCCCAGTGCAGTCTGTGTGCATGCCAATAATCCTAAATGTGCAGCCATAAAAATACCAGTAAATATGTACATATATATTTAAAACAAAGTGGTTGAAAAATGGTTTGTCTCTCCATTACCTTCCTGAAAAGCCTACTTGTTTCAGTTAAAACTTAGGGGGATGAGAAAAACAGTCTTCTTTCTTATGTTTCTAGAATTCAGTCTCTGAGATCATAGAAAACTGCAGGAAGGGCTTCTGACAGACTCAGCTTAGTGGATCCTAAGAGCTCTTACCATTATTGCAGAGGAAGTGCTGGTCCCTGCCTACAACTCTGGGGAGAAATGCTCTTCTAGCAGAAAGTTGACTTTCAAGTAGCCCATCCCAGTTATGTTTGGGTCTGCACATGGCTCTGTCAATGTGTAGGATGTTGAGTAGTTTTGTGTTTTACTTTCTTTAAATAAAGCATTTCAGTTCAGCTTTAATATTAAATGATTAAAAGAGCTGACCGTTGTACCTTCTCATGTTTATGAAATTGTGTGTAGTGATGGCAAGGAATGTGAGGTGGCCTGCAGGGCATCTCAGGTCATCATCATCATATTGGCTACCACAGCTTTATTCATCACGTTTGCTTCATTTTTTATTTCATTACCATGATACATGCTCATTTTCGTGTTAATCTTCACCATCTTCACTTCAGTCTTTTCATTAGAGCTTTTTAGCCCACAGTTTATTGAACCTTTTGTTGCAAAGCATCAGTTGTGCACAGATGTACCATTTCTGGGTTGAGGAGAGGAATATGCCACCGTTGGTTAGAATGTAGATTTCTGAAGACTAGCTGAGCAGCATGATCAAATTGGTCTGTATTGGCTATGTATGTAAAGTGAGAAAAGTGATTGAAAAGATTTGCTTCAGTTATCGTGCTTTTACTATAACTTGTCTTGCCACTTCATGATGCTTTTTTTTTCTTTTGTCAGGAAAACAACATATAGCTTCATAATGCTTTTAAATTTCTCTGTAAAATTCTGCAAATGATCTGGTGACTACCTACACCAGTGTTGGGTCTCAGTGCCTTTGAATATGACGATTGTCAAAGCAATATAGCTGTAGCTTTAGACTTCACAATCTGGGAAGCCTTCAGATGTATTTTGGCTAAAGAATAATATGTAAAAGAAATTTATATAGATATACTTTTTAATTTTTACTAGTAGACATGTATAAAAATTCTGCTTTTATGATTAGAAAAGTGAATGCAGCCCATTATTTCAGGCTCTAGAATTTTAAGTACAGGCTATGGTTCTGGCTTAACCTATTACGATGGTGCTTATGCCAGAACAATATGTAGACATTTATTTGCATTTGAAAAAGGCACATATGTCTCTATTATTTAAGTTGTGGGGCAGAGACTTAAGTTGATGAACTGAATATAATGTTGCTTCAAGCACTATGAAAATCCAAGGGATGTTTCCAGTGGTTGTCACCAGCTGTCTTGTTGCATGTTATAGCCCTGATTTAAATACCTCAAGATAGTCTCTAGCCACTAAAGCACTTGCAACTAATCTCTCAGTCACAATTAAGAGAAGTGTATTCATGTACATGATAACTGTTTTGTTGTAACCGTGCAGTTTGCTATTAATGTTCGTCTTCTGTTGTGTTGTCTCCGCATGCCCAACGCATGCTTCCATTAAAGTTTATTTAGCTCTTGTTTTTCTCTATTTTCATGACACATTCTTTGCATACTTGTTTACAATTCAGATTTATTTTGCTTATTTTCTGTTAACTGTAGATAACATGAAAAGGAAATAAACCATTAAAGAGCTTCCAAAAAGGTTTTCATAGCTCTTTTGCAATCAGTAGCATTTTAAGTAAGGGTTATGGGTCGGACTGTGATTAAAATTGGCAGTTATCATGTAAAACCACAGGGTTGCAGATTGCAGGGCTGACTTACATTTCTATTTCCCATAAAAATATGTTAACTAGCTGTGCAGTGGCTGTTTGGAAACTTGCCTGTTTTACTTTGGATTGTTGGTTATGGTATCTCAAAATCTGTAATATTTTCACCTTTTCCTGTGTGTTAGTACAGAAAACATGTTCCTTTCAGCATTTGTTTAGCTAATGAGCAGTTCTGGGCAGTTCACAGATAAAGTAGTTGCTGTTAGTTACTGTGGTCTGTGGCACATGCAGGCTATGTGCATCTCCAGTAGTTCGTTACTGCTGTTCACAAAGGTGTTAGGAACGTGGCTGAGGTTCAGTAGTTAGTCAGTCACTGGACAAAAGACTATGGCAAAGGGCTCTCCTCTTTCCTGACCACGCAGCGTTGGCTGCCAGTGACCAGCACCTGCCGATGACCAATTAACTGAGCATTCCTTGCTGGATCGCTGTTCGTTTCTTTCACTACCTATGTTGCAGTAGCTGTGCTGGCCGTGGTTGGATGGTGCCAGCTTCTTCTGTTTATTCCTCCCCACCTCCCACCATAACATGTTGCTTTATTTTGACATGTATATAGAAAGAGTGGCTTACATTTACCCTAATTTTGAGGAAGCTGTGCCATTGATTTTGGCTATAGTTGGACAACACTAGATCTAAGGTCTATAGTGCAGGGTAGCTGTTCTCATTTTATTCTTCTGATAAGCTAGGCTACATGTTGTTAGGGACAGAGTACAATAGATAAAATATGTCTGAAATGGAATGTGAGCTGTGATTCTTCCCCTGTTTTAGTGGTGTAGTGTCTACTCTGGAGGTGCAGGTTGCTTAAAGGCAGTTAACCAACCCTTCCCATATTCGTAGCAAGTTGACACTTAGATCAGTCTATGTCGATGCATGAGGTACGAAGGTGTGAGGTAAAATAATGTGTATCTATCTGGCAGGTATAAGAAGTTCTAGCAAATGGTGGCAAAATTTAGTTTGTTGCATAATAATTTGGCTGCTTCTGAACTGTCCGGGCCATGTGCAGAAGTGGGGATGTCTAATTATTGTGCCATTTACAAATACCTGCTTGTCTGCATAAAACAGGCCAGAATGTTTGTAATCTACTAGAGCATTAGCAGCACTAAGCTTTAGTAACTTGCTAATAATCATAATAATACACACTGGTTGGGTAACTCCTGAGCTGCTACCAATGGCTCTACATGTCAAAGTCATGGTACAGGAAAAAAAAAAAAAAAAAAAAAAAAACTGGGACCAAGCTGCATTTCCAAAGTTTATAGCCATTAGGATTCCAATTTAAATGATTTTTGGATGAATGGCTCCTGAAGACGACGACAGCTTGACCAGTGAGAGCTGCTGGAAACATGGCTGCTCTCTAGGCTATCTCGATCACAGTGCGCCAGGCAACGCGATCAACAAAGCAAGTGATGGGCAAGGCCTTGGTTCTGTCTTTGTTTGGGGGTAAATAGCTGTGTGACGTTGTGTGACTGTGGTGGTTTTCAGTTCCTTTAACACACATCCAATCCACCTAATAATGCCAGCCTGGAAAAGACCTTGATGAATTGACCCGTGACCTCATTCCCCTCTCTTTAAGATCCGATATCCTAACTGGGATGGTGGAGATGAAATGCATGGTGTAATCTTTCTAATTTCTGCATGTTTTGATTTTGTTGTGTCACTAGGGGAATGGGGAAAGCAGGAAAGGAGCTTTTACAGAAACAAACTGTGCAAATCTCTGTAAATGCTCCTGGGCGATTTTGACATATTTTTTCTACTGACTGGTAGCTAATACTTTTCTATAGACATTTCGTAGAACAGTAATGTCATAAACATATTTAAGGTGGCTGATGTGTATAACTTCCACTGTTCCTCTTAGCTTTGCAGAAAGTGTGATTGTTACTGTTCTAAACATCAGAGCGCTTAGCAACAGAATTGAATGCTCTCATTTTAGGAACAACCATGTATAAAAATATGAATTGACTAGCAGAACAAAGCACAGTAAAATTCACACTGATGTTTAGTTGTTCTTATTTTCCTGACTCTCCACCTATAAAATCGGTACTAATCCATTCATACCTTCTAATTTCCTTGGCCTCATGTGTCTCCATGGAGTGTAAGAAAGATCTTACTGGCCTATGTGATTTTCCAGGCAAAGTTTATACACAGCCACGTTGTGCAGGGGAACAGGTGAAGTGTAAGATATCTCCGTGTTGCAAGACTTCTAGCTTAACATTTTTCCCCGCTGTTCCTAGATGGCAGAAACTGTGGAAACAAATGAAATGGTCAATGGAGCTGCAGAACAGAGGACAAGTTCAAAAGAGTCCAGCCCTGTGCCCTCTCCAACGGCAGACCGCAAAGCCAAGACTGCCATTCAGGCCCAGACTGCTGCCACGCTACCAGCCAAAACACAGGAGATCCCTTCAGCTCAGATGGAGGGCTTCTTGCACCGTAAGCATGAGTGGGAGACACACAGCAAGAAAGCCTCAAGCAGGTAAGAAGCAATGCTCCATGCAGGTCATTGCATTTTGTCATCAGCTTCTCACAGCTTCTAAAGACCTGTCAAGCTCGTGATTCTCTTGTTCTATGAACTGTAGCAAATGGTTGAGTAAAGCTCTTTGATGAAGTTGAAAGCTAAATACACACAGCAGAAGCAGCAGTACTAGTAGCCATATTTGCAAGATGGAAACTGAGGCACAAGCATTTCACGTGATCAGTTTGTGGCAGCAATGAGATTTGATGCCAAATCTCTCAAGTTTTACATTGCCACAAGAAAAGAAAAATGCGTAGGTTTGAGAATAGAAATGCCCATATTCTTCTGACGTCTTGTGTTTGCACATCAACACTTTCCACCTACACTCTAATCTGTTCAGAAGAGAAAAGCGGGTGAAGATGATTTTGTGCTGTACTTGATTTGAGGACCCAATCCTGCAGGAAAGTCTTAGGCCGAAAGTTCTGTCTGCTCTGAAAAATCAGGCTGTGGTCCTTCATGAACAGGAAGCGCTCATGAAGCCACCTACACGCCTTGGCTGAAAAGGCAAGTGTCAGCTAGATAAGCAGGGAGCTGCACTAACACCTGAGGAATTTGGTGGCCACTGAGGTACCCGCTGGAGCTGGGCGGTAGGAGTGCTGAGCATGATGATACCAGCGGGACTCTTCTGCAGCTACAGAACTCTGGGGCAGCGACCCAGCAGCAGCCAGCCCTACTAGTATCTAGGGCATTCTTTCTGGCAAGTGCTGTTCCTCGTGGCTCTGTCAGGGAATAGGCTAGCAGATGTCACTAGGAGCATTTATGACAATAAAGGATTTCACAGGCAATCCATTTCTAATCTGGCAACACAATGCAAAATCCTACAATAAAGCATGGTCATTAAAAGGTCAAGCTGTCTCTGTCAAGTGTGTGAGCTGCCTGGACTGCCAGGCAGTACTCCCAGTGGGAAGCTGTGCTAATGTGGTGTCACAGGGCTCTGGAAATCACTGTTCCCTTTGGCTCCAAGGCCATATTTTGTCTTGCTTTTATGAGTGGGCTGCAGTTTGCGGGAGAGTTAATGCTGTATTCATATCTTAAGAATGCACCAGTCTCCATTATTTTCCATAAATCGCTGTGTTTAATTTATGCTGTTCTGCAAGTAAGAGCATTAGACTCACACATACTCCTCTTGTTTTCCATGTCTTGAAGATCATGGCATAATGTCTATTGTGTCATAAACAACCAAGAGATGGGCTTCTACAAGGACTCAAAAGCTGCTGCCTCTGGCATTCCCTACCACAACGAGATTCCTGTCAGCTTGAAAGAAGCAGTTTGTGAAGTAGCAGTCGATTATAAAAAGAAAAAGCATGTGTTCAAGCTAAGGTAAGCCTCGTGAAACATCCTGCCATTAGTAAAAGTTTCTGGTGGGTATTTTCACTCCCTCACAGCTGTGTAAATTCATGGGCAGGATCCAGTCCAGCAACTAATCAAACAAATTAGCTGCAGTATCTGCTTTTCTAAACAGGGTCTTCCCAGCAGTGAAACATGGCACATTTATTAGATATAGCAATCACAACACAGAATTAAAATAATCAGTGTACTGGAACAAGACTAGAAGCATATGCCTAAAATTAGAAGCCTGTGTGTAAAAATGCTGAGCTTACCAGCAGCTCCCACAGAAATTAACTGAAAAGAATTGAATGCTCCTGGCTCTGCTCTTTTAAAAATCAAACCTCTTGTTTAATTGTTTCTCCATGGACTTTGGAGACTACTAACAACATCTATCACGTGTTCAGGTCTAGAACATGTAGTTACAGAGCGTTTCATTGTGGAGTGTATGAAGCACTTGTTGTTCAAAGGTCAAAAAAAAAAAAACCAAAGACGGGGAAGGGTGAGCGGGAGGGCAGGTTCCTTCCAGGATTTTGTGTTTGTTTTCCTGCTCTATCTTTTAGTGCCAGCGATTACAAAGTATTTCATTACTGCACAGCTTCTAGGTGCCTCTGTCAAAAGAGATGCTCTAATCTGATAAACTAAGGTGTTTCAAGATTCTTTGCTTTTTGTAAGTTGCTTTTGATACAAGAACCCTCTAAAGAGGGCAAATGCAGGGAATGCATTTACCTTATTTGAAGACAAGTCTGCAGCTAGGTGATTCATCCTCTGTAGTATTTTAGACATTTCTGAATTGGTAATGCAAGGAGAAGCTCTTTGAAATATGAAGTTATACAGAATAATCAATTGCCCTTTCTTTCACAGTACCCAGTCCCCTGTACCAAGCCCTGAGTGACTGCGCATAGCGTATTTTCTTGTTCTCATCAGGAGAGCCCCCAGAGACAGCAGCATCTCCTCATGGCAAATCTGCCTCCCCATGCTGAGGAAAGGTGTGCTGTTGAGAGGCTCCTTTTTGCAGAGGTAGAGGTCTCTACAGATCCCACATGTAGGCAAATCTCCCACAAAGAAGTCTAGTTGTTGTGAGGGTACACTGGAAGGATTTTCTTCTATTTTGTGAAATAAGAAAGCGAGGCGTAATTATATTCTTGCAACTGTCTCTCTTCATCTTCTGCATTATAATACTTCATGTCATCTCTAAACAGATGTCAAAATGCTTTCCTTTGGAGGGACAGCATGGGGAAGCCATGCCTGCAACACAACTTCTGCTGACTCTGCTTTCCACCTTGTTCAGATGCCTGTTTTGTTGTTATTTAGAATCATAGAATCACAGAATGCTTAAGGTTGGAAGGGACCTCTAGAGGTCATCTAGTCCAACCCCCCAGCACACGCAGGATCAAATTTAGTCTTTTCTTACTAATTTCCATCTTCATACAAATTGTTAAATGTGTCCCAGGTAAACCCCTCTGAGTAAAATCAGCACAAAAATAAAGCAGAGGGGAGACTCTGGTCTTAGGTGCATGAAGAGGCACCTACTCATGAATAATATACAGTATCTTGAATTGTCATCACTTCAGTTACTGCAACAGGTCAGCTGCAGAATTGTGTCAGGTTTCTGCAAAAGCTGTCAAAACTCTGCACACACACACTCTGCAGCGTGTGCTGACTTACTGGAAGACAGCCACTACCATATGCAAGGATATAGAAATACACACACACACACATATATATATGTATCATAAGCAAGACTAGGATATATACTGTGTGCATGGCTGTGTCCAAATGAGGATATGCGAAACCAGAACATCAGCTGTTGATGGGATATGTTTGTTTATGTCCTGATATTATGACTTTCTCAGGGGCTTCCACGTAGTTTAACATGCAGCAGGGGAAGCAGTGTGGTTATAACGAAGCTAAATTTGCGATGCTTGTTTTCATTGCAGGTTGACTGATGGCAACGAGTACCTCTTCCAAGCCAAAGACGACGTAAGTTTGGGTTTCCCATTGTCTGAGCAATAGTTGTGCTGCTATATGATGGGAGAAACAAAACTGCTTAGATGCTAGGGGTGCATTTATTTTAGTTTCCTTGTCTTCAGTCAGGTATAAGGTATAAGTGCATAACGTGTAGGCTCAGAAGCTCCTAGTGGCACCCGCAGGAGAGCAGGGCTTTTGGGGTGCAGCCTGTGACACTCACGTCCTGCAGGTAGCTAGCAGGAGGAGGGCAGGGTGAGGAGTTCCTGCGGTGTTCCCATTAATGTCCTGCTCGTATCCATTGCCCTTCCCTAACACTGAATGGGTGAGAGAGGGAGGGAGTGTGACCTTCGTATTGTAACTGCTGTCTGCCTTCGGTGCTTCTTGAAGGAGGAGATGAACACGTGGATTCAGGCCATCACATTAGCTATCTCTTCTGATAAAATCGAAGTGTCCCCAACCACGCAGAGCACTCCAGCCTCCAGCCGTGCCCAGACCCTGCCAGCCAGCGTCACAATAACCAGCGAGTCCAGTCCTGGCAAGCGGGAGAAAGACAAAGAGAAAGACAAGGAGAAAAGATTCAGCCTGTTCGGTAAAAAGAAGTGAACTCCATCTCCACACACTGCACTTCTCTGACCGTTCCAGTGGAAATCCAGCATGCGAGCTCAGAACCAATACGTTACTCTCTGTGCCTCATGTTCCTCAATGTGATTGACATTTTTTTATTTATAGAGCGTTTTAAAATTAAAAAAAAGCCAACAAAAAAAATCTAAAGTTACAAATGTATGAGGTGCATTGGGCAGCTTCTGTAGAAGAGGAAGGACCAGGTTTTGGGGTTTGTTTTTTTGTTTTTGTTTTTTTTTGTTTTTGTTTTTTTTAAAATGAAGTTAATGTAGATTAGATCTTAATATTTAAACTGTTCCTCAATTTTGTGAGGCTGTCTTGGAAAATAACCCACACCTAGTGCTATTGGTATGCAAGGCAGCGGTGCTTTCGAATCTACTGTGCACATCAAAGATCAATGTACAAATTTTCAAAAATGTTCACTTCCATTTAAGGTTGTTATGCTGAGTCTTGGCTAGTAGAGCCTCCCATTACAATTCTAACATTATGAAAATGATAGCATATTATCTTTGCTGTAACAGAATGCAGGTATGCATTAACTTACAGGCAAACCATTTATATCCTGGCATTGGTTATTAACCCAACCTGAAGCTTTTCCGCATCAAGTAAGACAGATGGTCTACCAGATGGATTAGCAGGCTGATACAGTTTTAAATAATCTGTAATTTCGAAAAAAAAATTTTTTTTGCTGAAATACATTATATTGTATGTTTCAGATAATTCTAGTACAAAGTATAATAAGACTAGATGTATAATAAACCCTTTAAAATCATTGATAAGTGTAAAAGTGGAACTGAAGCATTTACTGGAAAAAAAAGTAATGTTACTCAAATGGTTACTTGCTTGTCAGCTGCAGCACTGTGTGTTATAATTTTGCTACATTACCTTGCTATTTGATACCTAGTGTGCATTTCTCTGTCACTGTAACTATTGTAATGAAAAATTTTCATCTTACTGCACAATCAAAAATTACATTTAATAGGAATGAACTTTCAATGACTGGGCCTGTAGTCAAGAGTAGTACTGGAACTGGCTTTCAGTTGTATTGAACTGTACCTCTAGACTTTTACCCTATCTGTTAAATATATGCTATGTCATTAAATGCTTTTAAAACTACATATGCTGGTAAGTTTCTTATTCCGTTTCTGACCATGTCAAATCATAATTTTGAAACAGGATCAAAAATAAAGTTATTTTAAAATGTCATCTCTCCTGTGCACTGAAACTGATGTGTTTTCAAATGTAATTTCATTTTTTTGCGACACTTCGTATTGAAACAATTCTGTTTTCTTCATTCCCACTTTTCTCTGCCTTCACGTTCCCTTTGCTTTCTGCCTGCACTCCCCGTCCCTGCCAACCCTCATTAAATGCCAAAGAAAACAACAGAAAGGATGAGAGGAAAGGGATGAAATCAACTTTTTAAAAAATACTTAGATGTAGCTATGTTTTGTTGAAGTAAATCACGGAGAATCAATGGAGATAAGCCTAGGGCTTAGATGATTGAACCAGTTGGCCGAATATCTTACCTGGCTGAGGTAAACCATCCAGAAGAGTTTGGAGCAAATGAGCATTACTTTGAGTAAGCTATTTCTGCCACTTGCTACCTACCCTATAGTAATTTGCTCAATTGCTTAAGTCCTTGGTAACATCAGACAGTAACTGAAGTTTATTATTGTTGTCCTGCCAGATTTCATGTCTTTTTAATTATTTTTTTATTTTTAACATCAGATCTTTTTTAAAACCTAGATCCTGAGATACAGCCATCGTGAGATGTGGCAGACATCTAAGGCAGCTGGGGTGTTAAGTTCCTGCAGTGGGTTCAAAGCTCAGCTCCGAGCTAACATCTTTTCATAGCGTTCCTGGAAGTTGGGTGCCATTCAGGGAATCGTCTAAAGGAACAGCTCCAGGAAGCCCTAATAGGAACTAGAAGAGAAGCTTCTAAATCAGTGAAATAGGTGCCTATTTGAAAAATTGCTATACTTATTAAAATATATTCAAACATAGTTTTGGATGGAAGATAGATGCTGTGTAACTTGAAGTGTTTCCTGAACCCATGACCAATACCATGTCTTTATTCCTTTCAAGTGTATTACGTTCTCCAGGTTTTGTTGTTCTCTGAAGTTTTGGGTTATTAAAAAAATGAACATTTAAGCTCATGAGATTTTGCTCCTGTAGTGTTGCACTGTCCTAGTCTAATTATTAGTAAAACATGGGAAGGGGGTGGCACCACCAATCTGGTAAATTTTAATGCAGTATAAAAAGCCAAGGTTTCATGCTGATGAGAATAAGAAGCATTCTTCTTAGGTGATGATAATACAGCAGGAAGTCAATGGTTTACTACATTCGTGGCTTCCCTGAGGCTGTTACTCTGAGTGTTTCCACACAGCTGTCCTGACTACATTTCACGTGACAGAACAGTATTTTTCTTGTTTGTCTTGCCTCTTATTGCCAGTTGTTCCTGAAAGCTGCTTGAACAAAAGTCCTTTCAGCTTAGGAAGTGCTTGGAAGTTGCTGAGGAACAAGAGTGTGTTTTAACAAGCAATGCCCGGTCTCCCTGTCAGCCCACACGGGGTGTCCCTGCACGGCGCCCTTTCCCCACACAGCAAATTGGTGGGACTGGCAGGGAGATGGGCCACAGAGGAAGGGTCTCCCCTGCCAGGGCCCATTAGTCAGAAAAGACAAATTTTCATCTTTTAAAGCTTTTTCAGGAAGGTTCCCCACAGATGCTGTGGCCATTGCCCAGGAGAGGCCCCATTGTCTCCTTGACCAGCTAGTTTCAGAAAGGGAGGCTGTTTTGAACGGAGGAGGCAACACTGTTTCTCTCTTGGACTATGTGAACGGACTGTTGGAAAATCCTGGAGGAAGAAGACAAGACAGTAAGTACAGACGATGGAAATCGGGGCAGGTTGCCACTGTCACCAGTGGAGCTGTCACAGTGGCATAAGTCAGAAGGCAACGTAGTCACCTCCAAACATGGCGAGACCTCTCGCTGGGTGAAATGACAGCCCTCCTGGGTACCACACTAAAGAGAGGGGTTGGGGGTTTCCTAACACTGCATGGCAGATTCCTTGGCTAGTACATTTGTAAGATACCTCATTTTTAAGTCACTTAGGATTCTTCTGGAGGATGCATTAAAAAAGCAGCTATCACAGCTTTAAAAGGGAGAAACCATCATTTTCTAGTCAGGATAGTTTCTCCTTTTTTTTCTCTCTTGTTTAAAGCCTCAGATCGGATTCTAAGCTGAGCTTCAGTACACCTGGGCTGCTTTTTCCCTATCCTGACAAATTGAACTAAGTAGAACAAGAAAAAAGAAAGCCCAAAACACTCATTAACCGTGGGAATTAAGCATACGTTGGATGGAAGGAGCTTCTTTTAGGTTGATGAAAATCTCTTAATCCACCCATTATGCATAGAGAATCTGTTCTTTTGAAGCGATCCTTTCTGTATGAGGAAGATTAATGGTAGAGAAAGGCTTTTCTAACTCTTGGTGTCTGCTTGAGCTCTGTTCCTGTAAAACACTGTCTTGTTTTTTTCACTTGGATGCGTTTTCCTTATCACATTTATGATTGATGACTATACAAAGACTGGACTTCAAATATAGAAGACCTTTAGGCCTTATTACTCTTGTAAGAAACAGTCTTCAGGTATAATAAGATGTTGATGTTTATTTTTGAATCTTTTGATTTTCTACTTTGACCAATAGCAAGTAGCTAAGTAAATATAGTAACTTTAATCACAGAGAATTGGAACAAACTGTAGTTCCTTTCATTCCAAGAAAACCGAAGGTTCTCGGCCTCTTAGGACATCAGTCTGTGCTAAATGGCTTACACTGAGAATTGAATTTTTAGGAAAAAAAAAAAAAAGGCAGAAATCAGCCATTCTGGCTCAGCTGTAGAGCTCTACCTTGACAATTGCACTGGAAAACAGAGGCCCCATCCTGACAAACAGAGTCACTGGAGCTCTCACCACAGAAGCTTATAGGATCACTATGTTTGGGTGAGTTTGCTTTCCAGGGCCCTCGTGCCAAGAAGAAACTTTGGCTCATATCTTTTGAGGTGAAGCAGAACGTAACTCAGGGTGGAAAGCGCAGTATCCTCAGTGCAGCACATGGTAATATCAGGAGTTGATCTGTGCCCCAGCTATACACAGGCAGTCCCTAGTTTCTAAGCGAGGCAGGAATTGGGCTTCTCTAGTCTCTCTCCTTGTCTCAGGATAAACTTTGCAGGGGAAGACACCCAGACCCCTATGTCACCAGCTCCTCACACAACCAAGCAAAACAAGTTTATTTGCACACTAAGCTGATTTAGTCTTTGGGCTGAGGGAGAACATGGATATGTAAGGAATGGTAGTCTTCCTATTTTAATAACGGATGTTGGGATTAAGGCTGATGTATGTCTGGCTCCTGTCTGTTGGAGCCAGCCAGAAAGCTGGGCTGAAGATTTTAAGCATTTGACAATTGTGTTTGGATTATCCTAGATCTCACACCACCGTAATATATTGCCTGTGGTGCATTCATTTTGTTATTCATTTTACTTCTCCCCGAGTAGCCTAGGTTTGCAAGCTCATTAGTGACCTTGCCAGCAAATTCCAACCTTGATTTCATTAATCTTGGTGGCTCTCTTGTCCTACAGAGCTCTGGCAGAACTGAATTCTGCTTCTTGCTAGCACTTAGTATGTATGAACTCTACTGCTATAAATGCTAGCTTGCACATCAGTAGCTGTTGAACTATCAGGAAACATACAGCAGAGTAAGGACCCAATTTGGGCTGCTAAGGCAATCCTTCCCAACCCCAAGCAGCTCTTTTTCTGCGCAGGTAGGTTAGCGGGGAGAGCAGGGCAACAGAGAGACTTGTGATGGCAAAATAAGGAATATTTTGACTCTAGTGGATTATTACTTTTTGTTTCAAAGGATATTAAACAAGATTAAAGTCCAAATAAGGTAAGCGAGGCATGGAATGAAATCAGTGCAGTACAATAAATGTACTGGGCACAAGGGAAGTGAATAGAGAGAAATGTATTACAACATATAGGAATCTAAAAACAAAAAACAAACAAACAAACAAAAAAACAGAGAGCTCTTGCTCTTTAATTCTTGTGCCCTTTGCTGCTGTGAACTAGAATGGGGCCTGCAGTGCAGGCCGCAGCGGAGGCCGCAGCGCCCGCGCCGAGCCGCCGCTGACGCCCACGTGCCCTCCCCATACACAGGGCTGCTCTGCCATAAAACACCGGCCTACTGCACAAGTCTGGAACGAAAGGGTCTGTCTCAGAGCCACAGAATGGTTGAGGCTGGAAGGGACCTCTAGGGATCATCTAGTCCAACCCCCCTGCACACGCAGGATCACCCAGAGCACGTGGCACAGGGTGGCATCCAGGCGAGGTTTGAAGATCTCCAGAGAAGGAGACTCCACAGCCTCTCTGGGCAGCCCAGTCCAGGGCTCTGTCACCCTCACAGTCAAGAAGTTCTTCCGCACATGGGGGTGGAACTTCCTATGTTTCAAGAATTTCAAATAATAATCTTTAACTGTTGCTTGATGTGCTGTGGTGGTCATTGTGTTAGAAATGTAGAAGTTGTCTGGGGTTAATTTTGTTACTAGTCCCTTATTAATAATGCCTATATTTTATTCCCACACCTAGTGGAGAAAAAAACAAAAATCCATTTTTCAGAGTACCAGCATTATCCATCAGAGGTCACCCTATTCAGTGACAGTCTCAGCTGCAACAGCTCCAGGATCATGGTCTTCAACGTGAACTGGCTGTTTACAGGTTAGATTCTGTACATCTGAGGCTTTTAGAAATGGAGAAAAAAGATTTATGATAATTGTTCATATGAATCCCTATTCTTAAATGGCTGTTCAGCATAATGCAGCAAACAGGAGGAAAATGTACTTCAAGCATGGTCCAAAATATTTTTTTCATATTTTTTACATGTTCTTTATATTTTTGCACTAGAAATAAATTGAAAGTTTGTACAATTTCTATCAGGGCAGAGAAAGCATCTTGCCAAACCAGGTGAGCAGCATTTAAAATTCCTTGCTTTTTAATACCAGAAAAAAAAAATCCATGATAGATTGCAAGGCCATGCCAGAGCGACCACTGGCATGCTCAAATCATAATGAAACAGAGAGAGATGCTGAAAAATTGACTTTGAATTAGGCCGTGTTTATGAAATTCAAAAAGCTTTGAGGTAGTAAGCAGCTTTGTTACAAGGATCTAGAATGACAGAAGTCTGTGGTATCATTTTTGACATTTAATTCTGGTTTATTCAATGATTTCAGTAAAGCAGATGAAATTATTCTCAGAGAAGAGCTTTGCACCTACAAGTACTGCAATTTAGACCACTTTAATCAAGTGAAAGTTTGCAAAAGAGGGGGTATGTACAGCAGAATTTTATTTTACAGCAAAACAGAGGCACGCTTTCTGTGCCTTTGGTTAGGCAGCAGTGACTACCAGCAACATGAAGCAGATACCCTAATGAGCGGAATGCTCAAGTTTCTGTATTCATCAATAAGGGGGTTTCTCCACAGTTTGGCTGAAGAGCAGGACAAAGGGAGGGGAGACTGAGTGGAGCCATGAGCCGAGAAGGACAAAAAGAGCCATCTGCAAGGAGATGGGGGCCTTTACAAAGGAGGGAAATAGGGCAATTCCCCCACATTCTTCAGCAAGGGGGACAAAGGAGTTGGTGAGCTCAGGTGAGAACAGATGGCGGGAGGCCGGAGTTCGGTGTAGGCGGGCCGGGAAGGCTGTAACTTCTGAGTACCTTGGCCAATGGGGAAAAGGAGAGGGCTTCCCTTGGTCGGGAAATTAGGATAAAAGGGGGGGCTGCGTCCCCCAGCAATTTGAGAGACCCCACAGGGATATGCCTGGTGGACTCTCCCTTTACTCGAATAAAGTTTTAGGACTCCTCTGTCTCCTTTTGGACATTCAGTTCTTGACAGCGAGATTTTCCGCACAAATGGGGGCTCGTCCGGGATCCTTCCACCTTCTGGGAACGGCAGACGGCGATTGGAGTCAACGGCGCGCCTCACCATAGCTCTTGGTGATTGACTCCCTTCGACGGCAGCCTGCACCGGACGACTGATTGGGTTCCCGAGACTGTCCGGAGACAGACGAGAAGCGGATCGGGGGATCCGCAGGTAGGACCGGGAGGGGGTCCTCAAGGGGTCTGACGGAAGGGACTAGGTGTGACAGAAAGGACTAGATCTGAAGGAAAGGACCTCTGGGTAGCGCTAAGCCCGACGGAAAGGGCTAGGTCTGACGGAAAGGACCTCCGCGTAGCGCTAAGCCCGACGGAAAGGGCTAGGTCTGACGGAAAGGACCTCCGCGTAGCGCTATAGTCTGACGGATAAGACCAGGTTTGATGGAAAGGACCATTGAAATCTCACTGGTGAGTACTATGGGACAGTGGGGAACAAAAGGGGTGGCGACCCCGACATGGGAGTCCAGGGAGAGCAGCGAAGGGAAGGCAAAAGAGGGGGCTGGGGAAAGGAATGATGTCCTCAACTTATCCCCATATAGTCCCTTGGGGAGACTTTTGGGGGTTTGGGATAACTTGTGCATTCCCCCAGAAATAACCAAGGAACTAATGATAAAATATTGTTGTTTTGTTTGGCCAGAATATAAATTACCAGAGGGATTTAGGTGGCCCCCTGTAGGGTCGGACGACGACCCTAGTCTTTGTCCGGTTTTGTGCCAGTATCTCAGTGATACTGAGAAGGGTCTCATCAAGAAAGAATGTGTGTCAATACGGTTAAGGGCAACATCAAGAGGAAACTATGTAACAAAAGAGAGGCAATCTGCTGAGGGGTTGGAGTTGATGGCTGGATTGGGAATGTCAATTGATATTGTGGGGGATGATAAAGAAGTTAGCACTACTGTAACTTTGTGCAAAATGTCTGATAAAGCTAGGCTGAAGTGAACTTAGAAGTGTGGGCAGTTACAGTCGTCCCGCAAGGATACACCAAGGCACCGGTCCTATTTGGACAAGCCTTGCAGAAAATACTGAAGGAATTTATCCCAGCCCCAGGAGCCAGGTTATTGCAGTATGACTTGCCCCTATCAGGTGAACAAGAGAGGGTGGTGAAGGAAACTGCTGTGAAGTTACTCAATTTCTTGGCCCAAAAAGGGTTTAGGGTGTTGGGAATATAAATATATATATATATATATATATATATATATATGCATATTATATATATATATGGGGCATATTTTGGCTGGAGGTTTAACCCAAAACAGCCCCAATGTTGTGGTATGGACATGAGAAGAACAGAGCTTTAGAAAATTAAAAGATAAATTGACCAAGGCTCCGGCCTTAGCTCTTCTGGACACAGAGAAAGAATTTGAATTATATGCAGACGTCAAACAGAGCCATAGCAAGGGGATTTGAGTGCAAAAGCATGGAGGCATGAGAATACCAATAGCTTATTTTTCTAAAATGTTAGACCCAGTGGCTAAGGGGTGGCCTTATTGTCTGCAAAATTGTGCAGGTACGGTCCTAATGGTAACTGAGGTCCGAAAACTGACCACAGGGGGATCCCATGTTGTCAAGGTCCCATACCTGGTCAGGGCCTTGCTACCTGAAGGGGCTTCTGAAGCGAGGGAGGGTTTAACCCAGCTTCTTGTCTAACTGGTCCTGAGGGAGAAGAACCAAAGGAAATCCATGACTGTATTATATTTAAAGCAATATGTGGCCAGAATACTTTTTCTTGTGAAGTCTCTTCGACAGGAAGCCCAGCTCGCACAGCGCCTCCCCTTGGATTTTGCAGTCCAACCACGGGATTGGGTCTTGGTCAAAGAATGGAAAAAAGCACCACTGCTAGCAAAGTGGTGTGGACCTTATCAGGTATTACTAACCACAGAAACATCAACCAAGACAGCTGAGCATGGATGGACTCATCATACCAGCGTTAAGATTTCCAAGACTCCAGAAGTCTGGACTTCTCAGTTGAAGGAAGAGGATGGAAAGCCCCGGCTGACTCTCCGTAGATCTGTACCGCTGGCTGGGAGTGGGTCTGGAAAATGAACTCTGGGTTGCTGGGTCTGTGGGAGTCCAGGAGGATATGAAGACTACTCATGGGTACTAGACATACTGAACATAGGTTGCAGGTTGTTAGTTAATAACCTAGTTTGTAAAAACAAATATTGTCCAAAGGAGGGAAAAAAAAAAAAAGGAAAAAAAAGAAAAAAGAGGAGGGATTGAGCGGAATGCTCAAGTTTCTGTATTCATCAATAAGGGGGTTTCTCCAGAGTTTGGCTGAAGAGCAGGACAAAGGGAGGGGAAATTGAGTGGAGCCATGAGCCGAGAAGGACAAAAAGAGCCATCTGCAAGGAGATGGGGGCCTTTACAAAGGAGGGGAATAGGGCAATTCCCCCACATTCTTCAGCAAGGGGGACAAAGGAGTTGCTGAGCTCAGGTGAGAACAGATGGCGGGAGGCCGGAGTTCGGTGTAGGCGGGCCGGGAAGGCTGTAACTTCTGAGTACCTTGGCCAATGGGGAAAAGGAGAGGGCTTCCCTTGGTCGGGAAATTAGGATAAAAGGGGGGGCTGCGTCCCCCAGCAATTTGAGAGACCCCACAGGGATATGCCTGGTGGACTCTCCCTTTATTCGAATAAAGTTTTAGGACTCCTCTGTCTCCTTTTGGACATTCAGTTCTTGACAGCGAGATTTTCCGCACAAATGGGGGCTCGTCCGGGATCCTTCCACCTTCTGGGAACGGCAGACGGCGATTGGAGTCAACGGCGCGCCTCACCATAGCTCTTGGTGATTGACTCCCTTCGACGGCAGCCTGCACCGGACGACTGATTGGGTTCCCGAGACTGTCCGGAGACAGACGAGAAGCGGATCGGGGGATCCGCAGGTAGGACCGGGAGGGGGTCCTCAAGGGGTCTGACGGAAGGGACTAGGTGTGACAGAAAGGACTAGATCTGAAGGAAAGGACCTCTGGGTAGCGCTAAGCCCGACGGAAAGGGCTAGGTCTGACGGAAAGGACCTCCGCGTAGCGCTAAGCCCGACGGAAAGGGCTAGGTCTGACGGAAAGGACCTCCGCGTAGCGCTATAGTCTGACGGATAAGACCAGGTTTGATGGAAAGGACCATTGAAATCTCACTGGTGAGTACTATGGGACAGTGGGGAACAAAAGGGGTGGCGACCCCGACATGGGAGTCCAGGGAGAGCAGCGAAGGGAAGGCAAAAGAGGGGGCTGGGGAAAGGAATGATGTCCTCAACTTATCCCCATATAGTCCCTTGGGGAGACTTTTGGGGGTTTGGGATAACTTGTGCATTCCCCCAGAAATAACCAAGGAACTAATGATAAAATATTGTTGTTTTGTTTGGCCAGAATATAAATTACCAGAGGGATTTAGGTGGCCCCCTGTAGGGTCGGACGACGATCCTAGTCTTTGTCCGGTTTTGTGCCAGTATCTCAGTGATACTGAGAAGGGTCTCATCAAGAAAGAATGTGTGTCAATACGGTTAAGGGCAACATCAAGAGGAAACTATGTAACAAAAGAGAGGCAATCTGCTGAGGGGTTGGAGTTGATGGCTGGATTGGGAATGTCAATTGATATTGTGGGGGATGATAAAGAAGTTAGCACTACTGTAACTTTGTGCAAAATGTCTGATAAAGCTAGGCTGAAGTGAACTTAGAAGTGTGGGCAGTTACAGTCGTCCCGCAAGGATACACCAAGGCACCGGTCCTATTTGGACAAGCCTTGCAGAAAATACTGAAGGAATTTATCCCAGCCCCAGGAGCCAGGTTATTGCAGTATGACTTGCCCCTATCAGGTGAACAAGAGAGGGTGGTGAAGGAAACTGCTGTGAAGTTACTCAATTTCTTGGCCCAAAAAGGGTTTAGGGTGTTGGGAATATATATATATATATATATATATATATATATATATATATATATGCATATTATATATATATATGGGGCATATTTTGGCTGGAGGTTTAACCCAAAACAGCCCCAATGTTGTGGTATGGACATGAGAAGAACAGAGCTTTAGAAAATTAAAAGATAAATTGACCAAGGCTCCGGCCTTAGCTCTTCTGGACACAGAGAAAGAATTTGAATTATATGCAGACGTCAAACAGAGCCATAGCAAGGGGATTTGAGTGCAAAAGCATGGAGGCATGAGAATACCAATAGCTTATTTTTCTAAAATGTTAGACCCAGTGGCTAAGGGGTGGCCTTATTGTCTGCAAAATTGTGCAGGTACGGTCCTAATGGTAACTGAGGTCCGAAAACTGACCACAGGGGGATCCCATGTTGTCAAGGTCCCATACCTGGTCAGGGCCTTGCTACCTGAAGGGGCTTCTGAAGCGAGGGAGGGTTTAACCCAGCTTCTTGTCTAACTGGTCCTGAGGGAGAAGAACCAAAGGAAATCCATGACTGTATTATATTTAAAGCAATATGTGGCCAGAATACTTTTTCTTGTGAAGTCTCTTCGACAGGAAGCCCAGCTCGCACAGCGCCTCCCCTTGGATTTTGCAGTCCAACCACGGGATTGGGTCTTGGTCAAAGAATGGAAAAAAGCACCACTGCTAGCAAAGTGGTGTGGACCTTATCAGGTATTACTAACCACAGAAACATCAACCAAGACAGCTGAGCATGGATGGACTCATCATACCAGCGTTAAGATTTCCAAGACTCCAGAAGTCTGGACTTCTCAGTTGAAGGAAGAGGATGGAAAGCCCCGGCTGACTCTCCGTAGATCTGTACCGCTGGCTGGGAGTGGGTCTGGAAAATGAACTCTGGGTTGCTGGGTCTGTGGGAGTCCAGGAGGATATGAAGACTACTCATGGGTACTAGACATACTGAACATAGGTTGCAGGTTGTTAGTTAATAACCTAGTTTGTAAAAACAAATATTGTCCAAAGGAGGGAAAAAAAAAAAAAGGAAAAAAAAGAAAAAAGAGGAGGGATTGAGCGGAATGCTCAAGTTTCTGTATTCATCAATAAGGGGGTTTCTCCAGAGTTTGGCTGAAGAGCAGGACAAAGGGAGGGGAAATTGAGTGGAGCCATGAGCCGAGAAGGACAAAAAGAGCCATCTGCAAGGAGATGGGGGCCTTTACAAAGGAGGGGAATAGGGCAATTCCCCCACATTCTTCAGCAAGGGGGACAAAGGAGTTGGTGAGCTCAGGTGAGAACAGATGGCGGGAGGCCGGAGTTCGGTGTAGGCGGGCCGGGAAGGCTGTAACTTCTGAGTACCTTGGCCAATGGGGAAAAGGAGAGGGCGTCCCTCGGTCGGGAAATTAGGATAAAAGGGGGGCTGCGTCCCCCAGCAATTTGAGAGACTCCACAGGGATATGCCCGGTGGACTCTCCCTTTATTCGAATAAAGTTTTAGGACTCCTCTGTCTCCTTTTGGACATTCAGTTCTTGACAGCGAAATTTTCCGCACACTAAATAAAGGCACGAGGTTCACTTTGCTTTCAACTCACACTCCTCCTGGTACTGCAAGGCACCAAAAACCCTGCTGTTCAGTTCTGCTGGTTCATTTCTTTATTTTAAAGTGCAGAAGCAACAGGGAAAGATGACCCAAATTGTACAATCCTAGCTGTGGGATAGATGAAAGAAGCAAAGGAAATATATACTGTATTTTCTCTGGTTCTACAGACCACATGTAGCCTGGAACCAGACTATATTGTCTTTTCCACAGAGAGCGTTGTCTTTGAAGCCCAGTCATTCTTTCCACACCCTTGTGGTCAGTAAAAGGCAAGGTAAACTATCCTAGCAATTGTCTTCGGTACAAAACTGTGGGAAAAGCTTGCAAAAGGCCATCTGCAAGAGAATGAAGAGCTGCATGAAAGTTCTTTGACTTGGAAAAAGAAAACTCAGATTTTAAAATGATTATGGAAAATGGTGACAATTAAGATTTGAAAGAATGTGTAATGTCTGAGTTTCAGAAGTGAGCTGGCTTCACATTTGAGAGTGGAGAAGGCTGCTGGCTTTTTCTACCCTATCCTATTTTTTTTTTCCTTCTTCTAGTGCTATCTGAGGCCAGATCCTAGGCTCAGCATTTAATCAATGCAAATCAGTATTTCCACCCATGAGAAACAGCAGCTTAGATCCAATTCCCCAGTTATTATTTTGTAGTTAAATTGTAAAATCACTGAGATGCATCAATCCGGATTGGATTAATGTAATGCCAGGCAACAAACAGAACTAGATCAAAATTCCTGCCTTTGATCCCTCCCCAGCCTCCAATCTCCAAGTTCTCATGGGTCTTACATAATTTCAAAAATTATTTACAGCTCAAATATTACTCATTTTGAAAGACCAATTAATAAGCATTTTTGGTGCTTCAGCTGAACATTCGTCCATAAAAAATAGGAGTTATAAAATTGTGCTTTGTGTGGCAAAGATCTAGGACACAACACAGACGTTTCTGCGAGGCAAAACCTCAGTGTTCATTGTTAATCTCAGCTCTTAGGTACACACAGAGCGGGCAGAGTAAATCACAGAGATTGGAGATAATTTGAAAAGTGGTGCTTATTAGTATGCTTTAAAAAAGAAACAAGCAGCAACAGTGAATGCCTCCCTGGAAACACTGCAAGAACCACATGAAGGGCTGCATTCAATGCTTAATTGCTTTATTGGCTGGGCAGAGAGCTTCAAAATATTGCGTTCTTAAGCTTTTATTAAGATTGCAACACATTAGGGAAACAAAGACATCTATCATCTGAAAAATAATACGTAACTCCTGATGCCTCACAAATAGTTTGTCTTTATGTTTGAGGGGAAAAGTACTGGCCGTGGGGTGTATGCCCCAGGGTAGACTGACAGGCTGCCTGCCCAAAATGAGGAGAACAAATGGTTGCTATTACAAAATATTGTATATCTTTTCATTATGTTCTTAAATATATTTCCAAGTATTTATTTTTATGAGAGTTAAGTTGGAAACACATTCAGATCATTCTTTTGGAACATGAATGCCCCTTTTCGCTGAGGTTCCAGATCTGTCTTCTTTTGCATTTGTCCCTCTCAGTCTTCCTCAGATTTGTGACATGGAAAATTTCTAAATCTCAGGTGTATGCATTAGAGGTGCTAGTCTAAAACTAAGCTAGTTTTATTAGGCCTCTGTATCAAGAATTCAGTTCATTTTTTACAGTATTAGGAATAAAGAGAAAGCATGAAAGAGGCAATGATATTTAATGCTATACTGACAACGAACAGTAGGTTGCAGTACTGAGGAAACTTTTTAGCAACATGATATATCCTAACAAAATAATATTCTATTTTTTAAAAATTCTGTGTTTAAAAAAATAATAATAATAATCCCTCACTATGAAAAGGCAATTTATGCACCTCCAAAATTGTTTTTCACAAAGTTAACACAGATCCTAGAAAAACAAGTGACACAGAACTCGTAGTTTCACGTTTCACTTTAAGGTTTCCTTACAGGTTTTTGGGGATGTTGGTTCATGTACTTAGTTGCTACAGCATTAATGTGATTTATAACGAGTCATCTTTTCAAAAAGTGAGGGCATGCTGTTTAGTAAAAAATGCGCACTGCTTAATACTGCCGCACGTTACCAATATTAAATATCACAAGAAAAGAAAATGCCAGCATTTTACTGAAGGCTGAAATACCAAGATCAGCTTGGTCATTGCTTCTCACAGGAAGGGGACAGCCATGAACCACAGACCTGAAATCATTTCATATTTTGTTTGTCCTTGCTGAGCAGGTGGAGAGCTACTCTTCATTGGCAAAGCTGTATAGTTACAGGTAGTTCAGCTTTTGGGAGACCTGTGAGTAGAAAGACAACTGGTAATTGTCAAGAACAAACCAAGTGACAATGCTGTGCTTTAAGAACAGAAAAATAACGGACAATGCCACAGGTAACAACATATTACACTTAAGACCGTTTTCTTAAACTATTTATCTAAAATGCAAATACTTTTTCCTAATTACAATGCAGCTAAACCTTTTGACATTCTGTGATAGTATATCACTTTATTATTACTAATCCTAGAAATCTTTCCAGACAACCATTATTGGTGCCAGATTTCGTGCTCATTATTAAACTATTTGCTCCTAAAGGAAGAAGCATAGCTTGTTTATTCTGGGACAATAAAAGGTATTTCTGAAAACAAATGCTGTAACAATAACATATGACTATCTTAAATCCTTAAGACTTTGTGTTAAAAATTAAATAAAAATTTAATTATTTTATACTCATTTGCTATATAGCTAGCTTAGGGGATGGGGGGAGAAGAGTTGATTTAACAATTAGCAATTTCTTAAGAAGTGGAATTTTCAAAGTCCCCAAGTTGATTTAGTCAAATGAATGGGGGGTAGACACAAAGGCCTTCATGAAAAATGCTACACTCTGTATGTATTTGAAATGCTTCAAATGGCTTTTAAGACCACTCAAGTTATATGCAGAACAGACTTGACCAGAGGTTAGAGTGCCATTGACAGTGTTAAAAGACTTTGCAAGCACATTCCCCAAGGACCACTGAAATGGAAGCTATTTTACACCATACATGTAGTCCTGAAGATGTGGCACGTTACCAAAGGGAACTGAATTGCGGAGGCAAGGAGCCGTGCTACGACAGCTCAGGGGCCTTTTCTGGAAAGTTCCATTGTAGAAACTGGAAGCAGGAGAGTCCCAAAGAGCTGCGCACAGTGGCCACTCATTTCTTGGCCAGTCTGTGCATTAGCTGCCTCTCCGTGTATTCACACAGTCTTGAAGCTTGTTGAGAAGTATGCTTCAGAAATCCCAAATGAGGCAGCTTTACAGCTTTTCCAATGTTCCTTTTTTTTCCCTCCAGAAATTTTAGCCTCCAGCAAAAACCTATCTGCTGCTGTCTGTTTTCAGCTATGATTCCTTTTGAAATAGGCTTTTGCGGTAACTGAGTGCTTGGTAACAACAAACAATCACTTTAATGGCCTTATACATTTGGACAAAGCAAGAGATGTATTTTGGTGTGTGGCTGCTGAAACGATTTGACAGGTAGCTGCTGCCAACAAAACTGAACGCAGTGCAAAGGGTGACTGTGAAGAAATGATCAGTTAAGGCAGCCCTACTGTCATTTTTCTGAATTATTGGGAAAACTTTGGATAGGAAAGTGAATTGGAGAAGCAGAAAGGTAATTTTTATGACGTGAAAGGTGCTTTTTTGTTGTTTTCTTTTTGTTTGTTTCTTTGGAAAGAAATGCTCCTCCTTCCTGAAATAAAGGAGCAATTCTTGAATCCTGACCATCCTGTTCTCCTCCCTGCAGGCCCTTCTCCAACCATCTGAGGTGATGGTTCGCTGGCAATTACTCTATGCTCCTGGATCATCAACTTAACCCCGGGCAAAGACCTGCAAGAGCCACAAAGCCCCTCATTTGTGGCCTCTTCAAGAAGCAAGTATAGACGCCCCTTTTTTGGGACACTTAACTGGTATGAGTGGCCTAGTGAGCCGCTGCGGCATCTGAAGGAAGGATGGGTTTGTCCCAGGACATGTCTCTTTTTCAGATTGCTGAATATGTATCTTACGTAAGATAACCCACAACAGGATTATAAAGTTGAAAACAAGTGAGCAGAATGCTAAAGTTTCTGTATTCATCAATAATTGATTTGAGAGATATTCCTTGGCCAGATGGGGACAATGTGTTTATTGATGGGTCTTCAAGAGTAATAGAAGGGAAACGGGCTACAGGATATGTTATCATTAAGGGGAGGGAGCTGCTAGAAAGAGGAAAGCTGCCGTCTACCTGGTCAGCCCAAACTGCAGAACTGTATTCTCTAATAAGAGCCTGTGAATTACATCAAGGCAAGCTATTGAATATCTTTACAGATTTTTAAATATTCATATGGGGTGGCACATATGTTTGGAAAACTGTGGGAAGAAAAAGGTTTATTAACTTGCTGAGGAAAGGCATTGGTGCATAAGGATCTGATTGCTCGCCTGCTGGAGGTGGTGAACCTTCCTAAAAAGGTCTCAATAATTCATATCAGGGGACATCAGACAGGACACTCGGAGCAGGAGGTAGGCAATCGATTGGCTGATGAGGAAGCTCAAAAAGCAGCACTCCTACCAGAAGTATCTAAGATCCTCCCTCTCCTACCGGTAGTCCAGCCATTACCAGAAAATATGTCTTTTCCACCAGAAGAATTAGAAATAATTAAAAATAGTGGAGCAAAAGAAAAAGAACATGACTGGTTTACAAAGGAGGGCAAACAATGAGTGCCCAAAGCCCTAGCCCTACAAATACTGAAAGAGCTTCACGAAGGAAGCCATTGGGGCTCTAGAGGGCTGGCGGAAGCCTTCCTTAAAACGTATGCTGCCCTTGGTCTTTTTGTTCTGGCAAAATGGGCCATGGAGGGCTGTCTGATTTGTGCTAAGGCCAACGGCCGAGCCGAGCCGCAAGAGAAGTTGCAAGGGGAGGACGACCCTGGGCTGTATGCCCATTCCAATGATGCCAAGCAGACTTTACTGAGATAGATGCCCCGTGTAGGGAGACTTAAGTATCTTCTGGTAATAGTATGTCAGTTGACAGGATGGCCCGAGGCATTTCCAACTGCCTCAGCAACAACTGGATCTGTAATTAAGGTGTTCTTAGAACAAGTAATTCCAAGATATGGGTTGGTAGAGGCAATAGATTCAGACAGAGGCACTCATTTTACAGGAAAGGTCCTTCAAGGTGTCATGACTGCCCTAGGGATTCAATGGGACTTGCATACCCCTTGGCATCCTCAGAGTTCTGATAGAGTGGAAAGGATGAACGGGAACATTAAAAAGCATCTTTTAACATTGGTGTTAGAAACTAAGATGCCGTGGACATGACTTCTCCCATTAGCTTTAGCAAGAATAAGAGCAAAACCAAGGGGAGACATTCAGCTGTCCCCCTTTGAAACAATGTTTGGGATTCCCTATCCTGCTAACACCCAAACTGGCCGGGAGGTGGAGATAAGTGATATATATATTTAAAGCAATATGTGGCCAGAATACTTTTTCTTGTGAAGTCTCTTCGACAGGAAGCCCAGCTCGCACAGCGCCTCCCCTTGGATTTTGCAGTCCATGATATCCAACCAGGGGATTCGGTCTTGGTCAAAGAATGGAAAGAAGCACCACTGCTAGCAAAGTGGCGAGGACCTTATCAGGTATTACTAACCACAGAAACATCAATCAAGACAGCTGAGCATGGATGGACTCATCATACCAGAGTTAAGATTTCCAAGACTCCAGAAGTCTGGACTTCTCAGTTGAAGGAAGAGGATGGAAAGCCCCGGCTGACTCTCCGTAGATCTGTACTGCTGGCTGGGAGTGGGTCTGGAAAATGAACTCTGGGTTGCTGGGTCTGTGGGAGTCCAGGAGGATATGAAGACTACTCATGGGTACTAGACATACTGAACGCAGGTTGTTAGTTAATAACCTAGTTTGTAAAAACAAATATTGTCCAAAGGAGGGAAAAAAAAAAAAGAAAAAAAAAAAAAAGAAAAAGAGGAGGGATTGAGCGGAATGCTCAAGTTTCTGTATTCATCAATAAGGGGTTTTCTCCAGAGTTTGGCTGAAGAGCAGGACAAAGGGAGGGGAGATTGAGTGGAGCCATGAGCCGAGAAGGACAAAAAGAGCCATCTACAAGGAGATGGGGCCTTTACAAAGGAGGGGAATAGGGCAATTCCCCCACATTCTTCAGCAAGGGGGACAAAGGAGTTGGTGAGCTCAGGTGAGAACAGATGGCGGGAGGCCGGAGTTCGGTGTAGGCGGGCCGGGAAGGCTGTAACTTCTGAGTACCTTGGCCAATGGGGAAAAGGAGAGGGCGTCCCTCGATCGGGAAATTAGGATAAAAGGGGGGGCTGCGTCCCCCAGCAATTTGAGAGACTCCACAGGGATATGCCCGGTGGACTCTCCCTTTATTCGAATAAAGTTTTAGGACTCCTCTGTCTCCTTTTTGGACATTCAGTTCTTGACAGCGAGATTTTCCGCACGCAAGACACCTGAGTCCCTAACACACAGCAAATTATTGGAGAAAGTTGTGGTTATACTACATTTCATATGAACGTAGTATTAAACACGAATATGATGCATAGGAGTTTATATATTTGGGATACTTGGCCTTCCTAGTCCTTTTTTTCCCTCGTAATACAGAAACAGCCTCTAAACATTTCCTTTCCCCTTCTCTCCATTCACTATATTTCAGCCCTGTGCAAGGCAAGGTTTCCATACGGGCATACCACCCAGCGCAGGAAACACCTGAGGCTACCGACAGCAAAGCTCCCTGGAGATGAGGATGCCCGTCTATCCGTGATTTCCAGGCCCAATCCGGGCAGAGAGATGGGATTGCGGACATGCCTAAGAGCACAGACTGGAATTCGCGGTCGCGCCCCGCGCGCTCCCGCCTCCCTCCCTCCTTGGCCGGGCGCGCTCCTCAGCCCCCGCCGCAGCGCCGTCCCCACGGCAACAGCCCCTCCGCGGCGGCGCGCGGCATGCTGGGAGTTGTAGTCCCGCTCCGCGTGCGACCCGCGGGCTGCGCGGCCGCCGGAACTCGCCTGCCCATGAGGCGCCGCGGGCGCGGGGGGGGGGGGGATGGCGGGCGCCGCCGTTGCCAGGCGAGCTCGGGCACGTCTCTCCTCGCCCCCGCCGAGCGCGGCCGGCTCTGTGGGGAAAGGTGAACGGCTCAGCCTGCCCCTCTGGGCAGTTCGTTTGTCCTTCTCCTCCGTTGTCTCTGAGGACAAGTGTGATCTTCTTCTCCTCGGATCTAGCCGCCTCCTCGCTGCGTCTGCAGCCACGTTTCTCTGCAGGGGCTGCTCTCCTGCTGAGGGATGGGTGCTGAGAAGTGGTGGGTGTCTTGCAGCAGCCGACGCGCAGCAACTGCTCTTGACGGCTGGTGATGCAAGTGGTGCTTCAGGAGAAGGAGAGGAGAGATAGGGAAATGTGCTTTATTGGGGGTGTCATTCGAAAGGATGACTGTAAATAAAAAGAAATAAATACAAGCTCCCTAACTTCACAGGGAATTGGAGGTGTTTTTTGTGACCACAATAAGGGAGCGTAACCTTGTTTGAATTGGACAGTTCCTCTAGGTTCCACAAAGATACAGTTTTGGGCACTCGGGAAGGAGGGGAGATGGGGTAATATTACCAGATTTATGTTGGATGTTGTGTGTGAATCGTCTTTCCCTCAGTAGCATCTCATATGTGACTGATGATGGCACTGGATCTTGCTGGAAAGGCTTGGAGGACTTGGACCACTCGGAGCATCACAGCACTGATTCAGATAGTGCTGGGACCCCCCCTCCCCTTTTCTCCCCTCCCCCCATGCTTTGCATTTTAAATATACATGCATCCGGCAACTCCAATACACGTTTGTTTGCTTTTCTTTCAGTTCCGACCCTGTAACAAGTATCTTGGGAAGAACAGCGTTCCCTTGTGCGAGGAGAGAAGACGGTGCGGTGCAGGGCGTGCGGCAGGGCGGCTTTGGCAGGTGGTGGTGACGCACGGAAGTTACTTTGCCTTTGGAGAGAAAAGGCCTGCCTGCTGTTTATGTAGGTGTGTTTTTGTTATCTCCCCTCTCCCGCAAGAAGTTGCCTGGGCTGCGCGGCAGCGGGGAAGCAGCAGCTCTTCCTCCTGGGCAGCAGCAGATTATGGTGGCAGCAGAGCAGTGAGAGCGGCAGCAGCGGCAGCAAGAGTGGACCCGATCTGCGACCGTGTTTTCCACTCAAGACCATCACTGGAAAGTGCAACCTGAAGATTCGGCGGCTTGGCGGCAATCGATCGCTACCGTTTTAAAGGGGAGAACCCTTAAGGAGGAAGAAGCAAAGGGAGGAGGGGCAGCGCTGGATTTTGTGCGTGCTGGTGGGGAGAGGGGATTGGTTATCATGGCGGATCGGACAGCTCCTAGATGTCAGCTCCGTCTGGAGTGGGTTTACGGGTACAGGGGTCACCAGTGCCGCAACAACCTGTACTACACGGCAGGCAAGGAGGTGGTGTACTTTGTGGCTGGAGTCGGAGTGGTTTACAACACCCGGGAACACAGCCAGAAATTCTTCCTGGGACACAACGATGATATTATCAGGTAAGGGGGCACACTTGTGGTGGGGTGGGGTTTAAAGGGAAAGGAGGAGAATGTCGAGCTGCAAAAATACCCCCTCCTTGCTTCAAACACCTCAGCTTGCTGCTGTCGTTTTAAAGAAGCACAGATTTGTTATCAAGGGTCTGTGGTGAAGCTCGATATCTTGTTGATTATTATTTCTGTAGCAATGCTTCAAAATGTTTTAAGACAGAAGACAGTGTACAGCCAACTACACAGCAGAAAGGCAGGGGGAAGATCGTAGTGCAACAGTGCTGCAAAATTGTGGATCCAGCACCTGAATCTTGTCGGTGCTGGGAGCCAAGTTCATTAATTCTGATGTCTAAAAGAAGACAACTGTAGCTTTCCTTACAACCAATAAAGCCCAGCACAAGAGAACACTCAATCTGGCATATAGCTCTAGCCAATCCTGAAAATTTCACTTAAAATTTAGCTGTTCATACTCCAAACAGAAATTACAAGCATGCTAGTGCAAGATGGCTACAGAAGCACAGATTTTGCTCCTGATCTGTCCATTTTTTTGTCTTTCAAATACCATCTAGGGAGTGAGTTCAGTCCCTGTTATTGCACTACAGATACCAATTCCACTATACCCAATGTGATAACCTTACAGAAACATGGTTACTGACTTAAGCTCGCATTTTAACAACTCCATCCAAAATTCAGAAATGACAGCAGTAAAATAGAGAATTTATGTTGGCCCTGCTACTTCACGGCCGAAATCTGAAGCTAGAATATCCTAGTAAAGCAAGTTGAGCGGCAGTGACCCTGCTCGGAGGCGAGCCGAGCGCTGCCCTCGCCACTCACCTGCGCTCAGAGTGAACGAAGGGTTTTCATGGTGATGTGAAAGCAGAAGAGTCCCAGGTGACTCATAGTGCTGCAGCACTGGGGAAACATCTGCTGAAGTCGCCTCGTATTCTGACAACCCGCAACAGAATCACGGAGTGGTCGTAGCATCATCCTGGAGTCTTGCTTAAAGAAAACTTTTGTCAGGCAGAGCTTTTGGCTGCTACGCACACTGGTAGCATTATTGTCCTCCCCTTTATAGCCTGTGTTAAGGCAATAGCATTTCATGAAATGCTGTGGAAGCACATAGAAGTTTATTACGGCTCTTATCAGTTGCAGAAGGGTATTAAAACAGACACCTCAGATACTCAGTCTGCTTGCAGGTGTTTTAGGTGCATCCACAGTATCTCGAGAAATGCAATTGTACGTATGTACATGTAGTACATATAACAATTTGTGTATTTGTCAGCTTATATGAATGCTTATTCAAAAATAGCAAGGTAATTTGTCAAGACATACCTACATATATCTACTGTTTTTTGGTTGGACACTGATGCCTTTTTTTTTTTTTTTTTAATGTTCCATCTGCTGAGGAAAAAGTGGTTATTTTACTTCATACCCCCTCCCTCAGCCCCAAACCCATCCATATTGTATAACTGCTTTGCCTTGTCCATGTTAGGAGATTGCTTTTGGCAATGTCATATTTAAAATGTAGAATGGGAACAGAAGCAACATGAGTGCTTGATATGTGTGCCTTGACACTGTCTATGCCTGTTTCTATTCTCTTAAGGAAACTAGCAGTCATCTTGTCAAATTAGCAGATGTTTTGAGGGCTGATTAGGTTCAGGTGTTGTTCAAATAATACTTCTGAAAGGTGAATTTCATTTTTGATCCATAACAAGCTCAGTGTTCTGTAGACTGAACGTAATTTCAATTGTGGATGAAACGTTTTGGCCCAAGAAGCATTAACAGTGCCTAAGTAGGAGTTTTCTTCAGCTCTCAGTGGACAAGAAAAGTTAATGCCACGTGATTTTGAAGGAAGGGGAGATCTGTTGTTTGAGTCCCCAAAACGTTGCTAGAATGTTCTGCTGCTTACTTTCATTAATGGTTAATGTTTTTATGCCTTTCGTGTGTCCTGTAGTAGTCCTTACTGATGGAATTGCTGTAATGATTTTAAATTAGATGGTTCCTTGTATGATTATCCCTGATGTGGCTACCAGGCATCTAAGTTGTTATATTGCAGGCATAACTGCTAGCATCTAACATTGGCTGTTTCTATATAGAAGGCTTTCAGTGAAAGCTGCTTTATGGGAAGGAATTGATGAACCCATGATTCAGAGAATTGAGAGTCTGTACATTACCCCGAAGGGTTGATTAAAATCATGATTGTGGAGGATTTTCCTTGGATAAAAGGTCATGTGTTTAAAAATACTTTTCCTGTGTTTTCACAAGTGTAATGGTCCTGCCTGTTGCTTCATGTTAAGCTAATGCATTGGACACAATCGAGTTCTGTGTATAATAGGTTGTATCAGATACAATTGGGAATTAGAGTTTTCAAGAATCATACCTGAATAATTAAGTTCTGTTTGTCTGAAGGAACTTAACTTACTGGACTCATCTAGATCAGGTAGATGTTCAAAGTATCAACAAGCGAGTTCTGTAGCATATTACTTTTGTGGGAGGAAACTGGATGGTGCTGAGTTTCCAAGCTTGGTCTCATTTTAGCTTGATGATGAGATGCTGAACTGACTCATCTAGCTCTGAAAGTGGCCCTGCTCTATTCAGGGCTTGGACTATGTGACCTCCAGAGTCCCCGATTCAAAATAAAGATTTTTCCCCCCCTCTTTTTTTTTAGGCAGTCACTTCCAGTTACATAGTACAGTTAGTTTTGCATGTTATTTAGTTATAAAGTAGTTAAAGCAATATCAAATAGTTAATTATCAAAGTATTGATTAGTTAGATTAGTTAGTATTGATTATTGATTGTTATCATTGTAAAACAGAATCAACACATGGCTGAAGTTAATAGAGTTGGTTCTGATCTTTCAAGACTGCTGATGTATTTTACCTGGAAACATAGTTCCAGATAAAGATGTTATTTATAAAGTTTTCTTTTTTTTCCCTTCTCCCCCCCTTTTTAATAAAAGCTTTGATTGTTGAACACAATGTAGCAGCTCAGGGGTGATGGAGTTAAGAATATTCCTTTTTTCTCTCCCTTAGTCTAAACTGTAAAGTATGTCTATACTGCAGACCACAAAACAAACACATGCTGCTTGCATGTTAGCTCTTTGGTGCCTTTGATTATTCTTGAAATGTGGTCTAGATGAGGTAAAGTTAGCACAGCTATTCTAACATTTTAGTGTAGGAAACCTGGAGTAGATGTATCCTTATGCGTGTGACGTTCTCCTTGAATTCAGTCATTTGTGCTTTGCAGGTTTAGGCTTCTGAATGTGTAATAACAACATATGGGGATGGTTTTCCTTCTTGACGAATTTAAGTGTGCATTTGCAGCAGCTCATTATATTGCCTGTAGATTAATGTGTTAATGAAAACCTTGCAATTCATGCAGTGCCAGTTACTTCAGTGAAAGATGTTTAAGTGTTGAATGCATGTTTAGTGTAATCACTTGCAATGCTGCATTATTAGTTTTGACAGTAATTAAACAATTTAAACAACAATTTAAATAGAATCATTTGCAATATTTCTCATTATCATTTAATATACATTTGACATTCTTTTTCTTTTTTAATGGTGATTTGTAAACACAGGTTTCTAATCTTGGGAAATGTGTGCAATAGGGCTAAGGTAGTTATTGCTTCTACCTGTTGTCTGTTTGTGAGATTTCCTGTGGTATTGATCAGTTTTGAAATAGTCAAGAAAACTGAACTCGGAGAATATCTTTGACATTTTCTCAAAGACTACATCTGCACTTTTCATATGCTGCAGTTTGTTATAATGACATGTGATTTCTGAGTTACCTTGACAAATGTTTTGTATCTGGGATAATGTAGTATTTTACATTTATAAAAACTTATTTTTGTATTCTATCTAGCTTAAAAGGAATCACCTGTGAGGCAGGGTGCCACAAAAGATTGCCCAGTTTCTCTGCAGTCTTCGCTGCCTAGAGATGTTAACCAGAAGGAAAGACTATTATCTGTGTATAATAAAGCATGTTATTTATGTAAGTCTGGTTACAATGTAGTAATAATATAGGATTTATCAGAGTATCACTTAAGTAGGCTGGTGTGTGTGTATTCTACTGTGCTGGCAGATTGAGATTAAAAAATGTGGATGTGCCAGTGGTGGCGGTGGGATTTACTGGGCTGGGCAGCCTGATTTGTTCTGCAACTGATCATTTCGGGGGACAGGCTGTGTATTAGGACATGAAAATGTGTTTTCTTGTCTCAATGCAGCCTGAAGAAGAAATGTAATAGTTGAAGTAATGTCATAAACTGTGGAGTATAGTAAATACAATTCTGGAATAAATAATGCGATGGCAGAGGGATACCAATAAAAAAACTTGGTGTTAAAATATCTTAATTTTACTTAATACAGATCATACACTTATATCCTCCTATTATAATATTTGTGTTTATGTAATGATGTTTATGTTGAAGGGATGTAAGATCCTATAAACTTACGTACAGTTCCCCCATTTTAATGGTAAATGCAAGTACTGTAATGTTTGATATAGAGTGGTACCGGAGGTGCTGTGGTGGTTTTGTCTGATAAGTGCATGGAAGATGATACTGTCTGTCACTTGTGATAAAGCTCGGCGTCAGCGCCAGCAGGTGCACGTGCAGGACTGCCGAGATCTAGGGAGAGACTGAAGGGTGGCAACCGAGCCATGCAGGATAGAGAAATCCCAGCCCTGCTCCTGGCGTGGTGGCTGGCCATTACAGTTCGAAAGAGGGGACTTTGGAACAGCCAGGCTGAGACAGTGTTTAAAAGTTTGCTTTTTTTTTTTCTCCTTTTTTCTCTTTTGTGTGTGTGTGCTTCTCTTATCTTGTCACTCAGGGTGACATTTTTATTTCCCAGAGCTTGTGAACTTTCACTTTAATTGGATAATTCAAGCTCTCTTTGCAGCCTGTATTAGCTTTTTAATAATTCATTTAGATGAAGTTAATTTGAGCAACTTCAGTCTAAATTCTCTTAAAGTGTCAGCTGAACAGATCAATCAGTTTACTACCCTGATACTTGTGTACAGTTGCTGAGCATGTTACACTTCTATATTTCATTCCATGTTTACAAGCTAAATTTTACTGCGGATGAAGTATTTCCTTAGTATAACTTTTGACAAAGCACATGTGAGCCTCCGTGGTTAAACATGATGCAGTTTTACCTGTTACTGAAGTGAGAATGGACTAAACATTGAATTCATGAAACAAAAAACTTCGTATATGCAAAAAAATGTATTGGATAATTGAATACTTTTTCTACATAACTTTAAATGTTGTAATTGATATCTGTGTATACTTGCATGCACTTGAGACAGTAGTTAAAGGAGTTTCATATTACGGAAATTATTTCCCATTCATAGTTCCCCTAATCAGTTTACTGCATCTCTTGCAGTAAGCAAAATGGCATTTATTTAATGAATTTCTCATTTCATTCATTTCTCCCTTATATTTGCTCTGCTCCATTGCTGTGTTGTATTTAGGTTTGTAGTTTTTACTGGGACATAAGTTTCCATAAAATACTAGTTTCTTAAATGCACTGATTAATGTCTCAGACATGCTGAAAATATAGTTACAATATATATATATTTAATATATAGTTCATTTAAAAAGGCAACAAGCCTTAGCAGACCTTTGTGGCAATACATCTATGTCATTTGACTACATTTTCTGAACAGACTAGTGCCCATACATCCCAGGGATATGTTGGTAGCTAGACTTTATTGCCTGCTTATTTGTAAAGGAAAAGTGAAAAGATGTTTGTTAAAATCCAGGCATGTTTTTGAGCATTTAAACCCTCAATTTGACTTAACTCCATATCAAACAAAACCCTCTCATCTAGCGAAGGGGGAGATATTTTTCTGTCTTTCCAGAAATTCCTAGGATCTTTATCATGTTTTTTTATCTTGCAAAAATTCAAAAATAGTAAGCATTTAAGCCTATATCAGTTAGCATATTAAATTTTTATTAGATACATGTGAAGCAGCTCATTATCATCCAGAACTGAATGCCTTGTGTATTAAATATGAAGTCTTTGATATTCTTACATTAGAATCTTACAGTTAGAGTTCTCTGCCATATTATTTTACAGTTTTTGCCATTGCTTGCAACATTTTGAATTTTAAAATTTAAATTAAGCCTTTTTTTTAATTAAGCATGCCTTGAATTAACTCTTGCAACTCATTAATTTGATTTTCATTGCTTTATTTCAATTTGATTAAGATGGCAAACTCTGTCAAAGGGAAGAATGTTATGCTACAGTGGGTCTAATGATAATCATATAGGAGACTATAATATATTTTAAATACTGTGTGTATGTGTGTAATACACTCATTTCACATACATATGCACACACCACATTATATGGATAGACAGCATAAAATGTTGGGCTTTTTTGTAACTTTCATTGTAAAATTTTTATAAATACTTACTGGCCCAGAATCTCTTTTCTTTACAGTCATCAGTAGTTTTTGCTACACCCAGGAAAGAGATTAAGTCAGTTTTTGTCGGAAGAGTGTTAACTGTCTTGCAAGAAGTCACAAAAATTACTCTAAATTCATTTGATTCCTGAGAATGCTATTGCTTAATAAATAAGAATTTATTTTTCTTCTAACCATATGCAATAACATTATCATGGTTAGTTATGAATGCAACAATTGCATATACTTCTTCTTTTTATTGGATTAAGTAATTTTATTTAGGTTTGCAGCTAGTTCAGTTTAACTAGCTAATTCCCAGGAAATCATCAGTTCAGAAGATGAGGGAGAAGTTGCGGGACAGTTTTGTTTTACCAAATTCTATTGTAAAAAGCATACAATAAACTGCATCATGGATCAACTTCCATGAATAGTTCTTCCCATCTTTTTCCATTGTCAAAATGGATGTTAGATTTATCTAGGCAACTTTCAGATATTTCTTTTCTTCTAAGCCTTGATAAGGGTTTTCCAGGAAAAATCACATAATCTTTTGGCATGTAATGGAAAAAATAAGAATGTGTATCTCAGCAGATAGCACAAAGTAAAATTAAAAATTCAAACTTTTGCTTTCTGGGACTTGACAAGTTTTTTTGCCTGCTTAATATTGTTATATAGTATTGTTAAAGAAATACCATCATGCCTTCTATTATGCATGGCTCTTTCCTCCCCTTTTACATTTTCCATGCTTCTCTGTTTAAGAATTGCCTTCTATACCACCTGGAATGCCATTCAGAATTAAATTAAACTTTTTTTTTTGTTTGTTTCTTTTCAATCTGCAAATCTTCTATGTATAGAATTTCGGATATAAATTGCATCAAAGATTTCAAGTGAAAATAACTATTTAAAATGAATTTCAAATGAAAATGTATTTGTGACATATTGTGACTGTAGTAAAGAAGAACAACAGGTTTTGACAAAGAATAGATTCTGCTTAGGAAGGCTAGTTCTCTTAATTTGCCCTCTTCAGCAGAGAGAGAAGAGCTTTTTGAGAATTCTGAGCATTTGTGTTAGGCTCAGTTTTCTTCCTACTTCTTCAGAGGAGCCTCTTTTTCTCCGCCAGAGAGGAGCTTCCAGACAGTAAGGCTCCTTAGCCCAAAGTGGGCTTGTGTGAGTATTGCTGGAATCCAATGGTAGTTAAAAAGCCTTTGGCTTCCTGCTTTCTTCTTAGTACATACGCTACAAATTTTGCAATAATGATTTTAGAATTGAGTGATGGCAAAGCCTGAGTAGTCTGACAATCCGTGAGAGCAAATAAAATTAAACAAACATAAGCGGTCTGTGTGACATACTGTTTGAGACATGAGCACTGCACGAATGATGTTGGGATAAAAGGAAAATGGGCTAGGAGCTCTGGAAGTTTTGCCAGAGATTTATTACGAGGATAGGCTGGTAGCAAAGTGACTGTTGACCAGTCGACAAAAGAAAGAGGCAGCAGCTGCAAAGTATGTTGAAGAGCAGCCTGCTGGCAAAAGACTTCTGGAAAACCTGATTTCACAGAATGGTTAAGGCTGGAAGGGACCTCTAGAGGTCATCTAGTCCAACCCCCCTGCTCCAGCAGGGACACCCAGAGCACATGGCACAGGGTGGCATCCAGGCGGGTTTTGAAGATCTCCAGAGAAGGAGACTCCACAACCTCTCTGGGCAGCCTGTTCCAGGGCTCTGTCACCCTCACAGGAAATAAGTTCTTCCTCACATGGAGGTGGAAATTCTGTGTTTCAAGTAGCACCCGTTACCCCTTGTCCTCTCACTGGCCACCATGGAGAAGAGTTTGGCCCCATCCTCCCTACATTCTCCCCTCAAATACTTACACGTATTGATCAGATCTCCTCTCAGCCCTCTTTCCTCCAGGCTAAACAGGCCCATCTCGCTTAGCCTTTCCTCATGCAATAGATGCTCCAGTCCCTAAATTGTCTTTGTCGCTTGACGCTGGACCCTTTCTAGAAGCTCCATTTCCCTCTTGTCCTGGAGAGCCCAGACCTGCACCCAATACTCCTGGTGCAGCCTCGACAGAGCTGAGCAGAGGGCAGGATCCCCTCTCTCGACCTGCTGGCAACACTCCTCCTGATGCAGCCAGGATCCCACTGGCCTTCTTGGCCACGAGGGTGCATTGCTGCCTCATGGCAACCAGGACTCCCTAATCCCTCTCTGCGGAGCTGCTTTCCAGCAGGCCGGGCCCCAGCCTGTGCTGGTGCCTGGGGTTATTCCTCCCCAGCTGCAGGACCCTGCATTTGGCCCTGTTGAGCCTCATGAGGTTCCTCTCTGCTCAACTCTCCAGCTGTAATTAAGCTGTAATTGCCACCTGTGAAAGTTGCATTATTTTGTAACGTGAGGCAGAAGCGCGTAGGTAAAGATGCCTGAATGGGTGGTTGTCAACTGTTACTTTGAGTCGAGCTAAGCGTATGGAAGCTTTTACATTTCTGCTATAAAATATTTTGAGAAATAGTTGAAAACGAAGGTAGTTCATTGCTATTCATGGTATCTAACTGCTTTTGTACAATACTGGTTGCATTAATTGTATTTTAGCTGCAGAGATGACTGCTAATGAAAGCACCTTGAATACTGAAATGACTGATGTCCCAGCCTGCATAGCAGCCTAAAATGATTTGTATCCTTTCCATTTTTATCATCTTTTAAATTACCTATCATTTCTTAAGTATTCTTTCATTAATTTATTTTCTTAGTTACAGAACATTTTAAGCAAAGGAACAATTGTATAACTAATTATGCTGAGAAAATAAGTAGCTTCTCCCTTTGAGATAGGACTTTGTTTAGAACTTAGAGTTTGAAAGGGGTTACATTTTTTGTTGTTTTCATATTTCTCTTGGCTTATATCAGATTTACAGGTTTCCTTGTTTTTTCCCTTGTAAATAAATTCATTTTTTGGCATGAGGAATAACTTACTGGATGCAAGTAAATTAGTTTAATATAATTTGCAGAGTGAGCGAGGTATGAAGATACCAGCTTTGCAAAATACCTGTCTAACACATGCTGAATTTTGGCAGCTTTCTCTCAGACATCACTGTTGCATAACAAGATCAGGAAGGGGCAAGAAAGTGTTCAAAGAATCATAAGTAGACAGTAGTGTCACAGAAGATTCAAAGGAAAATAATTCCTTTTTTTAAGGCAACAGCAAACACAAAAGTTTCTAGTGTTGGTGCTTTCTTAAGGCTCTTAGCAGTATATGACCTATTTTTTTAACATTTGCAGTGTAGGTACAGGCAAAAATTTGTAAAATATTATTTCTTAAAGTATGGCAAAAGGCCACAGTTTTCAACCCGTGCTCCAAGAGTTGTAGTTATTTCAGTGTACTTTTAAGTGAACATTTTAACAATTTTTATCACAGTGCCGCTTACTGTATTGTCAGAGGAATCATAAATAATATAAGTTGTACAGAAAATGTGTGGCTCACTTTAGCAATAAATGCCAAGAACAGGACAAGTTTTGGAGAAGTGATCTGATTTTTATTTTTTTTTTAAGGTTGATACTGAAAAAATAGGTAAGGTGCTGCTTTTTGTAATATGCATGTAGCATAGGTGCAGTTCCACTGTCATACTTTCATGGAAAGAGGATTTTTTTCAGGAAAACTTTATTAAGTAGAGTGACAGCGAGAGAGAATAGGAGAGCAAGTGTGTGCCTGAACTGCACTGTGTCTGCACTGGGTCTTCTGTAAAAGCCTGTATTTTTTTTTTTCATGCTCTGAAATGAGTTAATATCTTAAGTCAATAAAGCAGAGGCTTCTATCCTTAGGACCCTTGCAGACAGTTAAATCTGTTCCTGCTTCCCACACCAGGTATAATCTAGTGCTCTCATCTCTCATCATGTTGTCAGATTTGGAAGCCTGCCAGGATGAACGCAGGTGATTAGCTCAGTTTATTGAAATGGGAGCCTAATAGTCCTAATTTGGGTTTGTGCTTGAATATCCTGCTCGGGTGGAGCCCCCAACTATCGCATGGACTATTAGTAAAAGCCACTCCTCCATATAAGGGTAGAGTATAATACTTTTATCTACTGAGATAGAAGTAGATAGAAAAGATGGTATAACAAGGAAAATACACAATGTTCTTCATAAGAACCTGGCATTTGGGGAATGAAAGCTGCTTTCTTTCCAGATGTAGTGCAGAAGGTGGAAAAAAACTACACCATCCATAATACCCTAAGTCAGAGAGAAAACAGAGTATCAGAAAATGGGCAGTGAAACATAATTTGGCAGACTGCACCTACATGCTGCTATGCAGGAATATAAGTGTGTGAAACTCTTCAGCCTCACTATAATATAAAAACCTGAAATACAGCAAAAAAGCTTTTGTTGAGGCTATAACAACTGCTCTCTCAAATTTTATACAAGCTAGAATTCCAGATTCTGCTTTGAATCATTCACCTGTATAAAACGCCCATGGAAAAGAATGCAGTAGAGTATGTCAGGCTTCACTGGCTCTCACAAGACGAGCATTCCTGGAGCCCAAGGCAGTGGAGTAGCAAGTGGCCTGCTCCCACAGCTGGTACCTAAACTGCCCCTGAAACACGTGGGGGATTCCTTTGGCAGTGCGCGCTAAGACTTGCCAGGAGCACAGCTGCTTGTGCAGCAAGCAGGCTTGGGTCTCGTCCTCTCCACCGGGATGCTTCAGGAGAGTGAAAACTGAATTTGCTAAAATGCTCAAGAAGTGGCTTTAAGCACCTGGAAGCATATCTCCTAAGATGCTTTGATGCAAGAATAAACTTGGGGGGGGGATTTTCAAAGAATGTTATTCCCACTAAAATCAGTGGGAACTAGTTAATCCCTTTCAAACTACCACAAACCCCAGCTGCCCAAGTTACTTTTGAAAGTGGAGTTTGTTCTTCAAAGTCATCTAAAGAGTTTTCAAGCCTTAATTCTTTGTTAGTATTTCATATAAAGAGCAAATGTGGGATAATTCAAAATTCAAATGCAATGTATCAGGATATATTTTATTCATAAGGCTCATTAGATTTGAAATTATTTCAGTTGAAAAATATAGAGCAGAGCCAAGTACTTGAAGGTGTTCATTCAGTGACGTGAGGGCAGAAAAGGCTTAGTCAGGAGTCTGAAAGGGAGAAGTAACATAAAACACTACAACAGAGAAGTAAAAAAAGTCCTAGAGACTTAAAGGTCAAACTTGGCAAATCCAAACTGACCACAGTATAAACTTGGTCAGGCAAATGCTAATTTGATTACAGGGGATTGCTTTTTATTTGCAACTTACTCTATTTATATTGTATAGCAATTTATTTTAAGGCAGCTGGTTTACAAAATCCTGTCAGAATTGCCTGCCTCAAGATAGGCTAACATTAACTCAGATTGTCCAGGTAGCCTTGGAACAGCCTGGCAGGAATTAGGAGGTTTCTTCCCACTACCTAACCGAGCTGCTGCTCAGGACACCGAAGGCAGGAGCAGAGGTTCGGTAGGTCTCCAAGGAGGGCTCTTGCAGGAGGCAGTTTCCACCTCTCCCAAGTTAGCTGCCTAAAATAACCTTGAGTAGAGGTACTAAACTTTTACTTCATAGGTTTTTTTCCAACTATCTGTTTTGCAACCAGCACAGTAGGAGGGTTATCTGATTCAAAGAGCAGGCTAAATTTGCAAACCTTCATCTTTTTTTTTTTCCTTTGCTATTTTTCTTCTCTTTCTGAAGAGTTATCATAGTTTTCAGCCATCCCTGTGGCTCTGTCGGCACGGCCTTATGTGCTAACAGATGAATTGCTCTGTTAACGCAGATGGCTCATTTAAAAACTTTAGAGTAAGTTAACCTTCAATTTGTATAATTTCTAGAAATACTTTATAGAGCTTATCTATATGCTGTGATTAGTCATAATGTTAAGACTACTAAGGCATAGATCTTTAAATGTAAAATGCTTGACTGTGAAATCTGAAAATTCTTTACATTTTCTTCATTTTTTTTACAATTTATTAATGTAACTGCCGAAAAATTAAATTGCCGTGGTTCAGTGGATATGGAACCTAACTCTGAATTGCGTATGATTTTCATGCTGACAGTGGAGCTCCTCTACTTTCAAATATCAGCATTAGATGTCATTCAAATTAGACTGTCAGTGCTTTTCAGCATGTTTGTGAAAGATGCTGAAAAATCCTGGTGTGTGTAAAAATTTCAGTTTTAATTATGTATATGTTATATAGCTCTTCATGGGTGTGCATTAGTAGTGCTAGCACTGACTGAATAATCTGAGGAATGCATCTGGCTGGAAGCTGTGGCACTGGCAGAAGGAAAAAATCTGCCATATTAGGAAAAATGCAGGAGAAAGATTTATGCCTCCTCCACTGTTCCCAGAGTAGACTGGTTGGGCTCCGTTCAAAGCAAGTGAAAGAGATTTCAAATTGTGTAAGTCTAAATAGTAGATTTGGGGAGAGAGGAAGAGATTGACTTTGAGCTCATAACTGGAGCTGGTTATGTCAGGAAACGTGAGGTCTATCAAAATTTGTGTGACCACTATTTAATTGTGTAAAAGTCTATCTGGAGACAATATTTTAAATGTAAACAAACACTATTTTTTGTACAAGAGAGCTGGTATAATGTGAGATAAAATATGATTTTTCTCTGAGAGAGAAAAGCAGTGGATAGAGCAGTGTCCAGTTATCTGAGCAAGGAATATTTTGGCAAGCTTTATCAGAATGTCTGTGTAAGTGCTTGTGTCTGCATTCGTGTAGTTTTAGAATTATGTTTCAGTTAGCTATTAGACATGGAGATGGCTCACAGGATAATTTAAGTTATGAATAACCATGGTATATTACTTTTCAACAGCAGATATAGAGTAAATCAAGTATGAATATACTGCTGCTAAAGAAGACAGCTCTTTGGAGTGCACTATTTCTTGCTGTATTGAATAGTTATTTGATGGAATTATTGTGCATGTGGTGTGTACAGTGGATTGCATATCACATTTTTCCTGTGGTTTTCTCTACTTTCCTTTCTGAAACTGTGGGACTCCCCACTGCCTCGAGGTAAATGTTCTTTTACCTTGTCATTTAGTTTGGCATGAATAACTTTATCCATGATGACAGTTAAGTGGACTGCCCATGCTCCTTCTGCCTTCTCTTTCCCTATTGGCTATAACTATTCAATCATCTAAGCCCCTGAAAACTAAGCATTTCCTACAGCTGTCACAGTTTATTACCAGGTGAGCTATGCCTATAGCTATACCTGTAGCTCACGTGGAACACTGATCCTTCTTAGTCTTTTGTCAGGATTCTGCTATTCTCTGTGTGTTTTTGAATGAAATGTTTTGACTAAACTTTTTGCATTAAATAGCTCTAGTTCCATGTTTCAGCAATCTGCATGGATAACTGACCTAATTACAGCCACAATCTATGCAATTACGTGCTATTTCTAGTAAACAGGAATATGACTATCCTAGAAATATATCAGTTCGTAAGGTAATGAATTTGTCTAGGAACCTACTCTTTTTTTACTGAGCCTCCCTTCAGCTTGTGATTTACTTCCAAAAATCCTATTTCTCCCTAATTTTGGCTCACTAGTATCAGAACTGTTGACAACAAAACTCCATTCTCCCTCTTCTCTCACTGTTTTGTTTCTATTCAGGGAAGCTTTTTGTGACTGAAACTTTAGGCACTTTAGCACAGGAAGTAGTTACTGTGTCAATGAAAGGTAAGAATCTTGTTCTAGATTTCAGAAAACTGAATGTTTATGGCAGGAAAATGAGCTTCATTACAGTATCTCTAAGTATTGTTACCAGATCTGCAAGACTGGAATGTTTTTCTTCTTGACTCATGTCTCCTTTTGTTTTGTGCATAGATCCTTCCTGAGATCAAAGCAGCAGCAATCACAGTGCCCGGCCCCTCGCATCTCTTGGGCTCTGCAGCTCCGAGGAGGTGCTCAAAGTGCCCCTTGGTGTGAGCTGCCCGTCTGGGTGGAACAGCTGTCTGCCTCTGTCCTCGAGTGACGGGGTAATACAAGCCAAGGACTGGGAAAAGCAGTTGTACACGACCCTCAGTCATCACTGTGTTCCTCAGGCCTGGTAGTTCAGGAGAAAAAGGCAATTTTGAACCTTGTGCATAGTGTTGTGCAGAGGCTGTTCTGTATCCTACTGCTTGAAAGGATTATTCTGCTTCCTTGTGAGCCCAGCCTTTGCTGAACATGTGTTCCCACCTACAAATTCACACAATTATATCTGGCAAAGTATCCAATAGGCTTCATGGCATCATACGCTTTTGGAAAGACTTTGTGTTTGCTGCTTGCCTACTTAGCAAAGCAGACCTGCTGCACAGATGTGCAGCCTACCAAGAGACCTACACAGGGAGTGCAAGGGCTTGCAGTTCAGTCTTGCTTCACCATCCAAGATCACATCTATAATATATGCCTGTAAAGGCTGGTAAGGAACTGAAAGATTAAACTGTCATTTTTTTTTCTGTAAATAGAAAAAACTTTTTGCATTAAAACTCACAACTACAGTAGATTTGATTCTGGTAGATTTTTTGCCTTTGTTCACTGTGACCTGAAAATGACCAAACGCAGATTCTAAGAGACTAAGAGACTTCAATGTATAGACTTCTTATTACATTCCTAAACGAAGCCTATGACATTTATCAAGGTTTGCACTTTTACTAGAATTATGAAGATTATATTCTAGTCATTGGAACTAAATATATTTTCGAAGCCTGTCCACTCCCAGAATGTGTATCAAAGCATTTATTTTTAATTTTAGTACTACCTGAATTAAGTGGAGTAATAGCACATTTTGAAAAAGTCATTTACAAAAATACTGATGTCATTTTAGCTTGCTTTAAGGAAGGTTTCAGGAGAAACATGAAGCAATGAGAAAGCTTTGTGTTGGCTTATCAGAAGTTGGGATACTTCTTAACAATGAAGATTTTATTTTTAGTTCTGTCTGAGTTACAAACTGGATTAACAGTATCTTTATGTAATGTCTGTCCTACTATTGGGTGATAGAGTATTTTGCATTAAATAATACTGGATAAATGCCTAAACATTTCTTAGTACAGGGACAAGGACTTGTGTCCTGAGTGAGTATCCTAAATGGCTGTCTATAGATTTTTTTTTCACTTTGATTTTCATGCTCTCTTATCTATGGATCAGTATATTTTAAAAGAGAAAATTGATCATGACCACACTCAGATAACTCCTTAGCCTCTGCGCACTTTCTCTTCTCTCCTGAGGGTAGTAGTCATCACTACTACTGGGTTACAGTGTCCCTTCGTTCAGTTTATGAGGGTACTAGACTCAAAGCGTAAATTGCTAAATAGTTGGAACTAAGTAGAGATATTCAATACTGGAAAACCAGAGGTTTTTCTGAATGGTGGCAGAGTAGAATTTTAGGCTGCTAGGAATCATCAAAAGTTAAAAGAAAACATCTATTGGACTGGCAAGTAGGATTCTCTTTCCCCTCTTGTGTGATAGAAAAAGAATTTCAGGTATGTGATGGGGAAGCAATAGTCACAGGCATGGCTTCTGCTCTGGGATTCGCTCTGCTGGCTTTATAATAAAGAGCATAGCGTATTCATCCTCTCTGAACCACAGACAAAACAGCTTCCCAGCAGAAAACGTTACATGCTGCTCAGATGTGGATGTTTGCGGCTCCTCATTCTTTTTTCTGAAGAAAGACTGTGGCATTTTGCATGGCCTTTCCACTCACAGCTGCTGTGGTGATTATTCCTCTGGGAATATTAGCATCCTTTTTCTGGCGTATTACATTTCATTGTTCTTGTGGCTCCCTTAAATCAATTAGGTAGAGCTGGTTTGCAGTTAATTTTTGGAATACACCAAACCAAACAGAAGAGCTTTAATGGAACTAAAAGCAAAGCATGTATGTCTCTTTCCAGTTTTGTTCCTGGAATGATCATTGATGTGGCACTTTCCAGCTCAATTGTTCATAAAATATGCCAATATATGTTAACTTATTTTGAATTTTTTTGCATATGCCTTGGTTCAGCTGATTCAGAATCCAGCAAGAAAACCCTGAGGTGCTTTGTAGAAAAACTGGCACGAGATCCTAACAAGATTTAAACATCATTCATTGTGAGATATTTAATCTTTATTTTTTTGTAATTAGAATTATCATCATCTTAAAGTATACTTCTTGTCTTGATTTTAGTGTTTTTAAGTATTTGTCCATTGTGCTTAGAGTTTAACTGCTTACATTGTTGTAAAAAGCAGGCTGAGCTGACACAGTGAATAAAAATGAGTGTTTTTGGCCACCCTAAGGGAGATGACTTCCTGGTTATCAATCAGCTCCCATGCAGCTGCAGCAATCTGCTCTGACTGATGACCCCGTGGTCACCTCCCTAAAGGCTGCCTCCAGGTCCCTCCTCTCTATACGGTCGCAAGAGACATTCTCTGCCTAATGTATGGAAACTTTTCTTGCTTGCTTGTTTCCTCTTAATTCTGTTCAACTTGCTGTTGTAGTTTCTTCCAATTAACATGAAATAATATCCCTTGGATAGAACAATTACCGGGTATGAATCTGCATTGTTCCACCAAATCTGTATGAATCAGGTGCCGATTTGCCTAGCTAAATATGTATATTTCTTAAAATGAGATTTGGTTGATTGTAGCCTTTCAATGTGAGCAAAGCACCATTGTGCCAAGGGGTTACTGACTTCTTTACTACCAAATAAAACCAGGAAAGGCACCATTCTCCAACCTTGAGACTGAGTGGCATGGCACAGGTTGCCTCTACATCCTGGCATGTTTTCTTCCCTAAAAGAGGGTGACAGCATGCAGGCTACAGGAACACACTAGCCTGAAAAACATTTTTTAAAGCTTAATTGGGGGGGGGGAGGGGGCGGTTTATACCCTGTTTGTCCGGTGAAATTCTAAGAGGCAAAAAAAATATACTTTATGTTGGCTTGTGTGGTTAAAGTTTTTGAAAGGGCTTCTTTCTTTTACTTGGTTAGAGAGTGGGGTTTATAGAGTACTGTACAGAGCAGCCTCTCTCCTCATGGAGAACTCCCCAGGCAAGCTGCCACTGAATGGACCTCTGCACCGGAGTAAACTGGAGGAGATAACAAAGCCTTTTTTTTTTTTTTTTTTTTTTACCTTTTTTTTTTGTTTGCTTCATTCATTTTTTTAAGCAAAGCATAAAACCCAACTTACATAACACTGCAGTAAATGACTTACAGGAAATATTCAGTAATATCACAGCAAAAGGTTAAGGGTTCAAAGGCAACTCATAAAAAGAAAGTTCAATTCATAGAGTTTTGTGGTTTTATCTCTATGGTGTAGGGAAGGCTACATCAAACTAATTTCTATACACTTCACTGGTGATTTGTGAAGAAAAATTGAAGATGAGCTCAAGAACATTTATACTTCTTGAAGGAAGGAAGGTTTTTAAGTGTTCTCAACTTTTTTATGTAGTTTTTAGTATTTTTAGACCTTTTAGTAGCAAATGTGGGTCTCTGAATACTTAGGATTGCATTTGTTATCCAGTATACTAAAATACAGCAAATACAATAGTTTGGCTGAATTTGACTCAATTCTGGAAGAATGACTTTTTTTTGAAATACTTTGAATCACTTTTTCAAATTGACAAAAGCTACAGATTGTATTACACAGATATAGTCATAACTTGCCTACAGTTTGTAAAGGCTAACTCTAGAAGAAAGGAATTTCATGGGCAGATTTGGCACCTGCCATTGTTTGTAATAGAAATACTTACATAAACTGCTCTTAGAAAGAATGTGTATTTCCTTTATTGTCATGGTAAAGAGGGAGACTCTAAGCTTATTGTACATATGTCATTATCTTTTAGTTAGGTTTTTACAGGCCTTTAGAATTTGTGGTACTGCAGTAAATAACAGCTGGAGGGAGGAGGGTAAAAGGCTTTGTTAATAAACTTCCAGCTGTTTGATAGTAATAATGTGGAATTGCACAAATTTTGGGTTCTCTCTCAAGTTCTGAGAATACAGGAGCCTTGGCAGTCCCAAGGACTTCTGTGCCTGCTCTAACCAAGAAATAAGGTGTCATTAGACCTTTTTACTTCTGGACTCCATGTTTATCAGTCCCTGAACTCTCTGCAATAGTTGTTTCTGAATGCACAAATTCAGAAGTCGTAAGCTGTTCAGATGAATGGACAGTTAAAATACCTGAGCTTGGACGATCTGTAACACGTCTGGATCAGCTGGAAGAGGGAGTGGAAAGACGTTCTAGGTTGGGTGCAGAATTCCACTGTTAGTCTGGGCTCAGAGAAGCTGCTATGGAGCGTTTGTGTCTGGATTCCAGAGACTCTGGAAACATTAATTAAGCTTATTTATGCTTTTTCAAGCAAAAACAAAACCTAACATATTTCCCATTTTTGTTTGGTGCAGAAATTGCAAAATCATTCCTTGAACTTTATTTTTTTTCCATTAAAAAGTAGGTCTTTCCCTACTTAGTAGTTCTAATCTAACGTGGTTAAATTGTAATTAAAGAAAACATCCTATTTTGTTTAGAATCAGAAGTAAATCAGCTGATGCAATGACTGACAAAACCTATGGTAGAAAGGAGAAAAGACTAAAGATACGCAGTGGAAAATGCAGAGCAGCACTAATTTCTAGATATGTTCCTTTGGTATTTTACTGTTTATGCTTCTGGACTTAGCATATATAGTAAAAATGCATTTCTGGTGAACAAATCTGTTAACTTTACCATGATGTTGCAGAAACTCATCATAAGAAGTATAGCAGAGTGTGGTGAAATCATGTCCTATTTTTTAGAAATTAATTGGTATTCTCTTTTGGTACGAACTTTTTTGTTTGAAATAATACTGAGGCAGCTGCTTTTTGTTCATTAATAAGCTATAGCTGGATGGCATTCCTTTATGTAAAGCAGCTAGAATAGGTTCTATGAAACTAGATGAATTCCATTACATAAGAAATTTAGCTTGTAAATCTCCTGCAAGATATGTACTAGCAGCATCTTTTCACAGTATAAGCTCTCCCATAAGCAATAGATATTTGCTACTTACAATTTTCAGCTTGTGTCAGGCAACATAAATCAAGCTACCAGCCATGACACTTGTATCAGTAACTGAACTTCAGAAATGAAATTGTTTTATGGTAGTGTTGTATTTAAAACTTTTTACATTTGCATTGGTAGAAAAACTGAAAATTTCTACCAATGGAAATTGGTAGAAAAAGGGATAATGTCTTTGTTAAGACAATCTCTGTCATTATTTGTTCAGCATTCCGCACAGGGAACAGCAGTTCCCTACGCTCATTCTCCTTCTGTTTCTACTGTTGTTCAACCTCCAAAATACAAACAGACAAAAAAAGGTAATTAGCTCAAAAAACAAAGAGAGCATGAGCTTTCAACCAACTACATCTGCCACTCTAGTAATTTTGTGTCTTTGCGGTTCTTGTGGAGCAAAGTGCCTTGTGGAGCAAAGAGAGTTTTTATAATGCATGGGCCATCCCAGACAATTAACCATGCTGATTTAATAGAGGTTGACCAAATTTTAATTCTCCTTAGCTGGGCTACATCCGCAAAAGTAACCAGTGCTTCATGGCAGCAGAATATGGACTGTTGGCATGCGGAAAGTACAAAGTAAACCTGAATCTAATCATTCTTCTAACACAGTAAAACTCTTTTAACGCCCTCAGTGAGATCTGAGGATTATTCCATGTGCAATAGCTTGTTTTTTAAGAATAACAAGATTGCTGTTCTTGGCTTTGAATTTCTGTGAGCTGATGAGAAATGCCAGCTGACAGCATTCAAAGGAGAATAAAAGCATTCTTAGTAGCAGTGAAAACTACATAGTCAAGGATGTCTAAAAAATAATGTTGTTTTCCAGTCGCATTTAGATTTATCACATTTATGATTTCTGTAGACATCTATTAGAGACTCCTTTCTGCATAAACAAGAATTATCACCTGCTTCTTACAGCTGAAATGCAGCTCAGGATTTGTTGATTTGATATACTACGGAATCAAACCCTGCTTTTTTCCATTAAACTGCTTAAAGAAAATGTTTAATGACAGGATTATCATGATGCTATCTGAGCAGGACATGGCTATAATAATATGCTTTCATCACATTTAAAATAAGAACACTTTTCTTAGGCCTAGAAGCTCTATTTCTGCTGATCAGTTGAATGCAAACCTATGCAAAGTTATTATGAACCCAATGTGAATTTTGAAACAACAGCCTTTGATTTCTCTTAGATCACATGACTCGTTGTAGATCTGAGTATACCTAGGAATTTTCAACAGGATGAGGAGAAATCTCTTAGACTAGCAATTAAAGTAGGAATGATCCAGAAAGGTTACGATGAAGCCTTTTTTTTCTTGATCGGTGTTGTATCCCTTGTTTCTTCTCGAGTTTTTTCTTTTCTCTGGGTTTTTTTTTACTGCTTCTTGTCACATCTTCTCCTATGTTTTATTCACTTTTTGTCTCCCTCCCTCTTTGATCCCTTTTTCTGTTAGCTCTAGCTATTACCTTTCCTATTTCCAAAATTTCATTCCTGCGTCTTCTTTGTCGGCTGTATCTGCAAATGTTTTGACTCACATTGTGTCTTGAGTGATCTGCAGAGCTATATTGCTGCTGGCTGGTAACTATGCAGAAAGCAGAGGAGATCCAGGAAATCCCTAAGCAGATAATTACGGAATGAGCCTTAGGAAGGAATACCTTCCGCTGTGCTGTCAAGCATAGACCGCATCTGCAGCCGCGGTCGTGCAGCATGACTGGCACCATCGCGCTGTGGGCATTAATTAGTGCGCAGATATTCGCTGTTCCTTGTGACCACTAGCTTTAGAGCTGGTTGGCTTAATTCTTGCCTGATTTACAACCATGTTTGTACATTTGGGAGAAAAGGCACAGCTGCATTTAGTCCATTCCTTTTTGTTTTAGCCCTAGAGTGTGATGAAATCAGGAAAAATAGTTTGATTACTAGCAGCAATGCACAGCTGGTATCATCTGTTCTGGCTGCAGTTTGAATCTAGCATTTCAACAGAGTCTGTCTAATAAGATGAAGAGACGCAACAATAAAGCTACAATATATGTTAGCGAACACAATTTCTTAACCAACAGATTATATCTTCTGTCTGAAGTCAACAGAAGCATGGTTCTGATGTGGAAATTGCATTTTTAGTCGGAGCGTTCAGACTGGCCTTAAAATTATTTATGCTGTCAGGATGTTGAAAGTTTAGTTTCCACTGGACAATGCTAAGTGTATGGCCTTGTATAATTGGTATTTCATTTATTGAAAAAAATGAACAAATTAAGCCAATATAATTGCTCTGTCAGCTGTTTTTACCTTAGCATCACGTGACATCCGTGATATTTTACTATTAATTTTATCTCCAAACATTTTATATTGGCCATGTAACTATGATAAACATAAAATAGTGAAGAATGGAGTGGCAAATGTAATGAACTAAACTTTTCTTTCCTGTCCCTCTGTTTTCAGCCTACAACTCCTGCATACTTTTCTTAACAACTGATTGATTCCCATCTTACTGATTTTGCCAAATCACAGTGTTTACTTCGAGATGTAATAGATACCATGTACATCTCTCCTGGGTATCTACTACACAGCACTTAGTCTGTTGTCTCTCTCTTTTTTCAGTAGATGCTAGCTAGCATTTTCAGATTTACGTATTCATAATGGATAATGATTATGTATTGATACAGAGAGCAATGAATGAGACAACACGGCAGGAGGTTATCCCGAAATCCTGCAGGTATCTGTAAAACCTCTTCCCTCTCATTTCTAATTTGCAATAGGGTTGCTTACTGCTCTGTCTCTGCACACACACGAAAAAAAAAATCAGACCAGAAAAGTACTATAGCTGTTTTCACTAAGTCCCACGTATGTATGAAACCATATCTGACTCATGTTTGTCTAGCAACATCTCCCAGCTTATCACAGCTTGCACCAAGTCCTCTCTTTACAGTGTATCTTTTGCTCTTTACTCAAAACAAGTCATATTACCATGTGACATGTGAAAAGCTGGGCTGCTATGTTCTATATTTACCATTTTCCTCTTCTTAACTGTCATGCTTTTATATTTGTGTAATTTGTGGGGGTCATTTCAAGTATTTGCATCAGGCTGAAGTCATCAGCATGGGTACAATTTTATTACACTTAGATGGAAACTCTATACATGTCTGTGAAAGATAAGTAAGATAAATAAATAAGATAAAGATAAAGATAAATAAGATAAATAAGATAAGTAAGTAGTATGTGCTAGCTGAATCTGAGAACTGCACAGCAGTGTGCACTTGGTCTGGTTCAGCTAATAGGAAAGACTGCATGATTTTCCCTGACTGCTTGATATTCAAAGCAGTTCATCCGTGAGGATAGTGACAGTTGTTTCTACTGAACTTTCAATATCTTTCAATGTACTTTAGATACTTTAACCTTTTTCTTGTCCTTCTTCTCTTCCCTGGCAGATACTCAGGGTTGCAAAATATTTGAGATGTATAAAAGATAAATAGACATGAGAGAAAAATATTTTATCAGAGCACGGTGTGGCCTTTGTGTTACTGTGTGGCGAGGAAGCAGCACTAGGACTGTACTGCAGTGCCGTTCCCTTGCATTAAATCTGCCAAAATTTTCTTTTTGTACAAAGGCCTGTAACTATAAATCACAGCTGGCTGCAGTTGAAGTGCAGAACATTTTTCCTGAAAATACTACATTTAAAAAGAAATTGTATTGTTTTCTTTATTGTATTTCTTTTCCCTTCCGTTTTTGTGATAATAATTTTGTGAGAATTCTAATCTCCAGGTTAGCCCTTAAGTCTGGCCTGTGTGTCCCCTCTGTAACTCAGCAGCACTGCTGCAAATTCCCTGTTCTGCTGGGTTACGTCTGCAACCTTATGGGCCTGAGCTGTCAGGTCTTGAAAAAATATGAGCTGCTAAACAAACCGTATTGAAATGTGATGGAATGAATCCATAGGCTTGAATATCAAATGCTGGCGCAGGGGGCATGTCAGCAACGTTTGTCAGAGGACAAAGAGGAGTGGTAGGAATGGCTGTGACTTTGCGTGTCGCTGCCACCATTACACCCCATGTTAGTTCAGAAAATGAGAGGGAAAGTCCCTATAAAAATGCCTCCTGCATTCCCAGGCTGCTTTCAGCATGCTTTGGTGTAAACTGAGCTATTAATGCGCGTGCTTCAAGGAGCTTTACTAGGTCCAGTTTAGCTGCATATACATGTTAAAAAGGATGAAACTTAGGTTCAGTTTAATGGCCAGACTGACTCCGGAGTGGCAAGCTGACTGCAGCGATCGTGAGTGCCGGAGCGCGCGGCCTTCAGTCCTGATGGAAGTAGTCTCCTTCCTCGGGGAAGCAGATGGGAGCTGTCTGAGGCAGGAAGCACGGTGGAGAAAGGTGCCTTCCATAACTCACCCTGTGCGGGGAGCCAGGGCAGAATTATAAATAAATCCTAGAACCTCTAACCGCATCACAGCTCTTCCTACACATGCAATACATAGGGGGAAGGCAAGCAGTAAAGCAGTACTAGACTTCAAAAATGCCTTACTTTCGAGTGATCTCAAACGTGTAACTGTCTATACATCTGCTGCTCTGTGTTCTGAATGAGCAAGAATCTGTAGGGTTTTGGGGTTCGAGGAGACTTCCTAGGATTTTCTGTGAACTCCCATGCAGGGCATCCTGTGATTTCCACTCCAGTAGGAAAGGATCCTCATGATTCTTTGTTTTATTCCTGTGGAGCTTTTCTGCAGAAGGAGGAAAAAGTCTTGGAATTCCTTCATATGTGATTTCTTATATTGCTGTAAGTCATTTTTTTCAGGTTTTGGCATTAAAACATAAATAAACATGTTCTGATTTGAGATGGTAACTTAATAGTGTGTGTCTGTACTTACTACATAGTCAACTGCTCAGTTCCTTAATTCCCTCTACCGACTAGTAATAGATTTTGATATAAAAAGGGAGGATTTATATACCGTTCCTGTTAAGCGAAGCCTTTATGTCTAAACCAAAAGGAGGTCTAGTCCAGTTGTGCATTGCAGAGAAGAAGGTGAAGAAGTGACCAGAATGGATACATGGATACATGAAGAGTAGTCGCTTTCTCCACCAATGAAGTACAGCTACGTGTGAGATGAAATGAATCAGCTTTGGGCAGTTCACAGCACTCTTTTTAAGTAAAAATGTTCAAAACTGTAAAAAATGTATTATTGGAAGGGTGAAGTAAAATTGAGTAGTTTGCTTACAAAGCCACACTCTACTTATTTCTCTTAAGATATTTTCCATATATCCTATAAAAAAGTACTGTTTGAAACTCTTTTTGGGAAGGCATATTTTATATAAATAGACCATTGTATCTGCGAGGAAGACAATTAAATCACAGTTCTAGATCCAGTCTGTGCTCAAATATGAGAAATACAGAATTAAGAAATTATAATGCATTTGTAACTAAAGTTACTTCCAGAAATGGTTTAGAATTTAACACACTAGAACTGAAAGAATTTTAAGTCAGTTCCAGTAAGAGATTTTGTATTTCTCATATGTGGTAGAAAAGGACAGATGGAGAATGCGCTGCCACCCAGAGGGACCTGGACAGACTGGATAACTGGGCAGTGAGAAATCTTATGAAATTCAACAAGGCCAAGTGCAAGGTCCTGCACCTGGGGAGGAATAACCCCAGACATCAGTACAAGCTGGGGACCATGAGGCAGCAATGCGCCCTCGTGGCCAAGAAGGCCAATGGGATCCTGGGGTGCATTAAGAAGAGCGTCTCCAGCAGGTCGAGGGAGGTGATCCTGCCCCTCTACTCAGCCCTGGTGAGGCCACATCTGGAGTATTGTGTCCAGTTCTGGGCCCCACAGTACAAGAGGGATGTGGAGCTGCTGGAGAGAGTCCAGCGCAGGGCCACAAGGATGATCAGGGGCCTGGAACATCTGCCCTATGAGGAGAGGCTGAGGGAGCTGGGCCTGTTCAGCCTGGAGAAGAGAAGGCTGAGAGGGGATCTGATCAGTGTCTATAAGTACCTCAAGGGAGGCAGTGAAGAGGATGGTGCTGGCCTCTTTTCAGTGGTGGCCACTAATAGGACTAGAGGAAACAGCCACAAACTGAAGCACCAAAAGTTCCACAGGAACTTAAGGAAAAATTTCTTAACAGTGAGGGTGACAGAGCCCTGGAACAGGCTGCCCAGAGAGGTTGTGGAATCTCCTTCTCTGGAGATCTTCAAAACCCGCTTGGACGCAGTCCTGTGCCACGTGCTCTAGGTGACCCTGCGTGTGCAGGGGGGTTGGACTAGATGACCTCTAGAGGTCCCTTCCAACCTTAAGCATTCTGTGATTCTATGATTTCTGCTTGAGTCGGTGCTGATCTGCCCTGTTCTGGTAATCAGGCCCCCAGTCAACCTTTCTTCAGTATTATTTGGTTTTAAAAAGGTGTTTACCTTTTACTTCTACAGAAAATATATGAAAATTGTTGTGTTGCTGTTATCATCATCATAGAAACATATTTGTTATATTGGATATTAATGCTGTGCTTTTTTATTGTAGTGATTTGTGTAAAACATCTTGGAGAAAGATATTTGATTTGATTTCCATGCTGCTTTGTATTTAGACTGAAGACACTGGGCTCACTTTCTATGTTGCGGATTTGTTCCAAAATGCTACTATACAAAAATCAAGTCAGTTAAATTATTTCATTGTTCTTACTCAGTAGGTAAGAATATTTCACAAACATTTATATTCTTATTTTTCAGGACAAGTATGTACTGTACTTGAGTCTCTCACAATAAGCAGGTGACATTATTTTGTGCATTTACAAGAATTAATTATGCATTCACATGTGTAAAAAGTAATAAAGTTGCGTAAGTTTGTGCATTTACTCTGACCACAGGATCATTCAGCAGGCTCGATCTGACTGAGCCATGCACGTACATGAGTAGCAATATCTTTCATTGTCAAGAGACTGATGTTCATCAAGTGGTGGTTGTGTTGTTTATGATTCAGAAGGAATTTGGTCAGAAGAAAACTCTTCAAATTCCTGCTGAATTTTCTTTGTGCCATTGCTCTCCCTTTCCACAGTATGATCTGGTAGGGCTTGTACAGTTTCTTCTGTTGCTCCATGTATTTTTTCCCAGATGAGACTCCTAGATCCTTTCCTTCTCATTGTTCCCTCATTCCAGCAGGTCCCCACATTTGTTTCTATTTAATTGATGATCTTTTTTGTTCTCTCCATCTCTGTATTTCTTTGCTCCTCTTAATTAGGTAGGTTCTTACTATTTGTTTTCTGTGGAGAGATGGGTGTCAGGCTGCAGCTTGCCTTTTTTTGCTAATATTATAGGTCTCTGTGTCCAGTGAGTTACAGTCTTCCCTTTCGATCCTCCGTCTGAGCAGAAAAAAATCGTTTTGCTCTGTGCAATGAGGAATTCCTAAAAACATGTTCATTTTCCTTGCTGTCACATAGAGACAGCTCTGTCCTTAGCACTGTGTGAGCAGCAAAATGAGGCTGAAAGGATCCCCAGTCTTCAAACGTGCCTGCTGGCCTGTCAGAATCTTGAAAGTGTCGCCTCATTCTGCACTGAACCAACAAGAAAATACCTACTGGCACGTAGTGGCCTATTTCAGTATAAGCTTGGAGCTTCCTAAAGCATTTAAAAATGTGTTTTTTCCAGAGATATTTTTGCTATAGAGCAAAAGTCTAAGAAAAACCAGAGCTGCTTTATTTATCTGCCCATCTTGCAAGAGATGGATGGCAACTCTAACCATCTTTGAAAAAGAGATTGTTTGTCAGGTGGGACCTTCAGAAAAGTAATTTTGGTTTGCATGAAAAGTGCATTTGCTTAATTCAAGCATGTTCATCAGAATTCTTAATAGAATTTTAATAGTTTCTATTGATATCTATTGTGTAAATAATTTTCATTTTTAAGACACTTTTTAGATGAGCAGATAATTCATGGATCTTACAGATGTTACAGTAATGTACATTTCTAGCAGCAAGATCTAAACATCTGATATAAACACTCTCTGACTGGCTTATATGGAATTTACGCTTGGAAAGTTTTGTCCTGATACATTTTGTCATAACAGGAAATCAAATGCTTTTAGAGAGACCATAGACAAAAATCAGTTTATTTGGAAAATAAGTAATAATAATTAGTTTATTTGGGAGATATCTGAGTACTTAGGTTTGTGTTTCATACTTACTTACTGATACCATTGTGTAGACTAAATGTTTATAAGAAGCCTATGTGATTTGAGTTTAAGACCAATTGGATTTCTCCTACAGTACTGTAAAGCATCCCATGCTGCTAAGACAAGGTGACAAACTTGTGTGCGGTCATTAAACCACGGCTAGGTGTGAAGGAGCCCTGTACAACTGAGAGGGTTCTCTGGAGGGAAAAGGGTTTTATTGCACAGCCCAAACATGATATTTTCTGATTTATCTGTTGTCATCTTATGTGTAATTTCTGGCATCTGTGTGATAGTGAGGATGAACTGAACTATAAACTTTAGCTGTAAGATGTATTTTTTGTGCTGATATGGTTAAATTGGTTATGGTTAACCATGACTATAGCCTGCTGAATGAACCTGTGACCGTAGTAAATGCACAGTAAACAGCATTGGAGGAGCTGGAGGAGCTGCTACGTAAGCAAGTACAGAGGAGAGCTCCTGCGTCATTCCCTCTCCTTCTTGCATGCTCCGTGGCTTTGCTTTCTGGGCTTCCCCTTTCATTTTTTCCTCCGCTCTATCCCACCCTACCCCCAAAACCTATTGCTGAGGAGCCCTCGTATATGATTTTTAAAAAAGACAACAGATTTAACAATGTCATACATGTAGTTTGTATACTTCCTGGATAATTCTTCCTGGATAATGCTTGGATAAGCTTTTAGTGCTGCCTGCCTCTGTGTGAGACGAGGAGGAGAGGTATGTGTCAGGTGGAGCTGTTCCCAGACCTGTAAGCAAATCCGTGCTAGAGAATTCACACCCAATCTACTCCTCTTTTGCAGGAAGTCAGACAGTGTTAGGTTTGCTGTTTCACAGACATGTGGACCTGTAGGCTAGGGCATCTTTGAATCAAGAGTGGAGAGAAGGAGGAGTAAGATACTAAGATCTATTTTTGAGCCAGTTACCTAGAGTTTTCTTATAAGATGTTTCCAGGGAAAAAATCAGTTTCCATGAAGTGACATCCAGGGACTGGACACGATCCCCCCGCAGCAGATGCAGTCTGTGTGCCTTCATCGGCAGCAAGAGTGAGGGAAATAGGATGGGCAGACAACCTATGACTTTAAGGGTACTAACACAGATGACAATAGGTGGTCTTTTATTCCACTTTTGTGTAAAGGTTAAAGTCTTTCTCCCCTCTAGCAACACAGTTCTTCACAGAGGTTTCTGTGGTTTCAGGTACTCTGGAAGATTCAGATAATTTTGATGAAATGGTCAGTGAATCAGCTTGAGACCTGAAATGACCAGATAGTTGGTTACAGAAATAGTCAATTTATTATGACACTCATAAATAGAAAATATGCTTTGAAAGGTGATTTGTATGGTTATAAAAGCAAATGTTCAGCCTTTGGTGGCATCAAGGATTAATTAGCTAATGCAAGTATATTACTGCGAGCCAAAAGGCATTTTTTACTTTGGTTACCTTAAGCTTTCTTGATGTATTTCAGTATTTAGGCTCATGGAAAAGTCAAGGTTGGAAGGTGTCTCTGGGGATCAGCTGGTTCAACTTTCTGTTGGGAGTCTCCGGAGAACATTTGGTCCAACCTTCTGTTGAGAATAGGGCCTTAGATTAGATTGTCCAGGGACCTGTCAAGCCAAGCCTTGAATATTTTCAATGAGGTGAATTCCAGCATTCTCTTCACATTTAATCTCATCACCCAAATTTTTTACAAAGATATTTAATGGCGCAGGATCCAGCATCAATCCCTGAGGAATTCCGCTCATTACTAGCTGCCAATTTGATTTGGAGCCGTTAATCACCGCCCTCGGAGCCCTGAAGTTTAGTCAGTTTTCCTCCCTTCTTGTGGTCCATCTGTCCAGACCATATCGTACCAGTTTGTCAACAGGATATTAGGGATCTCTTACAATGATGTAGAAACTGTGGATATAATTTATGAAGATATAATAGGAAATATTTGAAAGAAGACACTTTACGTAGTAAAATATACCTTTTGAATAAAAATAATGGTAATTATTTTTATGTGTGGAAAATGTCTTCCATTGGATACATTTTCAGGGAGTTATGCTAAGAACCACATGCAAAACAGAATATTTCCTTTATAGCTTCTTGGATGTATCTGCAGTCCACTTATCAGTGCAGCTTTTGGGACAGCACATCAACGGTAGGGAGATGCCATGCAGATTCTCCAAAGGAAGGTGAAAAAAATACATGCTGTAGTGTTTCTTTCACTGTTGCTTGGAAGAATTAGTCAGTAGATGGGAAGCAGTTTTTGCACCTAGAATTTCGGTGGCCGACTTTCTGAAGTTTCACTTCCTGAACCATGGCAAAATCGCTCATGTCTTTTTTGTTCTTATAAGTCATTCATTGTCTATAATTCTCTGCTTGCATGACCGTATGCTTTATGAAGTAAAAAAAAAAAAGTAACCTTATCTGCAGTTTAGGAACAATTTAATACAAATTGCACAGTTCAATACTCAGTGTAGAGATGTTGTTGAAGTAGCTTGCATTCCAAATCTAAACTATTTAATATAGTTCCATCTCAGTTTTTAAACATGAGATTTGTATTTATACATATATAAATGTATAGATACTATTACAGACTCCCAACCCACGTCACCCCTCCAAAAAAAACCCCATCCATGTAGACAAGAAATAAACACTTTAAGTCTCTTGAAATTTGAAAGTGGTTAAAAAGAAAGGAGAATCTTGGAGTGGGGATATTGTTGCAACAGGAATTGTGGAGGTAGTAAGAGTTTACCATCTGGCAAGGCCCTCAGACCAGATGGGTTCACTAATGACTTTCAGAGAGCGTTTTATCAGATTCTACCGGAACACATGACTGGCATGCTTAATTATCCTAAATGAAAAGGGTTCCAGCCTTGGACACGAGATTCATAATGGTTGATGAGGGAAGGAAAAGGACATGTTCCCTAAAATGCCTTTTTCCAAGTAGTTCTTTGTATTGGTAAAATGTAATGCTAATACTGCCCTTTAGTATTTCATCTTAAATGGATTGTATGTTTTAAAAAAGTGCCTGTCAAACAATTTTATTAATAACATTTTTTTGGAAACATGTCTGAGTGCTTCTGGAATTCCCAGTTTATGTGCTACACAAGTACTCGGCTGCTTGGGACAGCAGGCTGCCAGAAATGTCCCTGCTTTTTTGCCTTCCTGGTAGGAAGGGGACAGCATGCACTTCCCAAGCAGTTGATCCCTGCCCTGTACCTTACATGTGCATCTGCTCTGGGTATGTCCTTATGGAGGTTAAGACGTGTGGGGAAGTGATTGCTTGCTACCAACAAGCAGGATCAGCGGCAATAGTTGCTACTTTTAGGCTGTTTTCTGCCCGAACTCTTTAGCAAGACGTTGTCTGCTTCCTTTTCACACAGACTGGGGAATGGAAAATGTTTCATGGATAATTTCCTCTTCTCACCCTGCTGAGATCCTGAAGGATACACTGTGGTCAGTGACAGCACTGTTATGCCATGGTCATCCTTGGGTCATCTTCCCTTGTGGAGCAATTCTCTGATCTCGCTGCTCCATGATAGCAGAGCCTTTCCTAGTACAGTTTGTATCACGCGCTTGTGGGAAAAACATTGAAATTACCTGCATTGATTTTGAGATAAATGTTTGTGATTTTAAGAGAAATGTCTTATTTTCATACTTTTCTGTTAAGTGCTGGAACAGTTATGTACACCTAGTTCTGAGAGTAAGCCTGCAAATGTACATCCAGCGATAGCAGATAGGAGTGTGCAAACTCTTCCGTGTGAGTTGAGCATGGGAAAAACAGTTTGGGGAAGCAAAGTTGTGTGGTAGGAGGTGCTGGAGTGAAGAAAATTATGATTTGGTCAAAGCTGTTGTGTCTCCAGGGGCCCATCCTTGAACAGCTCTGACATACCCTACTGAGTCTCAGGCAAATATCCATAAACAAGTTGACTGGGATTTGCAGAAAATTGTCTGGTTGCATAATAAGGACTTTTGTATTTCTAGCCGTTCTTCTCATTGAGAGGAATGAAAAAATCCCCAATAATGTGTCTTCTATATCACATATTGCTGTAATTTGAATATATAATATATTCTAATTATGTTTTCATGTTCCACGAATTGTCATAGTGTTTCAGTATGTTCTGGTGATGCAGCTGGTGATATGATAGCATTGTGAAGGGTTTAGATATAGGTAGGGTATGTGCTTAGAAGGGTTGAAGACTTGTAAACAGAAGCAGTGAAGGATATACTGCTTTTTAAAAGCTGGGGAAGGGCACAAAACATATGCCAGCAGGAAATAAGATACTCTTAAGACATAAACATATTGGGTATGGATATGTTACCCATAGTGGAAAAAAGTGATACAGTTGCACATGTGATTTTATATTTTGATTGGCATGGAGACCATATATACAGATATTCAAACAGTCACTGCCATTAGTTCTTGAAAGTAGACTCCATTTCCTTGCTCTGTTCTGCTTGCCAAAAATAAATACATGGTTATCTAACAGCCAGACTGAACGTGGGCCGTTAGATTGCATTTTTAAGGCTGTTAGAGCTGAATGTGCTTAGAAATTCTGAAAAAATCTGACTGCTTATTGATATGCCAAAAATTGATATTTGTTCCTAAGTTTAGATACCCCATTATTTCAGTTCATTTTCAAAAAAAGGTAAAAAAAAAACAAGAGTTATGTTCAGTATGGACTCATTTATCTTGTAAGAAATGTGTCTTGTAAGGAATGGAAATAGGAAATGTTAGATACGAGGTTCTAGTATATGAAACCAATCCACACAGAACAGTGGCAAATGTAATTAAGCTGCAATTCCCATTCATTCTAGTGACATAGATTAACTCAGCTAATCTTTTCCACCTGTTTTCTACATTCTTACCATTAAAGAGAAGTGTTCTGATGTAATTACAGGTATCACAGGTTAAATACGGTAGTCACCCTTTATTCCCCCTAAAGGTTTTAATTTGAGGTGAATTATCTTACCCACAGTCAGAAATTGAATCCAAACTTGCAAAGGAAGTAAAACATGTGAGGACTTGCAGGAGCACAGTTTTGGTTCTCTATATCCACACTTAAATCTTGTTCTTACAAGCATTTAAGTAGTACAAGCCAATGAAGCTACATTTTTGTGTAGTCTAAGTGTGGAAAATAATAACAATTAAAATTTTGATTAATCAAGAGAAAAAATCTAAAATTATAAAACATTTTAAAGTTGGCTACTGTTTATTTCATAGAAATTCATAATCTAGTCATTTATCCAATGTACATTTTTCTAATATTTGAGATAGAATGGTATTATTGGGCACTGTGTTGTAATTGTTCTTATTGACTGAATTGTTATTTAATATAAAAAAATTGGAATACTTAAAATTCATTAAGTTTCTTGATGAATTTGATGAAGTCTTCTTAATAATTAGCATTAGCTACTCCTGGGGTAGATGAAACCTGTAGTTGCTCTAAGCCATCTGTTGAATGTCAGTTTATTAATAGCATAATTTGCCTTACTCCATATGTAGTTCACATTTTCAGGCATCGCTAATTGGTTGTTAGAAAATGAGATGAACTCAGTAAATTTTAGTTTTCCTTTGGAAGGAGGTGGAAATCTGAGCAGATCTGTATAAATATGTATGACACTGTTTTTCAAACATAGGAGTTTGGTTGTTTGCTCCTCTGAGGTCACGGTCTTTAAATATATAACAATGAGAAAATTTCTTGCATATGGTTTTTATTCATTGAGAAAAATACACTTTACTCAGGCCCTGATCTGTATTTTCGGAAGACAGATTCAGCATATTGATGGTTGGTGTGTAAAAGAGGAATAAATTGCTGAAAATTAGCCTGTGAGATGTTAAATGTTAAAAATCTATGAAAGATTAAGGTGAAAGTCTATGTGAGCTTTTGGTTTATCAATCCAACAAAAATACCTAAAAATTCTCTGGGTGTTATATTTTCCTTACGTTTTCTGATTCAATGTTATTATTTGATAAATTGTACTGTGCTGCTCATTTATTTACTTTCACTATAAACTAATATATTTAACTGAGAAATACAGTGATGTGATAGACTGAATTTTGAATAAAGTTGGTCTGATCAGTCCAATAAATCTGAAGGAGCTGAAGTGAAAAATGAATGTTCAGTTTCATTTTTACATTTTGGACTGTTTTATTGATTCAGAAAGTGAATTGCAATTTGAACTGTGCTCTCTTTCAGCCTTGCAGTTCACCCGGATAAAACGTTAGTAGCCACAGGGCAGGTTGGGAAGGACCCTTACATCTGCATCTGGGATTCCTACCGGGTACAGACTGTGTCTGTTCTTAAGGACGCGCATACCCATGGAGTTGCCTGCTTAGCTTTTGATTCAGATGGCCAGGTTTGTGCATCTTCTTCTTCTGTGTTTTGAGTTTTGTTTGATTCCTGACTCTAGGAGACATGCACATTAAAGTATTCTATATGTTTAGGTATCTACATGACTGTAGTATTGAAACTCCTACTACAGTTAATTTTTTAATGCCAGTGTGGATTTTAAGTACTGCAAATACCTGTCTTTCAAGGAAAATATGTTTTAAATTCAAAATCAAAGCCTTTCACTGAAGTAAAATAGAATCACTAGGTATTAGACAAATATTCATAGTAGAAATGGCCCTTCATGGCTCGGATATAATAGTTTCACCATCCACTTATCATCTGCTGTTCAAAAAGATCGATTCCTGGCAGAATCCTTGCAATCCTGTGGCTTTTTTGGCCGAGGGACTCTACTAATCTCCCTGCTAACTCATTGGGTAGGGTGCCCAGTCAATTTAATGGAATGAGGGGGTTAGTAAGCAGATTGTGTGGCTTTTACTATATGATTATATGGTATTTTGAGACAGAATTAAAATAAGAATAAATAGTGGACTATTCACACCTAACCACATTGATTTTTTTTTCTAGAGGAGAACTAGTAGGGTAAAAACATTTGAATGTGAATGAAGTAGGAGGAAAGTATGTGTAGGATTCACATAAAAGAGAAACATTTCACATTCATAGTTCTGTGAAAATTAGTTGTGAAATGTTGTCATTATTGATACCTGAATGTGTATTCTTGTATAACACTGTGGTCACACTTTACTGTTGGTTGTAAAATATCTTTAAGAACACTCATAAGATTAGCTAATTCTTACCCAGGTCCTTCACCGTACAGTGTGGTTCTCGTCTTGATTCTCATGTCTTTGTGTACTTCAAAATTAAATCTCTATGGGACAGAACTGCATTTAGATGGTTTGCTTAAAATCATGCGGTGGACAGTTACCTCTGCTTCTGTTGGGAAGCGTTTTGCCATCAGATGCCTTGGTACACTTCCACTGAGCAAATGGTGATTATATTGCACTTTCTGAGATCAGAATTGGATGCATGAGGTATAAAATAAATTTTCATATGAAACAAAGTTTTGTTTAAGAAGCATTGGCTAACCTGAATCACTTTACATGTCAGGGTTACATTTCCTCATGAAAAATTGGAAACAGCTTTCTATTTTGAGCCTAGTTTTCAACCATCTCCCCCTACATTTCTTAAAACAATTCCTTTGAAATCTCATGTGCCACTTCTAATTAAAGGCAAGGTGTTCCTGGGGAGCATAGAGTAAAAAATCAAATTAGAAACCCCCCAAATCAACAGACCAGAATTTCTAATGCAGTATTCTAAGATATTGTTCATTCAGAAATACTTGCTCTTTTTTTTTTCTGAATTTTAATTTTAAAAGGCCTATGGGTAGACTTTTTTAACCTATTTAAGCACCAATTGAGAATAAAGAGTCACCAAAGAGACCAATTGTATTAGACAAAGGTGCAGGCTCTTCTGAAAATCCTGTAAGTACCTAGCTTTAGTTAAAAATTGAACTTACTGCTGTGTTGACCTTGCAGAACAGTCACATTCTGTTTATGTACATGTTGGAGAAATTGCAGCTCACTCTGGAAATGAAAAGTCGCCCAGAACACTTCCATATCTGGAGAAAGGCCAGTGCTGGAAAACATAAATATTGATAATGCATGTTGACTTTTATCTGCTCTTCCTGGCTTTGCAGGAGATGCTGCCGTGCTGAGCCAAAATTGAAGGGCACAGTAGAGAAGATGCCAGCAGGGATGTGGACTTTGAGTACGTGGAGTTCAGGGTGTCTGGTAGTGCCACTGTATTTAGACAGCACAGCCACCCTAGGAGACTGACAGCTTGTGGCACGACTAAACACACTTCCCATAAATTGCTCACACCTTAAGCTCAAATGCATATTTTTCATACTTCTCTGTTGAATGTGTAGCAATATCTAAGTTGAGTTCCAAAACATAAGTAAATTCAGCAAGAATTTATCATACAGATGCACCGGAAAATACATTATCTCTCTCTTACTTCTGCCAGCTGTCTACTTTCTAAATTAACAGGGACTAGGGAAGAGCATAGGTAATTCTCTTACTTTTGACCTGAGCTGGAGTGCCATGAAGTTTATTTGCCATTGAGCAGTCTATGCCTACTCATGGCTTTGTATGTACTGATGAGAATGTAAGATGTTTTTCATGGAACCTTCACTGATTCTAATAAATTCAGCATAGACTGATTTTCCCTTCCATTTTATTTTGGTGCTTTTCTTTCCTTTTGAAGAATTACAGTTATTATTTCAATTGGTGATGTGATAGGCTAAGGTATTTAAAATAATTATTTAAAGTATATCCAATTCTGCTTCTGAAACAAAATGAGTACAAACCAAGAATGGTAAACAAAACTATTTGGAAAAAAAGTGAGTGCTTTTATTTTACATTCACTCTTATTATCAGGTTAGTAGTTGAAAGTGCCAGAGTGCTGTGCACCTGAAAGAAGCACCTTAGTGCTTTTCCTGGTAAAAAGCGTGTTTGGTAACCTGAGATCAACAGCCTGTGTGTTTAGAAAAAAATCAGACATTTCAGTGCTTACTCTAATGAATAAATGATTAACATGAATATCTTGATGGTGCCTTAGCAATGTAGTTCAAATACAAGCATATGCAGTAAACTGAGCTGCAATAAATTGATTTTTGAGTTGATTTTTTGTTAACTGGATTATTGTTTCTTTTTAGCGTTTAGCTTCAGTGGGACTGGATGCCAAAAATACAGTGTGTATTTGGGACTGGAAGAAAGGAAAACTACTGGCAACAGCTACAGGCCATTCAGACAGGGTAATTGTATAAAAGGTTTATCTGAATTCTGTCTGGGAGTTATAAACATATTTTTTAATAACTTTTGTTTATATCAAATTAAAGATAACTTTAATTCTACTAGCTTTTAAAATATTGAACAAGCTTTTTTTTAAATAATGCCAGATGTAGCAGAAAGCACTGTGTTGGTAAACAAAATACATGATGGATCCTTCAGCTGGCTGTCTAGCAAGCCTAGGGAGGAAATACTTTGTAACTGTACACTGATTAGGATGATTTATAGCTCTTTATACGAGATGTGAAATGCTAGCTCACTGGACAAAGATAATGTTCTTTTTGAATACATCAAAAGGACAGTTTATCCTCAAGGAAAGCTTAATTACCTCCCTTTTATATTTTCTTAAGATAGTTACCTGTAGGGGAAATGCAGTTCAGAAAAATACTCCTTGTATGTCAATTATCTTCAAGTAAATGATCCTAATAAACAAAAAATAGACACAAGAAGTGGGCAGGTCTGGGTTTAAAATGCTTCTCAGAATTAGAAAATGTTTGAACAGTTTTCACATAGGCAACAAACTCTCCACCATATATTATCACAAACATCCATATGTTAAAATATATTATGAGTACAATCTTACAACTCTTTTTCTATGCATGTTATAATATACTATAATATGTTTAAAATGTTGCAATATTCACTACATATTTTGGAGGATATGTATATGATAGAATATGCATAAGCAGGTCTGCAGGCTAAACCTAAACTTATCTCTCTATCTGCATCTTATACATCATCTGGCTAAATTTGTTTTTTTGTAGGAAAGCAGCGTACTCTAACATACCAAATGAATAATGGGCAAGTTTAAGATAATATGTTCCCTTAAATTGTTTGAAATCATTGAATCATCCTTGTATGCTGGTATAGATGTAAATGTAACTTTAAAGAAAATGACAATTTTAATTCTGTAAATTAGTTTAGATGGATGATATTCATCTATCATGTCACTGAGGTCTTTTTGCATTCAAACTGAATTAGGTACGGTACCTTTTACCTAACATGGTGAGTAAGGACAAATGTAGAAGTGTTTCATTTTTAAACCTGAGATCACATTAGCTTACACTGTAACTCCCATTTCATTTGAGACAGTAAGTTTTATTTATACAAAAATAGCTTGGCAATCTGAAGTTAGGAATGAAGTGTGGTGGCAGAACTATGTGAGGAACCCAACAAATTTGCCTTAATTCATGATCTTTTTTCATGAAGAAAGTTCCAAGTTTACATATCGTGCTTTCATTTTTAGTAATCTACTCTGCAACATAAATGATGCTTAAAAATGAGTCTGAGTCTAGATACAGTTACTATATAATTCAAGATATCAGTTTATCATATTTCTTAACAGATATTTGATATATCCTGGGATCAATATCAGCCGAACAGAGTTGTTAGCTGTGGAGTAAAACACATAAAGGTAAATAGCTTTTACTGCTTTTTATTTGTTATTTGTCTTGAAAATAATTTGTCCTCTTTTATAAGAGGGCTTTAAATGTAATAAGATTTCCCTAATCTACAAACCATTTATCAGAACTTTCTGTTTGCAGCCAATTTAGAAATTCAGTGGTGACTGGGATGCAGAACAATGTAGGAAGCAAAGTTGAAAGGCATTTGGTTCAAGTCTTGTCATTACATACACCTAATTTTGGGAGGCCCTTCCACTGCAAGTCTTCAGTGATTTCTGTCTTTAAGCTTCCCAAAGGGTCACTGAATAGTTGCAGGAGAAACTGTAGAAGTTAACATTATGAGTTGTAACAGCTGCTGCTTGGTCTATAATGCCACCAGTGTTTAAAGAAATACCACAGAGGAAGTATGTAATACCTGTAGAATTGAGATGAAGAGGGGAAAACTCCAGGGCCCCACTGTTCGCTTCCTTTAAGTGCTTTTCTAGAGATGACTTAAGGATAGACTTGGATAGATACTGCAAGTCTAGGATAAAGCAATCTCATGCCTGTTAAACACTTAGAGAGAAATAGATCTGTTTGCCAGTATTCCCTCCAGGTTTCTATTTTCCTCCTGCTTTAATCAAAAATAGTCCTAACAGATGGCAGTTATTTCACATGGCCGAGATGGAAGACCTTTAACTAGAAGTTCAGGAAACAAGCTAACATCTCTAGTTCTGGCTAATGAGAAGCTTGTGCCCTTAAAACTACCACAGCTTTCAAACCGTAGGTGGTTTTGGCAGAAGTGATACCATCTGCTGTATTTCATAAGCTGTTTTCCAAAACCTGTCTTTGTTTGGCACCTGTTTTATGTTTAAAATGGCCGTAATTACTCTGAACATACATAATGCCAAGCAAACTGGTATGTACATATAGATAAAGATGTGCCTTTAGATAGATAAGTAGATCTGGGCATGTCCCCTCCTAGAAGAGGGAGGGTGAGTTGGATTGCTTCATGATGAGATATTCCCCTGCAGCGATGCTCAAGCAATAGCCTACATACTTGCCTTCCATTATAAAACTGGGGGAATGTGACAATTGCTTTAACTTACAAATAACGAAAAGAGCAGTTTTTGCCTAAAATAATTGTAATTTTGTCCAGACTTTTGCCTGGTCACTCTTACATGCTTCTTTGCAGGATGTCACTGTGTCTGAGTAGAAGTGAAGCAAGCCACACCAGGCGTCCTGCTGCTTGGTAGTCAGCTCGAGTTCAGGCTGTGGAAGGCCTGGAAGTTCAGTCTCAGGTGGAGCAGGTGCTATTGCGTGAAGCAGAGAGCTGCCACCATCATGTTTTCAGTATGAATCCAGGAGAGGAATTCAAGTGGAACAGAGCTGAATCTGTGCTGTCCAGAGTTAGGCAATTTGGCTTCCAAGACAAGCAGGATTTGAATTTTTTGTTCTTTCTCACATACAAGTCTATGCAGCTCTCCATCCAACAGATGGTTTCTCCATGAGTGTAGCTTTGAGGGACATATCCCTGCTAGTGCATTAGAAAAAGGTAGAAGTGTCTACTCAGATCATCTGAGCAATTAAGTTATTTTAAAATCCACTATGTTACTATGCCAGGACTGTAGCTGTATTTGTAGTTTTGCAGACAAGTAAAATGGGATGTTCGTGACTTTAAGTATGCATTTTAGTAGACACCACACACCAAAACATGATAAAATATAGTGAGAGAATGAGAAGGGGGAATGTATCAAAAGTGAATCAGGAGTGTGCCTCACTTTCACACACAATTTGATCTTTTTGCTTTGTGCTTAAACTCACTTCATCTGCCTGGAATTTCCCATTCTCTGCAAGCAGGCACGTTTTTGATAAAGAGCAATCTGATAGTACACCTGATGTACAGCTGTGACTAACATGAATAAGTTGAAATGCCGCAGAAATTTTATTCTAATTTTTTCTAAACCTTTTACGTTTCACAGTTCTGGACACTATGTGGAAATGCACTAACAGCAAAAAGAGGAATATTTGGTAAAACAGGGGATCTCCAAACTATCCTTTGTTTAGCATGTGCAAAAGAAGATATCACATACTCTGGTGCTTTAAATGGAGACATCTATGTTTGGAAAGGGCTAAACTTAGTCCGCACAATCCAAGGAGCACATAGTGTAAGTTGTGTTTCAGGGTTAATTTCTGAAATGAACTATTCATTGAATTGAAAAAGAGCTTGAAGGAGCTTGAGTATCTGTGTAGATTCTGTTCTGTTTCAGGTTTTAAGAATGGCTAAGAGTGTTCAGCAATTGAGAACTTAGGAAATTCTACACTTTGTTTACATGTTGTGAGCAGATGCTGAGCTGATACTGACAGAACTGTTGATGTTCATTTACGGCACTGATTTTATCAAGCAAACTAAATCTGAAGTATCATTTTAACACGTTAAATAGCTTCAGATAGGAACTTGACCATCATTGGTAACCAGATGTTTTTAAAGACTTTCTCTACTAAAATTCCCAATGTTCAAGAGTGATCCTTCATCAAAGCCTCAGTGTGTTTTATCTCTGAATTGCACATGGACTCTCACAGTTATTCTGACCATAATTAACTCCAGTGAGCTTCCGGCATTGGTTTTTGGACAGAGGGGAACAAGAGTTTTTCCTCCAGGGACTGATGTGAACGAGTTATCTCAATAGCTTTTTTCTAGAATCTTACCAGAAACAACACTGTGACCTTGACTGTTTTTGCTGACATGCCAGTATTTTAATATTGGCAGTGCATCAAGAATCACAGTAACTCCTCAGATAGGTATGAGGATCTGTGAGAGTAATCCCTAGCTCATGAAAGTGGTGAAATTGAAGTCAGTGGGATATACTATTTGCACAACTATAGTATCATGGCCAAGTTGAGATTTCATGCAAAAGCAATAACACAGAAATCTCTGAGGCAAACAATAAGCCCCTGTAGCTTTTCTGCAGACTTTTGTTTAGATTCATTAGAATGATTAAATTCAAGCTCTTACAATACAATGCAAAGGCGACTCTGAAAACAGGGGGGTTCTTTTCGTTGTGTTGATTTTCAAACAGTTCAACTTCTCTCTTTTCATGAGTGGCATTTCATGAAATAGTCCCATGTGGTACATCACTGTCATCCACAGTGAGGCACTGTCAAAAGTGAGGAAGAAATTCAAACTGTAACAAAAACTTTTCTTTCAACAAAGAGAATGAATTAACAATCTTTCAGTTCCTGTTAGATTCCAAATGAAGCCTGAACTGAATTCGTGAAACAATGTCTCAGTCATCTCCGTACCTGTAAGAATATTTGTATTGCTTGTTTATTTGTTACTGTTTACTCTGGGTAACTATTTAAGTGTTCTATTATTTAATTAATAGTTCTTTCAGTAATATTAACTAAACAGAATTCAAATCACAAAAATATGCTATATCACTGATGTTTGTACAAAACTTCCTGTATGTATCACTACAACGGAGAGCACTTCAAATAAAAGTGTCCCCCCAGCTAGTTTGTTTGCTTACTCAATGGATGATATTTTTCTGCATAGCAGTTTCTAGCCTTTAACAAGAGTCTGTTCAAAAACATTTGCTTTGTGTTTGTAAATCAATCATAAAGAACTTTAAAAGTTGTTATCCTGTTGGTTAACAGGCTGGAATTTTTAGTATGTATGCTTGTGAGGAAGGTTTTGCCACTGGAGGGAGAGATGGTTGCATTCGTTTATGGGACACCGATTTCAAACCAATTACTAAAATTGATCTCAGGGAGACTGAACAAGGATATAAAGGTAATGAGCTTATCACTTTAATAGGTTTTGACACAACTAGATAATGGATTATGATATAATTTCATTTAAAGTGTAAACGTGTCTGCATATTGCTGACGTTTTACTTAATGACTATATCTATATTTTAGATCTGCATTCCTTTTTTCCTTTTTCTCTGTCAATGATGTAGTCGGATATAGCCTGAAGAGATTTCCATGGTTCAGAGTATAAACAGACAGATGATTGTATTTGCTTTTCCACACCATGCAAATACAAGATGATAAGTAAAACACAGTTAATCACAAAAAGATAGGTGAAGGAAGTTAAGCATGCTTTAATTAATTTAATTAATTGCAATTCATTTAATTAATTGAGATTTCTGTAACCTGCTGCTAAGCATCTGAGCACTCCATTAGGTTCATTTGGTATGGTAGCATTTGGCATATTAAATAGAGGTTAATGGTATAGCCTTGGCCATCATATTTGTAGTACCTAATCAGATTTCCTATAGGCTTGGTTATCACTCTGTTCCACTTTCAAAGCACTTCTAATCTCTCTCGAGATTACCTCTATTAAGCTCTACTAACAGTGTAGTCTTTCAGGAGTTTTGCAAACCGGTTAGACTGAGAGTAGAGCAGTCTGTCTGCTGGCCTGCAGTTGGTGTTACATGCTTTTGGAAGCAGACTTTTTTTATAGCTATCTTGATTTCCTCTGCTTCTTAAGATGTATTTGTTGGCAGTTTTTCTGTCAAAACTGCCATTGGAATAGTCAACAGGCCACTAAAAAGGACTTTTTTTCCTCAGTTACTTGTATTCCGACATGTAATCTAGTAACAAGATCATTATGTTTTATTTTATTTTCGTCTTACTTAAATCAGATTGGCTCATAATTGTAATGATTGCAAACATGTACATAGGATGTACATTTTGGGTGTAGGCATATCCAAAAAGCAAACTGCCAGTAGCCTTAGCCAAACAATTCCTCTACTCGTTTGCCTGCAGCAGTTTACCTGAGTATTGTCCTTCAGAACTGGAATTTAGTCCCCCAAATAGACCCAGCTAGTTGACCACTCACTGTATAATTCTGGTTTAATGTATGTTTTTACAACCAGTGTCGTAATGCTTAACATTCATTTCTAGAAAAAAACAGTAGTAGTTGCTTATGAGCATTTACAGTAGTTTAGAAATAACAGCTAAAAATTAGGGGAAATAAGTTTGTGTATGTGGGAGAGATGGATCCTGACTCTCTTTGAAACTCCCGAGGCCAAGTTCTGCCCCCAAAATGGAAACAATCACTGATGTAAATGAAACAAGACCGCTAAAAACGTGGTTAATGATGACTCTAATCTGGATGAGTATGAACAGATGAACAGTCTGTTCGTAACAGAGTAATTTGTAGGCAGAACCACACAAAGACGACAGTGCTAGGGCAGGACACTTGTGCGTGTTCCACCTCCATAGTTCCTTGTGAGTGATTCTGGAGGGAGCTTTATACCCCTGTTTGGGAGGAACAGAGGAAGAACAGCTCTAACTCTTCCTGGAATGTGACCACATTTAGTACAAAACTGATCTTAGTGGACTTCATTTCGTTCTAATTGACTTTTGCTACCAGAACTTTGATGGAAAATTATTGCTTCATTACTTCAAAGTAATGACTTACATTAAAAAGCCGTAATTTAGTCATAAAGAGCATCTACTCCTAGCATGCTCTCTGCAAAAAGAATGTAGCTATTCTACAGATTGTCTAAAGAAAAAATTGTGGTCTTGATGGAAGTTAAGCTAAATGAAGGAAGTGCTAACTGAAAGAAAATTCTCATTAGAGACGCTAGTTAATAACATGGAGTTAATAACATTTGAGCTACTTGGACACCTTCTTTTTTGCTATCTACGGTCTTTTTTCTTTTCTTTTTTAGTCCTGTTTTTTTTTTCTCTCTCTCACTGTGTTTGTCAATGTAATGCACCTCTTACCTGCCTAATACATTCCTATTATACCTCTATTTTTTCTGCTGTCGTGAGTGTCATGCAGTGGTCATCACTTCTATTTAGTGCTTGTGTATTAACAGATTTTGGAAAATCTGTTTCATCATCAGCTATATCAATGGCACTGATTACTTTAAGCATTTATTAACTTCAGGCAGTGGGGGTAACCCCCTAACTGTTAACCTATGGCCTTCTGTCCCTCCATTCCAATTGTTTCTTTCCAAAGCAGTTGACAAGGGCAGTGGCTTTCAAACTCACAGTGTCTTTGGACATGGAGTGCCATGGAGGGTTTTCTTCTGTAAATACTAATTCATTGGTCATCTTTACCGAGGAATGCAAAATCACTTTTAAAAATAGATCCATCCCCAGGAACAATTTGATCATAGGCATGGCTTTTTGAGTTAAATATGCATGCATATTAGTAAACATCTGTTAATGGAATACTTGCATGTGTGCAATACTTCATAGAAAACATTTAATCTATTTTGTATGCTGAGGCTAACCAATACCTGTCTTCTACTTAAGATGAGAACTTCATTCTTTTGTGTCCCTCATTCCTTTGGTGTTTTTGAAAAGAAGACCAGTAGGAATTTAGAAGAGTCCCAAAAGGACACTGTCAAAGTGAAAATGATACTGGAAATTAGCAAGATGGTAAATGAAGATTAATTAATCCTTCTTAGGAGACAATTTTTACAATATATTTTATTTATGTGACCAAGATTTAATTGCATTGTCTTCTGTTCCAAAAGATATTAAAAGCATGACATGGTTGACCTTGACTACATGACAAATGGATTTTTTATTCACTAATTTTTCACAGAATCTAACCCTATTACCCAAAGTTTAAAATGTTAATGTAATGGAACAGAAAATACAAAATACTGTAGGCAGTCAACCAGTGAATGCTGTAAATTCATTATTGTTTTGCTTAAAGTGTTCTTCCTTTTCCTCCTTATATAGGAGGAATGAGTTAGGTTTTTTATTAGTGATAGCCTTGTGTTAAAGCTCTAAGGACGATATATAGAAATAAAGAGCAGAACTAAAGGATAGTAAATCTTCTACCTTCTATCATAAATGCCCTGCACATTCTAGTAAGCTATTTAATTTTTTTTTTCTGGTCAATATGTAGCCCGAGCTATTTCTAGTGGTAGAACCACTTAAATTTGAAATGCATTTAATAAATAAATATCCTAAAAATGTAAAGTACCATAAAGAGGAGTAAAAGCAGCTTCAGTCAGAAACCTTATGTAATCTGAAATTAGACTATGTTTAAGTCATGTCAAGTAATTCCCAAGTTGTACGCAAAGCACAAGAATTTGATCCCTTGAGATGCCAGGCAACAGGAATGATTGCAACAGGAAACCAGGATTGAGTCTTCTGTCTCTTGGCATTTCTTTTTCTGTATAATGGAGGTAATTCAACAGAACCATGTTGAGATTAAATCAGCAGCAACGCATCTTAGACCTTTAAATCCAAAGCGTGACAGTTGTTATGAATTAACTCCTGAAGTCAATTTGATCTTCACTGTATTGAGTATCACGTTGTCTCATCATTGCCATTAATCTGTCTCCTGTCAGGTTTGTCCATCCGAAGTGTCTGTTGGAAAGCGGACAGACTTTTAGCAGGGACACAGGACAGTGAAATATTTGAGGTGCTAGTAAGAGAGAGAGATAAACCCATGCTGATTATGCAGGGTCATTGTGAAGGGGAGCTCTGGGCCCTGGCGGTCCATCCAAAGAAGCCTTTAGCTGTCACCGGCAGTGATGATCGGTCTGTACGGTAAGGCTAAAACTTGTTTTCCTATATTCATTCATGTACGTAACATTTTAACCAATACTGATTTGACATATTTGTAATTTATTTAAAGGCTGGTGTCACAATGAATAAGGATTTGCAGAAATTTCATTACAAATGTTCTTACCTTCTGTTATGATTACATTAAGTCAGTTCCTTTTTCTTTGTATTCCTTGACATCATTGGCCCTCAGATGCATGCTCCACACATCATATAAAACTAATCAGAATTTGTGGTTCAATTACTTAGGTTTAAAACCCATGCTGGATTTCCGTACCCCACTTTCAGTATTTATTCATGATTGTTCTGAACACCAAGGGTAGGTATTTAAATGGAGAACGGTGTTTCTTTTCCATTATCACTGTACAACAAATCTAAAACCTTAAAACATTTGGCCAAAGATTTACACAGCAGCTATTTGACTCAGCCAGAAGTGTTTAGATATTTTCACCAAAAAAAAAATTCATTCAAAGTGCAAGAAAATAAAATGAATGAAAATGCACTTTTACCGCTCTAAAAGATCTTCCAGATGTTTAGTGGTAGGACATGTCCAGCCTTTGCAGTAGAAATTCGAATTTTGTATATGTATTGCAGAAGTTGTCACAGTGTCAAGGATGTTTCTTTTCCTATCCCTGTTAAAATTTGGCCAATTGATAAACCTCTGAAAATGTTTAGTATTTCCATATGCTTGGGAAAATTTGAAGGTTACATTCTTCTAAGATTCTGCCTCTGCTGAACGTACTCCATACCCACACAGTGACTGTGAATCATCTCAGCCAAGCATGGACACTGCCTGTTGCAACTAATGATTTACCTGAGGTTCAAGACACTGAGCAAAACTTTTCTCAGCATTGCTTTTCCTGTCTGCTAGAGGCACCGATAGGGCCTGGGGAGTCTTTTGGAAAACCATTTGTCCACAATGGTCATCTTATCTCCCTGTTTCCTACACCTTACTATTATTTCTTTCAATTTGTGAGCCCTTGAAGACAGCGGTGTCTCTTCTCTTTGGGGTTGTCTTCACTGTCTTGCAGGCAGACACAACTCTTGCTGCCTGCGTTCTGCTAGGTGAGCCAGTTCTTGCTGCAAAGCTGCCATTAACTTGCTGGTGCCCTCAAGGTAATAAGCCAGTCTCAGGATTTGGGCTTAGTGTCATGGAGCTCTTGGGCAGCCTGTGGTAATACAGCTCTTGTCTTAGTATAGCTGAGGGAAGACTCTAGCCAAATCTATTAGGGTGGTGATCAGCGGTGCCCAGTCTAGTTGGAGGCCTGTAGCTAGCGGGGTCCCCCAGGGGTCAGTCCTCAGTCCAGTCCTGTTCAGTTTATTCATCAATGACCTGGATGAAGGCACAGAGTGCTCCCTCAGCAAGTTTGCTGATGATACCAAACTGGAAGGAGTATCTGATGCCCCAGAGGGCTGCGCTGCCATCCAGAGGGACCTGGATAGACTGGACAACTGGTTGGTGAAAAACTTTATGCAATTCAACAAGGCCAAGTGTAAGGTCCTGCATCTGGGGAGGAATGACCCCAGACACCAGTACAGACTGGGGACTGACCTTCTGGAGAGCAGCTCTGCAGAGAAAGACCTGGGTGTCATGGGGGACGAGAAGTTGACCATGAGGCAGCAGTGTGCCCTCGTGGCCAAGGAGGCCAATGGGATCCTGGGGTGCATTAAGAAGAGTGTCTCCAGCAGGTCGAGGGAGGTGATCCTGCCCCTCTACTCAGCCCTGGTGAGGCCACATCTGGAATATTGTGTCCAGTTCTGGGCCCCACAGTACAAGAGGGATGTGGAGCTGCTGGAGAGAGTCCAGCGCAGGGCTACAAGGATGATCAGGGGCCTGGAACATCTGCCCTATGAGGAGAGGCTGAGGGAGCTGGGCCTGTTCAGCCTGGAGAAGAGAAGGCTGAGAGGGGATCTGATCAGTGTCTATAAGTACCTCAAGGGAGGCAGTGAGGAGGATGGTGCTGGCCTCTTTTCAGTGGTGGCCACTAATAGGACTAGAGGAAACAGCTACAAACTGTAGCACCAAAAGTTCCACAGGAACTTAAGGAAAAATTTCTTAACAGTGAGGGTGACAGAGCCCTGGAACAGACTGCCCAGAGAGGTTGTGGAGTCTCCTTCTCTGGAGATCTTCAAAACTCGCTTGGACGCAGTCCTGTGCCACGTGCTCTAGGTGACCCTGCGTGTGCAGGGGGGTTGGACCAGATGACCTCTAGAGGTCCCTTCCAACCTTAAGCAATCTATGATTCTATGATTGTATAATTACATGTGTTCTGTGGTCATCATGCATGTCCAGCTGTAATGTAGTGGTATATTGTGTAGCTGCAGGACCACTGAGTACTTCTGTTCTGGCAGAAGATCCCTGCTCTCCTTGTCTGTCTTTCTTGAATAATCTGTTTCTGTTCCCTGCATTCATAAGATTTATATAGAATCCTATTTTTGTATGAATCAATCTGAATATTTATAGGCTGTTTTTCTTCTGCAGCACTGTTGTGCCAGTGAGAGGAATAAGCCAGCAGTAAAGTTTATGTCAGCAGAAACTCTGGCTTTTTCTGTGTGTGAAGTGGTTGCTAAATAAGCCTCTTGGGAGACTGGAATCAGTATGTGCTCCAATAAATAAAATAATCTGTCAGGTGTATGACAGAAAAGGCTGGAATATTTACTAAGAAAACAATGACCCTATTAGGTTATTTTTTTTAATGAATCATTTAAGTACATAAGCAAAATTGCCAAAGAGTGGTAAAAATAGTCTTTACCTTAGAAAATACACACACTGTTTTGTACAATAAAAGTTTATTAGATTAACTTTTTCAGAAGCAATGTGCAGAAAAATTGCCAGACAAGCTACATTTTCACTTTTCATAAGCAAAACCAAATATTGTGTCAGTTTTGTGCACAAATGCCTGCACATGTGTAAAATGTGCTTTTTTGGTGCAAAACATAAGGCTGTTATTTGGAGTTATTCTTCTATTCATTCATAACTTTAATTTACAAAGCGGATTATTCGGCTCACACTTGCCTGTGTAGCAGTTACTCTTTGACATATTGGACAGTGTGATCTGTGGCGAAGCAACTGTTTTGGAGGCAAACTTTAGCTTGACATTTCTATTGCAGTTATTTCCAAATCCTTTCTGCTTCACTCCCTGTTGTCCTGGGTACTCCTAGCCTCTCTGTTGCCAGGCTGCTGAGAGTCTTAAATCTGAACCCTCCTTATGTTTTGTCTCTGAAAACATTTCTAGCATCCCACTTTTTCTTTTTTTTTTTTTTTTCACTTCAACCATTTTTTTTCACAGAGAAGCCTTTTTTTTCCAGGTCATTTATGATCCTTGCGTAGTCTCAGCTGCAAGCCAGCATCTTGCAGGAATTCTTATTCTAGACTGACCCTACTAATACGTTCCTGGCAACGCCCAAAGGTATTCTGCTTGAAAAGAAGTTCCTAGGTCATAGAGTAGCATCCTTTCTCAATACAGGCAATCAAATAACCTAATACTTTTACTAAATTTATCAAACTCTCTCTCTGCTTCCTTGAAGGCTGCATCAAAATGTTACTCCTGCAGTGGCAGAAATGTTGCTCTTCTTTTCTGGCTATATTCATGTTCTATATGTGCTATTTGTTCTAGTGCTAGTATGGCTCTTCAGTATAACTTGTTCTTTTTCGAGGATTATCCTACTGATGTATTTTTAGATGCAATATTATCCCTTCCCAGCCTTTATTTCACCGAAGTATAAAAGTTAAACTGTTTTGTTTTTTAATGTGATACGATCTTCCTTCTCTTGAACATCATAGTAATCTTTCCCTGTATCTGTTCCTGGTTTTATTTGTTTTTCGTGAGAGATTTTGTAAAGAACATGCCAGCTGAGGTCTCACTTTGTGTGCTATTGTTTTTTTTGTACCTACAGAAATAACTCCCAGGATGTATTTTAGGATCAAAATTCCTTTTTCCTGTCTGCAACTCATTCATGGAGCATAGACATTCTGTGATGGAAAGATAGTGTGAAATCTTGTTCCCTTTTGCTGATTGCACTTTGGTACCTCAAACTTACAGTGCAGGTCTAGACCTAAGAATCTGAAAGAATGTGCTTTGGAATTCACATGCTTAAGTTCCATTCCATTTCTTATCCTCAAGAAATATCCGTTTCTTACAGTATGATAAATCAAGATCTGGGTTCCTCTGAGCTTGCTGTCAATAGCAAATTTAATGAACATTCTCATCTTTTGTGCCAGTGTCTTTAGTACAAATATTAAATGTTATTCCAAACACTGTACCTAGAAATTCCAGCAGAATCTTCCATCTAGACTAATTGTTCCTTTTCTGCAAAGCTTGCTATAAAATTTTATCCAGCACTGTATTACAGTTTTGTACTAATCACCATTTTCTTGAATTTAACAAATAATCTACTATTTAATAAATATTATTTTATTAATTTTTTAGAAATACAGTAGATTTACCACAATACCATCAAATAAAGTTAATTGGGTAGTGCTGACTTAACCTGATGTGAAAAAACAGTTTGTAGTGATATGGAAAACTCCCTTCAGTCCCTAAATATAGGTGAAATATTTGATTTTCCCCATTTGGGGCAATTGGTTTTTATTGATTCTATTTATTTAAAATATTGCAAATATTGCAGCATTGTCTACTAGTTCATTCATGGTTATGGCAAGGAAATTTTCCCCATGATTTGAATGTTTACACTCTTTGAGTATTCCTTTCACTTCCAATGAAAATTTCAGACTGATCTGCATTGATCCTCTCTGTCTACAGAAAACTGCATTTTTTAATTATGCACCTAGGGAATTGAATTATATCAGATAAGTAGAGTCTGAAGATGATACATAATCATTGTGTCATTTAGCTTCGGGGTCTTCCTTCCGCTATCATAGATATGTGTTCAGATCTAATATTAAACCCCTGCTACAACTGGGAGCAGTAAATATTCCTTTATTTTGAAAGAAATCTGGAAGTTCACCTGAAGGTGTCTGAAAGCTTACTTCAGTATCATAGTATTATAAGAACAATACTATATATATTGATTGAGGCAGCCATTGTATACCCTCTTTCTTTTCTAGGTTGATAAGCAGTTTTCAGGTTTTGCAAGTAAGTGTCTGTGTGTCCCTTGACTCACAGATTTCTCAATAGTCGGACATTTCATTTTTACTCTTTATGATACTGAAATATTGTGTAGTCAGAAATAAATCTGCTACTGCTCTCAATTCCCTTTAATGCAGATTATGGAGTCTTGCTGACCATGCCTTGATAGCTCGTTGTAATATGGAAGAAGCCGTGCGCAGTGTGTCTTTCAGTCCGGATGGATCCCAGTTGGCACTTGGAATGAAAGATGGCTCCTTCATTGTTCTTAGAGTAAGGTAAGATGGCGGAACTTGAACACGTAGGTTTTTTACACCTAGGTGAATAGAATGAAGAGAGTCATTGACAGATACCAGTTCTTTTTCTAGCTTTTGCTTTAAATGTATTTATAACCAATGAAAGCAGAAGGAGCTTTAAAAATATTCTGATTTTTTTCATATAAAGTCTTCAGTGTATATATATTCTGTCTTCATATTTGTCTGAAATATTTGTGGATTGTGTGTTCCCAAGTCTACAGCTTACATTTTCACTATTGCTTCTTGCAGAGACATGACAGAGGTAGTTCATATTAAAGACCGAAAAGAAGTAATCCATGAAATGAAATTTTCACCAGATGGGTCTTACCTTGCTGTGGGTTCTAATGATGGCCCGGTAGATATCTATGCGGTTGCTCAGCGGTACAAAAAGATCGGAGAATGCAACAAATCCTCTAGTTTTATCACTCATATTGACTGGTCTGTGGATAGTAAATATTTGCAAACCAATGATGGTGCAGGACAGAGACTGTTCTACAAGATGCCTTGTAAGTAGCTCATGATATGGACAAGAGAACTATGGTGTGAATTTGAAGAGAGCAATATGATATAAATAGTAAATCCAGAAGCAGTTTCTTGAATGGAGCTTACGTAAATAACTACTGCTTATTTCTAAAATCTGTATCCACCTTCATTTTTGGTTAAGTAAAAGCTCCTTCTGCATTTCTATTCATGTGAAATTGTATGTTTTTACCTACCAATTAACTCTTTTACAGACTGACTCACTTGAGAACTAGATTCCAGTTCATAAATGACTGCCAAATGATGTCTGGCCCGGTAGCATTTCCTTCAAATGATGAATTAGGGTTAGCGATAAAAACATTTTTGAAGGATTTAATTACTGGAAGTGGGAGAATGGCTTAGGTAAAATTAAAGCGTTGATGTTTTCTGTGTTAAGATTCACTCATAGAAATGATATGCTACTGATACTACTAAACTCTGACAGTCCAAATGCAAGCCCTGAAATCGCGGCCAAGATGCAGTTCAAAAAGAACAGAAGTCCAGAACAGTTGTGACTGCAGCAACACAGCCAAAACCACAAGAAAGAATTTAGAAAGTTTGACGTGATTTGGAGATGCCACAATGTGGTATCATCCATCTTATCTCAGTACCTTTTCCACCACTGGAACTCAGTGTCAAATGGAATTAGAATAAGAATATAAAATTCATAATCTCTTGTGATCTACAATAACATTTATTTTCACATCATAAATGTAAAGAAGAAAAAGGAAAAAAAAAAAAAGAATCTGTACCAAACGTATAATATTGAGGATTTTTCATATATTTATATGAAAAGGCATGTTTCCTTAGTTGTTCTGGACCTCAGCTGCAGTAATATATATGCCCTGTACTTGACACCTGGTGCCTGAAATCCTGCTTGTCACCTCTGAGAAATAAGAACCCTGTAAAAACATTTTTAATTCATATGTAACAACATGATAAATAATTGAATTGTTCTAATCTTTATTTGAAAATGTCTTTTAGTAATTAGAAGGTTCTATCAGAGAAAGGAAAGGGCACTTCAGGAATAAAATTTTGTTCTCATTTAAGCTATTTCAGCAACATTCTTAGTGTGGGGAGTCAGGACTGTATTTTTCTCATCCAAAATAGATATTAATTTTGAAATAACATGACTGGCCCCGTCTTGTTTCTTTGATAGGCTTCCAGCTTCTAGCATGTTCTCAGTTCAATTCAAAATCTATCTTTCTATTGACCTTAGATGGAAATATTATCTTCATCAGAAGTAAAGTTCAAGTGATTTAGACCTTTCTTCACTGTCATTACAGCATTAATTTAAATTTGAACTGTTCAAGTTCAACAGGATTGACTTAAAAGTTTCCAAACTCTTAACTTCCCTATCCTTTTTTTCTCTATAAAGAACAAGAGTGGTTAGAGAATACATGGGCTTTAAGAAATGATGGTGGTTTTGATAACTACTAATGACTACCCCATTGATAAAATCCAAGGCACATTAAATTGAGCAAATCCATTGCATATTTAGAATGAGAAGCTTTTGTTGTGTTTTATAAACATTTATAGTAAAAGCCTGGAATAGTCTATCAAGCAAGAAATCCACTGGTAATCCACTGATAACTTAATATCACTCTGGAATGAAACTTAAAAACTTCTGTTTTATTTATTTATATTTAGCAGTTCTGAAAACCAAAGAAGGGTTATTATGAGTTAATTTCGTCTAGTTAAATGAGCTTAAATCAGAATGTTGAATCTAATAACTGATCCAATTCCTATTTTCTTGAAGCTTAGTTAAATTTTAAAATGAGATTGTATTTTCTTTTTAATTGATGTCTCATGAAATCTTTAAAATGTTTCTGTGTGGAGTCTTAAATCTGGATTGTCCTGTAGAATTGCAAAATTGATAATTGATTTTTTTTTCATGAGAATGCTTGTTATTGTGTAGCATTTCCCTTCAAACATGATATTGCAGTCAGGTCCTCTGATTTACATCACTGATACATACTTATATTAGTAATAGCATTACTTTTGTCATGAAACAGATACAAATGTTTAATAGCTAATTCTTTTTCTGTTATATTCATTGTCCTGGTACATACCAAACATTAAAAATTATTTGCTTCCATAAAGAGCACTCCAGTTTATCATAAAGCCATAGTACATCCAGTTAGATATAAAATTGTCTCCGTTCATAAAAAGTACCACAGACTCATCCATTCCCCAAAAATTCAAATTTCAGTGATATTGTACAAGCAGAACTAACAATTGCTACATGTGATGTTATTTAAAAATTTGCCTTAGTATTATTAATCTTATAGCTCTTGCACTTAAATGTGTTCTAGGAATTCCTAGTACATAAATGTCCTTATGCGGCATTATAACACTTAACTTGTGATATGCTCAAATACCACAAGTGTGAGATTATACTCATAAAATTTTGAATCATCCCTTTTGTGTATTGAAGCTGAAAAATAATTAGAAAAATGTATATATGTATTAGAAAAATAAATAACTTAAGTCAGGAAAAGTGGTTAACTGAAAAATAGATGATGAAACAGTACATTCACTCACATATTTTCAGCTGGGAAGCACCTAACTAGCAAAGATGAGATCAAAGGAATCCACTGGACGTCATGGACCTGTGTGATAGGATCTGAAGTGAATGGAATTTGGCCAAAATACACAAATATTACAGATGTCAACTCTGTGGATGGAAATTACAACAGTTCAGTGTTAGTGACTGGAGATGATTTTGGACTGGTTAAATTATTCAGATTTCCATGCCTAAAGAAAGGTAAGACAGTGCTTTGTATTTCTGAAGAATGCAATGGTAAGCCTCCTGTTATATGTATATATTGAACTAATATTATGCTTATACAATAATGTAGGCTCTAACTTTGTCAAAATAAAAAATAATGAAATTAAATGTGAGACTAAGTTTTGCAGATTCTAAGGTGATTATTTAGTGTGTGTGAGTGTCTGTGATGTTTCCATGGCATGGCTAATGATTTGTGTTTCTGTAACACTTTTTATAGAGTAGTTTTTAATGAGAAGATACTTGTCACTTTGCAATGCAGTTCACTTGCTTTTTCTTTATTTTTAGACCTTTGACATTTAGTCGAATATCCATGTTTTACCATCTGGAAAATATCTGCTGTTACAAATGGGCTATTACTCTTGCATAATATTGTATATAATATCTTGCTAAAATTGTCCTCCAAGAAGTAATCCCAGGGCATGGTTAATGTGCCTGTTTTTTTGATAAGAGAAGTAAAATTCTATCCCTTGATTTTTTTAAAAAAATGTTCACCTTGTCATATTAGCATAAAATATTCAGATTATTTTGTGTGCTAATACGTTTTTACCTTTAAAAATGGAGACTGTGTCTTCATTTATCTAACACTTGTAGTTCTATTAAATTGGTAATATAGAACAATTGTTTGTATATAATGCTGTAATTTCAAGTGTCACTGAAAAATGACTATTAGCTGTTGCCTATACTTTGTATATTCTTTTATTTCCTAATTATATGATTTATTCTGTAAAGCTTGGTAGCACTTTTTAATGTGAAAGAAGTAAACAAATAAGCCAAAGTTAGCTTTTATCTATAAATTGAAACAAATCTTATGCAATCTAAAAGAATTCGAAGATTGCAAACATAGGTATATGCAGGTGCATAAATTATATATGTTAAGCACATATGTGTCTTTTAATTTTCAAATGTATATTCTGGTTTGCTTTAAGTGTTACTATAACAAAATGACAGACCATGTAAAAAATGCTCTATGTGTGTTTCCCAAAATTGGAAAGCCTGTCCTTTCAGACATATTTTGTCTGCATATAAATTACTATTTTCAATGGAACCATTAACTGCATCAAATAATTGGATGAGTTAATGTTGACTTTCTCTTGAAATATTTCTAGCAGAGATCACTGATACAGGTTCATCTATTTTCCTCAGTTACGTAATATTAAAATTATGTATTAGAATAGAATCAAAGATTCTGTTGTAACTGTAAATTAAATAGAAATTCTACTCTTCTTTCTCTATAACTTTCTCTTTAGAGGAATCACTGAACAGGAGCAGCAAGTGCTCCTCATCAGTGCAGACCACATTGTTACAGGCAGTAGTTAGGTGGCATAATGGTATTTATGTGAACACAAATAATATGGTGTTTACAGTCAGGTTTTGTATCCGTATTCTTATTAAATACAACACTTGCTACGCCGTAAGACGGCTGAGCCTAAAGCCTGTCCTTCTTCCTTAGGCCTTGGGTCTGCGCAGAGCCCTGAATCCTCGCTGTTCCCTCAGACGGAGGCAGGGTGCGTTTCCCATGCTACCTGACTACGCTCATTAAAACGGACTTTTTTTAGTAACCGCTGCCTGCGGAGCAGCTGTGTGTAGCCGGCAGAATGGGGAAACACGCTTAATTGGGAGATGTCGCTACAGGATGCTTAGAAAGACCTGTCATAGAGCAGCAGCAGGAGGTGAAGTATCGGAGGCAAAGAGGTAGCTTAGAGCAAAATCATGATGATAGACATTCATCTCGAAAAATAAGCAGGTGGTTCAGAAAACTTACATTCTGTTTAGAAGGGAAGAACCATCTATGTTGTTCAACAAGATACTGTTTCACACTGACATAAGGTGAAGTCTGGATAGGAGCAGTGAATGTGGCTGACAGCAGGTGCAGCGAGGCAGTAGTCACACAGCACTTAAAGCTTCCAGGAGTCTTGCAGGAGATGAGGAAGAGAACTGTGAAAAACTTGTATAATTCAAATTAGTATGTGCACATTTCACATTACTATTAGTGGGCGTTAGGATGAGAAATTAACTCTATATGTATCTAGTATCTTCCTGCCGACATACATGTACTTGAATGAAAACTGTTGTGAATGTGTAGTTTAACATGTGTTCTTCAGGTTTTACATTTTCAGAATGACCTCAGTAAGACTTTACATCATATCAAAACTGCATCAACACCAGATGCACTACTGTAAACCAGCAAAATTTATGCCAATAAAAATTTCAGTAACTTTGATGTAGTTTCACTGTTTGTTAGTGCATGCGAATGTAGTTCTGTATGAGCTGTTTAGTTCATACGTGTTTGAATCTCCTCATCTCTTTTCAGCTGTTCAACTCTTTTAGGATACTTTTGCACTGCAATATGTATAAAGATTATAAAACTAAATAAAAGAACCTTTTGGCTTACCATGATCTTCACTGTTTAAGTTGATATGAGTATATTTTCTGATAGTGAGTTTGAATTTATGTGTAAACACATACTTGTGAGTAATTCACATTAGCATTAATGGACATAAAAAGAAAAATTTTACTCTTTATCTGTATAGTACTTCCTGCTAATGTTTCATTTTTTTTCTGAAAACTGAAAGGAGTATATAGTTCATTATTATTTCATGCCATTTCTTTTTATATTATAATCACTAGCAGCGCTAGAATATCAAAACAATCTTTTCAGGCATTAAAATATTTTATAACTTTTTTTCAGTTTTTATACTTATTTAGACTATTTCCATTAAAAGTCTCTAACTTTTTTAGGCACAGTGTTTTTTTTTTTCTTCTTGCATACTAACAGTTCTATTTCTATACTTCAGGAGCTAAATTTAGAAAGTATGTTGGCCATTCAGCACATGTAACCAATGTCCGTTGGTCCCATGATTTTCAGTGGGTTTTAAGTACAGGAGGTGCTGATCACTCTGTTTTTCAGTGGAGATTTATTCCAGAAGGTATAACAAATGGTATCCTCGAAACAGCTCCGCAAGGTAAAAATGATCTCTTCTGAGTATTTACAGTACTTTTATCTTTACAATATTTTTTTAAAAAGAAAAAAAATGCAGCAGTTTTTTCAATGAACAGAAAATGCTTTTATGATAAGTCCTGGAAGTACTTTTCATGTCTTAATATGACCCTTTACTTTTTATAGTCTATTATTTGTTTCAAGCAGAGTTCATTAAAAATTCTTCTGCAGACACCACTATTGCATGTTTAGGAATATGCTGGTAATATTTGTCAAAGCATATCAAAAAAGATATTTGAGGGGAGACTACTAGATGAAAGTCAGTTTTCCTAAGTAGCCATCTAACTTATCTTCAGAAGTCTGACTACAAAAGTTAATAATTACCTGTTAATTGCGAATATGATAGCTGTTCTTTAGAACTTTTTTTTATGATGTTCGTGATAGCATATTCTACAAAAGCCAGATGAACTACATCATGTCAGTTGTTGAAAACTGGAATCCCTTCAGCAAAAGAGCAAAATATCTCTCAGAATCTGCAGAGATTTGTCATAAACCTCTGCTATAGCAAATCTTTAGAGAGGGAAAAAAAAAAGAAAAAAAAAAGACTTCATATTTCTTTATGTTTTCATTCCAAAGCCTACATACAGAAAACATTATCCTCTCAGATGATGGAAATGTACTAGTAACTGCTCAGTTCTTTCTTTTCCTTCCTTCTGCCCCCTCGTGCCCCAGGCACTGAAACAGGGAAAAGAGAGATGAAAGCTGACGCATTCAGTCAGCCCATATGATTTGTACAAGCTACTTAAGCTTCTGAAGTTGTTACATACTGTTTTGCATATAGTCTATATTTTATGGAAATATAGTAGTGTTTTGTTGTGAAGAGATACCTGTTATATTTGGATTTTTTTTTTTGTGCAGAGGGTAATGTTGATTCCTACAGTGAAGAATCAGATTCTGATTTGTCTGATGTGCCAGAACTAGATTCTGACATAGAGCAGGAAGCTCAAATCAACTATGATCGTCAGGTAAGTACAGATATACAATATACGGCGATGTAAATCCAATTGTCAGATGGGTTATCATGACTGTTCAGTGGAGTTATGTAAAAGAGGTCTGCAATTAATTCAGCGGCCTACTTTAAGGCTATTATTTTGACAGTATTCAGCTCTCGATGCAACAATATTCATAAAAGCAGAGTTTACTTTAGCTGAAGATGAGAATTTGGAAGGGTTTGAAGAAAAAGTGTTGGTGAGTATAAAACCATATATTAGAATACAGAACGTATCTGAAAGAGCACAACTTTAAAACACAGATCATTACTATTTATTCCCACGAGAGGTGCTGGAGAAAACTCTTCAGTCCCATCAAATACAGAAAGATATTTTTCAAAACAGAGTTTTTGTATGCTAATTTCAGCACATTTGAAGTATTCAATCCTCTTAATGAGGGCCAATATTATATATTCTTTGGTGATAGGTTCTTTTTAATTCCCAAGGACAATATCCAAGAATTAACATCTCCCTAGGTTTTAGAACCCAAGTGTTTGAAAAAATCATTGAATATACTTTTTTTTTCAATTTTCAGTACAACTGTTTTCTAAAATAAATTAAAATAGATTGGTTTTGTGTAAGAAGAAAACAAATCAAATGAGGATTCTTTCCAATTCTTGAGACATAGTATTTTCTATTCTGTAGTGTTAAACTGATCTCTTAATATTGCTTTTTGACCATTATTGTATTATTTTGATTAAAGTAAGCACCTAATGTATATTCATTATCTTTTGATTTTAAAGTTTTTGAAATTCGGTTTAATTTTAGTTGAACTTAGCAGAATGATTCAGCCAGGCTCACAGGTTGTCAGGGTATAACACTGATTCTGCTTTGGCCGAAGAGGTTAGACTTGTTTAGAATTTTTGGTTGCTTCCGTAAATAGGAAAAAATTATAACAGTTTGAAATTGACTGATGTAATTCCATTTATTTACAAAGAATAACCCTATTTTCCTAACATAGTTGGAGTTGAACAAGATGTTTTTTCAAATTTCAAGTCCTACTCAGTGATCTCTTAACGCTCCCCTCTGCCCAGAAAAACTCGCACTTCACAGTTATCTTTTTCCTCAGAACCATACTGCAAATACATCTCTTTCTCTGAGAATTTTTGGTGATTTCTTTCCCAGTACCTTGTGTACTTCTGCATACTTCTGCATGTGCCTTTAGTCATCTTTTTCACTTGAAGTCTTATCTTCACTAAAATGGCTTTCATTACATAGCTTAGGTTGTGTCTTGTTTTGTAAGAGCTCCATGTTTCGAACTGTGGCTTTTATTTCTTCAAAATATCGTAACAACTTATATTCATCTTAACTAAATGACATCCTATACCCTTCAGCTTTGCTGAAGTGTCAGGGCCTGAGCACATTCCTCCTGTTCTGGACATTTAGCAGTTGCTTAAGGCCAATCCCTGGTACGAGCTGTCTTGAAGAATGAGCTGGAAGGATGTCACGGCAGAGGCTTCCTCCAATTTGCTTCACAGCAGCTTTTAAGCTAAAGCTCCCTCCCTTGGCCTCTGCTGAGCTGCATTGCAGCTTCACTGCAGCCATGCTTGTGCGTGATCACGTATCCCACCGGTTTGGACATGGCCTGACTTTCTGCCTTGATCTTAAACCTGCCTTGTCATGATGGCCAGTACCTGGCAATCGCTGGAACTTCAAATCCTTCGAGACCAGTAACTGTCCTTGGTTACTGTCTTGGAACCAGATCGTGAGTTACTCATTTGACTTCCTAATTTGATGTTGGACTTGGACCTCATATGGGCTTGTCTAGTGACCTGGACTCTTGGCTGAACATGGTGTCTGTCAGCAGACCTGCTGTGCCCACATCCCTGCACCTTGCCAGCGAGGCAACCTTCTCAGCTGGCTTCCTTGTCACGCTCAGCTCCTGGCTCCCTTTCTTTCATGAAACAGGTTTGCCTCACTGCTCCTTGGCATGGGGCTTCACCCAACCTGCACCATAACATTACATTCACACAGCTCAATTAAAAAACCTTATTCAAGTCACAAGCATAAGGTTTAGAAACTGCCACAATAAATCACATTTTATCTCTTTTTAGGTGCATGGATTATGATTACTTACTCCCTTTCTGCAGGACTTCTACCTCATTTGGTATGCAGGATCTTTAGTGCTTACGTGACAAGAAGATATTCAATCCTTTTTCATACAACAGTCAATTTTATGGCCTTTGTTGCTGCCAAACATGTCTCTAAAGGCAGAAGTATTACTTTTCTCATTACTGTTACTATTCTATTCATTATACTGAGTGCTTTATAACATTGATCGGTATTACAGAATATATGGAAATACGGTATTATCCTTGTTTTCAAGGCAAAGAAACAGTAAACGTTGGTATTTATTCTGCTGCCTCTCTTATTCTGGCTTTTATCTTAAATGCCCAGCACCTAATTTTCACTGTCATTGTAAGTAGATTGTGATCTGTCAACTTGAGCTGTTATTTATTGCAATGGTGAAAGGTCACAAATCCTGCAAACTAGAGCTGGGATCCCTTACTAGGAGTTTAGTATACAAAAAAATGCACAATAAGCTGCTCAGGTTCAAGTTGGTTTGAGTGACTTGATCACCAACATGGAGGAGCCTTATAGAAGACCAAAGGATCATATCTAATGTTTCATGCTTTAGCCAAGTACAAGCCTTTTTCTTTGTCTCACATCATAGATTCTGCAGTAAATGAAGGAGGTCCTTCAGACAACAGCTTATTTTATCTCCTTATTTCAGAGATAAAGCAGAGGTTTTGTCTAATTTTCTTCTCACTGTCTTGTATATTCCGGGTCTCACTGGAATGCTTGTCCTGGCCTCTTCCTCCTCTTTCTGCTGAATTTTCTTCTGCCTTCAAAACAGCATCCTCCTCCACACTGTTTATGTGCCAAAAATGACATCTGGAATTAAAAACTAAAATGCAAAAATAGCTATAGGAAGTTACAAAGCAATATTTCGAGCAGATTAATGCATGACAAAGTGCCCAAGTTAAAATAGAGGCTTTTACAGGAAGTGTGAGGCAAGTTTAATCATAGGTTGCACTTTGTATCTTATCATAGAAAATCATTTGCCAATTCATTTGAAAACTTAAAAACATTAATCGTCTTTTGAAAAGTGTTTTTGTAGTTGTTTTTGTCTTTCAACTTTCAACAGCTGAAATAGTACGAAGGTTTCTAGTAATTCAGATGCATTAGAAAGTGTTAATCCTAATACTGTGTTTCATGAGTAGCATCCACTGAGGAGCAAGAGTAAATGGATGAAAACACTCAGAATAGACTACAGTACATTTGAGTGCCAGACAAAATATGTCAAGGCTGTAATGACCTACCATTTCAAAAGCTCATCTCAAATTATATGAACATCTGTCTAGTGAAAATCCAGTACTCCATTTCTGCAGTAGATAGATTACATGGAATCCTGTGAGAACAGCAATTTCATTGTCCGTTTGCAGAAAAACAAGAAATATAGATATGGAAAACAAATAATTTAAAGCTGCATTTCATTATTATATTGGATTGTATGTGGTGCCACAGCCAGTTTAGCATTGCCATGGGGTTTCAGCATTATTAAAAGATAGAAATGTAAAATATTTTATATCCTTACTGTATTTACAAAACTGTGATTATACTTCAGGATTCTGGAAACATTTACAAATGACTTATGTGCTGTTGGTTGCTGTGTATTTCACCATAAACTCTAGGTATAATTAATTCATTAAGTTCACCTTTGAGTGTGTCTGTGTGTGTGTGTGTGTGTGTGTGTGTGTGTGTGTATATGTATATATACTGAAGCACAATATGAAAATTAAAAGATGCTTAAAGATCCAGTCAACACTTAAAGTCCTGTTTACAAAGTGACACTGGAATCTTCTAAAATAAGTACATACTTCCACTTACGCCCCAGGCCACTCATATGTGAGAGGACTTCACTGTCCGGAAAAGATTTTTGTTCTGTGGGCTGGGGATAGTGGCTTATGCTGTGTTGTATCTGCTGAACATCACATTAAGATATATTAAATTCTCATACTGAAAAGGAAGTTACTGATTCCTGTCCATATACAAATATGTAGAAAACAATAATATGTAGGAAACAATAATTGACTTATTTATTCTTTAGGTTTACAAGGAAGACCTACCTCAGCTGAAACAACAAAGTAAAGAGAAAAAACATTCTGTACCCTTTCTTAAAAGAGAGCGAGCACCTGAAGACAGTTTAAAATTGCAGTTTATACATGGGTATAGTAATATAATACTTTTTTTTTTTTTTGTCATTGGTGGTTTATCCAGTGTTCAGCTGAGCATTTTTCACTACTTACCCATAAATTAATTTAGTTCGTACTTGTAATTTTTGGACTATCAGTGATAGATTAAGTTGTTTTTTCATGGAAAAAAGGAGAAGATTATAATAGAATAGCAACATAAAAAATAAGTAGTAAAACAGTATTGCATTTTATAAAATTACCTTTTAAACTAAATGTAGACTGTGATTTATGCTTTCTGACTCAAAGTTTTCTGATAAGTTGATTATGTTTGCTATAATTTGTAAAAATGCTTGATGTATACTCAAACCCAAGTCACTGCGAAACTTATCTGGATATAAATGTACATGAATTTCATGTTCTTTCAGTGAACTCTGTACACAAGGAGTTTGGTGCATTTCATGAATGCCTGCTCTTAGTGGAAGCAATATCTCTACCTATGCGCTATGATATCTTCAAGCCAGCAAGGCTGACACCTCAGCTGCACACTTTTCAAGTCAATGCCCAACTTGTTTGCCCAACTTGTTACACAAAGTACAAGAGTATTTTTGAAATAATGTTTAACTTGTTTTGTATTTACTTCAGCTATAGAGGCTATGACTGTCGGAATAATTTGTTCTACACACAAACTGGTGAAGTAGTTTATCATATTGCTGCTGTAGCTGTTGTATACAATAGGCAACAACACACCCAAAGGCTGTATCTTGGTCATGATGATGACATCCTCAGTCTGACCATCCACCCAGTGAAAGACTATGTTGCTACTGGTCAGGTGGGTATTAAAAACAATGATGTTGGCAAAATAGAAATAGTTTTCCTCTGTGATTTATAATCAAGAAAAAATGTGGTTCTATTCAACGTTTAGTGGGGCTTTCCCTACTAAATATCAGTAAACTGCATATTGGTCCCTATGTGCCTGCCAAACTGCTTGCGAACTTGAAAGTTTTGGGACTCTTGAACTCTGGAACTACTTGAGACTTGTAAGCAGTTTACCATCACAATTATATGATTCCTAAATAACAGAAACACTAGAGGTCGAATGCAGTGGCCTTGCAAAAGCCTTTTAATCACCTTGAATCACCGTTTCAGATGTAAATGTGGGAGTTTTATCTCTGTCCTAGGAATTTTTCAGGTTTCTTTAGTCAATATTTTTGTACTGTGGCAGCATTCGGAGAGATAGAGGTTTCCTTATGTTGGGAACTCTACTGCGGAAAGTCAGGAAAAGTGCTTGGAAGTATTTAAGCAAAACAGGCCAGTAGCTGCTTAAGACTGTTTCACTGGTGGTCTTCCACATGAATTAGCACGTCAACAAAGCAGGGCTAAATTATAAAGGTCCTTAAAAAAAAAGCATTGAAAGTTTAAACGAAACCACTAGACAGATCTAAAAATAAGAGTTATTTCGTCAGAATGATGACATGGCAGTTTGAATGGAAAAGTCTCAGTACTGGAGGCTGGCACTGTGGTTGTTCTTAATCAAGATAATTGCCTAGATGGTGGTGTCAGTGCAGAGAATAATCAGATGCTGAGCATTTCCTTCACAAAGAAGTGGTGAGATTTGGATTTGGACTCAGCATAGCTGTGTAGCAGTGAACGGTGGGCAGCTGAATAAAAGGTGACACTCACAATCTGAATGACTAAGAGGCTAAAATTGCCCACATTGATGAGAATTAGGGAATTAGAGCTAGAGAGCTAAAAGAGTTCCATTTAGGAATGTTGATTTTAAATTGATGGATGGAGTTCTGTTAAGAAATATCAGAAGGAATGAAGATTATTTTTGTTCAGAGGGAGACAGGTTTGGAGTTGATAAGAAGAACTCTTGATATACCATCATAAAAGAGAATTCAACCATTTATGAACATAATCATTCCAAGACAGACTGTAGACATAGAAAAACAGAGCAAGAAGTACAGTCCTTTCACATGATTAGTCAGGAGGAAAATGAGGCGCTAACTGAAATTATCCTAGACATTAGGAAAATAACAGGAGGATGCTATTTCAGGGTTGGTAGACTAGGTGGCCTTTGGGATGAGAGAATATGGCTGTTGTTTTGTGGCTTTGAAGGAAGCCAGTACCTACTCAACAAGGATGAGAATACAGCTCTGTGAGCAAGACACTTCGACTTTTGGGGAAAAGGTAGAAATCAGTTTGGAGAAAGTATGAATGTGAGAGTCCAGACACTTTCAGGATGTCAAATATAGGAATATGGAAATATTCCCAGAAAGAGAAAGACTTTCCATCAGACAGAGGGAAAGCTGAGATCAAATGTTTGTTATGATTCTTTTCATGTCAGGGAGATAAAGAAACCTCATGAAGCAGGGTATGAGGAAGATTAGGATTAGATACACTACTGATGGGTATAAGGAAGCCTTTTAGTCTCAGTGACTGAGAGAAAATGGGAGAATGAGTGCTATATGTATAGATGCACAGAATAGAAGGAGTAGAAGGAAAGCGGAGTGAATTGGGGAAATTAGCAGTGAAAAAAGTGAAGACAGAAACTGAGGAGAACAGAGAAACTCCTTTTATCTTGAAGAAGATAAAATAGAACAAATGGAAAAGTAGTTACCTCTGGAGTGTTTTGAAGTTATGAGAGTGCTAATTACTGGTATTTGTGTGCTTTGAACTTTTATGAGCAAATATTCTGACTAGCCTTCTCATTTAGGTTGGAAGAGATGCTGCTATTCATGTTTGGGACACACAGACACTTAAGTGTTTATCACTGCTTAAAGGCCAGCATCAAAGAGGAGTGTGTGCACTGGATTTTTCGGGTAAGCAACAACCAACATTTATCTAAATGATTAATTAAAAAGCAATCCTCAGAATTAAATTTTTATTTGAATAGCTATGAGGATCGCTTTGTTATTCATATAAAAGGACCTTTCTACAGTGAAACAATGTTGACATAAGAGCTTGCCGATAGCTTTGATAAAAAAACAGTTTGTGTAGCAAAATCAATCATGGAGCCTTTTCTGTGTCAATCAATAATCGATTTTTGTGATGTCTACTACATTGGCTGCATACATGGTGATATAATCATTTAAAAATGGGCAAAATGGTCATTTGAAGTGTATAAATGACATGGCAGTGGGTCTGTAGACTTGTACAGTTCTTCAAATTTGTTAACAGAGCCCACATTATTCAGTAAGCTTACAGAAAAAGTAAATATGGCAGTTTGCTGTTTCTCCTAAATGCCTTTCTGAGATGTATGAATTAAATTGTCTCAGTTCTCAAAGGGTAGTTCCTGCATTAAGCATTGAAGAACATCATTATGGTGCTAACATAACATTGCAGCATTATGGTGCTAAACATTTTATTTTTTAAGTGTAGAGAGGGTTTCCCATCCTGCAGTGTTCTGCTGTTTATGGTGCAATGGTCCAACCTTTGGGCCATTTCACGTTAAGAGGTAAACACTTTTATGTCTTAGTAGGACAAAAGTGAAGGCATCAAATGGATAGATAGGATGGTTTCAGTCTCTCTCCCTAATATATGAACAGAGAGAAAAGAATGAATATCTGTAAGGAATCTGACCCTCACTGCTTGCAGTCTCACTAGGAGGCTAAATCCCATTTTCAAATGTAACTTAGATAGTCTCAACAGACCGTAACTCACTTAAGAAACCAGCATAAAAGTTATTGTGATGCTTTGAAAATTTTTATCCCTAGCCACCATATTTTCACTATCTAACTACATCTGGCCACATCTAACAGAAGATTTAACCAAAACCTGCAGTGCTTCTTTTTTGCTCACCTGGACAACCAGTGAATTTGGAGACCGCCTGTATGGTACCTGGAACGCTGCCTACATTAGATTAAATCTGTGGAAGACTAAGTGAAGCTATCCCTAATTTGTGCATGCAGCTGATCATGATAGTTTCTAAACTGCTCAGTTGGATGGAAGTGGGGCACAACTGGAAATGCACAGAGATACAACCACAGACACTTGAGCACTTCAAAGCGTTCAAACACTTCCTTTAGAAATGTGTTAAGAATTCCTTATGTTCCCAATTGCATGTATAAAACAGGACTATAAAAAAAAGTTTTATTTCCACTAAGTCTATTGAACTGACTCATATAACAGTATAAGAATAGGACTCTTGGTGTTTATCCCAGAGATGAAATTCAAATTTGAAATTGCTGCTCCATTCTCTGTAGTGTGTAACCTAGCCCTGAAAGTAGATTTGGTACCAGAAGAAAGGCAAATGGATAAGGATGATCTGATAGAGTATTTGTAGATGTTCATTTTTTTTCCCATTCAGATCACTAGTCAAACAAATATTAGTGTATTTAGAACATATCTTATGTTTTATATTTTCAACAGAAGATAGATTCCTTTGCCAATAGTTATGGCCTGTCAGTTAGAATCCATGTACCTTTTTAAAAGCATAAAGCCTAAACTGGACATGTATTCTGTGGATTCGTATAAAAATATTAAATCTTTTTTTTTAAGTAGCAATCGTTGGCGTCATTATGGCATTGCTTTAGGTCCCAAGAATATGCATACTTGAAGTGCATAACTTTTCCATTGCCTAGTAAATGGCTTTAGTTACAGTCCTGGGCACTGACAGGAATGGATAGGTGTCCCAGTATGCACCTAACTGCAGGATCAGAGTGCTAGTTTGGTCGTATGTAGCCAGATTTCATTGTTTTAATAGTAGGTATTTCTAAATCTTTCTACTTTCAGGTCCCACTGCTTTAAAAAAAAAGCACAGATACCTTAATTGACTAAAAAAGTCCTTGATCCATATACTGGTAGCTGACTCAGTATTTGCTTTTTTCTCTGCTCTTTCTCACTTCCCAAAGGTTATGCTATTTCCCACTACTGAAGATGGCATACCAGGCTGGATCACTTTTGCAGGACCATTCTGATCTCATAGTTCTAAGCTTAAAATTGTATTCATGCAATGTTTGGTTGTGCCCTCTGGTGGTTAATTTAACATCTATAGTTTGGGATATTAGTCAGAATGTTTGGCATGTAATAGTGCATAAGATCACTGTTCAAGTGAACAAAGTTTAAACTGTATTTTTAATTAAAAAAAAAAGTGTTCCCTTTTCCATAATTGATTTACCCTTGAAAATAATTACTGTTGACAAAATACACACATATACTTCTTTAAAAATAACACGTTAGTGGGTATATATTATAAAATCATAGAAGGGAATCATGGAATTGTTAAGGTTGGAAGGGACCTTTAGAGATCATCTAGTCCAAACCCCCTGCACACGCAGGGTCACCTAGAACACGTGGCACAGGACTGCATCCAAGTAAGTTTTGAAAATGTCCGGAGAAGGAGACTCCACAACTTCTCTTGGCAACCTATTCCAGTGCTCTGTCACCCTCACTGTTAAGAAATTTTTCCTTAAGTTCCTGTGGAACTTTTGGTGCTTCATTTTCCGGTCGTTTCCTCTAGTTCTGTCGGTGGCCACCACTGAAAAGAGGCCAGCACCATCCTCTACACTCCCTCCCCTGAGGTACTTGTAGACACTGATCAGGTCCCCTCTCAGCCTTCTCTTCTCCAGGCTGAACAGGCCCAGCTCTCTCAGTCTCTCCTCATAGGGCAGATGTTCCAGGCCCCTGACCATCCTTGTGGCCCTGCGCTGGACTCTCTCCAGAAGCTCCACATCCCTCTTGTACTGTGGAGCCCAGAACTGGACACAATACTCCAGATGTGGCCTCACCAGGGCTGAGTAGAGGGGCAGGATCACCTCCCTCGACCTGCTGGAGATGCTCTTCTTAATGCATCCCAGGATCCCATTGGCCTTCTTGGCCACGAGGACACACTGCTGCCTCATGGGCAACTTGTCGTTTACCTGACGGCCAGGTCCTTCTCTGCAGAGCTGCTCTCCAGAAGCTCAGTTCCCAGCCTGTACTGGCGTCTGGGGTTATTCCAAGAGTCAGGTGCAGGACCCTGCGCTTGCTCTTGTTGAACTTTCCACTGGCACTTGTTGAACAGGTTTCTCACTGCCTCATGAGGTTTCTCACTGCCATATCTTTCTCTTGCTGAATCTTTCAGATCAGCTTTTTTATTCTGCTGCAGCTACCATAGGGTAGCATATTCTTACTGTCTCCTTTTTTTTTTTTCTTTCTTATTAACTTTTTATGACTCCTTTTTTGTATCTTTATTTTCATTATTTTTCTATGAATGCAGTTTAGGTTTCCTATCTTGTATTTAGACTTGATCTTTTCTTGCCTATATATACTCCTTCCTTTAGTTTAGTCCCAACACTTTTCCTCTCTCTGCTGCCTGCTGAAGTCCCCATTTTCCTTCTTGACTTGCTTCTCTTAGAACTTAAGATGCTGAATACTGTGACCCATTTCCTCTGTAACTATAAGGACCTATAAAGTCTTCTGACCTCTGAAGTAGTCTTAGTGAAGTAGTCATTTATGCCAGTGACACTCTTCCTGTTCCTTGTAGTTAAATGTGCTTAAGTATGGAGCCCTCAACAGCTATTAACTGCTGCAAAATGCTAAATCCTTGCTTTCGTTCACACCTTTGGCTCTCTTCCCAGCTCTTTGTTGCCTCCATGTTTATCTTTAGTTAAAAAAAAAAGAAAAGAAAAGAAAATCAGCTCCTTCTACAATTTATAAAGTTCAAATCTCTTATCAAATACATCAGCAATTACATTTCATTTTTTTTAAAAAAATCATGAAAGTAATTTGTCTTTGTCTCTTAGAGATAAATAATGATCTTTTTTATCTTCATTCTATGCACATAGCAAGGACTCCAAACTATGTTCAAAATCCATGTGAAATTTTGTTCTTGCTTTTTTTTCTTGTCATTATCAGTGTTCCTGTTTCTTTCATACAGTAGAAGAGATGATAGCAGTTAATCCAAGTTAAGCCTTAAAGCATTCCATCTTATTTATAGATTCATTTCATTTCCTATTAACTTTAACCCTTTGTATCATTATCCAATAATTAGTTCTTTCACCATTACAAAAAAAAAACTGATAATAAAATTTCAACTAAACTGTAACATGATTTTGCAGCACTTGGACTTTATGAAGTTGACTTTAATTGGCTTGTTTAATCAAATACAGTAACAACATACAGTAACATTTTGTTGCCTTTGAGAAAGGTCAATTGTTTGATAAGGAATAAGAATATAACCAAAACATAAGTAGGTCAGATATAGAAGCAATGCAAGATGATGAAGTCAAAGAACACATTTTTTAGACAAGAACAGTGTGTCTGGTAATGAGCTAGTTACAAAATTAAGCAAAATGTCATGTTACTATCTATAACAAAACCCATTCTGTTGATGATAAATGCAATACAATCTTTACATCATTGCAGCTATAAAGAGGCAGCACAGGTCATCAGAGAATCACAGAAAGGTTGAGGTTGGAAGGGATCTCTAGAGATCATCTAGTCCAACCACAGGGTCATGGCGAAGAACAGTGCTCTGTGAGCAAGACCTCTGATTTCCAGTTTGAAAGGTCATCACCAGGTATCCATCCTGGTCCTAAGTACTGGAGCACGTATCTCCTTTCAGCATGTATAGACTTCAGTCATCCTGAGAAGTTAGGCATGCTGATGTGTTTCTCAGTTCAGATGTCTAATAATTCGGCCGGAAGTCTACTTTAGAAACTGAAGGCCAGCAGTGAACCTGAATCCTAAACTCTCTGTTTGTTCTTTTTCTAGCAAATGTTCCGTCTCGGCAGATGAATAACTAGAATAAAACTGCATCAAGAAATATGTGTGAGGAATATTTGACTGCCATGAAAATATGCTTAAGATAGTTATAGAGGTATCTTAGAATATATTTTTAGATATGATCTATTTTTCTAGTCTAATTATGGCTAGCTGTATCAGCAAATTCAGTTAAAAACTTGAGTCTACACCAATTCCTATTTATTTTTCATCACCAAGCCAAAACTTGGGTTTTTGTGCAGTTGTACTGAGGAAAGCAAAGATGAAATCATTAACAATTTATTGCCCAGCATTAAAACTCATTTGGCCTTTACACCTCTGCTTTACCCCAGATTCATCAGACTGCTCATTGGTCTCTCTAACTGGTTTATGCCTGAGTCCGTGCATCCTTTTCAGTGAATTAATCCTCAATATTTTCATCTGTATCTTTAGGTTCCTTTTCAACATTCACATATATGATGTTACTTGAAATAGAATTAACAAACATGATGAGAGCCTTTAATTTCTTAGTCCTGAACTTTGTTCATTTGATGAACTTTGTTTATCTGCCCTTGAACTTCTGTTCATGGCATATGGAAAACTTTTTGCACCTCCTGTTTGGTATCAACAACTAAATTATTAAAATAGTAAACTTCAAAATGATTCAGTGTTACAGCAGATGTGGAAGCAGTCCACGTGGAAAAAATGGTGGCTGTGGCCTTTCCTGACAATATTTTTAGTTTTATTTCAAAGATTTGAAATATTATATTGCACATGTACCCATACATCTTTGCAGATAGGGTTTATTTCCTGATTTGCACTATTTTATTTACAGTTTTTATTTCCAGCTGACATCGGAACAATTTGTAAAGTTCCATTTTACGTTTGTCACAGGGATATCAACAAAGATAAGGCAACATTCTTCTCTTACTACTCAGATACATAACTTGGAAACAAATCCATTTCCCAGAGTATAATCTGATAAACAAAGGTAGGCACAGGAGGTCTAGACAGTGAAGGAAACTTAATTTTCCTCCATATCTGCAAAACATTTGGAGATATTACACATTGCTTTGCTAAGACCAGCTGACCCGTGAAGTAGTCATGCATTTAATATGCTGTGAAATGTCTTCTATGGTCAAAAGACTGAATCTGCTAGTTAGGCATAAGGCTTGGTAGCTTTCCCAACAGATATGTAACTTCCAACTCTGCACAATTTAACTACACTTTTTCTACATTCGGCTTTCCCACCCCCACGGTGAGTGGAGAACCACTTTTCTGATTGTAAGTAAGTGCTGCGTCTCTTTCACATTCTAAAATACCCAGCTTCAGTTATAAAGCATCATTTGAAATGCGATGTACAGTATGTTGGTTTTGTACATTACCTGTTATATTTTCAGTTAAAACCTTAGCACTTTTAACATTAAATGTTGCTTTTGTGCAGCTGATGGGAAATGTTTGGCATCTGTTGGGTTAGATGATAATCATGCCATTGTGTTTTGGGACTGGAAAAAAGGAGAAAAGCTAGCAACAACCAGGTAAGAATGCAACGTGGTATGAATGTGCTCTGTGATTACGTTTTTCTTAATAACATGATCCACACATATTACCTGGATTATAGAAATAAACAGAAGAAATATCTGAACACAGTGCAGTGTTTCAGAGCTGTATATCCATATTAAAAATCTTGGATCCTGTGCACTATTTCTACCAGGAGTTCTCTAGCTTTCCTGTTGGGGTAGCCAGATTAATTTTGTTTCTCAAGTAATAATTTTAAAGCTCACTTAATACTTTTTTCCTCTTTTATCTCTTGATTCAGGGTATAAGTCATAAGAGATGTCGTATTGTCCTTCATCCACTAACTAGATGATATGTTGGGTAACATCAGCCTACTTACCCTTCTAAAAAGAAAGATTACCTCTAACAGAAATAGATTTATTCAAGATATATTCATTTTGCCTTCCTTCTGAATGAGATTTTTCTGAGATATTTCCTTTTGCATTTATTAACACAAAGCTTGAATATTAATCCCGTAGTGCTGAAGGAGTTTTTGCTTTTTGCAATTGTTTGAAGAGACCAGTGTTGGGAATGTTTGGGTTATAGTTTGCATGTTTAACTTTTTTTCTTCTAAAATCTTGAATTGCTGCAGTTTTTATTTGTATTAAACTAGTTGTACATGCAAGAAGATTTAAAGTGTTTGGGAATCTGGTTTGTGTCTTACCCTCAGGCAAATCAAAAGTAATGTTCAGATCAAGATACTTAAATTGTGTAGAACCAATGTACGCACATGTTAATGTACCAAATGCCTTCAACTAATGTCTGCAACTATGTAACGTTTAGCATTTGTCAGCTAGAAATGATTAATATAGCAATAAATAAGCGTCTGTAAATAACATTTATTTTTAGTGTCATGTGGTGACATACTCCAGAATTTTTGAATGACAGTACTACCTCTTACCGCTATACTGTAATTGAAGATATCAAGTTTTTAATTCATATACCGTAAGCTATATTCACTACATAATATTCACTATATGCCTTTATAATTAGACAGCAAAATTTTAAATCCTGCTAAAAATTTGCAGTACAGGTCTTCCTTAGCAACAGTCTTGTCTTTGTTGTAAAACAAGACATTTTAATTTGCTTTCCAGTCCTAGGCTTACTGTCTCTAGACAGATGGTGCTGCAGATTCACAAGCTGAGAAATACCTTACATGTTTCCATGGAGAACTTCTAAGATCTTAAAAACAAGATTAAGGACAGGCTGTAGAGGCTATGTGTCGCTTTTTGCTCATGGTGGAGTTATATAATTACATACTTGGGATGTTTGAGTGCATAAAAATATTAATACTAAATGTATCTACTATTATTGCTAATATCTAATTTTCAAAATATGTAGGATTCTTGCAGAGAGCACACAATAATAGTTTTCTATCTAAAATGCTCCAATTTATATTATTATTTATTTTTAGGTAGTGCCTACAGGCCAGTCAGTCTTTCTGGTTAGGACAAAAGGAATATATATATAAAAGAGAAAAGAATGTGTAGGAGAATTTATATCTAAATTTTAAGCATTACTAAAAAGAAGAATTCATCTAGAGGATAAAATCTGAAAAATGATGCATATGTTCACAGTGTACAAGCATTTGTTATGTTTATTTTGTAGCTATTTGATATTTTTGTGAATATTCTTTCGCTTAATATTCTTAAGGTGAATTACTTCAGCTTGATGTCTTAGTTTCTCTTTCTCGTCTCAATCTTCCGGATATATTTTCATTTATTTCTTTCAATTCTTCACTAGATAAATCATATATGTTAGCTTTATAAGCTGTCTAGTTTCATTAAAATCCTTATGGAGTAACCATCTGCTGTTAGAATCAAACCTCATCCGAGTTTCCTTGGCCGTCTTTTCATGCCTTGCATGCTGACACAGAGCTGGTTCCACATGGTCAGAGCGTTTTGTGGTAGTGGACAGCAATCCCCAGGGGAGCTGAGGGCAGGGAGTATCAGATTTATTTACGATGTAAATCAGTGAACATCACAGTGCTCCTCTTTCTTCATTCTCTGCAAGCAAGTGCTCTGTGTCAGTCCCATGGCAGATAAAGCCTATCCAAGCCGACTGTTACTGCAGATGTGTTTTCCAGTCTCGCTGTAATGGGAGATCGGTGTGCGCGCGTTCGCCATGCAGTGCAGGCCTCGTGCCTCAGCACTCGCTGTGTCCCTCAGCACATCCCCAGTAGCTTCTCTGAAGGGTCTCAGGCTTGACTGAGCATCAGGTTGAAGGCGAGTGAAGCTTTTTGTCAGCCTGTAACCTCCTCCTACGGCCTTCTCCCCACAGCCCCGACCTCTCCCTGTCCCGAACGAGATCTGAAATGATCCTGTAGCAGCGGGCAGACGCACTTCTAGCTGTGTGGCACTGCACTGCCTCGGATGACCACGTCTGCTGCCTCCTCCCAGGGCGTATTTTATAAGGAATACCTGCACCGGGATGAGATTAACTTGATTTAGGGCTTGTGGCAGGCACGTTACGATTGTGTGGTCAAGGCAATATGCCCTGCCTGACCTGAGAGGCTGAGTGTCACTACAGCAAAGTAGAAGTACAGGAAAAGGAGGAATGGCAAAAAGCAGTGCTTCAGGCATCAAAGATATAAAGTGCTGGGTTTTGGCTAGATTTATTCACCAAAAGAGGACATTAACACCAAGAGGGTTATCAGAATCATGTAGTTCTTCAGATCTGCCAGATCTGGCTGATAAAAGTGATATGATCACGCTACAAAACCTGAGAATTTCATATGCCAAAGAGAATTTACAATGCCAAAAGAAAAAAGAAAAGGTAGTAATTATTTTTATTTTGAATAAAACACTGAAATAGAAATAACTACTACTTTGCATCTGATTTTTTTTTTCAATAGTAAAATTTAAACTTACAAACTCCCATAAAGGCATACTCCAAGAAGTGTGACTTTGATTACCTGAGAAGTAAATTTGAAGGTGCACATTCTGCTGAACAAGCTGGTTTCTAAATTATCATTTTAGAATTCATTATTTTAGTTATCCTCTTAAAACACAGGTGCTTAGAGCCTTCACAATTTTTCTTGACAGAGAAATTATTTTAAAAATAATTATAAATGGAGTTCTTATCTATTTAAATATTTATTTTGCCCTTTATAGCTTGCCTTAATTGCATTGACCTTTGCTGCCTTCCATTTCAGGATGACCTTTCATAGTCTAATGCAAATACTACATAGGCTAAAGTATGTTCTGCCAACTCAGTAGGTCAGACTCCCAAGGCTAAACTCTTCTGGATTAGAATTATGGCTTAGCCTCTTTTTGCTAGACGGGGTAATGGTGGCAGAGATAACGTAGACATAGGCTCTGTGCCTGGTCTACCAGTCCTCCTATTCCTATAGAGCCACAGAGAGCCATGTTTTCACCAGGAATATGATGCATAATCTAATGATATGATGAATACTCTAATGATAGCACGAGTTGCTATAGTTAGATTCCCATTGTTAATGTGAGACTGTTTCTGATTAGTCCAATACATCGTATGCTTATTAAAAAAAAAAAAGTTTTAAATGTTAAGTCATCCCTTACTGTGTTTTTTAATTATAATTTTTATTACAGGGGTCATAAAGATAAAATATTTGTAGTGAAGTGTAATCCACATCATATAGACAAAATAGTCACAGTTGGGATGAAGCACATCAAATTTTGGCAGCAAACAGGTACTGTAGCAGAGTATTTTCTATTTAATTTATTTGAGGATTTATTTCTTATAGAGGGACATCATGTTCTCAGTTTAAAAATTAAATGTTCAGAGTATTTTTGTTGCAATTAAACATACTTTCACTGCTGTTTGCCAAGTTCTCTTATATTCATTTGCATTAAGCAGTAGCTTACTCCAAGAATAATGCCTTTGCAAAGGGACATGTTTTGATACAAGTTTTGCCCAGTAGAATTGAATGTAAGTCTGATATAAATCTGAAATATGACTGAAGCAAGAAGAACCATTTTTTATGTTATTTTGGTGCTTGAATTTATATTTCTGTATAAATGCATTCAGTTTAATGTGCGCATGTGGCTACTTCGTGCTTTCCACAGCAAAGCAGTGCTAGTGGCTTTGGCAGAGTATGGTTTTCTGCAAATTCAAATGGGGTCAAATCCTGCCATTCATTTTGCAAATCTACTGTCAAGTTGTCATACTGACAGTGGGCAACTAAGACAAACCTTGGATATCTTTTGTCTAGTTATCGGCACTTCTGAAAAGAAAAAAGAAGGCTGGCAGGAATACAGAAAATGTTCTGCCAGGTGCATTAGTTCTTCTATACAGTTCCTCACCAAAATTCATCAGCTGCTTGGAAATAATAATCTGAGAAATACAGCCTGTGCTGCTCTAAGGCTGTCACCACTAGATGGACTTTCCTATGTTATGCTTTTCTCTTGTGCACTGTATTTTCAGAATGTCTGCCATCTACTGCATCTTAGAAAGAAACAAGAGGTGATAGGGTCAAGATATTTGTCTTTTAAAGCATTGTGGCTATGAACTGATATAATAAAAATATAAAAATACTTACATACAATACTTACATATAAAAATACTTACATACTTACATACATATATAATACTTACTTAATACTTACATATACTTACATATATATACCTTCTGTTTATATTTCAGGTGGAGGCTTTACATCAAAACGAGGAACATTTGGAAGTACTGGAAAATTGGAAACTATGATGAGTGTCTCATATGGGCGAATAGAAGATCTAGTTTTCTCTGGAGCTGCTACTGGAGACATTTATATCTGGAAGGATACTCTGTTGCTTAAAACTGTGAAAGCCCATGATGGACCTGTATTTGCAATGCATGCATTGGATAAGGTATTTATCATCTTATATGATCCATTCATCTTCACTATTTTTATTGCAATATTGGATTTTAGAATGGTATAGCTGTATCATGAATCTCTCAATTAAGTTACTCGGGTTTTGTGCATGAGCATGAAAACAATACATTGCTCTACATTACACTGACATTGGAAGTCCCATAGTCAACAAGACTGCAACAGAAAAACAAGGTGCGCTGAATGAAACTGAATGTGACTGAAAACACAGAATTAAACAAAATCAAACAACAAATAATTAGTTGTGATATTTAGTAAGTATGTACTTCTAAGCACCAGATTGTATATAATTGTTACGTGACCAGTAGCTTTGTAACCTCTCAATATGTAGAATTTGTTTCTCACTGCGCTCATGCTTTTCATTTTCATGTTTGTTAGCCACAGGAGAGTGCCAGGTTCCATGCGTTGCCTCTGCAACCTGATCCCACAAAATATTTATTCATTATGGATTTCCACAGTATGAACCATAGATTTCTTTATGCATATATATATATATATATGTAAATATACAATCGCTATATCTTAGGCAAGTAAGAATTCAAATATTCAAATGTTTTGTTTTTCTGAGATTCTGGACACCCAAAGTAGCATCAATATATCCTTAAAAGAAACTCTGGAAAAATATATTACTGTTATTACTATTATGATATATTATTACTTATGTGATATCATTACATATGAAGACTGGGGTTAAGTTTTTCCACTGGAAATGCAATGGCAATTTGAGGATGATGATAATGCAATATCAGATTCAGATTCCACTTTAAAGTTATAGCTTGAGAAGAATATTATTGGCTATAAACATTAAGATTGGATACTTGTGGCTCAGTCCTATCTGACTCTAAATGATTGCTCCTAGTTTTTCAGTCAATTTTTCTATGGAATGTTGGCACTCCGTTTTCTAAGCATCCTCCTCTCTTATGTAGTAAAATAAGTTGACCTGTGATTTATGCTGTGTTTTGCACTCACTTGGCATTGATCAAGAGAATCTGCCAAAGGAATTAATCAAAGAATCAGTCCCAACCTATTATCAGAGCTAAGTTTAGAACATCTGTTAAGTTAATTGAATTTGGAGTATCTGCAGATACAACTAACTTACCACTTCTAAGGATGATGCATGTACTTCTCTATGGCTTATTTCCATAGGCAGAAAAATATTGTGGTCCAATATTATTATTTACAGTAGTATGCACTCTATTTCATTATACATCTTTATACAACAGAACCCTACTAAAACAACTTACTAAATCTTCTCCTCTTACACTTCGGCATCATAGGAATTGGCTCCAATATTTTTTATTGGACGCAGGAGCAAAGCATGTAGAGGAATTTATACTGCATTTGATCATATATTCTCTTGAGAGTGCTAGTGTTTATATATGTTTTTCATATACAGGGTTTTGTAACTGGTGGAAAAGATGGAATTGTGGCCCTTTGGGATGATATGTTTGAAAGGTGTCTGAAGACCTACGCTATTAAAAGAGCAGCACTGTCTGCTAGTTCTAAAGGTATTTATCTTTATCTCACTAACGAAATGGTTTTATAGAGAAATGCCACAAGCCTGTTAGTTTAACTTTCAAAATCTGTTCTGCATTTACCAGCTAGCTTCCTTAAGAGGCCAAATTTCATGCACTAAGAGTAGGATTCCTATGACGTGGAAAGACCCATTTTATTGTACTTCCTCAATGATGGATTATTATAAGCCATCACTGTAAAAGTTTGTAAAGATGTACAGGTAATCACAGGATTATATCACAGATTATCTGTATACTCACAGATAATCACGGAGTTCACATGAGCATTAAGCATATGAACGCATAGTCAGTGCATATCCACAATCCAGAAGAGAACAAACCCCCTCCTTTGAACTGTTAATTAAATCCATGTATTAACTAGCAGTTTTATTAGACAAATATATCTCATGTTTCACAGTTAATCTTAAAAGATTTTAATCGTAGTTGAGGTAAGATGTATAAGTTGTGGGTAATATGAGTCTCTGTTTGATTTTGCAATAAAACTTAAAATTAGTGTCTTTGTATTCTTCAGGTTTGCTTCTAGAAGACAATCCCTCTATTCGAGCCATCAGTCTGGGACATGGGCATATACTAGTGGGAACTAAAAATGGAGAGATACTTGAAATCGATAAAAGTGGTCCTATGACTCTACTTGTTCAGGTACAATACTGGTTTTCATATCAAAATATTCCCTGGAGGAGTACAAGGCATTCTAGAGTTCCCCAGTCATTTTCTTTGTTTTCATTAATCCTGTTGGCCACTATTCCTTTTCTTGCTCAGGCAGAATTTAGTGCTTATTTATATAAATGGCTTTGAGATTCACTGTTGTTACAGATTTCTGAAGGTGAAATAAAGAGTCCACTAAGTTCAAATGCTATTTAGGCTTTTTAGACTTTTTTGTTTAGGAGCCAGAATAAGCATGAAAAATTAGAGCTAATGCAGTTTATTTATTTTATTTTGTCAGTATATTTCAATTATAGGAATAATATAGCATAGTCTGAAGAATCCTCTATTTTTCTTTCTGAAAAAAATATTTTAGCAGCATTGCATCTGTTGCATAGCATAGAGACATCTATTTGCAACACATTTTATGAAGATCAGTTAGCAAAATTCTCTTGTGTATGTCCACTGATAAATTCGATGTTGCTTTGTTTTAGTATCTTCAATAACTCTGCTCTCTGTATGTAAAAAAAAGTGTTCATCTTTCACAGTTACAATTCATTACATTTTTACCTTACATTTTGTATAACTGGCTAAATTAATATTGTTTTATAGAAAAATATTGTGTCTTATCTTTAATATTATTTCCAGTCACTTCTAATCAAATGAAGTTATCTTTCAGATTCATATTCTTGCACAGTAGCCATAGTAACCTAAGATATGAAAAGATGTATTCTGCATTTTATTTTTAACTTGTTAACAACCTCTGCAATCTCATTCTCGTGTACTTCCCTTCACTTGGATAGTGAGGTGGTGTGATACTAAAATTACCCTAAAATTACCTGATTCCTGTGAGTATTCTGATAAGGAGATGAGAGGTACCTGCTTCTGCATAGGGCACTTATGTACTGAGAGTTTTTAATAACTGTCATCCAGATAGTAAATTACATGCTCGCATGTATCAGTTTGGGAAAAATAGAAAATATTTAAGATGTAATCAAGATGATTGCCTTCCTTTTTGTTTTGACAGAATTTTTGACAAAAAATAGATGCCAGGTACTAAACTGGAATCCAAAATTCAAAAAGAGTTAACCTTGAAATGCAGTTGTATGGAAGTGAAGAGCATCCAGAGACAATAGCAAGAATAATAAAAGATGTTGAAAACTAAGTTCTGAGGAAAGACTAAAAGAACTAAATATGTGGACTTTGGCCAAACAAGTTCTTCAGAATGTAAAAAATTGCCTAAACCTTGCAGACAGATTAGCCCATATTAGGGCTTCAGGATACGATCTTAGCTTAGATGTAACTGTTTCCTGTACATTCATTTCAAGTTTGGCAGAGGGACCATGTGTATAACAGGGATTACAGCTAGTATTAGTGGATGAAACTAAGAAAAAATGTATTTCAGATGGTTACTAGACAAAACAGAGACATTAAGGTCTCTCAATGTGGAGATCTTTGAGAGGAGGTTGTGAAGGCTCTATCACCGAGATTTGTAAAAGGACATAGGACAAGTGCTACAACACATTGTATATATAGAAATACATTATTCTCTCAAACATTAAATTGTTTATTTTAGGGACATATGGAAGGAGAGGTCTGGGGCTTGGCAGCTCATCCTCTCTTGCCTGTCTGTGCAACAGTGAGTGATGACAAAACACTACGAATCTGGGAACTTTCTTCCCAGCACCGCATGCTGGCAGTGAGGAAACTCAAAAAAGGTAATCCTCATTTGGCCATCTACTAATGTAGAAATCATACTACTCTCTATTGTGGTTCCATCTTTGCTCTCAGTGCACATCAGAAGCATTAATTAGGTAGGAAGGCGATGTACCTGAAGAAATTGGAGACATAAGAATAAAATTGTCCTTGGCATGTGTCAAGTCTGTGACAAGGGTGGAAAAAAAATAAGATTATAATACATCTTAATGAATAATGATGAAATGAACTTTAATCAATTTTCCTGTGACTCCAAGGGGAATGATTTTACTTCAGAATCATTTTCCATCCTAAGAATATTTAAAGCCAATTTTAGTTTGTTGCTGATATTGGAAAATTTTATTACAAAGACAAAAGTAAACTGTTCTGCTTGTTAAGCAAAGTTAGCATTCAGTGGCAAAACAAGCATTAGGTGTTCTCTGAAAGTAACTGGTCACTTGTCTGAAAGTGACCAGTTGTCTTCACCTCCCTTTAAGTAAAAATAGATGAGCTATGTTGAAATGTTGCCTTCTCAAAACTGCTCTTATTTCAGGTACTCATTCGTATTCTTCAGGAAATTATAGGATGTTAATTCAACATGCTTCATTATCAGTGACAGATCCAGAGCACAGGAACTCTAACTAGCTGAGAAAAAAAAGCAGAGGAGTCAAATGTTTTAGAGAGGTGAACTCAGGGATGGACCAGAATAGCTCCATGAGGGGATATAGTCAGAAATATCATTGAGCAAAAAAATAAGTGGAGGAAGCGTAGCACTTGTGCATGTTAAATGTCCTCTATCTGAAAGGAACCCCTGTTTTATCATATAACAACAAAGTTTTAAGTCGTACACTGTAGTACGCTTAAAGACATGCAGTTATGCTGCTTATCATGGGTCTTCAAATTTCTCAGCCGGACCCCTCGCTTTATATTTTCCTTTTTGATATTTCTACGACTGTTGTATTTACAATGTAGTTGGAGGGTGCTATTTGCGCCTACACCCACTTCAAGATGGATCAAATCACCATCGTCATCTCAAGAACAGCTAGAGAGTACATTCCTGCTTAAATCAAGTAAAATATCCACAGTCTTCCTATTACATAATGTATTTGTTTTAAGAAATAACAAGTCTATTTTTAAAAGTATATATTTGATGCAAAAACCTTTCAGTTGCAGTTTATAGATGGTTTTGGTGATCCCAGGTTCATCAACTGGAAGATTCCATTTTCTGATTCCATTTTCTAGGTGGAAGATGCTGTGCCTTTTCTCCTGATGGGAAAGCCTTGGCTGTAGGCTTGAATGATGGAAGCTTTCTGGTGGTAAATGCTGACACTGTTGAAGATATGGTCTCTTTCCACCACAGAAAGGAAATGATCTCAGACATAAAGTTTTCACGAGGTAAACAGTTAATAAAATGAAAGGGCAATGTTTATCCTGAAATGTGTTTGTTTTTTTCTTCTAGGTATAAAACTAAATGTTCAGAAGATAGATTGTATATCCCTAATTGGAATCTTTTAATGAAATTTATAAAGATGGGATTGGGGTTATTACAGCAACAAAAATGTGTAATGATAATAATATTACAGTTTTGATAACCTTGGTGTCTCCTCTTTACAGAATCAGGAAAATATCTGGCTGTGGCTTCCCATGATAATTTTGTAGATATTTACAATGTGCTTACCAGCAAAAGAGTTGGCATTTGTAAAGGTGCATCTAGCTATATCACACACATTGACTGGGACTCAAGAGGTAAAACGTTTGACCAGATATGATAATATATATTTATATTTTTGCCTGTAAAAGAAAATATCAGATAATTTTTCTTAAACCAAATAAAAAAAACTACAAATGCTAATGTAATGCTTGCTCAACATGAAGCACCATATGGATTCAGTGCAATTACATTTATTGGTGGAATTCATCCTCGCTTGTAGTATTTGTACCACAGTACATGGTACTTCACAGTGACAACACATGGCTAAAATGTCACTTATGGGTGTAATACTGCTTTTCTTTGCCCTGTTCTTTTGTAGTTTTGTAGTATGTGGCACATTTTTTCTTTTCCACCTTTTATGTCCAATTTCCTTTCTTCTTTGCTGAGCATTGCTGCAATGAAGTTAGAGTGACGGCTAATAAAATTTGACAGGACTAATGGCGAGCTCAAGAAAAGTGCAGTGCAGGCTCACTTGTGGTAGCTCAACTGCTTTCAAAATTTGTTCAGGTTTGCGTGCCATTCCTGATCTAGGAAGTTGTCCTGAAATTGAGGTGGCACTATGTGCTCTTTTAAAACCTTTATAATCTAACTACTAATAGCTGCATATATAATAATAGCAATTTGTCCGATAAGATTTATACACCTGTAGTAGCCATTTTCTTAGATATGTTACTTGTTCAGATATAAAGTATAAGAAAACTAAAAGTTCTCCATGTCTTTAGGATATTTATTGTAACAATATTTAAATTAATATTTAATGATATTTATTACATTTGGAGAGGATATGTTGATTAAGATTTTTCATAAAAAATGACTTTTTCACTGTCACTGACAGTGAAAAAACGACGTTTCACTGTCATTATTTTATTTTATTCCCCATTTTCTGATAGTTCTTAGAAGATGAGGACAATATTCCTTACCTTTATACTGTTTGAATTCTTCCTGGCATACATGTTTATTTCTTCCCTTTGCCTCTATTTTAGTAATAGCCATAAAGGCAGCAGATTCCACCTAAAATGATTTTCTATAAAGTAACTGGTTATTTTTCTTCTTCACAACAAAACAGCATGTTGTAAATCACAGAATCATTAAGGTTGGAAGGGACTTCTAGAGGTCATCTAGTCCAACCCCCCTGCACACGCAGGGTCACCTAGAGCACGTGGCACAGGACTGTGTCCAAGCGGGTTTTGAAGATCTCCAGAGAAGGAGACTCCACAACCTCTCTGGGCAGCCTGTTCCAGTGCTCTGTCACCCTCGCTGTCAAGAAATTTTTCCTTAAGTTCCTGTGGAACTTTTGGTGCTTCAGTTTGTGGCCATTTCCACTAGTTCTGTTGGTGGCCACCAGTGAAAAGAGACCAGCACCATCCTCCTCACTGCCTCCCTTGAGGTACTTATAGACACTGATCAGATCCCCTCTCAGCCTTCTCTTCTCCAGGCTGAACAGGCCCAGCTCCCTCAGCCTCTCCTCATAGGGCAGATGTTCCAGGCCTCTGATCATCCTTGTGGCCCTGCGCTGGACTCTCTCCAGCAGCTCCACATCCCTCTTGTACTGTGGAGCCCAGAACTGGACACAATACTCCAGATGTGGCCTCACCAGGACTGAGTAGAGAGGCAGGGTCACGTCCCTCGACCTGCTGGAGATGCTCTTCTTAACGCACCCCAGGATCCCATTGGCCTTCTTGGCCACGAGGGCACACTGCTGCCTCATGGTCAACTTGTCATCCACCACAACGCCCAGGTCCCTCTCTGCAGAGCTGAATAGTAGATAATAATAGAATGGATAGGTGAGCACCACAGTTATTGGTGGTGCTGCTCTTGAGATTGTAGTAAATAAACTCCTAATGTAGTGAATTAATGGATTAAATTGTATGACCTGTGTTGTAGAAGTCAAGTAAGAGGGGCATTTTATTTATGCAGGCGCATATTACATTCTTGGTCATCAGTGATTCCCAGGCTGAACACAGCTCATGCAACAAAGGACCAGATGCCCAGCCAAAATAAAGCAGTGGGAACTGCACTAATTCAGAGCAATTTGTAATTTAATCTAGTGTTTCACAGTAAATGAGTGCTTTCTATGTAGTTATTCAGTTTAGTTATTGCAGCACTGATCCTATAATAAATATGCAAATTATTCTTTAATTGCAATCTGAAAAATTCCCCAAAAAGCCTCTAATTTTTTGTTGAGATTTATGAAGAAGGGATTTACAGCAAATATTGCAAAACCAAATTTGACTTTCTGTTGCTTCTTTGCTGATGCACAAATACTTTCTAACATACCATCAAAGTTACCTGCTGTACAATATTTGTCTGAGACTATTAAAATTCATATTAAAATATAGTTTGCTGTAAACTGCCTAAATATATACTAGTTAGGCAGTGCTAAAGAGACGGCAGCCTACAGTATTTTTTAACTTGTTGCACACCTGTCTTTAAAAAATGCTGTGAAAATGAATAATGCAGATGTGAAATATGTTTTACTTTTCGTTAGTATGATCATGAAAGCGCTAATAAAATATTACTTATCAGAAGAAATTCTTTGCTGCAAGACCGTAATTTTTTTTACCATGCAAATACCATGCATGGTATTGAAAATATCACTTTCGTGGTGCATCAAGAGTATAGGATTCTCCAGAGATTGATTTTTAAGCATCTGACTGCTTTTGCTCTAAATAACACTGGATGATAATTTCTTATCTTACCCCCATGGATCTCTTCCTTCAATTAAAATAAAGTTCATAGTATTCATAATAATGAATAAAATTCATAATAAACTCTTATTTCATATCCAGGAAAATTATTGCAAGTCAATTCTGGTGCCAAAGAGCAACTATTTTTTGAAGTACCAAGGGGGAAAAGGCATATTATAAGAATTGCTGAGGTATGAATTATGCTTATTGGATTTTTTATTGTAAAAATTATTTTCCTATTTTGTTGGAAATTAGCATATTCTGTCTGCAAATTGTATTTTTTTCTCTTAAGGTATTATTTTTAAATTGGTGAAAATACATAGAATTGCATAGAAGTATGTAGAATTTGAAGTATGTAGTCATTTTGCCCTTGTAAGCCTGTTAGTATCTGTAAGCTCATTTTTGTATGTTTAATGGCAGTCATTTCCCATGACCTTCCCCTGTTTTCTGTGTAGTCACTGTGCATACGGTTTATAAACCATCTTTAAAGAATGTGACCTGGCTTTTAATGATGTTGATTATTTTTAATAAAGAATGATTCTACAGGATTTGCTATAATGTTTAGCACCTCAGAAAACATTTAAGGAGTTTTGTATCTAAATGCTCTACCCTGGGAACAGCAGGAATGTTTTTAAGGATTTTTAAGAGTTTAGATGAAGATCATGTGCTATTTTTACTAATTAGATGGAAATATTTTCAGAAAGTAAAACATTTTACATTAATATCAGAGAAAGAAAAATGTAAGCATTAAAACAGTTCGTACTGGCTGTGTTGTTAAGATGATTTCATTTGGTGAATTTTTGATTGCAGATAGAAAAGATTGAGTGGGACACCTGGACATGTGTTCTTGGTCCTACTTGCGAAGGAATTTGGCCCATGCACAGTGATGTCACCGTTGTAAATGCAGCTAGTCTGACCAAAGATGGAACATTATTAGCTACAGGAGATGATTTTGGTTTTGTGAAGCTTTTTTCATACCCAGTAAAGGTAACAAGTGGTGTTTATTCCTCTGATTAGAAACTGTACTAGCAAGGCAATTAGGGAAGACACTGTTCACAGTATGTCAGGCTGCTAATGTGTGAATTCTTTGTGCTACAGGGCCAACATGCAAAATTCAAGAAGTATGTGGGTCACAGCGCACAGGTAACCAACGTTCGGTGGTTGCATAATGATTCTGTGCTGCTGACTGTAGGTGGTGCTGACACAGCTCTGATGATCTGGACCAGAGAATTTTTGGGCATTCAGGAGAGTAAGCTTGTTGATAGTGAAGAATCAGACACAGATGCAGAAGAAGATGGAGGTAAAAAGGCTTGTATAAAACACTTCTTTAATTTAATCTTCATTTCAGAGAGACTCAGATGTTTAGCGTGAAGTGGATGAGAAACCTTCATGACTAACTACAACTCTTCATTTGTTGTGCTAAAATTCAGTATATGGAGAAGTCGGTTCCCTTCCTTCTATTTCTGCAGATCTTGTTTTCTATTTTTCCACTGTGAAGCATGGGTAGTTCGTTTTATTTCATGTTTTATTTTTCTAAGGTTATGATAGTGATGTTGCAAGAGAAAAAGCAATTGACTATACTACTAAGATCTATGCAGTAAGCATCCGAGAAATGGAAGGGACAAAACCCCATCAACAGCTGAAGGAGATTTCAGTGGAAGAAAGGTATGTCACCCAAAGCATTCATTTCCAAACGAATTCTATGATAAATTTCTATGTTGCATTCTTTTGAATCTCTTCTCATTGAACTAAAACTAGTTCTTAAAAACATTAGCAAGACAGGAACTTTAAAATTCACAAGACATTTAGAATAGTGTTCAGATGGATAAAAGTTTATATATGTAAATAAAACACCTTTATTCATGATGACTTCTAAGCAGCATGGCAGAGGAGATGGAAGCATTTCACTGAAATGTAGAGAGTTGGTAGTATGGAATGGAAGACAAGGGAAAAAAAATTGCAAGAGCTGAATTGTAGGGGAAAATGAAACAGGATGATCAAAACAGCACCTGAGTATGGGGGATGAAATGAGCTGCAAGGGAAGAATACATGAGTCAAGACATGAGGTTAGATAGGGGAAGCCAGAATGTTGATCAGTGCTAGAGATGAGAAAGGACGATAAGGGAAAGAAAAAAGGTGATAGCTAAGGCATAGAGGGCTGAGAGCCCATGGAACTTATACCAAGGTTAGCAGATGAGTAGAACGTGTAATTGGGACAGGACCGCTGGGAGAGAGGAGGAGGATCTGATCGATAGCCAGTCAAGTCCATTCTCCCCATGTTCTTGAACTGGATCTAGGTTTTTTATATCTCTGTGAAATGTCCTGTTCATTAATATAGTTGTGAATAGCATGGGTGTCTTACTTCTTTTTTGGGATGGAACTATATGAAGGATAAGAGCCTGTGAGTGCTGCCAATTACTCTATGAGCTCAGATGAATAGAAGCCTATGCAGAAGGTCTATATGCATGAATCCAACTGAGGACTCAAACTGTGATTCCATATAGTTTCTTTTGATGGAATTTCTTTTTATTTCTTTTAATTTATATTTTTCTATTTAAGTTTAGAGAATTACAATAAGAAAAATTAAAGTTGTAAAGTTAAACATTAGCAAGTCCCAGATGTCCATGATATCTTGATTCAACCCCTTTATGCATTTGTATTTAGAAACTGCATTCACACTGTTCACTGTTTGTCTCCCCCTGTTCTCTTGTCTGGACTGTAAGATCTCTGTACATAGACTGTCCACGGGCTGTAGCAAAGTGCCTAGTGTAGTGGGAGGGGAGGAGCTGAGGTCCTTCCTTTGTTGCCCCTCTTACTCTGCTGTAATGAACAATTGCTACTCAGGGCTTTTTTCCCCACATAGGTAAGGAATGAAGACACTAGTCAGAAAAATTTTCTCGGTTAGATCCTACGACACAAAACCTCCCTACCTTACAGGCAAACAACACAGCTCAGTCATACTATGATGGAAGACATTATCCAACATTTTAGATTATCTAGGATTTCTCTGTCCTCCAGTCTTTCTTATCTGCTTCAGTAATATCCCCAAATTTGCTTTAGTTGCCCAGCATATTTGTTGGTTATTCTACTTCCTAATTAAGACAATATTATCATATTTTCTAATTGATTTTATTTAAAAAAAAAGTATTCACTAATTTACAGCATTAAACAGATGTCTATCTTTTCTGGTCTTTGAAATACCCAGGGAAGTAAAGCTGTCCAGAGTATAAATTTGTCTCCTGAAAATAATAAAAATATATTTTGCTGTAACAAACATTCAGAAGTTCACTAAGGAGACTGTTATTTCCACATATTTGTTGAAAGGGCTGCTGAGTAGAGTAGGAGAGATTAATCCCATACTGGTATCTTAAGAAGTTTAACATAGTTGTACTACTAATAATCTAACCCAAGACCATACAGCATTTAAATGATTAAATATTTCCAAATGCAGTGTGCACGTTGTAAAATGAGACTTCAGCTTACATCTATGCTGAGTCTTTAACTGTTAAACATATGTCAACATGGCGTGTGAGGAGAAAGAATTTAAAGCGTAGCTGCTTCTCCTCCGTTTACGCGGAGCGCAGGGCGCAGTGTCGCAGCAGCAGGCGCTGGCGCCCTGTTCTCCGGCTGGAATCCTGCCCCGGTAGAGCACAGCGGATCCAGACCAGGGGACACAGTGCCTCGGGCGCATGTGACGGGGCCTGCTGGAGCTGCGGGTGGCGGGAGCAGAGCGCTCCGGAGCGCGCGCGCATAGCGGCCTTCCCGTGGCTCCTGCGCCTCCCGGCGCTCCTTGCTGACGCGTGGCAAATAAAACATTTTCACGGGTAGCCTCGAACTCTGCCTACCCCTTTTCCTTTTGTCAGCTGTAAAACACATGATTTATAGAAACATTGCGTGGTCACAGCTGCAAGTCAAAATAATGTAAGCAGTTCTTTGAAGAACCATGTAACACATAGTTACATTAAGCAGCCCTGCCTTTTTTTTTTACTTGACTACTCCCAAATTTATGGCCACTTTCGAGATTTTTGGTTTAAAATATTTTTGTTGTCCTGATTTTCAAGACATAAAATGGAGTTAGTAATGCTTCCTAATCTTGTATGCTCCTTTTAGAAAATAATTTATGTTTATAAAGCTCTTAAAGACTGCAGTGCTGAACATTGTTAGCAGAAATTAATGATTAATATCTTTGTATTCAGTGATTGCACAATATGAAAACAAATACTCAGTATGAAAAATGATAAGAGATGCTCAGTAGTCACATTTCTGTTAAACAAAGGCTCCTTCCTTTGTTTTTTTAATGTCTTCTTATAAATGCACATTTTATCAAAATGCATTCACAACAGCAGTTAACATCAGTTGTTTTTGTAGTTGGATTTGGAACGGTCAAATTCTAGCTAAATTAGAAATTCTATTTCAGTGTCCTGGCCTCATTATGCAACATATTCACACAGTCCTAATTAACTTCTCGATTCTGGTCAGTGAGATTTAGGCATATTGGAAGTTCATCGCGGGTTTAAACATTCTTCTGATTAAGATATATTTTTATATTTGACTTTTCAGTGGACTGTCTACATACCTGAGGAACTCATTAGAATATGGAAAAAAATCACAATAAAAATATTTTTTAAAAAGCTGAAAATTAGGCACTTAAAATGACATCTGTTTCCTATTGACACCCATTGTTCTTGAAAATCACAACATGCAATTGAAGAAGTTAAACAAAAATACTAAGACACTCAATATGAAGCATTTGTACTGCAAAATATTGTCCTCCTTTTTAATTTTTTTATTGCAATGTTTCGACAAAGACATGAAGAAGATTACTGACTTTTTTCGATAAAATCTTAAACCATCACTATTTCTTCTCACCTTCTTTTTAGACTATTGCCTTCCATTTTCTTGCTTACTCATGTAAAGACTTTGTTCCTCCATTTTTTCTGTGTAGTATCTTGTATTGTTTACATCAGTGTTTTGAGATTGGCTTCAAAAAGGAAAAGATTTAATTTTATTTTGGGGGAATGACTACCTCTGAAATAAGAAGTGCCAAGGGCACGATGGCAAGATGTTTCAGGCCAGTTACCCTTGTCCATTCCAGCTGCTTTATTCTGCTTTGATGATGCACAAGCAATTGTAAAATGAGTTTAATTGACTGATTAAGCCAGGCTTAAAATTTTTTTGTACTGCTGAAGCACCCACGTTATGAGCATAAGCAGCAGCCCTTTCTGCAGCATTTTCAGAACTATTTTCAATGCAGGACTGGAAATCCAGAGGCCCTTTGGGTCAGGAGGAAGTTCTCCTTCTCTGAAACCTGGCCATGTCTCTGCTTCGTGATGGAAGCAAGTAGCCCATGCAAGCAAGGACCATCTCATTTGGGCACATACACTTCATGCTTCCCAATTTTTGAGTCCCTCCACGCTCAGGGTCCTGCACTGCAGAAGCTCGTTGCTGGGGACGTGCAGGGCACCCCCTCAAGTGAAGAGGCAGGTTGTTTCATTCAACCTATAGACAAGTCATACAAAGTACCCCAGGATGAGACAAATGAAACAGGCTTCCATTTTGCCACAGTAACACTGATAATCCATAGGGCAGGGAACACGTGCCTTGTGCACTCTACTCTTGCAAAGCAATAGTAAAGCCAGAAGCTCCTCTACTCACTGCAAATGTTTCCACGCTACCCCCTCTCTTTGTGGCTGGCAAGCCAAATGAATAGGTTGATCCCTCCTCTGAGGTGGGATAGCCTCTGGTTTCTGTAAGTCTGTTGGTAATGATTTTACATGGAAATACCAGTCAGGTTACTGTAGCCCATATGAAGGAGAAGTCTCTCTCAGCACAAACTGTAGACTGAAGAGAGCAAAATGGGAGTTTCTAACATTCTCCCTGTGTTGGTTCTTCTTGCTGTTTAACTCTCCATATTTGGTTCTTCATGCTGTTCATATAGTTGTCAGTATTGTATTTCATTTTAAAATAGCTGCAATAAATCTAAGCGTGCTACCATATACTGCATTTTCCCATATTTTCTCTAAAGAGTTCTCTAATATAGAGTCTCTAAAACTATTCTTCACATCTTTTTTATGTCCTCTTCAGTTTCGATTATTTCAGTGTAATCACCTCATCTCTGCTGTTCTGATAAGTTGGTTAACAGATCACGTGCTTTCCATATATGGCTTATTAGATAAAGATACATTCACTTCACTTGCTTTATCTGATTTTTATACATTACTAGAATTTATAATCAAGAAATTAGAAGCCAAAAGTTAATGGCAAAATGTAGGCAAAACTGCAGCAGATGAGTTTGTGCTTGGATAGGACTTTAAGTTGTGAAAGTACTGATTTTTTTAGTGCATTGAAATGAGATTCATGTGTTGACTACTGCAGATGTCCATGACTTCATTTTTTGGCCACAGTTGTACCAACATGTGCCCTGTTCATGCAGAACCTTGAAACAGCATGCACTCAGTTATGTCTGCTTCAGGGAAGTGAGCTTCCTAATTGTGCCAGATCTCTTATACTCTAAGAACATGAAGGGATGGAGCAGCCCGTCTTGGGAAAGAGAGTCAGAGGACAAATTTTAATATAATGTGGGATACAAGATAGCTGTGACTTTGGGCCGCTCCTCTTTTACTACCTACCATGGTGTGTGCTTAGCTAGTAAAGTACGAGCTAACAAGATGGAAAACAAATCCCTATATTACACTGGCCTCCTTTACATCTCCAAAGTATCGGACTCCTAAGCAAAATGGGAAGATAATATAATGGGCATTATATTATAAAGGCATATTATAAAGGGCAACAAACTCATTTATAGATAAACAGGGGGATAATATCGATGTATTATCTTAGAAGAGAAAACAAATATTCTTTATCATATGTGCTTCTCCTGACTTTTTTTAGTTACATACTGAAAATAATGCCATGGAGGAATGTAGAAGTTATATGATAGATTATATGATATGATTATATGATATGATTATATGATATGATAGATTTTGCTTGCACGGTTTGAAATAAATGATGGTCCAGAGCAGGCACTTCTTGAACCCAACAGAAATATGTTTGTGGGGTACCCAAGGTGTAAGAGCTTTGAGGTTTTTTTCTTGTGTAGATTGTAGTCCATGAGCGATTGAAAAAGTGTTGTTTATAATATGACTTATATTTTGTTATGCATGGGAAGGATACTAACATATCTACCATTTACAACACTACCTGCAGCCCAAATGTTCTCCATATATTGTTGATGGAGTATTAGAATGGGAGAGATGAGGCTGAGAAACAATTTTTAAATACTTTTTGGTCTTAATAGTTGGTGCATTTAGTTAAGATAATTATTTGTTGTTTCTCTCTCCTCTCCCTAACCTTCCTGTTTTTCTTCTTCCCCCTTTCCATGTCTGTCCTACTCTCCCCTCCTCCTTTTTCTCTTCCTTTTTTTGCTCCTCTAATTGGCATCCTCTTCCTTGCTCTGCCTACATGACACAGAAGCAGGGTGCCAGTCAGAGGGGCTGCAGGAGCAGTCTCCCAGTGTGGGAGCTCCAAGAGCAGAGCTCCCACACCACGAGGCCACTTGGTCAATGGTGGGGCTGTCCTGGACACCCCCAGGCAATTGTAAGCCATACTGTGTGTTATGCAGGAACTGCACTTTATTTAAGAAAAGCTCTAACTTTCGAACTGGGACCATTTTAACTGTAAAAGAATTTGTATGATAAGAAGTAAAAGAAGCTTGCGTGATGACTGTATGTTACTAATATGAAGGACAAAATTATATTTGCATTTTGCATTCTACTAACTGCTAGCGTATATCCAGCTTTCATTAGTTTGATTTGCATGACTCTACTTAAAAACTCTTATAATATATATGGTGATGGAAAATGCTTTTAAGCCAGTTGAATGTGTAGAAAACAAAAGCAACATTAGCATGTTTGTCTAGTTTTCTGTTTTCTTAACACGCTGGCTTGTCTCACTTCCTGCAACTGATCTATCTCAGAGCCTGTTCTCAGTTTTTCTGTATTATATACATCACCTGTAAACATATGATCTGATAAGAGGTTGAATTTTCTCTCTAATTTGTTGATTTATTTATTATTTTGCAATAACATGGGCTGAATTATCAGTCGTTTCCAAAAAAGAGCACCCACAAGCTTTTGTGCTGGAATGTGAATTATTAGACATATGGTTACAAATTGGTCCATGCCCTTTTACATGCACACTTTGATGGGTGCAATGTAAAAGCTTTGAATGTGAATTCCAGTTGTATAGGTGGGAATTATTCCAGATATATACGGAGAAAGACAACTGTGGGGTTCAGAACATGACTTTGTATTATTTCAGCAGCAGGCTACTGTTTGAGAATGAGTAGCATCTTTTGGAATATTCCCTGTTGCTTTTCTCAACAGCTAATGTCAAGCTAATACATCCTGAATGGATTTGGCACCACACTGGTTTCACCACAGTTGTCCCCAAGGCTTGGACACATAGTGACTAATGTGACTGATATTTTACAGTGCTTGCAAACCTGCTGAGCTCAGAGGCCATCCTACTTCTCCCACAGATCTGCACACAGCTGGCCCAAAGGTCTCTCTTTAGTGTGTGACACTTAGTGGGCATGGAATTGACAATATTGTCCCAGTGCACAAAATGTTACCAGCATCTCTCAGAAATTTAGATTTTGCCTGAAGGTACGTTGCGGCATCTTCCTTGAAGTTAGTCTTCTCCAAAAGGTGGAGTGGCCTCCCAAACAGCCTCCTCAGTGCTATACATTATGTAGGACAGATCTATATGCAATAGGGGCAGCCCTATTCCAAATAGTTATTTAGACAAACAAACAGCCTCACCCAATGTTTTGAACAAAGAACTTGTTTAAAAATAGAGTCCTTCAGATTTTCATTCAGATCTGATTATGCTTCTCTTTAATCTGCTTTTCTGCTTGTTTCACATTTGGGGACTGAACTAGAATGACATGTGAATGCAAGAAGCTTCCCTTCTTACAAAATATGAAAATGGCTATCCCTGCCATACATTCTGCAATACCTTGTTTTTTTTTTCTTAAAGAGTGCATCAGCATACATGGGAAATCATAAATACTATGACCATGTTAAGCCCTTTCCAGTGCAATGCTTTTTTTTAAATTACTTAGGTTACAGTTGGTTTTCCCCTCTAGGCTGGTTTCAGTTTTGCTTTGATCCATTGTATTGAAGAGTAGTTTCATACTACACAGTATGAAAATATCCTGTCTCCTGTTAGCTACAAAGCATAAATGAAAAGTAACCGCAAGAAAAGCTGTACGTAATGCACTTATGTATGTCCATTCAGATGGGGAATCTAAAGAAGGCTTAGAATTTACAAAATCTTTTAATCACTTCTTAAAGTACTAGGAGTTTTACAACAGTTTTAGGACATTTGATAGTGCCTTCCCTGTCAACTCCTGGACATGTATTTTTTAAAACTGCTTTTTCTTCTTTTTTTTTTCTCTGAAATTAACAGTACATTTTTTTAAATCTGTGATTTTTAATAATCTGAATAAATTTACCAAGACTGGATCATCCTACCTCTGTCAGACCTTTCCTCTCTTCTTCAGAGCAGTCTCTTGCCTATTTTTATTTTTATGTAATAGCAAAATATGTGCTCTCTGCAGTTAGCAGCCACCTGCAGGCACACCTTAGTCTCCCATTTGGACTCTTTTTAGCCTCTTCCCATTTCTGATGGGCCTGGTCTGTCACCTTCTCAGTATCAGGACATTTTTGTCCATCTGTCTCTGCTTCAAACTTCACTGTTTGTAGCTTTCATGCAGTATCGTTTCTGAAGACCCTGTTCTGTTCCCATTAGCTGCACTCGGAACAGAATACTTGTGTTCTTGCCAATTTATCACCCATGCAGACAGTGGTTCTCCTCAGACAGTGACTGTGCTATGTGTTCTGAAATCACGAAGCGGTTATCAGCGGTTATCTCTGTCTCACAGAATTTCCTATAACCCTTTCTCTGATCTGCTTTCTTGTCTAAATGCATCAGCGTCTCCTGCTCTGGCACTCTAAGATCCTCAGGGTGCTTCACCCTTCCAAAACCCAATTCCCTCCGGCCTCTGCCCCCGCTCTTGTTCCAGTCATGGTCCAGGCTCCTCTTTCTGCTTGTAAATCTTGGCCAGGTGATTATCAGGCTTATTGGTAGGTGGGAGTAAATGAGTTATCACTTACACCTTTTTACGTTTCTACAATAAGACCCATAGAGACAGTGGGTCTGATTTTTGTCAGTTTAAATCCGGAGTTGCTTCACTGAGTTATACTGGTGCGTACTGATGTGAACATGTAATCACAATAGTCATTAGTAACAGAAGTTTTATTTTCTGTATTGACAGTATCTGAAGAGCTGGAAGCCCTCTGTCTCTGTCTTAGCTTTCCTGGAACTCATTCATCCCATAAGTTAACAAAAGCACATTTATTTTAAATTATTGGAAAGAAACCATTAATACTTTTATTATGTTTTAACTTGCTTTCCTTTGGAGGCAGGGAATTGTCAAGTAAGTACTAACACACAGCACAGAAAAGGCACAGTTTGCTGTGAACGTACAATACAGATTGCATAGGTCACAAAGGGCAAATAAATATGATTTGCTGATGTAGAAATTTCCTGTCTTGATACTGCCACCTGATGTATCAAAATAAATTAGCTATAATCACAGACTTGTTAAAAGTGAAAGTGAATTTGATGATGTTTTACATATCTCCTATTAAGAGGATAATAATGCATACACTGAATGCATAAATGTGTGCATATATACATGCATATGTGTATATAAATGCACACAATATTTGTGTTTGTGTGTAATGTGAATATATATAAAAGTATATGTGTGTATGTGTATGTTTCCAAATTGAATCTCATGTTTACTATCTAGAAATTAGCCATCATACCATAGTGATAGTGTTATTCTGCTTTCATCAAAACTTTTGGCTTGCTCTTGTCATAAACTTTAACGTAGGTGAAGAAATGATCCATTTAAAAATTACACTAAAACAGAAAAAAGAGCAGGAAACATACAAGAAAACTTATTTTCATAAGTGCTGATTCACAGGCCTTAGTAAACCTGAGCTGAAATGGCTTTTACTGTTCTGGCTTCACTTAATGGTTTTACCTCAAAAGAGAATTATGCTTTGTATTAAGTTCCTCATCCTTTCTCTAGTGGTGATTGCACCACTATTTGGTCCAATTACCACTGATGATTATATAACATGTCTTGATTGACCAGTTTCAAAGAAAATAAAGGTGCTTGTTTCCCTGTGAACAAAAAGTACAAGTTGTCCCTGTACACAAGTTGGCCCAGTAGCGAACAATTATTAGGCTAAATTACGAGCTGAAATAGGCTGGAAAACAAGCATCCATTGTGGGAAACTCTCAACAGTGCTTATGAGGCTGTGAAGTTTCTACCAGTTACCATCCCTATCAGGCATTTGAAAATGAGTAAGTCCATGGAGTCACATTCTCAGTCCGATATAAAATGTGTGGGAAGCATGGATACAGCTTCCTATTTTCTCCCTCCCTCCTGTTGGATCTTTAGTACAGAGTATACCAAAGGATGCCAGGGTATGATCTTCTGAATTCGTAGACTGGTGCACTCTTTAATTTCTGTTTTAGTTCTTGCTGGCATGCTTGAATAGCATGTTTTGTGCCGCAAAGGAATGATTGGTCAACTCTTAAAATGCTTGTGCATGAGTGAAGTGGTCAGAAATACACCTAAACTGTATTAAGTTTCTTACTTGGCTTTGTTTGCTGCTTACAAGGGGATCAAGGTAACTCTTCACTTTTAATGACTTTTAATGTCACAAGATCACCTGCTAATGTACTTGGCTAGTCCTTAGTGAGTTCGTTTGTCTGCTTCAGAAGTGGGCTAGTTCGTTTACTTGCAGCTTTGTTTTGTCTTTTTTAGAGTTCAGACTTTTCACGCTAGGTGCTGTTGTGATAAGTATTCTGGCTGTGTAGCAGTAAGTGTCCTAGATGTGTACTCTAATTGCTGCTTTTTATACCTCATAAAAATTATCATTCCAGAAAAATCAGCTCCTTTGAAGCAAAAATAATTTCATTCTGCAATTATTTTTTTGCTAAACAAGAATTAATGGTAGTTACTCTGTAAGAGTCAGCCTGCAAGTACAGCAATGGAAGATTGAACTCCCTGTGACCCCTTTGCTTTTGCACAATCAAATTTTCACAGATAGTGTAGATCTAGTCCTCACATTTTAAAAATCTTAACCTGTGGAAATACATGCCAGATTCAAGTACTAATTAAGTAAACTGACGACAAGCATTTCCTTTTTTTTTAGTTACAGAATCCCACTGTTCTTTCACGCTGTCTCCAGAATCTGTAATGGGAATTTAAAGGCTTGAAATGTAGTTTCTTATATTATTAGCACCAACCTTCGAGTGAGCCTGCATTTAACCATATATCTCTTTTTCAGTCTTTCACTGTTACTATTTCTGCTCTAAAATTCTGGCAAGATTCACCTCCTAAGTCAAAGATGATCAAATAAGATAAAGAATCTGGGCCAAATTTCTGCAGGCTGATTTCCCTAATAACAGAATGTAATTTTATGGCAATTTTTATGTTAATGGGGTAAAAGTTTGGCCTCCTGAATAAGTGTTATCAGAAAGGGAGAATCATTACATGCAAATTAATACAATGGTCTTATAAAATAGTGGCTGCACAGACAGCACTGGATTTGTAAAGTGATGAACCTGTGATGTAGAGGCTGAGGACCCTCTGCTCCTCTTAGGTTTTTGCCTCTTTCATGAAAAGAAAGCAAAATGGAAAACAGCAGCTGGAAGGCCTCCTTCATGTTGCCTTCCAGCTGCTGTTTTGCATAGCAGTAAAGATTATCTGTCTTTAAAGACCATGTGCATGAATAGAATTTTATTTCAATCTTGTTGCAATTTCTGTTTCAATCAAATATTCTACATTTGTCTTTTTATTTACTTTTAGCACCTGTAATTACATAAAGGTACTCTGAAAGCCTTAATCTCTTTCAATGAATGAGTTATACTGTTTAAAATGTTATGATTTTGTCTGTAATGAAGCATCATTCAATGGACAGATTCCAATAATCTGTAATAGGATTTTGATCAGATTTTAATTAAGTTACGTCAAGGTTTTGTGATGGGTGTTTCCCAAAAGAAGTGATGTTGGGGAAAAGCCAGTTGTAGGAATTCTTTTAGATCATTTCCAAAAGTAACCATTTTCCCACTGATTTAAACCACTATGGTTTTAAAATTCTCTTGGTGTAGTGTGGTCTGTTCTGCTGCTCATCCACACAATGTACATCAATGTTATTTCTGCTCTTTATACTAAAATGCCTATGACTATAGTCTGTCTATTGTAAAACTCTTAAGAATTCCAGGCATTGAGTTCATGTATTTTCAGTTGGCCCTTTCTTGTACATATACAAAATATGTCTTATTGTTTTGAAAGTTTTATTTGCTTTCAAACATCCTGATTGTCTTCTTTTTCAAATATGTTTGTTTCAGGCCACCAGTTAGCAGAGCTGCTCCTCAACCTGAAAAACTGCAAAAGAACAATATCAACAAAAAAAAGAAACTGGTTGAGGTCAGGCTTAATATTTTTCATTTACTCTAGAAGTAATACCTGCTGGGTGAAATTCACCCATATTTTGAGGGCTGCCAAAGTCACATTGATGTCTTTTGCTAGGCATCTGATATGCTTTGCTTGCACCGACAGTAAATATGTATAGTCATATAAATAACTAGTTACAGGTATAACATCATTCTGCCTTGAGGATGTTTGTGTGGGTCTCAAAATAGATGCATATATACCTCATGCACTCCTGCCTGAAGTCTTTTGAATGATCATGGGTTTTCATCTGTGGCCTTAGCTTCATCATGTTACCATGTGAGTATAGAGAAGTGAAAGAAATTTCTAGAAAGTGCTCTCAGCACTACTGACAAACACTATAAAGCATGATAGACATCAACTTCTGTCAGAAAGAATCCAGATTTGTGTGTTTTGAAGCTTATTTATAATTCTATATTTCTCCAAACTCACTATTTCTCTCTTAATTTGTCTCTTAATTCCAGCCTATCTTGGCCGAAAGTCCTTCAGTTTTCTTGTGGAACCATTAATGTCTCTTGGGCTCTGCACAACATAGTATGTCTTTATAAAGTGTCTTTAGCAATGTGGTAACTGCCAGGGCTGGCTGCTTCCTAAGGGAATGTGAGCTGGGGGAAAAGGATGGTAACATGGCCAGTAGGGAAGGGACTTCACTGACCAGGACCCAGTCCCTCAGTACACAAGTGAGGTAAACAGGGCAGACCAAAGGGCTTTGACTAGACCCAACCAAGAGTCTGGATCATAAAACGATATGATGAGGCAGGTTCAAGGTCCAAGATGGATGCTAGGATCATGTCCAAGAATTGCCAGGCAGGTCCATATAGAAAAGACAGGGTCACAGTCAAGCTGGGCAAACAATCTGTGCATTGTGCTCCCCTGGGGGACCCCGCTAGCTACAGGCCTCCAACTAGACTCTGCACCGCTGATCACCACCCTCTGAGCTCTGCCATCCAGCCAGTTCCTAATCCACCTCACTGTGCACTCATCTATCCCACACTTCCAGAGCTTCCCCAGGAGGATGTTGTGAGGGACGGTGTCAAAAGCCGTGGTGAAGTCGAGATAGACGACATCCACCGCTCTCCCCTCGTCTATCCAGCCGGTCATTTCATCACAGAAGGCTATCAGGTTAGTCAAGCAAGATTTCCCCTTGGTGAATTCATGCTGACTACTCTTGAGCACCTTCTTGTCCTCCATGTGCCCGGAGACAATGGCCAGTATGAGCCGTTCCATCACTTTTCCAGGCACGGAGGTGAGGCTCACTGGCCTGTAGTTGCCTGGGTCCTCCTTCTTGCCTTTTTTGAAGACTGGCGTGACATTGGCCTTCTTCCAGTCTTCCGGCACCTCCCCCGTTCTCCAGGATCTTTCAAAGATGATGGAGAGCGGCTTAGCTATGACATCTGCCAACTCCCACAGCACTCTGGGGTGCATCCCATCAGGGCCCATGGATTTGTGGGTATCGAGGTTCCTTAGATGCTCTCTGACCCAGTCTTCCTCTACCCAGGGCAGGTCCTCCTCTCCACCAGCTTCTTCTCTTGTCCCTGGGGCCTGGGACTCTAAAGGGCTGCCCTTGGTAAACACCGAAGCAAAGAAGGCATTCAGCAACTCTGCTTTTTCTGTGTTATTTGTAACCAGGGTGCCCATCTCGTATGCCAGCGGACCCACATTTTCCCTGATCTTCCTTTTGCTGTTAATGTATTTGAAGAAGTTGTTCTTGTTATTTTTAACGTCCCTTGCCAGATTGCCTTCCAGCCGTGCCTTAGCTTTCCTTGTCACATCTCTGCATTCCCTGGCTACGTTCCTGTATTTCTCCCAGGGGGCCTGTCCTTTTTTCCACATTCTGTATACCATCGCCTTCTGCTTGAGCATTGCCACAAGCTCCCTGCTCATCCACGCAGGTCTCCTGCCCCCTCTGCCTGACTTCTTACACACAGGGATGCACTGTTGCTGGGTTTGGAGGAAGTGCTGCTTGAAAACTAACCAGCTCTCTTGGGCCCCCCTTCCTTCTAGAGCTCTAGCCCATGGGATTCTTCCAAGGAGGTCCCTGAAGAGGCTAAAGTTGGCCCTCCTCATGTCCATCGTTGCAAGGCTACTTACAGCCCTGCCTCCTCCACGTTGGATCCTGAACTCCAACGACTCATGGTCACTGCAGCCGAGGCTACCCCCCACCTTCACATCTCCTACAAGTCCCTCCCTATTTGATAGCACGAGGTCCAGTAGCCCACCTCTCCTCGTCGGCTCCTCCACAACCTGCGTCAAAAAGTTATCGTCGACGCTCTGCAGGAACCTCCAGGACTGCCTGTGCCTGGCTGTGTTGTCCTTCCAGTTGATGTCGGGGTAGTTGAAGTCCCCCATGAGAACCAGGGCCTGTGACCGTGAGGCAATATCCAGCTGCCTATAGAAGGCCTCATCAACCTCCTCGTCTTGGTCACGTGGCCTGTAGCAGACACCCACCACAGTGTCTCCCACATTAGCCTGCCCTCTAATCCTTACCCACAAGCTCTCAACTCGCTCATCCTCCACTCCCAGGTTGAGCTCCATGCATTCCAGTTGCTCTCTCACATAAAGAGCAACTCCACCACCATCCCTCCACCAGAGGGATGTGGAGCTGCTGGAGAGAGTCCAGCGCAGGGCCACAAGGATGATCAGGGGCCTGGAACATCTGCCCTATGAGGAGAGGTTGAGGGAGCTGGGCCTGTTCAGCCTGGAGAAGAGAAGGCTGAGAGGGGATCTAATCAGTGTCTATAAGTACCTCAAGGGAGGCAGTGAGGAGAATGGTGCTGGCCTCTTTTCAGTGGTGGCCACTGACAGAACTAGAGGTAATGGCCACAAACTGAAGCACCAAAAGTTCCACAGGAACTTAAGGAAAAAAATTCTTAACAGTGAGGGTGACAGAGCCCTGGAACAGGCTGCCCAGAGAGGTTGTGGAGTCTCCTTCTCTGGAGATCTTCAAAACCCCCTTGGACGCAGTCCTGTGCCACGTGCTCTAGGTGACCCTGCGTGTGCATGGGGGTTGGACTAGATGACCTCTAGAGGTCCCTTCCAGCCTTAAGCATTCTATGATTCTATGGTTCTATGGCCAGGAGTGGGCATAACAAGATAGACCTGGCCTGAGCTGCCCATTGCCAAGAACTGGCGTGACTGTGGCACACTGGAAGAGCAGCATTCCACCAGCATAGCTGGGTCAAGGACTGAAGGTCCTGACTGAGTTCCAGGGCTCATGGACAGCAGGAGTGGATGGAGGTGCAGAGGAGGCTGGTCAGGGCCATTAAGGCCGCATGGGCCTGACAGTGACATAATAAAAAGTCACTCATTTATCTCTTTGCAAATAACTGACTGATCAGTCATATCTAACAAAGGAGCTGTGATGAGCCTCTTTTTTTTTTTTGGTGTCATCCAGATGGGCTTGTTGGTGAAAGATAAAAATTTGTTCTCTTAGGTAATGCAGCACGTAAGAGCCAAGATAACTTCTATGGTGACAAGCATGCATTTACCTAAGGACAGATTCCTTTCACCTATATCATTGATAAAGCAGTTGTCTTTCAAATTTGGCTTTCATGACCTTGAAAGGCTTGGCCTTACAAGTACAAGGCCTTACAAGTGAGTTTCCAGACTTCTCCTGAGGCCTCTTTAGCTCTGAATCAGACTAATGTATTTTCAGATGGAGCATCAGCTGAGTAAATATGTTCAAGCTCTCTTTTGTGCAAGATCTAGAAGAGCAGAGACCTGATACTGATGGTTTGGGACCTCTTGATTTAGTTGTGAACTGTATATCCGTCTACTGGTGATTCTGACCATTATTATCCAAAGCAGGGAGATTCAGGTGCCTAAACATAGGGACATGATGCTTGTTTAGATGGCTTTGTTACACTTGATCAGCCCTGCCTCTCCAGGAAGATCTGTGTTTTCCAATAGGTCCAGTCCAATGCAGAAGTCTGAGCTCTCCTAGAGCATCTAAACTGGCATCAAATGTCAGTGTTTAGCTTAGGGAATCTCACGCCATGTTTTAATTCACCGTAATAAGATATACAAAGGCCCTAAGGACTTTACCTGCTTCCTGCAGCTGATGATCACTGATGGAACTAAATACTTTTTGTATGTTCTTGTGTAGCTGACTGTCCCAAATGTAAGGCTGATTTATCTCAAAAAAAACATTTAAATGAACCCCATGAATATTAGAGTGTGGTGCCAGCTGTGCTATACACCTTTCCTATCAAAGGGAACATCAAAGCTTGTGTTACTTGCCCTTCATTCAACTTTTAGATCATGCCAGTATCAGCAGTCTGCAAGCTTATTGTGTTGACTAATTCCACCACAGTGTGAACTGCGTTCGATTTCCTGACCCAGAGCAGAACTCTAGTTGTTGTTTAATCATTTAAGGTGACACACCTTTGGCCCCCTGTCCTGTCAAAGGTGTTGCTTAGCAGTCACCACTGACACCTGCTCCAAGAGAGAGGAATGTTTATTTGCCCACAGGAAAGATGCTTCTCAGAGCAGTCATGGTTAGCATGTGTTTAGGTTGTGACAAAGGGCACGGCAGCTCCTGCCTCCAGGCAGGGAAGCCACTCAGGACACCACAGCTCACGTCTGTGCTCGCACACCTGAGGAGTATGTGCATCTACAGTGGGACCCACACTCACTGTCTACTCCCTGTCTGCATTTTCTGTGGAAATGTAGTCAGAAAACGTTCTTTTGCGCATGCAAAATCATGCACGTGATTTTGAAAGATGAAATTTGCTTATTTATTTTGGAGCATACTTTTATTTCCCAAATTGTAGGCCCTCGTCTCCACATCCCACTTCTAGAATCTCCATGTAATACACTGGAAAAAGAGTATCTCTATGGACAATTAGCAACAATTGCTTGGTCTGTCAATGTCAAATTTTTCAAAGCAAGTTGTAATTGTGTTTGGGCCAGATCCATTAAGTCTGTCTTCTGGGCTATAAAAGCTACTTCAGCAACAATCCATGAACCATTAACTATATGTGAAGACTTTTACAACAGAAGTAAAGGTTTTTGCAAATAACTGATACTCTATCGTGATGTTAAACTGTGATGGAAAATTTAGTAAGACAGGACTTGAATATATTTTGCATGAAAATTAAAAGAACCAAAATATTTACAGCTGACTGATATATGAAAGAAATAATAATGTAAAGGTCGCGCCTTACTTAACTGACTGTAGTTTTGTAGATGGTCTGTGAGAATGTCGTGCCTTGGTGAAGTAGCAGAACAAGGATAAATAATTATTGTTTAATTATTCTGTTGTCTCTGTAAAATACTCGTGTCTTGTGTAACTACGTAGGATTTCACTTATGTGAAGTAAACTTCACACTTCAAACTCTGTAATCCCCTTGCTTTTTCTTTTACTTCACTGTCTTATTTTTTCTTTTTGTTTTACTTGATCAGGAGCTGGCTTTAGACCATGTTTTTGGATACAGAGGATTTGATTGTCGCAACAACCTTCATTACCTAAATGATGGTGCTGATATTATTTTCCACACAGCTGCAGCAGGCATAGTTCAAAATCTTTCTACTGGTAATTCAAGATGAAACAATATTTTGAAATAAAAAACACTGTGAAATTAAAACATTTTTCCTTTTGATAGAGATAACTTTGTAAAGATCCTGTAAATTTTTCACATTTTGCGTCTTGGTAAGTAATGCAAAACAGTTAGATGATTATGATACCAGGCTGACGAAGGTCCCTTTTTGAGTTCATTCTGTAGAGCCATCCTATTCCTTTCAGCGGTGATGAGATTCTACTAGGAGGTGTAATAAAAACCTGTTTCGTTTCTGCAGTTGCACCTTCTTAAAATCCGCTCTGAAGACATTGGGGTGGCTCTCTGAGAGAGCCTAGAATTTGAAAGGTCTAGTACTCCCCAAAATGTTATGAGTAGTAACATCCATTGTTTCATTTTGAACTACTTGAGCAAAGTCAGACGCAATTTTGATGTGGGCAAAATGCTCTTTGGAAAGGGGAGACGTACTGCCTACCTTTTGGATAACAAATAGAAAAGGCACCAAAACTTCTCTGTTCATGAGCTGTAGCACCAACCATATTCTCCAACTATCTCAAGAGCCAAGGATTAAAGGAATTGTGGCTTTGTTTTATTCCCCCTTGGTGCCACAATGAACCAAACGGTGACAGCGGTGCACCAAGGAGCTCTGCTCCAGTGGAGAAGGAGAGGGATCAAAGGTGTCACCTCTGCTGATCTCTGGGACATCTTGTGCTAGCAGAGCTGCCCCGGCCCGTGGAGCTGGGAAGCTCTGTCCCGCTACGCTCCTTGGCTCCATAGCTTTGAGGGGACAAGACAGAGCGTGAACTTCAAGGGGCTTCGCTCTCCACTTGTTCTGCTTCCCCTGACGTTTTTCAGTTCAGCAGGGCCTTGTGTTTGCCAATTTTGTCTCTTTTTTCTGCAGTTACAGGATGAATCTTGGGCTGATTTTTGGTTCTCTAGGCATAGCTAGTTAAGCAAATAAACATTTTATATATGCATGCTCATGTATCTGCTCATCACACACTGGTGTCTCGGAATGAGAGCAAAATCGCTCCTTACCTGTTTATTGCCCTACTGCCACCCATCCCACGAGGGAATACAGCACAAGCATGAGAGTGGCAACAAGCGGCTTGTCATAGTCTTTGCTTCAGTAATGGTGCTTTCCTTGATACTATTGTGAATAAAAACATGTTTGAATTTTATTAGGTAGCCAGAGTTTCTACCTGGAACATACCGATGACATTCTCTGCCTAACTGTGAATCAGCATCCAAAATATAAAAATATTGTGGCTACCAGCCAGATCGGTAGGTTACTCTCTGTATTAATAAAGTTTTACTCAGAAATTATCAGGGGCTCTGCTTTATTTTGGGCTTTTCGCTGTAGTAATTTTACCAGGATTTGTCAGTGCTACTGTCTTCAAATTTTTCCTTTAATTTTAGAGATAATCAAGCTTCAGAATTTTCTTATGATTTCAGTCTACCTGCCACAGTTTCATCTCTAATTGTGAGTCATTGCATTTTAGAGTGCAAGTTGCTTGCAATATAACCATACCTCAGAAAGCAGATTTTCATAAGCTGCATTGCATCATCTGATTAACCTGTAATGATAAGATCTCTAGAATTCCCCTTTTCCTTCTTGCATCCAAGACGCTGCTCAGCACTAAAATATTCAGCAGTGAAAACACTATAATGAAAATTTCCTACCCGGAAATGCAAAAGCTATACAGAATAGGAGGAAAAAAAACAAAATCAGAAATCTCAAAAGCAGTTATAACATGCATAAGGGCTAATTCTGAAATCATATCTATTTATACATTTATTATTTACCTGAAGAATTACTAATGCCTTTCAAAGGAGTAAATATAGCATGGAAAATATTGGATCATTTGTCACAAACCTTGGGAGAGATCTGTTGTTTTTTGCTTGAACCTGAAATAATTAACTTTATTAAAAATAGAGAAATCATTCTAATTTATATCACTCTGAGCGGAGACTCAAGTCTCTAACTTCTGTAATAAAGTAACTTAACATTGCAGCAGGAAAATGCTACTACATAAACACCTTGACAAACTGTCTTCCCCACCTGTACTGAGTGCTGTCCTTCAAATATGAAGGCACTAAGTCTGTATATATAGCCAGAGTTTAAGAACAGAGCTATTTGTTAGCTTTGTGAAATGCAAATTCAAAACACTGATTTCCATGACAAGGAAAAGGTGACTGTTACAGTCTCCTTTCCCTGTTCTGTCAGAGTTCAGTAAGAGCCCATGAAATCAGTGTTTCTGGTGGTTGGTTGATACTTTGTAGAGTTACTCATTTTAGTAATTTTGAAAAACTGCATGTCTTTAACTTTTCTTTTAAATACCATTTTAAAAACTGAAAACTGCTACATATTGTTGTTATATTTGTGTATAAAAGACACTATACCCAAAACAGTTCAACAATATTCCTGCTTTTTTGTTTTGTTGATTTAATCCATATCCATTTTCAAATTTTTAATTTTGTTTCCTTCTGGTCCTGATGCTGGCACTTCAGCATTAGAAACATGACTTATTTCAGCTATTGTTTTCCCTTGGTGCTTCCTCATTTGCCATTGCTCTCACAATGCAGGTGATATGACAGAATTTTCAGGTAAGGCTGATTTGTTTGTGAATTTTAGTCAGCAGAATTATGTAAAAGTCTCATGTTACCTCATTGTATCTGTGTGAATCGCGGATACAAGTGAAACATCTACGGACAGTTTCTTTTGCATGACATTCTTCATAAATGTTATGTTGTTCTTTCAGTACTTGTCTTATTTCATGAAATACAATAATTTGCCCCTATGTTTCGCAAGCTGTTCTGATTTTTTTGAGTAATGTTAATCTTAAAAGAAAATTGTTTTGAGTGTCTGTTTAGGTGACTTGTTCTTGAAAAATGCATATTTCACATTAAAGCTTTCCAGGTGCTGAATTAATTCTCTTTTAATGCATCTTTTTGCACTTAGGTACAACTCCCACAATTCATATATGGGATGCTATGAGTAAGCAAACCATGTCAATGCTACGTTGCTTCCATAGCAAAGGAGTCAACTATGTTAACTTCAGCGCGACTGGCAAACTTCTAGTTTCGGTGGGAGTTGATCCAGAACATACTATCACAGTGTGGAGGTGGCAAGAAGGTAACTCTGCAGAATATTTTGTCTTCAGCCTAAAACAGACCTATGCACAGTTACTCACTTTTCCTTTTGAGACCTTGGGATAGCTTTGTATTTGAGTATCATCACTCCCTAGAAGTCAAAGAATCAGTTATAGAATATAGCAACATATTAGGAGTGGCTTAAGAAAATATAATTTAAGTGTCTCTTGTAAATAGAAATAAGGAGAAAATGTCATTTAATATAAAAATCCATAAACTTAAGGGAAGTGTTTTCTTGTTAGTCCTTATACACTTAAACTTGAAATTCTGCCCAATAGTTAGGCCTTTGGGAAGTCATTTGAAGACAAGATTTAGAACCTTCAGAAGGATGGGTAACACTGGAAGAAACCCAGGAGAGGGTTTAGATTCCTAAAACAGGATTTAGGCAGAACTGAGCATCCTAAAAAATGTCTGGTGACCTATGCTGCAGTGATGGAGAGGAAAGGGGAAGCATCTCCGTTCACTAGATGCTTGACTTCAACTCTTTTTTAAGAGTTCTTTCTCCAGACACCTATGTCCAGGTGACACCACCATCACTTGAATAGGAAGTACATCCTCCTAATTGCCTTGAGCTATTACATCCAAGAGACGTGTCTGGAGAGTAGCTGACATCCGTTTACAGAGTAGGTCGTTGCTGTTGTACTTTTAAAGTTCAGTTAGAGCAGAGGTGGCAATGCTCATGTTTCATATGGTGGCCTAGCCACCCCAGGAATGGAAAACTCGGATTTAATTCCCACATTTGCCCGTGTGGCATTCACATCTCTGGAAGCATGCCTTTACCACCTGGTCTGTTTGACCTGATGGGCCAGTCTGGGTGTTTCAGGTAGAGACAACAACTCTTGAGTGTCAGCTGCCCTGTGCTTTTTAGCAGATCAAGGCGCTGCCGATGTTACTCAGAAGTTCTGGGATCTGGTTATTTCACTGCCCATTGAGCAATGTAGTAATAAGATGAATTATGCTATGAATATTTAAATCTAAATGAGTCATGAATATCTAAATCAGGTCTAAATGCATATTTCCTGACACTATTGGAAGTGATGCAATAGCTATGGGCAAAGGATCTTGCAGGATGCGTGAATTTGGATGTTTGATACTGAATAATGTTGGCATATGCTTAGCTTTCCACATCTGGGACACAATTCCCTAATTCAGTAGTAGGTCAGTTTATTTTGTAAAATCATATCAGAGGTTTTTTTTTCAGGTAAAATTAACTGTGTTTTTATCCTTTCCTAATTAAAACAGGGTCTAAAATTGCCAGCAGGGGAGGACACCTGGAGAGGATATTCGTGGTAGAATTCCGCCCAGACTCAGACACGCAGTTTGTGTCTGTTGGGGTAAAACACATGAAGTTCTGGACATTAGCTGGCAGCGCTTTGCTTTATAAGAAAGGAGTCATTGGTTCCATGGAAGATGCCAAAATGCAAACCATGCTTTCTGTTGCCTTCGGAGCAGTGAGTTCAAATTACTTGCTACAGAACTTTATGATACATTTTTATTAAAACTGCAAGTGTGAATTTCCTTTTGTTAAAATCCACTACTGTACAAACAGTGCAAAACCACTAAGCTCTTGCTTAGTAATTGAACTTTTAATTTAAGACCTGTGCTCCTTCAGACCCTTATGTAAGTTTGCTGAAGTGGGCAAGGTTTCTCTGTCAGTGAACATACCTTATTAATGTCTGTGCGTTGTGTCCAGCACAGTACAGCAATGTACAAGCATCAGCTGCTATAATTTCTGCTTTTGTGCTTGGCTAGTTACTTAGCACTTCAGCAATTAACTTTAAAAACTGTAATACTGTAAAAAAAAACTGTAATACTGCAATAATGCAATTTTGTATAGAACTTTTTTGTATAAAAGACTCTGCAACCTTTTTTTTTTTTTTTTGCTGGCAGTATTTGTGTGACATATGCTAGTGATGCAACTAATGATGACATTCCATAATGCTCTTCTTCTGTATATTAATTAAAGAACCATATCACCTTACTTGTGACTTCATAGTTTAAGGAAGAGCATGTGTATTAGCAGTACAAAAGGCAATGTTACTGTGATACTGAGGTCTGAAATGGCTTCTGCTTCTGCTTCGCCCAGAAACCCCTTACAAATTATCTTTGCAAAGGCTGTAAGTTATATAAATTGTCAATTTTAAGAACAAATCCACATTCTTGGGGCCAAAAAAGTGACTTTGTTGTCAAAAATTGCTGAACACCCAACAGTTCTTTCTACATTGATGGCAGTTGGAGCAATGCAATGGACATGAAAAACCCCAAAAGTGAACATAACATTAAAAGAGGAACAAATCACTTTGTCCGTATTTCCCAAGTAGACATAATCCACATGATATTTTCTAAAATAATAAAACTAGCTTCCTAAAAGGCACATCTTCAAAATAAGCAGATGACCTATATACCTGTAGCATATGTCATTCATTCTGGATAGTTTTTTTTTTTTCCCCAAGTATGTGTCATTGAATCCCTCTGGAAGTTTGCCTCCCATGTCGTAAAAGCATTTTTATTTTACTTCTCCACAGGGCAGGATCCAGCAAATGCTTGACCTGCTGCTGCTTTTGTACGGGTCAGTTCTGTCAAAATCTTCTGAGAATTTCCAAAAGCACTTCTAGCATCCTCTTCTGACCACTGAATCAACTTTACTGACACAATCTCTAATTCACCTTTACTATTTATTCATTTGTACAGTTTTATTTTGATAAATAGCAACATAAAACATGCAGGCTTCAAAATTCCCCCTTCCTATGATAAACTAATATTCTTTACAGGGAGAAATACAGTAGAAGACTGTTATGCCCGGGACAATTCTATGTTCCAAGCAGGAGCTCAGAAAATTTATCAATCTTCAAAAGGTGCAAAGAGAGTGGAGAGTTCAGGTTGAACTGGAGTAGATAAAAAGCTCTTAAAACTTCCTGACAAATGACCATGCGTTGTTGTGGTGCTAGGTTAAGCAGATAAGCAGTTCCCTTTCCTCTCCTGTTTGAACTCAGTTGACTACTAATACAAAAGATATGTGATACAAAATTTGGCAATACAATTTAAACGAGGTCTGTTTAATGCTGCAGTGAACATTTCAGGCTTGGATACAGCCACTTGCAGTTTTCATTTCAAAGGACAGCCAGCTGAAACAGGGAACATGCATTGCCATTTTTACTGATAACTATCATTTCAATTCAGAGTCAGTGAGCTTAGTTGCCTTGGTCAGACCATCTTCAGTTCCTTCTACGGTCATGACTTGGCAGGTGAAAACAGTCTCTGTAGTTCCTGCCAAAGGCAAAAAAGATGACAGGCTCTTCATTTATGTAGAGTTTTCCTCTACTTCTTTAGATATCGCTAAGTTTTTTTGCCTCTTTACAGTAGTTTTGGAATTGTGATCGTCCTACAGCATTTTGGATCACGTTTGTGCATTTCCACCAGTATTCAAGCAGCAGGCAAACTGCTCCGCTTATGAGAGGCAGCTCCAAAAAGAGCATTTGCAAAGCAGGCAGTTCACTGCTCCTGCATTCCTGATGGAGGAGGCCATTCCCAGACCCCCAGCAGTCCTCTACTACCACCAGTCATGGCTGCCATGAGAAACTGTGTGCCATTACCATGGTACCTAAAGTAGATATCAGGCTGGGTGAAATACTTCTCCAGTTATACTCATAGAATCATATAATCACAGAATGCTTAAGGCTGGAAGGGACCTCTAGAGGTCATCTAGTCCAACCCCCCTGCACACGCAGGGTCACCTAGAGCACGTAGCACAGGACTGCGTCCAAGTGGGTTTGGAAGATCTCCAGAGAAGGAGACTCCACAACCTCTCTGGGCAACTTGTGAGGGTGACAGAGCTCTGTCACCCTCACTGTTAATGATTTTTTCCTTAAGTTTCTGTGGAACTTTTGGTGCTTCAGTTTGTGGCCATTACCTCTAGTTCTGTTGGCGGCCACCACTGAAAAGAGGCCAGCCCCATCCTCCTCACTGCCTCCATTGAGGTACTTATAGACACTGATCAGGTCCCCTCTCAGCCTTCTCTTCTCCAGGCTGAACAGGCCCAGCTCCCTCAGCCTCTCCTCATAGGGCAGATGTTCCAGGCCCCTGATCATCCTTGCAGCCCTGCGCTGGGCTCTCTCCAGTAGATCCACATCCCTCTTGTACTGTGGAGCCCAGAACTGGACACAATACTCCAGATGTGGCCTCACCAGGGCTGAGTAGAGGGGCAGGATCACCTCCCCTGACCTGGAACTTGTACTGGAACCTCATGTACTTCCTTTTCACAGTGTTGAAGAAAATACTGCTTGCCAGTCACCTACAGTGGGATTCCCACTGACAGATACCAAAAGAAGGAAGAAATGTTGCTCAGACTTCAGTAATGGTGCTTCTTGGTAGATCATATAGCCTGACTGCTGTCTCCCTAGCAGGACACAGGACAGAGCACATGTAAAGCAAAAAGATATATGTGTATCTGATCCCCAGATGAGATGCATGAGGTGACCGGCCTGCATTAGATACTGTAATATTTATAACATCTCAAAGAAACACCATTAGAGTGCAGTAATTAAACAGTCTTCTCAAAATAGATGCTTTTAATTTCCACATTCATTTCACTGATGACTTTTCTCAAGAAACTGAGTAACTGAAGTTTTAATTGAACAAAATGTTAAGATGTTTATTATATCAGAGGTCATTACTCTTTGTTACAGAATAACCTTACATTTACTGGTGCCATAAATGGAGATGTCTACGTCTGGAAGGATCATTTTCTGATTAGACTTGTGGCAAAAGCTCACACGGGGCCCGTGTTTACAATGTACACCACTCTTCGAGATGGACTCATTGTTACAGGAGGAAAGGAGAGACCGTAAGACATGTACCTTCCTAAAGCGCACACCTTCTCTCTGCCTCATGGTTGTTGTTTTTTATGTGCTATCCTAGATATAGGCAACACTTCCCAGACACTTCCCAGACACTGTAAGGTCTCTGCAATGTCAAAGTTTCAATATATCTAACACCAAATGTGCCTAGGCATCTTTTTAAGTAAAGGACTAATGAACAGGTCACTCATGGGTCACAGAGATGCACATAGACACAGAGGACAAACTAAACCTCAAATTAGCAACCGATGTGAACACCTTGTTGCCTCAGCTCTTGCAAGCCTGGCAGGAGTTTTGTCTTAGATTTTAAATCCTGTCAAACTGCAGAGTTTCCCTCTCATAACAGAGACTTGCTGATTAGTATGTTCATCTGTTTACCACAAGTAAGAACATATTTGCTGAGCTTACATCAGTGGCAGTGGTTTGAGAGTAAATGACAAGAGAACTGTTTGCTTTCCCTGCAAATTAGATATGATGTAGTTTAAAACATGAAGTGTGATAGCGTTAGCTACCATATTTTTGTTTTCTGCTTCCATTATAGAGTAGTAGGATGTCTTTCAGCACAGGAAAAGGTGATTCAATGTATGATTTATTATTTAACTAATCGGAAAAATACTGATGGGATTTGCAAATGTGAGTGGCTGTAGCCCGTGCAGGAGGAGACGTTATGTAACTCAGCATGCTTCTTTGCAGCACTAAAGAAGGGGGAGCTGTAAAGCTGTGGGATCAGGAGATGAAGCGGTGCCGAGCGTTTCAGCTTGAGACCGGCCAGCTCATTGAGTGCGTGCGCTCCGTCTGCAGAGGGAAGGTGCGTGAGCGTTGGGGCCCATGCCCTCACGTCGTCCCTGGGAACGGTTGGATAGGGGACATACAGGGGAAGCCTTTTCTGAAGTTATAGGAAGAGGCGTTGGCATCTTTCCTCATGAAATTGCCTCACTTGTCTTCCCTCTGCCCAGGGATCACATTTCTCACAGTCAGTGGCCGCCTTCCCGTGACAGCCAGCAGGGAGAGGGAAGTGCCTTGACGGTCCCTAAAGGATAATGCCAAGTATAGGGACAGACTTCACCAGGAGAAGACCCCATCTCATCCTTTCCCTTTCCAAAAGCAATTTAGGTACCTACTTTACAAGGGTTGCATCCCATAAACTGTGCCTCAGTTAGGCAGACTGTATCTGAGCTTTTCCTTTTTTTTTTTAAAGTCACAAAACCCTGCCCCTGAGCCCTGTTTGCCCCTGAGCATTACAAATTGGCTTTAAATTTTGATAAACAATAAAGATGACGAGGTAACTTGAGGTGGTAATTACACAGCTTTAAGTCATACCTGTAAGTGTTGTCTCTGACGGAAGGCATGTGTGGTGATGCAGAAATGTTACTTCATATAGTGAGGGTCTGTTCAACTTAACACTTTGTGAAATGGCCTCTGTTTAACGCTGAATATCAGACCTCAGTGGTTTCACATGGTCTTTGATAATCACAACACTGAGGAGTGTTGTTTTACATCTCTAATTAAGGCACCATTACCAACTCCAAACTGTATCTGTTTGTGCTTTTTTTTTTTTCTTAAATTTTGGCTGAGAAAGCTTAGGCTGCGATTGTTTGGGTAGAATAGATGTAAGGTGCTCAGAGACAGTCTGACTGAGCCCAAAGCCCTGATTTTTATTACTGGCCAAAAGTTGTAGCAAGTCCCCTCAGCAGTATGAGAATCATGTTCTACCAAATCATGTGTAAACACTATGGTTGGAATAAAAATAATGGCAAGACTGAAGTCCAGCACAGTTGCTCAGCAGTGACACCAGAACATGGTATCACCAGATGTGAAACTATAAAAGTGTTTTACTGGCCTGTTTTTAAGATGCTGCATGAACAAACAGGAAAGATTAAATCAAGTTATCTCTCTCACAAGTATCTCTGCAATGCATCTATATTTTACTACTGATGTTACATCCATTTTACTGACAATGTGTAGCTCACCCTCTTTTTTGGCTACAAACAGGGGAAAATTTTAGTAGGAACAAAAGATGGGGAAATCCTTGAAGTGGGAGAAAAAAATGCTGCTTCAAACTTGCTGATTGACTGCCACATGGAAGGGGAGATCTGGGGTTTAGCAACTCACCCCTCAAAAGACATATTTATTTCTGCAAGTAATGATGGAACAGCAAGAATTTGGGACCTATGCGACAAGGTGAGTATCACTATACTGAAAGCTGTGTCATTGCAAGCAATACTTTTATATAAGCAAGCATTTTCCAACTCTAAGATGTGCTCTCCTCCAACCACGTATGCACCTTCAATTTTTTTTTTTTAAAAAAAGTTTGTCAGTAGTAACAGAAAGTATCAAAACTCATCTTGCAAGCTCAATTGGAAATGGATTTTTCAACCTTTTCAGGAGAATTTTATTCTTTCTGGTGTCAAAATTAAAGTCAGCCTGCAACACAATAGATGCAAGCTTGAAACTGCTGTTTGAATTAGATCTATATGTAATCTATAGATCTGTATTTTTGTTGCATATTGCGCAACATACACACACATGCGATGTGGTTGTTTTAAGTGAAATTTCAGATTTAGAGGAAACTATACACAGTGTGCTTTTTATAATTGGCTTTTATACTTCATGTTTGGAAGCTTTCCATTACTTTTGTTAATACAGAAACTGCTGAACAAAGTGAATCTAGGTCATCCAGCAAGATGTGCCGCATATAGTCCCGATGGTGAAATGGTTGCTATTGGCATGAAGAATGGAGAATTTGTTATTTTACTTGTAAACAGCCTTAAAGTTTGGGGCAAAAAGCGAGATCGGAAGTCTGCAATTCAGGATATCAGGTGTGTCAGAAATTTAAGTTGAAGTTCTTCAAATACACAGCCCTCACTTAGGGCAAAGGCCATCTAGTTGTAAGTTCTTTTCTAGATTTTGGTAACTCCAAATTTGTTGAAACCTGCATGAAATGCATTTACTGATTGACTGCTACACGGCTTTGCCTCTACCTTATGCTTATCTATCCTATATACCACACACTTTTCCTGTGTTTAATGCAGGTATACCCACTTGAATACAGTTAGAAATTCGGATATTATGAACCTCTGATCCTGGGAATTAATTTTATAACTCACTTAAAATTGTCAGTGCAATTAAAATCACAGATCTTTATGCTTCCTCACGGAGGATTATGGATACTTTGCGCAGTGTGCTGTGCACGTCATGCAAATGGGCTATCAGCATCTGTTAAGTGCATATGGTACTCTGAGCCTTTCTAATCTGCATATCGAGCATCAGAGTTTAGTCTGAATTGAATCTTGCAATTGATTAAAGATTTATGATTGTTTTCCATTAAGAGATATTTGAATTTTTTTCATCTGAAATAGTAACTTATATCCCCATCTCATGTTTTATTGCTAGGATCAGCCCAGATAACAGGTTTTTGGCAGTGGGTTCCCAAGAACATACTGTAGATTTTTATGATCTCAGTCAAGGCACGACGCTAAACCGGATCGGCTACTGCAAAGACATTGCCAGTTTTGTCATACAGATGGACTTCTCAGCAGACAGCAGGTACATCCAGGTATGTTTGGAACTTTAAATACATCTCTTTGAAGGTTGTGTAAGGAAAGGGCTGCCCACTACAAAATAAGTTGTGGCCTGTAACCGCAATATGAGAAGAGTTCTCGTCTTTTTCCCAAGTTTGGATGCATGTGATACCTGACCTCATGGGAGATTTCCTCCACAAGTTTTCCTGCTGCTATAAACTTAGTAAGATTGGGTTGAGATAAACCAGGTGATATAGACACCTGAAAGGAAGTGACTGGTGTTTTCTACGTGCAGGTATCAACAGGTGCCTACAAGCGTCAGGTTCATGAGGTACCATTGGGAAAGCAAATAACAGATGCTGCATTAATAGAGAAGATCACCTGGGCTACGTGGACAAGGTGAAGCCCTGAGGAACCGCGTTGTGCCTGCTCGGGCTGCCTGTGATACGGAGCCAGGCCCTTGGTGTCACTGCCGCGGGTCCGGCCCTCTGCAGGCGGCCCGTGGCACCCGGCCCTTCCCCAGCCTCACGCACTTTCACTGAAACAAACACGAGGCCAGTTGGTGCCCTGCTTCTTTCCAGAGGGCGCTATTAATGGCGAGGATGATGTTATTTCATATCTCCACAAGGGTGAGCGGCTGCGCGAGGCGTCGCCCTCATGCTGCTCCGGGTCTCCCGCTCCTGAGGGAGACGCGGACTGCTCCGCGGCCCTCCGGGGCTGCCCTGTCCCACGGCTCTCGGTGTAGCAGGCAGGGCTGGGTTTGTTAAGAGAGTAGTTGTGGGCACCACTGAACTGTGTTTACGGGAGTGGACTGCTATGCAGTCCTCTCAGGATAAGTATGAAACTATGGCTGTGCCCTTCCTGGGAAACTGGAGCCGCAGGAAAGCGCCAGTGACATTGAACAGCGAGGCCAGGCGACAGGCAGCTGTCCAGGAGAAAAGACACGCGCGTCCTCCCAAGCAAGGCAGAGCGTCTGCCCTGAATTACTTGTGTTGAAGGATTCTTGACAGACTGCGGGAGTGGGGCAGCTTCACCTGATGTTTAATGTGCGGATCAATATGAATAATTACAAAGCAAACAAACCCCTCCACTAAGGGAAAGACAGACAGCTATTTGGGGAAATGCTCTAGAGCACAACACGAACCCTCTCCCTCAAGAACTTAGGCCTAGGAGATGAGACCCAGAGTACAGATCTGCCTGAGGGAGGGCGGCTGCCCATGCGGAGGGGCCAAGCGTCACTGCACAGGCTGGAGCGGTGGATTCACCGGGGTGAGAAGCTTCATGCTTTTGGGCTTAGGAGTCATGCAGAGGAGAAACACTCCTGTGATGGCGTCTGTTGAGAAAGCACGGCGGGGGAAGGGGAGAATGCAGACGTGTCAAGGGTGAAGGTTCTTGCTGCTGCTCTGTGTGACCTCGCCATGCTCTGGAGAAGAGCTGCAGCAAGTGGGGCTTGTGAACTAATAGGTGTCTTTTCACTTTCCTTTGGAACAGCATTCTCGGGGACGAAGTCATTGGCATTTGGCCACGAAATGCAGATAAAGCAGATGTCAACTGTGCATGTGTGACCCACGCTGGCTTAAATATAGTCACAGGAGATGATTTCGGTCTGGTGAAATTGTTCGATTTTCCATGCACAGAAAAATTTGTAAGTGACTGTCTTAATCTAAGCTATTTACCATTCCCTGTGTTGATTCCCTGTGTTTAAGGAGGCCAAACTGCCTGGGCCAGCAGGTCCTGGCCAGACTGCCCCCAGGCCGTGCTGGCTGTGGGAGCAGCTCTGGGGGCAGAAGGGCTGTCCCTGTCCCGTGCAGGTGGGGGCAGCTCTGCCAGCAGCCAGGGAAATCCAGCCAGGGAGTGAGCTCCCGCGGCACAGCCAGAGCTGGCGAGCTGGGGTCACTGTGGGCTGGAAGAGACCAGTGTGGGTGGGAATGCGCTATTGATTGCTCACAAGGCGACTTAGTCACTTTGCACTAGGATTTCCTGAACATGGCCTTTTTTTTTTTGTCCCACAGGCCAAACACAAGCGGTACTTTGGGCATTCGGCCCATGTTACCAACATCCGCTTTTCTCATGATGACAAGTATGTTATAAGTACAGGAGGAGATGACTGCAGGTAACAACTTTATTTTTGTGATTTACAAAAATGTTTCACATACCCTTCAATGCGAAAGCTAAGTTAACAGCTTTGTGAGCCCATTCTTCAGGGGTGAAGCCTGTTTTTTAGAAGCGTGACAGTTTATTTTGCCTCTCTTTTTCCCAAATTGCTGTAGCTTTCTGTTCACTTCCACACAGTTTGCTCCAGCCACTTTGGCCCCGCTCACAGCGCGTCATCGTGGGCAGCGATGACAGCTGCTGAGCGACCTCGCACTCGGCTGTAGGTGCCTTCGGGGCAGGTCGGCGGTGCCGCGAGCCGCCCCTCGGCGCCCAGGCCCCACATGGGCAGGACCTGCCACGCACCGCGGTGCCCTGGCTGCTCCCCGCGAGTCTCGTGGGTCACCCACCTCAGCCCTTGTCCTTCCACAGCCCTTTGAGCGGAGAAAAGAAGTAGGCAAAAAAGAAACAGAAAGTGGAAGCACCCAGGAGGTGCTGCTCCGTGCTGCAGCACACGGACACGTAGGGCCCAGCTGAGGCCACGGAGGGCCTCAACAGGGCCAGCGCACGTGGGATTACAGAGGCTCCTGTTAAGGCACTGCTGCTCCCTGAACAGCATTGCAAGCAGATCAGCTGCTTCACATGTCTGGGCCATCTGGGTATACATTTTCCTGCATGCAGTGCACTGTTTCTTTCCTTTTTTTTTTAAGCTCATCTTCATCTTTTGCAACTGAGTGCATTAATCCCTGCGTGCTCAGAAAAACCCCGCCAAAAAAAAAAAAAGCCCAAATCTGATCTCCGTTGACAGGGTGCGACAGTGATTTTTGTTTTCGTTTCTGAGGCCAGGCAGATGGCACAGCTGCCCTCTGCCCTAGCAGGTCATTGCAATCAGCGTGAGCGACAGCTGCCTGTGGCCATGGCGCAGCTGACACGATGTGGCCAGGATATGGAAAAAAAAAGAAATCTGAACTCTAAAAGAATTAAATACTGAAACAGTGACCTTGACACATCAAGGGTGTTCCTTTTTTTTTTTTTTTTCGCAAATAGGATTATTGCGCCCCATCAACCCTGCTGTAGCTGTAGCTGACACTCTATCCAGGGGACAGAGCGGCAGCTGGAATTGCTAACGCCCCTTTTCGCAGTGCTCTCAGTAACTACCTGCCTGACCTCGCAAGCCTGCCCACACTAGCCAACCTTGGCAAACCGATGCGGCGGCCTCGGGGGCGCAGGGGGCTCCCCGCAAGCGATGCAGCCCGCGGTGCCGCCAGCGCCCCGCGCGAGAGCCTCGCTCGCAGCTGCCACCTCCAGCAGACAAAGGCGGCAGCCGGGGCCGTCACTCACCCAGGAATAACCGGGCAGCGCCCTCGGCGCGGAGGGCAGCGCAGGAATCCGGCTGAGCAGACGGACAGATTTAGACAGAGGCATTTGGAGGAACAGGGGGCTGCGCCAAAGGCTCCTGAGGTGGAGAGAAGGGGCAGAGCTGGGGGGACGAGCGTGTGGGCCGAACGCCCGGGCCCCAGGCTGAGCTGCCCCCGGTGCTCAGCGCAGACAGGGCCCTCACGGAGCACAGGGAGCAGAGCGGTGAGGACCAGACCTGCACAGGGTTAAACAGCCAGTGCAACCTTTATAAACAGTGAAACGTGGCCACAGAGCAGCAACAAGGCAGGCAATAACAGGGCACAGGCACTAACAGGAAAAAGGCAGGAAAAAGCTTCCAAGCACTTGCTAGTTACACATGCCTACGAGGAAGATACAAGCCTGTACCTTCTCCTAAATCCATCTGGTGGGGCTGAAGGAACCCCAGAAATCAGATGTTTGCTTTTCCCGGTTTGGAAAAACCTTGGGGTGTTTTTGTCTGGGAAGGTATCGCACAGCGAGCGCTCAGGAAATGCTGCTGATCCAAGTTGTCATGTGGGAACAAAAGGACGTAGGCACCTAAACCCTCACCCTGCAGCCTAGAGGTTAATAGGTGAAGTCGCGAGTGCTTACCCTTCCTTTCAATATTATCCTGACAACAATTTATGAAGCCAAATTCTAACTCTGCAGGGTTAAATAATAGTTTTTCCAGATTTCAGTCCTTTGCTGACTGATCACACACATATGGAGCTGGTGGGCAAAACGCTTTTAACATGAGACAAGTACTTTGCAGTGCTGGGCCATTAAATTGGCAATTTGGTAAATGCAGATTTAAGACTCTGGGTAAGGCAAATTAAGAGCTCCAACCATGTGAAGCAGCCGATCGCTATTTCCCTAATCCCATTTCTCTTGGTATCCTATGCTGAAGTTTATCAGCGAGGTGCTTAGAAGTCCCTCTCCCGTCGCTTCCTTTGCAGTGTGTTTGTGTGGCGATGTCTTTGAGACACAGCCCTCCCCGCTGCTGCACCCGCGCCGCCGCGGGACCGTCCGGAGCGGACAGCCGTGAATGCCTCTCGCCCCTCGGCTGCTGCCATCTCCACACGATGCTGCACGGATCGCACATGTCTCAGATTACTGATGTGGCCATACTGAAAGGGAGCACCCTCCTGCATTTGAAACACCACCATCCTTGAGAAGGAAGCTGAAGTTTAAAGTGAACGGTTTTGTAACCCACGCAAGGCCTCGGGGATGAACAGTTCACTCGGCTGCTTTTGCTTAATTCTGTGTTGTTATTGCAGCTATGGCTGCAAAAGCAGCGCACCAAGAAAACAGCCCCCTTAATTTGCACAACTTCAAAATTAAAGGTTTGTTCAAGAAAGCTGGTGTTTTCTCTACACCTGCTTAAAACGCAAATTTAGAATTTGGTGCACTGAATAAACAGCAAGCTTCTTGTGAGTACACTGGATCCATACTTCAGCTTTCAGTAATCAAAGGAGCAAAGTATCATTTCTGAAATCCATTTTATTTTTGAATATATTTATTTGGCAAAGTTTTCTATCCATGAAGTGCCTTTGAATGATTTTCCAGTCGTAGGGGCTACAGTCTTGCCTCCCACCAATGTTTGCTTCAACATATGGTGCTATAACTTTCCCAGAGGAGGGCTAACCATTACCACCTTTCCCAGCCGCGTCCTTGCATTAGCCATTCTTCCCGCTTGCCGTTCCTGCGTTCACCACGGAAACCCGCGATGTTTCTGCGCGCGAGAGCAAACGCGCTGGGCAAGGCCCCGCTGCGGCTCTCGAGACGCGGCCTGCGCCGCCCCCGGGACAGCAGGTTGCAGCCAGGGTCTGCAGCTCGACTCTGGAGGCGAGTAAGGGGACAGGGACACAAGAGATTTCTTTCAGGGAGCTTAAGCACAAGCAAGGAGGAAGCTGTTCGCTGAGCATTCCTGAATTCTGCCCCTATAACTGCTTTCACAGGCACCAATTACTTAGCCTATAGAAAAGGTGCTCTGAAGGCACCTGAGAGTCCCTGTTTCCCAAGCGGCACCGCGGGCTGCAACGGGCCCAGGCTGTTGGGAGCAGCAGGCGGAGGCGGCTGGTTCCCCTGCGGCGAGAAAAGGGTGTCTTGGCCCCGGGGGAGTCTCTCCCATCCCGGCCTCTCCTGCCGGGGCTGGGCAGCCCCACAGGAGAGTCTGCCCCGAGCGCGGAGAGCGCGAGACGCCTCCAGGGGCTCCCGCAAAGCGGCCAGCGCCGCCCGGCCTGCGTTGAGGAACGTGTCTGTCCAACCAAAGCTCCCAGGAGGGGACAAACCGGGGGAGAGGAAAACGACCTTTTTTTTTTCTCCCTCCAAGCAGTCTAGAAAGGACTGCTCGCTGCAGACAAAAGCAAAGCAGATGTTCGATGCATCTAGCATGGAACACATTCATGTTTTGAAAAAGATCTTTCTTTTAAAAAAATACTTTTTTCTTTTAAACCAAAAGTAGTAAGGGCTAAACTACTTTGACTTAAACATGGCATTTGAAGAAAAGTGTTAAATATGGCTTTATTCCCACTTTGGAAAAACTAGGTTTTGAACTAGGAACCTTCCTGCCAAACCCATTCTGATTCCCACTGAGCTTTAGGCAGGTAGCTGCTGGATACAGAGGATCACACGAGTGACAGGTGCAAGGAATATCCAATTCAAGGCATGGATCAATGTATATTTAATACACAAAAGTGCTTCAGCAACCTCAAAGAATCACCTTTTTTTTTTTAAATGGAATTTATTAATGCCTTATATTACTATACAGAAGATCAGTCTGTCACATACACAATAAGAGTCCCTATGCAGTTGTTTTCTTTTTTAAACGAAACCTTGATCATATTATGTAATCATGTTAGGTGGTGATGTTAGTGGACACCGTTTTTGCCTATGTTGTACTGTTTGCCTTTCACACTGATTGTATCCTGAATAAAACCAGTTGTGCAGCAGAATGAATTAATAAATGGTGATGTGAGAAATATCTAACAGCAATAGTGTCTGTCAGGAAAACACTTAATACAATTTGTATGTTTATATTGTTTGGTTTTATGTATAAAATGTTCAGAAGTGATGTACTATACTGTAAATTAAAGCATTAATGCATGAATTTATTTTTAAATGGTGAAGATGCTATTAATTCAAAATCTGTGTCTCACATTTGAACATAAATTCATTTTCCAACTGTCTTTATGTCATCAGACTCCAGCTGATCTGAAAAGTTACTGGACTTTATCAGAATTTCCCTCAAGCCACAACATTGTACACATAGCAGTCTCCAAAATAAAAGCTGCCAAGGAGCATTGCTTTTTTCAGCAGAAACGGCCTCAAATCCCAACTTTCCCAGTTCTCAGTAAGGACTCGCACCAGGGAGCCGGGGCCGCACGGGACGTCACAGAGCTAGGGCTCAACAGACTGCTTCACACTGCACATACGGGAAGATACCATGAAAAATCCACCTAGCCACATTGCTATAAGTCTGAAAAAAACTATTTCCACCACCAGGTACAACAGATATATAATCACTTAATGAACTTAAACAAAATAAACACAAATATATTAAACTTGCCTCAAGAAAGCAAAATACCGGTATTATTTATGTCTGTAAGCTTTATTGATACTTGGGTTTTTTTGTTTTGTTTTGTTTTTTTCTTTTTTTATTACATTTCACAATGCATTCCACAGACTTAGTTCAATACAGCTTAAACTGCAAGTGTATAAATCTTCATTTATAATTTCTTGCAAAACAAGGTTTTACATTTCCAAACAACAATTGCAGCCTTAATATTCGGTCCACAGATTATCAGAGTTTGAGAGACTGCATAAGTATTTACTTAAAATCAACTACTGTATGCTTGTGCAGAGTGTATGCTGTAATTTGTTACTTTTTTTTTTTTTTTTTTTTTTTAATATAGATGGAAATTCCTTTGTTCATTCCTTTTTGTTTCTTCTAAAGAGCCGATCGCGGTTACAGAGACATTTTGATTTCTCAAGCTTGTGTGCTACAGAGCTAGTCCAGAGATCAGTCACCTCTTGAAGTATGAAGCACTGTGGAGCAGCTGAGAGATCTAAGCTTTGTGAAACACATATATATATATATATTGGCAATTGATAAAACAATAAAATCACAATACAGCTATACTCATACCAAAAAGGCAAGATTTTTCAAAACTTGCTAAAATGGTATATTCTTCTAAAACATCTTATTTTAGAAAATCTGCAATCTACACAGACCATACACAGTGCACAAACTGGGAAGTGTTACCCTCCAACCCACCTGCACTACCCCTTCCTGAACGCAGCAGGGACTACCTCTGATGAAGCAAATGTACAGCTTTCTCAAATCGTCTGTATTAGCCAGTGCTGCACACAGGATAAAGAAAGATGATTAGTTTTAAATCCATACATAGCAGCTTACAATACTTAAGATGATGAAACACATGGCAGTCAAAACAGTTATTTTTCCTCAAACACTGCGTTGCTAAAAAATAAAGATCTGTGAAATTGCACTGCAATGTCAAGGGTTTTGCTATTCCCTGACCCTCCCCACATAAATCCAGATGAGTATTTTCCCCCCTTATAAGTTGAACTTCCTATCGTTAAGTTGCTTCAGACATTTTTTTATTCAGTTTTGCGCTTCAACCCCGGGATCTTTGCTTGGATCCTGTAAGAAGAGGAAAACAGCATTTTAGGAAGGAAAAAATGTAGGTATGAATGTATTCTTAAAAACACAAATCTGAAGATAATTATCATGGCAACACAAAATTCTAAATCACTGCTAAATTCTAAATCAAACTGCTAAAACTGCTAAATTCCTCTTCATTCACCCTTCCTCTAATGGTTTCAAATATATCAACTTCTATTACGAGCAACAAGTGACTCAGGTATCATCCCACATTACCAATCAGCAAGAAAGGAGATGATTTCCAGATGACCCTATTGTTTAAATAATAAAGGACTTTCCCCAACCCCATGACAAATGCACATAATGTATTTATTAGATACAGGGACAGCACACACATGCATCAAAAACTCTTAATACTACTTAAAAAGTGAAAAAAACTCACTTGGCCATCGCATCTTTGACGTTCTTGTTCACTAGTCCCAAGTAATGATCAATTTGGGCCTGAAATGTAAGGCAACGGGTGTTAGCTTTCCCACTGACCCCCAGGCAGGGACTCGCCGCCCGGTTCCGGGGACGCTCTGCGGCAGCGCGAGGCAGATGCATGGCCGGAGCCGGGCTCCTCCACCTCCCCGCTGCAGCACCTTGCCCTGCCCAGCTCCGCGCGCCTTTCCAGTATAAAACTCCCTGGATTCGACCGGCGACTGATGGCAGGAGCTTCCCAGCCGAGGCCCGCGCACGGCCCTGCCGCTCGCTGCAGCAGGGCTTGCCATGGGGTGCTCCAGGCTGCCTCCAGCTCGTGCGCTGGCTGCCCAGGCTCGGCCCCGCGGGCGCCAGGAAAGCCAAGTCTCCGAGGCACCGGGCGCATGAGCCGCCTCCGGCCTCGACCGCGGCGCTCGGCTCGGCGAGAGGATGGAGGTGCAGGGCTGAGCTGCGCACGCTGCCCAGCGAGTCCCCTCGGTGCTGCAGATTTCCTCCCTCTGCAGGTTTTTTTTTTTTTTTTTTTTTTCCTTGGGGCACACAGGAGCTCAGGAGGAGCCCAAGAGGCTCTGCCATCTGCTTGGTGCCTTCTCCTTTCCTAAGTCCCAGGCTGGCCTCAGAAGAGGGGTTGTTTTTGAAAGAGGAGAAGGAACTGTTAAGCCAGAGCTGGCTTACCCTCTCACGGGCCACGTCCTGCCAGAGATGGTTTCTGCTCAGCAACGCTATAATTTAATAGGACTCTCTTTATTTTGGCCCCTTATCTCCTTCCTTCGTGCTAGTCTGTCCACCAAAAAAGCACCAGACTGTGCCGAGCTGTGCCGAGGGCTACAAAATCTGTGGAGTTTCAGGACACAAATCCTGAACACCAGCTTCAGAGCTGTTTCCTCAAAAATAATTCAGAAGTACTTGGAACAGGACTAGCAAATCCCTCCTAGTACTGCTTCAGTCCTGTCCACACCCAGATCAGAGGGACAGGAGGCAGCACCAGGTTAAGCAGGAGTTTCATTCCCAACACCTGGCTCAGGCAGCCCACCTGCACGTCCACCCAGAAGGAGGGGGAAGCACTTGCTGCACTTCCTGCAAGCAAACTCGCTTCTCCTGCCCTTGTGCTGACTCACGGTTACAGAGCACGCAGCTTGTAAAACACCACGTTTTAAAGGTTTAAAGACTTTTGAAGATTGAAGGAGAAACACGACAAAGACAAATCGAGTCATTTCAACAGAACTGCTTCTTCTGGTGTATTTAGCAACATATTAAGCACTCACCTGATGTCTCTCATAAATAACAGGAACACTGAAGAGCGAAATCAAAGCTGGAAAACAACAGATCAAAGGTGTAAGCAATGACAAAAGGCATTATGTTCCTGGAGAACAGACCAGTTTTCAGACATGGACTTTTTTGATCTATTTTATAACAGAAGCAAAACAAACAACTAAACCATGTACAAAAATTGTTGACAAGTAACATAAATAGTTCCTACGAGGAAAAGGTGCTATTCTCTTACAACTGTGCAGCTAGTCTGACCACAGCTCACATTCGAGTTGCAGGGAATTCTGTAAATTCTGGAAAAAGGGCACTGGGGCTGGTGGCTCTGCCGGTCTCTGCATCCGCCGCCTCAAGCAGCAGGCACTAGGACACCCAAGAGCAAACTTCTTCTACGGGACAGGAGCAGAGCCAGCTCCGAGCCGCCTTCAAGCTACAGCACAGCAGCAACATTAAGGCTAACCCTGAGAGGGATAAGCACAAATGAACACGATTTAGACGACGCTACATTGTCTGCACTATCAGCAGGCTCAAGGAGCTCAGTGACACAAGTTCAAACTGCAGTTTGGCACCAATATCGGTGTCCTAGAGAAAGGACGCACAATTATATCATCTTGATATACTCTTAAGTAACATGGGAATGGCCTCACTATCGAGCTGACTTCAGTGCTTTTCCAGGATTGTTATTTTGCATGCAAGGTATTTAACGCTATTTAAAACACTTACCCAGTATCAGTAATGTCAGACCATTAAACAAGGCACCAACATAAGTGAATACCCACATCAACACTGCAAACTAAAAGGAAAAAAGCATATTAGCCCACAATCAGTCTTTTAAGAATGTACAAATTAGATCATTAAGTGAGATAACTTCTCTAAATGATCATATGAAGCTAAAAAATCCCAAACTCCACCTCACTCCCGTATATCAAATATAATTATAGATGAGTGGCTAGATTGCTGAAGGGTTTAGTAACAGGATACGGCCTCTTGCTTCTAGGTCATCTGGCTGAATTCAGCCCAGGTCAGCAGTGACCCAAAGCTGTCAGTGGCCAGCGGCTGCGCGACGCGCTCCGCGTTTACACAGTGCCTCCCACACCGTTTAGCAGCGCCGGGCAAACACCACTCCTGCCTCCTGCCCTGCACATGGACGAGGCAGGACGCGCAAGCGAGCGCTTAGAGGGAGGGCATGTGACACAGCACGTGGCGACAGCGGCAGCAACAAGCAGGCTGCTTGCTTGGTGGCAGCCCAGCAGCTGGCCCATCCTCTCCTGGGCATGGCTTGAGCCTCAACTGTCACAACTGCTTCAGCTCAGCACAGGTCTCAGGGAACCGTGGCCTAGCCCAGGCAGGCATCAAGGAAAAAGACCCATCTGAAAGGTATTGTAGCAAGGTTAGCCTTTTACCCAAAGGCTTTGGGCACTGGAATATTCCAAAAGGTAGTCAGGAGTGCCTCAGATGGAAGAAGGCTTTAAGACCAGAGCAGAGATGACCTTCTGCAAGCAGAGCCCCAAGCCGCGGCGCTGCTCGGGCGTCCGGCCTCGCTTGCGCCCGGGCGCTGCTGCCGTCCCCACGCTCGCGCAGACCTGCTGGCGCGCGCAGGCCCTGCTCCGCTTCACTTGTTCTGCACAAAGGTCTATAAAGGCTGAAACCCCTGGGTTTCGGGGACGGCCTGTCCCGAGCACACCTCTGACCTATGCCAGGCAGCGGGGGGGCCAGAGGCTGCCAGTGCTATTTCTGGGAAGGGATTCCTCAGCAAGGAGCACCAGCTCCTTTCTCCTAGTGCTGCAGAGCCCGCCAGCAGCTCAGCAAAAGCCAGGCTGGGGTGTCGGATGCAGAGGATTTCTCTGTGCATCTTCCTCGCCCCGCACCGAGCCCTGCTGCGCTGGGCAGGCTGCAGGCGAGACCCCGGCCCTCCCGCTGGCCGAGCGCGGCAGGGCATCTGCTGCGGGAGGCGCCGCGCAACGCCGGGGCTGCCGCGCTCAGCAGCAGGCGGCCGAGACCCAGGCCCAGGGGTAACGGCCGGGGCCGAAGCCCTCCCACCAGCAGGGGATGCCAGAGGGGTAGGAAGCTCTGGAAGGGCCTGTGGGAGGTTGCTGAAGTCCTGCGGTCACAGAATGAAATGGTAAGAGGGCAAACATCTAGACTGCAGCAGGGTTACCCCCAAATTATGGATCCAAACATTCGTTTCTAGTCTCTCTTAAATGTAACCATCCAAATTAAAACAAAACAAAAACCACCAACAAAATAATCAACAGCCAACAGTGAGGTAAGGGCTCACTGTGAGGTTAAACTGCATGAGCCCGGTAATGAAATATAGTCAGTACTTCAGGAGCTCCAGGCATCTGCTCCCACCCCAAACTCACCAGGACTAATTGCAAACAAGGCAGTTCTTTATCTGCCCCTTCCTTCCAGGCCTGACGTAAGGCTACACTTGAGACAAGACTGCAACACTAGTATCAGCTGCGCTCCTACTGAAGGAGCTCGGCACACTGATTGAGAAAAACACAGCAGATTTCCCTAGACTCCCTCACGATTCAGTCCAACCTTGGCCTAGTTGTGCTTTGCAACGCCAGGGAAGAGCTGGCTGCCGGCCACCCGGCACCACTTGCTGCACGGAGCACTCGAACGCTCTGTGCCCCCGGCCAAGCTGTGGGGCAGCACGTCCCCTTCCCAGCAAGGGCAGGGGGGCCAAGGTGTTCGCTGCAGCAGCAAAAACCCCAGTTTAGGACCATTCTGAACCGGCTTCTCTTGCGCTCTGCACATTCAGCAAAACAAATGTGCTGACTTCAAGCATGCACAGAAAAGCATCTGGAAGCTATCCAAAATATCCTCTGCTTGAACATAATCACAAAAGTGAAGCACCAGTCTAGTGAGGTAAACACTTAGAAACTTTACCAAAGACTAAGCTTCAGGTCCACAAAACTTCAGGTCATGTGTGCAGACAGCTAGCAGACACGAACCAAGCCCAAAGACCAAAAAATGTCAAAACATGCAATCCAGCTAAGCAACCACTGAATGAACAGCCCCCAGAAATCCAGGAATTGACACTGGACCAACACGGGCTTTGCTCTTCCTGAAGTCTATTCAAGTTCATGGCAGGGTCTAGTGACGTCCTGGGCCTCACGTGCAGTTTATATCCACTCCACTTAACCATACTGGGCAGGAGGAGGAACCACTGACGCCACCAAAACCAGCCACCTCTTTGCTGCCTTCTGCTGACTGTAGGGGATGGCTCCTGTTTCAAAAGATGTGGCCACCAAGGAAAAAGAAGTTCAGCAAGAAACACCGAGCTCATCCTGCAACAGCTTCTCTCCTCCCTTGCTGCGACAGCCAACACTTGGAAGACTCCAGGGACAAAGCAGAGTTGATCTCAACTCTGATCTACATATCTATCCTTTTCTTTTCCTCCTTCTTAGGAATGACACAGAACTTTCGCTTACTGCAAGTATGTTTAAACACTTAAAACTCTAAGCTCTAAGATGGACAACAAGCAGCAGGCAACCCAGGACTGACCTACAAAGGTAATTCCGCTCTTCCCACACACGCGATACAGGACAGAAGGGAAAGCAAAGGCCTAAGTTCACTGTCTGCCCATTGCAATGATATGCAAAGAGGAAACTGATATATCTGATGGATTTAACTTTTTCCCTATCTTATCCCAATGATCAGTGACTTCCCAACAACCCAAAGCATCATCCAATTCAATGACAAATCAAGAACGCCCATGTAACAGCTTCTTTACCATAAAGCAGTTCCAATACAGCAAAGAGCACTGCTTCCAAAAACATCAGCTGGGCAATGACAAACCATAAGCAACTCGCCCCAGTGCCACAGCAGAAACCCTGATTGTGCAGCAGAGGATGAATCACCAGATCACTGCGTATTGGGACAAAGTGCCACTTTCCCGGGCTCCCTGGCAAGGGCTCTCGGGGAATTTCAGCTGAAACACCGCAAGGAACTTTTCCTTGTGCTGCATAAATATTTAGACTTCATTTTAACTTTCATGACTGAGGCATTGTTTAACAAAGAATTAAAGCCTTAACACTGAAGCAGATTTTACAGCTAGAGCTGCTACACACAATAAACTAGCCTCCAGACAGGTTCCACATTAAAGCTCTGTAACTTTAATTATATACAAACATGCTGCTTCCTATAGTGAAGATGTTTGAATTACATGAACCAGGTTTTCTTTTTCCTTTTTCTTTTTTTTTTCTCCTTTTAAACCAGGGCTATTATGTTACATAAAACCTCAGCATGTCCTCTAGCACAAACTTCTCAAATCTGTCCTGTAAACTGTCCTGACATTCGCTGATTTCACAGAAGGGGTACTCCCAACTCTAAATTAGGCTAATTAACCTATAAAAAAATGTTTTAAATGCCAGAAAATGAAAGGGAAAATTAATTAGTTCAGCTGAATAAACATCATTTGCCTATATACCATACCATTTTAAAAGCAATTGGAGTGCCTTGAAGACATTCCGTCTGGAACGAGCTCTACTTCTAACATAATTTACCCTTACGGCACTCGCCCGAAAGACAGCCTTACTAAAGGAGCAGTTCACTGCTATGCACTGCTTCCCTTCCCTTAGCCACTGTAAAGATGGCGTGGAAGCCCTCTGACAGGTATGAAGGAACATATCAAAAGAGGTTTCATAATTAGTAAGGAATATAACCCTACTTTGTATTTGCAAGCATTCCTCAGTTTTAATCAGACTTGAAGCAAAATGACGCTTTTTTGAATACCCAATCTTAATGTTATTAAAGACACAATAAACAAAGAATATGTTCTTTTCTTCCCCCACACGCTGAATTTCAATTATCAAAACTGTAACTCTGCTCAGGGAACAGTAATTCTCTTGGTCAAGGCCAGGACGCTGTAGAGATGAATCCCAAGGGACTTGGTTGCTGAAGTTTGGCAGTGATGCAGTTTCCTACAGATTGTGAGGGCGACAATGAGAACATCCCCAAAACACAACCCCCCTGTGCAAACACTGGCAAGGCACAGATAGCACCTGGCCTAATTGACCCGTTTTGCCATAAATGGATCAACTGCATATAAAAACCCCACCTGAACACAAGCCCTGGCAGTAGCAGGATGCTGCTGGCACAAAATCCCGGGCTGATACCCCGTCTCATCACCCTCTCCCTCTGTGATGCCGGGCAGTACCACGAGCAGCAATTCCCTGGCTCCAGCTGGAGCTCCTGACAATCTCGCCCTTCTCCAGAGGGAAAGGGATGGTGCTGGGGGAGACTTGCACAGCGCCAGCTGCATCGCTCCCATCGACGGCGGCAGCAGCACAAGCCCTTGGCTGTGATGAAGCGCGAGCGCAGCGCAGAGCTGGCTCAAATCCTGTGGGCAGGATTCAGAGATCCGCCTCCAATTTCTGTAGCAAAATAGGAGCCCTCCTGTTATATACCAGGCTTTTTTAAGAAGCCTTTCTCCCAGTCCCCCTACAACTCAAAGGGCTTTACAAAGCACTTTCTAAATAAAAGATTTACCGGAACATAAATGTAACTTCCTCGCTGTTGATTTTGCTCTGCTACATTCAGTAAAGCGTGGTAAATGCTACCAGAGCATACTGAGATACCTGCTAGTCAGTATTGCATAACTTAGGCAATATAGCTTGCAAAATATAATTAAAAAACAACCCTTTTCACATCCAAATTTCCCTCCAAGACTGTAATCAATGAATCCCTGGGACTGAAATCAAGTGTCCTTTCTAGCAAAATAAGGGGCACCATTCAGTCTCAATTCTTCCTCTCCATCAAAAGCAATAAGAACTTCTGCTGTTTAAGGGAATTAGTTGTCTCAGCTATTTACTAGCCCAAGTACAGAAAACAAAATCAAACCCAGACTGTGCATCAAACTATATCTGTGTGCGTATATATACATATATACATATATCTTTTTTCAAGAGATGCCTTGTAGTGACACATTTCTTAGGGCCATATTGAAGCAATGTCTAGTTTTCTTACAAGGCTTCTGCTTTCAAGCACCAGCAAGGAGGTGTAACAGCCAATGTGGATGCAGCCAGAGCTTATTTCAGTTTTCCAATCAAAAGTGCAAATAAAGTTATTCACACTATTACTGCATGCAAAACTTTAATGCGTTTAAGTGAAACCTGTAAGAGATGAACATACTCCTCAAAAGTCAAAATTAACATGCTCAGTACTTCCAACAGACAAAATTCAGCATTTATTTACACAGAGCTAAATAAGTTGCTGTTTATTCACATTCACAAAAGTTACAAGCTTTGCTAACCGTCTAGGTCAGTGGGGAATATATTTACACAGCAACACAGGCTGTCACCTCTAGAGCTAAAGTAAACTTACCTTCAGAGAATCAACTAAGTCATCAACTAAGAACAGGCGTCTCAGCTCTTTGACTGTGCCATTAATGTGACCAAGCACAACATTGCTGTATTTCTGAATAAGCTCTTCAGACACAGCTATATCAGACTCCAGGTAAGCCCTGAAAGGAGAAAAGGAAAAAAAAAAAAAAAAAAAAAAAAAAAGGTATGAAACTTCATTACAAAGTTGTGCCAAAACAATAGTATCACTGCACAGTAAGCTGTTGTAAAGACAGACCTCACAGTATGAGGAGTGCTAGAAAGACAGAATAGCCTAAGCTATTCTTTGCTAGCAAAAGCAAGCCTCCAAAAGAGAAAAAAAAATTAAAAAGAAGTATCATCATATTTGGTTCTCACGGCTCTATTGTGTGTATTAACCAATCTCACACAGAGCCTTATCTAAATTGGGGGGGGGAAATGCACTGGCTAACACATGCTAAAGAACACAGACTACAAGGCCTGTGGGCAGCCAAAGCAGTGTCCAGCACCACCGGGGCACACACTGTTCAGCCTACATAAGTCTCTTGCTACTTCTCAGCACGTGCTGGCATCTACTACAGTAATAAGGTCAGTGTATTAAAAATAAATAAATAACAGAGAAAAGAAACCATCCTATCATTTTTGCTACTGTATTAAAAAACCCCTTAAGACAGTCTATGATTCTACTAGACTATTGTATATTTCTCATACAAATATAAAACATTCTACAGGTTTTTGTTTTTTATTGGGCGGGGGGAGATAATAGAAAAAAAATGCAGAGTGGAAGCTTCTGCTATATCCTTTAAGGGAAAGCTAAATACAGCATTGCAACAAGCCCCAAAACAAATTCAAATACTTTAAATGGCAAGTACCCAGGGCAGCCACTTCAAGTCTGATATCCACACTTAGCTCGAACCCACACCCCCTTCTTAGCTCACCAGCCAGATATTCAGTATCTGAACCAAAAAGTAAACTGATCACATGGATGTGCTCCTCACTGTCAAACTGATTTCACCTATAAACATCCTTCTTGCAACTGAAGCTGTACACATGGAAAGGTAAACAACTCTGGTATATTGGACAAGGATATCTGGAAGAAGGACTTACTGGTCAACTCAGGAAATACTGCTTGGCTGCTAAAAATGACAAGCAGAGCAAACAGGACTTCAAGGAGGAATCCTTCACCCTGATATGAAACAAATTAGTGCCACACAAGGCCTTGATGGTGAAGAATAAGAACTGAGTTTACAAGAGATAGATATCTAGTGTTGCTACACAGAATGTTGCTGCCAGTTGTTCGGGTATGTTTTTATATCAGAACAAAAACTTGGAGGTAAATACTACGCTTTTTCCAGAGTTCTGTCCTGCACCTATTTCGGGTTGAGGTTGGCTTTTACTGGTTGGGTAAAAGCGTCACTACCAAAAGCAGAGAGGAATGGAGGCAAACTTGAGAAACCCTTTGACTCACTGACAGTGAAAAAAGGGGAATGAGAACAATCAGCAACATCATCAAAATAGTAAAGAACCTGCAAATAGGGAACAAATGGGAAAAAGTTTCTGCAAGGTGCAAGGGAAATTGATACTGGACCACACATTAAAAAAAACTGAACGAGGGTGGGAGGAAGTAGTCATAGCTGGATCACAAGTTTTTAAGTACAGACAATGTTTACATTACTGTATAATATTATAGCATATATATCAAATGCTTCTAAGAAAATAAAGTGTTGTTCTTAAAGACAATCTTTTTTTAATTAGGAGGAAAAAAAAAAAAAAAAACACACACTCACTTAAACGGATGGCCTTCATCAGACTTTTGGATTGCCTGGATGACCCCCTTGTATATCCTAAAGCTGATGGTCACAGAGAGCAGGGCCAAGGCAATGTAAGCTGTCACACTCACGATGCTGAACACTGTTAATGAAAGGAGCAGGAACAAGCTGGCACCAAACACCACTCCTGTCTTCTTAATGTCTCGCCAGTAAAGGAGGTCAACAACTGAAAGTTGAAAAGGTAAGATATTAGAACAAGATACTTCTTTCCCGCATAGCACAACAGTAAATGTGATTCACTTTATGGAGAAGTGTAAGAATAAAACTCAAGATTGCATGGTCACAACCAGAGCTGGAATTAGCAATGAAAAATAACTCATTTTCACAATGATTTTTCATTGCACTTCAGATTTTTTAATTTATTACTAGGATTATCTCAAATGCAATTGCTAAAATTTAAGGACAATTCTGCCCTGAAGGAATATCAAAATTAATCTCTCGAACTACTCTCTCCCACAGCAGAACCACAGCAGTTTGTGCTTCACCTCATTTTATTCTTGTGGATTTTGCAGAGGCTGTTCACTGAAGAGACTGGATCTGTTTCCCTTTTAGGGCATATAATACAAACAGTGAAGGCCAAGACTTAACAAAGAGCTGGTTTTGCTTTGGACTGAAGGTATTTCCATGGGCATGTGAATTGATTATGGGTGAGCAGGGCACCAAGAGGGAATCTTCTCACCAAATAGTCGATTAAGACTAAATCTGCAGCACTGTGGAGCAAAAATATTTAATTTGTAAACAAAGCTTACTTCTTTTTAAGTGATAGTCATCAAGACACAACCAAGGACATAGTATGATGTTATTTTTGGTATCGTTCTTTAGAGTAATCCATACTCTTGCACAAGTCATTGGCAACAGCTTAGTATGTCCACTGCAGTTTCACCTTTTGAGGTGCTGTTGCATCAGGTTGATTGCATCTTTAGATTCACAATATTTGGCAAACATTCTGCACTGCTGAGTATGTAACTGTACTGGGGCATCTATAGTCTGGTTCAGTTTTATATTTTCTTGTGAAATACTCAACAAAACTTATTCTTTAGATTTTTCTGCTTCCAAAGCTGATTTGATTTCGCAAAAATAAGTTCCTTTTCCACATCAAACCTGCTTAATATTAGTAATGATGTAAGAACTGTTACATACAGACTCAAATCACACAAATTATTAGAATCATAAAAAGGTTAGAAAAGCTTAGTAAGCCTATCTCTTCTTCCCAGCCATCACAGAAATTAACTGCAGGTCAGATTCAGAGCAGATTCTTTTCCTGAATGACTATACAAGCAGCCACACTACCTGACTATTAGTTCTTATAGGATGAATATGTGAATACACGGAGTAAATAATTATTAGCCACGGCAGAGCAAATCTGCAGAACTCTTTTGTGGAAGTTTAACATGAAAATGCTACTGGTGCTATGGTAATTTCACAGTGTTTCAGAAGCTGAGGTCCTTTGCTAGTTATTTCAGCGGGGAAACTGAACAGCAAGACCTGGAGAAACGAGAACTCTGATCTTAAAACAGTCAACTGTAAACGTGCAAGATATCTTATTCAACTATTTAATTCAGATATTAAGAAGAAATTTTCAAAAATGCTACAGAAGCAAGCCAAAACTATTGCTCAGTCTCACTCTTCCACTACCACTAAATGCTGTTCCCTTTCTTTCCACATTCAGGATGACTAGAAATAAAATAAAATAAAATAAAATAAAATAAAATAAAATAAAATAAAATAAAATAAAATAAAATAAAATAAAATAAAATAAAATAAAATAAAATAAAATAAAATAAAATAAAATAAAATAAAATAAAATAAAATAAAATAAATCCCCGAAGAGCAGCCAACTAGAGGAGGTAACAGTTCTGCTTTGAGATGGTCAGGTTCAAGTCCTGTAAAATTGCAGCCCTGCCACTCTCGAGTGTTTCTAAACTCTGCTGACTAGCTACTACGCTGGGTCTCCTCACGTCGCATTGAAGCCATTTCTCCATTTTCCAGCTCTAAGCCAAAGCAAGTACCATTCTTAAGAGTTAAAAAAAAAAAAAAGAAAAAAAGAAGAAAAAAAACTCGTATATGAGCTCTAAACCCATAATTTAAGGATTTTTTCTCAGGTTTCTCTGGCTTTGCTTCTAGCTAAAAAGAGTCTATTAGTATCTTGGTAACAAATTATGCTGACAAAATTCAATGTATAAAAAGGTGGCTCTACAGAAATCCATGGGTTCAATCTATAAACGACTGAAGGCTCCTACTGACATTTGGCTTGAATATCCGTAGGCATGATCTGCAAAAACAATCTTACCAAAACAAATTGGTTTATCTTTTGCTTTTAGATCTTGTAAGAATTCTTAAGAAAAAAAAGCTAATTTCCTGTCTTTTTGCTTCACTTAAATCATTTATTTTAAACATTGCAGTTTGAGCAACCAATATTTGGGTGATGCCTCCATATCATGCAACACACTAAGAACTGCTTTATTCCTCTCTTTGTGCAGATGGCTTTGGTTCTTTTAATTAAATTCTCCCTCCTCTAACAGTTCTAAATTATCTGCACTGACATTGGGTTTCACTTTATAGAAAATCCACTTATTGTAAGCAGTAACACACTATACATGCACCTAGGTGTAAAAAATGCAAAGATGTAAAAAAAAAAAAAAAAAAAAAAAAAAGCTTCCAGTTTCCAAAAATATCAGAAACAAAGGCAAATTTCTGAAATAAAAGTATGCTGCCAGTGCCAAAAGGTAACTGTCTTCAAATCATAAGCATTTTTCCTCACTGTGTCTCTGCTCCCTTTGGACAACTATCAAATAAACCTCAGCATAACTATATATCTTGTTTCTGATATAGCTGTATATCTTGTTTCATTGTAAATTCTTAAGAGAGAAATTCAGTGTAGTAAAAGTCACCTGAAAATCTGATTTGTAATTCTTAGGCCAGGAGAATTGATGAGGAAATTGATTTACGTTGTCCGAGCGAGCAACAACAGCTGCTTACATTTCTGTTTTAAGTAACGCAAGAAAAACCAAAAAACCAAAACAAAACCCAAAAAAAGACACACCCACTACTAGAAGCAGCTTTCTGGCTTTAACTCGAATGCAACATATTCCCAGCAAATCAAAAACCAAAAAGAACAGAAATCAACAGTCAGTTGCAAAAGCAGGCTCCTTCCTTGCAGGAAATGTCTTAGCTTAGTTTTATACAACACAAACTACAATCTCATGCATTTAATGTAAGTATTGTCGGCCTGAAGCAAGAACAGCTGCCTACATTTGGTAAGCACGAACTGTCACTTGGCATATCTAAAAATAGCACTGCTCGCATCCGTGCCTTACATGCAGAACTCATCCAATTACATTTTGCTTTAAAGCAAGTGCCATGACAGGCGGTTTAATCACTGTATTTTCTGCAGTCCCTTCTTTCTCTCCCAATCGCTTACGTTAAAGCTGAGCGATTTCACATTGTTTTGCACGACAAAAACAAGCGCTTAAATATATTTAACTTGAAAATAGTCTTTTGCAAATTTTTGAATCAAACCACCCTCTTTTTTCTTTTTTAAAGGGAAATTAAAAGCCTGGAGATCCGCACGAGCTCCCAATCCGTAAGCGCTAACCAAGATTAGAAAGCCAAGAGGAGAGGAGCGCGAGCGAGACTGACCGATTTTGGCATCCATCTTGCGCGCGCCTGCATGCGCCGGGCGCTCGCGCAGCTGACGAGCAGGAGCCCTTTCACTTCCTGCGAGGGCGCGCGGAGGTCGCGCGACGCAACTGCCTGGCAGCGGCTGCGGCCTCCCGGCCGGCCCAGCCAATGGCCGCGGCGCCGGGAGGGGACGGGGCTGCCGGGGAGGCGCTGTGCACTGCTGCGGCTGGAGCGCTGGGAAGCGCGAGGAAAGGCCTGTTCCGGGTTAACCGGAGTTTGCACGGCGCTGTACTGCGCGCTGCAAAAGAGTCGCTTTCGACGCGCCTGAGGTGCAGGATAGCGGCTGTCGCCACGGCCGCTAAGGCATTGGTACCGCACAGAGGTGACGTTGCTGTTAATTTCTCTTTACAGGGGCATTCTGCAGTTAAGCGTAATGACTTAAGCTCCCTATTTACATGCGACAGTGATCTTGGGCGCTGCAGCGGAGCAGCTGCACAGAAAACTGAGCAGGCCACTGAGCAGAGCACTGAGCTGAGCACTGAGCAGAGCTCACAGGGCTGGACCAGGCCAGGGAAGACCCCAGCACTGGGGCAGCCCCATGGAGAACCCCCCTGGGCAGGGGAGGGAAGGAGCCAGCCCAGAAGCTCCTTCCTGTTTGGGTTTCCAAGAGCTCACATCCAAACCTGCAGGTACGGCTGAAAAACAAGCGGAAACTGATTTTGAGGACAACCAGAAAAGAAACAGGCCTGAGAGGAAAAGCTGTGGCTTGTGTTTCATTCAGAGTTTCATCCCAGGAAGGTGACCAGGCAGAACCAACAGGCTGGCGCTGCAGCCCCAGGAACGCTCCCTAGGAATGGCCTCGCAGACACCACGCAGTCCCAGAGAGCTGCGGTATGTCCAGGTAAACAAATTGCATCCTCGATCTTACAGTCCTGCCAAGATGTGCCCATACACACCAAGGAGCTCACTTCAATGAGATTCCAGGCATCACATGGAGAAGGCTTTAAACAAGCCTCACCAGGCAAGCAAAGTCTTCAAAGCACAAGCAGCATTAGCAGAATTGTTTTAATGTTTTTAGGATGTCCTACATCATAGCAACAGTGTGACTTTTCTTAAAGCATGGCTTGTAGCAGTAAACATGAGGAGAAGCAGGCACGGACTAGGCCACAATATTCCTGAGTCACTCCACCCTATGAGGCCTGTTGGAAGCTGCATTGATCCTTGACTGCAATTCAGCAGCAATAAAGCAATCCCAGGCTGATAAAACAGCGCGGCTTTATCGCCATGGGGCATGGTGCAAAGTATACGGAGCTGCCTGCCTGCCTGCAGCCACGAGAGGCTTCCCAGGCACGGGGAAGGGCGCTGCAAAGCAGCAGGACGCCAAGGGCACTGGCAGGCTTCTCTAATGGCACCCAGAAGGCCAGAAAACAAGCCTGAAGCCACGCACTTCATCTTGGCACATCTGCCTCAAATCCCCAGGAGAAAAAAAAAAAAAAAAAAAAGTGAAAGCAAATACAATATTCTGTGAGCCAATATGGTGTCTCATTTATCCATACGCATGTACACACATGCGCACACAAACACCTGACCCAAGGAAACCATTTTAAACCTGATTACTTACAATAAGGTTTTTAAAAAACAGTGACTACAAAAGCTTGTGCAACCTTTTTTTCCCCACCATTTTACTAACCTGAAACAGCGTTCAGAGCTTTCAGTGCATTATTCAACAAAATGTGTTGTAGAGCCTTGGAGTACACATGTGGCATTCATCCCACCACAACCATTACACCAGCTGTACAAGCATTAGTCTAATCTAATTATTCATAGCCATAATTGGGGAGCACTGCTTCTATACTTTAGGAGATTCTATAAATGTAGGTCATGCCATCTCCAGGGTAAATGTATTTAATTCTGCTTACTTAGCTGACTGATACCATTTCTATATTATTGCTTTCTCATCTAACATGGCTGCAGCAGAGAAAACATGTAGACCAAAATTCAGTGCAGGATGACTTTAATCAGATTTTTCCACTTGAAGCAATACTTTCTAACTAAAAAAAAAAAAAAAAAAAAAAAAAAAATTTGGCTCCTCTCTAGTTTTATATTTAATTCTAAAACTTTTATGTTCATTTTTGAGCAAGGAAAGACACAGAATTATGCTGTAATATTTGTTTCTATATTTACTTTGGGGCAAGATAAGTAGCGTAATCAGTCCCTGAACTTTACCCATCATTTTTCAGGCCCCCAGAGCCTGACACAGCAGAGGAAGAAAATGTGGCACAGGTCTTCTTTGTCTCTTTATAAACAGCAGCTATCAGAAGCTATACTAGCAGGGGCTTCACAACCATGACTGGCAAAGCATAGTTGCATAAGGAGGGGAACCATCCAGTTCTGCTTCCTCCGAATGCTTTTTGCTTGCTCTGCTTCATTTTTGTTTTTCCCTAGGCCCTAGCTCCAAAATGTTACATTACAATTGAACTTCAAGACAGCTGGGGACTTCCTTGGAGGAAGAAAGGAGAAACGGGTACTAAAATAGCTTCATCGTCTTGAGAGAAGCCACTATAGGAGAACAGGGAGTGGGGGAAGGTGAGTTCAAGCCACTGTTAGTTATATCAGCACAAAATCCACACACAGGACAGGTTTGGGTAAGGCTTGCTCATTTGATGCCGCTTCCATTACGTGCTGGCCCCGTGGACACTGCGCAGAGACCCCAAGCTCGCAGAACCCCACTTAGCGGGCTCCGCGCTGGTGCCTGGCGCCCGAGAAAGGCGCCGCAGCGGCGGGTGCTGAGGCAGTCGCAGCACCGCAGCGCTCCCACGCCTGCCCTCCTGCGTGGCACAGGCATGCCCACCATGGGCAATTCCTTACTCCTAGTCCAAGAGAGACTCCATTTCCCTCAGAGCCGCTAAGTCCGGGCTAGAAAATGTCTGCTTTGAGTCGCAGGGAGGGACAGACCATTGCTAATCCTGCTCATGGGGTTTCAAAAGGAAAACTGAAAATGGGCCTCAATACCCCAGGGGAGCTTGCCTTTTGATTTTCACAGAAATCCTCCCTCTCCACCCTCCTTTTTTTTTTTTTTTTTTTAAAGCTCATGAATCAGGCCTGACATGGAACGCTGAACATGGAAATCAGTCACACATTGAGAATATTCTCGACAAGAGAATTCCCTAATATTTCTTAATATAGGAAATACAAGCTTTCCTCCGTAAGGAAAGCTTAGAACTTCTGAAAAATCCATCTTCTAAAGATTTTCTTCATTCTAGCATTTTTTTTCCCTACATATACATGTTCTTTACAGATTTTACAGGATTTTATGGATTCTAGACAACCACCTATTTTGTTCAAAAAGAAAAAAAATACAGACATTTGAATCAAGTTATAGAAAGGAGGAAAGCTTCAGAAGTGCACATACCAAGTGTACCAGGGCCCTTTTAAGAAGTAATTTAAGTACCCCAAGTTGATTAAATTTTTTTAAAAGCTTGTCTTGTTGATAAAGTTTGAAGATTATGTATTCAAGCAAGGCTTAAACTCTTACACAGTTAGCACTAATAATGATCCATAGAGATTTAAAAGGGCGATCTGCCATTGGTGCTTGCAGGGACAAAGGTCAGAGCCACACTAATTAAAGGCTAGCTACTTATTTACCTAAAAACAGTTTTTTTATTGTGCCTGCAAATCCTGATATTTAGACTTTTTTTAAAATCTACAATCCAACAGAGCTAGGAAAAATGCTAGACGAAAACATTTTTAAGGCCAGAAAGAAAAAACATACAGCCTGCTGTGTTTTCGTCCAATTTCTTCTCATAAAATTGCTGAGCAGTATGAAATGCAGACACTAGATTATCTTCATATTTCATTATTAATATTCAATTGTTAATCATTTAGTCATTTCAATGCAACATTAACTAAATTCAAATTACAGTAGTACCTGCGCAGCAAAACATGCCCTTCTTTAATATGCCCTGTAGGGCTAAAAGGGGGCTGCAGACTGTCTTGCAAGCTATTTTTTTCTGCATAAATAATTTATTTTCCCGCATTGCTCAGATTTAACATGCAGCTTTCACCCTTTTCCCCACTGCCCAAGAGGCTCCTACATCTTGGGTGACATTACACAATGAAGCGCCCGCCGCGAGGACCATTTGCACAAAACGAGCCGCAGCATCGTCTCGCTTAGAAAGGGAGTGGTGGAGGGGAAGGAAGGTGAAAGAAAGATCAAATACCCTTATCCTTCCAAGTGCTCTGCTGACTGTCCATGTCTCTCGGGCAGGGATGAGCCGTGCGGCCGCGCGTCTCAGTTGCGCATAGCAGCGGGCTGGGCGCGGCAGGAGAGCGCGGAGGCCGCGCCGCGCTGCATGGGCGTCGCGGGGCGCTCTGCAGTGCGCAGCGCTGCACCGGTGCGGCAGGCGCCGGTCAGCTGACGGCGCGGGGTGTGGAGCGCCGCTGACGCAGGGCTGCCCGCAGCGGCAGCGAGGCGCAAGCGCCGCCGCAGCCATTTGCTGCCTGCCGGCCTATGCGTGAGGCAGCGCTGAGGCGCAAGGCAGGGCAAGGCACTGCCAGCACAAACGCAGGCGGCTGCTCCCGGGGAGGCACCCACATGGGGAGCGCCAGTGCGGCAAGGCTGACAAAAGCTGGCTGGCCTTAAGCTGCTTTTCGTGAGCTAAAAGGAGGAATTTGTCAGAGGAGCTTTGCACAGAGTGCTTTTCAGAGTGGGGTAAAGCCCAGTTGCAGGACACGGCTCACTCCTCCCACCTGGTTTTGTTACACAGATGCCTGGCCGCCCGCGTGCCTCACAGAGACATCTTTGCAGTTCGCTCCTTGCAACCACACACCTCTTCCTTTAAATGCGGCCTTGCACAAAGGCAGAACAGGACCCTTTCTGTGCTCACGATAAAAGCAAGAGGCTTGTGCGGAATAAAGGACGTCTTTGTGCCAGCATCCTCAGGAACTGCTCAGACATATCTATTCATCTTAATGCAGCACAGCTTGAGAGCAGCTATCCCCCCCGCCCCATACCCACACCAAACACCTCCCTTTTTCCTTTTAAATTAGCAGCCTGTGTTGTCAACGACCAGAATTACAGATCCAAGGGCATTTTTTCCCCCTCTTCATTTAAACATAACAACCCATAATATACATATGTATTGTGCAGACATAAAACCAGCTTAAACTGGAATCACATGATCTGGAAGAGGAGTTGCAGAAAAAGGTGGCGTCATTCTGCCTGCCACCCCCTTCAGAAACGTTCAATTTCTAGTCTGGACCCACTCCTTAGTACTTCGGGGCAACAATAAAATGATAAAATACTCCCCAGCGCTGCTCTAAAACCTAGCAATATTTGATATATATGTTCTGAACAGCTAGAAAAAGGCATGCACATGTTCCAAGAAAACACTAGAACGGCTGGGATGGGGGGATTAAATAGGCAGCTTTACATTTCATTATAACAGAAGGTTAAACGGAGGGAGATTACCACGGAGTTACCTGGAAGCTCAGTATCCATCTGCTACTCCAGCTGCTGCATGCATTTAAGGCCTCCTCTCACAGCAGGCCTCAGAATGTATTTTTAATAGATATAAGGATGTGCATTTCATTCACTATTTCAATGGACAAATCAAAAGACCTATCATTGGAGGAAATGGGTACAATATACTCAAATATACTCAAGTGCAATTGTTCAAGGTCTTATACTATATTACAAAAGTGCAAAACATCTGAAAAATCTGCTTTGCTCTCTGAGTTGAAATTCCCAAGATTAGTAGGAAACAACCAAACCGTGTGTGTCCCCTCCCTCACCCCATCCTTTCATTTCAGGGCCTCAATGGAGAGGAGGGCAGGGCAGAAAATACCTGTAAAAAAATGACTTGTACAAATGTAAGTCACTTCCCACACTCACCAAATTCTTCTCAAAACTCTCAATTAGATTCATTCCCCAAAGTTTATATTCAGCCTCCCTTTTTGAAGTATTTTGCTATTACATAAGAGCTAAACACCAGAACAACCCATTTTACACATAAGGCTGCACTTCAGCTGCCAGTCTGCATATATATGAAGTCTCTCTGTACTTTCCCGCTATTCTTTATATTACAGACTGAGCAGCACATTTCTGCAACACCCTGCTACGTGCAGCTTGCTGTAGTCACACATGCAACCACAGTAAACCAGCAGCAGACAGAGCATGGATGAACATGTGGCCAAGCCACACACTTCTGTGAAAAGTCTGCGCTACACTTGAGAACGGCTGTACACGTCCCTGTGCTCTGCTCCCAAATAAGCCATTAATTCCCCACACAGGAGTTCCTCCCTCTCCTAAAGATTCCCATCCTTACCCTTTACATATGCAACATTAATTCCTACCACTCCATGCAAACGATACCCAGACTGGAAAGTGCATCTCCCCTTCCTCATGTATCTTGTTTCAGGCAAGACACACCCATGTAAGGCTGTTCTATGCATAAACTCACTTAGCACAGACACTGTGTCAACAAATGTCCCTATAAGCTTTCCTGTTTCATTAGGGAAATTACACATGTTTGTGCACCACATCTTAACCCACGACTTCCCTGCCGACTTGCTGTCACGTAGCAGAGAGCGACAAGGGACACGGTAGAGCTGAGCCTGCTCTCCCACCCAAGGTCCCTGCAGCCCTGCGCTCTGGCTCTTTGCTCAGGGAGCCATTCACCCAACCACTCTGGCCAACACTGACAACACCGTTTTAGCATGGAGAAGAAATCCTGACTTCCTGCACAGCAGCAGATTTCAGATCGCTACTGAATGCCACACTCACCCGAAGGCTCCGGTCAGTCCTGGTTGCTCCCAGGAATACTGGTTGTTACCACAAGCACCCCTTTTCCTCCCCAGTTCTACTGCTCTGCTACTGGTTTCCAGGAGGCCTCACTCTGTTAGCTGTTCTGACCAGTTTAATAGTCCCAACTAGTCTCGCCCTCTCAGCACATGGACCTGAAGAGCCTTAATGAAACGCTGGGGCTGTAAAGAAGCACCTTTCCTTGCAGGAAGTTTCAATTGAGGTATTTTCTCCTACTTCCCCCTGGTCCTTTGCCAGCCTCTCCAACCTAGAACAGAAGTCTCCATTTATCATTTACCTGGTAGCATAGAAGACCTGAATCACCAAGCTATCCAAGAACACAAATCAGAAATTAATCAAATCAAGAGTTTACGTTGAATTAAGCAATACTTATCAAATAACCCACTCTTGAAGGAACTTGCAGAGGAATTCCAGGGGCTTCTCCCACACTACGAAAGGAAGAAAAACAAAACAAGACAAACCCATACACTATCCCACTGCTGAACTGCCCTCTGTATTAAACTGTACTATAAATCCTGAAACCAGAATGTACCAAACTGTGCTAGAGCTACACAGAGTTTCTAGCTTCTTTTAAGCTTCATATCATTGTTACAATGCAATTTGCAGTTACAGACTTAAAAGAACTATTTGACTTGTGACCCTGTGATTTGGGTGTACAAGGAAAAGACTCACTTGCACTCGAGCCACGTTCCGCAGCGCCTTTGTACCTGAGCTCAACCTTTGGATCCGTCCCTTCTCCAAGGGATGAGAAAAGCATGGCAGCCTCAGCTGTGCTCCTGTAACTGAATTACAGAGCGCCCTATCGCACGTAGGGAACGAGATCCAAAACAACAAAAAAAAAAAGCCTGAAAGATTTGATTTGAAGGGCAAACTCCAGCACATTCAGCCACAAACATCTGTGAAGTCTGATCTTCAAAAGCACCATGAATCAAGAGTTTCCCATGAAACTGGCTACCCAAACATTTGAGACTTCAAAGCCCTTTTTAGACCCATGTAATGCCTAACATGAGCGCACCGAGGAACCTGAGCTGCTGCTGTGGTTACATTTTGTTAGACAGGTTTCCATCATGGTCAAACATTTAAATATAGGGACTTCTAATATACTTTCTGATTGTAACTTACCAACATTAATTCCTCCATGCTCCAGATACATTAAAACCAAAAAATGTTTTGAAGGAAAGCATGGTTTTGTAGCTTGAGAGTGTTAGTGAGCTGTATGCATAAAAAAGGCATTATCAGTGAGAAAGTCCATTCAACACAAGTGCTAAGACACATATTAGATATATTTAGCTTGCAACTCTGTAAGAGTATTAGCAAACTCCAGCAGCTAGATTTAAAAAAAAAAAAAAAAAAAAAAAAAAAAAAAAAAAACACACAACTTTAGATGTAATCCTTGGAAAGAAAGCTTGCATTTAAGTAACAGTTCCCTGTGTCGTTTGACGGTTACCACCACTGGATGGCACCAAAGGCTGCTTTTAGGAACAACTTCAAGCACTTCTTACAGACAGGGCTGCTGCTCTGGGGTTTCATTTACACGGGCTCACCAGGAAAAGCCCTAGGGGGACCTGGGCCTGCCCTGCTGCTGCTTTGCAGCACCTAACATTGCACAGGCATCCACTGGAATGAATCATGGAATCATAGAATCGTAGAATGCTTAAGGTTGGAAGGGACCTCTAGAGATCATCTAGTCCAACCCCCATGCACACGCAGGGTCACTTAGAGCACGTGGCACAGGACTGCGTCCAAGCGGATGTTGCAGATCTCCAGAGAAGGAGACTCCACAGCCTCTCTGGGCAGCCTGTTCCAGTGCTGTCACCCTCACTGTTAATAAATTTTTCCTTAAAGTCCTGTGGAACTTTTGATCCTTTAGTTTCCAGCTGTTTCCTCTAGTTCTGCTCGTGGCCACCACTGAAAAGAGGCCAGCACCATCCTCCTCACTGCCTCCTTGAGGTACTTATGGACACTGATTAGATCCCCTCTCAGCCTTCTCTTCTCCAGGCTGAACAGGCCCAGCTCCCTCAGTCTCTCCTCACAGGGCAGATGTTCCAGGCCCCTGATCATCCTCGTAGCCCTGCGCTGGACTCTCTCCAGCAGCTCAATATACTGTATTTTTATGAAAATCAGAAATACATACAGCCTGGTAAGCATGAGACTGAATTGGCAAGGTTATCAGTTTAGCAATCTAAACATACCATGCATTGAGAAATTAAAATATATATATATTATATATATCACTGAGGGTTTGCTCTAACAGTGTTCTGCCATTGAAGTTTTTGTATGTGGGAGTTTTGGTTGGTGGCTTTGCTGTTATTGGGAAAAGAAGAGGAAAGGGAAAAGAGGAAAGGGAAAAGAGGAAAGGGAAAAGAGGAAAGGGAAAAGAGGAAAGGGAAAAGAGGAAAGGGAAAAGAGGAAAGGGAAAAGAGGAAAGGGAAAAGAGGAAAGGGAAAAGAGGAAAGGGAAAAGAGGAAAGGGAAAAGAGGAAAGGGAAAAGAGGAAAGGGAAAAGAGGAAAGGGAAAAGAGGAAAGGGAAAAGAGGAAAGGGAAAAGAGGAAAGGGAAAAGAGGAAAGGGAAAAGAGGAAAGGGAAAAGAGGAAAGGGAAAAGAGGAAAGGGAAAAGAGGAAAGGGAAAAGAGGAAAGGGAAAAGAGGAAAGGGAAAAGAGGAAAGGGAAAAGAGGAAAGGGAAAAGAGGAAAGGGAAAAGAGGAAAGGGAAAAGAGGAAAGGGAAAAGAGGAAAGGGAAAAGAGGAAAGGGAAAAGAGGAAAGGGAAAAGAGGAAAGGGAAAAGAGGAAAGGGAAAAGAGGAAAGGGAAAAGAGGAAAGGGAAAAGAGGAAAGGGAAAAGAGGAAAGGGAAAAGAGGAAAGGGAAAAGAGGAAAGGGAAAAGAGGAAAGGGAAAAGAGGAAAGGGAAAAGAGGAAAGGGAAAAGAGGAAAGGGAAAAGAGGAAAGGGAAAAGAGGAAAGGGAAAAGAGGAAAGGGAAAAGAGGAAAGGGAAAAGAGGAAAGGGAAAAGAGGAAAGGGAAAAGAGGAAAGGGAAAAGAGGAAAGGGAAAAGAGGAAAGGGAAAAGAGGAAAGGGAAAAGAGGAAAGGGAAAAGAGGAAAGGGAAAAGAGGAAAGGGAAAAGAGGAAAGGGAAAAGAGGAAAGGGAAAAGAGGAAAGGGAAAAGAGGAAAGGGAAAAGAGGAAAGGGAAAAGAGGAAAGGGAAAAGAGGAAAGGGAAAAGAGGAAAGGGAAAAGAGGAAAGGGAAAAGAGGAAAGGGAAAAGAGGAAAGGGAAAAGAGGAAAGGGAAAAGAGGAAAGGGAAAAGAGGAAAGGGAAAAGAGGAAAGGGAAAAGAGGAAAGGGAAAAGAGGAAAGGGAAAAGAGGAAAGGGAAAAGAGGAAAGGGAAAAGAGGAAAGGGAAAAGAGGAAAGGGAAAAGAGGAAAGGGAAAAGAGGAAAGGGAAAAGAGGAAAGGGAAAAGAGGAAAGGGAAAAGAGGAAAGGGAAAAGAGGAAAGGGAAAAGAGGAAAGGGAAAAGAGGAAAGGGAAAAGAGGAAAGGGAAAAGAGGAAAGGGAAAAGAGGAAAGGGAAAAGAGGAAAGGGAAAAGAGGAAAGGGAAAAGAGGAAAGGGAAAAGAGGAAAGGGAAAAGAGGAAAGGGAAAAGAGGAAAGGGAAAAGAGGAAAGGGAAAAGAGGAAAGGGAAAAGAGGAAAGGGAAAAGAGGAAAGGGAAAAGAGGAAAGGGAAAAGAGGAAAGGGAAAAGAGGAAAGGGAAAAGAGGAAAGGGAAAAGAGGAAAGGGAAAAGAGGAAAGGGAAAAGAGGAAAGGGAAAAGAGGAAAGGGAAAAGAGGAAAGGGAAAAGAGGAAAGGGAAAAGAGGAAAGGGAAAAGAGGAAAGGGAAAAGAGGAAAGGGAAAAGAGGAAAGGGAAAAGAGGAAAGGGAAAAGAGGAAAGGGAAAAGAGGAAAGGGAAAAGAGGAAAGGGAAAAGAGGAAAGGGAAAAGAGGAAAGGGAAAAGAGGAAAGGGAAAAGAGGAAAGGGAAAAGAGGAAAGGGAAAAGAGGAAAGGGAAAAGAGGAAAGGGAAAAGAGGAAAGGGAAAAGAGGAAAGGGAAAAGAGGAAAGGGAAAAGAGGAAAGGGAAAAGAGGAAAGGGAAAAGAGGAAAGGGAAAAGAGGAAAGGGAAAAGAGGAAAGGGAAAAGAGGAAAGGGAAAAGAGGAAAGGGAAAAGAGGAAAGGGAAAAGAGGAAAGGGAAAAGAGGAAAGGGAAAAGAGGAAAGGGAAAAGAAAAAAAAAGAAAAAAAGGAAAAAGTAGAGGGGTTTCTTTATAGATAACTAAGGTTAGAATCTCAAACTGGTAAAATACAGCATAGACAGATCTGCTGGCACCTAGGTGAGCATTCACCAAAAAGCATTGGTAAGTAAATAATCAAGAAGAGGAACTCAAGGGCAGCAGTGAGATAGTTCAGCTAAACATTTCAGTGCCTATCAGCCGCATCCATCACAGCCAGGCAGCTTGCAGGCAGGCACGAGGCACAGGCCCTTCAGCTTCAGTCACACGGACAGGAAGGCAGAAAATAGCACCGTTTAACAACACTTATGAGACTGGGCAGGCCAAGCACGTGCATGCATCTGCTTCTGCACTTTGTGAAGAATCCCCCTTCCTTTCTGAGAGTGTGCAAGACCAGCACACATATTAGTGGTTTGTTTCACTACTACATCCACTGCCTTGCCATTGTCAGCTTTTAATACCAAACTACCTGAACACAACCGATTTAGTTGCTGGCTATTCACTAGGATCTTCAGGCAGGTAAATGAAGTTCAAGTCTATTTAAGCAAGAGTTGGCTTGAAAATAAGTACACCGCAAACTGTGTGTGTGTGGGGGGGGGGGGGGGGAGACAGCACATGATCACATGATTTTGAATTAGTATTCCCATTAATTAGGCTTTAAGAAAACATTCCTCCAGAGTAAGGCAAAAAACATTTTCTTCCCAAATAATGCAACATGTGAAAAGGTCAAATTACAACTGCTTTAGAGAATTGAGAAAGAGCCCAGAGACAGGATCCAAGAACTCTGCAGACGAATCTGAACGCGCACAGTCCCTGCAGAGAGCTCCCTGAAGCACATCCCTGTTGCCAACCAGCTGCTGAATCCCAGTCTCGCACCCCAGCTTCCCGCACTGCCAGCCTGACCTCAGGTCTGGGTCAGCTCCAGCCCTGACACAGGACAGATCTATGCCCCGTCGCAAGAAACAGAGAACAGACAGCCATCCACTCCTTCCCCTGCTGCTGCAGTGAGTGATTGTTTGCAGCTTCTCCACAGGGTTTGCTATAGATGTGGCAACAAGATCTGCTCCGATTTACACCCACCACCAGCCTGCTATGCCCATGCAACAATTCAGGACAGCTCTCCAAACACTTCCTATTCAGAGAACAGAAGAGCTGCTGTGTTAGGTTTGTGATGTTCAGGCTTTCTTAAGATAATTCTGTCTCTGAACAGTTAACCCTTGTGGGATGATGCCCGAGAAGCAGAGCAGCTGTCCTCAGACAGTACTATATACTGAAGAAGTCAGGGCAAGGAGTGAAGTCTTGCACAAAAGCAGTTTTCACAGCACAGACATCATTGAAACCTCATCAGAAGGGAAAAGGGTCCATCTCTCTTTTCTCTCCTCATGCACATATACAACAGTAAAACCAGGAAATGGCATCAATCATACAAAGCTGAACATAAAACCTGCCTTCCACCTTATTTTCCAAATCCTGTTTCAACTGTACTCACAACCTGACCTTCCCTTCTTCATGTACCTGCAATTCCCCTCCAAAGCATGCTTCATGGGGAAAAAAAAAAAAAAAAAATACACACATCACACGTGCAGTACTTCCCAAGGCACTCTGTGCATGCAGGCTGCAGCTACTGCCTAAGTTACATTGCTGAGTCAAACTAACATTTAGTTTTCCATTTGAAACAGACTAATTTTGCCACATATTATCACATTACTAGGAGAGAAAGTTAACTTCTATGAAGCTTTACCTTAAAAAAAAGAAAAAAAAAAGGCATCTGTGTTACATACAAACCAATTTTAATGTCTGCGGGATACTGAACTCCTTAATGGTCACTCTTCTAGTAATCAGATTACTAAGCTCCCTCATGGGCATTATTTATTCTAAACTTTGATAACAGTGCAAACTGCCAACCACGTAAGTGCAGATGTGGTGGTTCTTTTTCAGATTCCAGACTTAAGTTTCACATACAGCAAGGATATTTTCCCAAGTTTTAAAGTCTGAAGTCCAACCGAACAAAAAGAAATGTATGTCTTATTTGAATCATAGATACACGGACAACTGAGAAACTGGCCTTGCTTTACTATTACGTAGCAAGTTTGGGAGGCCACCTAATGCTATGGGCTCATAGACAATCATAGAACAGCTTGTAATGAGCAATGACTTGTTTCTGTATCAACAGATCTCAAGCAGGAGAACTGAAGAAGAAAACTGAAGACAGTCAGTTCATGCCTGATAAACAGACTAAAGGAAAAAAAAAAAAAGTACTGAAGCAATCAAAATACGAAAAAATGAAAAGCGCAGACACTAACATTTTGTTACTCGTGGTTTACATAGTGAAGTCTTTGGAGAAGAAAAAAGAAAAAAGACAAGTCACAGCATGCTTAAGTTTAGCTAAAGAATTATGCTGATTAGTGAAGGGCAAGACAGCATACACAGATTACCTGAAGATTTATTCAGCTTTGCTGAAAACAGAGCAGTAGATTTTTCCTTTTCCTTAATAGGAGCAGCTTCTTTCTCAGCTTCCTTCTCAAAAGCTTCTGGTTTTACTACACTGACTATCTCTTTTTCAGGAGGTGGAGATGAGACACCAGGGGCCAGTAAGGGCACTGTGGATACTTCAGGCACTTTGTCCGCAGCCTCCAAGGACTTTTTCAAGAAATTAGGATCTTCAGGTTTTACCTGTACATTCTTTACAGACAGGTCACAAGGTAGCTCTGGGCAAGGCACCTGCCTCTTCTCATCTTCAGTCACATCGCTGATCTCTTCACTTTCATCTTCATGCACCACTTCTCTGTCAGGGGTTTCTGCCATGAACTCGGGAATAGTTTTAGGATCACCTATCATCACAAAGTCTTCTGACCCCGCAACTGGGGAAGACTCTGTGGATGAGGGGCTTTTGTCTTCTATTTTTGGTTCTTTAGCAGCAGATATATCAGCTGAATAGGCCACACTCTTCAGCTCTTCCATCTGAAGAGGAATCTTCTCTGCCTTGGCTATTTTTGTAGGCGCTGGCTCAGATGGTAAAGAAGCAGTAATTCTGGAAGAGTCCAGTTCGGGTTGGAAAGACTCAAGATAAGGCTTGCCAGCGGCAGCCACTGAATCCATCAATTCTTCCTCAAGTTCATCATCTGTTACAATCTCCTCATCTGATTTATCTTTTAAGATGAGAGATGGGTCTTCACTCTCTTTCTGAGGAAAATCAGGTATCACCTGGCTGTTAAACAAGTCAGATTTCCCAAACTGGGGAGACAGTTTTTCAACATGTTCTTTGTGTTCAGGCACATCCTGAGGAACACATTCTGTTATCAGTGTCTTTGAATAATCTGTAAAGGATGGAGAAACAGATTCACCGGAGACCTTGGTTTCTTTAATTAAGTCACATGCAATAGATATATAAGGAGTCTCTATCTCTTCAGGACTAGCACTACTCTCATGATCAGTTTTTAGAAACGTTACTTCCTCCTTAGCTTCTTGCATCTGTGTCAATGGTACATTCACTGCCTCTTGGTATAAGGGAGGTTTATTGGTCTCCTGTTTAACATTCTCAAAACTAGCAGCGGGAATAAATGTCTCTAACGGGGAAGCTTCAAGCTGCACAGCAGATGCTTCTGTAGCAGCAGTCCCGGTGCCTAATGGGGCTTCCATCACAATATCAGGCAATATGGGTGATGGGGCAGCTTCAGGCCCTTCAAATGAGGGACACAGCTGGGCCACGGGTTTCAGAGTCTCTTGCACCGACTCAGAGGTCTGAACTAAATCAATCTTGGTTTCATAAGCAAGCTTTGTACATGCTGCATCATGCATTGCACTTTCATAAGCTTCTTGCACTAGATCAGGAGTAAGACCTTCAGGCATATTTGCTGCAGTGTCAGACTGTGCTGTTGATAAACTCTCTGTTTTAGCATAGTCAGCTTCCTGTCCTTGCTGCCTGCCAACTGCTTGAGCGCTAAGATCACCTTGTTCTGGGCTGGTTTGAGCTTTCATTTCTTCAATTTTTTTCTCATCGTCAGTTTTATTTTCTGAAGTGCCTTCTTCTAGTGGAGAAAGAGATTTGATTTTGTTACTGTCAGGAGTTACAAGAGATTCAGATTTATTACAAGTGATGTAAGCCTGCGAAGAATCTTTCATAGCTTCTGGGGTGCTTGGGAAAGAAAGATCTTCAGCGCTGCTTTCACTCTCCTTTTCATAATCCTTCTGTAAAGGCATCTTATCTACACCATAATTCTCATCTAAACTGCTTTCTAATTTGCCGTCTATCTTGCTTTCAACATCCTCTTTCAAGCTGCTAAGACCATGACTAGGACCTTTTACTTCCCATATCGGCTCACATGGTTTAAAGTCTGCATATTCTTCTCTTTTAAGGGTGCCTTCTTTCAATGACCCTTTTTCACCATCACCATCACCTCTGTATAGCTCTCTGTTATAACAGGTATCTTCCTCATTTTTCTCAAACAAATCTTCAGGAGTTTCTGGAGACATATCCAATTGCTGTGCAGGCATTTTCTCTAGATTAGGTAATTCTTTAGGGCCCTCTAGCTGTATTTCTTCTTTAGCTTGAGATAAAATGGTTGCTCCTGCTTTAGCAGACGGGGATTCCATCTCCGAGTATTTTGCCTCGGAAATGTCTTTTTCATTTCTCTCTGTAAGAAACGGATTTCTTGCATTTTGTGTAGTTTCTTTATAAATCTCACTTGCATTTTCTTTGTAAATGCCTCTTGCAGGTAATTCATCTGAGAGCATCTCACAGCCTGTGTGCTCTTTAAAGGGATCAGCTGAGAAAGAAGAGAGAGAAGGAAGAGTAGCAGCAGTGACAAGCGAGACTGCAGGAAAATCCTCTTGACCAAGTGACTTTATGCTACCTGGCTGCTCCTGCAAGTCCAGAACTTTGTCTGTGACCGTGGACAGAAAGGAAAGTTAGAAAATGCAAGTGCAATGCAAACTTTCATGACAGGTTCATATTGTGTTAGTTGTTACGAAATTCTTTCAAGTGCTATCATAAACACCACTAGGCATTAAAAGAAAATCGGGTTAAAAAAAATGCTATTCTATTTCATCTCTTCTAGCAAAAATATATATATATATGAAAGAGGCTAGAGAAGCAGCAACTTTATGCAGCACAAAGATCACAGGAAAGCTGGAGATGCCAAACAAGTAGAGAGCCCCCAAGCAGAGCTGGCAATATTTACAAAAGGGGCAGGGAGACAGGTGACAGAGCAGGTATGTGTGTGTGCGCGCTTGTGCATAACTATATGCATGCCAGTAAAACAGGAGCTTTGGGTTTTGCCGCTTTTGTTTTTAATGGAAATTTGGTGGACAATGTAGCTAAAGAAAAAGCGCTGAATAAATACTACCGGCACTATTAAAAATATCACAGAAAAGTACTGTGAATTTAACCTTTCTGCTAAATCAGTAAGAGCAACTATGCTTTAGCATGTTAACCTGCTAATGCTAATAACTTTTCTCTTACATCAAGGGTCCAAGAATTCACGGGTGGCTCTGGCTTTTTCATAAAATACTGTTTACTGTGAAATTAAAGTATATTAAAATCTTGAACGGATGAACCGAAAATTTAAAATTGGAAAAAAAAAAAAAAAAAGGTGATTCTTGGACCCATTTAGACTTTTAGTTAATGGCAGACTAATTGGAAAGTGTTAACGAGATCAGATCAGAAATGCAGGGCGCAATCAGACAAAGGCGAGCAGAAAGAACTTGCCTGCAGAGGAGTGCATCAGAGGCGCAGATGTAGCAGGAAGAGCAAAAAGGGTCTCATCTGAAAAACAAACAAATAACCTCAGCAGAAATAAAGGCTAAGTAGTCTGAAAGAGGGAGAGAGGAAGCAAGCAGTAAATTTCCAGTAAACCAACAGATGTATGACCAACAGCTAATGCTGTGGGGATTTTGGCAGGTGTAGATACAAGCCAGGTAAGTCGGGCGAGCCAACGGTCAGAATTCTCCATTTACATCAGGCTCTTTATCAAGTAACCAAGGCCTCTATACCCTTCAATCCAGGAACGGTTTTTAAGGTAACAGGTCACAGTAACTAGCCTATTCTCACACTACGGACTCTTACCAGTACAAAACAAACACGCTTCCATTGACACTGACACACTGTCCTCAATCAGCTGCTTTGATCAAAGGGTCTCCTAACTCCTACTAACTTGCATTAATAAAGCAGTAACAAGGAGGCTCTTTTAGCCAAAAATTCTAGGAAGTTGAATTACATAAGGTAAGTTTTGAAATCATCCATAAACAGAGAGCTCATCAAGCATACCAGTGCTGACCAAAGAGGAGACAATAAATGACTGTACTCTTTATTATTATTTTCATTATGTTAGAATGTAGAAAAGCTGCCAAATGAAGGCACTATTTTAAATTGCTCTTTGGCATGATCAATGGAGCATATTTCTGAATTTGTTTTGGCCTTACTAGCTTCCACAATAAAACCCCAGATTTCCTATTTCAGCCCAATCAGAATACATGCTCCTCTGAATTTCTGCATCAGCTGCAGTATGAAGTATGCAGTATGAAGCACTGTGGCTTATTGCTAGTACATTAATATAAAAATATTAACAGTTAGATAAATATGATTTCATTCTGGCGAGTGTACAAGTTTTCAAATTAATGCTGTTAAAGCCTAATTACAATTTACATTAAGTGTATTAGCGGGATCCAAAAATCTGTCAAAGCACTACAATTAGATTTTTGAATTTCCAACCATCTTTAGTTTGCTGTTTGCCTGGACAAAGTACAGGCAAAAGTAGGAAAACTAAAATCTTAGGAGCTTAAGTGCTGACTCTGCGCACAGTCAGCCTTTTAAAAATTTTCTCTATTGTCACAGTGTAACAAAACTATGTTTTAAACAAACACAGAAGCCCAAAAATGAGTAAACTTGTAGGCCTAGCAGCATGCACACATCTAATGATGCAACAATAATGTTCATTTCTGCAATGAACTAAGACTTTCTGTAAAAACTGTGCCACTTCAAGGTACTCATGACCTGCCTGGCTTACCCAAATTATTCCCAAGAGCAGTTTTCTAAACATAAGAAGTCTCCTCATGGCCTATATTTCCTGTCACAACGTACAGCTATATTTGTTTCAAGAGCTGCATGATATAGTTCACCCTCGAGCGCTGCTTATAATCCACAAAAAATGACAAGATATGAGAAAAACAGAGTAACAAATTTGGAATGCAGGACTCAACATTTCAAGGCTTCCTTAACTCTTGACAAGCTATACTATAAGGACTTCTCGGTTCTCACGAAATTGTGTTTTCTTATTAAGGACCACACAAAGCAAACCTCTTGTCCCAAGTGCAGAGCATGTAAAAACAGTGTTCAGGTTAATGGTGGCAAAAGCTTTCAAAGGTAAAAACCATACTGGAGGATTAAGTATGTGAAACTGGAAGGCACAGAGAACTACTTTGCTCATCAATATCTTGCCAGGTATCAGTGTACACTCTGCATTCCAGAAGAGGCTCAACTCTGTGTACCCTTGCTCTGCTACCAGGTGCTGCTGCTTCTGCAAGCAAACAGCTAGTCAAGAGCCCACATCCCACAGACAACTTAGCAAGTCATCCGATTTGTAGCTCTAGAGAAGGGATTTGCACTGAGAAGTCAGCGTGGGACCAGTCAGTCTAGAGAGTTGCTCTTTCTCATACTGTTGCTGTTAAGAGCATCACTTAATGTTTTTTCTCCATCTGTCAACTTTCATTTCTAGCACACCTAGCACGCATGTCAAGGGCCAGTGCTCTGCTTTACAACCAGGCAGCTTTAGGCTTTGTGCTAAGAAGCGCTGCACTTTCCTTCTTGAGTGTTTTCCCCTAAACAAAGGGGCTGAGCAGCATGCCCTGACCATACACCTAGAGCTGTGTGCACTGTGTGGATGCTGACAGTGCTGAAGCAGCTCAACACTTGGTGGTTCGATGCAGCTGTAGTGTCCCCACACTCCCTTCCTGAGCTAGTGTCACCCTATTGCCCAATCTCTTATCTGTCCACGACACACTCCTCTCAGAGCACTGCACCCCTCACTCTCGAGGGCCAAAGCCTCCAAGGAGCTGGGCTGCGGCAGCTCACCAGGAGCCAGTGACACGAGAATAATCCTCTGCCTCTTCCCTCCCTGGAACCACACAGTCCCATCTCCCCCAGGCTGTGCTGGAGCAGCATTAGGGTCATTTGCTAGGAGAGCGTGAAGCAGGATGGACCTGATGAGACCGGTCTGTGCAGCATGAAGAGACTTCAGACACCCCCCGCAGAAACAGGCAGGGAGAGAATAGTTTCCCCACTGGAAGAAAGGAAAACTGAGAACAAGTCAATAATAAAAACATAAAAGTTCAAAGAAGGGGACAGTTCACTGGATAAGGAGATGGAGAGGGAAAAGTGCAACAAGACCTCAAAGGTACAGTACACTTAAGTCTCCAAAAGGCAACTGCAACCTCCATCAAAAGTTTTAGCCTTTAAGTCTTTTAAAAGCTTCCCAATCCTAGAGAGAGCAGTTTTGGTTTCTACTGAGGAACACTGATTTTAGCAGCGCTAGCCGATTTCTTAAATGGTTCGTGAGAACAGCACACTGCAGGAAGGTTTTTTCCATGTTTGGAAACAGCACAGATATGTACAGATATGTACAATAGCCAGCCTAGTCACTGAATTCCCGGACTCTCATACTATAAGGACATTAAGCCCACACCCAGACTTCATTCTCCGTGCATAGCATGAGTGTGAAAAGTCATTACATAAAAGTGATAATTCCTAAGCAAATGAGGAGAATCACCCACTTTCCCCTGCACCAACATCAGAACTGCATTTCTCCTGCTACAAGGAGGAGACGAGGACTTTCTTGCCCCTGGCTCGACAACCACCCTAGGAGAGTGGGGAGAACCGAGCAGCTCCCACAGCAGTAAAACAGTTATCAGAGAGCGCAGGAACCATCCCCTCAGACTGCATGTCAAATGACACTTAATTGAAGTGACAGAATGAAGGGAAGGGTATCTTTTCCAAGCAATGATATCTGCACTGAAGAATCTTCTCTGATGAGTTTGAGTTGGAGATGGAAACTTCAGGGAAACAGAACTGCATGTATCCTTTGGTAGATAAAAGGGGGGAAAATGCAGCATCAATCACACTTGAGCCTGGCACACAACAAGACTGCCAGACTCACAGGCATAGCACAAGCATGCAGGAGAGCAGTCCTCGTGCCAACTGCAAGCAGAAGTCATCCTCACAGAAAGTCCGGCTGCATACTGTCCTTCTGCAGCACATGGGAGTACTTGAAAGACGCCAAAAAGGTATAAATTTGCAACAAGCCTTTCAGTTTGAGAAAACAAGGAAGACTTCTGTGGTTACACAGAAAGCAGACATCATTGCAGACCTCCCCCTGCATGTTGCTCTGTTCCAGCACCACAAACTTCCCTCAGTGAAAAAAAAACAATCGGCATCTAGATTTTCATTTATCAAACCCAAATGATTTATTTTTAAATACAACTGAAAAATAAATCAAGCTACATTTTTAAAGTCTTCTCTTCACACAATCCATTCCCATAGCTAGCAATTAAGTAATAATCTGAGCATACTGGGAAGCTGTAAGTTAACAGCAACATTTTACAGGTCAAACCAAAGATTCAAAGATAATACTATACTGTGTGTGCACATATCCTGTCAGGGATCTGTACAACTTTAGCTATGGTCTCATACAAGCTCCAATGTAAAAAGTATCAACAATTCATTGTAAAAAAGTACTTCTAGCAGTATTTTTTAGTATTTTATTTGTAAAAGAATCTGCAAATAGGATGTATTATAGGTAAGATCATTGAGGGTAGTTTTGCTGCATTTGCAGATCAAAGGCAAAAATTAAACAATTTTAAAAAGGCATACAACTACTAAAGTTAATCCTCTCAAAATATATATACATATATTTTCCAAAATATGTCAAGCTCCAGAACTTTTTAAAGAAATTTTCATATTCAAAACACCTTTCTGAACAAAAGCAGAAGTAGGCCTTTGCTACAGGAAAACTTCACTCAAAAGACACTAAATACGTGCAAGTAGAAGCTGAAGTCTTTATAACACTGAAGAAAGAATTCAGAAGAATGAACTGCTGGCTTACTGTTTTCATGGGGGGGGGAGGGGGGGGGAAGGTTTTGTTTCATGAAATACAGCAAAATGTGGCCTAGAAATTAACAGAGGATCCCCACTAGAAAATAGCCTTTACTTCACATTTTGTCTGCCCAAATCTATACAGATGCAGTTTAGTGACTCAGCTGCAGCATTCTGGAAAAAAAAATCCTATTTGTGAACGGTTTTCCTTTAAAGTAATACAGACTTTCTTATTAAAGGAGACCTTTTGGGTAGACAGATAATATTTTTAATAGCATTCAGAAGCATATTAATTTGCTTCAAACACACACCCACACATCAGCAAGCCTATGAGTGACGTTTGCCTAATGAGGGAGAAAAGTTTTGCTCACTAGCACATTCTGGATTTTTTTTTTCTTCCTTTATACCCACATGGTATAAAGTGAAAGGAAAAGTATTTAAGGAATGTCAAAATATATCTATACACAAGGAGTTCCATATTGATTCCACTTGATCTTAGCCAAAATAATAAAAATACAAATTTTTAAAATTCTGCAAATTTTATTTGGATTTTAAACATTCCCTCAAAAGTAACCCGCAGCTTCACCTCTAACTAGCACTAACACTTGTATTATGGTTTCAACTAACACTAAATTCCACCACCAAGAAACAGATTTCAGTTTTGTTTAGAAACAAAAAGCCAACAGCCACCTCTGATACAGGAGGGTCAGTTAAACCCCCTTTTACCGATTGCTGGCTTCCTCACTATTCAGCATTGCGGCAAGAAACCGATCTTACCAGCATGAACTTAAAATCATTTCACAGACTATTTCATCTTAATGCTTTGGATAAAAAGTTGGGGGTGGGGGAAAGAAGTTTCTCAGACAACTAGGAAAGACAAAAGAGGAAGATTAGCTGCTAAAACTTCCAGAGAACAAGAAAAGAAAGCAAAAATGGAGGGGGAAAAAAATGGCATAGGACAGGTCCAAGGAAAGCAACTTATGACTGGTGGAGGGGGGTGAAGCTTTTTCAAGACATCCTTGCCAAAAGAAACCAAAAGGCTCTTCTGTTTGGTCACTGAATATAAGAATTGGATAGAATGTGGCCTCTCCCTCCTAGCTAGATTTCCCATAACTGATGTTCCCATCCATCTGCTCTTACAGGTGACTTCACAAGAGTTAATGCTGTGTGTCAGCCACAGGCTGGTTGGTCTGAAACTCATTCTTACATGAGAGATTAGAACTGAAAAAATTTGAAGTTGTTTTCTGCATATGAACTCCATCCTAAAGCCTGTGTTAGCTTTAGTAGGGGCTGTCTCAGGGATTATCTAGATGGCAGTTTCAGTCTTCCAAAAATAAAAATCTATTTCCTGGATTAATTTATTGGGGAACGCCTGTTGTTCTTAAAGCAACAAGGAAGGGCAGTTGGCAAGACTAAAGGCTTTAGGAATCTACTTCACCTTTTCTTTGTTTGGAAAAAAAGAAAACTTCCGACTAACAAGCAGGGCAGGGACCGCATTTTTCTTGCAGACCTACCACAATGGAGCTCTGATGTTAAGTGGCCTTTCTTGTTAGCACAAATATTTAGCAGGAGAAGAATGCTTGGCAAAGCCAGTTTACTCAAGGGAACGACATCTGTGATATTACTCATATGCAACATGAAAGTTCTATCTGCAGCAATCCTTCTGAGGCTGAGAGAAAAAAGAAACCAGCTCTCGGATTCTTCGGTGAATCTAGTTGTTAATTTATCCACATTGAAGACTGTCCCCAAGCAGCACTTCTGATCTCCTGCCATTATCTAAGCAACACATGCATGCGTAGCGAGATCCTAAGTTTTACTCGATTAGAGACTCCAAAGCTACACAAGCCTTTCAGGCTCCCCCCGTGCGCTCCCTAATCACAGGGAGGAACTGCCATCCCCACTGCCCCACGGCGTATGATTACAATCCTCACAGTAAGAAGTTGCCTCTTGCTGTAAAGTTCGAAGGATAAGTTACGTGGCCATTTGAGGAAGTAAATTCAGCTAAATTCAAGGACAGTCAAGTCCTTAGATGCCTACTGAAAAGTGAAGGGCACACAGCCTCCCAAGGATTTCCTAAGGAAAACAGTTGCCTACACAAGCTCAGTTTCAAACTCTCCTGTGGTGATGTAAATGCCCTAACATATTTTACCAAATATTTAATGAATTCAAGATAAAGAAGATTCAATCACTAGCAGTGTCTTTTCACATCATTAGATCTGTTTGCAGAGCCACAACTGAAATTTTTGAGCAACATAGTTACATGCAAGTTGTTACAGAGGATGGAGATTGCTGAAGTGTTAAACAAAAACAGGAGCTCTTTTTCTAACATCTTGAAGGTATCAGAGGTAGAATCTCAGAGATCCACAAAATTTGATAATTAACAGAGACTAAGTGGAGAGAAGATATCAGGAATCTCTTTACAGAGCTGTTGGACTTCCTAGATCTTCGTGAAAATGAGTGCATAGTGATAAGATGTATCATTGGCAAAATTAGTTGCACTGTGCTGCATGGGGATTTCTGATTTTAATTGTTTGAAATAGATCAGACAATGAAGAAGAATAGTTATAAACAAGCATTTTGAACAACGTTTGCTGATTTAAAAAGTCTTTACTTCAGTTAATGGAAATACAACTCTCTTGCCAGAAGTGAACATTTTCCTGTGGTTTAAGCTCTATAACTCTACTTAAAGAGTTTGCTTTAGTTTGCTGTGCTTAAAGCTCTGGTTGGTTTAGGCAGATTTTGATCAATATCATATTTGCCTTGGCCAACTTAGAGCAATTATTTGTCATTTCTAAAGCAACTTACCTTCTTTTGGAAAAGGGACAATTGAGAAGAATTGCTCAGCACTACAGACACTACACTGCGCAGTGACAGTGATTAGGTATGATAATTTTTACTTTACAGCTGAGCCAAAGAGAGAAAGAACCATTCTCCTGCACTACACAGCTGCAAACCAAAGCTGAAGGAAGGACAAGCAAGGCACGTTAATGCTGCCTTCTATAAGCCTCCTCTCCCTTACAGTTCTCACGCTGCCAAAACAAGTGCTCATTACAAGGAGGTTTAAAAAAAAAAAAAAAAAAAAAAACACAGGTAAGACCATTAAATGCTTCAGATATGACTACCAACCTCAGCTCCCTCCTGCAACCAGTTTGGTCAGTAACACTATGGACAGGATCCAAGCAGCATTTCGGCGGATGGGTCTATGCACCTCTTGCCATTCCCAGCCGTTCAGCAGTACCAGCACCACTGTCTCTATCAGGCGTGTTTTGTTACTCAGAGTATAACAAAAACAAAAACAAACAAAAAAAAAAAAAAAACATGGAAGAACTACGTAGGTCATTTCCAGGGAAATTACACTCTTCTTGCGCCAAGTATAATAAAAGAGTATAAGGAATTCTCAGAAATAGAAGGACACACACCAGCAATCCACTGTGGCTTGCTATGAGGAAAGTTAAATCCTTTGAAAAATAAAGATAAACTATTTGGCATCTGGACAAAAAGTAAATTGTGTGACACACAACAAAACCATCGCTTGCTTTTGTTGTGCCCTGAAGGTTTGTGTCCTCTCTCCAAACTGCATCAACCGGTCTAATCACATAAACTGTCTTCCCACAGACTGAGTATTAGGTCACGGATAAATAACTCCCTTTATTACAGTCAGGTGGCAAAAAAAAAAAAATCAACTGTAACTTCCCAGCATCACCTTTGGTGGCTTGAAATACCACTTCACTATCACAACTAAAACCAAATATTTTGCAGTGAGGCTTGGAATGAAACTAGAGATCTTAAATAACTGCAGACGTTAAAAAAAAAAAAATCAACATTTATATTATATATTAAAAGAAAGTTTAAAGTAGTAAATATCTGAATGAAAAAGAGGATTAGACAGAGAGAAACAATCAAGCCAGCTGCCAACTCACGTGTCCAGCTGCAACACTCTACATGGCTTTGAAGACAAGTATTCACTCTTTGGCAATATGTGTTACCAAAAATACTAAATCATTCCTCTAAAAACATTGAATAATTCCTCCTTAGGACCAAAACTATTCAACTGAATGTTGAAGTAAGAAACAAGTTTGAGCTCTGGTACTATCACAACACAGAGATAAATGACATCATCCACACTTATTCAAAAGCAAGGGATGTACAAAGCCATGAGATCCTATCATTATGCTAACATAAACCAATTTAATTTCAGAGATGGTATCAATCACACGATTTCATTTCCTTGATTTGTACAGGTGAAGTTTTCCCTGATTTTCACACAATCAAATAAATTAATCTTCAGATTAACTAAATTATGATTACAGAATATATCTTTTAAGAAAATCAATCTTTGAAGGAGAGGAAGGCTATTGATTTCTTCTATTATCTGTTCGCAACACATTACCTTGTGCAACAAGCCTCTGATCTAAGAAAGTACAACCTGTAAAATAAAACAAATTGCTGTTTTCAGATACATTCATCTCAAAAAAAAAAAAAAGAGAGAAAAAGGAAAAAAAGATGAGGATTCATTAGAGGCACTAACATTCATATAAAAATATATTTTAAAGAATGGATGAAACTGTATACATTGCACACACACTATTCCAGTATCTACCTCTTCAGCAAAGATGCTCAGGCATAAGTAGTGCTGCACTACTGCATTTTGCAATAGATTTTTGTCATTGTTAGTTTAGGCTCTCTGCTCTTTTTTTCCCTGCCACTTAAGACACGACTTGCTGCGTCTTAAAAAGCTGGGAGGCAAAAAAGCACATCGCACATTTAAAACACTATAAATGATATATTTGTCCTTTCAATAGCATTTCTCAAGCCGAAGCCATGAATATATACACACACAGGAAGAAACAGCTTCTCTTCCATCACCACCACCAGACATTTCTTTCTGCCTCTGCCAGATCTTGCTTGCTTTCTGTTCCTCACAGCTCTCATGCCAACACCTGCTTTCTGGAGGCCTCGCACATGCCTCTTTCCTTTGGTTCATACAGGAGTTCCTTAACACGCAGGGAGGTCAGAGGTGGACAGGCATTACATAATTTTGTGTTCTGTTATAAGAGGGGGGACAGCAGAGTTCAAAAAAAACTGTCATGAAACTCAAATCAGTGGATAAACAGATTTTGACATCAGATAAACAGAAGCTTAGGCTGAGAGCTTCTTTTTTTTTCCAAAATGTAAATGTTTATATCAGTCTTGTGTCTTATTTAAGGACACATTCTTCCTAGCTGGTGAAGGTCTGCATGATTGCTCCATTCATTAAAAAGCTGAAGCCAAAGCTTATGGAACTCTAAGATTAAAAACATGCCTTGCAACAAAGCCAGGGAAGGTCAAAGTGAAGAAAGGACTAGTTTAAAAAAAGCAGCAGCCTTCTTTACACATTAGAAAGCAATAATCAGAGAAACAAAGCCACTAAAAATGGGGAAGATATACTTGTCTGCAAGACTAATTCTAGAGTAAGTCAGATATGAGACAATTCTTTTTTGTTTGGTAGCAAGAACCTTTTTTTTCTTTCATTTCTAATGTAGGTTGCTAGTTAAATAAGTTCTTTTCCTACTTTGCACTTCAGCATTTCAGCATATCTCGGGACAAACATTATCTGTAGACTACACGTGTTGCTTTATGTCTTCTAGCAATCAAGAGAGCAAGGCGCATCTCCTTGCTTATGAAAGATCCAGAACCTAAGGGACATTTTCAGATAAGTGAACTAAGCATTGCTAATTTTTGTAATGGTTACTATAGTAACATGCTAGCTCAAAAGAAATGGCAAGAAATAGGCTTATTTCATTCAAAATATTCAGGTTTAACACAAAACAAAGAACCATGTAACTCAAACTCGGATATGCCTCATGCTGTAGGTTAACTGGTCCTTGTTTTCCTAACACCTCCTGTGTGCTCCAAGGTCACACTGACCTGATGGGAACCACCACACAGCAGCGAGCAGTACAGCCAGTGGAGTCACAGGCGAAGTTCCTCAAAGCCAGGCTCTACCAAGGCCTGGGGGGAGCAGTAGCTACTTTGAGCAGGATCCACAACCAGCAGGACAGATCACATACCTGGGAATCTAGTATTACTTGTGCTAAACAGCCTGCCAGGGCTGTAATCTAAACACCCATTGTGAAACTGAGCGTTTCTCTAGACAAACCTGAAGGGAGGAACAGAAATCAGCAAGCAAATCACCTTACATTTGAAGACTAGAATTAGCAGGGAGGCTTCACCCTGCTTGTGCTTACAAGCATGGAGGAGCTACAGAAGCTGCATAGCGCATCCAAGCTTCTGCACCGAGTAATGAGATAGCTCATCTATAGGAGGAGTGTCAGAGAAGACATCCATCATGGGCTTTGGGAAACTGGACCCAGTCACAGCTCTCTTGCGTCTCTGTCCTGCCGGTACCACGAGTATCACCCAAGCACACTGCCAACAGTATGGAAAAGCTGGTCAGCAGAGGTAAGCGCGTGAGGATTGCACAGCTTTCCCTATGTTGCCAGGCTCTTAGACTGAATGCTCTCCAAAACCCACATCCTCCCCATACCGGGCACTGGAGGAGGAGGAAGGCAAACTGTGAAAATTAATTTCTCACAATACACCAACCCAAAAGTTATACCAGGAAAATGCATGGCAAATTACTGAGATGCAACTGTGAACTGCTCAGAAATCAGAATTTCAGTACAAATTCTACATTAAGTTTCTTCCCCTTCACCCCACCCCAGTCAGGTGCTAACAAATCACAGCTTATTTCTCTCCCTGAGCTGCAAAATTTGGAGTCTGGTGACCAGAGGCCTTTACATTCCAACTATCAGGGAGGTTTCAGCCACCTGTAGATAAGCTGCTGCAGAAGAACCTGACACTTTCCCAGCACCTCTCTGCTAACCCATGGGAGAACATAGCTCATCAGGAGTCTTGAACACTGTCCTGGGCTCGCATAGAAGAGCCACAGTGGCCATCAAACAAGGTAAGAGAGGCCCAGTGGTCAGTAGTTATGGAACAGCGCAGTCAAGAGAGCTGTCACTTTGCAGACATGCTGCAAACTTCCTTTCTTGGAGATAAGGAGGAAGAAAGAGGTAAACAACCAGGAGTTGTTTGCGGTTTCTTTGGTTCTCCTCCACAGGGAAAACTCCCAATGCAATCTGAAACTTCCCTGAGGGCTACACGGTAGGTGCGAGCTGTGTGGTTTCACCCTGGAAAGCGAACCATGGAATACCCAGCAAGCGCACACACTGCACAACATGGCAGGACTGGCCCCGTGCATACTTCTGGTTAGAGAAGAAATAGATTTCTGCCTGAAGAGTATCTTGCATCAGGTAAGAAAGATAGAAGGTCCCACTATGTCAGACAACGTGCACGCACACGACAATAAATAAAACCAAACAAATAAAAAGATACCTTACTGATTGGTGACCTACATGAAAATGAAGATACTGGCTTTACTGAAAGAGTCTCACTGGGTCTTCTCCATGTGACGCCATGGGGGACAATGAGCACCAGAACCGAAGCACATTCTAGTTGGACACATGCAGATCCTAACAACCTCCCTCCTGGTTTTACTAAGACATAGGCGAGGAGTGGGAGGGAAAGATAAGGCCTTATACTTCAAAGAAGCATTTCTGCAGGCAAGTATTCCTACTGCAGGATAGAAGTGGGATACACTGCACACAGTGGGAAGAACTGTTGATGGAATCTCTGCTTCCCGTGGATGAATTCATACCACACGCTAGAAAGCTAACCAGCAAACAAGCCTGACAAACTTGGCCTTCACAGCCTGTGCGGCGGAGTTGCAGAAACCAGCACACAATGAGACATCCCCTTCATCTCCATTCACAGCCAGCCTGTTTGATCCCCAGCGCACGGCTCTGTTTCAAACTAAAAGAGCCTCTTCTAACAAAATGGCATAAAACCTGCCCTTACCAGTAGCAGTACGTGCTGCTAAGATCTAGGCTTTAAAGATTAAAGTATTGATTTCATTATGGATTACTACTTAGTTTTACTTTGCACAGCCAAAAAAAGAGTGTGCGTTATTTCTACCATGTACAGCTACCTCAATATATTATTTTTTTGCATCTCATGCAAATGTAGGTAATCAAAAGATTTAAACTGTGAAGAAGTCAAGAAGAAAATAATTTCAAGTATGTCATAAATGTTTCTGTAAGGTTACTTCCTGTGTACCAGTGAGCAACCAAAAAAAGTATTTGAGAGGGCAGAAGTTTTACTGCAGTTGTCCTGCTCGTTTTCTTCTCCTGCAAGTATTTATATTAGCCCTTAAGAAGGTGGTCTGCTGATAAACAGCCACAGACTTGTGCAGCATGTTATTATGTCACAGGCTAACAGTGATACTGTATATTTATAAATATCTAGCTAATCCTCAGTTACAAATATGTAGGTTTTAAAACACCACCAGACATATAAATGGTACATTTCAAGGGGATATGAACTAGCTCGTACATTTTCTCTAGTGCTGCACTACTAAAAAAAAAAAAGCAGCACTGTGACCTATTGCCGCAGATAAAAAAAAAAAAACACATTGCTGTTGTTTGCACACTCACTATAGGCAATGATGCTTTCTTCATCTCTTTGCAATACCCCTTTCCAACTCACTTAGATTGGAAACCTCACTAAACTGAAGTCTGAAAACCTCACTTGATCGAAGTCTGAAATTATAAAGGATGAAGAGAATATTTTCTAAACGTTGAACTAAAATTCTTCACCCATACCTTAAATCCATATAACGAAGCTGAAAGTAAATGAAGCCATAACCCTTTCTAAGATGAGGAGGTCTCATAGCTCTTCTGCAGGCACCCTGCCATAGGGCCCATACATCCATTTAATGTTGTTGCTTTCACAAGAACACTGGAATTGAACTAGTTTGAAGTCAAATTAAATATTCTGATAGAGCTGGCTTTGCACCGAGGTAGCTGGTGTTGAAACAAGGAAGGAGGGGAGAAGCTGATGTTTAATGGATACTTAACACATAAAATACTCATCCATCTGAGAGGCCCAAAGTATGTGTGACATTTCTAGCCAATACTTTTGTCAAACAGTTTAATCCTTTTGTTTAGTAGTTTCAGGAGACTAAAACATAACCCTATTGTGTTGTCATTAGCCAAGCACAGCACCTGTGTCCTGACCGATCATTAGCCAAGCACAGCACAGCACCTCTGTCCCTGGGAGCTGCACCACCTCCAGAGTGAGCGCCACAGGCTCCAGTCATCCCCAGGGAATTCTGTCCCCTCCAATTAAGTCTTTATTCTCCTACACCACTTCTCACCCACACTACTCAGCTCTCATACATCTCCTTCACTGTTATAAAGGAGAAATATTTCAGAAATTATTCTGCTCCTTGCCTTCCTCTTCTGGGGGAAGGGAATAAAGGGCCGGGGGGGGGAAGGCAGCTCTACAAATAGTGCCTTTATCCCTACTTTTCAGAGCAACATATGATTTGGTGGATCCCATTCCTTCCATTCCGTTCAGCTCAAAGTTTCCACAGCTCCACCCAAACAACTCACCCAGAACAGCCTCTATTCACCTATCTCGAATTATCCTGCCTCGTGCCTCGTAAATCTTGTGCAAGTTTGTGCAATTATCTGCCCTCCAGAGGGTGGGAAGGAAAGCGCTCTCCTCCGCAGACTGCTATGCTGAGAGCCTGCAAGAGACCAAGACTGTGGCATCTGGGCTTCCTGCAGGCAACAGCACACCCAAGAGCTCCTCTCACTTACACGGATTAAATGTGCTGTGAAAAGTTCCAGAAAACTCAATTTGTTTCGTCTTTTAACAAAGCCTTTTTATTGTGTCCCAGGCTTTTTTTTTTTTTTGGTTTGCTGGTAATTAAGCCCTAAGTATCACTTTTCTATCAACTCATTACGGGAATTTCGTATCTTCGTAATATAGGAGAAGCACCGTAAGACAATAGCAATTAAGAAACTACTTTTGTCACAAGCAGGCACCTCGACCCCTCCTTTCCATCGCCTTAACCCCCTCGAGGCGGCTCCCGCACCTCACGCTGCGTGCGAAGGGAGCCGGGGGGCGGCGGCAACCAGCACATGAGTCATCCCCGGCCCGCGTCCGCACGCGGACGCCTCGCAAGCGCAGTTCGGCCTTCTGGCAACCGCCCGGCGGGCAGCAGCACCGCGAAGGGGACACTGTTCCCGGAGGGGCTCTCACGGCAACCCGGGGGCTGGGGACGCCGCGCGGGGGCAGCTGCTGCCTCGGCCGGGGTCACCGCGGCACCAACGCGCGCGGCCGTTGCGGCCGTTGCGGCGGGGCGGGCGCCGCCCACCCCCCGCGGCGCGGCCGTTGCCAGGCGGCGGCGCGGGGCAGGGCGGGGCGGCCTCACCCCCGGGCGGAACATGTGCGAGGCGGCGCTTCCCCCGCCCGCCATTTCCCCGAGAAACGGGGGAGGGAGAGGGATAACAGCGGGGAAGATTTTCCCTTTTTTCTCCCCGAAACGGGCCGGGGCGACGCGGGGGGGTCGGGACGTGGGGCCGCGCCCAGCACGGCGGCGGGGAAGGAAGGAGGGAGAAGGGGAGGGAGCGGCCGCAGACAAAGGGAGCGCGGGCGCCGCCCGGCGGGAGCGGCGGCCGCCCCGGGGTGGCTCCGCGGCCCTTCCCAGCCCCAGCACTCACCAGCCGAGCCGGAGGAGGAGCCCCTTCTCCGCGGGGCGGCGGCGGGGGGCTCGGGCTTGCTCGGCAGGGGCCGGGCGGGCGGCTGCTCCTGCGCGGGGGACGGCGTGGCGGCGGCGGAGGAGGAAGAAGAGGAGGAGGAGACGGCGGCCCCCGGGGGGCTCCGCTCCGGCTGCGGCGGCTCCGGGGCGGCGGGGCGGGGCGGCTCGGCGGCCCCGCCGAGCTCCAGCAGCTGCGGCGGCCGCTCGGGCAGGGCGGCAGCGGGCGGTGCCGCGGGCTTCCTCTCCATCACCTCCAGCTGCTCGTCGAACTCCTCGTCCTCCTCTTCCTCCTCTTCCTCCTCCTCGTCCTTCTCGTCGTCCAGCACGAACTGATACTTGAACTGCGGCTGCTGCGGCCGCGCCGGCCCCGCCGCGGAGGAGGAGGAGACGAGCGGGGACTGGTCCAGCTCGTCCATAGCGCCCGGGGCTGGCGGAACAATGAGCGGGCGGCGGGGCTGCGCTGCGCTGCCGGCTCCGGCTGCCGCGGGGGGAGGGCAGGGCTGCGCCGCCGCTGCGGGACCGGCCTCCACGCCCTGTGAGTCACCGCGGCGCCGCCGCCCCGCCCCCGCGCCGCCGCGGCCAATGGGGGCACGCGGCGAGCCGCAGGCCGCCGGCGCGGGCCAATGAGGAGCGGCGGCGGGGGTGTGGCCGCCTCATGAATATTCAGCGCGGCGGGATGCGGCGGAGCGCGCTGGAGGGGGGGGGCGGTGGCGAAGTCGGGGAAAGTTCAGCGCGGAGAATGCGGGGCGTGACCCCGCCCCCGCCCGCCGAGGCCCCGCCCCCGCCACGCCCGGCCCCGGGCCCCTGTGATGGGGGAGGGGGCGCCGCGGGGCTGCGGCCCCGCCCGGCCCGGCCCGGCCCGGCCCGTGAGTCAGCGCCTGCCGGCGCCTTCGCTGCTTCCATTCCTCCCTCCCTCCATCCGCTTGTTCATTTATTTGTTTGGGTTCCGGAGGTACCGGGCCGGGAGAGGATGGCCCGGGGCACACGGCCTCCGTGGCCGCTACTGCGGGTTTTCATTCACACGCGACCTGTTCTCCTATAGGTCTCCACGCAAATAAACGAGCGGAGATCAGGGCTCGGCTGCGTGCGAGGACCTCAGCCCTCCCCAGCTCAATCCTGCGACTATAGGAAGCGTCAACAGCCAAGAGTAATTTCTAAGTGCAGTGAAGGCAACACTGATTTCCCTATAGAGATACAAAGTTTCACAGCATGAGCTGATACTGTTGCCTGCAAGGTCTGAGACTTCATTTCCAGTCATATAATACCAAAACATCAGGACAGATAGATAAATATATCACTAAATATAAAGCACGTAACCCAGTTCCTCCATACAGTAAATGCCTAAATCCAATACCTAGTTTTATTGTTACAGCCCTCTTGCAGCCAACGTGCTGCATACAGGCAATTACAAACAGGACTGGTGCAGCAGCCCCCATCGTCCTTACTGAATTCCATACCATGCTGCCCAGAGCAAACCTTGAACTTCACCTACAGTTACGTCAGTGATACATAAACTGGCATCATTTCCCCTTACCTATTGCTATGTCTGCCCAGTGCCTTGCACCAGTGGGCACAGTGTAGGCATTTGCGAAGGAATCCTGCATTCTCCATTTTCCTCCCAACCAGGAAATTTGGAGCATTCATGGTGGGGACCATTCAGTTTTGGGGTAATGCATGCTCTCAGGTCTTGACACTTGGAGGGAACTCAAAATTAATGTAGTGAATTACATTAAGAAAGCAGTAACTATCTTCTGCTTTTATATATGATAAAAGGCCAGGAGTAACAACCTTATCAATAAATACAATTGTAAAATCCATAGGGGCATTTAGCCCTTTCACCAGCAGATGACCAGGCCTGCGCCGCCAGCTTTACTAAAGCAAAATACAAAGTTTCTGTGTAGTTTTTTATTATATACCTTCAAAGTAAATATACTTTCATTTTTGTGTTGCAAACCTGCATTCCTTGTGTAGCAAATCAAAGTGGTTTGAATAAATTATCATTTCATCTGCAAAGCTAGAATTTCCCATCTGTTGGTTAGACAAGAGATTAAAACATCACTAAAATGTCCTCTGAGACAACAAGCTACTTTCAGGTATTTGTAAAATTCTGAGTAGAGGCACAGTGCTGCAGCTCTAATTTTGATATATCTAATTGCAGAGGTTTCGGTCATCCAGAAGTACAAAAATCTATATATAATTCAGTTGATTTTATCAGAATTCCTGAAAGAGAATGCACCATCAGTTAAAGAGAAATGAAAGATTTTTTTTTTTTTTTTTTTTTAAAGAAAGGAAGTGACTCAATGTCTTGGAGGGAAACAGGAAGGGAGTTCCGGACAGCCTGCGCAGGTCAAAGCAGCCAGCAACAGGAAAACAGCTCTCCAAGTACTGTCCGCATGCTGCAAAACACACTTTGTGCTCTTCAGATTATTTTACATTCCTTATATGAAGACTGCCAGCAAGCAGGACTACTTTGCAGATATTCGGACAGTTTATTTACAAACTCTGTTTTCATGAGATGCTTTCGGACATAACAAGCTCATGAAGAAAAGCACCGAGCACATGAAAAAGAAATGCTAGTTGGTATGTGTTTGTATTTCTATAGCAATCTGGCAATCGCTGTGTGTCAGCTGGATTTTCTTCTTGACCTTCTGTTTGATCTCACACAGAAGTAACTCGATATCACAGCATCACACAGACTATCACTAGGACAATAACTGTGACTTGACAAATCCAGCACTGAAAATTCATGGCAGGATCCAAGAGAAAAAGCACGTGGTCTCAGGCAGTGCTTTAGGAAGCTAAAACATGCAGTGATCCCTGGATTTCTGTCTCTCCTCTGAAGCTCCAAGCACCATCCTTCGGACCATGGAATTCTGCAGACTGCAGGAATTCTGCAAGCATGAATTCCTGCCAGGCTTTGGCTTTCAGACCATGCCCGTGCAGTGGTGCTGGGGGCATCAAGCACATTCACCTATCGGTTTGGTCTAGGTTTGAACACCCGCTGCTACATCAGTAGTTGGATACTGTGACAAAACTACTGCTTAGTTTAGTAAAACACATGAAGTGCAGGGAGGGAGAAAGGCTAAAACCACAGTACGCACAGGGGAATTGCAATGTCTTAGTGGTAACTGAGGCAGGTTTCGCTTTATCCAAATCTTCTGTGGGGCCTGCATTTCCGCCAGGTCCTCTAAGACCGTTAACACTTTCCTGGGAGAAAGACACTTTTTAAATCTTTTGTTTTTCACTAGCATGCCTGCCTCACATGGCAGAACAAAAAGGAGGATGAGAGAAATGTGAGAACAACTAAAGATGTTCCAGAACAGAGATATAAACAGTGTAGGACCTGAAGCTACAGGAACCCTGAATTTGCTAGTTGTACTGGTTTTGGAACTGGTTTCTGACTTTTGAAGACAGGGATATGCTTTACATGAAGCATAACAGTGAAAGTGCTCTGAGGGCTGCCTAGGTGCAGCCACAGCTTTGGCAAGGACACACACACAAAAAAAGATAAGAGATAAATCTGTTTTTTTTATATATCTTTAGTGGAGAAGAAACCACCACTGACATAATCATTGTGTAACAACTCTGAATTATCACATAAGAACTTTCAACTCTTCTAAAGGTCTTGTTGCTAATTATTTTTGCTTTTAGAAGTAGACAATCATGATGATCCAATGTACCTCAATGTATATGAAGCAACAGAACTTCTATGAACTACATAAATAGATGATGGTGGTGGCACTGAATGCACATGGCTATATAATGACGTCTACATTTCCCCCAAAGAAAATAAAGAAAGTATTTCCCTCCCAGGAAAATCAATTCAAAAATCAAGCAAATAGGGCAGCTGAGCAAGTTTATCCACCCCATAAGCCAGATGAGCAAAATTTTAAAGATTCACATTTATTTTTAAACTGACAAGAAGAAAGAGTGATGAAATGGTCAGGATCCTGGTTTTGCACAGAGAAGTATGACAAAAGATGAGCAGCGGTTACCGAACGGCACAATCTATTTAGTGCCTCCCAGCTAAAACAACCCAGGAGTTGTTAAGTTTTACACTTGGTATAGCATCCATCCAACGGATGGCAAGGCAGGCAGAGACAAACACATTATTCCAGAAAACAGTATAGGATATCCATCTCCCATCTTCTTCAGAAATAGCAAGTACTATTTAAACTGCTTTATAAATCTGTTGCTGCCATATAAATACATAATACATGACAAAAGGACTCTTTATCATTTTTATTGCAATTGAATGACAATTTTTGTATGGCATTCCTACAAATACATAGTTTTAAAACATTTTAAAATTACATTTTTATTAACCTTTCTTCTTGGAAGTTTCAATACAGATTATGGGTATAATAGCTTAAATATTTATGCATTTATAATTGTGTGTGGTGTCTGTAGGTATATATAGACAAATTCATTTTATCAAAACATGATGCAAGAGCGCTAAGTACTCTGTCAAATGGTGGGCTGTTTGGTCTTGGTCTTGCTTAATTAGACTCACTTTAACCCTACCCTTTGTGCTTAGTCACCCCAGTCAAGTAACATCCAAGTCAGGTTCTCCCAGTCAAGTAACGAGTCTCCCTGTGTTGTACAAGGCGTAGACATGAAGAAGGCAATTCCTCCTACACACAGTTCACAAGACTCGGGACAACAGGTGGATGAAAACACGTTGCGTGGGGGTGTCTTGGAAAAAATGAGGCAACAACAAATCAAAGAGGTCAGAAGAAAAGCAGTAATCGTTTTGCCACCCACTTTTACTTGATTTCTCTTGTTTGGGATTTGAAAGATTGAGAGGCAAGGAAATACACAAATGTATTGGGGAAAAAAAAAGGGTAAAAAATTTGATTCTCAATGAGCTAAGTTTAGCAACCCACAATGCTAATGTGGATATGTAGACAGACCAGAATATAACAGCATCCATACAGGCGTTATCCATTGCATGCAGCACACCTGTGAGTTTTCCTCAGGTGTGAGATCTGAAGGCAAAGATGGCAGATACTCTGGTTTACAGAGCACAATGAAACTGCAGTCCTGAGCGCAGCATCCATATGGTATAGCGTAGATACTATGGTCAGAAATGCCTTTTCAAAGGCTGTTCGGGGGCAGGGGAGGGGGTGAATTGTTCCCTCAGACTTCTCACAGCTCTGCCCATAGGTGAAACGCATCAGCTCCGAGCACTGCCGAGCCAGCTGATAGAGCGCTAGCTGGTAAACCAGGCCACAAGCTCAGAGGAATCACCATGCCCAGAAGGTGATCTCTTCTAGAATCGTTTTTGAAAACTGGTGACACACAACCTCGTGGGGCAAGTGCAGGTGGGGTGTGCAGCCACACACCCCGGGGCAGCGTCGTGTGGGATGTGACAGGGCAAGCGGGCTCGGGCTTTGGCACAGTGGGATGGGGAAGCCACAGGATTGCTGCAAGAGCTCGTCTGGGCAACTGGCGTCGTCAGCGCCGAACAGAGACACTGTGAGGCTGCCCGAAGCGGTGCGGGGCCCTTCCCAAAATACCAGCTACCACAGCGAGCCCAACGGGCAGCTGCGCGCTCCCGTCTGCGCCCCCGAGCGAGGCCCTCTTCCCCACGGAGCAGGACGACGCCGGAGTGTCGTGGTAGATACGGGTGATGTGTGTGTGAGGAAGGGCTTGAAGCGGCAAGTGGGGAAGATGCCGGCCTGTGCCACCGCGAGAGGACAAGAACTGGGCAGGACAAAGTATTCCTGTATCCCTAAGGCCTCAAGAGCGGCCTCCGGCCAACCTTGAGATTTTTAGGATAAAAAAACCCGAAATGTATCATAAGCGGAACATAGAGAGATTGAAGAAAAATGCAGGCATGTAGGTAGGAAGGAAGGGGCAAGAAATCCCCTTCTCTGGCAGAAAAACAGATGAGGCAGAACAATGAAAAATCTAATTTCAGGTTACCTTGCTGCACGGAATGTATTAAATATTTGATTTGGTTATGTTATTTTAAATGAAGAAAGAATAAAGAAAAGGGCAAGAAATTCCCCTTACTAGCAGAAAAAAGAGGTGAGGCAGAAAAACAGTGACAAAAATCTAATTTCAAGTTACTTGGCTGCACTGAATGTATTAATAGCTATATTCAGGTCTGTTATTTTATGTATGAATTTAAGCCTGTGGTACTGCTCTGCTCTCCCTTTTTATTCAAAACTTATTTCTAAGGGCCATTTTTCTTTCTCTCAGGCATGTGCACATTACGGTTACTAACGTGAAATGCAGTTGTGCATGTCTGAGGGCAGGCAGACTAAAATATTACCAGATAAATTTGCAAGATAAATTTGCAGGCAGTTATTAGAGTGTTTTTAATATCATGAGGGCAGACTTTACAGCCTGACCTTCCTTTCTCTTCTTTCTCTTTATATAAAGATATTAAAATAGAATGGGATTATTCTGAAACAACCACACATTCATCCAGTAAATAATAAAAAGCTTGAATCTTCACATTTATGCGCTCTAGTCAGAGTAAACTCAAATGACTATAAAGCAAAAAAAAAATCCTCTCATAAGTCTGCAAATATATTTGAATGTATAATAGTAAACAAAACCTTTATTAAGAAGCTAGTAAGATGAAAATATTTTTAAAAGATTTCACCAAAACCCCAGAAATCATATTAGAGTTTGCAGAAGATAATTCCTCAGTCTTGGGAGGTGAAATCAGAAGGTATTAAATTGGGGAAATAAACAGTTCAAGATATACAGCTGTTTTAACTCAGTCAGTATTACTTTTCCAGCTGAAGTAACTTCAATATAGTCACTTGACAGAGTCTGGTGTGATGGAGTGAGAAACACAAATGAGCTAAACTCACAGTAGCGTGGGAGTGAGAAAAAAAATGAACCACAGGGAACAGGAAAAAAAGCCCGGGCACGTACAGAAAGGAAAAAAACAACAACAAAAAAGTATTGTCCCAGTATAATGTTATCCATACTGACGTATTGCTCAGTACTTCCAAAGGGAAATTCTCTCTCCCTCATTTCTCCAGAGGGAATCTTTCTGCTGCACAGCTCTGCAGGATAAAGAGCACAGTCTCTAGTCTAGTCTAAGACTACCACAGCGCCCTGGCAGCTTTAGCAGCTTTACATGTTAATGGCATTTTTATATTAAAAAATAACCCTGGTAATGTGTGAAATTGTGCAAATGTTTATTTGCTTCTGGAAAAAGTGAATGGCTCCTTAATTTTTACCAATGTAGGTAAAGAATAACTTCAGGGAGTCCATACTCTGTATTTAAAGGAATTGCCCCCAAATTCATTTATGGCCTTCTTACATAAACAGCTACCATATTAGATCCTCAGGTTGTATGGATCTGTTGGGAATTAACGCTGACCGAGGAGCTGGCTTGATAGAGATTAACAACATGAAAGGTGGGATAAGAAGCCTCAGTGCAGCATTGTAACACTCCAAGTTGGACACTGAAATCACCTCACATCACAGGAACATGACATGGATGGGATCGCCCGACTCCAAAAATCCACCTTCCTGGTGCTTGCTCCAGAGAGATCGAGAGAACATCCTCTCTTCACAAACCCACATAACACAACCTAGAATATTCTCCCCAATACTGTACAACAAACTTTTAGCTCATAGTAAACATCAAAATCTAGAACCTTTTCCGTTTTCTTTCTGAAATGAGTAATAGTAAGTCTCTTCACAGACACACCTAAAAATACTCTGTCTCCCAAATTAGTGACATTTTTCCCCCATTTTTGTCTCTAATGCCCTTTAGAAATCTTCCACTGCATATCTGAAAACAGAAAACCCAAATGTGACTACTACTGTTGTTCTAACTTGAGCCCATATTCCCACTACTCCAGTAATCCAGTTTCTATTCGGGATGGCATGCAACATCAACACCAAAGAAATCAACAGACGGATTTAGAAGGACCGCGCTGTGATCTCAGGCTCACATAGAACAAACCATAAAGGTCTCTGTAAACTCTAAAAATCAAGAAAAAAAATATTTATAATATTTTTTTTTCCAGAATATACACTAGTTTCTGTGCAAGGTGTACTTTTTAGTGATATTTGATGTATCCTTAAAAATAAGCTAATGTTGCCAATCTCTGTATTTTTCAGAAAATAATGGAACTGTACCTATAAAACAGCAGCTGTAACTGCACCCACTTTCGTATATCTGCAAATGCCACCTAATCTTTGTACTTGCTTCTCAGCTGAAGTCTCCTGCATAAGGTCTGCATATTTCTAAGAACAGGCAGTTCAGATATTTCTATTCTAGGTATCAACCATACCACAAGAACTGAAATAGCATCAATTAAAATTGTCATTGACCTCTTACAGAGCGCTGATATAACTGTCATTCTCTCTGTGTCCCAGCTGCTTTTCCTACAACGGGGTATTTGATTTCCTCCGAACATCTGATAGAAAGATAAAGCTGCCCCATGTTTCCAATTAACAGCAGTTTGTGCCCTACAGTGGATTTAACCACTTGTTCAAACAGTCACTACAGATCTCCTCGCTGTAAGGATGTCACTTAGGGAATCTATAAGACAGTTGAGAGGCCTCCCTGCCATTCCAGTACCTGGAGCCCGTGGCGGCTGCTCAGAGCGCATCGCCGCTATCCAGGCACTGCTTTCAACTCTGCCCTTCCTTTACAACTTCTTTTTATTGCTTATTCTCAAGCATAGGAATCGCGCTGCGCTCAGCTCCAGCACACAGACAGTGCCTGTGTGGGAGTGAAATTCTTCCCCTTTCCTTTTGGGAACACGGCCAACACACTTCCTCGCCTCTTTCAGATGTGACTATCCTTCGGCGTGTCTCTGTTTTGTTCCATTCAGACCAGCGCAATGTTAGACCCTTTCTGCTGGTGTGTATGCATGCAGAATTAATAGACTTCATCTACTACAAAAAGATGTTGGCAGGATTATTGCTGGCAGCAGCCAGAGTAAGCGCATAATTCCCTTAGAGGCTCGGTTACCCTGGTTGCCGGTCAGACTCAATATTGGCCTCCAGGTGCTTCCTCTTGACCCCGCGAGCCCCCGGGGAGCAGCTCCAAGCGCAGCCCCGTCCTCGCTCCCCGCGCGCCAAGCAGGCGCAGCCCTCGTGCGGCCGCGCGAGGAGGGACCCGCCGCCCCGAGCACCTCTCCTGCCCGGAGCGGCACTTGCAGGAGCAGGGGACAGTCACACACTCCTCCTCATGACAATTCACATTATCAGATGAAAGCATTAAAAACAGCGAGGTCCCCTTGGCCTAAGTGAATCCACATAATCTACCTTTACTCTAATCCAGTAAAACTTTGAATGAGTAAATGAGGGTTGCATGCAACACACAATGCAAAGAGAATGATCAGTTATTCTTTTGACCCTCACAAGCATGAATAAAACATAGGCACTCCTAGTTGCTTGTACACCAGCTAACACATTTCAATCCTGCCAGTTGTCGTATACACGTGTCCATCTTTACCAGTATAAGCCACCCTACTCAGTAACCAAAATTGTCTTTAGTAGCAAGACACATGCCAGATTCCACTTAAGAGCAAGCAGAATATGTATTTTATATATATCTTATATATTTGATATATTATATATAGAAGAGTTTTTATTTTAAGAAAATAAGATTATATTCTGAAAATAAACACACTCAAAACAAATATTATCCAGATTTTTTGTGAAGGGAGGACTAGACAATGTTAAATAAGCAGTAGTTATCCAAATATCCTTCCAGCCCTCTGACTATTTTAGGCCTTTGTGGCACTTGCCCCAATACAGCAGTACTAGCGAAACATAATGAGTGACACAGTTTGTCTTTCTAGTAGTACTTGCATCTGCAAAACAGGCATATGGAAATACATAGCAATAACTGAATTTAAAAATAGTATTTTAGGCATGGAGCTCAATCTAATTGGAAAGGCTCTTTAAGCAACAGTCAATAGTTTTTTTATATATATATATATACATATATATATTCAAAAACTTTTTATCTTTGCAGGGAATAGTCACATCAGTCCTATAAAAACAAGCAAACAAACAAACAAAAACATTTTTCATAGGGAAGAAAACTAAGTTTTCTCATAAACTTCCGCTTCCCTGTAAAAAACTAGCTTTTCCAAATATCACCTCTTGGGAAAAACCTTGCTAACCTCGTTCCCTGAGACACATATCACTACGTCTGAACGGAGGGCACAGCTTGTCTTTTTAACCTCCTTGTTACACTTAAACTACTGGTACGCCCCTGCATTGCAGGCTTACTGCAGAGCCTTAAAAGACAACACAAAACAAGAAAGCTGCTCCTGGCCTCTTTTTATCTGACTGGAAAGTTTGGCTTTACTCCAATCATCCCTCAGTTTAGCTCCTAGTTAACAAATTATTGGTCAGCATAAGAATGAAAAAATCAACTACTTCACCTTTGCGAGATCATTCCCGTTGCTTCCTGGTGTCACTCAGAGCAGCAGAGCCTCCTGCGCCTGGTTAAGCCGGCGCGAGCGCCACAGGCGGCACAAGCCATCGCTGCCACAGGTGCTCTGCGACTGCTCCCAATGAGCAAATATTTTTATCAGGGTAGAAGAAGGTTTTACACGGCACTGGTTAGAGGGTCCGTAGGCGTTTTCACAACGGAGAGTCAACCGCACTTTTATTTTAGCAACGAGCGCTGTTCAACGGCTGGTATTTCAGGAATGGGGTCACACACTGAGGCTGTTCAGATAGAGCGGTGTTTGAGGATGCCAGGGAGGCTCCCGGCAGATAAAGAGCCACCAGCTCGTCAGCCACGGCCTGCGGAGCGCCACGCGGCCTGCGGACCGCCACGCTGCCCGCGCGCCACGGCGCGAGGCCTGCGCGCACCGTCTGAAGCCCCTCTGCGCCAGGGCAGAGGGAGGAGACACAGAACGTAGGACCTCGTGCATGAGTCTGCAAACACCTCCACTGCAAAGGTTAAAGCAGAAACAAGGCACGTTGCTAAGTAGGGTTTCTCCGTGTGGAGACAGAGCTCAGTAAGACAGATATTGTAGCAGAAAAGCCTACACAGCAGAATGCATTTCAGTTCCTGTGTCAGTGAAGGGTTTTCAGTAGTGGAAGCTACTGACCTGACTTGAGAACTTTATCCAGATACATTTGACTAAGACGGAAGTTCTGGCCCAAGAATTTCTATGGTGGAATATATTTGAGTACTCCATCCATAGAAAGATGAAAATCCACTGCTTTAAGTACACAATTTTGTAAATAATTGGGGTTAACAGGTGACATGACCTGAAATTAGTTGGTATGAATGTAACTTCAGGAGAAATTTGCTTGATCACAGCTTGACTTCAATCTTTTGTAAGGAAAATCCTCAAATTACTGATAGTTAAGTGCTCCAAGCCTGATCTACCATACGCAATCCAACTGAAATCAAGAGAATTGTAAACACTGATATGACACTTGATTTGGCCCACAGACTTTATGACATTTTTTCCCCTTTTTTCTACATACAAGTAACATGTTTACATAGATATGTTTATCCAAAAAATGTCAATTATATCTTACAGCATATATCTAGCCAATGTTTTTGTAGTGTTTTCATGGAGAAATTATTATGTTTCCTGTCCTTGTTTAAATTTTTTACTAGTTTGCAAATAAGTACAAAAACATGTTTTAAAGTATACTACTGATATGTTTTAAAATTATTAGTTCTGCTACAACAGAACCCAAAGTTAGGAATACACTCCCTTCTCTGAATTTACACGGGCCAGGGCTCCATGCTGAATGTATTTTCATGAATGATTTCAATAAAATTGTTCATATAAATAAAACTACTGATGTGTATAAATGTTGCAGATCTTATTCAAAAATATTACAACATTTGGTAGAAAAAACACTGCAATTGCTCTTAACATAGGCAAAGTAAACCAGGCTGCCAGGCAGTTATCTGTCTTAAATCACTGTGAAATAGCTTATGACAAATATATTTCCTCTGACTTTACAAGTGCAACACAATTTATTTCCAGCCCTTACACATTTAACACATACTTACATTAGGCTTTAGTAATTTACATCACATGAGGTATCAAGACTGGGTCTTGATAGTAATTATTTCGATAAATCTTATAATTATATTTCTAGCTTCCCCTAAACTGTATTTTACTGTTTATGTACTGACGGAACAAGATTGCAACAGTGATGAGAAACATCTACAGCTTGGCTTAATTACCTTGGTTTCATGTTTATCCAGAAGCCAAACAGATCCTACAGGTCTCACCTGTGCACGTGAGTAATATTGACTCAAGGGAACGAGCTCGTGTTGCTTAACGGCAATACTAATGCACATAAGAAGCAGCTCCAAAGACAGGACCTGAATTCCAAGAATTAGCTCTGAGAATTTGCTGGAACTTCTGCTCCTATTATTTTTGTACATCCCCAAGGGACTGCAAAATTAGTCCTAGTATGCCACAAATCCCAGAATAATTAAGTACAACTGAAAGACAGCATGACTTCAAACTTTTCCAGGCTTGATTCTATTTAACATTTGTTATGTTAAAGAGGAAGAAAAAACGATGGCTGGAAATCTTGAATAGGGAGTGAGTTCATAAGTCATACTTACTGCATGATATAGCCCTTCATTTCAAATTATTTTCATACATTACTTTCTGAGCAGCATTACTTACTGAGCAGCAAGGTAAGAAGAAAACTGTTAAACTGAATTTCTGCTATGTAAAACTAACAATATCTCCTACTTCCCCACTATTTAACCTGGACAGCAGTTATCTTAACTATACAATATTCAAGATTTATCTCTAGGCATGAAGAAGAAATAAGAAATGTCCAGCTGCAGAAACAATGAGTGTTAAGTCCTGACATGTAGAAACGGTGACAAGTTTGGCCACAGAAAGAATGAGTGCCAAGTGGAACAGCCAGCAGGTTAATGGAGACACTTACAATTGAGCATTTTTGCTTGTTGACAAGACAAAATTACTGATGTTTGCTCTGCAGCATGTGTTATTCATCCTTTTCTTCCTCTCCCCCTACTAACACTGGACATAGATAGTTTATGTCCTTTCCTTACTGCAAAATCAAATTGACTAAGACCTGCCTTAAAGAACTTTGCTTTTTCTTTCTGGAGTTAGGAAGATACAACCTCTTACTTTTCATCTTGCAGTTTTGGCACTGCTCCTTGCCTCCTTTGTTTTGTCCTAAACCCATCCAAAAGCAAAATTTTGATTTAAGCTAAAAAAAACCCCTTATATTTGGTCTTGGTATCCAATGTATAATTTGTTTATATTCATCAAAAAAGAGACAAACCTGTTGCTGCCTACTGGAAATATCTTTTCAGTAGACAAAACCTTCTTGTCTATCCAAACCATCTGAATAGCTGTCCAGACAAATTAAACCTGTATTAAGTTTGCCACTAAGTAGTTTTTCATCAAGGGAGTTTACTGCTATTACAACCAAGAACATTTTGCCACATTATTATTTGATGATATCAAGCTACTGGTGATCTACCTTTCGTCAGTGTCCCCCTTCAGGGCTGAACAGCACTGGCACAGTCATTTTACATACGTGATTCATAAAATCTGCTATTGCTTCTTGTAGATGGAGTTCAAACAGAAATGAATGACTGGGTCTTTTTCAGACATACTAGCAATTATTTTATGAAATACACAGAGCTGAATGGTTCTATTTTTCTATTATTCAAGGAGTATCACAACTCTGTTATACCCTGTGCTCATTTTTCGCAAGATGGCTCAGCTAGACCAAGCCAGCCAACTGTACCAGCTCACATGCCGTTCTTCCTTCTGACAGCCCGGCTCGTGACGGAGCCTTCTGCGGCAGCTCTCCCGCCACGTCCGCGTCCCGCAGTAATGTGGAGTAACTCACATCCCATCAGGTGTCACTGCTGCTGCTGCTGCCACTTCGGAGACACTACACTGGCTGAGGAAGACGCCTTCTTTGCTACTTTCTTTGCTGTACCAGTGCAGAAATCCAAGTACTCTTGGCAAATTACCACAATAAAACATTATGTCCAAATAAGTTCCTGTAGGGCAGGAACGTCAGTCCATCCCTAGCTGGGGGGCAACTTTTATATTCTTCCTGTTTTCTTTATTTATGAGTCAAATTCCTTTCATAAGTCACACATCCAAATCTTCAACATGAAAACTTCCTGAAAAGCAAGCTGGGACAACACTTCAGCACTCTCTGCCTTCTTTCCCTTAGATCTTCATAATTTTCCTCTTTTCCTCTACAGCTATTCTCCTTTCGCCATGCTTGTTTCCTTCAAACAACTTCCAATTCTTTATATTTTCTAAACCAAAATATGTGCTGTTTAGTTTTGGGGATTAATGATAAAATTCACTGTTGGATAGATAAGAGGACAGACAACTTCGAAATGACAGCAAATATTTCCTCCAGTCTTAAACGTAATCAAAGCCATTTAAAGCATTTCTAATGAAAGCCACTAAGTCCTCTTCTCTTCCCATCATTCCCCTAAGATTTTACATCTCCCTCAGCACTTTGTCCAATCCTTCTGCTCTCCTCATACCAGCCAGGCTTTGGTTAACCTTTCCTACAGGTCTCAAAGTCCCCGTGCCCTCAGTTCATTTACCTCTTTCGAACGCCAACCCTGCAATTCCCTCCCTGGCTCTCCTCCTAGTCACAGACTTTGCCATTTTTATGGATATATAAAAGACACTATTCAAAACCATGATGGGCTTTACTGTTGTTTCTGTCTTGTTTTAAGAGTAGTCAACACAGAAACAGTTTCCCAGCTCTTATTTTGCGAACACAATATTAATTCCCATACATTACCAAGTTAACCCAAGTCAGTATATTATTTTAATTATTTTAAGCCTGTGGATTTCTTCTGCACGACCAAGGGAGATGATAATGAAGAGTCATGCTGCTCTGTATATATAGTCCATTTTTAACCTTACAACAAGTATCAGCATGTTCCTAATCCATAAGGTCACATCGCAGTTTGGGACAAACACAGCATCTGACACACATGAAAGACAAAAGCCAGACTGCTTTGGGCAACAAGTGCTGACAGCAGATTAAATGCCTTGCTCTGTAAGCACGGTATAAAGATACACACTGCATTCTCCTGCAGTGAGAGGCTGATTTAAAATATTTCATCTAGTAGATTGAGGCTAAGGATGGGCGCTGACGCTCCATTCTTTGGGAAAGGGAAGGAACTGGGATGTGAGTGTCTGCACTCCAGGCCAGGTCTGAAAAGCCACTAAACACAACAAGAACAGGAAGAAACCAGAAAAGACACACCTTTATGGAAAAGGGAAGGAAGGGAAGAATGATACCTCAAAGATGTCCACATCTTTCCTTCAGGCATGGTACTCTGTACTACATAAACCTCTAAATGTCACTTCTCCTATGTATCAGTCTATGTAAGGACCTAAGCATCAGCGAGGACAGGAAAAACAACCCATCTCATTCCATCCTTTGAGCAGGCTCAGTACAAACATGCAGCTCCCCAAACAGCAAAGGCAAAATGTACTAGCAGTTTCTTTCTACATGAGTGTACTCAACAGGCTAAACAGCCAACTTCTTTACGACTCTTCCATATCCATAGTTCATCCAATCCAATGGGATTCAGTCATCCAACCAACTAAAATGTCTATATCTGTACTGTCAATGACCAGAAAAATTCATTTTAACGCCTGAGCATTTTATCCTGAGGCAGACAGCTAAAATAAAAGAAGTCAAATGACTCAGGCAAAGGAAGTAACCATTCCTCTCTACTGATTACAGAAGGAATTTAGGATGATCAGCTCACACACAGATACCTGCTTTTAACTAAGAGAAACACCACCAACAAAATATCTCTGGAGTCGTCTTTTCTTTCAGGCTTCTCCAGTTTCCCTACCTGCTCTGCCAGCACAGAAAGCGCAATGTGAGCAGGATCCTCTGTGCAGAACGTGACTCCCGCTGGCAACGGGTGTCTCTGATCTTCGAAGGCTCCTATGGCACAGCAGCGGTCCCAGGAGGAAGGACAACACTGTGCTGCCTGGCTCCTTTTGCTGCGAGGAGCCAAAGTTCACAACTCTTTCAGTAGTCCCCGCACTCTCCCTTTCCCCACAGCATAACAGCACAGCCATGCTAGGCTTTGGAAGAAGCTGATGGCAGCCACTGTTTGGGGACTTTATATACTTTAAAGAAAACCCATGTCTTTTCAGGGCACTTGGTTTTGAAGAAAGCTTGGTGGTATAAGCAGGGCCTACCCTCCCCTAGAGCCCCCTGAGGTAAGGACACGCTAGCAAAATGGACAGCAGTTACTTTTTTTCTCTTTTTTTCTTAATTATACTTTTTTTTTGCCTTTTTTTCCTATATAGGCAGTAACTTTCTCAGTTTATGATCTTTTCCTCATTCTTTCTAAAAGTCCAAAATTTAATTATTCCTTCAGCACACTTCCTAAACACTGTGACACAGCACATTCCAAGCTCTCTGCAAGCAGAGTGCAAATGGGGCACATCAGGGGACTCACTCCAAAGATTTTTCCCTGCAGTTGGAATTTGCTTGCTAAGCAGGAAGGATGAACTAAAAATTTACATTTCTTAACCTTATTGACAAAAAAAAAGATGTCTGTTTTACATATTCTAGAACAGAATATCTGGAAAACTGAAACCTTCCAGCAATGCAGAGGGTAGGCTAAACCCACGTGGGAAATGTGAGGTTTTGTAGCCTCCTCTCTTGCAGCTCACGACTGTGGCAGACACAGATGTTTTCCCCTAGACACTCCTATAAGAAATTCCACCCAGTTCCAAAAGTCTCCTTGTTACCTCTTGTTCTCATACTGCTACAGTGCAAGAGCTGAGGACGAACCCAACAGGCAGTGACTAAGCATCTAAAAAGACACTGTGATGATCATCTGGCTGAGATGCAGCAGCTGCAGAAATCCTTCTGCAGCCTGTTGGGGATAGGCGAAAAGAAAGATCACCGAGGAGCAAACAAACTCTTCACTTTTTTTCCTGCCTAGTCATGAGGGCGAGCCCATTTTGCCCAGCTCCGAGCACGTATGACGGAAGGAGAGCGCTGCGGAAGCAGCGGAGCCGTCGGACGCCGCAGCAGCCGGCGCTGCGCCTGCGCCTGGGCCGCACGGGCCTGCTGCTGCCTGTGCTCCTGGAACGTCTTCCAGCAGGGATCTCGAACAAGCGGTGCCCTCCCGGGCTGTGCCTTGCAGCGTGTCGCTGCGTCGATACCAGCACAGCCAGGCCACTGCTCTCATGCTGACCACGCAGCCTGGGGCTGAGAAGATGCTCTGTTACTTCACCACTGGGACCGAATTTTCCTTTCAGACATAACTCTGCGGTCTTAACATTTCCTAGCTAGGTCGACACCTCCAGGAGCCAAAGCGAATTCCTTAGGACGGCCTATCTTGTTCATCCTGAGACTTAATAAAGGCATGACAGGACCAAACAAAGGCACAGAAAACAGAATGTTAAAGATGGCACCAGGTCAAATTCTGCTCTTAGAAAAACATTCATATAGCTAGAGAAGTCCCGAAAAGCTTCTTACAGTGATTCTGGACATAGAACTATTCAGCAAAACAAAACTGTTCTCATTTTTGGCATCTATAGCACTAAAACTACTTGTCAAGTGTATGGAGAGGCATTCAGTAAATTGAGTCAGGTATTTCTGGATAAAAGACTGCATAGTATTTTAAACAATAAACCCACATTCTGTAATTTTAATATAATAATGACTGATGTTTAGATTGTAATTTGGGATTGCACTTACATTTCCTTATTACTTATCATTTAAGAATATTGGAGTCAAGCCTTCAAAAAATTTCCTGACATAAGAAAATATACTAACTGCTGAAAGGCTGCCTCTTAGGGTGGACAATAAAACGGCACAAAGTAACTTTTTGTGTGTATGGAAATGCTGTGTGAAACTCTTGCATGCTGACTACAGATGTCTCCCTCTCTGCACTCTGCATGCATTCAGCCCTATACTGCACGAGTTGTTTTTGTTTGCAGATGACAGGGTCTCTCAGCAACCTAACAATGTGAGGCAGAAACAGCATGTGTCAATAAGAACGAAGCGAAAAGTCAGTCTTCGTTTCCTTTCGCTAGCCGGTAGGTCTTCTTTCATGCATTTCTCCTACATATGCTTTTTGCCTACAAATTACCCAGCAATTTTTCAGAGCTGGTCTTAGGTGTAATCCTGACGCAGAGACAAAAATGATCAAAAATAAAAGGGGACATACAAGGCATAAATATAAGTATGCAGATTAAAAGATTCTGCTTCTTGTGCAACTACAAACTATGCATAAACAGTTCTGGGACAAAACCAGACCCGAGGTAGCTGCAGATCTGGTAAGCAGAACTGCATCTTCTCAGTTCAAGCCAGATACTCATCCCATCCGGGCATTAGGGGCGCTTCAACATAATCATACTGATTTCATATCTGACCAAGAGTGCTAAGTTAAAAGGGGCTCTAATAATCCTTTTTGGGGCTCTGGGACTATTCATACTACCAAGTCAATGAAATCGCATTCTTTTAATATGTTTTTGCAACCACTGGTCTCTGGCCACATTTGGCTCTGAATAACATTTCCCAGTACAGATGCCACCATATGGATCAGCCTGTGCATGAAGTCTCCTTACTGCTTTTTCCTTCTTGTTCAGATGAATTCTTTTTCACTGGAAGCCCCAAACTGATGGACAACGAGGTGAACTACAAATAATTACCCAAAGTAGCCAACACTGAAGAGCTCTCCATCATTTACAGAGCCCTTCTTCAGCATGGGAGAAACAAGAGCAACCTTGAGATTCACCTCATGGGGCAGGGTCCAGCCATCTATTTAATCCCTGTTTTCACTTTCCAGCTAAAGCTTATATAGGGAAGCCGAAAGCACGTGGAAAACAGCACCATCAACAACTCCTTGATGCTCAGTTTGGTTTTCCCTCTGGCAGCTTACCGAGGGTAAGCTTCCCTTCCTCCTGCCTTGCGGGGCAGGGAAGGAGACTTGTTGCTGGACAATTCATGCCTTCACAACAGGAGAACACGAGAAGGAAGTGAGTCACGGCTCAGTTTCACTGTTCCCAGCAGGCCTACGTTCTGCACACTGTCAATCTGTCCTGAGTATTTATATCACTACCAGTCAACAGCCTGTGCTCTCTCACAAACCGCCAGCCAAAGCGATTTCTCAAAGCCACACAGCTGCTCTGTCCTTTCCAAGGGCTCAACTTCAACCACCAGATAAAGAAAGATCAGGCAAAACACAGGGATAATTTACACGGTGTCTTAAGACTTGGAACAAGAGAAGAATCAGGTTCAGTCACAGTTAAAGAGATCAAGGGCACAAGAAGGAACCAGTTTTTTTGGATCCAAGATCTCTTGGAGGAGGAGTTACCTTCGGAGGCTCCATAGAAATAACACTACCAGCTTTGTAGCTAAGTCTGAAGAGGGCGACGGGAGCACCGCAACAGAACCAAAGCTGACAGCAGAACCAAAGCTGACATTGAGCTGGTCAAACGCCTGCCAGCTCCAAGAGATCAAATAATCCGCCTGATAGAGGAGGTGCTGAAATTCAAAATAATACAGAACCTGTAGCTTGCACTTGCAGCACACTGGATGTCACTCTGATTATTCATCTAACTTGTTACACACATCACTAAGGAAACCCTGATGGAAATTCTCTTTGTCAGCGTCATCCTTCTGTCATCTGTTGAATTGCTATATGACCAGATGGGGTAAGTGTCAAAGTTTCAAATCTGTAACATCTGTCCTGCCCTCTCTTAGCAGGAAGTGGAGAATAAAAAAAAACGTACTTATAATATTTGAAAACGTTTTATTGCAAAGGGAATCACAGACCTATTCCATGGGCTAATTCAGCCTTCTTGGCAGTATGGAGCCAGAAACGAATTTTTAGAATCTTCTGTTCCAAAAAACTCCAGCTAGTTGAGGCAGTTTACTGAGCTAGGTTATTTCAATTTTATTTTCATAAATTGTCTTCCTAAACTTTTTTTGGAAAATGCTCAACTTGTTCATGTTCTACAGAAGCAGGATTCTCTTAGCAGATCTTTTGATGTGAATTCCCATTTCTGCCCTAGGCTGTTGATGTGTTTTTAAGGTGAGTCAGATACAAGGACATTATCACGCAAAGAAAACACATTTTCAGATAAGCGCATATTCAGTAACCCACAAACTCATGACAGTCCCATTTCGGCAGCAGTGTCACTGAAGTGCAAACAGGATCATCTTCCAAAAATGATCACTGAACAAACGGAGATTACTAAATATATTCCTAATTGCTCCCTGGACACTGAAAAAATGTTTCATTTAGCTAAAACTGAATGACTAATGTGAAGATTTAGCTACGAGTCATACTGGACAGTGCAGAACAGGCTTCTTGTAGTTCCTCTGAAAATAAAGAATGAGAAAGTTGCCTTGGGGTCTGTGCCCCGCTCTGCACCCACCAAGCCCTGCTCTGCCCAGGCTCCCCACATTACCCCTGCCAGCCACTATTCCCACTGCCACGAGAGCCAGACCCCCTCAGGATGCCAGAGGAAACCCCACTGAAGGGAGAAGCCCCCAGCCCTTCGCGCTCGTGTCCCCGGGCTCGGCGGCGCACACTGAGCCTTGCTGACCCTCACCATGCCTGCCGCGGCGAGCTGCAGTTGGGCTCCAGCAGGCAACACAACTCGGTACCACGAGGAGGCCCATTCCTGCACAGAGTTTATTTAGCCTCCTGGTTACCATCTTTTGCCATGAGACGCAGTGTCTCCCCAGCCAGGCGCGCTGCCCGCCTCCCCAGCCGCCCCGCGCTGGCGTACACGCGCAGCACCACGTTGCTGCACGCGTGGGCCAGCTGTCTGGCTAGAATGATAAAAATGCTGAGGGGGAAAAAAGAATTCATAACCTGATATTAAGTCAACTGGGCTGGAACAGACCCTAGGACCTTGTATAGGTCAGCTATAATTAAAATTAGGAAAAGATAATAGTTCCTAACCCTAGAACAAAAGATGAAGCCCATTCCAAGGCGGTAAAAAGAGATGTCTAGAAGATAAACCCGACCTTGTTCCTGCTTCTGGTGCAAGGGCCAGAATGGGAATGAGTTCCCGTTGGATGCAGATGAAGCATGACTTCAGCTATTCAGACTGTAGCAGTCCCTGAGGGTGCCAAGACAAAACTGTTTCTGCATATTCCAGGACAGGTCCACAGGCTGCACACCAAAGCAAAGCAGTTCTGGCAGCTTCCCGAGGTTTCTTTATTTGGGAAACACATTGGTGTGTGAGGAATAGGTATTGTGGAAGCTCTCAGACAGACAGGTGGACCACAACAGAATTGGAAACACTTTGTTCCAAAGAGTATCAAGGCTGATGCTAAAGCATCTTTTGCTTTAGCAGATTTGGCCAAGTTCACTTCAGAGTGAGTGGCTGAAAACCCAAAAAGCAGATTCCAACAACACTGTTTTTTCAGCTCCCAGTGCCTCCTAGCACAAGCGGCAGAGCAGTTTTATGCTGCTCCTTCTTTCATGCAAGGGAAACCTCTCTCGTTCTTGTGCTCCCAAACTGCAGAACAGTCCCTGCAAGCCGAAGAGGAAGAAAGCTGCAGTCACATGCAGAGTCACATAGATGAAGTCATACACTGGCATAACAGCAAGTGTTGTCAGTTGTCAAAGGCCATCTGTAGCCAGCAGACTTAAACTGTCATCCTGGAAAAAGATGCAAACAGCCTAATGGGAGATTGCATTATCCCCTCCCTGGCATTAGATGAATAAAGCTTGTTCCCTGGACAGAGAGAGAAAACAAAAGACCACATTCTTTTCCTTCCTTTTTCTTTTCTTTTTTTAAAGAAAAATATTATTCTTTGACAGTTAATGTATTCTCAAAATGACGGCAAAATAGGAAGAACTGGAGAGAACTGAGGAGTCACTTGTGAACTGGCTGGGGAGGCTCATGAGCTGCCACAGGGCGAGTGGGAGGCTCTGCAGTGAGGGGGGTTCTGCAGTGAGGGGGCTCTGCAGTGAGAGGGCTCTGCAGTGAGAGGGAGTTCTGCAGTGAGGGAAGCTCTGCATTGAGAGGGGCTCTTCAGTGAGGAGGGCTCTGCCGTGAGACCGCTCTGCAGTGAGAGGGCTCTGCAGTGAGGGGGGTTCTGCAGTGAGAGGGGCTCTGCAGTGAGGGGGCTCTGCAGTGAGGGGGGTTCTGCAGTGAGAGAAGCTCTGCAGTGAGGGGGGCTCTGCAGTGAGGGGGGATATGCAGTGAGGGAGGCTCTGCCGTGAGACCGCTCTGCAGTGAGGGGGGTTCTGCAGTGAGGGGGGATATGCAGTGAGGGGGATCTGCAGTGAGGGGGGATATGCAGTGAGGGGGATCTGCAGTGAAGGGAGCTCTGCAGTGAGGGGGCTCTGCAGTGAGGGGGCTCTGCAGTGAGGGGGGATATGCAGTGAGGGGGATCTGCAGTGAAGGGAGCTCTGCAGTGAGGGCTCTCAGGCTCTGGAGTTACATCATTTAGGGGAGCACTGTGTAAGTCCTTGACACTATCTCTTTGCTTCCTTTCCGTTTTCATCTCTTCTGCGTTTTTCATCACCAACCACAGTGTGGGCACTGCTTGACAGAGATACTAAAGAAGAGATCTTCACTTTGCAGCAAGAAACAGACACCCGCTTAGGAGGAGGCAGCCACCACCCGCGAGGGCAGGAACCGCGATGGCTCCCGGCGCCCTGTGCGCAGCTCCCGCGGGTGCCGGGTCTCCAGCCCGGCTGCAGCTGCCGGCAGCAGAGCTGCTGGGGAGAGGAGCTCACCGCAACGCGCGGCGGCCGCAGCGCCGCCACGACGGAGCCAGCACTGCCCTGGTGGCAGTGAGGAACCCGCTTGTCCGGCTCCTGCGCAGGCCGGGGCCAAGTAAGAGCCGCCCTGAAAAATGAGTCTGGGGATCTGTGCCTGGTACTGATGCAAATGAAAGTGAAGCGACACAAACAGTAACACAATCGGAGCATTCATCATTCCTTCATTAGCAGCTTTTCTTTGCAATGCCATCATGCCCCTTCCTTCTTTTTATGGGCGACTAAGAGGATTTAAAAGAAAGCCTAATTGGTGAATGTACAGTCTCATACGGTAGATTGTTATACAAGCAAAAGAGCCTTGAATCCACAGGTGATGCTGAGGTAATTCAGTTTATATAACCTATTTAATATAGAAATGGAGTGTGTGATACTGAGTCCCCAGCTTGGGACAATTCAGAAATGCTCCCAGCCACAACGCTAGGCAGACACGAACTCCCCGCTCCAGAGGAAATCAAAGACCTGTTATCTTGCTTAGATTTGCAGGAAGGGCCAGATTACACATAAAATGTGCAAATCAAATAGAGATGCTAGCCTGGTTTGCTCACCCAAATATATATATCACTAATTAAAAATGATACAACAGTCACAAATTATTTCACATTCTACTAGTGGAATAAAAGAGCCTTTAGAGTTCTCTTCACCTGGCTGACCTACCATTAAGGCTGTGTTTATATAAGTGTAATTACACATATTACAGCCTGGGCTCACAGAATCCCATGTTACTACAGCTGCCTACCACTCCCCATTAAAAAAAAAAAAAAAAAAAGTCAGCTGCTCATAAGCCCTTGAGCCAAAATTTTCCGTGCCATTGGCTGAACATTCTGGAGACCGCTGCAGCAAGAAATGATTCAGCTGTTTCTGAGAAATAAGAAATCAGAGAGAAAAAAAAACAACATTGTCATGATCATGTTAAAGAAAACCCAGAGGATTTTTTAATACCTTCTTGTATTAAGGAGCATATAACTGGTAAGGTGTGTATCTTACTGTCCCTGAAACTACTAAACTACTAGGAAACTACTAAATTATAATCCTTAGAAAAATTCTAACTCATATGCACTTGTAGACATCTTTTTAAATTTGATGCTACTAGATTTCTAAAGATCCCTCTACTTTCTCCAGCTGTGTCCATAACCAGACTGCGCAGACGGCGTCCCCTTGCAGAGGGGACCTTCACGTGCAGGCGCTGAGCCCGGGTGCTGGCAGACTGGGCAGGACAGCGAGTGCAGCGCAACCCCGTCCCGCTCTCCCTCCGTGCACGGCTCGCAGGAGGCAGCAGTTTCCTTCCGAACGCCTGGGGCGTTGCGCTGACCCACACGGACCGAGGCAAACGAGCAGAGCGGGCCGAGACGTCCTGCTCACGCAGCCCCTGCAGCTGCTGCTTCCGCACTCCACGCGTCCCCGCTCGCGGCGGTGGAGCTCCAGCGACAGCAGAAAGGAAGAGCCACCCGGCAAGCAACAGCAACGCGACGGAGTGACGGGAAAGGCACGGGGCTGCCTCTTGGTCTGCACCAGGCTCCTGGGACCCTCGGGCATTATGACGAGTTTTAACTACGGCAGCATTTGGGCTCCAGCTTCTCCATCCACACTGACAGGCCAACTGCACCAAGCCACGCACACTTCAGACTGCAGAACCGACATAGATAGATAAATAGAACCAAAGAGAAGGCCAGAGATAAAAGAGGAAGAAAACACCGTGACTGGAAGAGGTCTGGGGGTAGGCAGCAGGAAGGCAAGCTAAGACCAGCTAAGTGTCAAGGCCAGAATGGGCGAAAGGGCTGAAACTAGGATCTGAAGAGGAAAATTAAGGACAAGAACAAGCTGAGAACGAGCCAGATGGGGAAAATGCAGACTAAGGAGGGACTGAGCAGCCAGAGGGAGGCAGGGACCGGTTGGACAAAGAATCAAGGACTAGAAACACGATGGGAAGTAGGAAAGGGCATATACAGCATGGAGAGGTATGGCAAAAAACAGAACAGCCTGACCCTTTGTGCACACACCTGATGGCACAGGCTTCATTCCCATGGACACTGACTCCTCTCCCTTCCTGTTGCCCAGCAGGTTTCCAGCCTCCTTCAAAGCACAGGGTAGATTTTGGGGATGAATCAGGTAAATAAGTAAAGGAGGGAGGTGTTCTGTGACAAAGATAACATGCAACCTAGCAGTTAAAAGACAATATTTTAAGATATTAAAAAAAAAAAAACTGCAATCTTATCTCTAAGACATCCTTCTTCCAAATCCTTGAATTCACATCTTAAACTGGAATCTTAACATCACTTTTTGTGTTTGTACAAACAAACTGCAGGGATCACCTGATCGTTGGCTTGTTTTGTTTTCCTTGTGGAAACTACCTGGGTTTGAGGGATCAGCTTGGTTATTAAACCCCAAATAATCTAGGTATTACTTATTCACAATAAAAGCAGGTAACCAGGGACAAGCCTGGGGAGAAAAATCACAGCTTGCCAGGTTACCCACAAAGAGCACACATAGGGACTTTAGGCAGCACAGCTTGTTTCTCCATTTCCCTTTTTGTTCCAACCAAAATATTTGTAACAGTTAGTTTAGGCATCACACTGCCCCAACTGTATCTGTGGTGTGATAGGGCTAGCAAGCTCTGTTCCAGTCCTTAACCACAGGGAGACAGGCAGCAATGCAGAGGCGATGCGTGTTCAGCTCTCTGGAGAAGTGCCCTGTACCACACAGGGAGACCATCTCTGCACTGACAGAGTAGCAATAACGCAGTTCAAAATATGCTTGCACATCAGCTGAAACAGAGCCCTGCAGAAGTGGGATCAAGTGAAATTAATGCTTAGAAAATAAAGTGCAAAATATCAATAATCCATCAGTGATGTGAAGAATTGCTCCAGGAGAAATGAAACAGCAGCAGAAATATCTTTCAGGTCTGTGCAAGCATCAAGAGGAACAAAAGAAACTCAAGGCAAAAGGGATTAAGCCTTTGGAAGCGGACCAACAGCAAAAGATTTTTTTTTTTTTTTTTTTAATTCGAGGTCAACTTAAACATTGGCTGCATTGCAGAAATGGTATCTGAATGGATTAGAATAAATGCAGATTTCAGCCCTGGGCTGCCCGAGTTTGAATATCAGCCAGCACCGTCCTTGATTTGACTTATGGTCACCCTGGTCTGAGTCTGAACAGCACTCCTTTAAATCACAGCTAATCAATAACACTAGGGTCGTTTAAAGCATGAACTGCCCTATTATCACAGATACAATTCAGATAACTGACAGTAGGACACAGATGAATTCAGAGGAGAAAAATGACTTTGAAAATATGATGCATTACTAGCTTATGCAATGTGTGCCTCGATCTTACAGACAGCTGGTAATATGCATGAAAATAAGTAGCAGGATATGCTATAAAATTGTCTGCTAAGATTGTTCTAATACTGTTTAAGTGAGTGGGATTCACTGCCATAAAAATACCAAAAGCTTTTAATTTTTTCTCCCTGAGGATGAGGAAATCAGTGGCCGATTAAAATGGTTTAAAAGCATTTACTGAGCGTGTTCCTTCATGCAGACTTCCTTCCATCCCGGACACTGCCCTGGACTAACATTCCTCTAGAAAAGGAAGACAAAGGAGCCCTCTTTTCATCAAGGGCTGCCCTCTGTGCGATAAGGAGAGAAGCAGGTAACACAAACAACTTCCAGCGTTTGCTAGAAATGTTACAGCAGCTTTGGACCTGATCCAAAGGCTGCCCATGTGCACAGCAAGATCTCTAACAGACTTGGCTTCGGCCTTGAGCTCAGGCGCTGGGACAGAAACAGGGATCGCAGAGTTTGCGTTTCCAGCCATGGCTCTTGACGACCATGGTCAAAACAGCAAGGAGCCGGGCTCCTGACACCACATTTACTTCCGGATTGTTCTGTCAGGCAACTCTGGTGGTATTTACTATTTGAAAAATTATTTGGTAACTGGTTTTATCTGAAATAGAATTAACTGGAAGAAACATCTAAGCCCACAACGTTTTGATCTGAACGCTATGCAATGCCACTGAGCCTCTATGTAATGAGCCTCTACATAACTGCATACCGTGAGCTCTATATTAAGGTATTTGAGTCTCCCAAAAACCAGAATCAAATGCCAGTGAAATACAAATGGCAGACTGAAGTCTGGTTACAGCTGGAGGCTACTGAGACACCCGTGCCACACATTAAAGTAGAAGTGGCTATTGAAAGTCAGCCAGGTCCAAAAATTCACAAGCTGTTATTCCAGAAAACTTTTCAGCTTGCATGGCACTAATTCCTTTTGATCAAAAGCTGGTGACCCAGGAATCAAAAAAATCCAGTTCCAATAAACCATCCATGATGTTCCCAAGATGTAAACAAGTTCAAATTGAAATTTTTAATTTTGCTTCATCCAAGCTAAAATCATCACAACTGACACTTGGCAACCTGGATTTATTCAGACTGTTTTTAAGCCTACCTTTACATGTAGGTAACTTGCCTTCAGAGCAATTTCAAAGGCAAAGCTGCTGAACCTGTTCAGGCAGGACTCACAATGAAACATGGCCTGCACAGCAGGAAGACATAATCTTTATTCAGAAATTTTAAGTAAGATCTTGATATTTAATCACATATATCCCATTTGATTTCAATAGGCCAACAGGTAAGTGACCACACTGGAGCCTAAAAAGGCACAAAACAGGATCTGGAACAGAACAGGGGGGTGAACACTAGGACAGTTCTGCTCACTTCACAACTGAATTCCTTTCAGGCTGGATTTATATCTGAGATAAAGCGCCTCTCCTTTGGTAAAGGGAGGGGACAGGAGGGATTATGCGCCAGGGACATCCCGTAGGCATTCTGAGGTGCAATTCCAACAAGGAGATGTTTCTGAGGAACAGTAACCTCCCAGTCCAAAGCTTCACGTGGGAACACTGAGGACTGATGGTGGCCTGCAGAAAGGGGAGGCAGCAGCCCACCTCCCCCGGCTGTGTTCGAGTGCCAGCTGTGATCTTCAAAGCGACAGCCCCCAAGGAAAGGAAACGGGGCCCTGCCAGCTTTTTTCTGCAGGATCTGTCCAGTACCTTGCGAGATGTGGCACACACAGTGACCAAGAGTCACCAAAAGCATGGCTTGCTAAATCTGTATTTGTTTCTGGATGCAAGTTAGTCTCAGCTTCAAAAGCTACAGTCCGTTATTTCAAGTGTTTTTTTGTTTTGTTTTGTTTGGTTTGGTTTTTTAAGTGAAACTTGTCCACATTTTGTAACTTTACATACTAGTCTTCTCAAACAATATAAAAACGTCACAAAGAAAACTAGGGATTATTTTTGACAGGCTTTTCATGAGTAAAGAACATCAACAGAGACATTTGTGGGTGAAGAACATGTCTAACATTTACTCTTTAAGAGGCAGAGCTAAAGCAACAAGCAAACATAACTGGATTTAAAACTGGATGCCTAATTAAACCTCACAGATTACATCAAGAGAATTAAAAACTTTTTTTCTCATTCAGCATTCTCATGAGCTTGGTTTAGTAATACCAAATGAGTTACTGCTACTTTCCTGCAGTTTCCACATTTGTTTTAGAAGGAGAATGGCTACAAGACAGGATTCTCTTTGATTTTAGCATTGTTTAGCATCTCACTGGTGCTGGTATCAGTGTAGCCCTTAAAAAAAATTAAAGGCATTCTATGAAAGCCACTAGCCCCACCTAACATTTGTTATTCACAACTGATAACGCCCACGTATGGCACACACAGTATTACCCCTAGATTAAAAAAGGCAAACCAGAACTAGACCTTCCCGAAGCCTGAGATAAAACAGAGAGAGACACAAACTATTTTTACATGGGCCTGGCTTATTTGCCTGGGACCCAGGAGCATTCTAGCCACAGCACTTCAGCTAGAACACATTTGAGGGAACCTACCATCTAGATCAAACTGTCTCTTGACTTATTTCTCCTTTTTAAATCAGTACTTTCAGATGCCACTGCTCAGAAATGAAACAAAAGAAAACCAGAACTACATCCCACTTTCATCTCCAAAGAGGCATACTGCTGACACCCCTTCCCAATACGTTATCAATATAAATCAGCAGTTTTCAGCTTCTTTATCCCTAGAGGTCCCGTACATATTGCATATGTAGATAGCTCTACAGGCAACACAAACTAGAACTAGAGATGAGTGAAACAAAAAAATATCACTGATTCTTAAGCCCCTGGACAATTCAGATGCAGACTTCAATGTAAGAATCTGGTTTTATATTTTCGTGCATTTTCTAAAACCATTCTGAGTTTTTTTGTTTTATGTCAGAGACTAACAGTGGCCAGACATCATCCATTCAACATCCATTCAACAGCTCCTATTTCTATCAATAATAATAATAATAATAACAACAATAATAATAAAAAATAAAAAATATATAAAAAATAAAAAAAAAATTGGTTGTTCCTGAAAGTCCTTGAGGAAGAACGAGCCCTGAAATCTGACTGATCATGTTTGTTACTATTACATGCTGGAAGAACTCCAACAGTGGCCAAGAGGATGTATCCACAGAAGAAGTCTCCTGTGGACTGGATACAAGTTTGCATGAAGAAAACTGTATTAAGGCGAAGGCTTAAGGTGACAGTCACACTTCTGTGCTGAAAAGGAAGGGCAAGAGAGGGGGAAAACAGAGTTAGCTGAGGGGCTGTGGAGCCTGCTGTCTGTGTTACCGACCTGGCAGGAAAGCGTGGCTGCCCAGGCACAGCCAGAGAAACTCCTGGAAACCAAAACGCGGCTGTGTCAGTCACACGGCAGCAGCGCTAACGAGTGTGAAGATATCCCCCATTTCCTGGATGAAGAATAGCTCATTAAATATAATTCAAGAAAAAATATGAGCCGTAGTCTTTCTATGCTCCTGACAGGGTTTTCTATCAAAGGATAAATGGAAACTCCCTTAGTGGACAAGCAAAAGGTTTTCTGTTTAGTGAGAAAGCCTGCCACTAGTGATGCTGTGCCTGTGTCCAGGCATCTGGACTGGGGAATAAATAAATAAATAAATACATCTTCATAAGTCCAGCCTGGGGAAGGTTTAGAGAACTGGAACAGAACTTTGCAAATGAGTATTATAATGGGATTCACACAGGCCTTCAAACTTAAACAGTCCCTTAATATGAGGAAAATTAAGATCCAAATTGGAAATTTTCTTTTAGGTCCATCTGTACTGCTGAAAGAACTGCTCTGCAGTTACACACACAGAATTATCCTCGCTTGCTGTAGCTGCAGTGCAAAAAGAAGCATGAACACCATGGATCACACTCAAACTGCAGCTTTTGGCAAGTGAATTCCAGCATCACACACGCAGAACCGCAGCAGCAATTATTGAAAACAGTGACTATTACCCTGACATCAACTCTTCCATTAAATGGAAAACTGCTCACGACTGGTTGCATTACTTGTGACTGAAAACGAGAGCAAGTCAAATGGGTACAAAGCAGCAAAAATTCAGATGAATTTCCATTTGAAATTTCAGGTTAAAAGAATTATGGACGCAATTCTTTTGTGGGCCATACCGGATTTATGGAAAGAATAGAAGTAGAGAGTCTAGTATCTACCTGTTTATTTTGAATGAACATATTTGCCAAAAGAAAAGGATGCCATTGTCAATGTATGTGCAATGTCAAACACTACAATGTCTGACCTACTTTACCCGGGTACCCGGGTCTATATTAATAAGAGACATTTCTATAGGAACCAAAGTTATCTCAGCACTAGGGAAAGATTTATTCTTACAGTTTCTTCTAAGGCAGAACCATGTCTTAGTCTAATTTTACACAAGGGAGAATGGTGACAGAAAAATCAGGTCATTTACTTAAGTGTCTAGAGAAAACCTGACAACAGTCCCAGGTTAAAACTTTGTTCATTAAGCAAATGTATTTATTTGGTGCTTATCTCTGTCTTTACCTTTGGAGGCATGAGCAGCTCACAGAGTATGTTTGAAAATTGCTGCTTCTCTTTATTCTAAGCTTCAATGACTGTGAACTGATGCACCCAAATGGGCAAAGCAAAACCATGGCAACCAGAGGTTCCAAAATGTGTGTTTTAAACAAGGATGTATCATCAAGTCCACTGGGGCACAGCTTTTTACAGTGGATCCAAGCAGTGTTTACATCCACTGACCTTGGGAGAGACAAACACGCACACACACTTAAGCACCTAAGGAAGTCATGCCTGCAAACTAGGTACATTTTCTCTAGTAGCAAATAAAGATCAGCATTCATTTCAGAGAGCTACTGGAAAGACAGCATAAATATCAGCAAAATGCTCTGAACATGATATGTGCCTGGTCTTGCTAAATGTGTGGCAGATGTACCTGCACAGAACTCATTAATTCTAATTTCTAGACACGCTAGTCTAGAAATATTAGTATATAGTTGTTCATTTCTCAATATTCTGCAAATTTTTCTTTAACTGAAACGCTGTGTCACATTTATTTTGGAATACCAGCTGAGGGCTGTTCTCCTGTGTGCCCCTCGGTGTGTTACCTAACTGGAAATGTCAGGGCTTCGGCCAGGATGCTTCCTGCCGTCAGGTGGGAGTTGTGCGATCTCCTCTCAGTAAAGCTCAGCGAAGAAACGTTCAGGGTGACAAGGCAATTCAGAATGAACCATTCTCCAAATGAAGAACAAAACCAATGAGTGTATGTTACACAAACATTCTCTATGGAAACAATAAATGCACTTCAAGATTGTATTGTGGTGCCTATCATGGAGCAAAGGGCTAAGTGGAAAAACACCCAAGGGCAGGGCACAGTAAATATACTGTTAGCTGTAACCTCCGTTTGATATAAAGAAATCCAAAGGAACGTGCGTATCTTCTTTGCCTAAAAAACATGCTAGTTAAAGGAACACTGAACCTTCTCTCCTTTGATGTGTTATTTTTACTGAAATTGTAACAACCAGATCTTTCGCCTTCGAATCAAAGCCTGGAAGTACTAACAGTCTAACTAGCTGTGTACAAAAGACTTGCAAAAATGAATACATCTATCTTGGAGACAGAAGCAGCTCACACGCACAAACAGTGCTCCCCTAGTGAGAGCAGGAGGAGACCACATGTTGTTCCCTACAATGACATATGGGGACCAAACTGTAGGTCATTTGGGGGCAAAATCTTCTATCGGCTTAAATCTCTAGCCCTGCCTCTTTAGTATCTCATGAGTGGAAAGCCTGACAAAGGAAAACCTTATTTTACCAGAAAGAAATAGAGAGGCATGTGTAAGCAAAGCACAGCAGTATTCTCCCAGTATTGCTTCATATAAGCCATAAAATAAACTGAAATTATATATACCAATATTTTGCTTTCATTCCAGCATCGAGCTTCAGTAGAACAGTGATGCTGGATTTATACTGCACATCAAACATGCACAGATAGTATATTGAATACTATAATATCTTGAGGACAACATATTTTAAGGAATATGTGTTCCACGTATCATGCAAGAATCCATCTATGGGACGTGCTGCTCTGCCACAGTGAAGCTGTTGACATAAATGAGATCATCTCCTAATGCCAGAGGCAGCTAAAAGGTTTAATAGGCTGTTTGGCAGGAGGCAGAGAGAATAGATTCAACTGCTAAAATCTGCACACTGACACCTTGCCCTTCGTTACTCATGTTCTTACCTTGCCCCACAGAAGCACGTGCGCTGGGCAGTGCGCGCTCTCAGCCTATTCCTTTCTAGTTACATTGCTAGTCCTGTTTGACAAATAAGTGTATTTTACAAGAAAATCTTAATCTGCTGCTATTAAAAGCTTAATTAAATGCATTTTAGGGCACTAATTAACATACAATAATTACATGTTCTGACTATCCTCTGCATCCATAATTTTGAAAATATGTCATAATTTAAAAAAAAATGGATACACAAAGCAAATACCTGTCATGGCCCCACTGTATGGAATGTTTAACCATTAAACTCAGCAACAAATTTCTGAAATGATCCAGCAGAACACTCTGCCCCAGAAAATAAACTGCTTAAAAAAGCCAAATTTTGTATCTTAACAAGTTAGAATTGCTTAAAAAAAAAGTTAGAATTCATTTAACATTAATCTATGGGCCCACAATTCTATTTCCACTCCTGCTGACACTTTAAGGCACACAGGATATATCAGAGAAAGAGCATAAGAATAGAACTGTGAAGACACATTGTGTATTCTGAAGCAGCTGAAAAAACGGAGGGAGAGGGGGAAGGAACAAGAAGAAGAAAGCTGTCAATCATTATCATTGTGCTGGCTTTCAAAAGGCAACAGAAAGACCGTGCTTTTAGGGAAATGGAGAGAGACAAGGCAGTTTTGCAGCATCCTTCACGGTTAACAAGGCAGAGCCCTATTCCCAGCTCCCTGCTCACCCAGGAATGTTTATCTGGTCCATTTTTTTATCCCTGTGTGTGTTGCACCTGAGAGAAGAGAATGAGAGAAGAAAGCTCCCACTTTGAGGCATCTCATTTTTTTTTTTTAATCTCTCCAGCATTCATGAGAATAGAAAGATGGCTGAGCACATTCACAAAGTATGACTAAGCAAGGAGATTCATTCCTGACGTGCCTTTCACCCTCCCCAGGAGCTATTTACTTGCAGTTAACCAGCCTTCTGCAAGGCTTTATTTGCCACACACATGTGTTTCAGGCAAGCCACCGCTTCTGCGGTGAAACCATATCCAGACCAAGGGATTTTTTCCTCCTGCCACGGGCATTACGTTCAGGAATACTGCAGCGCCTCTCCTGCCCTGTTACTAATGCTGCAAAGCTGCTTCTTCCTACACACCATCTCCTCTTGCATACCAGTGGGTGACTGTCAGCTCAAAGTGCTACCTGCTGGTCTACACATCAATTTAGGGAAGAGCTTCCAGGCTGAGCTTTTTAGGAGCTGCACATCAGACAACGCTCAGGTAATTCACCAAAGCAGAGGACGTCCCGTCCCACCAGCTCGAGCCCTGACACTTGACATTCGTGGGCGCCACCTGCCGACACTTCCCTCATGTTTCACATCCATAAGGACGCATTTACGGATGCTCCAGGTCACACCTCCAGCACAGCAGCTGCACTGAAGGCCTCTGTCTTTGCATGGTAACTCCCAAGCATATTCTTCAAACAACAGCTACTGCTTTGTACTGCCTTATGCCATTGCTCCTGTAAACCCCTCAGTCAGGTAATTCTAAGCAATAGCCTGAAGTTTCCTAAAAACAACAAGTTATTTCAGCAGTTGAACACAATCTTTAATCATACCATCAAATACTACAATGTACTGTGCCTACTTATACTGCTATTATTAATCTATCACGTGTCCAGCATATTTAGACAACAGATGATCCTAAGCTGCAAAGTGCCAGCCCTGACTCTGTGTCTAGGTCCAGGCCATTCCAGCCAGCAGTGGGGACAGTGACTCACCTTCTCAAAGCAGCTAAAAACTGTATGTGCCCAAACCTGGACTCAAAACTTAGGAATCTCCATTCATCTGCCGCTCAGGAACACATGTATTCAGTTCATGACCATTCCTATATTCTCTTTTTATATACAACAGCACAAAACATTTTGAAGACAACAAAACGCTCTGTGTACAGGTCTCTCCCATCCCAAACCCAATAGTACCTGCAGGAGCTGGATATTCTCATGAGGCTCAAGAGGACCAAGGTATTATTCATATGTGACGGAGTCTAAATTTATAAATATATGAATCAAGGTGGCAATTTTCAGGAGCATTTTAGACATGAGAAGACATGAAAAGCTGTCTCTCCTCAAACACGGCTTCTGCCACAAGTAGGTTTTGGAATGAGGAAGAAATTCAGCTCTAAAATGCTCTGCCAGTGACACAAAACAGTTGGGAAACACTCACTAAAGAAAAATACAACCACGTTCCTACAACCACAGCTATGAAGACAAATAATCTTACTCACTAAAAGGAAATTAGAAGTATTTTTAATAGCTGAGCTATTAAACTACTGAAGGATTAATACCCTGTCAAACATATACATATATTTTTTTTCAGAAGCACCAGCCCTAAGAATAATTAAAACCACCACTGTAAGTATCTCTACGGAAAGCGAATTTAGACACGTGCGACTAGGGAAGGATGTGTAAATCCTTATGCATAAGGATATTTATGCCCATACTTGGTGCTGAAGGAAAATTCTGAATATAACCTTGCTATTCAGATACTCCACGAGCAGCTGCCAATTCCTGATTGTACTTCAAATCCCAATGTTGAATACAACTGTTGGGATTCAAATTCATGCAGCATTACTTGTCTGGGAGTCTAATTAAAGATACAGACCTACCACAAATGTGAGGAGAGTAACACTGGTTCAGCTGTGCATGACACAGCATGGTGATTGTGCTTCACTCATGTTTACACATATAAAATGCTCAGAAAACCATCAGTCATCTTTCTAGTCTTCTGTCCTATCCCATTTCAAACATCCTATATGAAAGCTTGTTTTTCACATAGGAAAGAGCAAATAATACTAAACTTGCCCCTTTTCCTTCTTCACTTCCATCTGAGCCTCCTCTTTCGGCATTTCCTTTTCAGTGCAGGCATCTTTTTGCTCCTTACATTCAACACATGGTCCCTCTTCCTCTTCTTCAGTCACCCATCTGTCAGAAAAACAAAACAGAAGTGACTACTTATGTATCCGATTATATGAAAGTGACTTTTTATGTAGTAATCTCCTACATTCATTGAAGGAAACTGCAGCTCTTCATCAAATATGGTATCTCAGATGCTCTGTCATAGGATATTAAACAGCAGTTAGAAGTGGCTTTGCTTCCAAGTACAGAATCACCACCCTCTTCCTATCACTTTTTCATTACAGTTTCTTTATGCTGCTTTCCAAATAATTTACAACTAACTTTCTTCCCTTCTGCCACCTTTCCACTTACCTTACAACTACCTATCCTCATCTACTGACATCTATTTACTCCTCTTACAGATACTAAACTCTACTCTCATTCTAAAGTATTCTCTCTGCTGGGACTGACACAGGAAGAAATTAGTCAACTAACCTCTTCCAGAGATGGACTTCAAATGAAGAGATAAGATATATTCTGCAGTGTTAAACACGAATGGGTTTCAGTTCTGAGGCAGTGGTAAAAGCTCTTCCACCAGCACATGGCCGTAGCCTTTGGGAGTGCTACATGGCCCAGCCCAAGCAAAGTTAACTTGTCTGCCTTCTGGTCCTGCCATCTCTGCCCCCTGGAATGGAAAATGTAATGTACATGTGCAGGGTCTGATCTCTGTTCCCATGCTGTGCAAGAGCCCGTGTCAGGAACAAAATTTCATATATATGGTTCTATACATAGAAGAAAAAGGCAGTCAGTGCTCCAAGGAATTTGCAGTCTAAGATAAGACACAACATATGGAAACTGCAAAGGAAACAAGGAGGTAATATTGGCCACCATGACAAGTAGCAATCACACAGTTGTGACCAAGCTTTTTGTAGACACCATTGTAAGAATTCATACCAGAACAATCCAAAAATGACTAGAAAATAAACAGGTTGATCCAAAAAATATAATTCATAGCAATTAAGAAGTAAGATTTGAGAGTCGAAAGAAACTTTGACTGACTGCAATGCAAATTTTAAAAAAGAAAATGCCTTTTTTTTTTTTTTTTTTATTAATCTGGACTGTGGCAGGCATAACAATGCCGCAAATGTCTCTGTAGAAACAGGAGATGCAGATTTTTTTTTTTTTTTAATTATTTGCACATAAAGGAGAATCATAGAACCACGAATGGTCAAGGTTGGAAGGGACCTCTAGAGATCACCTAGTCCCTGCAGACCCCCTGCACACGCAGGTCACCTAGAGCATGTGGCACAGGGTGGCATCCAGGTGGGCTTTGAAGATCTCCAAAGCAGGAAACTCCACAACCTCTCTGGGCAGCCTGTTCCAGGGCTCTGTCACCCTTACAGTAAATAAGTTTTTCCTTAAATTCCTAAGGAACTTTTGGTGCTTCAGTTTGTGGCCGTTTCCTCTAGTCCTATTGCTGGCCACCACTGAAAAGAGACCAGCACCATCTTCCTCACTGCCTCCCTTGAGGTACTTATAGACACTGATTAGATCCCCTCTCAGCCTTCTCTTCTCCAGGCTGAACAGGCCCAGCTCCCTCAGCCTCTCCTCATAGGGCAGATGTTCCAGGCCCCTGATCATCCTTGTAGCCCTGCGCTGGACTCTCTCCAGCAGCTCCACATCCCTCTTGTACTGTGGAGCCCAGAACTGGACACAGTGCTCCAGAATGCCTTCAGAAATACACGTGGTGCTCACTGGTTACCAAAACCCAGCCAGAGCTGGAGGACATACACCATGGCCCTCAAAGAGTAGCAGGGAGAAGCAGCTCCTGGGCACTGCCAACGGTTCCTAGAGGTCCTCCTGCCCACTGAATGCTGCACGGGAGCACGGCCGTGCAACTGGGGCCAGCGACGGCTGCTCTTTGTGCTCCCCACATTCCAGGTCCCTCCCAGGCCCTGTGCCAGAGCAGCCTTGCTGCTGGCATGGCCCAAACCCAAGCTGGCATTTGACTAGGTTGGACACTCATGCCAAGTTTACCGGGGAACCTAAATGAATCCTCAAGAGCTTTGCCAGTATACAGGAGGACATGGACACTACCCAGCACCAGACACCTCATTTACTCTTCTCATCTCCTTCAAAAGCCAAAGGGAAGGAGGGTAGCAACACCAGGTGTTAAATTTAGAAAGAAAAACTTAACTGGAGTGGTTTGAAGCAAGCTCTGGAAGCTTTATCTCCAAAGTCTGCAACAAAAATGGCAAATCTGCTCCAAGGCACCCACCAATATTCTCCCTCCGTTTTCCTGCACCTTTTCATAGCCCCTGACGAACTTCTCTCCTGCCAGCCCTTACAGCTCCCCTCCATGCTGTGCTGTGAGGCACTCCATTGCCGGAGCACCTCACGCTGAGGATGGGGACAGGGACATGGCCCAGTCGCCGTGCCGCTGGGCCACGGCACTGCGTCCTCATGCTGCTCTGTGCCGCGGTGACGGCGGCAGCCTTGGGGCCGAGCCAGGTGCCTCGCGTTGGCCCTGGTCTTACAAGTTGTTAGGTAGTAGCAGCACCTTACAGTTCTGTTCAAGCACAAATAACCTAAAGCTCAAGAGCTTCAAGCAAGTACATGTTTAGCTCATCTGCAAGACAAATCCATATTCACCAAACAGGCACCTTTGCTATGCTTTCATTTCAGTCCTAATCAAATTTAAAAATGTGAAGTAACTGACAATTAATCCCCAAATCAAACTGTTCCCCTGTAGAAGTTTCAGCTGATTACGATGTCTTTTTCTCTTGATCTTTTTGGTGTGTTTGTTGTGTCAGAAAAGCAATCAGAACCAAACCATCTAGCAATGACCTTTCCAGATATGTCTGACTGTTAGTGCTTTGCTTTCTTTTTTATCTCAACTGTCTGTCTCCTGGGATTTACACAATATCTGAAAAAAATGAGACTGTAGTAATAAGAGGCACCACTCAGGGCTACTGCAATATATGTAAAAAAAAATATTTTCAAGATATCCACAGAGATTTCTTTTCTAACACTGTTTTATGGAGAAAAAAAAAAAAAAGGCCTTTTAGAAAAATAGCATTCTGCTCACAACATTCTGTCTTCCTACAGCACAGGAACTCTAGTGGTCTCCCCCCCGCCGCTTTCCCCAAGAGAGTTTATGAGGAGAAGGATTGAACTGACCACTTGTTGCCCTGCTGATTACAGGACGGTCAACTGTGCGTTTGTTCCTGCCTCTGAGCTAAGTACTACTATGAACACAGAGCATGGAGCCTTCTGCATTGACACTTTAGAGAGCTCAGGAACAGTCCTGTCAAAAAAAAAAAAAAAAAAAAAAGAAAACCAAACAGGGACTGCAGGCTCTAAGTGACTAAGTGACTGCAGTGGCTCTGCCAGTTCAGTCTGCTTGATTGTTTGCTTGATGTTATTTCATTTAAACTTCTGATGTAGGAAGTCAGAGATCCCAATGACATCAAAGGTTAATGGTGAGGTGCTTAGAAGTGATTTGATCTTTTACATTTACTATCAATGCAAGTCTCATTCAAATGAGCTTATTCCAGTTTATCAAATCTGTCTTCAGCAGCTGCATGCTTTCTAAGTCTGTCTCCTACACTGTATTTATAGCATTTCTTTTATTTAGTTTTTTGTCTATGTTTATTTCTGTTGAGCATTGAATTGTAAACAACTGGAGTTCAAGCTTGACTGAAGCTGACTACAAAAGCTCAGAAAAATACTAAATCGTTTTTGTTTGTTATGTTTCTTAATCTTCACTTACTTGCACTCAAAGCTATCTAGAAGTACAAGCAGGGTGAGTACCACTGGAGCAGAACACATCAGTCAGGCATCAACATCCTACTCAATTTAGTGTGAAGCTTTAACTAATGAAGTCTGGAGCCCTGTGAATAGACAGCAGATTTCATCAACTCATTCAGATTAAGGATTTCTTAATGTATCTGAGAGTTTCAAAACTACCTGCCAAAACAACATAACTCACCTAAGATATAAATAACTGTGCTTGGGAACTCCCAGTTCAGGGGCCAGGTGTAGTCAGCGATGCCTCTTCAAAGGCTGTTTCTGACTAAGGGCTTCGGCAGTGATGCAGCTGGGGCAGTTCGTGTACAGCCCCCAGAAAGAGGGGAGGCTCTAGAAGAGGAAAGGGCGCAAGGCCAAACATCCTTGGCGTGACTCAGGGATTGCAGTGGCATTACAGCAAGATGAAAATAGACCACATTTACCGTATTAGGTCACCATGTTAATGTCAGTAATCCTGTGGCAGTGAAAGACTGTGCCCTGCTGTTCCTGCACACTTCTCCGCAGAGATTTAGCACTAAACCACACAAAGGCTATCTACCTTTGTGCCCATCTCAGTCTCTCAGTGACGCTTGCTGGAGTACTCCTAGAAAAGACCATCTTGTAAAGGAGCGAAATACAACCAAATTGCATTGTATTAGCATTTTTATAAGCCCCAATGAAATTGCTTATCGGTTTTGAAGCAAACTACCCTATACACGCCTAGCATAGCCTAAATAAGAAAATCTAGACCAACCTGCTTGTTCCAGGGTACACACACACAAAAAAAAAAAAAAAAAAAAAAAAAAAAAACAGCCAAAGGAAAGGCCCGAAACATGGCACTGCTCATTCCAGCTAAAGCCAACATGAACAGATTTCTAGTTATTGACATTCATTTTGCTCTTTACACAGTGGATAGAAAAAGAGGGAGCCACTTGGTCATAGTGGGATCCGAATAACTGAGGAATGCAACATCTCATAGCCAGCACTATACAAACACTTCTCTGTTGGCAATTCTCAAGGCCAGATACCAGCAGAAAAGCATAGCAGTGCCAACCTCGCCCTCACAGAAATTCCAAGGCCATCCAACACTTCGAAGAAGATAACGTTTGTATTTTGGTTTGTGACTCTTCTTCAAATCAAGCGCAAGTTTCCAAGGATTGTAACCCGCCTCAGCACATCAGCAGGACAGCGCCCTTCCCCAGGCTGCTCGGAGCAGACACCCCCTGCACAGCCACCCTCTAGCCCCCTTCCCGCTCCCTCCCCACCGCTTCACACCCAGCCCCTGGGTTCCTGTTCAGGGGCCTCGGCTGCTTCCCAGCGTCCACACCACCCCGGAACCGGAGCACGGCCCTGCTGACGGGCTGCAAACTGGCAGGTATTTTGGAACCGCATTCTGCGCACAGAAAAATGCATGGAAAAGGTGGCCATTTTATTTTGCTTCAGTCCCAGTAACAAACACTAGGAAATTGCAGTAATTTTGATTTAGAGACAATTTATCAGCTCTCAGGCTTTCACTGTATTTTCAAGAGAGAGATTTAAACCAACAACTAGCTATATACTGCCCAACTGCAATAGCCTGAATTATGACATCTGCTAGCAGTCAAGACAGGAGGGCTGAGAAACGTTCTGAAGGCATTACTCAAACTGCCCAATTAGGCCAATTCTCATTTGAAAATTTGGTAGAAAACTATTTCCTGAAAATATGTGTTTAAATTACTCTATATTGTGAAATCATCATCACCATTTGCTGTATATGACACAAAGCCTTAAAAATACATGCTAAAAAGGAAGAGATTATCCTCAACAGGCTTACCAGACAACCAAAGCTTCAGGAGAGGAGCACTGATTTATAACAGATATTTCTTGATGTATCAAGAAGGCACCAAACTCAATCTCCCAGTAGTCAAGTCTTCATTTCCATAAGACAGTACTCTTCAATATTCTTCATTTGTACTTCCTATATACAGTAAATTTCAGGTTCCTGATAATGCTCACTTAATTCCTTTCAGAGTCATATTAGAAAAATTAAGACTATCCTGGGATCTGTCGGTCACCATGTCAGTTAAAGGTGTCAGACTGTCTTAGGGCAGACAGTAATATACTCATTTGACTTACAGCCACCATGAACAAAAAGCAAAAAGTGGAACCAATTCCACTTCTTGGATTCATTTAGAACGACATTTTTCATAAGCAGAAATACCTAATGACACATCTGTTTTTAAGCAAACTACCAAATTTGTGATATAACAATGAAAAACAGACAGGTTGATTTCCACTAAAAAAAAGTAAAATTTAAATTTCAGATTTAATCCCCATGAGCTACACCAGCTGGTATGGCAGCTTGAATTCATGCAGGACAGAAGAGGGTAAGTAACGGTGATGTTAGGTCACTTTTCTTCTTGCCAAATCCTGGATCTGGTCCACTCCAGACAGAGTAGTCCAGCTATATTTCAGATATTTGCAAAATAACAAAACATGGAATACTTCATCCCAGCAGAAAGATGCAGTTATCTCTGGAACAAAACTCAAGAGTTTGAGGTGAAATATAGTGTCAACATTATAGAGAAATGAGATAATCAGAATGCAATTATACAGATTTTTTTTTTTTAAATCCAGGTAAAAATCAGTCAGACACTGAGAAAACTACAAATTCTTAAGTTAGATTATTACATAAAAATGAATGGGTGCTGCCAGTATCCAAAGTAATTCAGAGTCTCTCTTACCTGCCAGGTGATAGATAAAACAGTTCTCTTATTTCTTCTCTCTGAAAAAAATAGATAATATCTATTAAAGGTAAAAAATATATGACTTTGGGGACAAAGATTCTTAAGAAGTTTCGGAGGTTTAATAGATATCTCTAGCATTTTTTTTCCCACTTTTTTTTTTTAAAACATAACTTTAGCTTTTTGAATACTACTAAAATTTGGCTTTTAGAGAAACTTAGGTTAAAAGTATGCTGTCATCTCACCGGATAGAATTTTAATTTTTTTTTTTTTTTTTTTTTTTTTAAGATGAAAAAGTGACGGAAAATTCTTTCAGTTGCAGAGTAAAACACATGGGCCTAAACCTTTATATCCAAAAGGATGCTAAACAATTGATCTCTGGAATGGGAAACATACCAAGTTTTTCTGAAGGAAAATAAGGTGCACAAGGCAAGTTACTGAAGCCCTTTGGAGAAAGCTGTAGTGAACAGTTTTGTCTACCCCAAAAAGTAAACATTCAGTTCTGGAATTGTACTGTTTTTCTTATGCAGCACTATTTCTAAAACTTCTGAAGAATGCTTAATACACAAAAGCTAGCTGGAATGAAAACTCCAACTAAAGAAGCACATACCTCAGGTCTGCCATTTGATCATGTATCCTTGGAAAGAAACCATTTGTGCACAATAAAAGGGGCCAAACGGAAAAACAGTGAAACTTTATGGTTTTAGCCTGTCGGTAGATATAACAAGCAGTTTCATTTTTCAGCTGCTCCAAATATTGAGCCAGAATCATGAAATAACTCTGGGAAGTATCTCAGTTGAATATCCACTGTGTCCTTGTATTCTGTCAGCTCTTATGCTTCAGAATACCACGGAATCTTTCTTTTCATTCATTGTTTTCACCCTTCTGGCCACAGCCTGATCTACTCTGCATGATAACTCAAGTTACAACACACATAGCATATCTGAGATCAGGAGCTCATCTCCATCTTATACTCTAAACAGCATGGCTAAGCGAGGCAAAGGCCTTTGTATCCTTTCATTCATTATTTACCAGACAAAATCGAGTAACAAATGCGCTGTTACAGAGCATGTTCAGCCTCTGAAGAGCTAAAACAGTCCGATCCCCTCGGCCTGCACTCCCTGACTGCACGAGGTTTAGAGCTGGTGTGCTGTGTCCCTCCCGCACTGTGCTGAGGACAGAGAGTGTGCACAGAGGTGGATCAGATGCGCAGATGTGCAACATGACCTCAGCAGCCCACCCCAGAACACGTTACACTGATTCTCTTCTACACTGAGAATATACCTCCAGCTAAACAAAATGCATACACACACAGAGATATGTGAAAAGGGACAAAATAACTCGATCACAAAATGATTCGCAGCACCTCTTTCTGAAGCATTCATGTTTACTATGGTTCATACAAAGAGCTAAAAGGATTCTTCACTTGACTGCTGAGAGAGCTCCCTCTGTTGTTACAAAGTGCTACCAGAAAACATGCTCCATTAGCACAGCATCTTTCTCATCTTCAAGGGCTGTACTTTCAAAAACTCCATCCTGTGAAGTGATAATTGAGATGATTTGCTGAGATAACTCTTCGTGTTTATCTTCTGCACATGAATCTGCTATCTTCTTCCAACCTTCTACTGTACAGACTGTATCATTTAGAATCATCTGCTCCAACGTATCTGAGAGAACAAACATAATAGCATCAAGCTTTTGGCCTGATCAGCATTTTTACTATTCATATTAAGTACAGGGTACAAGTCACTGTTTTTCTAGCTAGACTAAATCCTAAGAGCTAAGACTAAGAAAAAAAAAAAAAAAAAAAGAAAATCTGCAAGAAAAAAATGTGTTTGGTTTAATGAAAAAGATTAAAGCCCCTAACCCCCCTAACCTCTGATTGCACTCAATCTCTTCAGAAGGGCAGTTCACTGAAGTGAGACAAAATAAGCAGAACAGGTGCACATAACTCTCACTAGATAAAGAAAATCTAATTTTCAGAACAATTAGCCAAGAAAAATGCTGAAATCTAAAAAACAGATCCAGGCAGATACATATTAGTCTGTCTGCAGGGTAGTTTCAGGACTTAGCTAGCAGGAGGGACCCTGAAGTTTTATGCAAGTAACCTCCATCTCTGTGGGAACTCCAAAAGATGCAGAATGTGAGACCTGACTCACGGTGAAGGAAAAACTTTTCTCCAGATTCCATTATGAACCAGGAGCACCACATCAAAAGTAATTTATAAGGTTAACTCAGATTTGGATTAAAATTTCTAATACAGGAAATGACCATCATCTCTCCTTTTTTACGTTTTGTCACTTGATACAAAGATGTTATTTTCCATTTGTACTGAGAACTATGATATTTTTAAAACTTCACAATAACAGCCTGCAATTCAGACTGTGCTGTTCTTACTTTTCTTGCTCATTTCCTCCAGCAGCTGGAAGCCATGCTTTCTGTGATCAGTTGAAAGAAGAGCTAGCACTGTAGACCCCAAGGATGAAAGCGGTGGGTTTCTAAACCACTCTTCACCCAGATGATAAGCTAATTCAGTGGCAGTACAGTTTTCCAGTAGAAATAAGTAATCATCTAAAAATAAGACATCGAGACTATTAGGTATTTGCATATGTTATCTCTCCCCTTCTTCACTATAAATGAAGGAAGTCTGTACTCTGTTCTCCTCAAACAGTAGAAAAGCTAGTGCGAGATCAAAAAAAAAAGAAACTAAGCTTCTTTTACTGATAAAAAAAGAGTATTTTAGAAATCTCATAAAATAAGAAAATTAACAAACACTAGAAAAGAACTAAACACCAAAAACCTCCCTTAAAATTATTTGAAAGTTCAGAAAATAAAATAGAAAACTAACTGAACTAGGTAAGAATAGGTATAGAAAAGGATATAGTCAGAAGGCTCCCTAAGAGAACAGAACATAGAAATGAACACAAGGCAAAACTGATGAGGGAATAAACTGCAACGCAGCCACTGGATTTTTTTTTTTTTAGTTAGTCTGCTTATGCAAAGACAGCACATCCCAGACCAACAAAAGGACAAGTTCTTTCTTCCCAGGATTGCCCAAACCTATATTCTGACCAAGTTCATGAGTTAATGCTTTCTCACAAGAGGAAGAGAACTTAGGAGGTAGAACCTTAGAAATAAATATCATTCCTTTATCTCTTTGGTGGTCTTGAAATTGTAGGCTTGCTACAGTTCAGCTATGACAAATGCGGTCAAACAAATATCATTCTTCTGAAGACCCTAACCCAAGGTGTAATACCTTGGTGTCAAAATAAATGGATATTTTATTGTATTTCAGAGACATAAATTATACCACATGGAAAAATACAAGGACTACTTTCATATCCAATGTCATTTGTCAATTTTTATGTTACTTGGTTGAGAAACCATGTGGAAACAAAGGCCAAAAATTCCTAGCATGGTTCCAATTTTATGATCCGCTTTATTGTCATCTTCCCTGAGCTCTGTTTCTGCAATGTCTTCACTTTATTTAGTTATCTGAACTTAAGTAAGACTAATGCAATACTATCAGTATCTGCAGACTTTGCAGTAATACAATATCCTGAAGAGCTCATTTTGATGCACTGAAGTGCTTCTTTTTCCTTTCCAGTAATGACTTGACTAATGAGTTCACCGTCACATTAGAGAGTGACAGATTAACCTCTGGTTTTGGAACTGGAGATCTGAGTACTCCTACAAGCTGCTGCTTCCTCCTGGGGTCCATGACAAATCATGGAAATTTCCAAGCACACCTATCAGGAGAAAGGCCTTATTTCACATGTGCTATGCAGCTTCTATCCTTAAGAACAGTATGATAGTATGATAAAATACATAGGGACATTTAAGTGGAGCTTGTTAAACTTAATGACAGGAAGGCTAGGTATCTGTACCCAGCTTCAATGCCTTCAAATGCCCTCTACGCAACCACGGTTACTGTTAAACCTGAAATAAACACACGGTGGAACAATCCTGAAAGCCATTACAAACGCCTTAGTATTTACCTAAAGAAAAATACTCGAGTTGCCGAATATAATCCACTGCTGTATAAATTTGGCCCTGCTTATACAGGCACAGAGCGACTTTCCTGTGTACACCAGACTGATCATATACGATCTGAGCCAAAGCCAGGCATTTTGACAGGTTGCTTGGGTCCACTTTCCCATGGTCATAGAGCACATCTCCTAATGCCTCAGAAAACATCAACCTGAAGAAGACAAGGTAATAAAACAAACCAGTATTACTAGTATGTTATTATCCCTTCAGCTGTTCTGCACTTCTGTCCATCTTTCTGCTCCAACTGTTTCTGAGAAAGTAGCCTCTTCCCAACCGCGCGAGAGAGAGCTCTGAGCACAGCAAAGGCAGCAGACCACGACGGGACATTTCTTTCAGTGCTACCCTCAGTGGTGGTCCACGGCAGTCAGGAGGCACATCTGCAGCCTTCAGTATTGCTGGAGACAGGGAGCTCAAAGAACTAAGCTGCTCCTTACTAACAATTCATTTAACATGTTTCAGTGCGATGGTGTAACTTAAGGACGATGGATGAGTTCAGCACACTGACAGGCTACACTGTAACAGCTCTTTCACATGAGTAGGACAGGGTAGGGGCTAGGACTGAAACAAAGGTGGTATTTCGGTCCTGGTGAAAGATGGTTTAGAATCCACATTTAGAAGCAAAATACAGGCTAACTTTTGATAATACTGATGCTCTTTTCCAATGCTCTTTTCAGCAGAAGGACAACAATTACAGCTACTTGAATACCAGACTGTTCAGGTGGGATTTTCACCATTTCAAGCAAATTTACGTTATATTAGAAAAACGTATCTCTGACAGCTTCTTTAAAAACAAAACTGTAGAAACAGAATCAGTTCTAAAAATTCAAGTATGATTGTATCCCTATTCTTGTATAGGGATAGAAATATATAGGCCAAGGGCTGGTATAGGTTTTACAGATTAAATGTATTTTAATTTTAAACTGTGTTCAGAACCATAGATTTAGCATTGACAGTGACAATCAAATGAAATAAATTAATCTTCCACCAACTGCAATTTTTTTTCGCCCAGGGAATGGTGTGAAAATCTTTTTGGATAGTTTTTAAACACAATGCAAGAGAAAAGAAGCTTAAAGAAAACTAGAGTCTGCAATACTGAGACAAAGGCAGGCAGTGACCAAAGCTGTATTCTGAAGACAATGTTGTTGGTATTGCTCATTTAGCCCATGTTTATAGTGACTTTAAGATTTAATAGTGAATTTAATTGCAGAATCAAGAGAAATACATTAATATATTTCTGGCTGTGTTTAATTTGAGGGATTTTAATTTAAAGGAAAGGAAGAAAAGGCAAAGAAAGCATCACTACCTGAAGATGAGGGCTGGGAGGGACATAACCCCCTCCTTTATATCAGTGCTGAAAAGACACCTACCTTTCCTGGGTCACCCAGTGCATAACTATATTTAATTGTTTTTCAGCCAATGCATATTTGACTGCATCCAGAGTCATGGCTGAAATCTGAGGCAATCCAGCGGCAGTTGTTGAATTTATGAGAGCCTCAAAATACTTAATTAAAAGGTTATTTCTTTCTTGAAGACAACCAACAGCTAGAGAGATAAAAGAGAGAAGTCATTCACAGGGGGAAAAAAAAAGTGGCTTTTATCACTTTAAGACTTCTTAAGTTCTTGTCTTTGTTTGCGGATACCCATTAAAGCCTTTGAGAATATTCTTACTAAATCTGTTGCGAGGCTGAGCCATCTCAGGGGTTATGTTAATCACTCCAAATTAAGATTGTTCCAAACAGGGCAGAGGGTTCATTACAATACTCTATCCCTGACAAGTAATAGGAAAATCTCAGAGATGTGTGCATCTCTATGCACACATGGAGTTTTAAGAAAAAAAAATTTAAACATTTTTTTTTCTAGTGAGAATGTAGAGAATTATACTAGGAAGGTCTAAATATCTCTTTCTTTGGAAATAAAACACCTCCTGTTAAAGTTACAAAAAGCTCTCTGTAAACAATCAGAAAATAACGTCAGCTCTATCTTATCATTTATTATTGATGTCAGTTATTAATAAGGATTAGTTTAACTTAGAGTGCCCTTATTTTTTGCGATTTAATTGCTACATTTTCTACTGTAATTGCACTAATTACGGTCACATCCCGTTCTACCGAGATATAGGCTGTGATCCAAAGCATTTACAACGTAATGCTCCAATTCTACAAAAATGTAATGCGTTTGCTTACTTTTAGGGTTACAATAGCATAAGTTACAGGTGCCACTGAAATCACTAAGACTCATTTCCTTGACGCTAAGCACATAAGTGCATTTTGTCAGATCACAACTTGCTACAGATTCATAATCTGACTTGTAACTCTGATTTGAAATATTAACTTGTCACAATGCTTCTCTGTTATTGCCTTTAAATTTGAATAAAAGTCAATAAAATATGCACAGAAAAAAACAAAGTTTATCTTGCAAAGTTTAGCAGTGTCCCTTTGGCTCATTCCCAAAGGATAAACATTCAGCTGCTTCAGCATCTGTCATCTCCAATATCACTGAATTTTATGTTTCCAAATGCACTCAAAACACTGACAGAAGGACAAAACCAATAAAAGATGACTTTGTACTTATCAGGGATACTTAAAAATCCTGATTATTATTTCTGAAATTTATATCAATTTTCAGTCTATAAACTAATTTTGATGAAGCTGATTAATTTTAATGAAGCTAACACTGCTTTATGATTCAAGAAGCTAGGCTGTTCTAGGAAGCTGTGTTTACACACAGGATAGTAAGGACTGGAATTTTCAAATAGTGGGTGCACTTTTGTCCTCGTTATAGTGCATATCTTATCAGTAGAAATAAATCAGGTTTTAGAACAACTGTAGGAGCAGCCCTATACTGATTACATCTGACCTGCACTAGACAGAGAGAGTAACGGGAATTTATACTTCTGCAAGCCCAGACTCCCAAAAGGATTGGAAAGGTTCTGATTGTACCATAAGGAAGTCTAAGAGCTGGTCATATTTTCATTAGCCAAATCAGTTCTGAAAGCTGCACACTAGTGTTTACGTTCCAGTCTTGCCCTTAACCCATGGCCTGCCCCAGTACCACAGCAACAGGTGAGAGCTGGCTCTCTCTCTCTCTCTCCCCTACTTTTCACCTCTTTGTCAAATGGTAAGGACATTCCCTAAGAAAAAGGACAGCCTCACAACTTTACTTATTTTCAGCTAAAATGCCGAAAGTGTAAACTTCAAGCCCGCACAAACAATTCTCATTTGCTAAAGGAAGACCAAATTCCCGACCACTGAAATGACTACATTGATACCAGCTAAATTGGTTTGTCCTCTAATAGCAACCCATGTATTTCCCATTAGCATTCCCAGTAGCAATTCCCACATTCGAGTTTCTTCAGAGTTTCTTCATTAAGGAGAATTCCTCTAGATGACTTTGCTGCAGAAACTACTTTAGGATCATACTCAGCACTTGGGAGTAATTCACTGAACCTAGAAAGGATTAAAAATAATTACAGGAATAATTCAAAAGTAAATATATATACATGGTATGCGTAAAAAGGTTGGCTGATGGGATAGACAGTGAACTAATTAAGAAGCTCAAACACTAAAAAATGCTGCAAAATGCTGTGATAAAGATGTACCAGATTTAAATGTACCTATTTAACGCTCTGTAAGAAGTAGCAACCTTGTTCCCCACACATCTGGTTACCTTTCTTCTGCCTCACTGCCTAGTAGCATTTTGGATGGTGTCCACAGTGAGAACTGGAAGGGAGTTACCAAAAAGAGAGCCACAGAAGGGATTTAGAAGAAGAAAAGAAATAGATGATGGTGAAAGAAATGGTGTTGGCTGAGGATAGGGAAGTAAAACAGAAGGCACAAATAACAGTGATAGCAGCCATTAAATGTCATCACCCTGGTATGTCGATATTGCCTGTGTCACCCAATGGCCAGACTTTCTGTCTGCATTTCTTGGATTTTACTCCAAGTATCAATCTGTAAAAAGGGTCACAAAAAGCAGAAAAGCCTGTGCCCTGGAATGACTGCATTCAATATGCTACATTAACTGTAATGTTGTAAATTGCTAATAGAGAGCGGAAAACAACGATGTTCTTTTTACCTGTCAAAGTATTCAAGCAAATCTTCAGCCACTTTACTAAGGACACCAATAGCTGAAATACAAAACACAGTGGGATAACCACGTTATTACCTCAATAAGCTAATCAGAGCTAAAATCACTACCAAACATAAAGAGAAGAGGGAAGGGAAGGATGCACCTTTCACCACATCAATTGAAATTTAAGACAATTTTACCCCTGGTGCCCTCAAAGTGGCCAGAGGCAGAAATAAACTAAAGACCAAACTTCTGCCCCTTACAGCTGATTATGTAGACTCATACTGTCATTCAATTTCTAATGATTTTACCTCTTTCATCTTTTTTATTTTCCATGATCTGAGAGAGCAGATGTTGCAGGGTGACAGTCTTGGCTGATTTTTCACAAGCAGAAATAACATTTGAAACTAACAATATTCTGGTATATCTATGGATAATTAAAGAGGAAAACAGATATGTGATCAGTACAGTTACATCAATCAAGAAATAGTTATATAACAGTATCAAGGATATCTATATTAAAAATTGATTTATGAACTCAGTTTAACACACAAGGCAAAAAACCTTGGGAACACATCTAAAGTAAATATACATATATATGAGAATATATTGCAGAAAAGCACTTGTACCTGAGCTTCAGCTTTTCTCTCTTTGCTTCAGCTGTATCTCGTAAGGTCATTAGGTGCAGGAGTTCTTGTTCTAATTCAATCTTGTTCTTCCAAGGGACATATTTTATTTCTCTTTCTTTTTTCAATTCTAGCACCTTTCTGTCTAGCTGAGCAAGGTATTTAGAAAGAGAATCCAAGTTGAGCGATTCTTCTAAACTGAGACCTGCAGGGGAGGAAAATGCCTTTCACAAACTCCCAACTGCTCCAAGCCTCTTCCAGGCCGTGCTTTTGAGGTACAATTCTACCATATCCCTTTGGACCACCTCAAGTCGCAAGATGCAAGATTTATCATCCGACCTCTGTATTTCGTCCTCCACTTCTTTCCTAACGCTTCCTTTTGTCTTTTCTGACTGCTGCTGAGTGTTGAGCTGATTAGGTCTCATGAGGTTCTCCTACATTTCTTCACATTTGGCTCTCATCCTCGCCATCCCGAGGGCCTCAGTACCATCAGCAAAACAATATACTTTTCTAGGCCATTTATGGGCTAAACAGTATAGATCCCCTGCCTCCATTACAAAACACAACCTCTTACTCATACTTCCCATTTCGTATCTTTTAAATACTTATTTATCCAAGCAAAGACTTTCCCTCTTACCCTATGACTGCCTAATCTCCTTCAAAGACACTCCTGAAGCCTTTTGAAAATTCCAGAAGATTGGATCTCTTCAATAATCCTATCTTTTGAAAGGACTCTTACGGACCAGCAAAGCAGAACTTCCCTTACCAAAGGGCATGTTTACTCTTTGCAAACACATCATATTTATCTGGGCATCTACTTATTCTGTATTTCTCCACATTTTACTTGGTTTGCTTGGTATGGACCTTAGTTTTACAGGTCTGTAATTCTCCGAATCTTTCATGGGGCCCTTAATTCATATTCATATTTCCCCTCCACTCCTCCTTTAAGATTCTCAGGATATGAGATTTACCTGGGATGGGCTTGGAGGAATCCACTGTTTTCCCTTGTGTATCTTTAGGTGGTGGCTTTTTCACGCTTTTTATTCTCAGTATCAAATTTTGAATTTTTGCAGAACTCTTCTCTATAGCATGTATCCTGAAAAAGGAAACAGTTTCTGGTGATTTTTTTCCATCTTCCCTTTTTACACATCAGACTGCAAGAACATTGGGATGATAAACTGTTGAACTGGGCTTGCCCAGCCTACTGAGCTCAGTAAAGCCTGTCCCCAACTTGGCAACATTATTGTTCGAAACTGCACATGGCAAAGTAACTGTCTCTTTTGAGAAGCCTATCACATAAATACAGCTCTATAACACAACAATATCTCTCACTCTAGACATTATTGGAAACAACTTACTTTTCTTCCAGCTCCATTGCTCTCTTCCTGTAGTACAGCAGAGTTGTAGGCTCCGAGGCCAGAACTTTTAATCTCCCATGAAGGAAAAACGCGCTCTTTTGGCCGTTCTTGATGGCGGCAATAAAACCCTCATATCCCTGCTTGATTGAAATCAGCACGTTCTTGTAGGCAGTAACGTACTCTATTACCTGTAAATGTATGCAATATTTATATGAGATGATTAACAAGGAGAAAAAAAAAAAAAAAAAAACAAGAAAGATTTCTGGAATTGTCCAGCCAGCATGAGAGATTTACAGTAAAATAACTAGGAAAAAAATAGTATTTCTTAGATCAAGCTCCATTGTGCCGTTCTAACAAAAAATAAGACCCCAAAACAAATAATACTGTTTACATTGATAAAAATGCAAGAAAAAAGCTTTACATGGTGAAAGGCAGGCTCCAAGCTTCCTTCATTAACCATATATGTTAATAAAACTGAGGCAAACATCATTTACTTAGACAGCTGCAGGCACCATTTCCATGTACCAGAAGATACCTTCTCCAAACACGCACTAACTCTCCATAACATGCACAGGTCTGGAAAACCAAAGGGGCAAGTGCTGTGCATTTTAATGGCATAAAACAACAGTCAGCTCAGTATTTAAAAGCAAAGCTAGCAGCCCTTATTCCTGGCCATCTGGAACATTAGCCATGCAGGAATCTCCCTCACCACCACCCCCGTTTTTTGTTCCCCATCTCTCCTTGGCCTCTCCCATCCCTGTAGCTGAAAAAGGCCAAGAACCAGAGAGGCAAGGGCAGGAGTTCTTCTGAAGCTTCACCAACAGCCTTTCGGCCCAAGCAGACTGCAGTTCATGTTGGCACAGGGGAGAGGGTTTTCTTTCCAGAGGACAAAGCACCAAAACACCCCTTGTTTGTCAGCCTTGCCCACTGCTCATTTACCTGGGGAACATCGTTACCTTGTCAAATGCATTTCTGTATATAATGTAGTGCTCCTCGGGGGGCCCTCGCTCCGAACCACGCACTTTCTCCGTTTCAGTCAATATGTATCTTTCTACACTCTCCAGAAATCTCCTGTCTTTCTCAAGAACGATGGGAGGCAAGACAGAGCGCCGCTCTGCTCCCGCGCTGAGACTCGCCATGGCCGCCTGCGCCTTCCTCAGGGGCAGCCACGCCAAAACAAAACCTAAAACATGGAAATTGCCGCAGTAGCATTAGCCAGCGCTCATGGATTCAAGCAACAGTCTTTACCCATGCTGCTTTAGGCCTTTCTCTGAAATACTGAGCACACAAACAACACCCTGTCTCCTGCTAAAGCATTTCCAAGGCACTGTAAAGCTCGGTGCTGTCCTCACTTGCACATGGCCTCCCGAACTTTAGAGATATTTACTCTTAAACAACCCGATGATGTGAGGGCCCGCCCCAGAGCCGCCCTAGGTTTTTAACCCGCCTCCAGCCCTGGGGGCTCCCCGCAGTGCCCCTGCACACACCAACCCGTACGTGCGCGCTCACACACGCGGGGCGCCGCGGGAGCCGCGGGACACGCCGCCCCCGCCCCCCGCAACGGCCGCGCGATGCGGGGCGGGGCGCGCGCCGCCCCGGTGCAGTGTGGGCAGCGCAGCACCACCGCCCGCCTGTCGACTACGACTCCCGTGATGCCGCGCGGGGCCGGCGGGCGGGGACTACCCGTCCCAGCAGGCCGCAGCGCGGCGCGCGGCGGCGGGGCACGCCGGGAGCCGTAGTCGCGCCGCGGCGCCGCGCCCCTGGCGCGCCCGGGGTGGAAACCCCGTGCGGAGCGGCGCGGCGCCCTTTCGCGGCGCCGCCATTCCGCGAGCAGGTCGCTGCGCAGGCCTCGCTCCGCTGCGGCGCGTGGTGCCCGGCCCGCCGCCCCGCCATGCAGATCTTCGTGAAGACCCTCACGGGGAAGACCATCACCCTCGAGGTGAGGCGCGGGGGAGGGCCGCAGCCGCCGCGGGCAGCGGGGGCGGTTTCTCGGGCTTCTCTCGCTCTTCGCGGCTGCTGAATGGGCCGATGCCCAGTTAAATGGTTGCGCTGAGGGTTTTTTAATACGTATATACGGAGCGGACATCGATTTGCATTGAACAAAGGAGCTAGGGTACAGTGCGCAGGTTGCACTCGATTTCTTGTACTACATCGGCATTTACACTAACCACATTTTTTTTCCTAATGTTTTTTTTTCCTACTCATTACTATTTTGTTTTATATTAGGTCGAGTCTTCTGATACAATAGAAAATGTGAAGGCCAAGATCCAGGATAAGGAAGGTTAGTTCACAACGCCTTTTCTTCCTCCTCCGTTTGAGCAGAGTATTTTTTATGCAGATAGCATGGCCCGGTCCGTTTCCTTTCTTTAATCTTGATTTGTATCGTTATTAGGAATTCCTCCTGATCAGCAGCGACTCATTTTTGCTGGTAAGCAGTTAGAGGATGGGCGCACACTGTCCGACTACAATATTCAAAAAGTGAGTAGAAAAAGGTCAATAAAATACTCTAAGTCATATAAGCCAGCTACTGCCATAGAGCAGACTGATATTTGCTGTTAAGCCCAAGACATACTGCAGCTAAAATGAACTATGTTATTTAGGCTGAGGTAACCCTTCTGACTAAGGAAATGCTGATGCTAAGACTAGACCAGTGAGTTGCTGCAGTTGAGGGTGCAGTCTCAGGCCACAAGTTACCATCTTTAATAGCTTTTTCTTCCATTGCTTCCCTTCTGTCAGCTCCTGGCACTGCCCACTCTGTCGAGCTAGTTTAGGGAGCCAGTGTGAAAGCTACTGCTCACAGATTGAGTGCAAAGGGGGGGCCATGCAGGCAGCAGTGCTGGTACAAAAGGAGGAGGAAGTGATTGTTTTTTGGCGATAATTAACCGATCAATTGAGTTGCATTAATAGCTACATCCTATATGTACTAGAATCAAAAAACGTAGGTGCAAGACCCTTCATTATATTTGAACTATTAAGGAGTTTGGGGTGCCGCAGCACACAGAGTTTTGTTTCATTTGCAAACTTAGTAGCAAAAAGGTCTTTTCAAGCTCCAGCTATCTAGAAAAGCTCTAAAATACTTAAGTACTTTCTGTAAGTAAAAGAACAAGCTTGCATAAATGCTAGTCTGGCCTTGAGAAACGATTCTGAGTCTATATGATGCGTTTTACAAATAGGAATCAACCCTTCACCTCGTGCTGAGGCTGCGCGGTGGTGCTAAGAAGAGGAAGAAGAAGTCTTACACGACCCCCAAGAAGAACAAGCATAAGAGAAAGAAGGTTAAGCTTGCTGTGCTCAAGTATTACAAGGTAAGCAGAACTATTTCTAGGGGAAATTTGTTAAAAGCTCAGTAGATCTCAGTAAAGCTGGGAGATTTAACAGATCTTGTGAAGGGACAAAACGATTACAAAATTTGAGGGTGGTATTCTGCACTTCTAACATGACTTCATGGAGCCTGGCACAGTTGTTTCTATTTGTGCCTCCAAACTTTGCTTTGGGAATTGGGTGATGTAATAACTACCTCTAAAAACATTTTGTCAAAGAAAATCCTGAGAAATCATGGGCGCCGTAAGTGGCGATCGTACGTGAGACCTTCCTTCTCTGCCCCGTGCAGGTGGACGAGAACGGCAAGATCAGCCGTCTGCGCCGCGAGTGCCCCTCTGAGGAGTGCGGAGCCGGGGTCTTCATGGCCAGCCACTTCGACAGGCACTACTGTGGCAAGTGCTGCCTGACGTACTGCTTCAACAAGCCAGAAGACAAGTAATGTACCTGACAATAAAAATCTGAAATTCTTTATGGTTTAAGGACTTGTTTCTCCTTCCACCATATTTCCTTTTCATTGATAAACAAGAGGGATCTACATAATGTTGAACATTGATCAGCAACTAGGGTTTTCTGGGTGTTGATTCTAAAATTGAAGCAAGAACTTTTTTCTAAAGAGCTGCTTTAGGTAAGAGACTTCATTTTTCTTACAATGCAGCAGTACATTAAAAAGGCGGTGTATTCAACTGAACAGACGTTTCTGCCAAAGAATTTTCCTCTTGAGTTTGCTAGTTTAATGCTAGCTGTCAGTGAAGGCCTAGTTCTAGTCCTCTTATTCTAGGCTGTTTATTAAGACACTATTTTGTCAAATGAGATTTGCTGATGTTTTTAACACAAACTTAAGATTCTTGGGCTATAGCGCCTGTTATGTTGAATATATTCATCAAAGTTAGAAAACTTCAGCTCTTCAGTAGCAGAATACTTGAGGTTTTTGCTCTAGACTTTTTCAGAGTGGGTTTCCTTTCTGAAGGAATGTGGCCAAGGTACCAAAAGGCACCAGCAAAGGTGGGCAGGGCTCTAGCTGTCTACAGGTGAGACTCACCTAAGAGGAAACACCACACACATAGCAGAATCAATCTCCCTAAGCTTATTTTCAAAAATGTTCTCTCCCTTTTTATTCAAACATGAAAGTTTCTGTAACAGTAGTGTAAGCTGAAGCCTGACACTGTCCTTTTTACAGCATCAACAAAAATATGATTGTTGCCTATGCAAACTCATGCCTTTCTAAGGAGGTAGTAGGGGTTAACAATCACAGAGCAAACAACCGTGTCAGTTAACACCATTAAAAGGGGCCTGCTGCATGAGCGAAGTAGATTAGAACTACAGTTTTAAATAAGAAATAAGGAGCTGAAGAAGTCAGGGCTGGACTTAAGACTACACCTGATTGCATGCTAAAGAAAAGGGTAGTAGGAGACCTGCCAGCAAAATGCAGAGAATGCAGAGACATTTCCTTCTTTACTGAAGGTAGGGGTACAGCAACATTACAGGGATGCAGCTGAGCTCTAGTAGTACCACTGCATTTAAATAATCACCAGAAAGATATTTACAATTTGACTGTTCAATGCATTTGGAGTACTCACAATTAACACTTCTGCTTTATCCTATACTCCAAGTGCCCATTGGTCGACAAGATTTAGAAGAATACTATATAAATATCTGGTCTACAGCTTCAGAGGAGCTGCCTTGCTTTATAAATTCACTTAACATGAAGAGTTCCTAGGCCATTGGTCCAGCCAGGAACAATGCATGTCCTTTAGTGTATCCAAATGTATTTTAAAATCCTGGATCCCAGGAAGTTGTCTGTTCAACTTCTTTTTCTTCGTAACAAACAATTTCATCTCCAACACTGAATTCTATATCCTTGTCCAAACTTAGGCCGCAGTCCATTCCACTTTTTACTATCTGGATATCAGCTTTATGGTGCTTCAATGATGATAAGGATCCTACAAAGAGAAATAAGTTGAAGTAGAAAAAGAGACCTCTCTGACACATCAGCAGATAGGTGTTTTGTAACAGCTGTAGTTACCTTTCCAAATAACATCTCCTTTACGGATTAACTTAAATTTCATCTTTTTGTCTAGCAGCCCCTTGTGTACTCTGCACCCAGCTACTGGAACTTTACTTTTTCCTACTGTTACAGAGAAGGTGTCTAGTACAGAAGCTTCCCCTAAAGAAAAAAAAAAAGATGTATGAAGTACAAGCTCTTATTAATTAGAACCAAGCTACACTCCTCCACTTATCAAGCTCCTTAAGAAAATTAAAAAGCAGATACAGAAGAATACAAAGTATTCAACATAGTAGGAATGCCTTAATTGAAGAATAAACTTAAGGCTGTACTGTGAGGGAAAAACCACTCACTGAAAACTCACCTATTGTATTTTCCACCACAGATGGGAGTAATCTGCTATTTAGCTCTTCTTTTACATCTTCAATAAGTTGGTAGATGATATTGTGAATTTTAATTTTTATTCCCTTCTTAGCAGCCAGCTTTTTAAGAGTTTCATTGGCTTTCACACCAAATCCATATACAACACCTGAAAAATAAAGCAGTCAGCAGCTGATGACTACAGAGTGATCTCTGTTTTCCAAAGAGTATGTGAAATTTTGCTGCCACTATTTTGTAATATTAAACTTGCAGCACAGCCTAAAATCAGCAGTCACCAATACAAGAAACACTATTTTACACGTGCTTCCGTTTCAAAGGGGGAACATTTGTGTGTCTCTTGCTTGCTGCATTTACCACATCCTGGTTCTAACACCCTTCCACATTCACCACTGCTTCTAACCTTGAACCAAAGCAGTTAGGCTCAAAGGAAAAGCTCTCATAAGAAATTCTGCCATAACAGAACTGAAGATATCAAAGTGAAAATTAAATCTGAGCCATAGCTCATCAGAGCATCTGGCACTACGTATGATAAGGAAAAGGTCTCCTCACCTTTGGGCTGAAAGAGCAGTTTGATTCTCTAGCCTAAGCCTGAACTAAATCATCCTCACCACCTATCGATCCATTTGGGTCCAAAGACAAGGAATCTACAACCTTACAGCCTCTTGCACGTGGTAAATACAGGGTAGGAAAGGGTACTAAACCAACACAACCCTTTCCATCGACTGTTCTGAGCAAAAGGAAATTCATTTATTCTGGTTCACCACTTTTCCATCTATTTTGCTCTGCTAGAGCAGAATAAAGCAACCCGCCTGAGGAGTTTTCCAGCCTTACTGTCCTTACTTTTATGCAAGTCAAATTCTTTCCTGTCCATTAGCTGTCCACCCTTCCCTACCTGCACTGGTCTCCATGTTAAAGAAGACATTTTTACTTTTCATGGAAGTTTACCTTAAAGATAATGCTAGTTATTACAAAGAAAGCAAAAACAGAACAAATAAGTACCCTTTCATTAGAGATAAAATTCTGTACCACTGTAAATTGATATTTAAACATGCACTCACCATTAAAAGTTTCAGCAAGACTTACATCATTTTCACTGATATCTCCCATTCCAAAATGAATGATGTCCAGTTTACACTCATGGTCAGCATCATAGCTGTCCAGAATGTTTAGAATAGCCTCAACAGATCCATCTACATCACCTGTATATATAAGCAGCATTGACTTTGTATCATTAATTACACAATATAAAAATTAGGTGAAATTAATACTAAAGGAGAATAAAGATATAAAATGCCAGGCTATATAGTATAATCATAATCTTATATCTTGCATCCTCACAATATTTTCAACAACACGCTAATATAAACATATACCTTTTAATATAAATATATACCTTTATATATATATACATATATATATATACACACACACACACACCTTTTTAAATATACATTAAGGTGCTCATCCTAAAAAGCAAAAGCAAATAAAAAGAGCCTAGGCTCTCTATCTGCTGTGTTCAGGTCAAGTTTGCGTAGTTGCCAGCTACTATTATTCACTATGTGTATAATGGAGACTGTGAGGCAAAACCAAGACAACCATGCCCTAAACTGAGGAAGAGATTCAACTAATTTGCCTTATATTGCACTCTGCCAAGTTCCGGCCTGTAGCCATGAAAGATAAAAGCAAAGCTGGTCCCTGATTACCTACACTCAGCCTCAGGGACTGAGGCAGGGCAGGGCAGGTACGAGCCATTTTCTGCTGTTCAAGAAAATGTGGTCTTAGGACCTGTGCTGAAACAGAGAAACCTGGGCTGGCAGTAGCAGGTGGAGACCAACAGTTGTTTTAAGATTTTAAATTCAGCTTGATAAGGTTTAGTTGCAATTGCAATTAAATCAAGCCAAGAAAAGCATCTTAAAATTCCAATTATTATTTGAAGTTCGAACTACACAGCATCTACTACCTAAAACTCCTGCCCTTCTTTGACTTCCCAACCTCCTATGTTCACACACATTGCACATGTTCATACCAGATCTCTATTTTGCCAAACTGTGGCCAAACCCAATGCCCCCACGCTCCAGGTCTGCCTATCCCCTTTGCATCCCCCACACTTGATTGTGCCTATCATGCTGCCATTCATGTGGCTTTTACTTAAACATTCCTGGATAAGGGGGTTAAGGCTCAGAAATTTTCCAGTTGCCCTGCCCCTGCTGGAAGCATATTCCTTCTCACTGCTGGATATTTTCTGATATCCCTCCCCCTGCTGAAGGAGATTCAATATTCTGTTTAATATTATTATTACATTATTCTGTTCAAGTGGGGTTTTCTTCTGGTAACTGAAATGTTGTTAATAATATAAAGTTATGCTTCAGAGCAGAAAATCATGAAAACAGGAGAGCAGAATATGACAGTACCTTTAACAATTACTGATAGCACATTTTTGTCAATCTCTACTCTCTCTTTTGGCTTTGAAAACATGAGATGTTTGTTAGTCTTATACAGCACTGCCTTTCTCTGCCTCCAGGTGAGATGGCCCAGCTTCTGTTGCTTCTTCTCATACTCGGTCCTGTGTTCCTTTTGCTTTGCTTCAATAATTTCCAAATCTTTTTTCATCTTCTCCTGCTGTTCAACATAGTTTCTCCAGGCCACAACTTCGTGGGCCCTTTGCTGAAAGAGATAGCAATGTTATCTTTAAAAACAGCTCTGGAAAACTCCACAATAATCAAGTTTCAATCTTTCGTATTTTTTCTACAGATTTATTACTTTTCTTTCACATTTAGCAATAGATTTTGTCACAGGAATGCTGAAAACTAGCACAAGTTTCTTCCTTGTGCTACAGCAGCATAATTCAAGTCTTATTTTACAGATATCTCTGATATTATTCATTCTTTCAAATGGTATCTGTTTAGTTCTCCAAACACATATTTCAAGGTAAATGTCACACATACTCTTTTGCCAGAACCTAATTATCTCTCATTCCAGAATTAAAAACACTGACACCAGTAAGTACCAGATTATTTCCCATGTAAAGTCATAGTGAGGTCGTGTAAAAAAATAAAACTCCATCGCCTATTAAATGTATCTCAGGCTACATTCAATATCCATGCCTGGCCTTCATCTTTTGTCAGATTACCTCAGGGCTGTTTTTTAGAATGAAAGCTATCGCTTATTTCTACTCAGCTCCTGCCCATCCACTTTACCACAGTACTCGCAGAAGAGCTCTTTGATTAAAGAGTTCCTGCTGTACCTCAGATTCTACTTCAAGGATTTCATCTCCTGCTGACGGGACTTCCTTCCAGCCCATGATTTCCACCGGCATGCCTGGAGAGGCTGCATCTACAGCTCTGCCGTTCTCATCGAACATGAAACGCACTTTTGCCCAGGTCTTCCCTGCAACTAGAACGCAGCCTTTTCTCAGAGTTCCTCGTTGGATGATGGCTGTGGTAACTGGACTAGCGAAGAACAGCAGGAGAGAAGGGAAAAATAATGTACAAAAATAACATCCATTTGCACAGTTACAGAGGTTAGCAAAGACAAACTTATGATTACAGGAAGAATATTCTCATGGCACACTCTACTATCCTGCTGAATGAATCCTGGGAGTGTTAGAAGTGATGTGCAAGAAACGCCAGGAGCGTATTATACTCTTAATTTTTGTAGATTAATAAAGATTTTGGCATATTTAACTTACAAACACAGACTGATTTACATGCTAAGTGAAATCACAATCCTTTTATCTTAGGCCAGAAAGTACATGACTTGGGCTCACATTTCTACAGGTTAAAAGAGAGGTGTGTGCGTGTGTGTACACTGCATATTTCTTAAATGTTTTCCAGTATTCAGCTTATCTTTAAGAGGGCAAAAATAATCTTGTTTATAGAAAACCTGCAAAAGAAGCTTAAAATATTTTAAAAAGTAAAACGTCATATATTACAACCAATTTACCAAAAATATCTACTTCCTTTTTTGTCTCACACTGTAAAAACATTTCAACATTTTAGTTGCAAACACTGCAAATAAACGTTGTAATTTTGTTGAACATTTTCAAAGGATAACTTCCAATCTAAATATTGAGGTATGAGCCAGCTCAACAATCTCTCTGCATTCTTACAAATTGCTCCATTAAAGTTGTAAAAAAGACACATTTCCTACCCTTTTCCTTTGTCTTTCCGACATTCTATTACAGTCCCCTCTACCAGACCTGTGGGATCCGCCTTCAGTTCTAACACCTCTGCTAAAGCAACTGTTGCCTCTGCTAAAACCATCAAATTTTCACCCTGTACAAAAGCAAAAGAAAAAAAAAAAAAAGGAAGTGCCTTGTTAAAATACAATTAGAAGTTAGTGCCAGCTTTCCCCATCTAATTCATATGCTAGGGGTGCATTGAGGAAGATAGCAATAAGCCTAAACTGTTGCTGCATCAGTTTTAGCAAGGCGGGTTTAGCATTACATTACAAAACTGAAGACATATATTAAAAGCTCAGATTTCAACTTAGTTTTTAGCTATCAATTTTCTGCAAGTCTACAAGAAAGCTGGGTCTTCGAGTGTGTTAGGATGATACTTACACTTTCATTTGAACGTTTATCTTCATGTATAGTATTATCACTAAGCTTGACTTTGGACTAACTTCACACAGAAAATAAATATCTAAGGAAGCAATATTGGGATGAAATTGAAAAATATCCACTTAAATTTCCATTAAGAGAAATAAGGTATTATTGCTCACTAAAGGTCTGAGCCTTGAAACATGACAGCAATAGGTATTCTGGTGACAGCCAGCAGCACTTCCCCTAATGCAAGACATCCAGTCAGATACTGGAAGCTTAGCATCCATCTGCCAAGCGAAAGCGTGGTTGCGTGCACGCAGTAGCTACCTCAGAGCACGATGATCATTTGTTCCACCAAACCTTTACCTTGAGTGCAGAAATGTTTACAGCTTGAACATCGCCTCCAAACTGTTCACAAACCACATCGTGAGCCAGCAATTCCTTCTTCACTCTTTCAGGATCAGCTTCAGGTTTGTCACATTTGTTAATGGCAAGAATAAGAGGAACTACAAAGAAAACAAACAAACTTGTTACCAACATAACAAAAACTCCACAGCACTCTCCAATGACCCACACTGCCAAGCAGGCAGTATCAGCAGTTCTCAGTACCTACATCACTTGCAGCAAGAAACCGAATGTATGGAAGTGGAAGAGACCAGAGCAGCTCTAACTTCCCACATCCCTCTCAGTTTAACTGGAAATTAAAAAAGTTATTTCATACTTCTACCAAAATTACTTCAGATTTTTTTTTTGAAGTTCAAGTAATGAAACCTTAATTACAAGGTAATCAAAATGACTGGACACAAAGAATACAGCAAACTAGCAAACCAGCAAATTCCAGGAAAAGGAGCTTGTTACAATATGTTAAAGGTCCTTAGACGTGTTTATTCTTTTGAAACAAAATGCCGTTCTGCTACTATGGACTTCATTAAGTCAGGAAAGGGCAAAGCAACACTCTTGACAACTGCACATATTAACTGCAAAGCACTGCGTACATATGTAAAAATTCCCTTAAAGAATGGCAAGTACCTTTCTGGCAAACAGGTAAGTCATTACGCTTGCAAAAATAAAAAAATGTTTCATTATCTAAATGCATTACTGAATTGTTCAGTATATTTTGGACACTTTCCCAAGGAGGAGCCAGGGACAGCTGCTTCCCAAATTCTATGGATTCTAATTCAAGGAGTTTCTTCCAAGAGATGAACAGACATTTGTTCACAACACATTCATTACGTGCCTCACCCACTAACACACACCTTGTATATTAGCTTTGTGTGCTGAGCTTGCTACCCACTTACAACTGAAGCAACTTCAACTGAAGAGCACTTACAACTATCAAGAGCAACACTGTACCTCCCGCATTCTTAGCGTGCTGGATGGATTCTACGGTTTGCTCCATGACTCCATCTTCTGCTGCTACGACCAGGATGACGATATCGGTAACGTTGGTACCCCTTGCTCGCATAGCTGAAAAAGCTGCATGCCCAGGAGTATCAAGAAACGTTATCCTTTCCCCAGAAGGCAAATGCACTGCAAACAAGCACAAACACTGTACATTTTAAAAGCAGCATATCACATAGCTTGCTTTCACATATCCCAAGTCAACATCACAACTCTAAGATTTTTTTTTTTTAATAAAGACAGTTTAGGCAGAGAGATGGCGAGGGTGTTTGCACCTCATAGAAGAAGGGGAGAAAAGGAGGTATATAGTATGCTAGGATCTTTCGTATACCAAAATAACATAAATACTATTTCTATCGTACAGACAGTACTCTTCACAGTTCCATTCATACAGCTTTTTTTTTTTTTTTCCCAACGCTTACATATTTTACCATGTACATCAACACACTTCCCCCAAACACACACAACTATCGTACCCAGAAAAGCCCCGATGTGTTGGGTAATGCCGCCTGCTTCCATTGCTGCCACCTGAGTTTTCCGTAGGCTGTCAAGTAAAGTTGTTTTCCCATGATCAACATGGCCCAGGATAGTGACAACCGCAGGCCGCGGGGTTAACACAGCTGGGTCTGCCGGAGGTCTGCAACGAGCACAAAACCAAGTTTTGTAACTACCAAAACCATTCCCCGAGTCACACTCATTCCCATGAAGAGCCATTTACCAGACCTTAGTGAGCAGCTGGTCAGCCCTGCCTCCCCTCAAACAAAACATAATCACAAATCCTAGCTACATCATGCAGTTTGCCCTCTTACTAGTCAGTCTTACTTCTGCATCACAGTACGGCAATTCAGTAAATTAAAGAAAAATCAGCTTTCCTAAAAAAAAAAAAAAAAAAAAAAAAAAAAAAAAAGGCACAAAGTCACCTAAATCAAATTAGAACATCAGTTTTACAGTCAATGAAATCAAAATGGCAATCTTTACCTTTTAAATATTACCAAGGCATGATCATGTTAGGTATCAATGACATATTATTCAAGAAAGCACAGCACATGAAAAAGACTCGCAGAAATATAAAAAAAGGTTAAAAAAGCCCAAAAGAACAGTTCACATTTTACCTTTTCACAGCATCTGTATTTTCTTTTTCTTTTTCTTCTTTCAGTTTTGCTGACTTATACTTCATTCCTGATTTTTTAACTACTAATTTGATGTGGTCTTCGTATAAGACGGAATTTGGTTCTAGTGAATCAAAGTCAACATCTGTGTATAGCAGAGCTTCAAAAATATGATCTAAAGAAAAGATGAATACAATTAACAATTATTCACCTATCCAAAAAAAAATGCAACAGAAATATTAATGAAGAAAATCTGAGTAATAGTAAAGTGTAATTAACACCTTCTGAATACATTTATTTCACAAAGCATTTTTGCTTGAGCTAGATTTACCTAATGGTTCCTGTTATACTACGTACTCACAACAATATGATTCAGAAAGGTTCAACCTCATCAAATGCTATGATATTGTTTTTCACACAGATTTTCACAGCTTATTTTCCATTAATCTCCAAAAGGAAAAAACTGCAACTCATCTAAACCAGAGACTGACTTGAGCACCATTACAGGTCTATCTCAGAAATACATGGCAAGAAACGACAGCCTTTTCAGCATAGGTACAACCTACCTTGCTAAGAAAGGGACTAGTCATCACTTACTAATACTGTTTTAAAACATCTTTGCCTTTACCACTCATGAAAACATCATGATTGACGGAATGGAAACAGTTACAGAGTATCTCATACAACAGAGCAGGCTCTCACCTACGTCTTTACTCATAGCTCTTGCAAGTTCCTCTACAGTCATTTTCTGCTTTATCTCCACTTCACCTTTTGTCACTGGCAATTTCTTTCGGGTCTTTTTCTTCTCCTACATGGAATTAGACATGTATATAGGAACACATAGCTGGCATAAATGAAGAAATAATAAAAACAACATTACAAAGACAATGACCTGAAATGCTATGCTACATATTTTTTAAATCTATGACACAAATGAATTACAATAAATGAATGACTTAAAAATCACACTGAGTGTTTAAAGCGTCATGTATTTTTCACTTCTTTTCACAGCAAAGAAAATCCATTAAAAATTCATCTTTGATTACAATCTTTTCTTCCTCCTCTGAAAGATTCAGGATGTTAAAGGTATAGATACTTCACATGAACAACTGAGAGGGAGTCACAATTCACACAACATTTTGTCTTACAACAGTTAGGACTACTTCTCTATATTCACTAATAAAGGAATCCTGCTCATGAAAAGCTTACTACATATAAAGCTCCCATTTTTGTAATGGAAGTGTTCAAAATGATTTCTTGTGCTTTGAAATTTCACACAGAAACAGAGATTACTGGATTCCATTAATTACCTCCTTTGTAGCTAGATGCCTGTAGTGTGGAAAGGCAGCACTGATTAACTTGTCCCATTGCCAGAGCTGTGGGTACAGACGAACGGACCGCACAGGACGCGCAGACAACTGCACAGGCTTCCATTGTGCTCTGCAAACTCTTCTGTAGGACAGAGCATGCAGCTGTCTGCAAGCACAGCGCAGCTGGACCAGATTTTCAAATTTCAGTCTCAAACTCCAATTCATTTCTTCACTGAAAACAAAAAGGACATGTTGAAATACAGCCTCAAATCTGAAAGATGCTGTTTTCTGTGCTATTACCAATAAAGACAAGATGCTCAAATATTATGTTTCAAGACAGGCATTTTTTAATACTGTGAAAGTTGAAATATTTAGTAACTGTCCCAGCTTCCACCTCCCCCCACTTTCACTGTCTCATTTAAAATACACAGGCATATTACTTTTCTCACAGCTTACAAATTATTCCTCCGTTTTTTCACTTCAAATACTGAAATCCTCACTTCACGTTCCACACTTTGCATTGCACTTCTGTAGTTCTACTGATGTAACCATCTCTCTAAGCAAACAAAAGAAATCTGCAAAACCCTGTTTATCTGAGCATCTGAGTTCTCTGTAACATGAGAGAACCGTAGCACTGTAATAAAATAAATTTTGTTACATGGATAGACACATCCTTCCAGGCTAACTCATGGCTTAGAAGGCAGTATTTATGAAATGCTTCTTTCACATCAATCTTGTTTTAACTACCTGAATTGTGTTTTGTTACTCTTTGCACTACTCTGTGGGATATCCTATACAAACTTCTCCTTTGGAACTGTGGATTTCATAGCTCCCGTGCACTCATCCACTTCATTACCCTTCTCTTTTCCTGACTCAGTGGTGCTTTTCTCAATACCCTCTATTTCCTCTCTCAGAGGTACTTTTGAACCACCTCCTAGGGAGCTCCAAACCCTTGAAGCGCTATCACTGCTCTTGCCTTGAAGACTGCTGCCTCAAAACGGGAGCAGGAGGCAAAGCAAGGAGCCACCAACACAGTTTTGCCTTCAAGAGGAGCTGAAGCCGCACGGCTCTGCCGCGGGGCACCGTCTGCACTTACGGCGCACTCAAAAGATTGCGGCAGGCCCGGACGGTCGGGGAGACCCACGCGAGGCTGCCAGGAAACCCCTCCTGGCTCCCGGGGTCGCCCCTCACGGCGGCTGCTGCTCACCAAGGCCCCGGGCCCCGTGCGCCGCAGCGACCCGAACCGCTGCAGCCCGGGGAGCCACGCCGAGCCCCTACTGCGGCGCAGCCGCCCCCCTCACCCGCCGCTCCCGAGTCGGGGGGAAACCCACAGCCCCCGAGCGCCACCAACGGCCACCAACCGCCACCCTTCCCGCTCCTCCCACCTGCCGAGCCCGCGGACACCGGATGTGGCGGCGGCGCGAGGGGGCGGGGCTGCGGGCGGAGGGCGGTGGCGGCGCCAGGGGGCGGGACCACGGGGGCAGCACCGCGCAGGCGCAGTGCCGGCGGCGAGGCCAGGGGGCGGGGCCGCGGGCTGCCGGCGGCAGCGCCGCACAGGCGCAGTGGCGGCGGCGCCGCGCATGCGCAGTGGTGGCGGCGCGGCGCGGGCAGCCCGCTTGTCCGTGCGGTCTGTTTTCAGGCACTCTCTCCGTGTAAGGACTTTGCCGTGACTGAACTGAATATATACACACATATATGTATTTAAATAGAAGTTCTAATTTGACGTTTCTAAACACCATGTTAAAGATTAGAAAAAAATATATCTAAGAGGCAGTTTTGTAAAGTGTCTGAAAAATCCTTAACCTGCCCCTTCTTAATGCTTTTGTAAAAGCCTTAGATAGTCCCAGGTTGCATCGTAAATATCCTTTAATCTTGGGGTTCTCTTGCGACAGTACCATTTTTTATAGTGATACAGATACATACATATACATACCTATAAATATCCAGTTATGAGAAATAACTGAGAATTATGAGAAATAACTGTAAAATCCTCTGTAGGTTTGAACTGTTTTACGTGCTCTGCTGTAGCACAGAGATTGCAGCTTGCACGGCTGCACAAGGTGGTCTCCCCCATGCGTGGTTTTTAGGGACAGCTTGTGGAGTTCTTCAGCTGTGCCTGTAAATTAAAAACTCTCCTAAAAGAAAATCTGGATGTGCAAGGTGTACATCATCCCAGCCAAGCACAAAGACCCTCAAAACTGAGCTGTCTGTAGCTTGCAGTTGTTAACACCTAAGTTTCTCCAAATGTAAAAAGGGAAAAATAACCCAAAACTAAAGTATGGTAAAAAAAACACTGCTTAAGGTTTGCAGAAAAGACACCAACGTTTCTGCATGGGAGGAAAAATCAGGTAAAAATATGGTGCAAAGACACGGCTACCACTTACCTCTCAGCCCTGCTGCAAAATGCAGAGGTCCTACAGGCGATGGCACTAATCCAGAACAGTTTGGATTGATTAATCCAAGTAAGGTTTTCTTTGAAAGATAAATTTACATTGCATAGCAGTTAACAAAGTGTGCTATAAATCTGCTTTTTGACTTAAGCTTCCTTTTGATGATGTCTGCAAATGTTCCATATACTGCTATAAAGCTCTTAGCATGGGATATATTTTATCCACGTCTTCCAACCACAAACTCATCCTGTTTTAATTTAGAGCTTTATTATAGGTTGCCTTTGTGCGGAAAATCTCGCTGTCAAGAACTGAATGTCCAAAAAGGAGACAGAGGAGTCCTAAAACTTTATTCGAATAAAGGGAGAGTCCACCGGGCATATCCCTGTGGGGTCTCTCCAAATGCTGGGGGACGCAGCCCCGCTTTTATCCTAATTTCCCGACCGAGGGACGCCCTCTCCTTTTCCCCATTGGCCAAGGTACTCAGAAGTTACAGCCTTCCCGGCCCGCCTACACCGAACTCCGGCCTCCCGCCATCTGTTCTCACCTGAGCTCACCAACTCCTTTGTCCCCCTTGCTGAAGAATGTGGGGCAATTGCCCTGTTTCCCTCCTTTGTAAAGGCCCCATCTCCTTGCAGATGGCTCTTTTTGTCCTTCTGGGCTCATGGCTCCACTCAGTCTCCCCTCCCTTTGTCCTGCTCTTCAGCCAAACTGTGGAGAAACCCCCTTATTGATGAATACAGAAACTTGAGCATTCCGCTCAATCCCTCCTCTTTTTCTTTTCTTTTTTTTTTTTTTTTTCCTTTGGACAATATTTGTTTTTACAAACTAGCTTATTAACTAACAACCTGCGTTCAGTATGTCTAGTACCCATCAGTAGTCTTCATATCCTCCTGAACTCCCACAGACCCAGCAACCCAGAGTTTATTTTCCAGACCCACTCCCTGTCAGCGGTACAGATCAACTGAGAAGTCCAGGCTTCTGGAGTCTTGGAAATCTTAACTCTGGTGTGATGAGTCCATCCATGCTCAGCTGTCTTGACTGATGTACCAAGACCCAATCCCCTGGTTGGATATCATGGACTGCAAAATCCAAGGGGACGATCTGTGTGAGCTGGGCTTCCTGTCGGAGAGACTTCACAAGAAAAAGTATTCTGGCTACATATTGCTTTAAATATAATACAGTCATGGATTTCCTTTGATTCTTCTCCCTCAGGACCAGTTAGACAAGAAGCTGGGTTAAACCCTCCCTCGCTTCAGAAGCCCCTTCAGATAGCAAGGCCCTGACAAGGTATGGGACCTTGACATCATGGGATCCCTCTGTGGTCAGTTTTTGGACCTCAGTTACTATTAGGACTGTACCTGCGCAATTCTGCAGACAATAAGGCCACCCCTTAGCCACTGGGTCTAACATATAAGCTATTGGTATTCGCATGCCTCCATGCTTTTGCACTAAAATTTCCTTGCCACGACTCTGTTTGACATTCACATATAATTCAAATTCTTTCTCTGTGTCCAGAAGAGCTAAGGCCGGAGCCTTGCTCAATTTATCTTTTAATTTTCTAAAGCTCTGTTCTCCTTCTTGTGTCCATACCACAACATTGGGGCTGTTTTGGGTTAAAAAGTCATACAGTGGTCTAGCTAATGCAGAAAAGTCTTCAACCCAGGCTCTGCAGTATCCTACTAGCCCTAGGAACTGCCGTAGCTCTCTCTTAGTCCTGGGTAATGGCACTTCTAAAATTCCCCGAATTCTTTCTGGGTCAAGGCATCGTAAACCTCCGGTCAAAATATGCCCCAAATATTTGACCCTTCTTTCCACCATTTGTGCCTTCTTTTTGGACACCCTAAGCCCTTTTTGGGCCAAGAAATTGAGTAACTTCACAGCAGTTTCCTTCACCACCCTCTCTTGTTCACCTGATAGGGGCAAGTTATACTGCAATAACCTGGCTCCTGGGGTTGGGATAAATTCCTTCAGTATTTTCTGCAAGGCTTGTCCAAATAGGACCGGTGCCTTGGTGAATCCTTGCAGGAGGACTGTCCATGTCAATTGTTGTTTTATTGTTTTTCCTCCCTCCTCTTGTTCCCATTCAAAGGCAAAATATTGCTTACTATCCTCTGTGAGAGGACATCCCCAAAATGCATCTTTCAAATCAAGTACTGAATAGTACTGATGTGAAGAGGGGATCTGGTTTAGAATAGTGTATGGATCTGGAACTGTGGGATGTCTTGGTTTGATAATTTCATTTATTGCTCTTAAGTCCTGTACCATTCTATAGGTTCCATCTGGCTTCTTGACTGGCAGAATGGGAGTATTGTATGGAGACATACACGGCTCCAAAAGTCCTGCTTCCAGCAAAGACTCAATAGTAGGTTGTAAGCCTTTCCTTCCCTCTCGTGAAATAGGATACTGCTTTTTAGAGACTATCTGCCCTGGTTGCTTTAAAGTAATTTGGAGAGGTTCCATGTCTAGTTTTCCATATTTTCCTGGAACTGCCCACACTTCTGGGTTCACTTCAGCATAAGCTTTGTCAGACATTTTGCATAAAGTTACAGTAGTGCAAGCTTCTTTATCATCTCTTACAATACTGATTTGCATTCCCAATTTAGCCATCAAATCCCTCCCCAGCAGATTGCAATCACAATTTGGGACAAAGAGAAAATCATGCATCTCAAATTTATTTCCCACATCCACTACCAGTGGCTGGATAATACGCACTCATTCGTCTTTCCCACTTACCCCTTGGATAACCAAGGAGCCTTTTGACAATCGCCCTCCTTTTGGCATAAAATTCAAGGCGGATCGAGAGGCTCCTGTATCTATCAAGAAACACACTTCCTCTCGGTCCAGACCCACCCTACATGTTATCAAGGGCTCCCGTGTGGTGGATCCCTGGTATAATGGGAGCCCCTGACACCCCTAGCAATCCATTTCCATTAGTCGGTGAATTTCCTCTTCCTGAGGATCTCTTAGCCTCTGTGGGCATTCCCTTCTCCAATGTCCTTCCTCATTACACAATGCACACTGATTTCTTCCCAATTTTTGTTTTAGATGGATATCTTCTGTTGAAGAGACCATCCCCCTGCCCTGCCTTTGACTACGCCCTTGAGATCGACCCCTTCCTCTGGCCCTTGGGGGTCCCTCAGGGGGCCTCACAGATCCTTGTGATTGTCTTATATACTGAGCCATAATCATTGCCTTTGTCTTTGCCTTTTCCTCATCCCTTCTCACATACACCTGTTGTGCTCTCTTTACCAATTCCTCTAATGGTTTATCCTGCCACTCTTCATCCTTCTGCATCCTCCTTCTTATATCAGGCCAAGATTTAGTGACAAACTGTACTTTTAGTAATGTGTCAAAGGCTGGTCCCTCAGGGTCCAGTCCTCCCTGTTTCCTCAAAGCATCTCTAATTCTTTCTAGCCAATGAGAGGGGCTCTCATCTTTTCCCTGTTCCAAGGTCATAGCCTTTGACATATTATTAGTTCTGGGGACTGCCATTTTAATGGCTCTGATTATGTATGCTCGATAATCTCGAAGACGGGTCAAACTGACTCGATCATTTGGATCCCAATGGGGGTCTCCCACTGGGATCATATCATCCACAGTGGGTGCATCTATCGCATTTTGGCCTGCCTGCGGGTGTTCGTCCTCCCATAATTGACGAGCTTTTTGCAAGATCATTTTCTTTTCCTGGAATCCAAATAAGATTCCTAAAAGAAAATCCCAATCCTTCCAAGTGTAATCTGCATTTCCTAGATATTCATCTATCTTTTCCCCTACTCCTATGGGATCATCTAAATAAGGAGGTAGTTCTTTCTTTAATCCCCTTATATCTTGGGTGGTCAGTGGCACGATTACAAATCCAAATCCCCCATCCTGACCTCCCAATGGAACCTGTCGTAGGGGCATTTGCCGAATTTTTGTCGGAACTTTAGAAGTTTTTGGCACCTCGTACTGGGTTCCTTTTCTTGTTTTTGAAGGGGATAAAATGTCCTGTTCCTCCTCCTCTTCACTGTCACTAGAAGCAGGAGGTGCAGAGGGGACAAGACCTGTGGCTCCTGATGCGTCGTCCGACCCTACAGGGGGCCACCTAAATCCCCCTGGTAACTTATATTCTGGCCAAACAAAACAACAATATTTTATCATTAATTCCATAATTATTTCTAGGGGAATGCGTAAGTTATCCCAAACCCTCAAAAGTCTCCCCAAGGGACTATATGGGGATAAGTTAAGGTCATCATTCCTTTCCCCAGCACCCTCTTTTGCCTTCCCTTCGCTGCTCTCCCTGGACTCCCATGTCGGGGTCGCCACCCCTTTTGTTCCCCACTGTCCCATAGTACTCACCAGTGAGATTTCAATGGTCCTTTCCGTCAAACCTGGTCCTTTCCGTCGGACTTTAGCGCTACCCGGAGGTCCTTTCCTTCAGACCTAGTCCTTTCCGTCAGACTATAGCGCTACCCGGAGGTCCTTTCCGTCAGACCTAGCCCTTTCCGTCGGGCTTAGCGCTACCGGGAGGTCCTTTCCGTCAGACCTAGCCCTTTCCGTCGGGCTTAGCGCTACCCGGAGGTCCTTTCCGTCAGACCTAGCCCTTTCCGTCGGGCTTAGCGCTACCGGGAGGTCCTTTCCGTCAGACCTAGCCCTTTCCGTCGGGCTTAGCGCTACCGGGAGGTCCTTTCCGTCAGACCTAGCCCTTTCCGTCGGGCTTAGCGCTACCCGGAGGTCCTTTCCGTCAGACCTAGCCCTTTCCGTCGGGCTTAGCGCTACCCGGAGGTCCTTTCCGTCAGACCTAGCCCTTTCCCTTCCGTCAGACCTAGTCCGTTACGTCACACCCCTTGAGGACCCCCTCCCGGTCCTACCTGCAGATCCCCCGATCCGCTTCTCGTCTGTCTCCGGACAGTCTCGGGAACCCAATCAGTCGTCCGGTGCAGGCTGCCGTCGAAGGGAGTCAATCACCAAGAGCTATGGTGAGGCGCGCCGTTGACTCCAATCGCCGTCTGCCGTTCCCGGAAGGTGGAAGGATCCCGGACGAGCCCCCATTTGTGCGGAAAATCTCGCTGTCAAGAACTGAATGTCCAAAAAGGAGACAGAGGAGTCCTAAAACTTTATTCGAATAAAGGGAGAGTCCACCGGGCATATCCCTGTGGGGTCTCTCCAAATGCTGGGGGACGCAGCCCCGCTTTTATCCTAATTTCCCGACCGAGGGACGCCCTCTCCTTTTCCCCATTGGCCAAGGTACTCAGAAGTTACAGCCTTCCCGGCCCGCCTACACCGAACTCCGGCCTCCCGCCATCTGTTCTCACCTGAGCTCACCAACTCCTTTGTCCCCCTTGCTGAAGAATGTGGGGCAATTGCCCTGTTTCCCTCCTTTGTAAAGGCCCCATCTCCTTGCAGATGGCTCTTTTTGTCCTTCTGGGCTCATGGCTCCACTCAGTCTCCCCTCCCTTTGTCCTGCTCTTCAGCCAAACTGTGGAGAAACCCCCTTATTGATGAATACAGAAACTTGAGCATTCCGCTCACCTTTTTTTTGTTTTGTTTTGTTTTTTTGAGAATTGGAAAAAAAAATTCCTGATCTCATAGGTCAGGATGATGGTTTGAGATATAGAAATATTTTCCGTATTAATTTCCATTAATTCTTTGCTTTGTTAATTAATTGCAATTCTTAATTATTGGCTGCCCTTTGAAAAAAACTTGATTATTAGTTCTCATTTTTAGTTCATACCATATACATAATTTGATTTTTCTAGCTTTGAATTTTTCTTAAGTTTTCACTATTTAGCAACATTTTCAGTGAAACTGTTCATCAGCAACATGTTAGTGGCTGAAATTATAGTAAGCACAGATGCAAAAATGTGAAAACACGTAGAGATCTGTATGAACAATTGTGGCTATAAGGTGTTTTTGTTACAGGTCTGTGTGCAAAATTTTATATTTAATCGATGAGAGTACATTTTTCCTTTGAATTTCATGAAATTTTATCTGATATTACTGAAACACTCGAGCCAAGAAACTTGAGACAGCAGCAGATACAGACTCGCGTCTCTTAGAGAGTCAAAGGAGAGATTGGTGTGATAGATTCTGGAAAGTCCAAGCGCGTAGACGACAGAGTGCAGGAAACGGTGGGTGAGGGTGGATGCCACTCGGGCCCAGTAAGGGCAGCTATGAAAGGTTTCCCTGCAGTCTCAAACACGGGCATGAAGGGAAGGCTCCAGCCAGCAACGCGCCCTGCTCTGCCCCCATCTACCTTAGCCTCGGGGCAGGAGCTCAACCCTCAGCAGTGTCTCGCCCTCCACACTGTGCACAGTGTCATGGCTTCCCTGATGTGGCCTAGTGCTTAGATCGTATAAAATGTCTCAAATTCTTCCAAATTTGCTTGTAACATCCGCTTCCCTGGTTTGATTAAAGCAGCTTGCTTTTCTGAGCCCATCCTTGAATAGATGTAGCTGTTCTTACCAAACCCATTACTAAAAGATAAGCTTCTACAATTGCTAATTGTATAAACAAATCACTTTTATTCATCCCTTTACTTTTATTCATACTTTTACCTGTAAATTACTTCTATTCATCTATCTACAGAGCACAAAACAGAACAAGATCTTCAATACCACTCAGAAAATCTCATTTAATTATTTTATGACAAGGACCTGAGCCGCCTCATCTCAAGTGGCCTTGCTTCGAGTTTGACCAGAGCATCAAGGCATTAATTATTTAAAGTGCACCCTCAGTTGACACACTTCAGATGTAACATTAAAAAAAAAATGTAAATTAGAATTATTGCTGGATTGTCGTATCAATGCATTCAGTCATTATATTGGAGGGTGAAGCGTGTCTTCCTCGTGCTCGGGCGGGACGGGAGGCCGGGCCCAGCGCGGCCGCCATGGCGGAGCCGGCGCAGGCTGCGGGGCTGCGCGCGGCGCTGGAGCAGCAGCTGCAGGGCTTGGGCATCACCACCGTCACGGCCGAGCACCCCGAGGTAGGTGCCGGCCCAGCTGGGCCTGTGGGAGCACAGCGGGGACCGCGCAGCCACGCGCACTCGCGGCAGCTCCACGCGCACTCGCGACAGCTCCCCTCCAACTCCCTCCCTGGTCCCTTCGCACTCCCAGAACCCAAGAGCAGTTTCAGCTGCGATTTTCCTTACATGCTGCAGATTTTGTTCAATGAGAAAGTAAGATTCTGCTTATGGCAGGACATAAAATAGAGTCATCAGACAGATTAAAGCATGTAAATTTTTAAAATGTAACTCTCAGTCTTGAAATTATCAAAATTTGTGTTTTGCTTGAAGTATACCTATGAATTCTGAGCCTAGCAGAAAAGTGATATAACTTTTGTTTATACACATCTATATGTATAAAATATATATTAAAAATCCTTATAATATGGTTTCAAGAATATCTGCTATCTTATTCCCCTCAGGACTTTGTCACTCAGCCCCCAGCTGCGGGAGCCTTCTTTTCCCCTCGCATTCCCATGTTGTTTCGGAAGCTCCAGCACGCAGATACAGTACTTCATAGTGAACGTCTCCACACCTAGGTCCAGGGAGGACTGGGGCACTTCAAGAAACCTCAAGTCCAGAAAGTGCAATACAGGCACAACCCTTTCCACATGCCTTCCCCTCACTCCCAGTTCACAAGGATCCACGTGTGGTGGATCTGCACAGAACAGTGCTGCCACGGCTGCCTTTTCCCCCTTCTAAGTGTGGTACACTTGCTGCATTCATCAGAGAGAAATGATTGAGAAAGTCTGTAGGACCAGTATGTCACATTTTATTTGTGTTCATTTAAAATTTCTTCAAAAAAAGGGTACAGTTTTTAGGCCAAGTATAACATTCAGAATTTTCTAAATACTTAACAAAAGATTCCTGTCAATAAGCGACTAAAGATCTAATGGGATATAGTCTCACACTGTACTAATTGTGTTTTCCAGGTATTTACTATTGAAGAAATGATGCCGTATGTCCAACACATGAAAGGAGGTCACAGTAAAAACCTTTTTCTTAAAGACAAAAAGAAGAAAGGGTTCTGGTTGGTGACTGTTCTTACATAACAGGCAGATTGATTTAAATGATCTGGCAAAAAAACTGGGAGTTGGGAGCGGAAATTTAAGATTTGCTGATGAAAATGCCATGTTGGAAAAAATAAAAGTGGGCCAAGGATGCGCAACACCGCTAGCCCTCTTCGTGACCAAGGAGATGTGAAGTTTGTACTGGATGCTGGCTTTCTGGAGGGTGGCCATGAAAAGGTGTATCTTCATCCGATGACAAATTCTGCAACCATGGGATTAAGCCCTGAATATTTTCTGAAGTTTGTGAAGTCAACAGGACATGACCCAATAATCATACATTTTGATGAAAATATTAAGTAGATAAATGTCATATTTTTACTGCTAGACATAGATTTTATAGAACAAAACTAGCGGAAGTTGCATTACAAATACAATTTGAAAAAATAGGAATGCTTCTCTCTTTTTTTCAACTTGTCTTCTATAATCTGATGAAAATAACACTGTCTTCAGGTTATTAAAAGTTTAACAGAATATTCTTCATGAGAAAAGATATGTTTGCATTCTACCACAAAGTAACCAGTGTGTAGAAAACGTTTCCATTTTAATAATGTTATAGTGTTTAATAATAAAACCAACAAAAATGGATCTTTCAGTCTGTGGTACTGGGCTTGAAATATTGAAACTTAAGATAACATCATTAAATACTGAATTAACTTCAAGTTCTAAAATATTTGGCAATACACTTAGGACAGGGATGTCTAGATTGTGTACCTGCACTCATCTACCTCCTACTATATATTGCTTTCCTTCTATTATTTTTACCTAGGAAAAACAAAACAAAACTTAGTTATGTTACACAACGCATACTTGATTGTCTACACTTGTAGCTGCATTTTCACTTTCACAGTTAAGTCTCCGGCCCTTGGGAGATTTGTAGTGTTCTTCCAGTATTTCCAGGTGGCCTGGCCACAAATTGTCCCATTAAGGTAACGGGCCCCATCCCTTTCTAGAGCCTCTCCAAAGACTGGCAGACAGGCGGGAGCGTCTCAAAGCAGATGACGCGGGAATGGGAATCACTGGCACCGGCCTCTCTCCTGACGGGAGGCGACTGCAGCGCAGGTTCCTGGTTGGGGACAGTATTTACTGGGGGTAACTGGGAAGAAGGATAATACAAGCAGGGGCTGTATTGACTCTCATTATGATTTCTTCTGATTCATGCACCAGGAGAGGACAGGAAGCACCTATAGAAATGGCCGATGCTCCCAAGACGCTCCTGTCTGCACAGGAGAGGCTCCCAGAGACGCCCAAGAGTTTTGTGGGGAGGCTGATTTGGCATTAAATAGATGAAATTTATTTAGTATAGAAAAGTAGCTACTATCACAAGACCAATGCTTTCTTAATATTAAATTTCTAATCTAATTATCTCTCCTCTCCCACCCAAATGAACAAATACCCTTTCAAATAGATTTTCTTCACATCAAAGATAGAGAAGCAGCAGAAACTCCACAAAATCCAGTACATGTACTGGGCCACTGAGTACCCATATAAAACCCAAGGAGAAGGAAGTTGTGAAAGTGATGGACTACATTTGAAGATGACAACAAAAAAGGCTGCTGAAAACAGCCTAAAATGTCTACCTCATTGAAATGTCTACACACCAAAAAGGCAAGCAGTAGTAAGAACACAGGTTGAGACAGAGAATTAATTGTAATACAGAAAATGAAAGAAAACAGTAAGATACTTGCAATCCTGGAGTGCTACTTGCTACTATATCATGCTGAAAGACCTAAAAGTAAAAATAATAAAACATTTCAAATAAGCACAAAGCAAAAAGCAGCCGAGGTGACACTGCTTCACTACACAAGGCTAAGAGTGATTTATGAGCTGAGGAGAATGTCAGCAGTTACACTCTTTTCTACTGAGAAAATGAGATCTTAAATGCAATAGAATGAACAAATACCATTAATAAAGAAAAAGCATCTTCTGGGGCAAGGCATTTGACAAACAACTTGAATGACTGTTAAAGTCCTTCATTTCAGAAGATTTTCACGCTCATTTTTGGAGATGTGAAAGAAAAAAAGAAGATGCAAATCAATGCCATCTATTTTTTTTTTGAATGGAAAACATGTGACCTCAAAATGTTCAACAAATTGAAATCTAAAGGAAGTTACTAGAAAGCTGTCCAGATATACGATTCTATTGGTTGTTACTGTTAAACAGAAAACAGAAAAGGAATATCTGATATGAGGGAACCAGGTTACTTAAAGAACCGCCTATAGAACTCTGGATTGATAAGTGTATTACTAAAAAAAAAGGCATTAAAACAGATGTTTACATATCTGTAAAAAGTTTAAGTTTTCTTATCCTCTGACACTCACCCTCCCTTCTCTTTAAGGTTTCTTCTGTGACGTACCCCAAATCCTCTACACTAAAAAAAAAAAAAAAAAAAATTGCTTTCTGTCACTTTTGTTTTTAAATCCAGAAAGCTTTAAATACTGCCCTTGGGAAATTCATAATGATTTGCTTTTGTATTTACTTATGTCTTTTAAAAATAATACTATGATAAGGTATAAGTTCAAAGTTACCAGTCTTTAATAAACACCACCACGAAACAAACTACATACTGTCCAAAAGATTTCTGCTACAGTTTTATAGGTTTCCTTCCAGAAGAAATACTGAACACATTACCCACTGACCACAAAGCCATTGCTCAACACCAACATCCTTCCAGTAACATCAGTTTCCAGAAAAAGTGTGTATAAATGTACACACACAAAATAGGAATAAAAATTATTTGGTTTGGCATTTTAATAACATATTAATAAATGTATACAATGGTAAACATTAAAAAAATTCCTCAGTCAATACTTAAAGGAAATTACAGTTTTAAATAAGAGCTTTTAAAGTTCTGTTTCACACCTAGGTACATTCCTTTAAGGCAGGTTTATTAATATCAAAGTATTATTTACATATACATTATCATCTAACTCTAAGAATCATACATGAGCTCCTTTGTTGAGGCTGCATCATGTCTTGAAAAAAAAATTAATAATACATGCTGGGAATGCTACCAAATCCCCGGCAGACTAAGCTTTATCAGAAAGTACATGAAGGTTATATACTGTCTGTTATCACGACATTTGTTATCTTAAACTAACAGTGACAGACCTGGCAATTCCTGCTGCAAACTGCTGTGCAGTTTTATTGTATGCTGCCCAACAGCTGCCGTGTTATTCCCCTGGGAGTTTGCTTCAAAAAAGAAGTGTCTTCAAAATCAATTTTACATTGTTTTATAAAAGATTAAATGCTTTCCATAGGTTTTGTACAGTTCGAATGTGGAACTGAGTTCCATGGGGAACCTCCTCAATGCTCCTCTGCTCTGGAACTGCTTTGCAGAAGAAAGTGCAGGGAGAAGCAGCCATCTCCTAAATGCAAATGTGTCCTTGTGCTAACTTAGTCAATACAAGTCAAAACCCAGCATTGGCCTCTGTGCTGACATGGATAAACTGGCTCGAAGCAACAGCCAAGACCCCAGCACACACATCCGACTGGTGCCCAGCTCAGACCTAGCAGGGGGTTAAGGATGATTTCTACTGCCCCTCTCTCAAACTCTTGTTTACTCTCTCATATGAAGAAATCTTACCTAGCTTTTTTATGAGAAGATTTCACTTCCAACGCACATTGCCAGCTTTGTAGTAAAAATATCATTTGTATCTGAACCCTGGCAGTGATCACAGAGATGTTTTAAGAAGGTACAATATGTAAAAAGCAAATGTAGCAGATTGTGCCAGGGAATTCAGGACAACTTAAAGAATTCCGAGAGGAGCTAAAGGAATGAAAAGCTAGGAGGTGCCCACATTGAGAAAAATGACACAGAGGCAAAGGGTGAGCACCGAAGTGCATCCAGCAGCATTCCTCAGAACATCATGAGACCAAATGCCACACCACAGTCCCAGGACTGCTGTTCTCACGTACCTTCCCAGGGTCTGTAGGCACCTGAGTACCTACGCGCATACGACTGCGCAGAGTCCGTGAATACAAACAGCATTTGGCACTCAAGTTTAAACCTCTTTTTCAGGTTTAAGTTCAGGACACGCATGCTCTTCTAAAAATCATAACACAAGTTAAGAGTTTGGAAGTCAATGATTTCAAAGAAAGCTAAGAAAATCCAGCAACAGCTAGACCCTGAAGTCTGAAAGTATCAACATTTAGAAACAGAAATAATTTCCTAGTATTTAGGATATTTCAATTTCTCTTTCGTAATAGCTGTCTTTTTAATTAGGGCCAATGGCATTATGGATTTCACATGTCTACTAAGTTACGTAAAGGCAACCTTTTATTCAGTCTTTATGGCTACGTTTATATTGCAGTATAGGAATGGCACAAAAATGGACCTTGACGCCAGATTCTTATTGCTTGTAATACTTTTCTCTTAGAGCATATCAGGCCTATGTCTGGCTCATTTGGTCTGTGGGAAAAAGTCACCTATGCCCTGAGCTTTAACCTCATTCAGGAACACCTGGATTACCTGCAGTCTATGCAGACCCTGGCACACTGCACCTGCTCTAGCCACTGCCATGCATCTCACCTGCCCTCGGGTGACATCCTGTAGCTGTCAACAGTCCGTAATGCCCTGAATCCACCTCCGAAAGGACATGGTATCAGTTACCACCTGGGAAATTAATTCATTATTTGGCATCAGGCCTGATAGCCCGGTATGAGGCTGCTTACAAGAACATTATGGCTGAGTAGCGCTGGGTTTCAGGAGTGCTCTGGGCTTCTGACCACTCACAGGATTGCTCGGCTACGCGTTGGTACCCTGCAAAGTTCAGGCTGCTTCCTCTGAAATCAGTACGAACCTAACACTGAGAATAAGGGGCGCAGAAATAGATACTGGCATGAGGAAAATAAAAGCTTAAATTCTCCATATAAAAAAAAGCAAAGGTTGAACAAAAGTTTATAGTGTTAAAAAAATGTGACTTACAGCTCGTAACATTTTCTATCAGTAAAAAAAACATTCAGAATGAAGTCGCCTTAAGGAAAAAATAAAATAAACACACACAAACACACAGACTCTCTAAAGCTGACTGAACTTTCCTCTTTTTCCTCCCTTTTTGAAAAAACTTCAATTCAATCAAAATGAGTTGCCAGGAATTCTTTTACATCTGTTGAACTGCATTCTCCAGTGAAAGATGATTCTGTTCCAGCTTGCGACTTTATACATCTTAAAACCTGCAAGCCTCAAAAACCAAGTTATTATTAAGTTAAAGAAGTCGTAGCAGCCCTATCACACTGTCAAAGCAGCAGTGTGATTAAATTGACAAGTAGTCTGTAACCCTAGTCCTACAAGTATTTATTGTCGTGTTTACTTACGAAAGTGGAGATAGTTGTAGGTTAGAGTTATGTATGTGCTGGTTTGGAAGATGGGACACTAGGAGGTTACACTGTTAATTTTAAACAGAAATACAAATGTGCTTATTGATTTGTAATAAAATAGTATTGTGGTAGTTAATACAATTTTGGATCTGCTTTAAAGTTCATGTATGCTTCCTATGAGCTCTCTGCAAACGCTTTCAAGACAACAAATGTATACAAGCATTAAAAGTACCAATAACATTTGTTGACTCTAATGTAAAACATTAACAAACAGAATATATCTTGCTAATAAAAGATAACCTTAAGGGAATTGATTGTAAAATGCATATGATAATATTTACATTTCTTTTTGCCATCAAGAAATCTCCTAAGCCACAATCAGCTCATGTCAAAAGACAAATGATAATTAAAAAAAAAAAAAAAAGATTAGTTAACACACAAAGATCATAAGACAATCTTATCCTGGAAATGCCATTTGTTGAGAACAACCTTATATTAAAAAAAGTTATAGAAAAATCATACCTGACAATTTTCTGTCAAAAACATCTGAACATATATATGCAGAGTAACTTGGGAATGTGAAGAACACAAGTGACAAACATTAATTTCTATATAATGTGATATTCCACAACTCCCATTTTTGTTATTGATCTTTTTCACATATGTAAACAGGATTTTCTCTTGCAGTATGCAAAGAAAAAAAAAAAAGCATAAACTTATTTTTTAAGAGCAATTTCATGCGGATTATACTAACCAAATAAGGCAGAAGCGCCAGTTAAGCTGTGAGGTTTTTGTATCTGTATATACAGTCAACTTCAACAAAATACTACAGCATTCATTTCAGATTTACAGAACTAATTATAAACTGCTAGTTATGTTTTTTGGCTAATTATTAGCATATGCTTAAGCAAATCAGTGGCTGCTTTCATAAACAGAAGAAGAAAGTTTTTCTGTTTTGTTTTTGTTTTGCCTTTTTCGTGGAGCAATTCTTGAGACCTTAAAATTCATGGTCCTTAGGGAGATGAGAACTGTCCTTTATTCAGTAGATCTTAACAGTGCAATGTGCAATAACTCCTAAGACCATCTAACAGTTTTCGGCAGTAGACTCCAGTAGAGCTCCTTGATTCAAGGAAGGTAGGTAGGTAGGTAGGTTTGCCTGCTCTAGTCATGAAGAATTGTAAAAAAAAAAAAAAAAAAAAATCCCTTAATTTTTATTAATGATTCCTACAGTCGCTGTCTTGTTACTTCAGAAATAAAGGCTTCATATTGAGATACTGAAGGACACTTTTCTCTCTGTGTTCAGTTGAAAGGTAGAAAAAGAAGAGAGAACATAAGAAAAGCTTAAAAGCAGAGAAGTTTAAAATACAGAGTTAAGTAACTAACAGAACTAACAGCACTAGCAGCATACACCAAAGATATTTTAATGAAGGAAGGACAGAATACTAAAGATGAGCTTTTTATAGGCACTTTCCTTATAGCATAGAAGAGTTTATAAAACTAAATCTGTTTTGTTAAACTCTTCTTTTAGATTTAACTGTCACTAAGATCTGCTTCAATATTACTTCAAAATCTGATTTTATTGAACTTTCCTCTTAAAGAGAAATTCGAAAAACAAAATGGCATTATTACAGGCAAAATACAAAACGGGATGACGTTCCCTGCCTGCATAGGCAGAACACCTGAATAAAAAAAAAAAAAAAAAAAAAAAAAAAAAAAAACACACCCAACCTCTTCTGGCTTGACTAAAAAACAAGACAGAAGCCAGTTAAGCAAGCAGTATTTATATCTGGTTAATGCAATGTGCACTTTTCTTATATGCAGTGCTGTTAGTTTGGTGTAAATGAAATTAATCTCATTTACATTTTGGGCAGGAAACTCACCACTTGGCCCACACCTCATGTAGTGGGGAATAGAATTAGGAGCTTTGTTGCTCCCTAGACCTGCTTTTTGCATTTCTGCTTTCTGGTATAGCTTCCACATCTGCAGAGAAAAGTATTTCATGTTATTCATTGTATTTATCAGGACATAAAAAACCTTCACGCATTAACATACATTCTACCTATTAGTAGAGCAAAGAGATATACAAACATACCGTTTTTAGAGGAAAAGACAGTGAGGAGGGATGGAAGAAAACCAATGAAGTACCTGATCACCTATACTCACTAAAATTCATCTTAGCATTTAAAATAATCCAATATTATTTTCAAAGCTACAAGCAAATATAATCATTTATATATATATATATACATATATATATATAAATATATATACACTAGGTCTAGGGCCCATGTGAGAAGGAAAAAAAATATTAGATGTAACCTAGATTTGCTGAACCTAGGAGAGATGTTTAGTTATCCTTTTTTTCCCCTCATTTTTAACCTCCTACACATTTACAGAAATGTTCACATTCAATCCTGCAAAGCAGAAAGTTATCTTTGCATGCAACAGATTGAACATGCAAAATGCAGTACCTTAATTTACTGTTCACTTAAAGCAAAGCATCAAGCAAACCTTTCACTGCAAGCAAATAATTGAATCTATTGACAACAGAACCCCTTTCAGCTGGTGGGCTGTTGTTCAGTGTTTTATAATTACCATGCAAAATCTTATCATTTCCCAAGGCAGCAATGACCAAGGAAGGAGCAAGTGCACTGTGTTTTACATTTAGCCATTTGAATGGTCTAGGAGCAATAGTACAAACCAAAAGAGACATCCATGCTACATGTACTGTTGGAGTATAAATACCAAAAGGCACCGGAAAACTGTATATATTATATGAAAAAAAAGTGTTCTTAAACAAAAGTTGACAGTGATTTCTTTTTCAAAGACATAAAAAAAAAATTCCATCTTCCTCTGCTCCAGCAGAATTCAAGGAGCAAGAATAAGAGCACAAAAATTTAACAGTTAGTATGCCTGTAACTGAAATCTCATTAATTTATTACAGATTTGAACAGCAACCCAAAATGATAGTTTGAGATGGACAAGTGTAGTATCAAGTGAGAGCATATGATGTCCAAAAACACTAACCCTCAGTTATTTTGAAGCCCTTTCTATTTGTGAAATGGTTTTAATGTTGCCCGCAACACAAGCGATGTGAAAAGCAATAACATAACATAACTCTAAGTGCCCCACAGGCAGGGCCTGGAAAAAAACTGCTTTTGTTGCTTTGATAATAAGCTTTAACTTCACTCTACAGGGGTCACCTTTAGAATTTCTCTTGTGAGCTTGGCCGTGCTCACAAATACACCGAAGGGCTCAGTGGTAGTGGCAGTGCTGGATGGCTCATAGCAAAATCACTGGAGACAACACCGGTATTTTTTATGGATGTGACTGTCTGAGGACCTGAGCAACACAAAGCTTGCAAACAAAAAATAAGACCATACCTGAAAGTACACCTGATTTCTCCAGCACTATGAGCTGACCTAAGGAAAAGACTCTCTAGCTACAAACCTTGTCCTAACAAGGCACCTTACTAGAGGCCACAGGCTTGTAATCAACTCAAATAACGCAAATACTGGCAGCACACCATGAATTTGTAGCAAATATTGTCAAGGCTAATAGGATTTGGTCTGCAACTTCTCAGATAGCAACACCTCACATCTAATTTAAACACGTCCATGGGTTTATGGGTTAACAGAAAAGAAACTGAATGAGGTGACCTAAGACCAGAACACTGAAAACACTCAATGTATAAGAACAAATGCACGTGAAATTGAGAGCTGGATTATACTTCAGGGGTTGGACTTTTTTTTTCTTTTTTCTTCCAACTGGTGAAACATAATTTTAGAGAGAATACAGCAATGACAAACAGCACATTTTGATCAACATTAAGGGAAGGTGAGAAATGTATCAGCCCAATAAAAATGAGTGCTTGCAAGCATGGTAAAGGGAAGACAGTTTTACATTTTGAAACAGAGATTTTGCTCTCCAAAGAATCTCTTGAAAATAACCAAATTTCTCCACATTTTGTTAAGGATTCATCTGTGTGAAGCTTTACAGACTAACATACATCTGCTGCGCTTCCTTTGAGGAACTGTATCTGTGCAGCACTTCTACCAGTTCTTAATAAAGCACTGATGAATTAAAGTTCAATTCACACAGCAGTGGCGTAATTGCCACAAAATATTAGCCAAATAAATTAAATTGTAAAAATGAGTATGACTATTTACAGTTAAGTATTTTTTCTTTTAAATAAATGTTAATTAAGGATTTTTATACGCTTTTGACTTAAGATAATTGTAAATAAATATTTCCTGTAGCTAAAGAAGTGCTGATGTCTAAACTCACCTACAGTCATAGCTTAAGTCTTTCAACTTTTAAATGCCTGTTTATATTTATGATTGAGGAGTTCCAAGCAATTGCAGAGATGGTGGCATTTGAAGTAATTGCTTTTCAACACTTCTGTTTAGGTGGTCATCTGGGATTTAATGACTCACTCAAGCATTCTTATACTGCATGACTTAATGACTTAAAATGACTAAATTTTGAAAGCAAAATTTAATTATTTTACTTCAGTTGCACTAACACTTAATAGAGCTTTACTGCTATATTGTTACACATCTTGTTTCTATTACATTAGAATTACTTCTGCTGTGAAGAAAAAATGAATTTCCATCATAATTAATGACAGTTTTTATTATCATACAGTGTATGGAGTCTCAAAACTATCATGCCACTTCAGTCCTAATAAAGCAGCACGCTTGACCATATTTGTACATCAGACATGGGAAGACAAAGCGTATGAATGGGAAAAGGTGGAAAGGGCTGCTTTTCACTACAAGTACTGCATTTGCCTGCTTTATTACCTCTTCAGAAGAACTACTGTTTATGTTTAGGATTATAAGCAATATTTGCCTGTTCTAATAAACAGGAACAGTAATTCATATTTATTGCGCAAGCTGGAGGCACTGGATTATTGGGCTACATCTCATTCCTTGTGCAAAGTAACACATGAGGGATGGCATAAATGAAAAGGCTATAACACCGAAATCTCTCTAAATGCTTCTTTTCATTAGTGTCACATATTTGAAGAAGGAAAATAAATCTATTTTTACACCAAACAGATAATCAGTGTGTTACTGATGCATCTGAAAAGAAGAGCACAACTGAGAAGTACTGCCTTGGTATGAAATTTACATAGTTCACTGTGCCATTTTTTGGCAATGCAGCATGCGATTGGCTTAACATGCATTCAATAATGTACACAAAAAAACAAAGTATTTGTAATGAATGACAAATAAAAATACAGCTTGTATTATAAAGACTTTTAAAGGCATGCAAAATATATACAGTGCAATTAATATCTCATGCAAACTTTGGTGAAGTTACAATTTTACATTCAAACACATGCTGCAGTACACAACTGAGCTCTATATCACTAAACGTAGAAAAACTACAAACCACAGATCTAACAAGAAATGACATCTTCATTTTAGGGGAGCACTCTCTAAACCCAGTGGTCACTGAGAACAAAGCTATATGTCATATATAATAATATATGCTTAATACATTTTCCTTATCATACACAACCATACTCATACCATACAGTTTTTTTATCTTCAGAAACCAGTAGTGGGGATTCAGCCTCACTAGTGTTTACACAGCTGATAGAAGCAAATTCACTAGTTGGAGATGACTGTAGGTCATTGTGAACAGATATCTGATTAGCAGAAGGCTGCTCTTCATTTTTTGAGACAGCTTTAAATGCTGACAGAGTTGCCTGATCTATTGTTTTTGATGTAGATCTTTGAGGCAATCCACTTATATTACTGACTAACTCAGTGTTAAAGGATAAAAATGGCTGAGCCACTTGGGTCACAGTAAATGAGCCTTTGCTCTCATAACCAGATATACCAACTTTATCACGAAACACATTCGTGCCTCGGTAAGTTTTTTCAAGATAAGATCTTTCCATCCTTGAAGTCTTAGGCAGGTCAGATTTACAGCCTAAATTACCTGGTTTAGGTGTGTGAACTGTATCATTTTGTGGGACACAATCTACTCTGTAAGCCACACAGTGAAAAAAATTAGAGGAATTAGAGGATAGCTCGTGTGCAGAGTACTCACTAGATGCTGATGAAACACTTCTGTCAGCAGTAGATGGTGCTGGATCAACTGACACAGGCTGCCTATTGTCCTTGGACAGAAAATCATGAATGCTGGTCCTTCGAGTAGTTCCTTCTGCTGTAGAAATCACGCTGCTCGCACGAGGTAAGGTAGCATAAGGGTTGCAATCTTTTGATTGCCGCTGCGATACCGTTGCTTGTATCTTTTCCTTAACTGACTTGACTTTCCCTTGGGTACCTGACGTAAATTTTATTGGAGAGCTGGTAAAATAGGTGTCTTCAGTTTTACGAAGGCTGGGCCTAACAAGTTGCTCTGGTTTAACAGATCGTCCATCCGAGAAATCAATTGTATTTTTGACACTTAATGACCTCACAATGCCACAGCTGGCTGATGGCTGTTTCCTCAGTTTTTCCTTGCCTGTCAACTCCGCAGACTCAGATAAGCTTTTCATTACTTCCTCTAAAAGATTCTCTTCACTTGTGGATTTTATCTGTCAAAAATATGAAACAACTTATAAATTTTTAGCTCGGAATTTTACTCAGAGTTTTCTGTACAGATTACTTACAAGTATTTTCTCAATGAAAACTAGGTATCTGAGTACAACTATATGAAATTCACGTAATGCTAAAGCCAACAATATGATCTTCAAAACTTTAAGTCCATCTTTTCATTTGCCCTCCCCATCACCAACTTCACTGAGCAATTTCACGTGGATTATTATTCTAACTTATATTGATAATGTAGAGCTAAAAAAGCTCAAATTCTCTATATATTCAAATTATAAAGTCAGGAATGGAAAGAAATACAAAACACACAGCCTTGATGCCCAGTGTCAAATTTTTCTTTTTGGAGAAGACTTCAGACTAGGGAAGACGCTTTGAGCAAGTTCACAGACTCAATGAGAGAGACTCACAGACTCTCAGTGAAAGAAAGAATTTAGTTAGCCCATTCGTTTTCAAAAGGTTCCAGAACAGTTTAGCAAGACTAGTAAACTACAGGAAATGCTCTGGTTCACTGAACGCTGAAATATATTTGAAATAACAGCTTCTACTCTTGAGTAGAGAACAAAATCCGCAAAGAAAAGTGAAAGAAGGACAGTGATCTGTATATCCAAATGTATTTCAGTAACTTATGAATTATTGTCAAATGAGTCTTCTTAATACAGCCCTACCAAAACGTTGGCTGCACCAATGTGAGGGGAAAAAAAAAAAAACTGTCTTTTTGAGCAAGCAGCTTCTTCTGTAAGAAGTGTTCTCAGAGGATTTGTTTATCATAAGACTGGGTAAATTCACTAGGCCTGAAAGTGAGCTTTTGAATTTTCTCTTCTCTTTGCAAAGCATGTGTGTGGAGGCCTAATGTGCAAAATCCCATCCTTTTTCAGCAGAGAATTTAAACCTACACAGATAAACTTACAACAGGTGAACCTGGACATTATAAGCTTTAATTCTTTGAGGAACGATACGGACTGTATTACTTTTGATGCTGAAAATCAAAAAATACGACCATAGCTACTTCTTAGACTTGAAATACAGCAATACCACAAGCAAAAATCTGGAAATCATCTGCAAGTCTCAAAGAAACTCCAAAGGAATTGTTTTCAACTATTTAACCTTATTCAAAAGTGAGAAACTCATCTTTTTTTTTGTATCTGTTGGTATGGATTAACCAAGGGCAAAATAATGGCTGATTATCTGAGTGACTTGTGAGATAATGACTGGATCTGTGCATCAGGAGACAGAAGTGGGAATCATTTACTTCAACTTTAGCAAATATTTCAACACTGTCTCCCACTACATCCTTGTATCCAAGTGGGACAATTACAGGGTGAACAGATGAAAAACCAGGTGGAAAGTCAGCTGCTTGGATGGACCGGCTGTGAGGGGGTAGCAGTCCATGGGTTGTACTCTGCCTGGAGGCAGTAACAAGCAGAGAAGTCTAAGGGTCTCTTTCTTAGAACCTGTCAAACAAACCTTCAAACAAAAAGAAATGTTCGAAACCTCTATCCATGACCCGCAGGAAGCAATGGAGTACCCTCTCACCAAGTTCACAGAACCAGGGGGAGAGCAGCCCACACACTCGAGAGCTGGGCTGCTACTCAGGGCATTTGCTCACTTCACTCCTCCAGCTTGAGGCAGGCGCGGGCTACCAGCTGCCCTCACCTACCACACTGGTTCTCACAGCGAAGCAGTATCAGAGGTATCGATACCTATGGAATTCCTTTTGCCTAAAGCTAAACGGAAAGATGTGACCGTCTTCTTTATGGGCACTCCTTAACGGGTTCAAAGTAGAAAGTAAAGCCCCCAAAGCTAAAGCTAAGCAATACCCCCAAAGCACATAGAGTACAGACTTAAGATTTTCTGCCTCAACTGTTTTAGTACAAATCTACTACTGTTGGACCACACAGCCTCTTAATGTAAACATAAGCATCTCCACAAAGTTTTAAAGCAAGTCTACTCACTTGAAATGCTCCATTAATTCTGGGCATGTATAGGGGTAATAGGTAGCTAAAAGCAAATCAACTATTTTTAAACTAACCTCACTCGAAGTACTTTTGTTGCTTTCTTCTAAAAACTGTTGTAGGGTAACTACTTCACTTCCCGGAGAACCAGTTTTCATCTGTTTTCCACGACTATCCAGGGTTTCAGGCATTATTTGCTGGAGCACAGGACTAGACCTGGTATAACCTTTCAAATACTGAATCGGGCTGCTGCTGCTGCTGGACCAAGCCTCGTGTTCATGGAGCAGACTGAATTCCCCACTGCTGTGACTCTGGGGCCTGCTTTGATTGTTAACTGCACCTGCTTTAGAGTAAACAGCATTAGGTATTTTGTAACATAAATACATGAAAGTTGTTAAACAATATCTTGCCCAAACAATAACCTTACCCAAAACTGGAACACTATCAGATTCAATTAACAACAATTTTATTTAAAATACCAAAGAATCCAAATGTCCTGTACGATTCAAACTAAATACAATATGAACACAGTTTCACCATCCTGGCTTTTTAAACATAACATGATAGCTTTAGAACAACGAGTATTCTTCATTTATAATTTGAGTTTTATCAACACAGTATTATATTCCAAGAGGCTGAAAACACATCTGTTCCTGTTCTTTGTAAAGTGTACGCTCTAGCATGTAATTTTTGAGTCTTAGGTTAAATAAAATACAAAAGATGGAACAGTAAGAAAATGTTTTCAACACAGTTCTTCAACAAAACCTATTCTGAAATGGTACCTCTCCAAGTTTGTGCTGTAACCTCTAATTTACTAGAGCTGTTATCTGAAGGAAGCACAAGACATTAAATGCAAAATAAAGCCTGCAACAGAAATCGTCCTTGATTCTCAGCAAGTGTGAACTGAGTAAAAATAAGAATAAGCAAGTATTTCCTACTTTGTATTGTTTCTAAGCACTGAAAATAAATTTGAATAAAAATGAGTGGCTTACAGCAGTAGTTTTTAATACTCTAAATAAACTGTGTAGAACATACCTCAAAGAATCTTTTATGGACAACAGTAAACAAATGTATAGAGAAAATAACTGAATAAATATCCTAAGTTTGCAATCATCTCAATTTCCAAATAAACAGATGCTACTTGAAAAGCTAAGACTACTAAATTATATTTTGAACCATTAGCATTCTACTCTTATGTATCTCCAGCTAATAGCAATTTTAAGAACTTACTGAATGGCTATCACAAGCAACATGAAAACATGCCACGTCTCATAATATATGAAATTTAGGGAATATTGCTAAATTGTGGAACATTATTAATTTTCCAAAAGCAGAATCAAAGGTCTACAGGATAGTATTATATATGCATTTTGTCTAGCCTGCATTGAACACTGTACATGTAGCAGTACACGTGCTACAAATAATGGGGTTATTTCTCCTCTTAAAGACAGTGACCTTAAGTTAAATTGCGGGGGCGGGGCTGAGAGGGGGGGCGCAGGGTGGGATTCATGATCTGTGATCTGTTACTTGGTTTAATTTGGTTTAAAATGGTTTTAAACTTATATAGGATTATCACTTTTTTTTTTTTTTTTTTTTTTTTTACTAAAAACAACAAGGTCTGTAATATTTGTATTTTAATTTGGGGAACAAAGGTCATAAAATATCTAAAAAAATGCAGTGGTGTTTTAAACTGCACAGATGATCATACAGAACATCTATTAGAAGTGAAGCACGTATGTAAATTCCCCTTCAGCATACCTTTGACTTCATGGAGTGAAGCATTGTTATTGCTATTGCTAGTGGATGTTCTGCCACTATCAAGGCTGGCAGGTCTGGAAGCTAAATGGAAAGAATTGGGAGACACCATGATGAACAGAAGTGTAGCAGGTGACACGGTACCTTTACATTCTGATCACAGAATGCTCTGAGGCAGGAATCATGCACTATTTCACAGGCTGATCATGCCCATTGCCAACAAAGTGGTGTTTCTTACAGATCAGAAAGCGAAGGGATTTCCAGGCAGTCCAAGAGGACACTTTAGAAAAGGGCACTACAGGAATAGTAAGGTACAAAGGAAAGGAAGAAAGAAATAGAGTGCATATTTAGAATTGAAACTGATCTGTTAGTGGGAAACCAGGGTTTTACAAATGGGAACACTGGCATGCAGGATGCTGCTCGTGATTAGGTCACTTACAACAGATTTGACAAGGAACCCTGCGTACTGTTGAAATGCCACGAACAGGAGGAGCAAGAGCATCTGCACAGTTCATGTCCTGTACTCCTAGCCAATACAAGGAAATAATGGTACTGTTATTTCTGAAATGTGTCTATATCTGACTAATTTTAAATATTTTTAGAAAAGAGTTAAAACTTCACTTTTAAGCAACCTGTTTTCACTTCAGTGCTTTGTTTCAAGAAACACATAATTATTCTGTAACAGAGTACATGATAAATTTAGATTTCACTGAAAAACATACTCAAATAAATCATGCCAGATTAGAATTTACTTTTAGTATTGAAATTATACTTTCTTTTGTTTTACTATTAATTCCAAATACATTTGAAAGGCAATATGTTTTGATACTGTTCAGATGCACTTCATAAATACATTCTAGGAGAGAGATTTAACATCCAACTGAAATAGTGAAAGAAGAAGAGAGAAATCTGAAGAAATGATCCCACACATTCAAGTGATAGGCAAATCACAGAAAACATGCTCACTTGTAACAGTGTCATTCTTTTTTTTTTTTCTCTCAAACTTCATTAACATTCACATAATGTACACTTAACTCATTTAGAAGTTCACATCTTACCATGAATTCTTGATCCTGTACTAGAATCATCACTAATACCTTGTGGACTTACATCTTCAAAGGATGTAGTATCTATACACAGTGACACAAGAAAATACGCAAAACAAAATTACTATAAAATAACTAGTAAAATATTTATCATCTATAAGATTTAATAAAAGTAATTGTCAAGCCAATCCATCCTATGTAACATGTTGGTAGGGAAAACCCTGAAATATTTTACAGGTACAGTTATTAAACCTATTCAAATCTACAATTTAGTTATTCACATTGCTTCCTGCTGAAAAAACTTAAAACACACATAAAATACAGAATATATATGAAATGGCTGTTACACATAATCACATCACGGTGCAGAAAGCTTCCACCTATACCTTTATTATTTAGCAACTGCTTGGATCTGAAGCCTGTAGAAGAGTTGACAGTTGCAAAGTTGATAGCTGTAGTAGAGAAGGCCATAGCTCCCAATTCTTTTCTCCTTTTACCCGTGGATATATCATCAGGACCCTCCAGATGCTCAGAACTACCTGTCCATTGTCCTCCTGCTAGGACCATGGATTGGACCAGGTCATTCATGGCTGGGATGCAAATGAAAGCAAATGATCAGCATGGTCAGTGTAGTTGCTTTTGTTCTTATTTTGCATTGTAGCATGTTTGACAGTTTTCTAAGCATTAAAGCATACTGCATACTGTAAGATACAAACACAAGTTCATCCATGTTATGACATGCAATCAGCTCAATGAATGGAAGTGCTGTAAGTCAGAGACTTCTTTCAGTTCAGTATGGTTCTTAGAACTGATTAGGTAAACTGCCATGCTTGTGCTGCAATGATATGCAATTTATATGTTAAAAGCCTTGATAGGCTGTTTTGCAATGATGAAATGGAATGAGTAAGGATAAAATGGGCAGAAGTGCTAATCCAATATAATGTCAACAATGATAAGGAACCCTGTGCAGTGCAGGTTACTGTATACAGTACAGGGATACTGTATTTTGCACAGTAATAAATAAAAGGATCTGAAAAACATGACATCTGATGATATTCACCTTTACTTCACGAAGTCCACCCCTCATAAGAAAACAAAAGACAATACAACATTTTCACAAGAACTGATGAATACTTGAAGAGTGACAGACCACCTTACAGCCTTGCACTACTTTTTCTACCCTTTCTTTAAACAAAAAATTGTTGTAATTGCTTAACAGATGGCTTATGAAATGTGTAATTTAAAGCTATTTATATTAGAGTGCACTGTAGATTTACATACACATAGGCACATGTGTATAGAAAATATGCACACAAATATATGCAATCAAATGCACTGAATATACATATGTATATGCATGCGTCTGCTGTGCATGTAAAGGTCGGCATGCACACATGTGCACATACATAGATTATTCAGTGCCAAGGTTAAAAAAGGGTGGGGGGAAAAAAGAAAAAGCTCCAGCTCCTTGTATTGTAGCAGGACTGGCACATTGCAGAATTGGTGGGAGGAAAAAAAAAGCGCGCAGTCCAGGGAAAGGTTAGTGAAAAATTAGTAATGGAAGCCAGTGTAGCCGTTTAAAAGAAGCTGAACTGTCATAAAGTCTTACACATGGAGCGACGGTAGAAGGCCTTCATTTTGTCTTTTTCCTTCGGTCTGTTCCTCAAAAAGGGCAGTCTTTTCAGTGCAACCACTTTTATGTCATAGCATGAGGAAAAACGGAAACAGGGAAATGAAAGAAAAAAGGGAGAAGAACAGATGGAAGTTAAATGTTGAAACTAAAGACAGAAATGAATGTCTGAGTTTAAGCTATGTATGCTATGCTAAATACTATAATTCTCATGCTTTTGTGTGACAATGGAAATATGAAAGCTACACTATAAAAACTTCAATATACTCAGAAATGCACCAAAACCGATGGTGAAGTGTGTAATACAGTTCAAAAATGTTAACTGCCAAGTTCCTGAAAAAAAACAACGCAACTTCTTTGCAGATTCTTACAGAAATTGATTTGAAATTGATTTTAGAAATTGATTTTGAAAAACTATAAAGCATCTTTACTGTAAAGAACATGAAGCAAAAAAAGCTTAAAAGCAAAGTATCTGTGAGTTAAGCAAAACAACTACTGCTATTTTTTGAGATTAGGTCAGTGAGTTTTGTAGTTTTTTCCCTTGAACCCCTGTAATCCTGAATCTGTAATAGGCAAACTAATCTTTTATGATTATTTATTGCATTAACAATTTCTACCACCTATCTTTTTATACTAAAATTATACAGATCTTATGTTCAAGCAACTGTGCTTATGACTTATGATTTTAATGTTTAATTTCTTTAATACGTTTCAAAGCTGTAATAAAAATATTTACTAGTTGGAATGGTATATACCAATTTAACTTAAGAATACTAAAGATTAAAACAAACAAACAAAAAACACCAAAAGAAAATCCAAATGAGGGTGTTGGAACATTTTGGATGGAAGCAGAGAAAAAAAACGTACATAATATCAGGAAATAGAGAGTTAAAATTACAAATAGTATTAAAAGGGGAGGGGTGGAAATCACGGATTAATCTTGTCCCTATATTCAACTATTCTGCATTAGTAACTGATTACTGGCAGACACCTTCATCTTGATGAAGCATCAGATAGATGTGTCAGCTGACTGCCAAGCATAAGGAGCTACATGCAAAAAAAAAAGGATGCAAGATTCAGCAATAAATGCATAATGAAATATTAAAATGTCCCTATTATGTAGTAGTGAAAGCAATGTATTCCACACTCTATTAGCCAAAGGCATGCAAACTCTACCTCTTCAGAGTCATTTCTGGAACAGCTGCTTTGCCTTGGTTTTCTGCTCAACCAATGGCTTATTATATAGCAGTTTATATATTCTACAGCCATGCATATAGGTGTGTGTGTGTGTATACATACACACATGTACACTTTTACAAGTGTACATCAACTACCCTGATACAAATTAATATTCCTGTCTACCACAGCATTCTGTGTTTGTGCATTAGGAAGTTCTTTGGAGTCCAGTATCTGAAGTCAAACTAGAGCCCTACTACACTGCACCCTACTACAAATACAGGGCAAAAAGACCATTTCTAATAAAGAAAAATCAGGAAACGTACAATGAAAGGCTACAATGGGCACAGCACAGTTCAGACATATTTGTAATTCTTTTTATAGAAAGTTTTACACTATTTTCATTTCCTTGCTGTCTCCCACAATTATTATTTTCAGTAGAATTCTTAAAAAATTTAAATCTTTGATGCTGACTTGTTATTCTAGAACTGGCTTCAGCTACTCTGCTTCACAGCTCATGCCTGCCGGGTAGCAGCACTTGTGTGAAGCACGATGGCATTTGTCCTGTGCAGGACATCTTTGTCCGCATCACCTCCAAAGCCTGGAGTGCGCACACCTGAGGCAGCTACCTCTGCTTCGGCGCTCCCTGCTTCCCGGAGAAGGGGGGAGAACCATCTCCTCCAATGTAACGCAGCTCTAAAGCGTCGCTCAGAGCACGGCAGGGAAACCAAAAGCAACTGCCAGGTCACAGTCCCAAGAGCCATAAGAAAAGGTAAAATTTTCCAAATTCGAAAACTCAAGTGTATCTAGATCAAGGAGCAACTGCAAGTACCTTGGTATGAATGGGCAGAAAAGAGAGTCACATGTGCTCTGTGTGTGTGTGTGTGTATAGATATATACACATACATTCACAGACACACACACAACAGAACATTTTAATCTTTCAATTGTTCACTGCATAATTAACAATATTTCTTTCTCTACCTATAGGTACTTAAAAATATTCTGCTTTTTGTAATGTTTTCTTCCAACTTAGTAAACACTGCTCCTCTAGTAGATCCTGAGAAATAAGCTGAAAATAAGACAAAAATAGATAACTAGCTAAAACAAAATGGAGAGGCACCTAGCCTTCCCATAAAGGAAATTGTCTGTCTAGCTGTATTTAACAGCATATAGCTTTGGATAGCTTCCAGACAAAGAAATACACAGAACAATATTAGACTAGCTTTCTATCTAGTTGCAATAAAGCAAGGAAGAAATTTTGTTCTATTTCTACTGCTATTTGTCATGAAACACGGTTCCACGGTTCACAGAAACAGAGTGGAACAGTTTTTTGTGAACTGTCAAATTATTTTATAGGCAAGATAATTGCTCTCTGAACTAAAAAGTCTATGTTAATTTTGTTAAAAAAATAACCAGAAAATGCATCAAGAATCATTTGGGTCATCTCCAGTTCTTGTTCATCAGCAAAGATCACCACCAAAGGGACTAATTTATGATCTTCAGCAGCTGCACCTAATGCAGTTCACTGTACCTAACACTTCTACAGCTGCAGGTGCTGATGTCCATGATATAAAGTGGCATCAAAATCTGTCCTTCAGTAGAAGGCATCCTACTTGAGAGACTGCATAATAATTTTTGGATGGGAAGAAACATCCTTCAAAAAACCCCAAACAAACAAACAAAACCACTGTAATGACTGAGCTGCAGAAAAAACTGAAAAAAAAACAGAAACATGAAATTCAGCCTAGTCAGCCATAGCTCTTTACATTGTAATGCCAACAGACTTTAAAAAAACACAGATAACAGGAGGCCCATTTTGGCCTCGAGCAATCAATTACTCAAAAGGACTCAACTTAGAATCAGTATGCTTCTGAGAATATGTTTGCTTTCTGGGCTAAGAATGGATCACAATTATTGCACATTCCTTCCACTGATCAGGAAATCCCATTTTGTAAAACTACTAGCCATTTGCCAGAAAGAAATCTTGGCAATTCTGTATGGCTTTATTAAAATCCCCAAATCTTTCTGTTAATGAACAGGAAAGAAAAAAGAAAAAAGACATCTTCTAAATGTACACAATGAACTCCTAATATATCTCTGTTACTTCCACTATGATGGAATTGGTTTTTCTCCACAGGAGAAAAAAGAAAAACAAAACTAGCTGTCCATCTTGTGTTTTCTACAAATCTCAAAACAGGACCCTCTCCTCAATGAAAAAAACAGCTGTACACAAGCCAGGCATCAGATTCACAGTACTCACCTGATCCAAACACTGCGCACAGATGTGAAAAGCAGGCGTGAAACTTTGCAGTCAGACAGAGGTGCACACACTCTCCACACTGCCTGCAGGATTTGGGACCAAACAAGGCCTCCAAGCACTCCAGGAATACAGCAATGGGCCGGTGACAAGGGCATCCCTACCCCTATCTGTGCACTGAGAAACCTGTTCTGTCAGAAGGAGGCAAATGACCTCAGATACTGTTTACCTCCCAGAAAGGCGGCACAAAAATCAAGTCACAAGAACCCCTGTCCAGCTAGGAGTACAGGTCTCTCCAACTTTTCCATGCAAAAGGATCTGCATTAAGAGGCAAGAGCGAGGAACGGAGGAAGGAAACTGGGCTTTCTCTTGCCTTCTGAAAGACACAATCTCTCTGTAACCACCTCCATCCACAGACACAGAAAATGAACAGCCTAGTGTGGCAGAGTTCTCTCTCCTTACGTACAATTCCCTTCGGCCACCATGAAAAGCCACAATATTCGAACCTCTGCATAGCTAGGAGGTAGCATGCACATCTTGAAATTTCTTTCAGCGAAAGCCACTACCACCAAGGCACTTTCTGGAGAAAAGAAAGGAGTCATATCTCAACATGTAGCATTTAGTCATCCTAAAGGCAGAAGACAACTGCAAAACGTGCATCATTACTGGTGCTTCTTTCCTGTAGATAGTCTCTGGTTAACTTTAGAGGCAAACTGTCTCATCAAAATTGTCAGCAGTGAATTTGCACCTAATCTATTGAAATCCTATCAAAAATTGTGGTTTCCATGGTGATATGTAAAGGAAGGTTAGAATCCAGAATCAGATCAGCTCTTTCGGCTTGCAGATACACACATGGGAACTAAAGGGAGCAGGAACAAGGCCCTTGGAGTAAAAAATAACAAGGGCTGAGTAACTTCAAATCTCTTCTGAGGATCAACCACTAAGGCCAAAAAGGAAGAGTAATGTATCATCCATTGCAATATGGTTCCTTTAGAAGAATCTCTGATCTATTCATCAGAGAATAAACATATATTTATATTTTGCCTCTCTATTTAGGGCAAAGTATCTACTTACTGATAGTATGTACTACTGATATGAAAAAGGAAAAGTCAGAGAAATTCAATCATAAGCCTTGATTTACTCCAGTAATTAGAAGCTGCTGTATGCAGCTAGCTTTAGAGTGCAGTTGCCCCAGGTTCCTTGCAAGGATATTTGAATCTGCACAATGTGAATTAGCCTAACTAAAACCCAAAGCTTCCTTGGAGATGCCTATCTCCACCTAATGAGCACCAAGTGAATGTATTCTGGCAGAGCTTCTAAACCAGACTTCAAGAAACATCTGAAGTTAGGCAGCGTAAAGCCCAACCAATCACACTACTTGGATTCCATGACTTAAGACTGCTTTATATATCTCTGACACATAGCGCAAGGTAATGAAAAAGAAGGCACTAAATAAAAACACAGCTTCACTACTAGAGTCATCCAACAGAGTATAACTGTAACTCTACCGAGAAAGTTAACGGTCTCTCAGCATTCTGATCTTGATGTACTTTGGCCATCAGAAACGATCAAAATTTCTCAGGAGTCACCTCTCCAAATACAGTGGGACGGATGAAGGCGACTAACAGCTCGTACTGAACCACCTTCACAGAGCTCCACGGAAAAGTGCCGTAACTTCTACTGGTGGGAACAACTCAGGGCCTGTGGTGCTTCCAGGCAGCTCCGGAGCAGAGCTCCCGAGTTTGCGGAAACTTATATTTAATTGATTTTAAAATGTATGTGCATAAATGTGATTGTCCGTAGATGGATGAATAATTTAGCTCAAGACAAGCACATTCACTTTCTCATTCAGCTTTCTTTTTTCTCCTAGCAAGATAGGGTTTTTTAATGTCCTAGAACATATTCCATTAACATGCTGTATACTAATGCTTTTGAACATGCAACCAACTCTCTTGGTGCATAATTAATAAACAGGATCATTACAACTTGATAATTTGACTGTAACACTACCTCCAAAATTACTAGAAATTTATTTTTTCATTATTCCTTGCAATAGATACACACATACACACTGCACTGAACCTGCCCTCTCCAAATGCAGGCATTCTAATAACACAGGGCTGCCAGACTCGTTCCATTTCAGTGGACCGTTTGGGTCATCCAAACCTCACCTCGGGACCGCTCAGTCCATCCCCGTCTTGATATCTTACTTTCTCCTTAGGATCAGTAACAATTCACTTTTTTTTTTTTTAAACAACTTATGTCTCTATGTAAAACTTCCTATTGCATTTTAAAATGTTGCCAAAAATCTTTATTGTAGATTTTGGGAGACACTGGACAAAAAATTTTCAGACAACAGATCTTTCTAGTACAACCACATCTTGGACAGGCACTTTCAAGCATAAGGGAAGGATTCATACTGGGACAAGAATAAGGAACCATACAGGACAAGTGCTGGCAGCTGACCTATCCAAAATTCTGGTTTTCTGTCCTAATAACACTGGCAAGTTCCTAAATTCCTCCCTTAAATTCTGCAAATATATCTTAAAATTTTTATTTTGAGCTACAGAAATGCTAAAAACTATTATCTGCCCAAACATTTATGGGGTCTGCATTCAGAATAAATAAGTTCCAGGTAATTTCTAAAGACTTTCAAATTATCTTCAAAAAAAATCTGAAACATTTAGGCTTTTTTAAGCACTCCTTGCTTTCTAATCACAATTAGAAAGACATTTCATTAACGAGTCCAGAAAAAAAAAGTTTTTTAGTACTCACTACTACTCTTTTTGGTCCCCAGCGTCTGGCCATCTTCAAGAGAGTTTGAGCCCACTGAGGAGCTGTCCTGACTGTCCTGGTGGGGCAGCTGGAGAAATCCTTCACTGGATTCTGAGCGGGTCGGGGTGAGGGTCAGAGACTTCAAACGCTCGCGGTTAACATCTTTCTTGGATTTTATCAGCTTCCTCATTTTCAGAGTAATCCAGTTGCCTCTTCTGTTACCAATAATACAGTGCAATATATTTACTGCATTTATAATTTACTACTTTTGTCTTCATTTTTCTTTAATTTGTATGCAAGAACACACACATGATTCTGTTCCCCTAAAGTTAAAGGGAATCTTTACTTTCAGCTGGAACAGAATAGGTAGTTCATGTTTTTAGTATGTGTTTATAACATATTCAGTAGTACCTTCTTGGGGGGGATGGCTCATAAAATTTATACTGATCCATGATCTTCTCCTCCAATTTCTCCTTCTGTCGTCTCAATTCATTTAGCTTATCACTGTAAACAGAAATGCACAGTTCAAAAATTTACACATGAAGTGAGAAGCATGTTCTTCTAGATATCTAAAAGTTGACCTTTTTATGAGGTATTTTTATATGACACTTTTCTTTCTTACTGAAAAATCAAGAGAGATACCAGTCTTACAACGAACAGTGATATATAATTGCAAAAGTTTTCAATGGCTGTTATTATATAATAGAGACAGCCTATATACATGTCTCATTAAAAATACAGTAACGTAATTGTTTAAGTGAACAGTTGTAAACTTAATCTGAGAGAGAAAAAAAATAAGTGTCTCAAAATAATAAATCTCAAAAAAACTAGGATCTTTTTCCCTTTTTTTTTTTTTTTTTCCCCCCCTCAACAGAATGAAGACAAACCTTTTTTCATTAGACATTTATATCATCAACCATGAATCCAGAGGTACTGATTCTTTATAACTAAAAATATATTGTTACTAGTTTTAACTATTTGCTTTTCATATACAATGTAACTTTAAAAGAAGAAAATTTTCGTAAGGAATTCATCATTCCTATATAAACAAAAGCTGTTTTTACATATATGTAAATTAGCTTAACAGCTCTAAACACTATAATTTTATTTTTAATACTCACATGTACTGTCTTTGTTCCACATGGAAGAGATCCTTGCTTTCCATATTTTGCTCAAGTAATGTTCTATTCTGAAGCATTAATGTCTGAATTTGGTCTAGTAAATGTCTGTTTTCCTCCTCCAGATTTCCCTTAAGCTGGCTTAGCAACTGTTAAAACACATGAAACATTGCATGCATATGTATGTGAGCACATCTGACACACAGACAATGAATGAGATTAAGAGAATTTGAGCAGATCTGAAAAGGATGTGGACAGTCAGCTCAGATGAAAAACTTAACTAAATTATGACTCAATTGATAAAAGCCTCTTTGACACTTTAAGTGCTTAATACTGTCTGCCTAACACATTGGTTTCAAATTTAAAATATGAAGTTAGGAATTTTACTTTATTTCATGCTTCCTGTATCATTATGCATCAGATAACAATGGCAATGGGGAAGGGGGAGCAGTTTCATTTCATTTTTGAGATGAGCTTTAAATTTTTGTATTTATAACGTTACTACTTAACTGAATTAGACTGTACTCATTCATAATTATGACTTTTCTAAAGCTCTTACCACGAAACTATTAGATAAAAGTTACAATCAATTGGAACAAAATCTTATATTCAGAAGAGATGATATTCTTAACCTCTGTTGACAGTAACTCTAAATGTGCAAAATGAAGATGTCGAGTAAATTCGTCTTCAAATCTGCTTCATTAAATCTAAAGCAACAGAGCAACTTTCCAACATTACATGATTTTATGAAATAATTCAGTAACATCAGTCAAAAATAGTATAATTCTCACATACCTCACACTGATTATTCAGTTTGGTAAATGTAATATCAAGTTGTTGGTATTGCTCTTTGAGTTTAGAAAATTCAGCTTCTAACCGTGTTTGTTCTAGTTTGGAATTGTTCAACAATGTTTTCAAATTCTTATGATCAGTTTGTAGAACTTCATTCTCTCTCAAGAGCTGAGTATATGTATGAGTAAGCCTGGAATGAAAAGATGCCATAAAAGAATACACGCATAAAAAAGAAAAGAAAAGAAGAAGAAGAAGAAAAAAAAAAAAAAAGTATTCATGACCCACATTTCCACTGAAAGATGACAATTGCACAGCTTTAGGCTACTAGTGCTGGATTGGATTTCCCATAGAGCACATAAAATCACTTCTTAGTATCACATGCTATAGGTAATGTCTTAAACCTAATTTTCCTAGGTCTGCATTTTGCTTTTTAAGTATATTAGTATTAGACATTTTGTGTTCTCAATGTTTTAAAAAATCAGATGGACAGAGCAACTAATTTTAAGATGTTCTTTTAAAAATCTTGAACAGCTAAGATATCTTGCCAACACAGACTAAGAAGTAAACGGCAATAATCCAAACTTTGCAACTATGGAGGCTCTGGATATAGACTCTTGTGCTCCACTGGCCCTTCATGGACCAACCACCTTCCTCTCTAGTGACAACACCCAGTTCCAACTAACACTCCTTACAGAGTTGCAGAGCTAAGAGATTTCATTTTGAACCTCTTCACCCTAAAATCAATTCTTATGCTTCTTCTATAGGGAGGGAGGGAGATAAGCTCAAAGTATCATGCTACATAATTATTCCCACTAGTTTCAGCTGGAGTACTCAAAAAGCAAGCTATATTTCAAGCGCAGGGGTCAAACAGGTCTTTACCTTCAACACTGCATTTCTATTCCTACTGGCATTAACCTTAGACATTAATCCTGCCCCTCTGCAATTTCATAAAGAGTAGCTTGCTCCCTCTAGAGCCCATACCCACTCTGCACAGAACTTGGCCTGGGATTCCTCTGAATGCCATGTGGAATTCAGTATTTAGTTTAGGATACTGTAATTGTCTTTTTTTTTTTTTTTTTCCTTTTGGCTTTTCCTGTTTCATAGAAACAGAGGGGTTTCTATAACGCATAGATCTTGCACATTCTGCGATGCTTCACCAGGCACTTAGGCATTGCATCCCCATGTTTATGTTTTGATACTGTGGATGAAGGAAGCCAAACCTTACACACTTTCATCTACATGACTTTACAGAATGACTCCAGTAATGATCTACTTCCAAAACTGCAGGTACCCATTACCTCAGAGGAAACTACAAGACTCTACTAGCACAAGTATCAGACTTCTGCCTTACCTGTCATTTTCATCACGAAGTCTTTTACACTCTGTTGCTACAGTTTCATGTTTTTCATTTTGCTGCAGCATCTTCTCCTGTTCTGCCTTAAGTACTTTCTCCAATTCTTCTACTTGCACTTTCTGTTTTAGCAATAGGTTGTACCTGTCAACAAATAGCTCATTTAAGTTGGCTTTTTTTTTGGGTGGGGCTGGGGGAAGGCAAACTATAAAAGAATACAGATTTTAGAACAGATCGATTTTTCAAAATTTTAACACTTTCATATCAGATTTAACATTAATTTATTCATACTATTTATAGAGATTTTTTTCCTGATAATTTTTATACATATTAATACTTACCGATCTTCTAAGTCCTTATGCTCTACCTCTAGATTTTTGTGTGCAGATTTAAGATTTCCGTGTTTTGCAATCAGAGATTCATACTCAGAAGCCTGACGTTCATGCAGGTGCTCCAGTTTTTCATGATCTTTGAGAAGCGAATCATACAATGATTTCAGATCCTCACGCTCCTTGAGTACAGATTCATTTTCATTTTCTAAAGCCGACTGCTGGATCAGCAGTTGTGCGTTCTGATTCATAAGAGATGTACTCTGTGAATTTAGGGTGGAATTTTCAACCTGCAGCCATAAACAGTTGACAAGAGTTGCAAATTAATTTCATTGACAGATTCATCAAGTGAATTTCTTTCTACTGAAAGATTTCAGGACTGTTTCATTCTTAGCAACTCAACATCTCTCTAATTATTTCATTGTCCATCATCCAAGACCAAAATTTTTTTCTTATACCTAAATATATGTTTTTATTTCAATTCATACACCCCTAAGAATATTTTTATGGCAATATTTCAAGAAAGCACTTAAGCATGTTAACACAAGAAAAGAGGGAATATCATAAAATCATAGAATCATAGAATGCTTAGGGTTGGAAGGGACCTCTAGAGATCATCTAGTCCAACCCCCCTGCATACGCAGGGACACCTGAAGCACGTGGCACAGGACTGTATCCAAGTGGGTTTTGAAGATCTCCAGAGAAGGAGACTCCACAACCTCTCTGGGCAGCCTGTTCCAGTGCTCTGAATATCAACTGATTCTTTACTTTCATGTATCTGCTTAAGTGCTATCCAGATGAGAGGTGCATTTTCTCTCCTTCCTGACAGCTCTATGACATTGGAGAAATGCACCAGCAATGATCCTCTAATTACATAAAGTAAACATGCAAAATGACTAAAATAAAAGGAACTTCCATGTCGGCAGAGATTCTTTCTGAAAGTCTTTATTGGACAGAATCTATATTGTCACCACAAAATCCTTGTTGTACCCAAAGATCCATTACAACTGAGATTTCAAACAACAGCCTGCATTTAACAGAGAGAAGGAAGTAGAGTAATAGCACCTGAAAGGAACTACACAGTATTCTCTTCCCCGAGGAACTGCCATTCACAGCTCTCTTCTGCCAACAATAACATTGCTTGCTGGCTTTGTGCATGTGTTGTGAGAGCTGAGCTGACAAAGTATTCTTGCATAAGTGTACAATTCCCCCCGAATTTATGTTAGTACAGTTTTAATGCCCATTAATAAATCAAAATTGGATATTTGACAGATACATTATAAGCTTTACTTGGTGTGTCTCTGAAAAGAATAAGATAATCCAATCCTTGCATTTGCTCAACAATTTAGGATAAAGTCCTTTTCATATGACCTGCATTAGGCTACTCTCCTCCTCTTTCCTATTCAAAAAACGAAGAACACAAAATACTGAGGCTTCTAATAGCCTCTGGGTATCCGTTAAGGTTAAAACAAATCCTAGTGCTCCAGTGCCTGCTGTTACTAAGGAACAAATTCTTTTCTGTTGGAACTGCAGTGTCTTTGTCATGGATGATAAAGCCGAACCTTTCACTAGCAATGAAGTAATGTCTGATGTCGAGTATGTGCTGTGAAACTTCTCAGACCAAATACCCAGTTTAATTTAGTGCAGAATTAGCAGCTACCATTTAAGGCATCCTTTCTCTGCATTTGCTTAAAAATAGTCTAGCATAGTCTACATAGACCAGTTTATGTTTTTGATTCAGTCACATTTAATCATTCTTATTTTCATGAACACATTTCACCTTCAATTTTGATTTCCTTCATTTGTTAAATTCAGAAGGACTGTGTGCAACTATCACAGAAGAAGAAATGGCTGAAGTAACCCTGTGTTTGCATCTTTGCCTCCAACTCTTACAGAAACTGAGCATTATAACGTCCTGTCCTTAAATTCCCATTCAGGGTACCACTTCTACGCCTGTTAGTGATAGAGCCTTTGTGAAGGAGAAGGTTTCCGAATGAGCTGCAGTAGTTACAGAAATAACGGAGCCTTAATGCTCCCAGTCCCCTGGAGCCTGTCATTGGCCATATGCCTTACTGAGCACAAGCCTCTAGCTATCCATGTCAATTAGGAATGCTTGGGATCCTGGTTAGCAGGGTAATCAATTTGAGAAAACCTGATACACAGAACAGTATAATTTCACCACGATGGTAATCAGTAAGAGCATAGGTATTCAACAGTCCCCTACTGAACTCCTCCTGAGAGGAAAAACAAAAACAAAACCATACAAACTGAGGAAAAGCTCTGCAGTTAGCAGGAATTTACAACAGATTTGAGCAGTTTGCTTACATTCCTTATTTCACAATGTTCCCTTTCAAAAATGGAGTTGCTAAATAGAAGCATCAACTTGAAAAATTTCGTTGTAACATCAGCTAACACTGGATTTACTCCTCCTACTGAAAGTCCAAAGTACTCTTGTATTTTCTGGCTTCTTTAAACAGACTCCTTTAACAAAAATGAGACAATATTTCTCACTTTATCTCATTTTGCCTTCAACCTCAGCAGTTATTTAGCAACAATCATCATCACAAAGATGAAAGAATCATTTCAGTGTTCCCCAAAGTACTACAGCATAATGCTGTATAGAAGAGCAATAATTAAAAGCCCAATAATGGGGATTTGTTCATGTTTTGCTATAGAGATAACTTGCAACTTCCCTGAAGTTACAGCAGAACAGCTGAACTCTTAGGGAGGGAGAGACCCCCTTGGTAAAGCTGCCAGGTCTAACTGCATCCTGACTGTTGTCTGCAGCAGCTAAAATCACACTGCTTGATAAGGTTCAGCACAAATCGGCAAACAAACAGGGAACCCTGTCTCACCTTCCACTGTCTCAATTTCGAGTCTCTACAGCCCATTTATTCCCCTAGGCATATCTGATAGAAGAGGCCTGTGCCATTGTGCAGTGCACAAGGCCTGTGCAGTTCACAAGGCATGAGGAACTGTGTAGATACTTCTGCTTTTCTTGGCAAATGAGAATTCAAAATTCACATGTTTCCAAATTCCAGAAATACACACTCATCTGTTTAAAACCAGTGAGCCTATTACCATGCCTATGCTCAATCATTTTTAGCTATCAGACAAGATGAGATATGGTATGTGCACAAATCTTCTGTTTGGTTCACAGACTTGCCAGCCACAAAGGGGACTTCTGTATACTAAATAGATTTCAGTGTTAAAGATCTCATGTGCAGTCATGGTATAACTCGGTTCTGCTTGTCAGCAAGAGACAGGATGATAATTTCAGGCATCCAGGAAATTCGTTATTTGTTCACACATTCAAAGACTCCATCTCACTGTGTTCTATCCCCTTTCCATCATGTGGGCTTTGTATTCTCTCCTTAAGTAGTTTTGAGTCTCAGAACTCCAAAAAGTATCAGATCTAGTAGCTACAATACGGCACTTATCAGACCCATATACCTTCTACCACAGTTAAAGAAAGGATGGCACCTGCATTTTGAACATAATGGCTAGGAGACCTTGAGAGCAGTTATCTTTGCAATTTCCATGCTCACACATCATCATTTTTGCCTTTAAATTATCTGAATTAAATCATTTTTATGATAATCATATGTGTTTTTATGTACTTTCCAAAGATTTCATTTTTTTAAAAAAAAATCTGCACTTAAATAACATCTTAATTTTCCTCTATGTTTTTTACTTCTAACCATAAAAATAGAAAAATATGAAATATTTTACAGTCGCTTTACTACTATGACCTCAATTCAAGGAGGTCTGGATAGGAGACTGAATAAGAAAATCTGCTCTGCTCCTCAGTATAAACTCAAGTATTTAAATATGATAGATACAAAGAATTAAAACCAACTTCTAGAAGTGTTGTTATTGATTATTGTTATGTCTGTAATCATAAAATATTATTTGACTGCTCTTAGTACAGATGATCGTGAATTGCTTTGATTTCCATGTCTGTACTATGACTATCACTATTAGCTTTAAAACATCCACTTCGAAAAAAAAATGAATTCATATTATTTTTAAAAGTAAAATAAGAAAGTATTACCTGAAGCTTGGCGTTTTGAGTTTGCAGTGTAGTATTTTGTTCCTGTAAAGAAACAGTCTGTCTTTGAAGTGCAAGAATCTGAGCCTGCAAATTACTGTTCTGTGTCTCAAGTTGCTTTAATTGTGTTTTCAGTGCTTGTTTCTCTGCATGGAGTGTAGCGTTCTATTAAAAAAAAAAAAAGGGGGGGGAAATGTTGAGTTTCCAGTCATTTAATTAACTTTCAAGAAAACAGGAGTTCTCCAAAACAAACGAAGCAGCATGACAAACTAAGCCGTTATACTTAGGTGTCAGGATAAAGAAGGGTATTTAAAGACAGGTTCACAAAAATATACACGGCAGTACAATTCTGTAAATCACCTTAAACAAAGTAACAACACAGTGGTATTATTACAGGCCAAGATTTTTTTTAAAAAAGGTTAGCCAATATTGTGCATAGGGAGAAACAGAGAAATCTCCAAAACTCGCATAAATAAGGGTTATGCGAGAGGGATTTGTTAAGTATCTTTGGAGACAGAAGGGCAAATCTAAGCTTTTTTAATGCTGCTCAAAAATTTTACAGCATCTGTCATGCAAAATCCAGCACTTTCAGAAGTTGCATTTAATTCAGGTTCTGCTCAGTCCATGAACGAGGTGTTAAATTGCATACTTTTAATAACATACTCTCATAAGTCATTCTAGAACAGATCACAGCCAATAATTAAAATCAGAGTAATATTAAAAACACATCTTACATTTCTTTCTACTTCAATTAATCTATCTTTAACTTTCAATAATTCTCGAGTAGTTTCCTGATTTTCTTTCTCCCATTTATTCACAGACTGATTTTCTTCTCCGCTTCTTGGAGGAGAATTCTGAACCATTCTTTCCTCTTCCTGTCTTTGCTTGAGGGCTTCATAGTTCTTTTTCACCTGAAATTATTCAGGACATCTTACATTAGGTCTAGAAGTTTTGTTTTTGTACTCATTCATCTCATTTTATTACATGACAATATTACTTTTCACAGAACAGGAAATCATATGAGTTATTTTACTTATACATGTGTTTTTATAATGTATTTGGGGAGATGATATGCAAACAGTGTATAGGTACTGATAGCTTAACCATAACAAACACTGACACATATGATTCAAAATCTGAATGACAAACACGAGACCAGCATTTTTTACCTTATTTTAGTGCTTTCACGTTTATCCCCCAACTTTACAATAAAATAGAACAAATAAGAATATTTATTCTAATTAACTCAGAGAGCTTTTCTAGCCAGATCAGCAAGCACAATTTACAGAGAAATTAGTGTTTTGGGCATCCCAAATATACTTCAAATAAATTATTTATCCACTTGAAACCTTCAATGACCAATGACTCAGCAGTGTTTTATATGATCATAACACCTGCCCTGTATTATTACTGTCTTAAAAAAAAAATGGGTTGCACCTTTGCCCTGCTTTATATTTCAGAAAGCTAAGGGGTCTTCTCATTTCCTTCTCTTCAGACTTGATCTAACACTGCATGCCAGGCACGTTTGAAGCACAGATGCTCTGACCTCCCTGACTCTCACACATCTCTCTGCTGAGCGCCCTTGGATCCTCCCTCCCTCCTCTCTTCCGCAGCCGTTGTTCTTGAAACATTTCAGCCATTTCCCCCCAACACTGCCTGTTTTCCCATCTTTCTTACACTAAGTATCAAGCAAAGCACAGAAATAACAACAGCTGGTGTTGTTATAGGTGGGTAATTTAATTTTTATAAAAAATGTCTTTTGTCTTACTGTTTTAAGTTCCTGACGGAGTTGCTGGTTTAAATTCGTTGATTCTTCTAAACGAGCCTCCAAAGCAGCAATTTTTTCTTCTTTTATTTCAAGAGACTTCTTCAGCGTAGATTCTAACTTTGATTCCAACAGCTTGTACCTACTGATCAATGAAATGACACAGAGATAAACATTTGTATTTCCAAAATTATTTTAGGTATTTAAATTTTAAAATGTGCTGATATGTCACTTGAAAACTGACTTTAGACTGTGAGCCTTCTGCTACAAAAAAACAGTAGCCATGTAGCTCTCCCTAGTTATTCCAATAATGGCTGAACACTCACTATTATTCAAAAGCATGAAGACACTTCAATATTAACATCCACAAAACTTTAGGAGTCTCAGATGAAATGCAGATGAAGACATCAGTTTACATTTGAACAAAATGTTAATTTTCATCTGTTGCACTATTCAAACCTAAACGAATTAAACACGTTAGAGATGCAAAAAGCCACATGAGCCGCCACATCAGGCCTACAACAGCAGGCAGGGTGCTGCCTTGCAAGGGTGGCGGAGGGCGCAGGGCGCGAGCGGTTGCACAGGACTCGTCCGTCTGGATCCACTCCAGTCACTCAAGCAGGGACCTGAGCTAAATTCGGATGTGAAGTATTTGGAGAGCAAGATTTTCATCAGTTCCCATTTCCTGCCTGCTCCCAACCAAGAGGCCTTAGGGAAGAAGGGACACAGCACTGTGCAGGTGCATACTCGTTTGATGTATAAATGTGTGGATTGCTCATGCTCACTCAGCCCAGCTGCTGCTATTTTAATACTGCTACCAATCCTGTTTCATAAAGCTTCCAGATTTTACCATATCTACAATATTATAGAGAACGCCCCTCAAAAATCCAAACCACTTCTTTTGGAGTGAAGCAGTCAGATATAGAGTACATTAGAGTATATGGGTTTAGAAAAGCATCCTCTGGAAATGTCAGTGCAGGATATTCTAGAGAACTATTAGCCTTTTTAGGAAATACTGAAAGAAACAGTCATTAATCATTTTTAAACGGCACAGTCACTGTACATGTGTTCAGAACCTGGAAAGCATTCCACTTTTCCAGAATAGGCGAAAATAGAATAAATCATAAATATTCCCTTTTTCATCTGACCACTGAAGAATTTGTCAGCTCTGTAAAAAGATCACATGGCAAGAGATTCCTGAGCAGACAACAGCATTAGATCTTGTCAGGAATTGGAGCAGAATATCAAGAGTAGAAGAATTATTAGTAAAAAGCTGTCCAAAAAGATCTCATAGTGGGATGAGATGCTGTGGTATGACAAAATTAATAGAGACTTAAGAACAGGCAGTCCATAGCCAATATATGAGTATGTAACATTTTATCTTCTTGAGCTGAAGCATACGTTCAGCTGCAAGTTTCTGTCACTGAAAGTTATACAATTATGCACCAAAAAAAGAAAAAGACTAAGAGCAGAGACCAATCTCCATTTTCTTTTCCAATACGTCATAATGAAGCATGTTACAAATTGAGTATTTCAGATTGGGGCATCCAATTCCATAGATTCTGTTTTTAAAGAATTCAACAACCATTTTAAAGGTACAACATAAAATGGAGAACTTCAAGGCTACTGCATAACATGTAGTCAGTTTAGGACCCAAAAGAAAGATTTTGAAATGCTGCCAAGAATGCTTAACAAAAACACAAGCACTCTCCAGTCGGGGGAGAGAAGTTGTGCAGCTTCAATTTCTTGCACCAAAAATGAGAGATGCAGACAGAAAATACACTGAAAAGTAGTTTTGGTCATAATCAATCTAATTTTCTAGAGATCTATACTAATGCCTTATCTAGATAACAATACAAAGCAAATAAACTAGATAATTTTTGGATGGAGGAAGAAGCTGAGAGTAACAGAAAGGCAAGACAGTTAAAAGTATATCGTTTCAAATAAACCAACCTTTTCATTTTGAAAACGGGTATTGTGCCATTCACAATTCCCCAGTTCAACATGTAGTTATTAAGGACGGGTCTGCGTTCTGGTTTGAGAAGCTCAAAGCAGTCGGGTAGCCCAAGTTCCTCCAAAGCATGAACTATGTGGCGATTGGCCTGAGCTCAGAGGTAGGCTTCAGAAAAGGTTCTGGGAAGCTTCTCCTTCTGGGAAGGAGATCAAGCTTCATCTCCTCCCAGACCACCTTGAATGGACACACTGCACCCTGCCTGATACTCAAAAATCTCACACCACCGAATACCCATCTGCCTTTGAGGAGCTTTCCTATGATTAAGGCTAGACAGTCAAGATTGCCACCCAGTCTGTTCGTTGTGCACCTGTAGAGAACCGAGCACAAGCTGCTCTCACACCACTGCAGCTGAGCAGCACCAAATTATATATAGGGATCTATGGCCAGCAGGAGACGTGCACCAAGCCAAGCACCAGTCAACAAGCATAAGACTGCTTTAGCCTGCTCCTTGGTCTGTGCTTCTAATATGCAATAAATACACTGCAAAATATCTGCACTGCCTCCTTAAAAAAGGATTATCAAGTAGAAGAGCAGGAAGGAGAGGAGGTAGAAAAGACTGAAAAGTACTGTTTTGTGAGAGTACTTCCCCCACTTCGCTAACCTGGAAGCAAAGAAAGGAACGGAACAGGTCATGACAGGGGACAGAAGTCTGCTGAAAACTCATTTACAGATAATTCAGTGAAACTTGGATAAAAATCTGAATTCTACAGACACACACAAGTCCGAATTGTTGTCTGAAATTTATATATCCAATAACACCATTCTGTAAATTGCAAGGAAAATACTAGTATCATTTAACACAAGGACATAATTAATACAGTGACCCAAACAAGCTAACCTAGGGGACACAAACTTGCAATATCTGAATCTATAGAGAGATATGATCACTTCTAAAGGATGTCTGTCTTTTCCACTGTCTGGAAAGTAAAAGTAGATTCATAAACTTTTCCACATAGGGTCACTTCTCAAAGTGTACTTGCAAGATAGTATTTTTCTTTTGCAGGGACACTCATCTCTAGTATTAGAAATCACTACTTAGAACATTGTTGCTCAATCAGGACTTCTTCTAGGAGGTGAAAGGTTCAACTCTTTCATCTCAAGGATTGATTCTTCTTTATATGGTATTCTAACCAGAGGACAACCCAAACTCATACTACGCACTGAATGCTACACTGCTAGTTTTTACTCAGCAGAAATTACAGACGTCAAGGTTCTGAGAACATCTCTTGACAGAGGAACTCATCTGTGCACTGGAAATGCAGATGAAAGTGGAAAACAAGAGGTGGCAAACGACTCTGCACACAGGATTCTGGCCCCGTGCCAGTAGCAGAGCACTGGCATTAAGAATGGAAAACTGAAGAAGAAAATATAATCTGGTTTCTTTTTGATACAGAAGGCCCCCAAATCAGGTTACACATTCATGATCTGTGATTATGATTGATTGTCTTTTTTTTTTTTTTTTTTTTTGAAAAAATACTAATGACAATGAATAGCATCATGAGAAAAAAAACTGGCACCAGGCCCATACTAGCCCTGTTTTCCTGTCACACATTTTCCCTAAATCCCCTCAGGGTAACATACAACACAACACAGAGTAGAGGAAACAGATGTCAGGATAGCAGCTGCTTTATACTGGCAGATGTAGCAGAGTGATGGAGACAGTACGAAGTTTCAGAGAAGCTTGAGCATTGGTTACTTCTCAGACAGTGTTAAGTGGCAAGGTAAGCAGAGTTTCTTGATAGAAAAATTAGAAGGAAGTAATTCTTAAGCAGTGTGAGAGTTTGAGCTACCCTTTCACAGATCAAAAGCATAAGAAATCCAAAATTTCTATCAGTTAAGTAGCCAAAAAAAGCCAAGAAAACCCACTTGGGCCTATTATCTTTTATTGCTATTTCTCCTGCTGCTAACTAAAAATCAAAAATTTTATTTATACATAAAGAATAACTATTGTCAGACTTCAAGAGGCTTCTTAGCAACAAAAACAGGAAATCACTTCCACAGACTGAATGTAAGGAGATATTAACTACCTTATTCATTTTTAAGAGCAGCTAGTACCATTCCAAATCTATCACTGTTACTATACACTTAAGAGCACATACAAAAAAGTCTGTAAAATCATTTTACCATTCTGATTGAGACCTATTTCTATGCTGCTCCATGCCTGCCTTGTCCATTCTTACCTGTCATCACTGCTCTGTTCGTCATGCAAAAGACGCTCTTTATTTAAGCCTATTTTTTCGAGTTCATGGGCAAGTTTTTCTAGATCATTGTTCATTTGTTGGGCCTTCAGTTTTTCATTCACCAAATCCTTGCACATACAAAAAAATACAGTTAGCAATATAATACAGAGTCATGCAGTCATCATTCTAGAAGTGCCTAGCCTTGTCTTTATGACTAGCTACATTACTAGCTCAAATTACCCATTAATGTTATTTCTCCCTTCCAACCGTCAGCTTCCAGTTATATTAGACGTTACACTCTAACTACACGTACAATTCCATCTCAGTTGCTTGCTCTCTTCTAGAGCTTCCATTTCAAATCTGGTTTAACATTAGTTGAGGGAAAGTTTCAGTCTGTGCCATATTCATTTAATAAAGGCATATCTGAACTCCATGACACTCTACGAGCAGCTCTAGAGGTTTAAACACAGTACCATTGTATTTCGCTACTGAGATTATTCTTTGACTATTTTTGACTACTGTATAACTCTTTCCCTAGTGTATCCGTTAAAGATGCTAACGGTATACAATTTACAAACTTCCCCCCCCATCACTCTTTCTCTACATCACAAATTAAGACAAAACACAGGAACTAATTTCTACTTACCTCTCGTAAGGTGACAAGAGTTTTCTTATCAATGGTAGCTCTTTTCACAAGTTCTTTATTTTCCTTTTCCAGTTCTTTCAGACGTATACATGACTCCTTATATACAACTATTTCTTTAAATAGAGATTTATTTTCCTTTTCCAGATTACTAATTTTTATATTGTTTTCTTCTAAAGTACTGTCTTTAATCTCTGCTTGCTGTCGAAGCCTTTTATTTTCCTTTTCTAGCTGTTTCTTATCTTTCTCCAGTTGGGAAGTCTCTTGTTCTAACAACTTATTTTCCTTTTCCAACTGCTCTAGGCGCTTACTAGAGATTTTAAATTCTTCTAAGTTCTTTTGCAGAGTCTGATTTTCAGACTCTAAATCTTGTAATTCACTTTCTAACTGCTGAATCTTCTTGTTACTGTTTTCTAGAGCTTTCTGTAGCCTTTGGTTTTCTGTGTCTAGACCTTGGTAGCTGACTTCTAAGCGTTCAGTTTTCTTAAAAGAGGCTTTCATGAGTTCTAGGCTTTTTTTCAGTTGCTCCTTTTCACTTTCCAGTTCTTTATTTTCTAGTTGCAATTGTGCCACTTTAATGCTGCTACACTTCAAAGACTCAATTGTTCTTCTTAATTCTAAATTTTCTTCATCAAGTTGTGAATTCTCCTTTTCTAAGGACTCTAATTGAAATGTGAGATTTTTTAGACTATCCAAAGTTTTTTTCAGCTTTCTGTTTTCCATTTCCAGACTGGAGTTTTCTTGTTCTAAGGCCTCTATCTTCTCACAAGTAATTTTTAAATTGGTGATTTTTTTCTGTAATAATTCGTTTTCTTTCTCCAGATGATGCAACTCATTCTCAAGTTCTTCTGCTCTTTCTCCTTTCTCCTTATAGTGCTCCAGTTCTTTCCTGACTTGTTTTTTTTCAAATTCAATCTTATTTAACTTACTACTGGTCTCCTTAATAGACTCATGAAGAATTTTATTCTCTTTTTCAATTTCTTTTACTCTTGCTTCAGCACTGATTTGGGAACGTTGTCTCAGGGAAGCTACCGTTTGATTCAAATGTTCATTTTCTTGTTCTAATAGCCTAATCTAATTTTGGAGAGAAAAAAAAAAAAGTGTTGTTAGTATGTTTAGTACCATGCTAAGAAATATTTTTTCCATATCCAAACTGAAAGTTATAGAGATAATAAAAATGGTATTTCCTGTTTAAGTTTTTAAATTTTTATTTATTCATTTTTAAATCTATTACTCTACTGATATTTATTTGCAGTGTTACTAAGACTATGTATGTGAAGAGGCAACAGTTTACAATAAAACGCAATCCTGTGCCCCGTGCTCTAGGTGCAGGGGGTTGGACTAGATGATCTCCAAAGGTCCCTTCCAACCTTAACAATTCTGTGATTCTATGAAACCAACAATCAAGCGTTATCTTCAAATATCTTTCTCTTAAATAACAAAACAAGGAAAAATAATATAATGCAAAACAAAGCACTCTTCCTTTGTTAGCTTCATTTCACTTCAGTTGCTTTTATCCCGGTTTAACCTACTTTTCTTACACATCAGTCATTACAAGAGACATATCTACTAGAAACAGTCATAAGGCATAAAGATGGTAATTGCAGTCAAGGCTAAACCAAACTTGAGAAAGAAATGCAGAGGACATAAAAGTGCCTTTATTTTATTTAGGAGCATAGAGTTGATATTTGAATACAAGGAAATTCTGATCACAGTCAATTGCATTTTAGGAAAAAATGCATCAATTCTATACCAATTTTTCAACAAAATAAAAGTTGTTATCATGCTCCAAAAGAGTTTCCGCAAAGAGTAAATCATTGCTATGACTGAACTATTTTCTTAAGGAACATATTCTCCTATTTACTTTCAGGATAAAAGCAGCCTGTGCATCTGCATTTCTTGATTTTTTAAATGGCTCCAACCCAGTGGAAATTACTAGTGGATATATAGCAGATCACAAAAAAACAGAAAAACATTTAGATCAATATTTAATAATACATAAATAAGATAACATAAGGGATGTTTCAACAACATTTGAGAAGACTGAAAGCAGTAGAAGAAAGGAAAACAGACTGAGGAAAAATGCCATATGACTTCTCTCATACTTAAGTTTGTGTGGAGGCATTAATTATGGAATACAGGGGTTTGTTCCCAGCAATACCAAAGTATTCTAAAACGATTAATGACAGGCTCTTATGACACACACAATTTTTGCAACACTTGTACAACACAATTAACATGCCTTTAGCAAACTATGTTACTATTTTTTAGTATGTTACTGGACGTGCACAATTACTTTCCATATCTCTGTTTCTATAACCCTAGCAAAATGATATCTCCTGCAGTTTTTGACAAAATTAAATATTGTCTTTTTTTGTTCAGTTTATATGTCTGATATTTTCTCATTTAATAAGGATTTTAAAAGTATAGTATCCTGTATTCTAAAGGAGTGTGCCCCTAAGTTTTATATTAAACCAAATAAAGAGAAATCTCATCAAGAAGCATCAAAACAATTTATAACAATTACAATACTAATTTTGAAAAATGTAATTCCTAAAGATAGTATTTCCAAATGTTTCCAGAACTCCTTTCCTACTGGCTGCCCTTCCACAGGTCCTCTAAATTACTCTGCAAAGAACTGTGGAACATCTCTGCACTGATTAGATTCCCTCTTCTCAGGCATAGCCATAATTTTTCACTAAGAAGCAGAAGCCAGTTTCTGGTGTCTAAAAATAGTTTCTGCCATCTACCTTCAAGTCACAGAAAGGAACTACCCTAGTGCATGGAGCTTTACAGACATGGCTGCAATGCTTCCTGCCCCGATGCTCAAGAAGGCAGGTGACACAGGAGCGAGCTGGCAGCGGAGCAAATGCTGCTGCTCACTAGGCCCCTTCAAGGGACGGGCTGCTGCGGTTCTCAACGGAGCTCAAGAGTGTTTGGCCCACACCAACTTTTCTGCTTTAGCAGAACAAATCCCTCTAAGCAACTAAAGCATGAGCACGGCCCACAAAAGCCCAGGAAGTATAATAAAAATTGAAATGTAAGAAAATACCAGAAAATCCTAAAACTAACCCTGAAGTCTTAGCTAAAAATGAGCCAATTCTCACATGCTGCAGATCTTAGATAAGCCATTTGCTGCATGCATTCTCTTCAGGCAAATCCGTTACACTCATAATCTCTTTATGCCTATTAAGAAGTACAAAAGGAGAACAGTGAAACACAAAATTTGACTTTTGATTTTGCTACTCACTTGCCGCTCTGAATTTTCTCGCAGCGCTTCAAGCGTCTTTTCAAGTTCTGCTTTCTCTTTCATTAGATCTTTAGTCAAATTTTGACTATTCTGAAGGCTTTGCTTCTCTTGGCTAATTTCATTCTCCAGCCCCTCAAGCTATGAAAAGAGAAATCAATGAAAAATGTAAAATTTAAAAATGATTACATTTTTACATTTGCAATGTAAGTTGCAAATGTAAGAGATAATATTATTTTACTTTTATAAAATTTAACAAAGCAAATTAAATGAAGGAACAAACCAGACTTTCCTATTCTGTGCGTGAAATAGCTCACCTATTCAAGGGTGAAAGTCACATCTACCAAAATTTTCTCTCTAGGTTCAGCAGAATATATGTAATATCTATATGTGAAATCTTTTATATATAAAATTGGTCATATTTTAACTACACTAAAAAAATCCATTTTAGTGAGGTTTACACTATTCTTTCAAGTCTCTTTCATAAGGGTTGAATGTTGTTTGATCTTATTTAATGTATTCATGTACTGGTCACATCTAAGTCATAATTAGTAACTTCAAAACAACATACACATTGTATTTTTAAAGAATCATCTGCTGTGAAGTTTACATTCTATGTCAAGTCCATGGTACACATTCCTCCCTCCTGTAGAAGTCCAGACATAAATCTGACTGCACAGTGGTCAAATATTTCCATAAACAAATCCTCCAAATTAAATCTGTTCTTGCTGTTGAATACTGAGAAATTAAAAAAAACGCTTAAAAAAAATAGAATGGCATTTGTTCTTCCATGAAGTAATTTGCCAAATGGAAGTATACAAAAAGAACACCACAGTTAGCCCAAAACCTGAGTTAAAAAATTTATCTTAAAATTAGAATACTAACATTTCATCAGCCTTCTATTTGCTTCTCTATCTGACATTAAGATTTTCCCAGTTTCTTGTCCAACAGAAGAATATTTGTTTTTTGGGGATATTGAAATTTTCATTGAGGTGCAATCACACTCTACCAAATTTCTCAATAAACTGCCCAACTGTCTTAACAATTGTTTGCCAACTGGGCACCAGCAGTAGCATTTCTGCGGACACAGTCTTCATCCTGCCTCTGTGAGGTTCTGGTTAACTCTAAGAGAGGAATTTACAGCTTACTTCCAAAGAAAGCATGCCAGATAGAACACCATGTATGGAGGATCTTGGTAGAAGGATCTTCTTGATTATCACTGAAGGACCATCCAACTTGATGAGGCTGTATGTGTATCACAGAGAGGTAACTGTGACAGCCAAAGATAGCAGGGAGAGAAATTTCTTACTAGAGATATTTAGGGATTTTGTGTCAGACCACACCAGAATTTTACCTATTTGGTACATAGGTCAGTCTAACAGATCTCTCCAATTCTGCCTAGAGGACAGTAGATTTCAGCTAGTAACGGTTATCTAATATCTAAGCCCTGAAGATAACGGAATTCAGATTTGTTCAGTTTAAAGAGATGGTGTGAGAGCATCAAGGCAATACTGCTAAAAAAAAAATGTCAAGAACATGTGGGATCCAAGTATCTTTGACTAAGCAGTAGTAGTAGCCTGGACACACAGAAGTCCCATCGCAGCAAACAACCAATGGCCTTTCATTTGCTTCAGAGCGTCTCGCACTAGCAATGGTTGTCTACTTTTTCCAAGATGAATAAAACCAGAGAGCATTTAACACTGGCATTTGCTATTTTCCCCGAGACATTTATTATCCATGTAACCACATAAGTTCACAGAAAAGCCAACGAGAAGTTATACAAAGCAAGACAAAAACAGTGGGTCTGGATTTTATTTTCTTGCTGGCTGATCCTCGAATAAGCATCTCTACTGCTTCATTTTTCTCCTACCTTTTATTTCTTTCCTGCACTTCAACAACCCAGCCAGTACTGTACACCAGCTCAATTGCTGAAGAAATATTTTTAAGAAATCAGAAAAAGCATGAAAATATTGAAGACAAGAACTTAAGTTCTTTTCCCCTCACTACCTCTTAGTCTAGCACTAGCTAGACTAGCATTAGTCACTAACCAATGATAAAGTTATTCTGTATGACATGAGAGGAGATCTGATCAATATGTGATTCTGTGACATACGTAGTTTCGGGAATAAAATGTTGAAAATTAGTATGGATATATCTGATTAGTTCCTTTTACTCTCTTGTTCCACAATGCCGCAGCAACACATCCCTTTTTTTTTCCCTGACTTTTAAAAGAGCATAAATTTTCTATAAACAAGGACACAGGAACAATTTTGTTGCTTATTTGAAAACTGCCTGGTATCTCTATTCACGTGCAATTAATAATTTACAAAAACAAATGAACCCAACAAATAACCTTCGAAAGTACTATAAGAAATTTTCATCTTTCATTATGTCCCCAATATTAGTGCATTGATTTTTCCCCTTGTAGCTATGAGAACTTTCTGAATAAAGCAGTCACATACATAATAAAAAGCATAATTAAAAAAGAAATAGGTCTCCTGCACAAATAAGGTTTTTTTGTTCAAACTTATAAATAACACTTATTTACAAGTGTTAGAATTATAACTTGTAAGCGAATAACACAAAACTGTGTAGACTCTAACATATGATGATGTCTACCTTTTTGCTAAGTCTTTGGTTTTCTTTCTGCATTTTCAGTATCTTTGAACTACTGCCTTCCACAGAACCTACTGCATTTTGTAGTTCTTCCACTGTTTTCAGTAAACTTTGGTTTTCCATTTCCAGCTTCAGTAATCGGCTTGATGCCAGTTCATTTACTTCATGACCAAGAGACTTCTGTGGCACTGTAGAATTAAAAAAAAAAAAAAAAAAAAAAAAAAAAGCACCATGAATAAATAGAACTTGCCATTGGCTGGAGTTCTCAGAGGACACACTTTGCACTGGCATACTCACAGGATTCAGAAACCTATGATGATCCCCCAGAGCCTTTCTTGTGAATACACTTTTCTCAGGGTTAATGACCCACCTCCCTTACCCAATATAAAACATTATAGAGGTTTAAAGGCCATGTCCCACTCATGCTTCAACTACAATCCAGGCCAAGATTGCTTTCCTGCAACTGAGGAAATATGTCCAAATGAATCCCTTGTATGTAGTCCTCTGTATAAGCAGAAGTACTTCATTGGAGAAATTAAATTTATGCCATGGTTCTATCTGTAAACAATTTCTCTAAAAAGCTTTAATAATTCTTCCTTAACTTATAGAACATTAAGATGAAGAGTCACAAACTGTGTTAAACAGGTAGACACTCGAATTAGTAACGCGATACTGTTCCAAGACATCAAACCTGCATTTAAGAGCAAAAGAGCCACAAGAGGCTTTTCATACAGGATGCATCTCTGGGGATATATAGGACTGAGAGGAAAAAAACAAAACAAAAAAAGAAGTGTATTATTTCTCCCATTCACAGAGCAAAAGATAGTGCAACTTTGCACGACAGGAGTTATGATTCTCTTTTAACTGTCCAGTGTTTGAGCTTTGCCCCGACTTCTAGGTAGGTCTCTTGAGCTGGCAGGTAAGAAGAATTAAAAGACTGCCCCCACCTTTGTAATTCTGCTTCAGGGAGAAAAAGAAAAAAAAAATCTGCAAAGACACCAATTTTCTAGTTATCCTCTGAAGAAAGGCTCAGCAGACACCTTCCGCTGCCAGAATGCTTCCTTTACATTCTGCAACACTGGCCAGCTGAAAGAGCAAAGCACAGAGACTGCTCCAGGCCTTGGAATCTTCTGAGTTCAGTGAGGACTAGAGCCATTTGCTGCCACATCTCTAGACACAGAATCTGGGAGAAGATAAAGGAAGTACAGGGCAAAGTGCAGCAATTGGCCCTAGCAGATACTTGCTCACTAGAACATTCTCACAGTGTCTAACGTATATTTCTTATTAGAGACAAGAGAGAAAAGAAACCAAAAAAAACACGCACACACACACACACAAAAAAAAAAACACACACACAAGTGCACAAAACAAAACAACAGCAAAAAAAACAAAACAAAACAAAACAAAACACACACACACACACACACACTGAAAAGCCAGGAGAAGCCACAAATAGACAGCTATTTCACTGAACAAGCTTCAGGGAAACGAGTAGTATGACTATTCAGCAGTAGCTCAGCGCCAGGAAAAAAAAAATGTATTTCATCATTTGACTTAATTGTTTTTAATAGAAATGCTATTTGACATATTTAAGTAAATCTTACTTAATTCCTCCCCACAATTCCAATTCTCATCTTTATATAAAACCAAAACAGATTTGTAAGTAGTATAATTAATGGCAGCTCTGCTGAAGAAGCTTTTTCCTTCATATTTAAACTTACAGAGAAAACTGTGTAAGCAAATGAAATATTTCATGCCAGAAGTTTGTGTAATAATAGGCAAATATACATGGTTTCACTTTTTTCAATTTATCTGAGTTTGCAAGTATTACTATGTTTTTACCTTCAGAAAGTTCAGTACTTCTGTTTATCTGTTCAAGTTCCCAGCCAAGATGCAATGATTCATCCATGCTTTGTTTCTGAGCCATTTCTAGAGTCATATTTTCCTCCATGAGTTCCTCAATCTTCTTTCTGTCCATATCACGCTCCTTAAAAAATATTTCACGTATAATTTTAGAAAAAAAAAGTAATGAACCTGCAAAGAACCTCCTCTCATTATAACCCACGACAATGACTCTTACAATTACTCTTTTTCCAAGTTCCCCCTTCCCAGAATAAAGAGAAACCATGCATAGATGGTATGTAGGGCTTAACAGCACACATATCATTAAAAAAATAGAATAGACACACAGAAGCAGAATTTCACCTTCTCTAGAATACTGCAAGACTACTTTAATTTAGAAAAAGTAACAATAAGAAAACAGGTTTGGGTCTCATGATGAAAGTACCTCACCTTTATTATTTATTTACCCTTCTCAAACTCCTTGCTTATTTAAGAAAAAAATCACAGCTGTAACTTTCAAAATAGTTAGAAAATGAAAGTAAGTAAGTAGTACCTCTTTAAGGAAAATCCTTATTATTTTTTTTTTTTTAAAAAAGAAGGGAGAAAGAAAAGGAAAGGAAAAAAAGCTCAAATTATGCATGCAATCACACATAATCAAATTATGTAAACTGTGATTGGATATTTTAGAATACTGACTGTTTTGAAGAAAAGATGGTTAACAGCTGAAAGCATATTGGGAAAAACTGCCTGAAAAACATGTCACTATTACCAGGATTTCAAATACTGACAACCTGCAGCTTAATTAAGTATTTAATGACAATACACTATCTTCTCATCGAAAGAATTACTAATGAGATTCTATATTCTTTATTATATTTTAAGATAGGGGATTAAAGAGTAGTACTATCTTGGAAATTTGTACTTCCCTAGGTAGAACCAAAGCTACAGCAAGAAATTGTATCCAAAAGATGTAAACAACTTGAGATATCTTCGTCCTCTCCCCCATGCCATTTTGATTAGGAGAGCTTCTGTTAATAAATATGCAAATGAAATTCAAAGCATATCGGTTATCTTTGTCATTCTCCATTTACACTTACCATCTCCATATCATGTAATTTAGCTTTTAATTGTAGATTCTCTTTTTCTAACTCATGTAATTTATCAGAACGGGCTCGGGTCCCCTCTAATTGATCTTCCAACATTGTCTTTGTTTCTAGCAACACTTGATTGTCCTCCTTTAGCTCCTGCAAGAATTAAACCAAAAGGAACCACAAAAAGGTATATTCTTATTAAAAGAAACTTTGATATTCATCATACCTAGTTTTAGAAGTGTTGTTCTACTAGCATATGTTCATTTTGAAGCTATAATAGTTCTGTTTTTCACTAAAAAAAATAGCAATTTCATACAACTCTAACTTACATAAAATTTTACATAAAGGAAATGGCATTTCCACTAAAGCATTAGAAATTAATAGGCTGTTGATTAATCACAGTCAGGCTATGAACACCCTTGTAATCTGACCTTTGTCACTGAAAGACGTATTCCAAATTGTCTGAGTGCAGCTGATCAAAATACTATCATCAAAAAAAAAAAAAAAAAAAAAAAAAAAAAAAACACAACCTACCATATATTTAAACTGCAGAGTTTTCTGCGTATGATTGACAGCAGCTTACATGTATTGAAAAGGTATCTAACTCATGGAAGAAAGTGTCAAGCCTAATAAGCTCAAAGGCACTTGCCACAGGTAAGACCTGCCTGAACGGAGCCTGCTGGAGGCAGGCAGAGCATGACAGGAAAGCAGCAGTCCTGAGCTTTCTCTAAGCACCTTGCATTGGTTGGTGTCATAGGCAGAAGACCAGTGTAGATGTGCCTTTCGTTCTGTAGTTTATTTTACTACCAGGTAGACCACCCTAGTCTTTATGTTGTAGGAAATGGAGAATATTTTTCTACAGGCTATATTGAGGCTTATGGGCAACTGGGTAGAGGGACTTAAATGCTCCATCAGGCTCCTCTGTGTTAAAAGCTCAACAGCATGCTCCAGAAGACAATCATATTCAAAAGGCCTAAAACAGCTTTAATTTATGAATACAGAGGGCTGCTTTTAAAAAATTCTTTAATGGCACCCAATGAAGGTAATACATGAAAAAATATCATTGGTAATTTTACATAACAGACATAACTTTTAAAATTTCTGCATGTATTCAGCTATAAAATTTGGAAAAACAAAATCATTGAAGTATCATATAAGTATTTATTCTTGATATTGCTCCATGCACAATTACTATGTTAATTTATAACTATTATTATTATGGAGCAAAGCCAATTAATTAACATCTGTCTCTATTCAAGTATGTTTGAATATAGAGTAATTTACAGTGTATAAAATATGTAAACAAAAGTTTAACTTTTTTAAAAAAAAAAAAAACTATGAAAGTCAAATTTACACATTCTGATGAATAAATATTTCTAGTCAACGCTGTCAAGCCCTCCCATAGACACCTTTCTTCTTAACAGCCTGACTTTTTTCAGGTAAGAGAACAAGATCAGAGTTAAAGCACAGCTACGCAGCAGTTTCAGGAAGAAAAATATATATATATATATCTAGAGGTTACCACAGAGTGTTGAGATGCTGCTGATGACTTGCTATACCAGAATGTGCTATACCAGAAGGAATCCTTTCTCTTTATTCGGAACTGGCAAGGCTTAACTGGAGTATGAAACCCAATTTCTGGGATTCTTTATTGCAAGAAAAACATAAATTAAGTCAAAACAAACACCCTGCAAGGCAGAATGATAGTGGACACAACAGCACAAAGACTGGAGAAGAGGACCTATCACAGGTCACAGACTTCAGAGGAGTAAAAGGCTGCTACATAAAGACTGAATACACTTCATCATTGAGCTCTCCAAGAAGAGAGCACTCTGCCCAATGCTCTTTAAGAGCGCTGTGGCTATAGCTCACCTTGCCTAAAGCAGAAGAACTGAATACGGTCCTGAGAGTCCACCCAGCCCTATGATTCTATGATGAAATTATGTAAAATTACATCCTGCAAAGGTGCATCAGATTTTACCCAAGATCTTGCCTGCTTTTTGAACCATTTTTAGTTCCAAGAAAGGCTATTAACAGCATCTCAATGCTTAAATCTAAGCAACAATACTTTTTTCCAATAAGTGTTAATTTAAATTTGAGTCCTACCTATTTTTCTAGGATTTATTTTGAAATGCTGACCTTGAAAATGTTTTAACTTTTGTTAGTTTTGACTATCAAAATTAATTATTTCATATAAAAACTCTGCCTCAGCATTTGCCTGACATTTTCCATTTACAGACAGAATGATGGCCTAATAATATATTTGAAGTTGACTTTTTTCTTTTAAAGAAAAAAAAACTCTTTAAAAAAAAAAAAAAGGACTGTTTACAGGACTGTAAACAACTACTGTCTGGTGACACGGCCACTGCCTTTTTTTTTTTTTTAAAGTACATTTTTAAGAATGTTTTATGGAATTCCATCTCATACTAATTTGGCATTAATTGTGCTCTCATTTCCTCAAGGCTTAGAAAATTGTCCTCTTTTACGACACAAAAAAGGGACAGAAATTATTCCATGTATATTTTTAAATAACTCTCCCTCTGTGTTTCTCAATACATAGAATCCTAGATCCTGAGTCTGCTACTGCTCTCCCCAGCTTGGAGCTATGGAGAATCTTGCTCACTTCAAATGAAACTCAACGCAGAGATGCATATTCAAGGCAAAGACTTCCACCTGAAAACTGTAATTTATCACTATCATGTATCTAATAGCAAGAAGTTATTAACAGTTTTTGTGTCCTAATGTTTATCATAATCACTTTGAAAAAACAATAGCAAACAAAAATACATGTAATTTGTAATTATTTCCTTAATATACCTCCACTCTGGCTTTGTAGAATTCAATATCATGCAGTCTCTCTTTATATCGGCTGACTTCACTTTCAAGCTTGTCAACTCGAATTGCCTTCTCACGAAGAGCATCCAACTCATCTCTATACACTCTGGCAGACCGGGCATCTGATAGTAAATTCATATTCTAGAAAAAAGAAAAATACAAAAATAGTGGATTGTATGATCACTTTTTTCCTCCATGCTGGTACAAATATAGATCCCTCACCTCTCCCACAAAGATCCAAGTTTTCTAGCACTGCTGTGGTCACAAAAACATGAATATGCACTCCAGAAATATCTCAGGACTTCAATAATTGTTTCACTGATCCAACCTCCATCTTTTCAACATCACTCTGCATTTCTGCCTCAGCAGCATGTAAGCACAGAGTAGGTTTTATTTTTAAGGTAACCATATTAAGAACTCATGTAAAAACTTTAATCAGAGCAATGAACTTTTATATTGATAATAAGTTATAATGGTGAAAGTGTTTCCTGAATTAGGTTTATTCAAGCATCTGCCCCTAACTATTTAATCTGAACACAATAAAAACGTTGATGGGATAAAAACTAGCTGCAACATGCAAAGCTTTACAGTTTCATAAAGGGAGGAACATTTCAAGTTTTGAGAAATGTACAGTTTTTCTCTATGAATGAGTTAGTTAACATTACTCCTTAAGTCCTTATAACAAAGCAGTCACAACTTATTCTGGGTGAGCTCCATAAAAGGAAAAACAATTGCTATGAAGGAGCCACCGGCAAGAAAAAAAAAAGGACAATACCTGCTGAAGAAAAATACAGCCCTTCCATTCTTTTAAATTCTTTTAAAATCCTTTTAAATCAAGGGTAATGCAGAAAGATAACATAGAGTTAATTTTGGGAAGGGTAAAGAAAGAGTCATTTAAAGGCTGAGCCCAGATGATGTTTTTCTAAGATATCTGACTTGGCTTTGTGCAAGGTCCATACACTGCCGTCCATTTCTCTGCAGATCACAGTAAGAACAGCAGATTTCTTTGACATAAAATATTCTCAAGTGACCCTCAATGACTTCATACACTGGCAACCAACGAACAAATTCACAAAAATTCACCAGACCCATACCTCTTGCTGAAGTTTCTTTAACTCAGCTTCCATTTGTTCAAGTTCTTGCTTACAGTCAAGCAACTGCTCAGTCTTTTCCTCACTTAAAAAAGGAAACACAAAGTTAAACATGGCTACAAAACTGTATTACCTCCTCATGTGGCTGTAACAGAAAAAGAGATTTCTGAATATTTCCTTACTGAATCCAAAACCTCATGAACATATAAGCATGAAAATTAGGTATGCCATTATGTTTGTAAGTATTTTTTTAGGTTTTGATCTAAACCTAATCTTTCAATTTAGTCAAGTTTTTATTAGCCATTTAACTGTCCCACTTTTGCAGAACAGAAAGCATTATGTTGCTATTGGGTCTAAAAACAGACTTGACACAGATGTGTAATGCAAAAATCACATTACAAAGTAAATGCTGAATATATTTTTAAAAACTTAAATGGCACCACTAGACAACAGTCACTGACAAATCCTGTTATAGATCATGAAAAAATAAACTAAAAATCATGTTCATACTTTACATTTTTTCTCTTTTTTTCTTTGCAGAGAAGAACTAAGGTTTTAAAGGTACTTTTACTCAAAAGGCAGTGCTGCTTAGTAAACCAATGTTATGAAATGCAGCCTCTTAATTAATGAATTTTGATAATATGGATACAATGGCCTATTCTACTCTGAATAAAAACCAATTTAACAGAATATTACAATTCTTAGTGGACTTGTTTTTGTATCCTTCTAACTAACATCTATTTCTAAATGCTCAGAAAAAATGAATTATTTACGCAATGAGCAGGTCCTAGAGAAAAATGTCATTCCCTCAAAGTGGCAGCATATCTAATATTTAAAATTCAATTCCACATCAAAGCAAAAAATATTCACTGATAAAAAGTGCCATACAAGATTATATAGCTAAAAGTTGTACAGCATACTCAGATATATTACTATATTATTAAATAAATTTGGAATTAAAATATAAAATGAAACAGAAGTGGCTAAAGTGGAAAATAAAGAGAATTTAATGCATTGAGATGTTTAACATAATTAAAAGTAATCATAATGGGGGAAAAATACATTTGCTTTAGGCAAAGCTAGAACACTATTGTTTTTAAATATGAGCCAATCTCACAATAAATGACCTATCTGCAACCGTACACTGTTTCAGTAAGACCTCTCACAGGTCCAGAACGGATGTCACTTATTCCTCTATGCTTAGAAACCACTCAGAAATACAAATTTATTCCCTATTATGTCAGATTACTATGATTTTCTATTAATATTCATATTCCTATAATATGGTTCTACATAGAAACCAGTAAGACTTAATAAAAAGAATTAGGTATGCAGCTTCCATTCCTGGAGGTACTGTATTACATTCCTCAAATCACAGTTTTCATCCAGGAAAAATAATCTTTACAAATGTTTAAAAAAAAAAAAAAAAAAAAAAAAAAAAAACACCACTATTAACCACAGTACATATTAAGCCAAATCTAAAGATTCACTGCCAAGTAGTAGATTACAAACCTATTTAAGCTGTTTCCTACCTTGGAATGAATCTAGAATTGCATTTATAAAACACATAGCGTATTTTATATCAAATGCTATAACCAGAAGTTAATTTAGCAAAGTCTATCTTAAATAGACTGCTATGCCTAAAGGAAATTTATTTAGGAATTGAATTCAAAAAGAGTGCAAAATGTGAAATGTTCTGAGCCATCACTGCTGCCCTAATTGCATGCTTCAGCTTCAGACTAGAAAGGATTGCATTAAATTATACAGAACATACCAGTGTTCACTGTTTAGGCTATCTATTAGCTGTCAATCAAAGTAATAACAGCAATTTTTTCACTAATTTTCTTGGTGCAGCTGTTTATAGAATATCCTGGGCGGGCTCATTTCAGCAGACACATAATAATACAGACATCAGAAAAAGCAAGCCCCATCTTTTTGTCCTCTATTCTTCATAAATACCAAGATGCAGCGGGGGAAGGGGATTCATCAAGTAAATACCAGATACTCAATCCATCCAGCTACCGATGATCTGATCGGCAAACTCTGATAAAGGCACACCGGGAAGCTGAGGATTGCGACTTAGGCTACCTGCAACTCATAATTTAATTTTACACCTCCTAATTCTGCTCCACTGAAATTTTTGGTTATCAGATGCAAGTTACTTAGTGTACCTATTGAATCTCTTAAAATTTAATATCTGTTACTTTAGTTCAAAGTGTAGACTTCACTCTGCTAAAACAACATCAGGCTTTGCTATAGGGAGAATCAGATTTTCTCATATTTTTTCCTTTAAATAACTCTCTACCACCACTCAAGAGTTGTTCCTAGACTATAGTGATAGATAATCTAAGTACTCACTGACAAAAGTAGTTACTGAATTAGTTTTCTTCATTGAACAGAAGAGAAAAAAATGGAAACAATTTTTTTTTTAAAATCCATTTTTCAAGAGACTTGAATTAGATGGAGGGCAATATTATCTTTAGCTAAGGGGTCACCACTAGGGGGAGGAGACAGTAGCTCCTATCTGGATAAACTGGAAATCATAATAAAACACATCAAATTCAACCAATGAAATTTATTCGCTCCCCAAATTACCTTTAGTCCTAAATAACCACCCCACCAGTAAAACTGAAGCTTGTTTCATGCATCCAGGTTGGAATTCCTTGCTGTAGCCATGTTTGCACATGAGTTTACAAGCGAGTCAGGAGGTTTGGCAGAATTATGTAATTTTCTGTGTAGCCTGGCATGGGAGAAGTGGAACACTATGGAGGGGCATGAGCAAGCAAATGCCATGCAGCTAAAGAATCTTCTGTGCAGAAAGAAATGAAGAGATGTGGGACTGGAAATTTTTGTGGTGTGCAAGTTCCTCCTATTTGAAGCGCAGCACAGACTGTGAATAAACCATAAATGATAATTTCCAACAAAAACAGGTAACTGAATTGCAGTGCAGACAAAGAATCATTACCATACTGCCTCCTTCCAAAAAAAGTGAGTTTGCCCCAAGTCCTAAATCAGTTGGGATACAGCTCTACCTGCCTATCTCTTGCAATAACATAACAACTTCTATACAGTATATGTTCAACCCCATATACCGTGATATATTCAGCATATCCGCACTACAACAGTACCAGCACTATAGTGCAATACGTTGAGCATGTCACACTATAATTGCCTCAACTGCAAAGCCATTAGAAACATATACAAATATTTATAAACCTTTATCAGGCATGCATTACTGATAAAAAACAATGTAAGAAGACAAAGACCTTGCCCCAAAACAGGGGGCATCATATTGTCCGTAGATTTTTTTTTTTTTTTTTTTAAATGGGCAACATTACATTAGACTAGCTGTGAAACATTTTTGAGGTACAGATGACTTATGTAAAACAATGAGCCCATTAACATGCAAAATCTTAATATTGCTCAAGCACATTTAATCAGAAAGTTTCAGAGGACAAAACTGCAACAGCATACTTCACTGATTGTTATTATGTTTGCATTAAAACTATAACAGAATTCTTAATTTCTATTAAGGCAACAAACAAATAACAGTATCTCTTTCCACACTGGTCCATAAAAATGCTTACATACTACAAACAGGCTTCCCAAAATGCGGTAACTATAAAAAGGTATATGAAATTGTAATTTAGCATCTGAAAACGTATAGCTTTCTTACAGATTGCTATTATTGTTCAACATAACCAGAATTTGAAATCCCTTCAACTGTCAACACACTTTTGCAACCCAGGCATACTCACAGCTCTTGCCTAAGCCTTCTTATTTTTGCCTTGGCATCTGCTAGTTCTACTGACAGGTGCTGTCTGCTCTCGGTACGTTTCATGCCAGGAGATCCACAAGGTGATTGTGCTGCTGATGCATGAGGTAGAAAACGGAGACAGTCCCGTTCCTCCGAGAGCTCTATGATAGTCTAAGAAATTTAAACAAAGAGCCCAACCAACGGTGTAATTGCATTTGGAGAGCAATTTATATGTCAGAAACAATTACCATTCCCAGCCTTAATAAGTCAAAGCCTAAAACGATACAAGAAATAGTAATAAAAGTTTGTGGCAAAAATAGAAGCCAGAAGGTCCTCTATACCTGAACATGTCTTAAACACAACTATTTAAGATAGTTGTGTTAGTCTTCAACTGGTCAAATCTACATCCACACTTACAGGTTTTCAAAAGAGATTCCTGTACAACTGCTTTGATAAAGGTGCAAGTCTGAGGTCACCAATATGATTCACAACCCGCCGCTCTTTAATTTAAACACATTCTCTCTCTCTTGATTCTCACACCGTAGCAATGATTGTGCCTGGTGATAAGCTTGTAAAACCTCCTCTCCCTGATAGGGATTCTGCTCCATTTCACTCACAGCTCTATAATATAGCTATAGTGTAGTTATTATATACTACACTCTCAGTGACTAGCCTTCAAACTGCACTTTACTGTTCAGAAGTATGGATGAATGCCAGTTAAAAGTTGTTTCAGGTTCTGATGATATGAAAAAGACAATCTCTCATTATCTCTGCTATTTATTCACAGTATTCAACTGCATCCCGAATTAAATTTGTAACTACTTAAAATAACTTTGCAGTAATGACAAGTTTTTTGCTGAAATTGTTAATAGAACATACCTTAACTATTAGTTCTAAAAGTGATAAGGCTATCATTTTTTAAAATGCTATCTTCTATTTCTCTTAAGTAACATTCTCTTAAATCACATCCATACCTCCAAGTGCTCATCTCTTTCATCTATAAGTCTTTTTAAATGTAATGCCATATTTTTCAAGAGAGGCTCAACATATTCTTGTGTCAGTACACTAACATCCATCCACTGCAGATCAAACACATTTTCCTGATTATGAGTTACCTATATAGAACCAAATGGAAGAAAAAAAAATCAGCCTTTCCAAATTATGAGAGTAGGAAAAAGTAAAGAAAATAAAGTGGAAACTCTATGGTTTAAATTCACTAGAAAATGAATGATAATTTACAACTGCATATAGCTTCTTGTCAATCTACCTGAAAAATACTGCCTTTCATACCAGGCAAAAAGAAAGCAAAATGTAACTATGACATAATTTATAACACTTATTTCATGTACGAGATTTCAATTATATTTTATAAATAATTTTGCATGAGTAATTTTCACTGTAATACTAAGAAATTCTTTACCAAGAACAACATATTAATTCCTGCTATTGTTTTGACAATCTTACTGAACAAAACTCAAATCACTGAAAAAGCTACAGCAAACAAACACTGGATATACAAATCACACTCTGATTTACTTTCTTTTGACCACACACAATTAACTTGTCAACAATATTTCACTGTAACAAAACGAACATTATAAGAATACAAAAATAGTAATATACCTCTTGAATATGGGCTGCAACAGCTGCTCTTGTGTCAAAATCCAAGCCTTGAATTCTTTCAATAATTTCTTCCTTTTTCTGACACTAAAATATATACATATATACATATATAAAATAATAAAAGTGTTTTACTTCCTAATTCTGCAAGATATAGAAGATGACCCTGAAAGCTAAATTAGTATGACATTTTCAAGTGATTTAACAACAGGAATTTAATTGTTTTTTTTAAAAAAAAATCTTGCCATCATTTCAATAACTATTTTTGATATCAGTTTGTTAATGTGGAAAGTTGTTACAATTGCAGTAACTTGTTATAAACATTTAATTGTCAACAAAAATATTGGATAATAGCTCAGTAATGTAATAACTATAAATTTTTGTTCTTATTTTTGAAAAATGACTTCCATAGACTTTTCTTCAGTGTCCTCCTCCGGTATTCAAGTTGCTTCTACATTTTTAAGAGCGTATGACTGAACTATTTTTTCGACTTGAATGGCTGAATGATACAAACTTTCCTAATAATACTTTGTTAGAAAACAGTTTACTGAAGGCAGATCACCGTAGTATAAAAACTCAGGTGTTAAACAGCGAGAGGCAAAACAAATCAGTAATCAGACCTGTAGATCCTGAACCATTCTGTACAGATGCAGATACAAAATGTTAACATACCTGTACTGCACAACCAAGTAAAAGCAAGAGGAGCTTTTTTATTTCTTCAGTACCTGGCTCTAGGATGAAAGAAGTAAAAGATAGCTGTAAACAACAGTATTTTCAGAGTTTCTTACACTGACTCACCCCCTCCCCCACAAAAACCACTGGTTTTCCAAAATTAACCTAAGTTATACGATTTACATTAACCTAACTTATAAGACGAAAAAAAAAAAAAATCTTTCACCTTGTCGACTTCAAGCTGGCAACTTTCAGTCTTTACAAATAGCTTAACACCCATAGGTAATATTTTAAGACGTGCTTTGGACAAATACCATCAAGTTTTGAAAGGAATCTCAGATATCTAAAGATACTTCTGCAAGTGCTTGCATTATATGGCTCCTAAGCTGAAGTAATTAGGTGACTATATTACTTAAAATATTTCATAAAACTGTATTAGATATTCATCTCTACCTATAAACATCAAAATGCATTTTGAAATCTTACTGTAAATATCTAAATCTGTTACAAAAGCTTTAAAGATTTCTATTTAGAGATTAGTAAAGAACTAACCTGGTACTGCTATTACATTCACCATACAAGCTTTAACTGTTAAAAACAAACACTTGAAGGACAGGAGAAGAGCTCAGACTAACTGGAATAAAGCTCTACGTGGAAGTTCATCATTTTGCATCAACTGAAACACTTTTACTTAGGAGTAAAAGTGTCTGAGCAGCTTTCATTCGCCAATATAGCCAGTAAGCAGTAGCTATGCTGTCAAATATAGCTAAGTCTACCTAGAAATCTGACTTTTATTCTACAGAACTGTGTTGTGAAACATTGCTAGTAACTACTACCCATACGAACAGGCTCATTGTCATTCCAAATACCAAACACCATACTGAAGGTGCTTATTGACCATATTGACATTGCTTTAGTTTTTCAAAATCAGGTTTGTCAAGTAGATAGATTAAAAAGAACATGATCGCAAATAGGATATATTTAATCATCACATGGCCTTCCTATATCCCAAAGAGGGGAGCCATGAAGTCTTTTGTATAGAAATAGAAAAGGCCAATGAACATGTTCCTCAGAAACATGCTACCTTGGCTAAAGAAGAATTCCTACACGTCTGCATACCTAAATTTATATAATTTCAGCAGCATATTTTATCAGAAGCAATCCACACCAATATCTCATATCCTAAATTCATTTACAGCTAAATTCAAAAGATGTTTTTTTAAAAAAGGAATTACTGAGCATGCCTTGGACACTGGACTTCAGCACCTCTGGCTCCTGTTAAAAGTCTACCTGCCTACTGACTCCATGCACCTCCTCTCCCCTGAAGAAATGGGGCAAAACCCTGAACCACCTCAACCTCTAGCAGCTACAGCCCTCCTGTACGCTTTTCTTCTGTTTTGTCCATCACAAACACAAGTGAGGCTCGTTGGTGCTTCTCTTCTAAGCACTCCAACTTGTAGCTTAAACTTTATTCCTATCATTTGGTCTTCCTTGCCCTCACTTTTATCCCTTACTTTCATATCCTCCTTACTTACCATCCTGCTGACTTGCTCCCTTTGAAACACAAATTTTAGTCTTTAAAGGCTTTAGTCCTTACTCTTCTCCTCCTCCTTTAAAGGACATTTGCCTCTTCATTATCTCTTTTTTCTTCCCCTTTCTGCTGTCACTCAATTTAACATTTACAATCACAGGCTCTAGCTCTTCGCCAGTTTTCCCCTCAAACTGGCTTCCTGCCAATTTGCTCAACAAAACATTTCTTGCTGAAGCCCCTGAAAATCTCTTTTTAACCAGATCTCAGACCTAGCATTCTAGCTGCGTTTTCCTTGACTTCCCAATGCCTCTGATGCAGTTAAATGTGTTTCTTGAAATCCTATTCACCCTGAACTTCTGCAATTTGCCATCTCCTGGTATTTCCCTACTAATCATGCGCAAAAGTGAAAAAAATGGGAGATGGTCTGAGGGCAGGAAGAGGGGTGGGGGGACGGAAAGGAGTAAAAAGCATAGATGCAGTCTAAATTTCAGGGGACCAAATTCTCATCACTAACAAAATCTACAGACTTACAGAGCAGCTCTCTGGAAAGGTCACAGCTTTGATTTTTCAACACTGGCCTGACACACACAAACAAGAAGAACGACAGGATATGGCCCCCTCCAAGTCAACAGCAGGGTACTCTCAACTTGTCAAGCAGAAAGCTTCTGAAAAGCACCCAGAAGAACAGGTATGCCTTCTGATAAATTCCACAAAGAACTCTGGCAAAACCTTGAAACAGCCTCAAAATATATGGTCCATACTTAAGTATCTTTCTTAGTGTATGGGATATGCTCCAGTAAAATGCTGCTTTCTCACAAGCCCATTAGTTTTCCATAGGTAAAGGGATGCATATACCACCAGAGGCTCAAACAGCCAAACCACAAAAGCTACATTTGAAGGAGAATTAAAAATGGCGCTACAAAAACAACCCTACAAACTGTTCCCCCCCTCCCGCTTTTTTTTTTTTTCCTCTCTCTCTCCTCTCCTCCAGTTTGCTTGATCTCTACGGAAATCCATGAAGTCTTCCGAAAACCTTAAGAAAGTCTGGAAAGAAAGATAAAAACAGAAAGATTCTACTCTTGGAGAGGAACCACAATGCTTCTTGGTACCTGACAGATTATGGCTATCTGCACATAAAAAAAACTTAAAAGGCTGTGACCCTGAGAAGCAAAAGTATCAATAATCAAAAGTAGGAAGTCAACAAAATTAAGATATCTACGCAAGTAGGATATATGCAGATAGTAAATGGAAAGCATTTGAATAGCATGGAAAGGTATGAATCCTGGCATTGAAGAGCAAGGTAATAAAAAGAAGGTTCTTTCTACTCAGGAAATGGCCTATTAGAGCAGTTCCTAACCTCTCTGCTAAATAAATTCTGCCCAGTGGACAGTGACTCCGTACAGGCCAGGTGTGTCTGCTCCGTGCTTCTGGAATTCAGAGCACGGTGCAGAGGTTCCCGAGAGGCTGTGCAGAGTCACCTGGGTCCACACAGACCAAACTTCTTGGTCTGAAAATTGCAACTCTGAAAGCAGGAAGCAGAGAAGTTGGGAGTATGGAGAAGACAGTGTCAGTCCAGGGGAGAAAAAGAAATTGCTTTAGGTTTCAGATAACAACACAAGAGAAGTAAGAGGGTTTGGGGGATGGAAGAACAAGGATAAGGAGCTGGATCAAGTGAGATGCAACAAACTGTCCCCCCTCTTCTTTCTCCCCTGCCGTTCTTTACTCCAGGATAGCTTAGCTAAAGAAAGTTGAAGACATACTATCTGGGAATACTGCCAGCATCCTAATGACAGACAGCATGAAGTTTGGGCAGAACACATTCAATGTTTAATTTTTGTCAACTATGGATCCTTGGTGTGAACAGAGAAAGAGTTAGTTACTCATGACTTTTTTTTTTTTTTTTTTAAAAAAAAACCATTTAGCATTTTTTTACTATTTTATTTGCTAAAGTACTTATACTCTGAAAGGCTCAATTCTATATAAACGATATTTCCAGGGAAATAGCAGCATATTATTACACCAATATCAATTTTCATCTTAGTTAAAAATAAACTTACCAGAAAAAGGATTTTTGCCAATTATTAATACATTTGGCAAAGACATCATGATCAACTGCTGCAAAGTCTCCTACAAAATTAAAATATTATTTAAATCATTTCTGTTCAATGAAAACAAACATCAAATACTAACTACCACCTAAACTGAGTATTCTATGAATATCTTTAAAATTACACAGATCTTAACACATACATACTAAATAATTATTTGGGCTCCAATTTTAAAAAATGAAGTACATGCTACTTCTACAAAAGCTTTGTTTTGTTGTTTGCATGATCATCTCAATATGGTCAAGTCAATACAACCAAGCATTCAATGAGCTAGTTTACAGATCTTATGCCAACTTGATGTTGTTTCAGAGAATGTAGTAAAATTCCTTTCAATTATTAATGTTTATGTTTCTTGTGACTAGCTTACTGATCTGTTTGTTTACTTTAGGTTTCATCTATACCATGACAGACCAGCTTCTTCTGAAGCCTTGCCAAAACATGCATGTGAAAATTACAACTGTTTAAATGCCGCTATTACTGGGACCATGCTGAACATACAATATCCTATTGGCATAAGCATAGTGGGAGGTTAATTTGGGCAAGACCCACATGTTCAAGCAGCAGCTCTGCCTATCTATATATTGTATCATTGGATAGCTGCTGTCAGTCAGTAAACGGTGTAAATCAGATCAAATCCCCAGTCTAGACAGAGCCTAATTCTTCTGAAGCACTCCTCCTCCTCCTCTTCCCAGATGTTTATTCACAGCAGATACCATTTTATTTGCAGCATTAAAGTCATGCTTCTGTTTTTTCCAGTGACAGACCATAAAATGCTCATCCGCCCCCCCAAAAAGCAATATTCTGGAACCAACATTGCTTTTCAATCAGAAGGCACATCATATGTTATATAGGATAAATTTAACAATTGACAAATCAAATTATCCCATGGTAAACTTGAAAAATCACAATATTTCTTGAAAAACACCTGTGAAAAATAATTATACTTGAAAGCTATAACCAGTTAACATATGACACAGAAAATTATATTTAAATTAAGACTACTAAAATATATACACTCTCCTCGCACACACCCAAAATTATGCAGTTAGGTAACAGTTTTGACTTACTCAACTATCGTGAATTTCAAACAAACAAACAGCCAATCTTTTACTTCAGAGATCCCCATAAAGAACTACTGATAAAAAAGTGAAGCTTTAGCTCAATCAAGAACAGAAATATTCAATGAGTGGGCTTGTAGCTACTCCGTAAGAGAAGCAGGTCACAGGTGTACTTGTTAAAGCAGAGACAGGAGAGCTCTGGGGCTTGGGCAGTGGGGGGTGAATGTGCAGGTAGAGAGGGCAGGAAGATGGAGGGTTTCCCAACAGACAAAAAATTACAACTATGAAACTGTTCTTATTGTGAAGCTGAGTATAGGGAGGGGAAAACAAGAAATAATGTCATTACCCCATAAAGGCCCTATTAGCTATTTTCTTACTAGTCCCACCTGTTTTGTCATAGTATTAGCTCCATTATGTTAATCAAAGCAATTGTTCTCAGTTTGTGTTTGCTTTTTGGATGTGACTGCTTCTGTGTAAAACCTGAAAGTCAGAAACTGCTATCCCTGAGTTTGTATACTTCTTTTACCTTAATTGGTCCCAAAGTTCGTGAATCTTTCACCTTAATCTGCAAAAATAAATTGGCCACTCTCTGCAAATTCTGCTTTGCTTGTAAATACTTCTAAATTTCATTAACATTTATTTCATAAAAGGCTTACGCAGGAACTGACAAGCAAGGTTGATGAAAAGGCCTCAAGAGTCATGTAACTATGTTAAACCCCCAAGACTCGCTCAAACTTAAAGAAGGTTCAGTTCTCCTGAGACAGCTGCGAGAACAATTCCACAGTCTTATGTAGGCAGGAAACATACAGGTTAAAAGCCCAATTTGGGACATAGCAACAGTTAGGTAAGCCTCTAAAAGTACAGTGCCTGCATTAGAAAGAAAATGCAATAGTTTATAGAAAAGGGCAACTAAATATATTTTTTGCATAAATGATGCAGAAACCTGAAAACCTGCGTTTTTTAATATAAGGTTTTAATAGGGAATGTCACATTGCAGCAAGTTTTGGGGCAAGTACAGGAACAGCAATTGGAATGAATTAGTATAAACAATATAACAGTACAAAGTTTTAGGAGCTTTGATATCCCAATTAAAAAAAAAAATCAAGAAATCCTCTATTAATATCTTAATCCTAAAGTAGACATTAAACTTGTCTGGAATGATTATAACAAAGGGTGAACATAAAACTCAGTCTCTTTAAAGGATTTCTTTGCCATCACTAAAAAGTGAAGAATCACTTTGAAGGATGGAATATCACAGTCTCTATAAATTAAGGAAACCAGACAAATCCCAGATCTTGGAAAGCCTTACCTTTTTTTAGTGGAAAAAAAAGTGATTTAAAGTATTTTAATTTTTTTTATTTCAAATAAGAAAAAAAAGTATAATGTATAGACAGACACTATTTTGGAGTATGAAGTGAGAATTTGAGAGTTTTTTTTTTTTAAAACTGCAATAACGCTACACAAAACTAGCAACATAATCTTGTCTTAAGATGATAACATAAAAAGAATCGTATGTGATTTCTGTTCACCCTTTCATCTTCACTAAGCTTATTTTCTTCCAAACGAAAATAACTTCAACAGATTAAATTAACAAGTGTAATTGATTCTTTATTAAACAAGAACAGCTGCAAACAGTGTGCAAGAGGTACTCATTTAAGAAGTAAATGCCTATATCAGATCGTATATTTCACGGCTTCTTTTACTTGCATATTTCGGGCCTGTTTCTCAGGTCAGGATCCAGTGGTTATGGCAGTCATTCAAGCTATTGTGCATCCATTCCCATCAGACACAGCTACACTGCAGCCTGCTCCCATTGCACATTCATTCTCAGAGCCCGTTTCTCCCATTCAGGACGCACAGGAAACACGATGCCTGCTCAGACGGCCGCCCGAGGCCCTCAGGAGTGACGTTCTGCAGGCTGAGACAGGTACCTCCAACTGGATGCTTAGGCATCCACCAAGCATTAGCTTTTCTGCCTTGGATAATTCCACAGGTGACACTGAAGTGACCCCTCGTTGAGACCAAGTTTGCCATACCAACTTGCTAACCCATACATGGGCTGCAGGCAAACACCAGCTGCCAGGCTATACCAATTCTGAGGAAACAGAAAAACCTGCCCTTAAATTCCCCAAGCCTGGCATTAATGAAACCTCTTTCTGGAATTGTCCTCCTGACCTTGAATACTCTGTAAAACTGATATATGGGGAAATACACCTCCTGCTGCAGCTCACTGAGCGCGGGTTGCCATCACCAGTGACATCTGAGCAAAAGCAGTTTGGAAAGCTGCAACCTAGATAATGGAATGTGCTTCTATTGAGTTTTTTGTTTGTTTGTTTGTTTGTAAATTAAAACTAGAGTCTTCAGCAGAAGAACAATATTCTGAAGTCAACAGAAATGATTCTCTAAAACAAAATTTAGAGGTAGAAATCCCTTTTTTTCATTTCAGTACTGTACAGGCATACTGATTAAAGCCTCATTTGGGAATGATGAGCCACAGGAGAAATGTATCGTGACAACTATCCTCAGTACTGCATGGAATAGGAACTTCAGCTTTACTGCGTGGTTTCAGATGAATCACATTTTTTCTTTGATCTTTGTTTCAGTTCTGTGTAAGTCAAATATGAAAAAAATCTTCACTTTTTATATACTTAAAGGAATCCCTATCTTCTTTTGCCCCCCACCCCCAAGAGATGCAGGTAACTTTAGCACTGTTATATTTAGATAATATAAATGATTGAATCCCTTACACTTTGCCCTCTCAATTTCAGCCTCCAATGACTGTTAAATTCAGTCCTCTCAAGCCTACTTATCTTACATTTTCATTTTTAAGCTGGAAAACAAATTATCATCCTTCAAGCTCTTTAAAGTAATCTGTTCTTGAACACTTCAAAATAAAACGTGGTAACTCTGGAGTAAAATATTCTATTATTCTATAATTATTTGAGCAATCATAGAACATGGGACTAATGAAGGGGGATAATGCAAAGAGTTCTGCTGGTCCTCACTGCCCCCTTTCCATGCCCAGAGGCAAAGGTTAAATTGCTTTCCATCCATTACTTAGAGAACCCTCTGAAACTTGAGAGTGTTATAGTTTCAAGTGATACTTAGAGTGAACAATAACTTTAAGCACTTCGATAAACATAAAACATCTTCAAAAACAAAAGGAAAATTGAAGAGAATGAGATTTTTTTTTCTTTATATATATATTTTTCTTTTTATATCAGAAAAACCTATCAACCACCATGGCAATCTGTTATACCTATTGGCTTTTCTGGAGTACATTCAAGAAACAGACCACTCAGAAGTGCTGTCACCTGACTATAAAAGCAAATAAAACACACAGTAACACCAAGTAAGAACTTGGGACAGAAACAAAGAATGCAGTTTCAGCTAGAAGGGGGTAATTCAGAAGATATAGAATGACAAAATACATCATGCAAAGTGAAATACTGGCAGATTATCACAATTAGCATTTGTGCAGAGCAACATGTACCAAGAAATCATTAACAAGAGGTAAGAATTTGGCTTTGCAAAAAGGTTATTACCATTTTTTACTGAAATAGAGTCAAAAGAAAACTATCATCTTCTGAACTATTAACATTAATTTCATACAAGTTAAAAACACTATGTACAGTCTCTTCTCAAGAAAATTTTTCCAAGATAAAAGAAATTCAGGGTCAGCTTTGATTTTCCAATTTTGCAAAATCCAAGAAATCAAGCTATGGTTGTCTGAATATGCAAGCGCACATACACAACCAGAAGAATTACTGGGGTTTTTCCTCTTAGTTCGGAGCTGCTGTTTTCTCTTCCTGCTGTTTGACCTTTAAACACTAAAGTCTTAAGCAGAGATGTACAACTGCAATAAATGCACGTAATAATTCCTCTCACTGTCTGTTAGAATCTATGTTACGATGTATGTAACAACTGATTTCAACTGTCTATTAAATTTGTCAGTCCAGAGAGAAAATATCAGAAACCATAACCAAAAGCCTCACCCTGCAGGTGTAAGGAGGACCTTGCACGCTGCGTAGAGCACGAGCTTGCTGCTGTATTTCCTGAGCCCCTCAGACCTGGTGAAGCTCTATGGCCACCTCCACACAACCCGCTCTGTGCCTCCGTTTAGCACTTTCCCTGTGACAGCTGCCCCACGTGGGCTCCAGAACCGCATGCTACGTGACACAGCGCTACTGCGTAACTGTCACAAACATTAAGCGTACAAGGCTACCAAGCTAGGAGTTGTTTCTGTTTGTTTATTATCAACCCTTACAAGGCAGAGCAAGGAACTCATCTGTCCAGAGGCTTAATGCCCAAGTTAATGCTCATATTGGTACTCAGAATTCCTTCTCTCCAAGCACACTCTCAACCCAGTCAGCAGAGGTCCAGGCTAAGCTGCCTGTCACAGAGACAACAGCAGGGCTAAAGACTGGTAACAGTAAGATAAGAGGCTCCCAGCGCAGCTCTTGGAAGTTCTTCGAATTAAGCACAGCCCAAAGACAAGAATATTTGCACCTCAAAAACCACAACTTCCAAGAAAACAGAATCCCTTCTGCCTCTGAAAATATGCTTTGATAGAGACACTGCCAGACACACTAGCAGACTTCACTACTTCTGTCACAGGGGCCACGTTCATTTCAAGGGCCCAAGCCAATTGGGCACACACACTCCAAGCAAACATGAATTCAGCAGATCCCAGAACAGAGACATTCCTGACTATAAAAAGATTTTTTCTGGTTTCCCAATTGAAATAACAGAATGATGGGGAGAACAGAGACTAGGAGCACATTAGTCAGCCACGTGAAATGCTAAATTCATTACAAAATCCTCCCCAGATTTTTTTTTTTTTTTTTTTTAGCTCCTGCAGCAATCCAACACATACTGGAATGCACTAATTCTGAGGACATCTGTGAGAAAAATGGAACTTGATTTCTCTGACAAGCAACAAAATCAGAGACATCTTTGCAGCGAATCTCTGTGTGAGGTAGCTTCTTTCCCACTTCTGCTCAGAACTATAATCAAAGAAGCCACCATATGTAACCTTTAGATATGTTTGTACAAGAAGGAAAGAGCAGACAGGCCAGCTTTCTCAGCAGCACCATCACTGGAATAGTCAGCAAAGGGATTTATGGTGCACAGAATTTATCAAGTGTTACACTTCCCACTGTCTTGTTTCTAAACAAAGACTTCAAGCAAGATTCAAAATTACCTATTTGTGAGGTACTCTATATGATATTATTGCAGTAGTACTGGCTGATACCATAAGGTCAGAGAAGCACAGGGAACATTGTGGATTCAAATCAAGACTACTCTTGTCAGTGTTTGAGCTTCCCGTCACACCAGTTCCTGTGAAACACAAGTACCTGTTCAGGAACAACTAGCCTCAGGGCACAAGAGGAAAAGCATTTGGGTCTTGGCAGATACCTCTTACACCCACAAGCAGTAGCTGCCAAGATAAAAGCGACACAAAGTTTGCAAATGCACAAAGTGTCAGCTAGCAAGTTGTATAGTGACTGACTGCTGCTGCTGCTGCTCCTGTCCTTAATACGACTGGATGCCAGGCATATCTGGATTGCTTGCACCCTGCCCTTGGAGTTTGTGAATGGGATATGAGAAGAGACTGGGAGAGAAATGAATGATATCAGAAGACAAGGAGAGTGACCGAGGAATTGCTGCTCTACTACTCCACTGTGCATGCAACTTTTTGACCCTCAGGGGAAGAGCATAAGGGCAGATCAGCACTGGTTGAAGACATGGTTACTCACAGTTATTCAGTGTGGAGAATCCTCTCTTGTGGCACATGCTCAAGATAGTGAGGGCTGGAAATTTTGATTACGCTTACTGGAATAACAGTAAACTTCACCCATTTTTCTTGCAAAGATTAAGTATTTAAACTAAATGGACGAGTAATGATTTCTTATATACACAAAACGTGTCTCAATTCATAAAACACCAATACACACTATTTTGTGTTCTACATGCACAATTAAAAAGCAGAATATTATATATACAGACTTCCATTCAGAATGTGTTTCTGGAGGTTTTCTTTCAGCTGTGAAATAATTATGTAAACAAAAAATTTGTCCATGCATATAAACAAACATGAATCCATATAGGTATAGCAAAATACTCATATTTGTTATCTTTAAAGCTGTAATTGTAAAATAATTCTTCAAAACAATTCTAGATAACAGCCAAGAAACAATTACTTACCTGATAGTAAGTTTTTATTTGTTTCACCAGAATTGACAAATTTTGAATCCTTAGGGATGCATCATTATTGACTTTTTTGTTTATTCTCTGGCTGGCAGACTTTGGATTGCTGCAAGAATTAAATTAAAATAAATTAAATACTCTGAAAACTAATCTTTAAATCTATCTCTAAAACAAATGATAGAGTTAATGTGCCAGCATAACAATGCCTGTTTTTCTAAAACAAATGATAGAGTTAATGTGCCAGCATAACAATTTCTTGTCTTGGTTACTATGCCTTTCCCCACCCGCCAAACAAATAAGGAATTATGGAAATGACTGCCAGAGGCAGGGAAAAATTAACTGAAACACCCATTTCTGATGCAGCTAGGCAGGTTAGCACACTTTTTATCTAATATTGCAATACATAACTGGTAATATCTGTCAGATATAAAGGAGTTTGGATATGAGAAGAAAGTTGCAGTAGCTGAAAACAGCTCTACACATCTTTATAAGCAGCCTCATTTCCAAACAAATACAAAAATCTGAACATGAATATAAATATTCCAACACACACTGTACATATTGATAATCATTTTTGCATCACTGAAAATACACAACTACAAGTGTTATGTATAAAGCACTTATTCTAATATTTACAGCTAAAAAAAAAAAACTTATATAAGGGTCTGTCACAGCATTAGTGTTACACATACATTAAAAAGTTATGTTTGTATTTCATAGAAATTGATAAAGACATTGGAAGTTAACACCCTGATCTTAAATAGAAACATGCTCCTGCTTATATGAACTACGAAGACAACTCAAGGGATAGTTACATTTTTTTCCCTCTTTGGCTCAAATCTGCATCTCTTCATAATAAAACTGTGCCAAGACTGAAGAAAAGCTGATTAAACTTTATCATCCACTTACAAGTATGACTTAATTACTCAGATATTTCAAATCATAAATCAAGATATCCCCTTACACTCAACTCCCTTATTTTTTTTAATATAAAAGCTTAACCCAGAATATATTTTTATATGGTTACTTCTAATACACGACTGGACACACAGAAGATCGATCTTCCCTGAACACCTGTTGGTCCACCCCACAGCAACGATGACAAATACAAAGCAAACCACTACTTACACACTCATCATCTTAAGTACACGTACAGTACATTATTATTATGCCTGATACACATATGCAAGAATACTGATAGACATGGGATTGATGCATTTCTGTATACAGACTCTTTATAGCTGTGGTATTTAAATACAAACAACCCAGCCCTTCCCAAAGGGGAGACCGACTATAACTTTTATTGCCTTGAACATAATGTTATCATGATTTATTTTGAGGCAACTTGCTACTTTATTTTGGTAGCATGGAATTCTCTCTGTATAGGTGTGATGATAGGCCAGTTTACATAACTTAGTTACTTCAATGAATATTTTTAATCTGCCTTTTACAGTGGTGTCTTTTTAGCATTTTTACAAAAAATAAAGGGTTTTTTTTCCCCTTTTGTTTGTTTTTTATGCTATTAAGATTCCAGTATTTGGGAGCACGAGTGGAAATAATATAAAAAAACACAGCTGAGAAAGGAAGCAAGATGGTATTTAAGGTGCACCCATAAGACAGTCATTTTTAAAAGGAAAGCAGCATGAATAGCATTTTCCTTCCTTACATCTATGAACATGAATCTAGGAAAATTACGGCACATTCTTCTGTGAATAACTTGCTTCTTTCCTAAATGCTAATCACCGCATTTCTTAAAGTCTTATGAACAACTAAAGTATGCTACAGAATAGTCAACACCAGGTGATTTAGATATGACCTTGATTCTATAAATTAGGAAAGTCAATCTTTAGCTGCAAAAGTAACTAAATGGACTAAAAATTATTACACTTTACAAATATGCAGAACCTTGAAATCCTTTCCAGCCTGAATTCATATAAATACATTAAATATATATTATATATATTTTTAATAAATATCCATGATAAAACCTGCTGACCTGAGAGCATGAAGGGCAGAGTCTCCTATTTTTGCATTTGTATCTCCAAAAGGTTGGTTTGGACCCTTGATCTTCACCTTCAATCTTAATGACTATTAGATTATCTCCAGATTATCTTCAACACCATTTCTACACCTGTATGTTTCATGTGAATCTCCCTTACCATCATTCAAAAAAAAGAGTTTATCATAACAGCTCTTTATTTAGGATCAACCAAAATGAGTGTATAACCACAAGAATTAAAAACACATATGTCAAAAGCTCACTTCAAAGCTGCATGAAAAACTTCAGGAAGATCTTGTAAAAACAAAAAAAATAGTGTTTGTACAGCACTATGTCTAGCACTATGTAACAGTATAGACATTAATCTCCACATTTCAGACAAACATTTACTATCCCAATATTGCAAATGAGAAATGAAGAAGAAAAAAAAAATCCTGAACAGCACCAAAAAACAATCAAAGATATATGTGAGAGGAAGAAAAACATAGGCAACGAGCTCAAGATTGCTTAGGACAGAAGTTCTTCATACCATACCTTCTTCAACACCTTTTTTTTTTTTTTTTTTTTTTTTTTTTTTTTTAAATGTTGCAGCTATTCTATTAGTTTTTAATAAATCATCATACCAATGTATGTAATTTGCTTTTCTTATCCACAAAAATAAGTTATAACAATTATATACTTATTCATAGTAAGAAATCCTGCTTATCAAAATACACTTGATCTGATACCACTAACATGCTAAAAACATGCTGGGAATACAAACAACTTTCACAAGTGCAAGAAAATAACTAAAGTTCTATAACGCCACCTTTCAAGCTTAAGAACAGAAGATAAACCGCCAAACACAAATCTTGGTAAATAAAAATGCCAGATTCTAGTGGCTACTGCACTAGTTACACTACAGATATTTTCAAGCCAACGCATATTAGAACTCTGAATTCCTCCTTTTATTAGGTAGAGAAACTAGTGAATAGCCTAGCAAAAAATAGGGCAAATCTGTCTAGAAGTCAATAGGAAGCAGAGCAGTAAAAGATAGCCTTAAGCAATTTTACATTTAAGAGCAACCTACTTATGACAAGATACATTAATTTCAATAGCAACAAAAACAGATAAAAGCTTCTACCCCAACAGGGCATTAGTATAAAGACTACTGAATATACAGAGAACTTCAGTGATTCCAAAATGTTATCAGTGAGTTACAGATTGAGAGCTCTCATAATCAGGGATTACGTGTCTAATTTTTCACTGACCAAAATCTATCAAAAATAGGAATGTGATAGCTTAATGGCTTCATGCTTAAATCTATGCAGGCTGCAAACCAGTTGTGTCCTCTCCTGCCATCTGTTCCTTGATGGTACTTAACGATCAAATCTAGTATTACAATGCACCCTCGTTTTAAATACATTATTGTCTGAATGTATTTGGCAAGTATGGTTAAATGCAAAAAAGCACTTGGGAGAAACAAGGCTACACAAGTTGGCGTTTTGAAAGGTCATAAATATTGACTTTATTTGAGGTTTAGCTTAGTGCAGCACAGTATTTACTTTCACATATAAACGTTATTTGCCTAGTAAAGTTTTATTCTCAGCTAAGTCTCTTTAATAGGAATACTGAAGTTCAGCACAATGCCAAATATTTCAATAATTGCTGATATCAAAAGTTTTGGATGACTTTCAAAAATAAAGCGGCATTTTCACTATCAGCAAGAAAATATCAAACAAAAAAAAAATGTGTTTTATAAAGAAATTGAGTGCAATACCAGAGTTCATTTCTCCTGAATGTTAAAACAAAACAGGTCTTCACTGAAGAATAGTAATGATAATGTTCAAAGTGCTTTAAGTATTTGAAGTAACACCACATTAAGGCAATGAAGTTATCAAGTACCTTTGCATATAGAATTAAAGGAACACTGGCCTTCAACTAGCTTCTTGATCAGTCTTTACAATCATTACAGACCAAGGATTTGTCTGCGGAAATTTGAATCTTGAAGAATGGAATTCTGAATTACCTTACTGTCAGATGCTCAGCTGTGACCAACCATGTTCTAGTAACATTACATCTAGTAACAAGGTTGTATACTCCAAAAATTTCCCACATACCTGTCAACACAATCAGTTTCTACGGCAAATAAATATTTCCCCTATATAACCTATAAACAAGAAAAAAAAATCTGTTTCCTTTTTCTATACCTCCAGTGCACGTTCATCAGGATTTCAGTGCTGACAGAAACGATTATAGAAAGATGATATCAATATCTTTCCTAAACAATAATTCATGAGACAGGCTGTTGAAGCTTCTGGAGCTTTTGTCTTTAGCTTAGACACATTCTTATCTGAAAAAATAAATGGTGATAAATTCCTTCCACCTCTTGGATAGCCTCACGCAAGACATGCAAGTACTGCGATTGGACTGTCACGATTACGGTGGACAAGGCAAGGGCCCTGTGACGTCGCACAATGCACAAATGACTATTACAACTGCAGAGCTGCAAATGGATTTGCCGAAAAGCAAAGGATACATATTCTGCAGTTGCTGAAATGCAGATTTCTTTTGAATCCTGCTTAATCAGTCTAAATTTATGTGCTCAGATAGAATCCAGTAAAAGGATTCCACAATTTGGAATATGCAAGCAAATGCTGTGATTTATGCTACCACCTCCTTTTTTATGACAGTTACCTCTTGTAAAATGTTTGTATTTCTACCCAGGAGTTAATAGCATTCAAGCAGGAATACACAGCTAAAATGTCAGTATAAGTCTACAAACATCTGCTCAAATATCTTCAGGTACCATTACAAACAAATGCTGACAAATGCTTTACTACAAAATAAAGGTATGTCAATATCTCTATTTAAGGATGCTTTGCTAACTATGCATTTAGCAAAGACTGACTATATGTGCCAAAATTTCAGCAGCTCCATCAAACATTTTTTGCCTCATGCTAGGGCAAGTGTCAGGTAGTAGGTCTAGTGTCACAAACCTTCTGATCCCTGCAGATGCATATGCCCAAAATCATGAGTTATTAGGATGCTGAAGCAAAGTTAAAGTTTTTAACATGACAGAGCAGCCCACAACAAGCCGTAGGGATCAGAGAGTGCACAACTGCACCAAGAACATACATTGAAAGTGTTGAACATATGTGGGCTGCCACCATCTTCCCTGTATTGCAACATCTGATGGGGCTGAACTACTCACAAGCCAGCAGCACAGTGCCTAAGCTCTGCTTGGCGCTCGCTCTGCCTTTTCTGTGCCACTGTAGAGGACACATCTAATCACTTATAGTGATCACTTATAGTTTAAGTGTTTTTGAACAGCTGTGTTTGAAGAAGCATCACAAGCCTTAGTACAAGGTAAACCTGTTTCTTCTCAACCAAAATGAATCATTAGAGCTTTGCCAGGTGGTCCCACTACTAGGAGCATTATTTCCAGGAAGGCTCATTCCCCTCACATCTGTACACTCCCAGGCATGTAGGTGAGGGTGCATACAGTCAGATAAAATTATAACACAATCAAAAAAATCTTGTGACTGATATTTAATTTCTTTCCTCCCCATTATGCAATGTGGTTTAGAGAAGACTATTTAGAAGTCAAAAACTACCTCTGAAAAAAAGCTTTGAAAAAGGACTGCATGCAACTCACTTCGGTGAATAATCCTGTAGCGAGATAAACTACAAGGATTCCTACACTGCCATGATGATCATCAAAAAAACCTGCCCTCATTAAAAAAACAATTAGAATTAAAAAAGCTGCCAAGGGCACTCAAAGGAAAAAGGGCATCCACACAGTCACACGCCAATTAAACTCTGAGCAAAAATAGGATCACTATCGTTCTGTGATGTTTCAATCATTTACTGCAGGAACAAATGAGAAGAAATGAACCTCACACCAAAACACTATCACTCTGTACCTGAGGATGTGTATAAAAATATTTATATTAGTGTGAAAGACTCTCACACTTTAGACAAAGTACACAGAATATATTCAATCAGGCAGAAAAAACTTTTCTATGAGGCTTTATGTATGCTCCCTGCTTTAGAATAACTGAACTTGAAAAGCAGCCTTCTATTTACTCTGGAGATGTTCGAGTTAGAAATCCCCTGGGAACCTGGAAGGAGACTGTAAAATGTGACTACAGAGAATTTGAAGAGATAACTGTATAAGGAGGACAAATGGCTGGGATTAATTTCCAGGTGTACTGGATGCCAAAAAGCATTGTAAAAGGAGATAAATGAGATGATGCAGATGAATTCCCAGCTTATCCATCAGCTCAGGTTCCTCCTGAAACTTGAGGCTGTGCATGGCCAGGATGGGGCAGAGCACATGTCTGCCAACACCTGCTTCCTCCTCCGCAGTTCTGAAAGTTGCTTTTGTGGAAAGTACTGAAACTTCTTAAGTGCCCCTGTGAGCAGGTATATGTGAGACACACACACACACACAGGAGCCTTAGGGTTTTTCTCATTTTAATGCTACTACTTATATTGGGCTGAAATGGGATACCTTTTAAGTTCACAACAGCATGGTCAAAAAGATCAATAAAGAGCCATACTGCTCGCTCTTCTACAGTATATATTACTCGTATCATTAGCAGCAATATGAAATTCTCCTCACTGCAGTTCACAGTCCTCTTTCTAGGATCCCCTCCTAAGGCTTCCCAACAGAAAAAGAAAACTGTCGCTTGACATGAACTGGACAAGCGACTTGAGAAGAGTTCCAAGCGCAATTGCTCTAACCTTTCCCCTCCCAATGGAATCTGATATCCCCAAACAGATTTGGATATGTGATACCTACATCAGTCCAGACACCAATAACTTTTCCAGAAGCCTCTTCACAGTGATTCCAATGAAAAATACTTAATCAAGTTAACTCTCAATGATAAAGGAGACAGCTAGCTTCACAAACTGTATCTCCTCCTTCAGGTTTACCTAATTCCAATTTAATACGAGCAGTGCCTCTGCAATCAGTATCTGCAAAGTGTGTACTTTATTTCCCCTCCATATCATCAGTGGTAATTTTAAGCAGAGCAGGCTCAAAAATAAGAGTCTGCAAACTACATTTACAGTTCTCCAGATACTTTTGAGATTTGAAAAATGTATTCTTCTCAAGATAACCTAAATTATTCAACATGAAATTCAGACAATACAGGATGGTTTTCGCATAGAAGTTTCACACAATCATAGGAGAATGTATTTCCCTGAAAACCAAGCTGCACTTTAAACACTATGAAATTTTGCTGTACATACCATGAAATGTATAACACAGTAAGAGCCTTTCTTTAATGAAGGTATGTCACGCCTATTTATCTCAGCAGCATGACAGAGCCGCTAGTATCTTCCTTATATACCCCTATTACACTCAAAATAGTTCACCCTCTCAAAAGCATCTGTGTAACTCCAACATGGCTCTGAAAGTAAATTCTTCTTCAAAGAAAGAAGTAAAAAATAGCTATCCTCCAAAACTCACTTCCCTCTCCCAGAGGGAAGATCCAAGGAATTGAAACAAGAGTTAAAATAATTACAGACAGACAAAAGAGATATGTTAATCGACACAGAAGAGTAGAAAAATGAGTTTTTTTTTTTTTAAAGACTGGAAACAGAGAGAAAAAAATTGAAATGGGAGTGAGATCTCAAATACCTAAGGCTGAAATTAGTTTATTCCTTCCAGTCATGTGCAAGCTTGATCATCAACTTCAAAAACAAAATATAACCTATTTCACTACCATTTACATTTTTAATATTAACACAGAATTAAACTCCTGCAAGCAGATTTTACAGCCCAACATCTGTCTGCAATGAAAAATATGAAAAATTTACTGCAATTGTTTCTATTTCTTTTACCACATCAAAACATATTACATAAAAAAAACCAAACATATCTTATGCCAATGATCCAAAATAACCAATACTCAATGCGCACAGCAGCCTTGGGCAACAAAATCAGCTACAAACTTCCTTAGATTGGACAATGAGTTCTCTCTCATTCTTAAAACTTATTTTCTATTCCAATGTTAGAAAATATTTAAAATCTTTATGTTACATGTAATCACATAAAATAATTATGCATACAAAAAGGAATTTTAAAGTAAATAGAAGTATGAAAACTGTTTTGGGCAGAAAACTACATTCAGTTTCTATGAATTTCTACAAAAATTTTACACTCTGCTGTAGAAGTTGAAGTCTAGCCATGCTTCCAACAGTAGCCTTTTAGAATAGTATTGTTTTACAATCCATACAGAAACTGAGGGTTCAACTAGTAAAATTATTCGGAGCTCATGTCAGGGTACTGCACATAACATACTGGCCTTATTTGCTGAAGTTCAGCAAAACACAGTCACTCAACATGTTGGTTTTGCGCAACTTCATCTAGACACTGCTTTACAGAAAATAGTACAAAACTGTTTTTGGGTAGAATTTAGGACTAATTTGGGATGACGTAAGTGGGTATTGTTTTTTGTATAAGGTTTTCCTTTATTTCCATTTTTTAAGAAGTTATCAAGTCAAGTGTAATTAATTAATACATAGAAATTATCTCCATACACATTTTTACTCTGTAGATTGTTTAGAGCAAGAATGACGAGCATTTAGGATGTAGGAACACTTCACACATCAAGTCACACTGATTTTCCCTAGTTCAATCTTACAGACAGCAATAACATTAATATACTTTTATTAAGACAGCTGTAGTGCTTGAAACTATGTCACTTCCCAAAGTGACAAAAAAAATGGCAGCACAGGATGCAAAATAAAGTCTACAAATAAGAAAGATGATACCATAAAAACAGAGTATTGAATATATCAGAGTGAAGTCCTGCTTTCAACTTCAAGCACTTTTCCCACTACTGTTCTACAGTTTTTACTTCTCATGCGAGTTCAAACTTTAAGGTCTATCCAGTTCAAAACTGATGAAGGAGTAGCTGAACTGCTTGCCTCTGTGATTAACACCTCAATGTAACTGCTCATTAAAACATGCCAACATTTACACACACAATAATGCCACAACAGCAGTTAAGATTAGCTTTACCTAAGTAAGCACTGCCAGGTATTCCCAGATCTGAATCATCAAAAACTTCCTTTTTGCCATGACTGATACCAATTCACAGAGGCCATTAGAGAGAGAAAATGTCTTTAGATCTAACTTGGAAAAAATAGTCTACACACATAGAGGTAACAGTATAGAAGCAGCATCAGGATCTTAAGAAGCAGAATAGGGCCAAGAAGTTGTCAACACATTTAAAACTAAGATATAACTTGTTGACAAAGCAGGATATAGAAGTGATCCGGGGGGGAAGAGGGAGAGAACTTCAGACAAAGGCCAACACTATCTCAACGACAGGCCTGTCATGTTTTCTACTATTTTGAATTAAAGGGATGGAAAACAGCAGGGAGATACTCAAAAACAGCAAAGAAATAGTTCTTGCTCTTAGCAATGGACATCTGTGGAGTCCATAAGATACTATATAGCATACAATAGCTTACATAGATCTTAAAAGCCAAAGACATTAAGTTCCATTGCAGTTCCCTGCAGTGTATATAAAACTGAAAATAATTTATACATATTCTCTTCTTCTACCGTAATTACCCTTCAACACCAGAACTGTATGTACCTTGCTTTACTTTATTTATCATAACAGTATCAATACTAAATCCTCCTTTCAAAGGAGGAACACTTACTTCCTTATTTCATTCTTAATTTTGACTTTTGCTGAAGCTATGGATTTTCAACTTCAAAATAGTATGACAAAAGGTATATACCATAACAGCTGAGTATTTGAAGCATAAGAAATAATGATTTGAGACCAAATGAGATAGCTCTGGTATTATCAGGATATTGCCAGAACTGTTCTAATGATTAAAAAGATTTTAGGTTGTGAATATATTTCCACATGGGTATCAGTTAAATATGTTTGGTTAGAACACTATGACTCTAGAATTACCTGTATTATGAAGACAAATCTTTTACAAGTAAACGAACGACAGTAAGATATAAAACTGTAAAGGCGGCAAAGCTGTACTTGTGATAAAGCTAACAATGCTACATCCAAAATAATCACCCTAAGTGGAATCTTGCCCCAAGTCTTCTACAGAATTCCCCCCATTTCAGTAGAATAAACATTTAATTCTATGTAGGAATCTGAGTTTTCATGTTTGGAAAAAAAAAAAAAAAAAAAAGAAAGAAAAATACTGTGGTATTCTGCAAAAGTAGTTTTCCTAGTCTCCTCTCAAGAAAAACAACAACAAAGCTCTTAAGCGATACAGAATATTTATCTTTCTCAGTAATTTTGTATGCTACCAAGTGACAGAACTGACCCAGTGCTAATGGCTATTCCAGAGAACAAAGTAAAATCAAATGCAAGGCTCTTGGATATCCATTTCCAAAGAAAATTAGCTGCATTTCTTACAAAAGTACGTATTTTTATAAATATATTTCACCATGAGCAACTTAATTACTTTAGTTCATTAAATGAAATGTGCTGCAAATATTTGTATGCACATTAATATGTACGATCTCTTATTTAGATAAAGTAATACATCAAGCACCTAACTACCCTAAGCTATACTACAAGCATGCATATCGGGCCTTGCAAAAAGAGTGCATTCTTTTCATTATAAAACTTTAAATAAATATTAACATCTTTGTTAAAAAGTAAACCAGTGCATTACTAATGTGATTGTCTACATTTTATCATGCACCGACTAGTTATCAGTATTTTATTTTGTCCAGTAAACACAATACTCTAAATATTCAGCAAGATCTTCCAAAACTACCAAGAAATTATGCCAGGCATTTTTTTTGCTCAAGGATGGCTTAAGCAAAATAAAAATAAAAACTGGTTAAGAGGCGGGCAAATTCATGCTATGCCTCTTTGGAAGACTTTGTAGTTCCAGTCTCTAGAATATCGCAAAAAACAAGTGAACCACAGGACAGCTTACTGAACTGAAAATAAGTTGAAGGAGACAGGATGAAGGAAAGGAGACATGAACTGTGAAGAATACGTAAGCTTAAGGAACTAGAAAAAAATAAAGACAGAAAAAGAGGTCAAACAAAGTATTCCAAGCACAACCCCCAGTTTCGTCTGTACTTGTTATCAAAAGTCCATTCACCTCCGAGAGGTGCAAATGATATTCACCTCATTAGCCCCATTCGAAATCCAGGCAAATATTTCTTATTTTTGTAATCAAAGGGTTTTATTTCCAACAAACTTCATCATGGTAAACATTCTATTGAGTCGCTCACTAAAGAATTCAGTTGATTATATACACACAAAAATATATGTGTATTGAAATCCACTTCCATTAACAATAATTCTAGGCCCTATAGTTGCAAAATGAAATTTAAGCACAACAATTTTCTCAAAACAACTAGTGGCATCTACCAGCATCTGCAGGAGACTGAAAGAACAACTCTGAAAAGTGTGAGCCATATCTATTCATTTCAAAAAGGGAGAAGGATACAGTCTTCTAGTATTTGACATTTTTCTCAAATACCCTATGCGAGTATTCTTAATGCCAGGCTCCCAATTTAATTTTCCCCAGTAAATTTCTTTTCCCCATTTTCATTGCCAGCCAGTACATGACCGAAGCTACATCCTGCTCTTCCTCACAGAAAGAGTTAACTGGACTAGAGCGCGTTCCCTCTGTCCTTCAGAGCCAGGCAGCTGGCAGAAGCACTGGAGATGGAGTCCAGTTTTCAGGAAAGATATAGGCAAGCCAGGAGTATGGGCTGGCAAGCTCAGCTGTTCGGAAAAAAAAGTGTACAATTGAAGACTAAGAGCTCAGAAAAGGAGTTAATGAAGCAGGTTACACATTCTAGGCCACACGCCATCCAAGTGGTGGAAGGAAACTGTCAGCTGGTCCACCTGGAAAATTCTATGGGCATGAAAGGCCCACAGAATGCATGATGGATTCAGTCAGTGGAAAATAGTGGGAAAACAACAAAAGGAAAAAAACAAGAGGGAAAAAAGGAAAAAAAAAAAAAAGAAAAAAAACACGCTTTATCCTTTTAAATTTTCAGTGTGTGTGGACAAAATAAATAAGTAGTACTGATGAATATATCCAATTAAGAAAAAAAACCCAAATGAAATAGATGAAAGAAGACAGGTTCTCAATAAAATTATATTAATTTAGCTTCAAAATTTACAAATTGGGCATTTGCCCCATAGTTACTTCAAAACAAAGCCACTTCCACAAATAACAAAGACAACTGTATTCTACTTTTAAAAGTTGTGTTCTGTTGTGCTTTGTATGTGACCAGATATATTAATGGTAGTGCTAAACGTAATAAAAGTCTCAAACTCATAATTACTTGCAGATGGACTTTTTTTATTCACAAAACTAGTAATTCTCAGTCTGTTGCAGAACCAACAGCTTACATTAAAAGACACTTACAAGTAACTCACGCATTTCTTGTTAATTGAATTCCAGTAGGATTCTGTATAAGAGAACAGGACTCAACAGAAACTAAAATTAATATATATTCATAAGGTCAGAAGCATTCTGAGCAGAGATAAAGTCATGAGGCATGCCTGGTATGTTTCCTCCTCTCCCTGGCACTACACAGCCCTACTGCAGTTACCTGTTGCCTTTTGACTTCCTTCAAAAGACACGTAACTCTTCTTCAAACCAAAGATGAAGGTTCAGATTTAGAAAAATACATGGGTAGCTATCCATAGGTACCAGATACTCATTGATCCTGGTGGAAGGTAAGCAGCAGGTAACTAAGTACTTTTGAAGAAATGGACCTAAGTTTAAACACAAAGCTAGGGACAAACTCACCCCCTCTCCCTCAAATTAGAAGCTAATATTCTGACAAGAGAACTGCCTCAGGAATCCCCGCTTAAGGACCAACTCTTCAGATGTAATTTGGCACTAAATGGAATCCACTTAAGTTTTCCAACATAGTCATATATCCAAAAAGTCAACAGCAAAAGACATACACAGAACATAACAGAGTAGTTTCTCTTTTCTGATGGATGTGATACTAATAAAGTCAACTCTGATAAAAAACAACTGTCCCAGCATCCACTATCCTACAAGTATTCCAACAGTGACATCCGTTTCCTCTGTTTGAATCACTACAGTTCTTGAAAATAAATTTGGTCTAGACAAGGAAAAGAAGCAAATGACATACAAAGAAACTCTCACTTGTAGCTAATACAGGATAGGATTAACTCTTCCTTTAACCTGATGAAGAAACTTTTATAGGTAACAAAAAACCTCCTATTAGACTGTAAAATTGTTTACAGACCACACCTAATCCAAAAATAACACTAACTTTTATGGTCACAGCATTTATTTTTAAAACACTTGGCAAAAATAAAGTATGTTTTAAAGTAGAAGGGCAACTGGATCATAACAGCTCTAACAGCTTCTGCTTGTTCATACTTTTAACTCCTTTCAAAGCATCTAATGCTGCAATGATTTGCCAACCCTAGAAGCCAAACTATATCCAATAACAACACATCAAAGTTCTTGGCTGACAGGTACTCACTAGTTCTATTCTCACACCAAAACATTTACAACCTCAAATATCTCAATACTACTGTAAATAATAAGTATCTTGTAACACAACATACTTCAAAAGCAATTTTTACTAGTGCTTTTCACACGCATGTACACATGGCGTCCTGCTTGATCTCTGCCAGAGCAGCACTTCCTTTCTTTAGAGCTCCTCAGAGCGCCATAGTTTGGAACTATGGATTCCCAACACCAATGTGAAGTCATTGATAACTCAGAAAGAATGAAAAACAAAAGAAAAGAGATCTTTAAAGTACGTAATATGAGTAAAAATGATAAACAGAGTACAGGGATGCCCATTATTGAGCAGTGTAACAGCTGTCATTACAAGCTGCTGACACACTGGTGTATTTACCCAGCTATCCACAGGCTGAGAGTTATCCATACCTATGTGAACAAAAGATGTACTCCCCTATAAAGGGCTGAAATATTGGGAGGAAAAAAAGAGACTTCCCCCCGGCTCCAGTAGTATTATTTTCATGATTACATCGCTGCGCACTTGACAAAAGTGTTACTCTCTAGCATTGCAGTAGTGGGCATCAATCCAGGCAAAACTATGACTAAAATAAAAAACACACGCTCCAAAAACCCACAGGCAGTTGGTTATTCCTGTATTTTTGCAACTGGAACTGTGATATATTTTACAAATTATAAGCTATATATTTTTTTAATCTGCAAAATCTTGCATCAGTAAAATTATACTGAAAACTTTCTACCAATCACAGCTTTCAATAAACACATTAAGACACGTAAAAATGTTCATTCTCTGGTTGGAATCCAAAAAATATTCTAGCTATCAAATAACATTTCAGCTTTACTAGAAAAAATTTTACCTACCCAAATTTGGAACTGTTAAAAATAATGCAGAAATAATACAAAATAGCCCGTTTGGTTTGTAGACATTATGTGACTCATATTGTTCTTAAGTTATATACCATACATACTAATAGTGGCACTGGAATCTTTTTAACCAAGCAAATTGTTCAAAAATTGGGTTTAGGACTGTGCCTTACAGTAGAAGGAACCTTTATGCTTCTGAATGCAAAGCTGGGAAACTGCATTTACAGTGATTCTAGTATAATTTTCCAGGAACCTCCAGTCTAGATATGATTCTCCCTATATAACCACCTGCAAATACCTCTCTGACATTATAAATACTGCACTGTGGGCAGATACAAGCATTTGGCATGCTTCAGGCCACATGACTGCCTCCAGTGTAAAAGAAAGAAGACATTTTTATCAAGGTTGCTAGTGAAGGAAAGAGCGGCTTTCTTGAGAAAGCAAAACATACAAGAGAAGAGAAGAGCAATGCACAGATGCAATGCTCAGCTTCAAAACACTTACATTTGCAGCATGACTTCGTTCAGAAACACACCGTCCACTAGCGCCACATATTCTTCCAGGTTGGTCCCATTTCCTCCAGCTAACGGTCCAAATGTCTTAACCTAAAATATAATCATTGCCACTGTGACACTAACTCCACCTTATTCTCTGCAACAAGGCGTTTATCCTTAAGCAATAAGCAAGTAAATGAATAATGTGTAAAAAAAATGCTTACCCAGGTGACAAGAGGGCTAGACATAAACTGCTCCAAAAGGGGCGTGAATATTTCGTTCTCCATTTTACAAAAAAAAGGTTAACATCAATGCAGATCCTCTGAAGCAAAAAATACGAAGAGTCCTTCACTGTAGCACCTCTCTAAAACACTCAAAAGATTTGGCTGGAGCAAAGGAACCCCATTTTTTACAAGGCAACGCAGCAGCAACAAGAAAGTGCGTGGCAACTAGGATCTATCTTCTTCTTTCCGTACCAAAAAAAAAAAAAAAAGGGAATTTCAAAGTCCCTCTACATGTATTTCAGTCTTTCCATTGATGTCTCTCCCTTCCTACATGCTGAAGGGGTAGGAGGAAGAAGAAAAGAGGGAGGCTGCCTAGCTACGAGGATCCTACATCATACAAAAAAAAAAAAAAAAGAGAGAGAGAGAAAAAAGGAAGGCAAAAATCTGCTTCAGCAGCGGTGGCTCCTCAGAAAGGAATGAGAAAATCCAGTAAAACTCTGCAAGCGCATCCTGCTCCGTCCCCACCAAAAAGAAAAGGGAAAAAAGAAGAGCAAAATGAGCGGGGGTGCAGCCGCGCAGCGCAGCGGGGCCCCCCGCAGCACGGGAGAAGCTGCCCCCCGCGGGGACGCCCGGCTCTATTTCAATCCGTTCCCCTTTTCTAACCCCTTCCCTTTTCCAGCGAGCTCCGGCGCAGCCCTAGGGGGGCCGGAGCGGCACACGCCGCCTCGCCCTTCCCCCCGGCCGCTGCCTCCCCGCCCGCTCCGCTCCCTGCTCGGCCCCTCCGCCGGGCTCCCCCGCGCCCTCCCGCCCCCGGCCGGCTCCCCCCGGCTGCTCTCGCGCTCCCGCCTCTGCAGCCGCCGCGGGCTCCCGGGACAGCGGCTCCCCCCCCCGCACGCAGCCAAATAACGGCCACCTCGCCTCCGCAGCCCGCCTCCTCCTCCCAGCCCACGGGCGGCTCCGCCGTGCGGATCCCTCCGCCCGCGCCGCCGGAGGAAAGGGTGATCCCTCCGCCAGCGCGGGTCCTTCCTCCCCCTCTCCCTCTTCCTCCTCCTCCCCCGCCCCAACGGCCGCTCGCGGATGGCGGCGCGCTGCACGCGGGGCGGGGCGGCAGGAACCGCTGCAGGGCGCGCGCACTTGCGGCTGCGGCGCGGGCGGCGCGCGAGCCCAACGGCCGCGCGAGCGGAGAGCGGGGGGCTGAGGTGGGGGTGGGGGATGACAAAAACGATAATAAAAAGAACCTCTTTGACTCGTTTTGGGGGAAAGCCGGTCGTGGGAGAAAGGAAGAAAGGAGAGGGTGGGGAAGGGAGTCGCTACCGCCCTTGAGGAGGAAGATGGGGGATTCACCGCTGCTTGGGCTGGGAGCCGCGCTCCGCGCCCCGAGCGGGCTCCCAGCGGGAGGAGGGGGCGTCTTCCTCCTCCATGAGGAGGTGGAATCCAGGCACAGCCCCACGGACACAAAATCCAGCTTTCTGGAGGGATTTAGCAGGGAAAAGGGGGGAGGAGGGCGCGGGAGGGGGCGACCTCGTTACAGAAAAGCAAATGATGACAAGCAATTTGCTCGCCTAAGCCATTGTCCCTAAGCTATCTCCTGCCACTTGTGCATTTCAAATCTCGAGTACCGCATTAACATGCGGGTTGGTGTCTGCTTAACAGATTATGTAGTTTATTCACAAAGCATTGTACAAAAATCTCCAACTGAAACCTCTTCCATGTAATATGAATTAAACTGCAGCAGCGTTTTTCAAGATACCTTTACTTCTGCGCACACATACACACACATACACACACAAAGGCAAAAGATGCAGTAAAGTGACTGAAATTAAATATTTGGAGGAAAAGAAATCCTAGTAGACTAGTAGCTGAACAGATTAGATTTTCTAACCCAAATGTCTGGATGTGGTATTTATCCTAATTGATTAAGATTTTTAAAAAAATCCCCATCAGTGACCTTTTCCCATATATAGGAAACTGAGGAGAACATTTAAGAATAAGGAAATATACTGTGGACCTCGAAATATTACTATTTGTAATATTTGTAAAATATTTGTAAATTTGTATTTTATGGAATTAAATAGTTGCAGTTAAGTGGCTTTGTTCTGATCGTTGCAATGATATTTCTTTTTCAGTAAAACCAAGTCTTTTTTTCCCACATCAGCTCTTTGGGGTGAACTCATGATGAGCCTTCCCTGAAACGAGAAATAACAGAAACCAAGGGGGAAAACGACAGTCTGCAATGAAAATAGGGGTCTAGTGATACATGGGTGAAATAAATGCCAGTAAACTAACTACTAGCCCTTAAAGACAACTACAAAAGCATTTTTGTAAAAGCCTGAATAACCAGCCACGAAGATCCCAGTCTCTGGCAGCAGTATATAATACACAATTGTGCATGCAATGCTATGGGGCTTCCCTGGCTCATCAGTTTTTCTTGCAGGCTCTAATTAGACAACAATGACTTCAGCATAAAACATTTTTTGAGAATTAAAGACTGGCTAGTAGCAACTTTTAGCCCAAATATTAGTCACATATCAATAACTGCAGCTGGTTCATCAATTCCTGAAAAATATTTTATGGTGAGTTAAACAGTTCTAAATATTTCTGGGTTTAGTCCACTGGTTATATAACACACAATTCACTTCACACACATTCTCAATATTGCTATCGCTCACTGTTCCTGCATCTAGACTACTATATTTTAGATAAATATTGCATAATGTCTTCATTATGAAACATTGTAAACTGCCTTAGTCCAATAGATATTTCCTTATAAAAGGAAACACAACAGGAAAATTACAATTTCTGAAAAAATATCCAGAAACAGTCGTGTTTCATTTACAATTTTTAACTCTCAATCCTTAAAACTTGTCAGGAAACTTTATATAGTTTCTGTAACTTGCATCTTGTCAAACTATAAGAGAGTTTACCTCATTTTCAGGGAGGTAAACGCTCACATCAATTCAGAGTGAGCTGTTGATAGGACAGCTATTTTCCATGTTGTGATAACTTAAAAAAACTGGACAAGCTAGAGGTTGTTCAAGTGGTTTTACCACTCATCGCACCAGTAGCTATGGGAAGGCCTGCAGGGCAGCCCGGCAGACCCTGGTGCATTCATTGCTGGTACCTCCCGGTGCCATCTGCCCTACGAACGCCGCTCTCCTGGAGCTCAGCGGCAGAGCCACGCAAGAGGGTTATTAAAACGCAGCCATGCCGGCAGAGCTCGGGCTATTTGTCATGGGGTGGGGAGATGTTTAGTTTTGATTTCATTACGTGTCTTCAGTACAAGAAGGACATTGAGCTTTTAGAGCGTCCAGGGCAGAGCCATGAAGATGATTTAAGGGACTGGAGCATTTGTCTCATGAGGAAAGACTAGGCGGGCTGGGCCTGTTTAGCCTGGAGGAAATAAGGCTGAGAGGAGATTTGATCAACATGTTCAAGTACCTGAGGGGTGATTGTATGGGGGATGGGGCCAGACTCTTCTCCCTGGTGGCCGGTGACAGGACGAGGGGTAATGGGTGTAAGCTGAAATACAGGAAGTTCCACCTCCATGTGAGGAAGAACTTCTTTACTGTGAGGGTGACAGAGCAGTGGAACAGGCTGCCCAGAGAGGTTGTGGAGTCTCCTTCTCTGGAGATCTTCAAAACCCACTTGGACGCAGTCCTGTGCCACGTGCTCTAGGTGACCCTGCGTGTGCAGGGGGATTGGACTAGATGATCTCTAGAGGTCCCTTCCAACCCTAAGCAATAGGTGATTCTGTGATTTCTGAACCCTCTTCTGACAGACCTTGCTTGAAATTAATTAAGAGAGAAAATTTGAGGTGTTCTTCTAATCCCAGAATGAAAACAGAAGCCTTCCAGTTTTAGCCTCGCTGTTTAGCCTAGGAGTCTTGAGAAGTGTTAGTCTGGAAAATATTTAGAAGTCATGGCTCCACTTTAAGGGGTTAGGCATCATCTCTGCAACCTGTAACCTGTGGTCTTTTTGGATGCATTGTTTTTTATCTGGAGACAGGTATCTATCTCCTAAAGACAAACTTGATGACTGTACTTACAAGGACAAATCCAGGAACTTTAATACAAAGATTCAACATCAGATGTAGAACATGATAACTATTTAGAAAGTGCAACTCAAAAAAGTCCTGCATGAAAAGCCACAGATAAAATGAGGTTTGTTACAGGTTTGTTTTCTCTCTCATTAGCACTCAGCAAAAGTAGGAGGTATGTAATACTTTTGCTGTAGGGCCTACAGAATATTATTTCTTGGGCTGCTTTTGGAGAAAAATATGAACAAAAGCTACCCATCTTTAGGTGAGATAAAAGACTTATGTTTTTTATTTGCAGCTGGAGTTGAAGAGAGGAGGAGTGGCAGCTGTGGCTGCAATTCTCCCGTCCTGGTCTGTACTGATGGGTTGCAAGGCCACTTCCTTGGCCCCAGAGAGTTCACGATAAGGCCCCGTCTCCAAATAGTATCCAAGTGTGGGCTGGAGCTTCATATAAGTAGTGTTATAAAAGTGCAGCCAAAACTCCAGAATTTTCTAATATGGGCTGACATTTCAAGGAAGTACCCTGTGTAACTGCAAGCCAATGGGAAGGACAGTCACCTCACTTGTCCTCTGCTTGTACCCAGAGAAATCTATTTGCCCATCACACCAAGGTGATAGGAATAGATGGGACAATGCAGGGAAGAGCAACAGCACTTACGGATGGAGTTTCTAAGCCTGCTACGACTTCCCTGAAGTCCCAGAAAATAGGTTACATTACAAATCACTGCCTGTTCCTCGGGAGTGGGAAGTAGGGGAAATCCCTCTGTGGCACGTAAATAATGGAGGGGAAACTCCACAACAGTTCCTGGAGATTTCTTTCCTGCTAGTGCTTCTACTGTAACAAGATCAAAATTCCCATCAACTTTAAGGGTGTTTTAAGTGAGAAAAAATGAAGAAAAATAGTACAGCAGGGACTTGGGCAGAGTGACAGTTGTCCATTTAAGATTTTTATGGATCCTTGACATTTTATAACTTATGTCCAACTATACCAAGTTCATAGAATCATAGAATGCTTAAGGTTGGAAGGGACCTCTAGAGGTCATCTAGTCCAACCCCCCTGCACATGCAGGGTCACCTAGAGCACGTGGCACAGGACTGCGTCCAAGTTTTGAAGATCTCCAGAGAAGGAGACTCCACAACCTCTCTGGGCAGCCTGTTCCAGGGCTCTGTCACCCTCACAGTAAAGAAATTTTTCCTTAAGTTCCTGTGGAACTTTTGGTGTTTCAGTTTGTGGCCTTTACCTCTAGTTGTATCAGTGACCACCACTGAAAAGAGGCCAGCACCATCCTCCTCACTGCCTCCCTTGAGGAGCTTATATACACTGATCAGATGCCCTCTCAGCCTTCTCTTCTCCAGGCTGAACAGGCCCAGCTCCCTCAGCCTCTCCTCATAGGGCAGGTGTTCCAGGCCCCTCATCATCCTTGTGGCCCTGCGCTGGACTCTCTCCAGCAGCTCCACATCCCTCTTGTACTGTGGAGCCCAGAACTGGACACAATACTCCAGATGTGGCCTCACCAGGGCTGAGCAGAGGGGCAGGATCACCTCCCTCGACCTGCTGGAGACGCTCTTCTTAATGCACCCCAGGATCCCATTGGCCTTCTTGGCCACGAGGGCACACTGCTGCCTCATGGTCAACTTGTCGTCCACCATGACACCCAGGTCTTTCTCTGCAGAGCTGCTCTCCAGAAGGTCAGTCCCCAGCCTGTACTGGTGTCTGGGGTTATTCCTCCCCACGTGCAGAACCTTGCACTTGGCCTTGTTGAATTGCATGAGGTTTTTCACCGCCCAGTTGTCCAGTCTGCCCAAGTCCCTCTGGATGGTAGCGCAGCCCTCTGGGGTATCAGCTACTCCTCCCAGTTTGGTATCATCAGCAAACTTGCTGAGGGAGCACTCTGTGCCTTCATCCAGGTCATTGATGAATAAATTGAACAGGACTAGACCCTGGACTGATCCCTGGGGGACCCCGCTAGCTACAGGCCTCCAACTAGACACTGCACCTCTGATCACCACCCTAAGTTCTGAGAAATAAGTACAGAGAAGGCAGACAGAGGCACATTCTGTATGGCTATCTGATCAAAACACTTTTTCTTTTTACCTCACTCTCAATACAGATGCATCAGTTTCCCATCAGGTAGATACTAGTTGCAAAGCAAAAACGTTACTGAGTTTCCAGCCATGCCTAACTAACCCTCTTTTGTCCTGTAGATGTTAAATCCTTCATTTTCAATTGAATCACAAACTACAAGTACAATGTATGGAAATCTAGGAGTCATTTCCAATAATTATTTTTGTTATAAAAAATAAATAATGGCTTTGTTAGCAGGCCCTAACTTTGTGTACTTAATCATGATCATTAAATACACTGAATTTTAGACACTAACTCAAGAGAAGTCAATATAGTGCAGTGATGGATGTAGATTCGTAAGGATAGGGCCAGATTCTAATTCTGTCTGTATCACTGAATTGCACCTCAGACAATTTTTTTTCACTCTTTTATGTCTTAGTTTTCTTAACCAAAGAACTGTGTTGTTACCTAAACTGTGAAACAATTGGTTAAACTATCTTACTTAGTATTACTGTTTATCTGAAGAAATGCTTAAGCTGCTGCTTCCTTTTCAATCACTTAGATTGGCAAGAAGTATGTTACTATCTGGCAAGTCTGATGATTTGATCAAAAACAAAAATTGAAGTATCTTTCTTAATTTAAGTGCAATAATTACTCTTATATATTTTGGTAGGCCTAGATGCCTGGGCATGTTAGACAAATACTACGGCTGAAAATTTATTTGAACTTAATATTACATTAATCCAGATCTTTCTGCTGTTTGTCCAATAGAACATTAGCCCATTTTGTTTCTGGCTTTAGTATATGGTCTTTTAACTAAGCTGCCAAATGACTTTTATTAACTATTCCTTGATTCCTTGATTCCTTGATACCATTCCTTGATGCTCCTTGTAGTGCATAAAGAAAAGAAATTGAAATTGAAAAGAAATGTCAGTGATCTAGCAGTTATCTAGGACAATAGCTTAGGTTCTGACTTCTGTTGTGGCCAGTGGAGTGAGACAGAGCAAAAGCTCTTGCTGCCATGCCTTCTGTCAAACAAGCTCCTGCCAGGATGAGTGGTGTGTTTTGTTTTTTTTTACAAAATGGGTCAGAAGGATGAATTATAGAGCATATTATGTGTCTTCTCTGAGAAGGAGCAAAGTGCAACGCAGTCTGCTAATTGTTAGCAATTACAACTAGAGGTGCACATGCACATAGGTGGCTTGGAAAGCGAGGCAGCGTAATTATATCAGTGGCACTATGTCATCTTGGACCTCAAATGCACAGAATTGTTACACTGATTTTCTTCTCTACTGTTTTATGGTATTTATCAGAGCAAGCACTTTTGCCCTTCAGATTTACAAAATAGAAAGGTTTTGTACCCCCTGCGATTTATTTACCTCTTCAAATTCTATTTGCCTCGGCTGCATTCTGTTTTAACATTAGTTTTCCTTTGGTTCATACAGCACTAGATAACTAGTAATTGCCCCTTATCCCTAACCCTTCACCATGGTACTGCCTCCTTTCTTTCATCTCCCTCTTTGCAGCCTTGATGTCGCTGGCTTGAGCAGCACTGGGATGAAACCCGTATTTATCAGCTCAGCAGAGGTGATTAGCCCCCATTTCACACAGAGCTGGGCCTCACCTTCAGTGTTAGCATATCTCATTAGAAAGGCATGCCTCACCAGCTGGAGCAAGCGTCTAGGATCTTTCCCAGTTTAGAAAAATAATGAATGGGAAGGAGCACATTTCTGTGTCTGAGCGTTCCGTTTTTGAACATGGACATAGTTATGCCCACAGGAGGAACGAAGGCTGTGCAGCATCTTCAGAACGTAATCGTAGCAGAATTCAAACTCTGTTCAAACCATCACCGTTCCTCCGTGCACTCTGCCTCAAGATTATTAGTTACTATTTTCCACATCTGATTTTATGCCTGGTTATTTGACAGAGTCTTTGACTCGAGAAAATGGCCTTTCTCTGTATGAAACACTCACAAACGAAACAATGAAAAGTTTAAGCCCTATTTTGCCCTCGTGAAAAATTTTTGACAGTCTTGTGGAGCCAGAAAGACATAAGTTGTTCTTTGACATCATTAAGAAAACAGATATTAAAAAAAAATGAACTAGTTAAGCAGAAAGAAAATAAAGGTCAAGAAAAAGGAATATTAAGGAAAAGCTGTTTTTTACAATTACTAGAGGGCATTCCTCACCAGCCTTCTTGCAAGAGCATGGATCAGGAGCCACATAAAGCAGCCTACTCATTCACACCTCTTTCAGAGGCTGCCTTTGTTTGCAGTATGTCCAGATGGTTCAATTCACTATGATATAAATTTACTAGTGAATTCAATTTAATTGAAGATGAACACAAAATGGAAGTTCTTATTTATTTCTCTTCATCTCTGGAACACATGCAACAGAGGCTTATAAAAGCACCACAAATGCTCAGAGCGTTGACTCAGTGTAGATTTAGTGACTCACAGCAAATGTTTTCAGTAGCCACAGTTACTTAGGTAGTTATTGGCACACTTGTACCATCTTTACTCATATTAGGTATAGTGAATGAACTAGTGCTACACTAACAGTAGCTGGTTATTGTCTATATCCTATTAAAATAATTTAACAAGAAAGTTCAAAGATCCTATTACAACTATAGTTTGATAGCTACAATCACACTAAATGGAAAAACGATGTTAAGTAGAAAAATATATATATAGCAACTATTATCACAGCTAAGATTCATTTTAAATGTATTTATTTCTCATATTTTCTGTCAGTTTTACCCTTTTAAAATCTAAATTTACCTTCTCTCTTCTTAATTCAAATATTTTTCCATGACAGCTAATTTCCCCGTACTAAAACCAATGAGGATACATCCGTTCACGTTATGTAGGATTTCCTGAACCCTGTCATATCAACAGCTGTTTTCTGTATATTTCTTTCCACAGTGTCTAAATATTTTTCCATCTTCCTTGGGTGGATTCTTCTTGCTTACTTTATATATATACATATATAAAATATTTTTTTTCTCTAAGGAGGTTCAAACAATACTGTAGTTCTTCAGAATTTTTACCTATTGCTCTGTGATACTGCCACAATTTCTGAGATAGTGTGATCTAAAGGTACAGCCTAGTGCGCTAGCAGCTTAAAGACAAATGTATGGTTTGGCAAAAATGTATTTTTTTCCTCTGTAATTTTGGGTTCATACTGAGATGCCAGGATTTGTTATGTATTCTGAAACAATTTCACTGATTTTACATTGCTTATAATATTCACAAACAGTCCTCTACAATTACTTGGATTTGATTTTTAAATAATTCCAGCAAGATTAGATTTCCGATCTAAGTGTAGTTTGGTATTGATTCTAGATTCATAATTCTTGTATCAGCCAGAAAGGATTATTTTGGGGTGTAAGATTTTATTATTTCCAAATAAAAGTAACATAGGAAAAGAAATGTGTCAAATATTAACAACAACAAAATAACTAACAACACATCCCTTTTCACAGGGCTTTTCAGAATGTTTTATGTTAAAATAAAAAATATTCCTTTCAGCTGCTGTGACCTCTAAGACCTTTTTGGCCGTATAAATAGTCCACCTTAACAGTCCACCTTAAAAAGATGAGATTATTCAGCCTGTTAAGTCTGTATCTCTGTAAAAGAAAAACACCTTAACAAAGAATGGTTTGTTGCTGACCTGCAGCTGGTTATGGTATTTCATCTGAAAGCCTATTTAAGTTCTTAATGGCAACATTTATTCCCTGTCCCTCAGAGGAGTATTTTACAAACAAGAATAATTAACAAATGAGGATAGCCAATTTTGAGCTATAATTTAGGCTAACAGTCCCCCAAAAGGGGTGCTGGCACTAATAATAATCATTACCTCAAGGTATCAAGAGGGCTTGGGAGGCTGATGAGATCCTCACTGGCAGGGAGGCCTTTCCCCTGCAGTGAGGGCAACGGGACCGGCAGCAGCTGGCAGAAAAGCAGAGGCTGTTGCATGGAGCACAGGCAAAGTGGGAATAGCGCACAAATAACCTCTGTGACTCAGATTAGGTAGCAGGGGTTCAGACGCTGATAATCTGTCACCCATAGCCTCCATTAAAAAAAAAAAGACTGACATGCCACCAGCTTGCGAGGCTTTTCCTTACATTTCAGAGCTGCTCCTGCTTCTACAGGATGGCTATATGCTCTTGCAAATGATTTGGATTGCCTTGACTTCATAGCTGCTCTGCTTTGGGCTCTGCTCTTTCCTCTGTCTAGTTCCTTCAGCGCCTCTATCCCCCTCGGTGACTGCAGTCACAGGGAAGCGAGTAGTGCTGAAGCACTGCTAGTGCTGCTGTTTCCTTTATAGCAGCGTGAACTGTGCTTAAGAAATTAGTCAGGCATTTAGGAACTGCTAATCCTTCTTGTGAAGAATACAAGGCTTGTTTCTTCCAAGGAATTCCTCACTGCAGGGCCCAGCACAGAGTTCAGTTTTACCTACTAAACCCTCTTGCAGCAAGACGCAAGACAACGATATCAAAGTAAAAATTAGGTTTTCACATAATGTCCTTTTCTCAGTGACAATTCTTTTGTGGCTCTTTTCTCCTACCACTGTTACGATAGACCACAGCGTATCATTGATGCACCATGAAAATAATTAAGCTAAAATAAATAATATGTGGCAGCAACTAACACTTCTTTCTCACAGTTTGTGCCTTACAAAAGCACTTCCTAAATCTGCAGAAACTATTAATATACCTCGCTAGGCAAGACCAGGTTGATAAGAGAGTATAGCTCGGATACGCAACAACTTTGCCTTTACAAACTAGTCATCAAATTTTAGCAAATTCCTGCTTGAAGGGTCTGTACTCCTGTACAGACACTGATACACACTACACAGAGCTATGTGTGGAGAGTGAGAATGGGATGGTAAGCTGACTCTGGAACTACAAGCTTAGAACCTCCTAGTTTTCAATGCCAAGCTTGAAAATAAATCCTTCTGTGGCCTGCAGCTAGTGGTTTAAAATTCTCAATTTACAATATTCAGAAATGGAGTATATGTTAGTAGAGCAGCAACACATTGGATTTAATTAGTATTTATATATCTGCTCCTCAAAGAACTAGTAAATTATTCCAGTGTCTAAAACCAGTAACTAGAAAAATCCAGATGGTCTTCAAGAGGTAGCAGAAGATGCTTACTAGCATTCAAGCTTAGAAATACCCTGCAGGTCCTTTAATTATCACAAGTTTGGGAAACTGAGGCTCCAGCCAGGAAGCTTTCTAAGGAGTGTAACATAACACGTCCATAACAACAGGAAAACCAAGATGTTACACATAGTGAGAGCTGCTTTTCTCACTGCATGAAATTCTAATGTGTTATTTTACACACAAATTTAGTAGCAAAAGAAGGAATGAGAGAAGCAATGAAACAGGAAATAAGTAAACCTTCATGATCCTATGATCTTGATTTTAACTGAAAATTAACATTTTTGATGTTTAAACTTCAAAACTAAATTCATTTTGTACCTGAATTATAAAAGTGAAGACTCCTTTACCTTTTGTATGACTTATTTTTATCTGCGTATTGCAACTGTGGTTTGAAAGCCCTGCTAGGAGCTCCTGAGCTCTTTTGTCAATGCCCTACACAGGAAAGCGGCGGTGAAACCTCCTCTACCTGGCGCTTAAACCAATAGTGCCCCCTTGAGGACACTGGTTTCCTGCGCCTCCGGGAATAGAGAGCTCGACAGGGCTGCTTCAACCACCAGCTAAACGAAATATGTTACCTCTACCTGCAAGTAAGGCCCCCCAGGAAGGGGCCGCCTCAAACTATAATGTAGAGATACCATAAGAATACAGAAAAAAAAAATCTGAAACAAGGAAGCATCTGACAAATACAAAAACCAATTATCTGTTTTGCAATAAAGACTCATATAAAATGTTGTGCTTCCAAACAATGAGAATAGGGGGAAAAAAAGAATCAAACGTCTGGGCAAGTAAGAAGGAGAGCAAAACTAAGCAGGCAAGATGTATTCTGACACATCGCATTATCAGAAGGAAAGCAAAAAGCAATGCTACAGCCAAAGTTTAGTGATATAGGAAGACTACAAGAGGAACAGTTTTTGCATATGAGAAATTCCAAAAATGTCATACGTATAAAATTCTGTAAGAGAGCTGCTAATTTTAAAATGAAGAGGAGCTGCTGCTGCTACAGGGTGTGCCCACATTGGGGAATGGAACACACTAATCGTACTAAGTTCGGTTACTGCTTATTGAAATGATCTGCATGCACATGATGCAAATCTCGGTACTAACTGGCAAAATACTGCACATCTGCTCTTGTTAGAAAGTAGCTATTTGATTGCACACTCAGTTGTTCCTGTTGGTTCATGTTGCTGCCTCAGAGCTGTGTATTATTTCACGGTCCTCCAGGCGCATTCCCATACAGCCTACCTTCTCCCAAGGCCCTGTAGTTTGCTGATCTCGTGTTGTGACAGAACTACACTATCTTTGTACTTAAGGGACTTGCATTAGACTCAGGTATCAAAGAACCAGGTATGCAAGAGCCTGGCTGAACCTGAAGGACGAACAGCATGCTCAAGTGGCTAACTAATCTTTCAGCTCTTGGGTCAGTGACCAATTCCTGAATACCCCAAACATCCCTGTTTTGCAGTAGAGACCTTGGCTTGTTGGCATTTGACTTTAGCCTCATCATATCTGCCACTACTGCATGTCATTAACATTACACTTTGTGATGCAGATTCAGTATATGTATGTTCTTAAGCTGGATATCACATATTAGCCTAATGGGTAGATGACAGCTAATGAGATTCTTCTCCCCCAATCAGGCATATGTAAGTGGTGACTTCAAAGGAATCTGTTTAAGAATCAGTCTTGCTCTGCATATCCAAAGTCATCTGTTCCTAGCCATCCAAAACTTGGTCTCTCACAAACTATCAGGGTCTTTTTTCCAAGTTCTCTGTCCTGGTTTCTCAGCACCAGATACCCACTCATGTATTCAGCGGTTTCTGCACTGATGCTTTTGTACAAAAAAAGACCACTAGAGCCTTTGGGAATAAACAGTAACTTCTACACAATGACTTACTTGGCCACTGTCCCACCCTTTTATGCTTGTTTGGCTTCATAGTCTGTCCTTTTAGAGGTAGCCTTATTTCCCATCCATGGTCCCCTCTGGGGCACTGGATTCACGAATGAAAGTCCTGCCACAGAAAGTGTTCACCGGGTACATGGCAAGGAACTGGCCATTTGGTGAAGGTCAGCTGGAATCTCTCTGTCCTATTATAGATTAGTATACAGCACAGAACGCCACATGAGGCCTTTGGGAGGCATTTTGCAAGGAAAAAGTATTGCATTTCATCTGTACAAAAGCTTTCAAGACATATTTTTCTCATAGAAAATTCTTCTGGCACAAAAATGCATACAAACAGCACAGAGCCAATATTATTAATACCAAACATGCTAAACTGTATTTATTTCACTAAAAACCATGTGTATTTCTGCAGGGAATATAAACTTAATTTTAAGTAGAGGAAGTGCTCTATTACTACTCTGATATTACAATGCAGAGTTGCTTTGTTGTTCGCTGTAGAATAGGTAGCTAAACCCTTCCAGTCAAGTAAAGAATCAGGAAGGGCCTTCTGATCTACAGCAGCAAAGCAGAGCTGCCTGGTCTCATGTCAGCTTTCCCTAAGAAGCACTTTTTTTTTATTTTATCACACTGAACACATATTACCAGTATTAAGACTCCCAGCAGAGTTTCGGATGCAATTTCTAACATCCCCCCCAGCCCTTGTCCTCCATCCAACACTCTTCATGGCCTAAAGTCCTGCCAGGATTTCTGCAAGAGTGCAAAAGCAGGGATTAGCTTCACCCCATGAGCCTTGAAGCCCTGCCTGCCAACCCACAGTGGTAATATGCAAAACAGCAGCACTCCATAAACCCTTGCACAACGGCCATCTACTACACGCAATCATCATAAGCATCTTAGGAGCACGTGCTGAGCTCTGAGGCCCGTTGGGTATGAGACTATCCCAGTGCTAGGCACTAAGAAAACACCATAAAAAAAAAAAAGTTTTCCTAAGCAACTGAACAACAAAAAAATCTATTTTCTCAATTCACAAAGGAGCTACACCTCTTTAGGTAGAGATCCAACCAGATGTTAATCTTATCAAATGTCCATGTATGTAGGACCACAAACCTGGCCAGGCTGACCCTTGCAACAGCAGTGGGCTGCAGTGGTGGCACTTAGAAACGTGATGCTGAATGGGATGCCGATGCTGAACAGGAAGACTGCAGTGTTTGAGAAAAGGACTTGTTGGGCACAATAGCAGAACATCAAACAGCTACAAGGGTGGCCTTAGAAACCTCTTTATTTCAGCAACAGCAATTTATCTTAGACTGTCCAACTAGTTTTTTTTTTTTTTTTTCCCTCCACAAAGCATTGAACCAGAAGCTAATAGTCGAGCACTGATGCCTTCAACTCCAAAGCAGGGTGACTTTCAGTCCTCTATCCCTTAAGAAGGTAGAACCAAGATCAAAGGGAAAGGCCACAGTGAATGACCAAGAGCTTCGAGCACTGAGAACTTCACATACGTCTGCCTTGCACTGTTACACTTATTTGAAATCACTGATTTTCATGCTATTCATTTCACTTCATTCCCTGTTTTCTGCAAAATCCAAATAGCCTGCTTGTTCACACCTTTGTAAAAAAATAGTATTTCAGTTTATATTATTTTATGACAGAAATTTATATGCTTTCTGGGGACAGTAAGACATACATTGGGTGAAGCAAGTCCCATATAGTGCCAGCATAGCTTCTGGATTTAAGTTCTACTATAAAGTAATCCATAATAGAGTAAGAAAATAGCCCAAAGTTACACACAGCACAACTTTATAACGAACATACCATAACAGCATAGTTTCCAAACTATTTTGCTAAAGTTATACCATTAAAGCATGAATAAAAATCCCATATCCTGAGTACATAGTCCACAAATTTAAAATACTTAATAAACGTGCTATTACAAAAATCAACTACGAGAAGTTACGCAAAGCTTAATGAAAACCATACCTGCGCTGGAATCCAACCACCAGTGAATCCCCCAAGCAGGAGCCCAAGCAGCCCTCTTTACGCTACTAGCATTTTGTCTGCTTACCACGTTGAGAAAGACTCCACTCCTCATCTCCCAGCTTTGTGAGAGTGGGACCTTCCTGTTCTCACACATACTGCTATGGCGAGGGCATTGCCAGATTCAGGTAAGGATATTTTCAGAGAAATCCTGTGCAGCGGCTCCTAGCCATACCAGCACAGCTTCTGGTCTCCCTGTATTACAAAGAGAATCTGGGTATAATCCTCATGAGGCGAGAGCTCAGCAGGAAGAAATGGAAATGTTAGAGTGAAGTTGTACCATCAGGGCAACACCATTATTCTTCACAGTTATCTACGTTGACAACTTTTCCCCAAATATCCTAGAATCATCTGCCTTTGTTTCTATTAGGTAAGGCTGATTTACAACAAAGCCTTTCAAGAGCAGAAATACCTATTGTAGTTAGGAGGTAGAAGAGAGAAGCAAAGTAGAAATAGGAGCAGAGGGTCCATCCACTGCCATGAGCAACTGGAGAGCCTCTCTGAAACCCTACTGAGCAGCACCCACCAAAAGCTGCAAGCTTTCAGGAGGCCAGGGATGAGAGCTACTGCGGTGGTGTGAGGACTCTGCAATTCCCGAGCTTTGCTCACATCTCCAGAAAAGTCACCATGACACCAGTGTGTCACCCTGGGATTCTGTATGGCTTAGGCACAACTGTGGACGGCCACAGCTAGAGCATTCAACATTAGTGAGTGTGACATCTACCCTGAAAGGTAAGTGACACGTATTGGCAAATATGAGAGACTCCCCAGCATATGTAATTTGCTAATCTGATTTTTATAATTCTTCCACTATCCGACTTGCATAGCAAATGCTATACATCTGAAAAATATGGAAGGGGACAGCCTATGTTCTGTACAAAGCATTTCCATCTGTAACTCCATTGACATTTTTTTTCTTGTATATCCAATTGATTTTTCAGTTTCAGAAGTAAAAAGCACAGACTATTTTCTTTGAACCTCTCTAACGCATTGTCTCTTGTTGTTTTTCCTGGCTTTTATGATCGACAATGCAATGTGATTAGCCAAAGTTCTTGGGGGCAACTGAAACGTGGATAATAAAAATCAGGAATGCAAACTCTGCTTCAGTTCTTCCAAACAACCCACAGAACCAGCACTTTTGTCTGTGGAGCACTAAATGTCTTCTCAAAAGCCAAGCTCTGTGGTAAGACTAAATTACTCGAAACAAACTAATACCTTAACAGTTGCTTGTGAGATTGCTGTTTGCACTAGGAAGACTGTGACATTCCAAGCTAGGCAGCTTTCAGATTAACTTTAGTTTCATTCTCTATGTATCATAGGGTAACACACTGGTAATCTAAATATTGAGCAATCTTTTCAAGAGAAGTTTTAAAAGTAGAGATTAAAGTGCATTTTTTCCTAAAGGGTTACTAAAACTGAGGAAGGAATGAAACTCAGCTGCTATGCAACAGAAGCCTTTTTGCTTTGCTTGCATGATGCTTAGCTGAAGATGTTAGATTCAGAAAGAGAGCTGGCACATGTATAAAAAACATTATGTCTCAGGAAAAGGTAAGGCCTTTCCCAAATTTCTTATCAGCTTTTTTTTTTTTTTTTTAATAGGCTATATGGGACAATCATGTTTACTTAACTTCTCCTGTTATTTTTCTGCAAGAATAAAAATGCCATAGTATAACTGGTTCCTCCACTCTTTGGGTTAGAACTTGTGACATCGTGAGAATTAGATCAACTCAGATCAATTAATCTTCTCAAAGCAACTATCAGCACAAGTTTTCTAGTTAAAGGAAGTCAAAAGCAGGGTCACACTTACACTTCTATCTGTTTTGATGAATTTCAAACATTACTGGGTTGTCTGCAGCGCAGACTACCACTAACACTAAGGATATATTACATAGAATAAAATCAATAGCTGCTGCCAAGGGTACCATATACACAGTTCAAGAGTTGTAACTGAGAGTAGATTATGCTGGTCCCATGATCCAACCCACACACATTACTCCAAGCTGTCCCAAGAAACTGTCCTCGTTTTGGAACTTGTTCGGATTGGAGGGTTTGGTGCACAACTGTGATGAAGCAGTGGCTCAGTCTAAATAGTTGGACAGCCTAAATCAAACCAATGTGCAGTAAGTGGGCAGTCTGGAGAGTCACTCCAAAGGTACAATAATGCTCCAAACCTAAACACTTAAGCAGAATCAGTCTGAACTGTAAAAAGATATTTGTAAACTGTATAAAACGCATCACAAAACCTGAAGGACATCAGCATAGCACTAGGAAAAGGTTCTTATTTTGCCTGAGAAAGAAGTAATGCTTTCTGGATGCAGAGTGACAAAGAACAGCTTGCTCTATTAACACATAAATGATGGCTACTGAATAAAAAGACACTTGTACAATATATGCAGCTTAAGCAAAGCCATTCTATTTCAAGAGGAATAATAAGATTTCTTAGTAAGATATCACTATTTGTGACTGCTATTGCAAAGAGACCGTATTTCACTTTCATAATACCTGCAAATATAGCTTGTAAGAGACTTAGATTTTTATTTAAGATAAACAAGAATCTCTGGAATCAGAGTTCCAGCGATTCCAAACTCTCTGGAATCATTTTATATGGCAGAGAACAAGCAGATTTCCATTTTCAGACAGATTCTCGATGAAAGCGATACGCGTTTTGTTTGTGGAAAGAACTCATGATCTACTCAAAAAAGCTTTTGAGAAAAGCATAACATTTCAGATTTAGAATATATTAAAAAGCACAAATGGTGTATGTACACAGTATATGTACACTTAACTGTGTAATCCATTACATAATAATCAGTCCTAATCTAATTATACTGATCATGTGAAATTGCTGGTGAGACTGAAATACGACATTGTAGCAATAAAATAGATAAGCTTTACGCTATTTTTACAGTAGCATAAACATGGAGAGAAATACTATGAACAAAACATCACAAATTCCTTTAGATATCTTCCTGCACGCTACAAATTGACCACAGAAGCGTGGTCGAGATGCCCCTTCCAACTGCGTGAGACCAATGCTCGGACCAGTCCATGCCTTTTCTTTGGTGACAGCACCCACAGCCTCTGTGGGCACTGCACCCGCCTTCCTGGCTTCAGCTGGGCAGTGGAAGATCCTCTGATCTCCTGAATGCCTGGCAGACTCTTCCACATGCATTCTCCTTAAGGGCCATGTCTTAATTTGTAATTAAGAATGAAGTCATGGGGAACAGCTCCCAGTTTTGAGAATGCCTAACTAAGATCAGTTACTGGCTGCAAAAATCAGACCAAAAACACCTTCATTTTATGTGTGACCTAAAGGAGGTGCATACTGAGGAGGAAAAAAACACTTCAGAAGCGGTGAGAATTGTTATAACAGCAGTCAGCCTGAACTCGATGCATTTCTGGAATTTAGATTTAGACTTGGCTATGACTAGATGCATTTTTTAACTTTTGACTGGAATATGACAATACTATAAAGCAGTGAAAGCATTAATCTTGGAATTTTTGTCTGATTTCTAAAACAGCAGTATTGCAACCCCAGGGCGAACTACTCTTTTGTTACGTTCTTTGTCTCTCTGGCTGCTATTTTACGTGCACCAGCTCTCACATCTTTCTGCCTCCATTTGCGCAAGTGCCAGCATCTGAGGAACTCTGATAATTCAAGTACTGATTCTGCTTTTTGCACTGAAACAACCAGACGGTGCCTATTTGTTTTAACCACAGATCTTCACTTCTGATAAAACTTTCATTGGCAAAGTTCTCTCTGCTTGAAAATGGAGTTTCTTATCAAACCAGGTGAGAGATCCTATCGTAGTGGAAATACCCGTTTCCAAACGTGTAGGAAGATGGTGGTTTTCTGACTTGATTTAGGGATTTTGAACAACAGTACCTCAGATCTTCTGTGTAAACTAGCAGCCAGGCTTCTTTTTGATGTGTGCTTCCTGCATTTTGCTCAGAGCTCCTAAGCTTCTCCTATCATTATTGATACCATTTTATCCTCCATAGCTGGAGCTTCCCATCCTACCTTTCCTGGCTCAATGAAACTGTCAGCTTCAAAATGAAGGAGACAGGGCTTTTCTTTTCCTTTTTTTTTTCTTTTTTTTTTTTTTTTAAAAACCTGCTCATGGCTGCAGAGCTCGATGCCAGAAGAGATTAGAATAACAAAGCTCACACTCTTCAAATCAAACCATGGAATTCACCTTGACCTAGTTAGTCTTCCTCAATAGCAACTGACTGAACTGAGCAGAAAAAAAATCTAAAGCATCAGAAAGGCTTTTAGGATTCAAAACGTTCAGATACCACAATAAAAAGAATGGTAAAAGTCCTACAGTAATTACTCAGAAATACTTAGTCAATGTGTGAAGAAAATGCCTGTGAAAAGTGTACTTGTACACATAAATGATATTTTTGGTAAGTGGATAATACCATTTACTTTGGGAAACATATATGCAATCAAATGTATGGATAGGCTTTTGGATGAATGTATGAATAAAATGCACATAGTTTACAGTTTGGGACAAGTATGTAATTAAAAAAAATCAAAATAAAAAAGAGGGAATAAATAAGTAATGTACTTTTTGATATATCTTATTTCCACATATCATCAGGCAAAAACTTCAAAGCTTTTAACATCAGATAATCTAGCCAAGAAAAAAAATTGTTATATGAAAGGTTAAAATATGAATGATACGGACTCTTAAAATAGAGTTTGCGGTTTTGAGTCAACAGAGTCAGATAATTTCTTATGTAATAAATCAATCTGCTCATTTTTAATAAAAATACTCATCTGCCATTTTGGACATTTTTATTGGAGAAGACAGTAGGAAGAAGACATAGGACAAAATGAGCAGGCCTACGTTAAAAATAGTTAAGTTTCTACATTAGATTGTTTCTACAATCTAATTATGGACTCATGCACAGCTATAATGGGGAAAAGTAAAGAGCCAAGTTGCTATTTCATAATCATGTTAATGCTAGAAAAGAGTTCTGGCTGCCCCTCCAGCATCACAACACAGGGAAGGAGTGGATGGACACAGAGAAGTAACATAGCTGCTCAAGGGCTCTAGCGTTGGCTTGCTCTGCCCAGGGGCACAAAGAAACTGGTCCTGGTGTGTGACACTCCTGAATCAGTTTGTTCCTGCCTTCCTCTTGGAACAGCAGGGCTATGAACAGCACCTTATGAATTCTGTTTCAACAGTCTTATATTTGTATAAAGTATACATGTAGCAGGACAAAAAGAAAGCTTTATAAAGTGAAAGATAAAGTCCTAAATAGAAAGATCCTCAAAAGTTCCTGCAGGATTCCGATATTCCTAGGAGGAAAAAAAAAAAAAGTTAAAGAAGATACAAGGAATTTAAATGATTCCCAATGGCATTCATTTGACTTCACTGTCAACGCATTTGCTTTTCCTAACACCAATTACATTTCTATATTAGGGTTGACTGAAGTATAATAAAGTCGCTAAAGTGTGCAATGTTTGAAGAAAAGCTAATCAATAAATAATGGTAAATGAAAGCAACTGATTAGCATTTTCACTTTTCATCTTTTAACCAAAAGTCACATTTAACTCTGCCTATTAGACTGAAGAATATCCTAGGGAAAAAAAAATGAGAATGTGCATATGTTAAATCAGGTGCTGGAGGCAGACTGTGTAGTACAAACTTATTGATGTTGGCAAACAGCTTAATTAAACATTTTATGTAAGGGCTGCTGAGTACAAAACGCTTTCCTTAAGTGCATGTTAAATGGTACACATTAAAAGAAAGTTAAACTTGCTGGAATGTATTCAATATCTTCCTGGTAAAGGAATAAGAAAAAAAAAATACACATCTACATTTATTAGTATCTATTGGCATGTGTGGTGTGCATATGTGCAGGAATTGTCAAGCAATGTGTTGACATTTATGCGAGACTTACATATGACAAACAGGAACAGGATACAGAGCTTTAGCTCTGACCATAATGTTTGCCCAGTGAACCAAAATACCTGTGGGAAAACAGTGTTTGCTAGATTTTGTTTTGTTTCGTATAAATATAGGTTCTTTTGGAAGAGCAGTCTTGCTGCCACAAAGCAGACCTTCATGCTTTCTTCCTTCTCATAGCAAATATTTTGTGGCTGGACAGTCAGGAAACAAATCTTTCCTGGGTTCCCAGAAAAAATAGATGTGTTACTGCTCTTCAATTCTCTGGCTTCTGACTGCAGGATGCTTTTCTCTGGCAGGATCAGGTAGAAGATGGAGAGAGAGGAAGTGCATGTGCATGAGCACATCAATCTGAGCAAACTGGAAGCTCTAAGGCTTAACTTTGAAATTTAATTCTCCAGAGAGCTGTCCTGCTCATGTCAGAAGCTCTGTCCATCTGTGGATGGCATATTCACATGAATTAAGTTCTGGCCTACAATTTGCACAACCGTTCATTTTTACCAGAGTAAAAATAAAAGCTTAAAACTTTATGGAATGAATGAAAAAACTTTTTAGAAATTTAGGAGGTAACACAAAAAAGCATAGAATTTTTATACATCTTAAATATAGCATACCATGTCTCTTTTTCCCATGTTACTAAAAACACAGTTACACTGTGTTCCCATAGTCCTTCCATTACATGTAGTAGTAGGATGCTTGTAAGTTTTTGGAGACATTAGTCAAGTAATAAAAATGATACATTAGCATATATTTCTACATGCTTGAGAAGGGAAATAAAGGAAGCTATGAGCGCAAAAACTCTTTGATAAAAGAGAGATTGAGGAAAAGATTCTTTGGACTTTGTGTACATTTGCTGCATTATGCATATGAGTGGAGTTTATTGGAGGTGAAAAGAATTGTCTACTGCCATAAAGAATTCTATGCTTGTGAAGAGAATATAAGGCTTGACAAATTTGCTTGTCAGTGTATGTATAAAGTGATGACCTAAGAGTATGTCAAAATGTCCAATACAGTAACCTGTATAGAGAAGATGGAAAATTAAGCAATAATTACTCTTTCATGAATCCCAGGAGAGCATTTTTTGCTCTACCTTTCATATTATTAACAAGACCCAAAAGATTAGCTGAAGGGAATATTCCCTCTGACCATCTGAGAGCATAATAATATTTGGCAGGTTCATGTGAGGGGACAAATGGTTTTGATTGTATTGAACACAGTTTCCTTATACTAATTATTTAGCAATTTTCCTTGTAACTAATACGAAACCCTTTACATGTTATGCAACTAATGAAAAGTGAAAAATAAAATATTACTCTTGTTGAAAAAATAAATAGATTTTTCTCAGTGTCAAAGGTCTATATTAGAAGCATCCCAGCTGAAGTCAGTAAAGACAAGTATGTTGTTACCATAAGCAAGAAAAGTCAGATGTTTTTGGCAAGTCATATAATACACCTATGTGCAATGCAAAGAATATAACTAGCTTTACATTATGACCATTACAATTCACCTCAGTACCAAGAGCAATTAGAACAATTAAAATTGTTAAGATTTTATATGAATTCCTGCAAGTGAAATATTGTTTGTGAGCTCTCTATTATAATGTGAAAAAGCTGTCTTCAAATACGTGCTATTTTTCTTCAGATACCACATCTGAGTATTGGATAGTGTTTAGTTTCCAATCATAATTTTAACTTGCTTCATTTAAAGGAAAAGAAAAATATAAAACTCCAGAGTCTGAGCCTTAGTCCATCCCATTCAAGTTTTCCTTTTCATTTAGCCAGTTTCCACTATCATTTCATGTTGGGTGTTTATTGCCAGACTGACAACTGCAGGGATTTCACTAACAGCGGGTAGATGCTGCCACAAGCATCTTCCCAGGTACAGAAAAGCAAACAACACCAACCACTGATCAGCATCACCGCCTAAGCAGTGGTCCTGGTGTGAGCATGGGCATGCCTGCCCATGCCCAAACAGCTATATAAATTCTATCCACTTTCCCACTTAGGCACATTTTTTACATCATGAGAAGTTAAGGAAAGAAAATAGTTGTTCTTCCTTTACAAACAAAGTGCATTTTTTCCCCCAGCTGAACGAAAGCCAGATGTATCCATGCAATTTCAGAATGCTGTAATTTTATCAGAATCTTGCTCCCCCATCCCAAACTACCATCATCAGAAGCACTGCAAGAAAGCTTTCTGGGAGATTGTCTCACTCTGGTGAATTCAAAGACACCTGCCTGACACACTTTAAGATTTTGATACTCTACATCAACAAAATTCCTTTGTAGTCTCTCACATACCCCATCTGGTTTGGGGACAAGAGAATTCTAGCAAAATATATTCACATGACAGTTCTTGAGCTCCTAGCTTACTGTTCAGATAGCTCTTAAACCAACAACAACAGTAATATATTGGCTTTCAAAGGCAGAGGCTAAATGCTTGACTCCATGCAACCAGCTGGAAGGGATTCCCTTAAACGCTGTGCAGTAGGTATGTCACCTGGTGGGAATGCTAAGGGAGGAAGAGATTATCACAGTGCATAAACATTTGCTGCCAGGCTTCGAAGAGTTAGCATGACCTGGCATAACACAGAATGACTACTGACAGCTAGTGAGCAAAGTTAAAAGGATACTACTCCAAGAACTCCTAGGTAACCGCTTATAGCAGATTACATATACAAGAAGTGAACATACTTTACAGTCATGTGACCCTGAATTAGTATTTAAGTTATGACAACACATAAAATATATTTCAGATAGCTGTTCAGTAGGCAAGTAATACTATATACTACCGATAGGCTGAAACCATAGAACATGGCTGTTGAAAGAAAAAATCTGATAATCTAAATAAGTGATTTGCAAAAGAAAAATCAAAAGGTTTTCCAGGGCAACATCTGATTAAAATGATGAAATTAAGTGCACCTGATCAAACATATCCCTACAGTGAAGACAACACATGGTGATTACCTTTGAGATGGAAGTTAGCCTACACCCAGCGGTGTATCAGGGTTTGATAACCCTCACTGTAAAAATGGTAAAGAACATGCACTCCAGTTAGTTTCCATTTGCTTGGATTTTCAGTGGTATTGTGCATATCCTTACCAAACCAAAGGGGGATTCTGCATAGCTCTTCACAGTCAGCTGATTCAACCTCTGCTTGCCAGCATGAAATTATTATTTTCCTCATTTATAAGGCTTAGGCCCCAATTAAATTAGAAAATGTCAATTAAGTTAGAAAGGGTGTATTAGTATCACTATTCTTAAAACGCATTTACAAGCACTGCATTTGCATCTCTTGCTTCATGCTGTCCTTAGCTTAACAAGATTGTTTTTGTGATTATTTCGCTCTCTAGTCTGAGGTGCTGCATTAACTGATTATCTAACATCTGTTCTAATTTCGAGTATATCTTTTAATGCCAACGCACTTGTGGATAACATGCACCTCCCTTTAAACCATGATCTGATTACACGGAATACCGGTACAGTCCTTGACCCCACACGAGCTAATGTAACTCTTAATTGGCGTCCTTGGGCTCGCAGCCAACACCTTCCAGCGCAGGAACGCAGATGCGCCGGGGTTACACGTGTCAAAACCCTAAGCGCGAACCGGAGATCCCATAAGCGAACTCAGATTTAACTGCGGTTAGCGCCGGGATTTCAGCGGGCACTGGGGAGCGCGGGCCCGGCACCGCCCGTTACCTCAGCGCGGGGCCGGCCGGGGAGCGCGCCTCGAGGCCGGGCGGGCAGGGCGCGCGGCGAAGCTCGGCCCGCCCGTTAACGGCCGCCGCAGCCCGCTAGTGGCCCCCACCCGTTAACGGCCGCCGGGCGCTGTTCGCGCCCTTCTCCCTAGCGACTGGGCCGGAAGCGAGCCCCGCCCTCCACCGGGGGTGCGCGGGAGGCGCCGGGGCAGACGTGCGCGCGCACCCGTGACGCCCGTTGCCGTAGCGACCGGCGGGCGCGCCAACGGCCGTAACAGCCGCGCCCGGCCGCCGCCGCTGCCCATGGCGGCCGAGGAGGAGGGCGACGTGGACTGGGTGGTGGATAGCATCGCCGGGTTCCTGCGGGGGCCCGCCTGGTCCATCCCCATCCTGGAGTTCATGGAGCAGAAGTGCGAGGGTGAGTGGCGGTCGAGGCGGGGGGGGACCGAGGCCTCTCCATCCACCCGCGCTGTGGCGGCGCCCCCCGCCCCCCCGTCTCCCGTCGCGCATGCGCAGGGAGAGTGGCGGCTGCTTCCAGCGGCCGTGGGAGGCGGCCATGGAGGTTCTGTTTAAAAGTGATTTATCATTAAACGGTCTTCGGTTGGACACAGCTGTGGTTGCAGTGTTCATGCCTTTTTAACAGAGGTTCTCTCTCTCTCTCCCCCTCTTTTTTTTTTTTTTTTTTTTGGGGGGGGGGGGGGGGGGGGGGGAAGCCTGCCGAAGTGGATTTGCTTCCGTTGCTTTCGAGGTGATGTTAAAGATGCTGTAATTTACATGCGTTAGTTCATATGCTCAGGCAAGTGACTTTGGCCTGAACTTTCACTGTGATCTTCTTATGCCAAATGAATTGTTCATTCTGCTTCATTTCATAACAATGTGTTTAGAAACTGTTTGGAGACTTTTAGTACTTTTCCATAGCTATTTTAAAGGATCTCTTTCCTAACAAAACAAGGTTATTAAAATTGCTGTTTGGCCGGTGTGTCAGAACAGTAGATGTCCCAAAATGGAATTCCTGCAGTTTTATGAAAATTTTTAGGCAGAGATGAGAATTTATCTCACAAATGGCAGTCTGCAGTAAGAAGTCAATGGTTATTGCTTATGTTTTGTAGTCCAGCTGGTCTGTGCATAAGCTTAGCTCAGAAACATTTCTAGTTGCATTGTCTTCCCTGGTTCGCAGCAGGAGAAAGAACTCACAGAATCGTAGAATAAGTTGGGGGAGCACCCAGATTTAACTGGAAGAATGAGTAGTGTGTGGGAGGACTATGATAGATCTGCAGATCTATATGCAGGGTACTAAGGAGACCTGTGTAGGTCTACATGCATGGACAAGAGAAGGGGAAAAAAGACTCCACAACCTCTCTGGACAGCGTGTTCCAGTGCTCAGTCACCCTCAGTCAAGAAGTTTTCCCCTGTATTCAGAGGATCCTGTATTTCAATTTGTACGTGTTGTCTCTTGTCCTGCGTCTCTGAGCACCAAGAAAAATCTGGCCCTATCCTCTTGACACCCTCCCTTAAGATATTTGCATGCATTGATAATATGTCTCTCAGTCTTTTCCAGGTTAAACAGGCCCAGCTCTCAGCCTCTCCTCCTAGGAGAGGTGCTTCAGTCCTCTACTTGTCTTTGTAGCACTACGTTGGACTCTCTGCAGCACTTCCATGTCCCTCCTGTACTGGGAAGCCCAGAGCTGGACAAGGTCCAGAAGGTCATGTCTTGATAGCTTTTGAGTATCTTCAAGGATACATATTCCAAAACCTCTCTGGGAAGCTTGTTCTAATGCTCGGTCACTCTCATAGTGAAGTAGTTTATCCTTGTGTTTAGATGGAACCTTCTGTTCTTCCATTTTTAGCCATTGCTTCTCATACTACCAGTGGGCACCACTGCGAAGAGTCTGTCCCTCTCTTCTAGACCCTCCCTTCAGATACATATATGCATTGATAAGATCCCCCATCAGTCTCCTCATCTCAAGGCTGAGCAGTCCCAGTTCTCTCAACCTTTCTTCATGAGAAATGCTCTAGTCCCTTAATCATCTTAGTAGCTGTTTCTTGGACTCACTCCAGAATGTCCGTGTCTCTCTTGTACTGGTAAGCTCAGCACTGGACACAGCAGCCAACCAGGACCCCCAGGTTCTTTTCTGCAAAACTGCCCTCCAGCAGGTCAGCCCCCAAGCCTGCAGTGCTCCATGGCATTACTCAAGGCAATATGGATACTTTCTGCTGCTCTTCCCTCATCCACAAAGCCAGTTGCCTTACTGTAGGATCATAGAATCATTATGTTTGGAAAAGACCTTCAAGATCGTCAAGTACAACGCTATCACATTGGTTAAGCAGGTTTTTCTTTGTGTGAATCCATACTAACTACTCCTGACCACCACCTTGTCCTTCACGTGCTTGGAAATGGTACCCAGGATTATCTGATCTATCACCTTTCAAGGGATCGAGGTGGGGCTGGCTAGCCTGTAGCTCTGTGGTCATCTTTTTGCCCTTTTTGAAGGCTAGATGACACTTGTTTTAAGCAGAGTGATATGATATGGAAGCAAAAGCAAAGAATTTCAAATAATATCTTATTTTTTAATGGATTTACAGACATCAAGTCGGAAGTAGAATGATTATTACCATAGTTAGTTCTACTAGCTTGTACTTATTCTGTTCTCCCATCCATCCTGGCCTGGGCTCTAGGATACCTTCTATAGTGGTTGGGCCGAGTTGAGCAGTCCGTCTTGTGCTGCAGTTCTTGCTAAGGTCCATTAAGGATTTTTATTTCGTGTTTAGAGTGAAGCAGACATACTGCTGATTCAGACCACAGGTTCTAAACAAATCAATTTCAGTTAACCTGAATTAATTCCATTCTATCCACTCTTTAAGGCAAGATCATTGTGTGTATTTAAGCCCTTCCCTTATATGCTGAGGAGAAATACAGGTGAAGATTCTGGACTTTTACAGCATGGAAGAAACAGAGAAATCTGAAGTAGTTTCCTCTAGGGAGAGAGGTCTAAACTGGAAGATCACATGTTTAGACAAAATAATTATGCAAACAGTCTAAGTTAGGACTGGCTTCTTCTTATTTTAGGAATCGGAGGAATTGATTATCCTACACGAGAGTAATGTCAGAAAACTCTCCAGAAAGCTGAACAGAATTTACTGGCAGTAGGAGATATATGAACTTCAGTGAATTTAGTATGAGGCATGTCTGTGTAAGGGTGTCTTCCTGTCAGTTTGTTTCAACCTCAGAAATGACAGGAATAAAATAGAGTACTTACAGCAAATAATCATGTCAGTTACAATCTGTGCTGTGGAGAGTTTTTGGATGACTTGCAGAAGCAATTGAGAATAAGCTCTTTAAGAAAAGTTTGACAAAGTATTACTGCAATATTAGAGACATTTGGAGTTATAGTTATATTTGCCTATGCTATTTGCTTTCCTTTCTTTTTTTAATGCATTACTTCGGGTAAGCTTAATTATAATATCGAGTGCCAGAAGATGAAGACGAGGTGTCAAATAAAAAATGGATATCACTGGCTATGATTTTCTTAACTCTTCAGACAGAGAACTTTCTCAGTGGTCACTTTAGGGAGGGGAAAAGGTAGAAGAGTTAATGCTGGTTTGCTGATCAGCTATAGTCCATGAGTTAAGATAGTCAGTGGCTCAGTTTAGCAACTCAGTTTAACTCTCATTCTGTGCGAGAGTTCCTAGCAAAAATACTCATTTTCAGTAGGAAACTAATTCATTTGTATTCTGGAATACTTGGGTCCCCTAGATTACCTTGTTTTGATGTTCTTCCAGATCTTTGAACCTTGTTGGGTGACAAAAGACTGTACCAAAACAAAAAGGAAAGAATGACCACAGGGTTATGAAATCCCGAACTCTGAAGAATCCAAAGTCCTCATGCAAACACAGTATTCCATAATACCACTTAAATCCCAGGAGGTGTTGACTGGAACTATCTTTGGCACTTACTTTCATCCTCTTTTGGCTCAAATACTGAAAATTGAGAGCAGTTGGTACAAGCTTTTGCATTTGCTTTCCATGTTCTGCAGCTGTGAAAGGAGCACGAGGACTTCAGAGATGTCCCGTCCACCATGCAAGACCAGCTCTTGGCTGGGAAGCGACTGAGGAGTGCCAGCCTTCAACAGCACTTCTCTGAGTGCTCAGGGAGGAAAGGAAGGGAACAGGGAAACAAAACCAAGAAGGTTAGGGCCTGGAGAGCTCTAGTAGAGATCCCCTGAAGGGGAGAGATGCAGAAGACATTAGAGGCAGTTAGGTGAGATTTATAGTACCTGTTTGCTGAACAAATGTTTGCTACCCTTTGTATGTGCTAGGTGAATGTTTTAAAAGCATTTCCACTTCCTTTTTTTTTTTTTTTCGATAAGAGATGTTTTGCCTATACAGAAATGAAACATTAGATTCTCATGGTTGTATTGCTATAGGTTGCTAAAAGATGGAAATGGGAAGTGACTTCTCCAACATAGCAAGTTGGCTAATCTCGAAGGGAATTGAGGATATCTTACTTCTAAGCCTACATTTTAATGATTAAGTTTTATGTTACCTCTGCTCGTTGTTCAGATGAGAAATTTAATTTTGAATATGCTTTTGGAAATCTATGCTTTCCAAAAAAATGAAGCTGTTTTTTTCTCTTCTGTTGCTTCCATTCTACCATACTGAGATTATTTGCTTGATATTTCCAGTCAGGAGTTGTTAATATGACCATATAAATGGTCTCCTATACTATACAGATAACCATTTTATCTAACTCAGGATAGATAGATTTAAAAAATAATTTACTTACACTTTTTTTTTTCTTTCTTTAATGTAGGCAGGGCTGCCTTTGCCTGCATCACACTGACTTCTTGTTAAATGAACAGGAATACCCTCCCTTTAAGTATATGTAGAGAAAATGTTCCTACTTTATATGTATCAGCAGCAGTCTTAGAGGGACTGCAAGTTTACATGATATTTCTTATACTAATACTTAGTTTTTTATGTACATTTCTACTGAATTCTGAAACAGATTTCTAACCAAATAATCATCGGTTTCTGTTGCTTCTTTTGGTGTTCCTATTAGTTAATTACAATGTGTTGTGACCAAATAAATATTTGATTTTTAGTTTTTGAGCTGTAGGTTTTTCCTATTTTTTTTAAAGAGGAAAAATCTGCAACCTTGAACACTAATTAAAGCAGAACATTAAATTGCTAAAGTACAATTAAAGTAGCTGGAATGTGTAAAAACTAGAATATTTTATTATTATTTATCATGCCCTATGCTGTCATATAATTAAACATTCTTTTAAAAGTATAGTTAATATTTTAGCCTTTCAGAGTAAGGTTAATATTTCTCTTTAATGAATAATTTAATTTTCCTGGTTTGTATTTAATATTTTAGTACTTGAAATACTAATTGAGGAATATTTGTTTTAAGTTTTTGATGATGAAGAAGAGAGCAAGTTGTCTTATACAGAAATTTATCAGGAATACCAAGCTTTGGTGAGTATTAATCACTAATTTTGGTAGACTTCTAAAAAATATAATTAAAAATGTTTAATTAGTATTTATTTAGATGGACTTCTAATTATCCATCTGTTATCTATAATTTTCCACCATTACCTGTGAAAAGTTTTATTTAGATGTCCTTTGAGTCATAGTCACCCTATGTTTTTTTTTAATGTTTCGATGCCAGAGATATAGAAAAGAATTATTAACATAGTCATATTTCCTAAGCGCTGTTACATATTTTTCATTTATATTGCTATATCTTTTAGCTAAAATACTGTAAGTTTGGTTTTTCTGTCAAATTAAAAATGACCAGCAACTTTATTACTGAAAGAAAACATATAAACCTTGTATTTTGTTCATAACCGACTCTGATAAATCTTTGAGACAACCTTTAAATATTAGGAAAAAAGCTACAAATTATTTCAGGGGCATTCTTAGAATACCTATAAACCTCTTAGCTTCAGTGCACATGGAATTCTAGAATATTTTTTGGCAATAAGGCACAATAATGGTTCAATTAAAAAAAATGCAGATCAACATCCATTTAGTTCTGTGTGCCTGTTACTTGTCAGGGTCAGACTGAAATTATGTGGGAGGAAAGAAAATAACATGAAATACTAGCCAGGACACCAGGGAAAAGGCATAGAGGTGAGATTCTGGGAAACTGGAGAAGCTAAATAGAGAAGTAACCAAATTCAGCAACGACAATCAATGTTAATCTTAACAGTTAATGAAAGTAAATTAAGCCTGAAGTATCAGAAAATCAGTTACAGTCTGCAAGTGATTTTCTTGTGAGTTTGACAATGAAAGAGCAGCAAAAAAGAATACACAATTATGAAAAAAAAATCATATGATTCCAAGGAAAAACCTATTAGGAGGTAAGGATTGAAACTTTCTTACAGGTTGAAAAATTACTAGAAGGCTATCTTAAAGAAGTTGGAATCAATGAGGAGAAATTTCAAGAAGCTTTTTCGTCTCCTCTTGCAAAGACACACACTTCACAGGTATGTTTTTCACTCTTAAGAAATATATGGACTTTGTTGTTGTTGTTAATATAGCAGGGCTGAGATAAGTGTTTGAAATATTTAGGAACTTTAGATTTTAGAATAGAAATAGTTTAGAAACTTTAAGTTCTAATGCAGGTTTCTAAAACCTGAGTTAAAGTATTTGTTCATACAGTGAAATATGACCGGCAACATTGTATCTTTAAGCTAATGACAGATATTTGTTAGGTGTCAGAAACTTTTTATCAGAGCTTTGTCTTCTGTGTTAGGTTTGTGTTTTTGTTTTCCTGAAACAAACCCCAAAGTTTAGGATGTGTCAGCCACCTTTAGTTGCATATGTGTCAGCTTTTCCTTAGTCTTCTACCCATTTATGATAGGAGACAAACTTAAAGGTTGAAGCGATAGATATATTCATTAAAGGCAAAAGCTGATATTTTTCTCTAGTTTTGTAATAAGATGGTAAAATCTGCAAAACAAAAATTGGCCTTGAGAAGACAAGACAGAATTCTAGGTTTCATGTCTCTGGTTTACTGGGGAGAGGAGTGGGCGCTTCTGCTGCCAAAGTCATGCTCTGTTTACATACCCTCTCCTAAATGCATAACAAGATCCTTCAGTGTGTATCCCTCAGTCAAACTTGCTGTTTTTGTTTAGTAAGTCAAAGGAATTGCAGTAGTAAAACTGGCCAGGTTTTGTGATGATATTATTGTAGCCATGATGACTCAAGAACCTGGCAAGAAAAGAACTCAGTATTTGTTTTGTTAGCTTAATTTATACAACTAATTTATGATGTAGTTAGCTAAGTTATATAATATATAACATGTAACTATATGTAAGCAATATATAACTTAAAAATTAGACAAATAGGAGCATTAAATCTTAACTGCTGTGAACATATCTTCAACAGAATTTAGATCTTAAGATAATTTCAGGCAGACTGAAATTATTGAGATTTCTGTAAGATATTTAATGAATTTGTGATTATTTTCCCTGCTGCAGGCCATTTTGCAAACAGTGTTGGCAGCAGAAGATTTCAGACTATTTAAAGAAATGATGGTCCAGAAAAATATTGAAATGCAATTGCAAGCTATTAGAATCATTAAAGAAAGAAATGGTAAGAAATGATAAATGGGCAATTTAATTTTGTCTTTGTTTGTGTTTTGATGAGTGCTTGATGCATTCATAAACAATAAGTGTTGATTTCTAGTCCAGTACCAGTGGAAATAAATAAAAAAAATCAGTTGATTTTAGTGGGACCAGAGTTTCAATACTTCGTCCTTGTGTTTTTTTCTCAGCCGCTGCTGTCTGTATTCCTCTCTAATAAATAGAAGAATAGAGCTGAAAAGTTATTCTGTGAAATTTGTCTTTAATTTTCTGCTAAAGGAATTTTTGTTGATAATTGGGAGAGTGTTAAAGTAATTATATCACTGCTTTATATAGTGCAGGCTCCACACTATCTGCTGTGTTTATCTTGCAATACACATTGCAAGATACAGTGTGATAAACACCCTTCTGGAAACAGCTGTGGAGATGAAGAATTAAATGGAGCTTTTCTTTCTCACTCCTGGCTGAAGAATGGTATCAAATGGAATACAAAATAATGTTTTTATAAAGTAATGCATAAATTTTTGTCCTGATTTTTGATAGGTGTGTTGCCTGACTGTTTGACAGATGGTTCTGATGTATTCAGTGAAATTGAACAACAAGAAATGAAAATCCTCAGGGAAGTTTTAAGGTAAAATTGAATTGGGCCTACCTCATGCGCTTTTTTTAATAGAGAAAAGTATACAGAGATTCTATAGAAAAAACTTTTATTTAGCCAACTTTCCTCATCTTCGGGTGACATGAATGTTCTTGAGAGAAAATGAATGGCACTAGAGATGAGTGTTTGATCAGGAACAGTTAAAGACACGGGGATAATGACTCCATCACGCTGAACTTGCACTGTCTTTGTGACACACACATACAATGGTGCATCATTTTTCCAAGCCCTGTCATTTCTCTTCTCCCCTAAATCCCAAGTTAATCAAAAATTAGACCTAGGTTGTAGACCTGCAGGGACTCTGGACAATAGGGGAATGTTAGCTGTAAATCCCTACTTCTGGGGACACCCTAAACGCAGAGCTGGAGAGATAGGATCAACGCTGTATGTCTGCTTAAAGCAGCTTTATTACTCCTTAGCACCACTAGAATACTGTGCCCTGCTCTGTGTCCCTTAAAGCCTCGAAAAGGCAAATTCTGCTTTTTTACTCTGCTTTATTCTTTCCCACAGCTTCTTTCTAACTGTGTACAATGACTCTTGATATAACCTGGGGTGGGTGAGGACTGATACAGAAAGATTCTCTTCCAGTTCACACGGACATTAACAATCCTTAAAAAAATTGATCAATTTGCTATTTTTTAAAAATTATGCTATTTTTCTCCTGTATTCTGCAAACACTTTCCTTCCGATTTTTAAAGCAGCAAATGAAACAAGATAGATATTCTATAAATTCTTATACAGTTATTTTAGCACAGGGCAAATTAGTACCCATAGTTTTCAGTGTGTAGGTTTATCATAGTTACTTATTTCTATTAAGATGTTTTTTCATTTAAGTAATGAAAGTATTTTGAAGACTTTAAGAAATCTACATTATATTTACATTATATTCAGACTATCTTGACAGTCCTCAAATATTTAAGCAATGCAAAATTTATATTTACTGATACTGGAGTTTACCTGTATTTTGTGTTACAGGAAGTCTAAGGAAGAATATGAATTAGAGCAAGAAAGGAGGAGGACCAAAGAGGTCAGTAGATTATTTAGCCAGATGAATTATGCTGATGATTAAGAAATACTTTGGTACTTTTGTCTCCTATGTCATCTATATCACTTTAAGGCAATATGTAATATTCTGTATGTACTATCCAAAACAAATAAAAAATCTGTCAGGAGGGTCCTGCTGACTTTTCTTTTTGAAAAGTCTGCTCTGTTGTTAACATTTCTATTCATGGTGCCACTGACATTAGTGTTGTACATGATACATTTAACCTTTAGTGATCTGGTGGAGCTCATACGGGCAGCATGGTCCCTCTTCAGTGTCAGAATGCTAAAATCCTGGCAATGGATGTCAACCTTTGAGATCCAGAGAACATCTGAATTAGCAATATTGTCAAGATCAAAGAGACTTCAAAGTATAAGCTTCTTAGAGATGATAGCATTCATATTCCTTCAGGAATTTTAAGGTTCACTTCACAGACAGTTTAGTTACTCATTATTTCTGCACAATGCTGCAAGAATCTAATCACCGGGAACTAGAAATCTCCGAATTAGAATGTCTCTTGGTCTCCAGTAAACTCTGTAGAAAAGGAACTGAATGTAGAAGCGGACTGACTAAATTGCCAATGGGTAAACAACTAAGAAGCAAATCTGTTAAGCAAGGCTTCTTCAAGGAAGCAGTAATATAGCCAGTGGACCAGTGGAAACGTGGCAGTGAAGCTCTTCTTCACCAGGAAAACACACAAAAATAGCTGAGATATAGGTTGTTTCAGAAGAGGGAGTACGGTTGCTTTTCTAGATTTTTTTCCCATTAAGAAATTGAGTCTGGTACATTGGAAAAGAGAAAGTATTCTCTGTTTCTTCAGCCTGAACAGAGGAAACCGCCTGGCTACCAAACCTAACTGTCACAGAGGCAGTTAATGCATTTCAAGTCCTGCTCCCGAATTCAAAGCCATAATGAGTGCCGAAGGCTGCTATGCTGTTGAGTGCAAGTCCCAAACAAGTTGGGACATTCCTCCAAATGAAATGTCTCATTCTGCATCCTGTAGAAGAAGGATATCCAGCCAGAAATATCAATATTCTAGCATTTCACACCAGACTAGAGTAGCACCAATCAATACCTTCAACGGCCCCCCACATTTTAAGGGTTTATTGTACTATGTCCTATACAAACACTCTTGAGCCACTTAAGTTCTTAAGTGGCTCATTAATGTTCTTAAAACCTTAATTGACAGAACAGATTAGAAAACATGCGTGTGCGAGACAGTGTCCCTATACATACATGGCTGAGTAGTTACTTTTGTTTACTGTTTTTTCCCTGCTCATTTGTTTCAGGCCAGTCACTGTATTCTTGGCATATATGTGCATATGGATGTGCACAGTGCTGTAATACTTCAGTTTATCCTTCAGGGCTAACAACATTTCATTTTAGCTACCGCTGCTTTATAAGATAAGCTTCGTAGTAATTTGGGAAGCAGGCTAATGCATCCTTCATTATTAGAAAACATGAGTCTCACTGCATTATTTCTTAGAGACAAAGCTCACCTTTGTACTTCTGTGTTATTTGATCAAAGGTGGAGTTCTTAATTTTTTGTTCTTTTTGTCTAAAGGAAACTGTAGCAAAGAGCACGTGGAAAGTGGTGTTTAAATTTACTTAAGCAGGACTGACCCCTGCAGGACGTCACATGTAAAGCATGATACACAAGCACTCAAAAGTTCTATTTGTAGTTCAGAAAAAAAACACCAGTTTACCTAATGTTCTAAATTCTGGCTGTTGATTAGAGGTTTTGAACTAAAAAGGGGTAATTTATGACTATAAACCAATATGAGCATTCCTATTAATAAAGCAAAATAAAGGTTTTTCTTTTCTTTGCTGTAACAATACAGCATATAGTTTAAACAGCCCACTTTAGTTAAAAGTTCTTTTGACAATTTTCCGGGGGTTGGCAGTTTAATGCCTGATGTGTGGTGCTAGGAAATGTAATGTTTGCTTTTGTTTGCTTTTTGTTTTAAGGCACATGATAAATGTAAATCAGATGTTCCAAACAGTTTGCCAGGAGATACCAGAGAAGCTGTAAAAGTTAAGGAGTCCACTGAGGGAGCTGTTGCTTTTGAAGGAACTCCACAGTTTTCCTTAGGTAATTTTCTCCAAGTGTTTTGCAGTAGCTAGTATGCAATATGATATTATTTTCAAATCACTGACAAATCAATTTCATACCAGGATTTTCAAAACTGGGCTCTGAGTAACCATCTAGCTTTGGACATAGTGTCCAGAGGTGCCTGCACTAGATGGCCTCAGAAGTCCCTTCCAATATGAGTATTTTTAGGATTCAGTAACATTTATAAACCATCTCAAACTATAGGAGCAAACAAGGGAGTCTAAGAGCAATTTTCGTCTTTCATTTTAGGTGCATATGCCATTGTTATCGCAAAGAACAATGTTTTCCCAGGTAGTAAATATTTAATAAATTATGATTTCTGTACCTGTGTGGCCATGATAGGTTTAACTGATACTTGTACAACATTTTTTGATGGTAATAAAATATTTTTGAGAGAACCAGCCATAAACTTTTAAGATTCACTCATGCCTATTGGTCAGACTACCAAACTGAATCTGCTTCGTAGTTTCACTTTGGATTTGTTGCATTTTTGTTTTTGAATACAATTGTAACACTTAACAAAATAGTATACTAGCAAGTGGAACTTTCTTAACTTTCACTTTACCCAAGTTTTGCAGTGAAAATTGTCTGAATTATTTTGTAGATGACTTTAGCAAAGGTAATGACCAAGCCAGTGCTTTTACAGTGAGGAAAAACTATTAGCTGGGAAAGAGGTGCTCTTTCTTTCTTGATATATTTGTGCTCCAGTTAAAGCACAAAGAAGGCTGATTTTTCCAACACATTTGGGAACTTCTTAGATAATATGAGTGTATATATATTTGTGTGTGTGTGTGTGTATATATATATATATGCACACATACATACATGTGTGTATGTGTATATATGGGTATGTATAAATACAGTCATCAGAAAGAAGTGCTGTATCACTGGTATCTGTTCTTTTTATGAGCTCATGAAAAAATAACTTAACATTCTGAGATAATTTACAATAATAGAACTCAAATGATGGAAAATAACAGCCTGTACTTTCTTCAGTTTATTTTCCTGATTCTACTACTTGTCTTTGTATGCATTCACACTGAAATCGTTCATACCACAAAGCCTTGAGCTGGATACTTTTCGCCTTAGCGGTACCTGTGGAATGTACTTGCTCCCATTCAATGGCCGTCAATGGGTGAAGTGTCTTAGGACCCTCTGTTTCTTTAAACTGAGTTACTGTCTTTCACATTAGAGGGAAAAAAAACCCACCACCAACAAAAAAGCCACTGACCTTTTAAGTATCTTTCTTTTCTTCTGAAGTTCTGTTAGTTTCCTTTGAATTCTTCTCCTCTCCCTTTCACCCTCAGAAGTATACAGAGGGCTTCTTAGCTTTGGCTGCAGGTGTACATAGATACTTTTCTTCTTTTCCTGCCTAGCCCGCTTGTATTTCCCTTATTTTTGTGTAGTCGTGCCACCTCTGCCTCTCCCGTAGTGGCTGGTTTTCTGTTTCAGAAGGCAGGTGTTCCTAGCAGGTATTCTGTGTGCAGGACTTAGCCCTCTGCTCAAGAGGCAGGAGATCTTGGAGCTTGGGAGCCGAGACTTGCAGGCACTGAGTGCAGCCTTTCCTCTGTGCTAAGTGCCCACTCGTGCTGGTGCTGAGGATTCTTGATGTTCTTCAGATGCCAAATAGAAGATAGGTCTACAAGCAGCTTAGCACCTTTTAAGTCATCTTCAGCAGTGTGGGACTGGCATCACACCTGTCCAGAGAGGTTTCTGAGAAAGTTTGTCAGAGCTTACCCTCTATTACCACCCTTTAGAAAAGTCGTTTGGAGGGAGAAGGCAAAAAATCAAGAAGAATCTCTCCTGGAAGTGTTCTTGTTTCAGAATCTTCTGTCATCCAGAATTGAAGAATTGCCTCCAGAAGGGTCTGTTATTACCTGCTTCATGGGCTCCCAACAAAAACTTTGTGTCTCAGAGTGGGATCATCTCCTCTGTTGGAATGGCTTCCTCAGGGTGCCAGAGTCAGTGCTGGGAAAGGACTGGACCCCCGGAGAGCTCGTGTCCCTCTGCGCCAGCAGAGTGCCTGCCTTCCGCTCCGGTCCTGATGCGTCGCTGCTCCTCGCGGCGCCCCCGGCCCGCGGAGCCTGGACGCGCGTTTCTCGCTGCCGGGGAGCAGGGAGCAGGCCCAAGCCCACAGTCTGGGCTCTCTGGGCAACGCGGCCCTTGCACGAGACAGGAGCTCCTCAGAGCCAGGGGAGGAAATCCTCCTCTGGCCCCAGCATCCTCTCGCTTGGGCTACACTTTATCTTTCAACTGCCCAAGCAGCTCATGAACTTTTAGTTTTCCTCTGTGATGAATTTCAAGCTAATGTCAGTTAACTTAATTTTACGTTGGTGAGCCCCTTAGGAATAACTTAGGGATTGCAAAACCAGTTTCCCAGAGACACTGACCACCCCCTCTGCAGCATTCCTGGTGAACACTACCCATACCTGCACCAAGTGGTGCTTTTCACATGGATAATGGGAGGATGCAGCATCTGCAGGAGTGGTCCTAGACGCTGATATTGTGAGAAGATTCTGCATGAAGCATCCTCATGGAAAAGCAGGTTGCTTCGAGTCATCCACAGCGTGAGTGTACATATAGACAAGTTCTCAAAGGAGAAAAAAAAAAGGTTACATACAAGTAACTATATTTCTTTGAGATGTATTGTCTATTTGTACGTTCACTGTCCACCTTCCTTCCCTTCTCAGTATCTTTTCAGGTTCGTGGGTTAAGTGAAACTGAGGGTCCTATGATCATATCCTACAGGTACTGCTAAGACAAAAACATCTCCAGCTTGAGTGTTTGCTCTATGGACAGCCCCAGTGTAAATGCACATACACACAACACATTGCAAAGAACTGCTCTCTGGTAAGTAACTCTCCTTAAGCATCACGTTGACTGGGGGGCAGGTATTTGGCAGGCAGCACAGGTTTATGCTTTGCTTTTTAATAGGACAAACTTGGTGTCAGGATTTTTTTTTCTGGCAGTTGTAACTCTGTCCTCTCCTAGTACTTCTGAGGACTTCTGGCTGTCATATAAAAAGACCTTGTTTTCATTTAAGAACCATCAAAACTTTGATGTGAAACTTCTGTGAAATGGAAATGGCCTGTTTTCTACTTTTCTGTCTTGGTTGGGTTTCTATACTTTGAATACCATTTCTTCTTCTTTGCTCTTCCACCTTTTCATGATTTTATATAAATATATAGATATATATATTTAAAAAAATCTTTCTGAATTAGGAAAAAAAACACCATTATTGAAGAATAAATGTGTATTAAGTAAGTGCCTTAACTTAAAAAACAACTGAGTGGTGTTTATGCTGCACTAGGTACAGCAGGGCCAGCCTTTGCCATCTATGATCTGGTAAAGTCCAGGGAAAATACTTTTACATTCATACAAGTTATTTCTCAAGGTAACGTTTCAGCAAGAATGTGAAATCTAACACTGCAGAGTTACAGTTAGCTACACCCCAATACGTGTATTGGCTCAGATATTATTATTATTGAAACTGTATACAGTAAAATACAGATTGCACTGTCAGTACTGTTGTATCTTTACTGACATTTTCAGGGTTCTCCCAGCAGTCCAAAGCTGCTTCATTTTTAATAAAAGTACAACAGGAGCAGCAGCTTGCCTTGCCCACGCACAGCTCTCGGCCTGGTCAAGAGAAGCATTAGCAAGTTGTGGACCCCGTGCCCTGCCACACAGCCCCGTGGCGGGAAGGGCTTTTGCTCAGGAGCTGCGATGCCATCAGACACCCGTGGAGTCTAGTGGGACCTAAGGAAAAATTAGCTTTGGTACCTGCAGAGAGGTTACGGCACAGTTGTCACCGTGCCTGCTTCAATTGTGCCACTTCTGCCAACAAGGAGGGAGCGTTTGTGCAAGACCAAAGTCCCCGGTGAGCAGGACACGGTGCAGCACCATCTGCCCGAGCTGAGGGAAGGGCAGAGAGCGCAGGGGATGGAAGCGGCTCCAGCCCTGCCCAAGGCAGCCTGGGCTGCGCGCGGGGCGACGCTGCAGGCGCTCCGGAGCGACCCCGAGCTTCGCTTCCCGCTCCCAGCCCGGGCGGAGCCGTTTCTCCGGGGCTGGAAGCTGGAGCAGGGTGCGTGGCGGGAGCTGCCACAGCCTCGGCCTTGCGCTCTGCTCGCTGCTGCCGCTGAGGAGCACGATGGAAATTGAAAGTTCAATCTAGATATGAACCGGTCTAGTAAAGTACTGCCCTTGCAACTACATTCTGATTATAGGTACTTCTAGGTCCATAGGCACTTACTCTAATGTCAAACATTGGTTAATTGCATTTTTAGTGCAATGACAGTATTTTAGCAATGTTTTTGAAAGGAGCTTTTATTAGTCAACAAAGAGAGGAGAAACATGATTTTGGAAGTGTTCCATTTTCAAACCAGAAACATCCAGCTATTGAAAGAAATTTTAAAAAGAAAAAAAACATTAAGTTTACTCTTTTTCATTGGTTTCTATGTGAAATGGCTTCGTAGAGGAATCACAGAAACCTTCGAGGAGAGAATTAAAACCAGTGCAGCCCTTAGAGAAAGGAACAGAGCGCGGGGCTCAACCTTCCTGTGCCAAACTGAAAGAAGACACCAAGAAAAGGGCACCTGGAAAACATTCTGAAAACGCAGCACGAGAAGCTGGGCTGAAAGGACCCGTAAGTTTGAAAGAACCAAACAGACATAGAGCGCACTCTACACAGACAGTATTACATTGAGAACGTATTTCCTATTACGGGGCTATCGTGCATTTCCTATTATTGAACCAAATTATCAACATAAAAACAGTTTTAGGGTATTCAGTAAGTTAATCTATGTGAGGTTTGGAGGCATCACCCTAGCGTTGCAATAGTATTCAGCTTTTGCCCTTGTGAAGATTTCTGAGTAGACAGCTATGGCTTGGAACTTGGATATTTTTTTTTTTCCAGATAGTAATTTTAGAGGTTAAGTGTTTTAAGTATTTTTATCTCAAATACACACATAGGTAATAATACACGTAATTTCAAAATTAACTTTTGGTATTTAAAAAAAAAAAAAAAAGAATTTATCAGAACTTGAAGAACAGCACCTGAGGCAACGCGAGGACTACTTAAAGAAAAAAAGAGATATGCTGATGGCTACGAAGAAAGAGTCGAGAACTAATGTATTGTTACCAGCAAGTACCGACCAGAAAGAAGAGGCGTTATCTCCAAAAGAGGTGAAAATTTGAAAAATTGTAATCATCCTGACTGCTTTATAAAAGGCACAATTAGCTTCAGTGAACATTTAAGTATTTCTACTGACTATTTTAGCAGGGGAAAAGCGACAAGTGGACCGTGTCTTTTTTTATGCAACATTTACAATGATTGTAGAGGAAGGGTGAACACTGAACCCCTGGGCAGCCCCTTCCTTCCCTTCTGCCCGTCCCGCTGCCTTCCAGCACCTTTCGCAAACCTGGGCTAACGGGGAGCTCTGGCAGGGCCCCAGTGTCCCGTGGCACTGCGGGACAGCGGGTTGGGCAGCTGCCACCTCCGCAGGGGCTGCTGCAAGGGAAGTTGCTCAGCTGGTCCTTGACCCGGAGGAAATTTCCTCTCAGCTACTCGATTTGGCTCGTACCTGTTTAATTAGCCTTGAGCATTAAAAGCCAGGATACGTACCAAAAAGCCATGCAGTTTACTAGTGTATTTTTTTTCCATTTTTTTGTTTGCAGACAATGTCAGAAGAGAAACAAAGATTACTACAGAAAAGGAAAATGCTTGCAGAAAAACTGAAAGAAGAAGTGATTAATAAGCGGTGAAGTTAAGAAGGTCGCTTATGGTGGAACTTAACAACACGAACAGCTTCTTTTAGAATAAATTATCTAACAGTACTTGGATGGATTTGTATTCAGATATAATCACACTTAATTTTTTAGAGCTTTCACATAAATAGCTCATCTCCTTGAATATTTGAAATTAAATTGAAATACACCAAAAACATGTATACTCCCCAGAATGTTGGGGACTTGTTGACTTTTGCTGGAATGTACTCAGAGTGAGGCCCTTTAACGTCACCTCAGCATGCAAGTCTGTCAACTACTGGCCTCAGCCATATCATATTAAGTAGGACAAAATCATATACTGATTAATTACTGAATAAGTAGTTAAAAATAATTGTTAAAATATCTAGGAATGTGAATCATTTTGAATATTTTTTCCAAATATGAAACTTTGTTCTTTTCCTTTTATTAGAATGTCATTATAAGCAAATGACTTTTCTGCTGTGAAATGCAATAAAGTAATTTCACAAAAAAGTGATGCAGCAAAACCGTCTTTCTAAGAAAAATAAATGCGTCTTGAAGCCAGGAGACAAAACTTTTAGACAGTAACTCAGTATTACACTATTTTATGTGTTTGGGGCAGTTTACCAGTGCCTTAGGCCTAACTTGCTATGAATGCAACTTGTGAATAGAAAGAAACAATTGCTTCGGTTACAGAGGAAAAACTATAAACATCACAACAGCAATTTAAAAGTTCCAAAGCCGGTCTTAAAAAAAACAACAAAAACTCTAATTCACTAGGGTTCAGCTCAGACATAAAAAGCAGAGCCTGTAATTTGCACAACCTCATCAGGTAGGTGATTGTAATAGCAACATAAAATAAAGGAAACGACCCAAGTGATTCAAGTTTCGTGTAACTTTTTATTAAAATAGCATTTTTAACTGATACACGTTGGCAGATGTTGGGATCTTTTCTAAAAATGTGGGTGGTGGAAGGAGCCCGGATACGTGGGCTGCCACACGCAGAGCCCGGCAACACCAACCAGCCCGGGGGGAGATGCTGCCTCGGGGGCCCAACAGAGGCAGCAACCCCTGTATTGGCTAGCAAGAGCTGCGTGTGTCTCCTGCTACACAGATTAAAAAAAATAAAAACAAAAAAGTTCAGCCTGACATCTAATGGCACTTCATACAATCCTTTTCCAGTAACTACAAAAAACCCCCATGACATTCTTGTTTTTCAGCAAAGATTTGGGGATCGTGGCAGGCAGGGGGAAAACTCTTCTGTCAGAGACTCAGGGAACTTCTTTTGGGTAGCTCTAGAGGGAGAGCTGGGAGAACCAAGGTGCACAGCCCGGCTAACAGGATTTTTCAGCCTCGCGTCGCCAAGGCGCGCGCTGCTTCGCTTGGAGCCGCTCCGGTAGCACACGCGGCGCCGCGTGGGCTTCACCAGCAAACACCTCCTCACCTCTGCACCTGCAGCTCACAGGCTCTTTTCATCACACGGATAAAATAAGGAGTCCCATTCCCAGCTGCCTGGAGCCCACAACAGGCAACATCACTTTTCCCAGGTCCTCTCCCATGAGCTCTCATCCTCGGAATGCCTGGCTAGCTGGGAGCAACTCCCTCGTTCTGCTGGGCTTTGGATCTAATTGGATATCATTGCTTTAAAACTGCGTGGACTTTGGAAGCTGTGAAGAATATTCAAAAACGGCCACGCTTAAAAATTATGCGTTAACTTACTATGTGCAACAAACCAAGCAAGAGCAGTAATTATGGAATTACAGGGTCACATTTTAATTCCTGAATTTTACAGTTCAGCATTAATATCACCACATGTATACAAATGGTGTAAAACAAGTACAGTGGTATTTTTAATACAAAATAAACTTCTGTTTTATGGAAAAACTATACTTCATATCTACACAGACAGCCCATCTTTTTCCAAACAATAGCTAAAATTAAAATTAACTACAAAAATCTCCAAAACAGAGAAACTGCTTCAGTTTAAACTATTCCAGGAGAAATGGACCCATAACACATATTACAAGAGAGTGATCTATGTGGTGGATTGCAGCTGGTTTCATATTTTGACATTTCTGACACATTAATTGTTGTTGGGAAATTTCCTCTCACTTCATGATCTCAGATCACATATGGGCAAACTAACATTAAAATATTTACAGTTCACTCGCTGCTCTTGAAAATAAAACCTAGACTGTTTGCCTCTATCACTTCACCTATTTTTGTTGCCATTTGCTTACCTACATGGAATGTGCTTTCATTTTTAAAAAAAAAGCAGCTTTCATGTTACACCCAGATTCAGGTACTGCTTGTTGATTCTGCCTCAAAGACTGGTGTCTTGTTAGTAGTAATTCCATCTTGGTCCAAAATGACTTTGGTGTTAAATGCCACTAAATTCATCCCTAAGAAAAACCTGTTAGTGTTTCTTATTACCACCTCAGTTGCACAATGCCAACTTGCAAATATGAAAACACGCTTGCTGCTCAGAGAGGAGACAGCTCAATGTAACAAAGCAGAAAATAATTCAATTCTGCATCACCCATAAAATGGATGTGACGGCTGTACGGGCGTGCAGTTCAAAGCATGAGTTGGATACCAGCAGTTCCTAGAGGTATTTTGGATGTTATCGTTCCTTGGCATAGATATTATTGGATGTCTAAATGAATAAACAAAGCTGTCCGTTTTGAATCCAGCTTCCTCTCTCTCTCTCTCTCTCTCCTCTTGAGAAATACAAATTAAAAGTCATTTTTAATTGCTTTAAACAATGCAACATGCACTGTAACTGCAGCATTCCTTCCTCCAACCATGAGAAACGTGGTTTAATTTGTAATAATGGTCCCCAAATCTGGATTGTTCTTATGCAAATACAATGAGTTTTCCCTTAAAAATTTTTTAAAAGAGGCGTTGCTAAAAGAACACAACCGACAGCACCATTACAAAATTAAGATTACTGGGTTCAAAATTTAAGCTTGACATTTTTTCCTAGTTCTGTTAAACACTGGGGAAACCCTGCAATATTTAAAAAACTGTTTACCATACCTTGCCCTCCCTACGCCCTCCCAACACCTGAGACTTTCGATTGCTGAGAAGCCATCATCCAGGTTCTGAATACTATCCCCCCCCCAACCTTTTTTTTAAATTTTAAAAATTTATTTTGACAGCCTGAATGGCAGACTCCTTATTTACTAGAAAGATATCAAGTTCCTTGGAAGCCTTGTGTTTACAGAACTAACCCTTTCTAGTTGATATACTGAGTTTCTTTTGCTACTCCTTGTATTATCTTAAATACTCGTGGGAAAAAGCTTTCTGAATCAGGTTCTTTTTAGCTCTTAACAGTTGCAGCATTTGAAACCCCATAATAAAAGTTTATTCCAAAGTTTTGGTTTCTTTTATGAACCCAGACGAGGTCTTTTCCTTGGAGATGTCTCCTCCTCTTCATCATCATCTTCATCATCAGGATAATCCACTAGGCCAACCAGACTTCCCTGCCAATTTAAAAAAAAAGTCTAATGTTGAAAAATATACCTTGAAATATTCAATTTCCGTACAATACCGACAATCAACTTGTGCAGGACATGAACCTGAGAAACATCAAGTCTCTCTCAGGACAACATTCAAGCCTACAGGTAGCTTTTAGAAATATTTTGCTTCATCTTTTTATACTCTCACTATTTTCCAGGTAAGGCATGAGATGCTTGAACCCATTTCCAATGACCTTACTATGAAACATGGCAGAAGCTCCAGGCCCTTCCAATGGGTTAGCTGGAAAACCTAGTGTGCCCAGTGCTTGCGCATTCTGCTGTGAAGCCTTAAGTTTCTGCAGTAAATTTCCACAAAGTTAAAATACTTACACTTAACCTCTCACGAGTTTTCAGGCTACAGATTAAACTAAAACACTGTTGTATAACACGAAAGTACCAATTAGCTTTCTGATTAAATACTAACTACTTTGGTGACTGTGGGTCCACTAATTCAGAAAATAAAAACCAATCCCTCCAATGTCTGCCTGCACATCACACACAGAACGCAGCAACCGGGCAGTTAAACAAAGCTGAGGCGTGGAAGCAAGACTGCGCCCAACTCGGTGATCAGAGGATCCTAGTCCTACCTAGCACGTCTTCAAACCTCCCCCAAAACAGCAAGGGCTTTAACTGAACCGAGCTCTGTACGAGCTTCTTCCCACGCGAGGTATCTGCCCAGGGCCTGACGCTGCCCGTGCCCCACGGCGCTGGCATGGGCTGGCGCCGCCGCTACGGCCCCGCTCCGCCACGCGCCCACCTTGGCGGCCGCCACGGCCGTGGGCAGGGTGGCGTTCTTGGAAGAGGAGCCGTTGGAGCTCGCTGGTGACGTCTGAGCTGCCACAGATTTGCTGTTCGCACTGTTTGCACCATTAGCTGCGCTGGCAGAGTGGGAAAAAGTGAATTTGAATCCCCCAGCGGAAGTCCTTTTTGGAAGATTCTCTTTGTCTTCACTCTCTTTAGCTAAGGGACAAACATATTCATGCTTAAGTATTAGTTGTACATCAGAAAGCACAATCCACATCATAACATAATTGCAAGCGCAGCTGCTGCTGCTTTTGCTCTAAGTCAAGGGCTCGCCTGGGGAGCTCGCTCAAGGCCTGCATCAGGCATTCACACAGCGGGGCGCCGCTTGCTTGGGCTGCACAAGTGCATGGAAGGGCTTATTTCTGCAGGTCATTTAAGCTACCAGTGTGTTAGGAACAACCCGACCCATCGTTTTAATCCTACGCTGGCTTCCAAAGGCACATGGAGAACACATCGCCTCCTGCTTATGATTTGCAGTGGGAACACGACACAGTGTCATGCACCATGCAAAGACCTGACAGATAGCATGTGCCATACTGACAAGCCAGTATTTGGTAAGTACCTTTCTTAGTATCCATAAATTTTTCATAGCTATCTGGAAAATCATCCTCTGGTTTTGATTTTTCAACTGGAGGTACAACAGCTTCACCTTCTTCCTCTTCATCTTCATTGAACCACATTTCTTCATCTTCCTCTAAGGCTCTGGCATCTCTGCGAAATCTATTGCTACGCAATATAGATGGGACACTGTAAGAAACACACGACAGGTGACTCGAGCGCTGCTCGCAGCCGGAACAGCCCTGGCCCCGGCACGCGGGCGCTCGAGGCCACGGCCGCCCCCGGCGCCGAGCCGGCCAGGAGGGAGCAGGAGCCCGAGCCGCAGGCCAAGAGTCTCCTGTTCACAAGCTACAGGATCGCTGAATTTAACATTTAATTCACTGGCAACTACGAAGTCCAAATAGGGGGTTACTCCAATTACAGAAATTTTCATCATGAAAGAGAGAAAAAAAAAAAAAAAAAAAAAAAAAAAAACAGGCTTTGCAAATTTTGTCCTCCTTTGGGAATCAGCAATGTAAAGATACTACATAATGACATTAAATAAAAGTCACAGGAGACAAACTGGGGAGTACCTGTTCAGTTTCTGGTTTTGTCGATCCTTTTCTTGCTCATATTTTGTCTTCAATCCCTTGAATGTCTGAACATATTCGATAGATTCAAGTGCATTATAAAAGTTTTCAACTATATGTGCAATAAGTGACTTGATATCTTCCTGCATAAGCACAAAACAGTTTCTCAGTCTCAAACAGTTAACATGCAGAAATTCAAAAAGCTTTAGAATAGTTTCATTTTAAAAGTAACTGATTCATTCTCCAATGTAAAGATTATTATGAAGAAATATAAAGTCATCTGAGATTAAAAAGTCTATAGAAGTAGTATAGAAGTATAGCAGTAGTATTCCTGTGTAAGTGGAAAATCATCTCTCTTTTTCCTGTCTCGTTCCAGTCTGTGGTATTTTGAGCAATCAGAATCATGACATTTCCTATCTAGGATCAGGCTTTCTCGAGAAAAACAAGGAGGGTTTAGTTGCACCCTGCTCTCCCCACAAGGCTTAGCTCTCTTTCTCATCCTCCGTAGCTAATCCACGCACAGGGATGACCAGCCACCCTCCCTTGTTGGGAAAACTCGCTGCTACCAGCGCATCGAACCACCGACTGCCCTGTGTTTCGGGGGGATCCCCGAGATCGGCCAGGGGCTCTCGGCAGTTGCTGGAAGGGGCAGCAAAGGCCGCCTCTCCCGCGGCAGCACCTCCGAGGGCTGCTCCTCCCTGCCTCCGTCCTGCCCGCACACGGGCACCCATCCCAAATCTCTGTGGCAAAAAAGCTGCTGATCCCAAGCGGGCACTGAGCAAGCACGCGTGCAGCGTTTTAAAGGATGAAGTGTGCTCCAACTTCTAGTCAAATCCATCTCTTTTAGACCCCACCTACAACACACAGGTTTGGCTCAGTGCCACTGAATGCCATTACTGAGGAATTTCACGTGCAGGCTGCAGCCACAGAGCACCTCTGAGGCCCCCCGAGTCAAGGATTACAGTCTACACTGCAGACAGACCAAAGGGCAGGAACGCAACAGCCCGAATGGAGCCATGCGCCCCCACCTCCTCTCATGACACTGCAGCTATGTGAACACCTCTCCTCATCACAAAAAGCCATATTAGAATAATTTCATTTTATGAGGGGAAGGGTTAACTTAAAGAAAAAAATTCCTATGCACTATTAACAGTTTCCATTCTTTCAATGGATAGCATCTGCTACAACAGAGAGCTGAGTGACTGCATCCTTCTGCCAGAAGGAAATAAAAATTAATCTTTCTTTATTGTTGGAAGTCTTGAATACTCCAAATTTCAATACACAGCTCACGTGGGTTTTTTTTTCCAGAGGAGATGAAGCAGCAGCAGCTATATTTTTAGCTGCTATTACTGAATTCATGTACTGTCTCTTATACACATGCACACACACATACACACACATATATATAGCCTACAAGCATTCTTGGAAGGAATAAGCATATAAAATACGAAGCAAATTACTGGCTATTTGAATATTTTAAACACCTACTTTCTTGTTGTTTTGTGCTTTTAAGTAGCAATGCACTATTTCATGTGAAATATTTGCATTCTCCATTTCTACCTAAGACACATGAAGCTACTGCTTAACTTACCACTCTGATGAATTCAAATAGTTCAATCACAGCAGAGTTGAGCAGATTGTACCTAGTTCCATTATCCAAAAGAGCATTTATAACTGGTTCAAACAAATTTCCCTTGGTGATATAACGGTTATAAAATTCATCTTTTAGGCCAATTATCCTCCTCATAAAGCGAAGAGCACCTATACGAAGAAAGAAGTTCAAAAGTATTTATAATTATTATTACTTATTAGCTATTCTTCTGGGCTCCAGTGTGCTTCTCTAGCAGAGAATATGAAAAAGGCAAACTGATGTTACTAAGAGGAAAATGTGCTTACAAACCAAGAGCACTAAAAATTATTTTCTGATCGTTCAAAATAAACATTTGAGAATTTATCTTTATTCCCCCCCCAATTGAATGTGATCAGAATCCACTCGGATCTTTTTGAAGCACAACGGCAAGAAACTTCAGCACACGCAGTTATTTATTCCTTTTACATTATGCCAGCCAAGTTCACTCCCATGCTCTCCTTCCAGAACCAGTCACTATTCCCTGAGTACCATGGTTCACAAAATCCTACTCACTCTCCCCAAAGAGCACTAGTTGTTATGGAGAAACAACAGTTTTCCCAAATAAAGGTAAACTGATACCAAACTCAGATAACTCTTATTATCATAAAGACTCAATGGATCATTATGGAATTGCAGGGATATAACCACAAGTTGCACTAGTCTAGGCTAACAGGTCTTTGCCACCTTTATTTCAAAATACTAGAAAACTAACTAACAGGGAAGTAGCATGAATTTTTGGTTTAAAGCATGCGCATGTATCCACACACACATTCCCCACTGCACATACAAACTCTTTGAAAATGGAAATAAACAGCAGTTCCATACTCACACAGGGCCAAAAAGGTGTGTTTTGAATTCATCAAAACCAATACTCTTCTTAACAAATCTTTGTTCATAATATAATTTTTGATGTGATATGTGTGATGTTCCACACAGAAAGTGAGCAGCTCCAAAATTAAGGCAAGTAGTTGTGCCGTTTGATAATTATCTATGAAAAAATACATGTTTTGATTAAAGAAAGAAAGAGAAAGGGAAAAGAGAGAAGTAAAAGGTCATGTACCAAATTGTCCCAAAGCTTGGTTGTCACTGTGGTTCCTGACATCATTTTACCTGCCTACAGAGCTGCTTTAAGAAGCTGGACAAGCTGCCAGAAGGAAGCAGCCTCTTGCGCCCAAAACAAAAACTAACAAGAAGTGCCTTGACGGCCACCCCAGCCTCCTGAGCTGCTACTGGGCTTTCCTCCAGTATCAGGGACTTGCCAGCTGCAGCTATCCAAAGTAACAGTGTGTGTTAAAAGAAGAAATCCCAGATTTCGTCACCTTTATACACCTAATTAGCATTCACCTTGCAGGTGCTTTTTTTTTTTTTCAGTGTTTTAAACAAAGGCTCAGCTATGTCTTAACTTACTGTATAATAATTAATGTTAACAATAATCCCAATTAGCAACCTAACAGAATCTAAAAATATAAAAGCATAAAACCCAGTGAAGCTGAGGGAGATGAAAACGTTACTATTCCAACTTCCTGACTTTTAAAATGAAGCAAGACACCTGCATCTGTGCTAATACAAGGTATTTCAAAAGAAAAAATATGGACATCTTAACTTAAAAAAAAGTAATATCACCAGTGCGTGAAACAAGTTTCAGAGGACAAGGTGAGTTAAAACTTACCAGGACAAATTGTATTACTCTTAGTAGACCCAACTACTGCATCTGGAAAAAGAAAAAAAAAAAAAAAAAGAAAGAAAAAAAAAAAGAAAATATTTTTGAAGTATTGCAAAGTAAATATTAAAATGTACATAAATAATCTTTAAAAATGTTATAACTTTTAAACAAATAAACAGGAGAGAAATAAACATATAGTGGAACATGCTAGATGATACTTCTATATTCAATTTACATTACAAAAATTCAAGTTCAACAAGGTGAAAATATTTAATCTAAAAATCAGTAATATTACTCCTCCCTAGCCTAAAAAAAATTAAGTTCTAAGGATTTGCTTAAGACTTTCAGATTATCTATAAAAAAAGTCTCAGAGTCTATTTAGTGCTTTATAAACAGATATTTAACTTGAGACAAAAATGAAAAAAAAAATACTCATTAGTTGTTTTTTTTTCCTCTTCTCTTTCAATCTATATTTCTTGGACTTCTTTTCTTATTTCTATATTGTTGTAAGCACAAAGTAAAAGCTACTTTTCGGAATTTATCACCTGAAGACACTGGATACCTAGGATGATGCAATACATCATTCTGTTGAATGGCATATTTTTGTATTTTCTGTTCTAAAAGCACTTGTGAATAGAAGAGACTCTGCTTTACAATAAACATTTCTTAAAAAATGTAGTTGTAAAAGTAGTTGAAAATTAATGATGTACATATTACCAAAAGTGCAACTAATATAATAAAAGGAAAATTACAGAGCTACTAGAACTTCTGCCCATTGAAACCCTGTCATTGGTAAACAACTTTCAGCAAGTGCATTTGTAGCTAACATCACAAATCACTTCATTACCAGTAAAACAGCTGAAAATATTACAAGATAAAGTATATATACATAACCTTACCTTTTTCACATTTATCTTCTGATGTATTAGCCAGAAGCGGTGCAGTAAGAACATGCATACAATGGTTGTAGAAGAAATTGAGAAATTCACTTTTTTCTGTTTTCTAAAACAAATATAACTTTTATTAAATACCAATATTTGCATGTATTGTTTTAAATAAGGAGCAGCAATATCATAGAAGCCTTCAAAGAATCTTAAGTGACTTCCTTAGATCTACATCTATCTATCTGGCTGGACCTATAGCATTCTTTGACTTCACTGGTATAAGATATATTTACTGAATTGAACAAATAGCAGATCTCTGAGACAAACCAGCTTAACTATTTCCGCCCCTCCACCCCACCCCCAAAAAAGCAGATGCAAATATATATTGAAGAGACAGAAGTGTCTGATCAAAGAACTTCACAAGGCTTGTTTAGACCACTTTGAAAGGTAAAGGCAGTAATTTTACCCATATAACCTGCAAATATTTACACTAGACTATCATCTTGCCATCTTGCTACACAGTACATACATATTAATATGCAAGCAGGTTTACAATATTTTTTCCTCTAGTATAGTATGCATTAAACACTGAAAGCACTAATAACAATTCAAAAAGCCTTATTTAAAGAAGTTAATAAATAGTGGTACACGTGGTACAACATTGAAAAGGTAATGGACACACAATAATTTTCTCTTGAAAAAGTCTGAATTCAGTATGACAGCAGTTAAGGGAAAGGAATGATCAACAAAGTTTCAAATGCCAGTGTCAAGAAATATTCTGCTTTCTCTTTGACATCTGTAAACGCATATAATTTGGAATTTTACAAAAACACAAATATTTTCCTCGTATTGGACTATTTCAACAATGTTGCACCTTTATTGTACCATTAGTATTAAAACACTGACTTGGTTTCCAAGAAAGCCCTCTGGGTCTCTCTCTACATTTCAGCATCTATTATCCAGCTAGCAGAAGTTACTACTAGGCGACTACTATTTCACTGAAGCACAAGACTTCTCATTTTAACAAACACTTGCACAACACCCAAAGACATACTGCTTATTAGCCCTTACTACACTGCTTATATACCCTTATTATACCGCTAATACAAGTTTCCATTTATTTTTTAGCTTGATGAAATTCAATACTGGACCAAAAAATGATAGTATTTAAAAAAAAAAAATCTCTTTTCCTATTCCCCCCTACCACAATAAGATCAGGAGAGAGTATCAGGCTTTTAATTTTGCTGAGACAGTAAAGTGTCTTTACCCCTTTGCATTTTCTTACATTAGCTGTGGCCAACATATTCTCTGGATCTATCAGAGTACGTAAGAGCCCCATTAACTGAACAGCTCCCCCAAGCTCAGGATCAGTATCGCAGATCATCTGCTCAATGACCACATTGATGAGGAGGATATCCTGCAAACAAACAAACAAACCCATTAGACACAAGGCTGCAGAAGTGGAATACTAAATACACTCGAAAATGCTTTTACTCACATCATCACTCTGTTGGGCCTCTTGCATTACAAATTCTCGGACCATAGATGGACTAAACTCTACCAGATAAGAAAATATATCTGTAGCAGCAGATCTAACTTGCAAATCGTCCAATCCCTAATAAAAATGAGATCAATTTATTACAGATAAACCATTCCAGGTACAGCTGCAAAGAATCAGAGAGGTATTTGAGAACATTATATATAGTACTATACAACAACAACAAAAAAATCTAGCACAGACACAGCAACACGGAGAAAAAAGGAATAAAATAGAGTAAAATCTTTTCACCACTATTGCTCTTCCCCTCAAAAGAATGCAAGGATTCCTGTAAATTTGATAGCTACGACTTAGGCAAGAAAAAGTTGACATGCTACAAGCAGACAGAACACTTGAGATGCTGATATTCAGTACCCCTTTTCCACAATTTAGATTTGTGCAAAAGAACCAACTGAAAATTAATTGCAGGTACGTACAACTGTTTCTACACTCATTCACAGGCAATAAGGCAGCATTTTTCTTATGGCATGTAATTTTTCTTTCTGATAACTGCATAATCTTAAGCCTTAAAAAAACACAAATGGGACAGGAAAGATTCCCACTAGTCTAGCCCTGGAAAAAAGTCATTAAATTAGGATTCATCTTGTCATTTAACATCTATATTACTACAGGGCTTTCTTAGCAGTCAACATCTAACTTAACTTGTCAGATTGTTACTCTAAGACATAAAAATAATAATTATATTTTCTAAGCAACAATGGTGATGATATAAAAAGCATTAGCAGCTACTTTCAACTGAAGGAGTGATAAAAAGTATGCTTCAGCATTGTGGCATAAGATAATTTGCTTCATACCACTGGAAAGACAGAATTACATGATCTTTCAGAATAGGAACAAAGTAACAGTACAAAAAAAACATTTCCTTGGTATTATTCCAAAAACTAAGAAGTTACATGAAAAAATACAAAGTTATATAAATATATTAATTCAGCTGCTTTAAAAAAATGTGAATTTCTTTTGAATTCTGAACTTTACACTAAAGCTTCAATTTTCAGAACAGCAAAGCTGCCCAATGAAATTTAGAAATAAAGATGCCTACCATTTCTAAACCAAATGGCTAGGAGGTCATGTTTGGGTTTTCTGTGTGTGTTTGTTTTAAGAATAAAACAGCTTTAAGTTTTCACTTACCATTACAATTTCAAGAGCAGGAAGGATTCCCAATTTTGCTAGTGTTTTGAAAAATGCATCTCTGTTCTGAGGCTGTAATGTCTGAGAAAATGCACAGAATTCCTTGAAAAAGTTAACCTATCACATAAGAAAAAAAAAAGCAGTATAAGATACTTTTGATACAGAAAAGAATGAATTATTAACAAAACTTGAAGAAAATGGTGATTCTGTGGTAACAGTGGTAAAACAAAACCAGGAAGACATGAGTATAATCAGGATAGTTAACCACCAAGAAAACAGTTTGTCTTTCTGGTAATCAAAATTACATGTTTGTGTAACTTGAGTTACAGAGTATACTCATGTCTATATAGAACTCAAGTCAGAGTGAAAATTAAGACTCATCTCAAACAACATTCATACTTTGCACGAGAGAAAGATACAGCTGAACAACCGGGTATCTTTTCTTTAATGACCTTGAAAGAAATTTGGCAAAGTAACAAGTCTCAAAGATGACTGTTTATTATCACAACAAACAACAACTAAGCAAGCAAAAAAAACACAAACTAAAACAAAAAAAAAAAAAACACCACACTTCTAGCTATTGTATCACTTGTAGCATATGAAGGATTTATAGTTCTGTTTGGCATGCCTTCTTTCAAAAGACAATAAAATAAAAGAGATGTTTCCTCCACTGACAGCAAGTCTAGATTTTAACAAAATTGTTTACCCTAAGCACATAAACATATCCAGGGATAGATATTTCCAACATATTTACACTAACGGACTATTGATAATCCTTAGTTGCAAGAACTACCAAGCCCAACGTCTTACCAGTTCACATCGTTTATCATCATCTGTAGCCTCATCTGTTAACTGTGCAAAAACTTCGGACAAAAATTTCTCGTCTTCCTGCATAACACATGTAAGAATACAACTTACACAAGACATCTTAAGAGATAAAATGCTCAAAAACTATATAAAGTCCATGTTATGGTTAGCTACTTACTTATCCCTTAGAAACAAAAATACACCCATTAGTGGATTTGGGAGATAAGCTATTTTTCATACACTGACATTTCACTGCAAAAAAAGGGAAATGAAGTATACGTATTCAGAGGCATAATTTCCAACGCACTGTCATTATACTCATACCATATCTCAGAAATAAGTCTAGGAGATCAAAATCACATAGCAAGCTGAGGACAGATGATGATTATTAGATCTGCTTTTTAAAGGGCTAACCTCAGAAGAACTTGTGGTTTCCTTTTGTTCTCCGCCATGCCACTCGCCGCGTTTTAACATCCTGCCCTACCCACTTTACTCACTGCATGGTCTCCCAGGCACATTCACATACCAAAACAGAAGAAAATTACAATCTTTGATCCAGGCTTCCTCCCTACACCATGCATGTAACCCAACGGGCAGGCAATCTATGTAAGTCTACAGCAGGCATTGCCACTCAAGGTGCAATTTTTAGCATGCTGTTATCTATGCTGTTAACACTCTGCACTTCGCATCAGAGCACGTATCGAGTTACCCTATTTTGGATCTGCAGTATTGCCAACATTTTGGCAGTGTACCTATACTGACACATCACCAGCTTGCTGCACGCGCTTCCCCCGTTAGTTTCATTCTCATTAAACAAGGCTCCCACACTTGCAGAAAGCTCATTTTTTCCCCTCTTGAAAGGCTTTTTCATTGTTATTTGCTTTTCACAGTAAGACCCCCCCCCCCCCCCCATCCCTATCAGGAGACATTTGTTTTTAAACATGCAAGTCAACAGTTCACTTCTGGTTAAACATTTCAGTTACACTGTTGCTTACAACTCAAAGAAAATCAAGGTGAACAAGAACATCTCTCAACAGTTGGGACTTTTCCCACCTTCTTTACACATTGCTTTCTCTGTACTCCTTCGCATGGAAAAAATAGTGTTGACATTCTATCAGAATGTCCCTTTATTATCTTCCAAATACAACACAAATCTTAAACTGCTTCATTATCCTCCAACATTACAAAATCATCCAACACTATACTGATTTAACTCTATGAACTTTACTTATTGAACAAACATGAACAGAACTAGAAGCATTCCAAAAAATACACAGAAATATTATATAAGAAAATGTAGCTAGCTCTTATTTCTACATTTTTCTATGTCCTGTCACTAAAATGTATGAGTTTCATTAGGTTCACGTAGTACAGAATTGTTAGTTATGGGAATGTCACAACATTTTTTTTCTCCTGAAAATTTTAGGACAGCTGGAAAACAACGTTTTGCGAAAACAAACGAAAAGACCACAAAAAAAAAAAAAAAAAAAGAAAGAAAACCCCGGAATCAACAACAGAGAGTGTGCAACTTGCAGAGACTTAGCAGTCTATTCTAAGCTTTGCTGGCTTTGGCTTAACAGCTTAAGCCTGTTTAAAAAAAAAAAAAAAAAAAAAGTATCACAATCAATAACAGATCGGCTAGAAAATCCCCAGCACAGAATACTTGGCAAGAGAAGGACTCTTGCTCGTATACGGCTGCCGAGGGTAGTCCTCATGCCGAGGCCCTAAAGCATGGCCCAGATTTGTTTTTCCCCTTCCCTCAGTTCCCCACGTGGCTGCCATGCGCCTATAGCGGCACGAGGGTCTACTGCTTCGCATCGCTTAGACAGGACCTTTACTGGAGTAGCAAAGGCAATCGTTTATTCCTACAAACTGCACGCTCCTAGGGAGCCCTGCCAGTGTACGAGCGGAACAAGACTTCCCATTTTTTCAAACTATTCAAAAGAGCTTTATGGTTCTTTTGCCACATGATAAGAGTTGATTTTCATCAGAGAGTTGTAAACAGAGTCCTTTGGAGCCCAGCTGCGTATGAGCAATTCCTTTTCCTCAAGCATGCTACATAGGAAGATCTCTTCCCCATTTATCATCATCTTAGCTTGTAATTCTGAGGAGAGGTCAACTGCTGTAGCAATATCAATACCAATTGGAAATCAACTTTTATGTCCCAATTACCATCTTTAGAAAGAGATAAAGCATCCTATGCACCACCTACTTTTTCTACTCTACTATGAAGATGGTAGTGACTAATGATAGCACAAAGGCAACACAAGATTGCACCATTTCCTCCAAAGAGTACCAGGGGTCTGAATTAATCAGGAAACCACAGTTTCACACACAGTTACATTTTAAAAGGTACAAGTAAATATTCAGTACCATACAATCCAAATGGAAAAGAAAAAAAAAAAAAAAAGTAAAATGGGAAATACTTATTTAATACCCAGTATTTAATTTTGCCATTAGGATTTAATTTTTTTTCCTGCTATTCTATTCAAACAAGGTAGAAAGAAACATAAAAGCTCATCCAAGTACAGTAAGCAAAGTAATTCTCTTTTTAATTTTGTAAAGGTTTGCTTTTTTTTCCTTTCTCCTACTCCATTCCTTAAAAATATTCCTTGCTGCATTATCATTTCTCCAATGCCTCCCTCTTTCCACTACTTTACTGCTCTCTTCTCCCTGATACATCTTCCTATTTCATGGACTATCCATGTCCCAAACTGACAGTTTAGCAAAGCTCTTTTATACACAAATCTACCGTTTTTCAAAAGAAAAGGGTCAGAAACAGAATAAACCATGTAGGAATCCATTAACATTCATAATACAGTAAGAACTGAACAGAGAATAGCCCAAATATCATGAAATGCAACTCTTTACAAAGCTTCTTTCTATAGTCCAGCTTGGTGGTCATATCAGTTACTTTTAGGCTTGTACACTTTAAAGTGCTCAGTAAGTTTCTCAAGTCCTTGAGACAGTAACAATTTTGTCATTTATTAAATACCATTTTCAGATACTAATAGGAAGCAAACTAATTACTTTATACCACAACATTTGAACTCAGAACCAGAAAAGAACAGCAGTAATATAAATGTTCTGAACATACTCAGTTGAATCACAGACTTCACAATCGTTATAAAGATGTCACAATGTCAGCTGAGATACAATACAAGAAATTACTTGTTGCCTAAGTATCTTTGTGAATCTTCTCAAAATGCATACTGTTGATTCAGAATCAAGGAGAGGAGTCTTTAGCTATGTACATTCCATCTTTAAAATATTAATATGCATACACAAAATCTAACGAAATATTTTTAAGTCAAAAACAAGATACCAGAAATCAGGGAAACCTTTCAAAAGACAATGCAAATGAATCAAAATGTACATGATTAACTTACGTTATGCTAAAAAGCTGTAATCAATTTCAAAGCTAGAGCTAGAAGTATCTATACATAATCCATCTATACCATATTAAAAACCACTTACCTGCAACATACTGACAATCTCAACCTTGTTGAAGAAAATAAAGGAAGTGAGGGTAGAAAGAAAATTCTCTTCAAAAACAGATGGTGTCGGCAAGATGATGTCCTGTATATACTGTACCCTGTAAGTCTGGTGGATTTTTTGCCTGAGTTCAGAGTCTGTTATAGGAATAACCTCCTTAAATTTTGCTGTTTTGGTCAAGAACTCCCTGTGCCGTTTTGGCTGAGCCAAAGAAGGATCATACTCAAGGCATCCAACAACATCCATAATACACTCATCAGAAAACATCACCTCAAACAGAGTTGCTTTATTGAGGAACAAAATTCCTCTGATAATTTCATACAAATGATGTAAGCCTTCTGTGTTCTCTAAATTCTCACAGACTTGGAAAAGTTGCAAGAGTTTTTTAATGTAGCCCTCATTCTCTAAGGCCAGTGCTAACTTTTCTCTACGGATGGGCGAGGAGAGAACAGAGGTAACTAGGTCAGCAATCTCTTCAAGTTTGTTGAGTTCACAAGCAGGAAGGTCGATTAAAGGACTGGTTTCAGGCATTTCTTCTATGTGCTCCTCTTCTGACTCAATAAGGTCCTGTGTGACTTCCACTGAAGGATCCTTACCTTGAACCTAAGAAGAAAGTACGCACAGTTATGTCTCATCCCAAAATACACATAGGAATAAACAAATTGATAACTTAAGTGGTATTTGCATGAGCACATTTATGCTCTCTGCTGGCTAGAAAGTATCTAGCCATGTAGTAGGTACGCCTGGTACATGTAAGATTTAAGCATTTCACCAATACTCTCAGTAGTATGCTAAAAAAAATATATATATATACGCATACAAAAACAGAAGGGCATAACAAAAAACTTCTTTCAGTGTCTCAATCAGAGGGGTATGAGGACTTCAACCCACAGTAAGAGCCCACAGCTATAGCAATATTAAGTGAAACATAATCAAATGACTAAATACAAAGGCAGGATGCCATGGATGCCAAACTTGAACAGGAAGAGAGAGAAGCTATTGTCTCCTGCCCTGCACCTTCCTTTGCTTTGTCTGCTGCTCTGACTCCTTTTCCTGCTGCTCTGATTTCTTTCCCCAATCTCCTCATAAATCTTATACTTTTAATTCCCTTTACCAATCCAGTCTCAAGATTCACAGAAAAAAATAATGCCAAGAACATAGTAAAGTATTCGGGGCGGAAGGGGGGGAAGTAGCTGTACCTGGCAGATTTTTTCCCAAATTTCATCACAGCCAGCTTTTTCTTGAAAACTCAGTGCTAGATCATAATTCTCTGCTTCTGACCAAACAATCAAGGTATCCTGTTTAAAACATAAGAAAAATATTAATTTCTGAAATATACTACATCAACATTGCATATTCATCCATATTCTATTAAATCACGCATCTAGACAAGGAATTACTGCAATTATTTTTATATTTGTCAAGAAATAACATAATCTTCTGAAATACTAAATAATACTCAACTACTGGTCCCATAAGAGACATTGCCTGCTACTAATTGCTACTGCATGTCTGCTACTAAATCTCTCTTTTTTCATTATTTTTAAGATATATCCAAAAACACTTAAACACTTTTTCTGCAACATACTTCTGAGCCATGAATCTTAAAAGCGGAATGCACATACCACAAGACATTGGAAAATTGCAATGTAAAAAATTATTTTTCCATACCTAACATATAGACAAAAATACACAATTATCTTGTTTGCCTCTCAGAAGGAGCTTAGTAGAAGTCTAACCATTTGAGAAATAATATATCACAAATCCAAATGCTTAAAATAGTTTTGCTGGATTAAAATAAATACAGTTTGCATAATATTGAATTTGCAAGTTACTACTGAAGTTACAAATATCTTGCCAAGAACTACTTTCACTAAAGAAAAAAATCTTTTGCTTCATTATTATTGCCTCTACTCATTCCATCTGTGCGTCTGCACAATAAATCTGGGAGATACTTCAAAATTTCTGAACAGACTAAAATAAATTATAGCAGTTATTTATAACACTGAAGTTTTCTATAAGTAATTCCGTCATTTCTTATTGCAAGATTGTCAGCTACTTTATTATCGCTCAAATTGGTTGATTTCAATATTAGAATGGTGAATACTTTTGTTTGGCATCTTGCAGCTCTGAAGAGCAGGAAAATAAATAAACTTTTCTAACAACAGCAAATTCAGAAAGTACATCAACTTTTTTTTGAATAGACTATCAGTAAGATTAGGGCACTACACAACTATATATACACAGAAGAAAAAAAATAACTGTAGAAGCATGAAAGGCACCCTGAGAGTTTCTCTCCTGCAATGATTCAAGGTGAGGAGGACAACAGAATTTGACAACTCTATATAGCTTCCAAAAGTGTGCTCAGTCTTAATGATAGACAGAACTTTTCAGACCAGTTTAATATTTGCCTGAAAGGCACAGTTCTAATATGGCACTTGATGCTCTAAGTTACATGTTTCCTTTTACCAATTTTTCTAAAACATAATTTTCGACTTATTCTACTTATATGACACTATTAAAACAGATTTTCTTACTTCGAAATAAGATCATTTTTCATCATTTAGGTAATTCATACACACTGAATAAGGATAACTGCACAGAAGAGTTGGAAGAATACAGCTAAACTCAGGCCAGCAGAATATTATAGTATATTTGAAATTTTTAAACTACCAGTTTGTAACAGAGTTGGCAGATACGAATGCCTGCCTGTGCTTCAACATTCGAATGCAAACCTTAGCATCCTACAGGAAGCTAATCTTCATCTTGATATGTTCAAGGTGAGCTGCTCTCTGCTAACTTTGCAGTACATTTCAACAGCTCCAGCAAAATGGTTCATTCTCTGTTAAGCTTGCAAGTCCTTGAGCTGTTACAGAAAATTTTGCAACACCAACAAGCCTTTCCTTAATTGCCAATAAGCTAATTTACTTCCAAATTTGCAAAGGTCAATACTCACTACACAACTTAGGAAGGATTACGAGCATTTATTCTTTACCTCATGCATCACTTTGGTCAAAAACGAATTATGATGCAAGTAAGCTCAAGAATCAAACCCAAGCACGTATCTGGTTGTCTTATGGGCACCTGATATATTTGAGGAAACTCTCTGCAAGAAGCAAGAGAGACTGCTGTTACCTCTCTCACCTCTTTATCCCCAGGGCTTTTTTTGGCTCCCTTTGTGGAACAAATGGTAGGAAATGATGATGCTGGTTACCGTCTAAGACCCATTCACTACACTAAAGATGAACACATGACTTGGCATTGTAAGAACTATCTAGTTATCATTCTTAATACATCCTTCTAAGACACAGGAATACAAGTGTAATTAATGTTTTTCCATTCTTTAGCTGTACTCTCTTCAAGAAGTTGGTTTTACAATGTAGTTTTTGCCTGTGTTAAAACAGTACTTGTGTTCTAGTAGTACTCAGACCCCACCTTTGTCTATATACATTATGTTCATCAATTGAGATTGGGGTAACTATTAATTTGAGTCAACTAGAACAAAAGTATAGGCTAACAGAGTGGGAAGAGTCTCTTCAAAATCTTGTTCTCTACAGAAGAGATTACTGCCTCACACAAGTGATCCTCTCTGCTTGTGAGCCTGCTGCCTTAGTCAGCTTTGTTGAACCCTTTTCAACGAAAATCAGGTTAGTTTAGATAGTTTAAACAGATCTTTAGCCCAGTTATCCAGGCTTAAGCAGGTTAGGGAACACTTGCCAGTATTTCCACTGGCAGATGCAAGATGCACAGGAATGCTGACAAACAACTGGAGTGGGACAGTAGGAAGTAAACTCTGCCGTCCGCACAGCTATCTGAAAAATATGCACCTCTATACCCTCAGCAAACACAACTTATCAGCTACTAAAATAAGTACTCGCATATGCTATTAATTCTTGTTTGTTTCTAAAATAATCCTAACCTCTCAACAACAGTATGTAGTTCCTGTAGCTGTGATTGTTTTTGTTTACCATAATGTTTTTTCTCATGGCAACAACTGCTGACAAATACCTATCACTAGGTCAGCTTCCTTCTTCCAGATGAAGAGAATCACCAGCTACACTAAGCAACAGCATTTGATTTACACAAGCTCATTTTCATTTAAATTTTCTAATTTTTACACTTGAAGAGACAGTTTTCCTTTTACAGAAAGGACTGGACTCATCGCACTGTGGTCTTACCTGCTATGCATGAGAGTTGTTTATACCAGAGCATCACACACTATACGCACACTTTTGTCCTACAGTCACAAGTGTTATTAGGTAGTCTCTCTGCTTTTGGGCTCTGATTCACATGCACAAATGGTACAGCTTCCTATAGCTGACAAGGTTATTGCTTACAGCTGTCCATCCTCATCTTTGACTCATGGACAGCTGAATCACTTAGGTTTACAGCGTGCCATTTTAGAGTGAGCAGTTGAGCTAGGCTTGGGGCAATAGGAGGGGATAATAATAATCAATATATACACACACACACATATACACAGTCCTTGCAGTTTACAGTACGATCTGTTTATATCTCTCTATACTGTAACGTGCAAGAAATGAAAGGTCTGATTACCTTCCTGATCTGGTTCAAAGTGAACAGCACAGAAATGAAATACAGAAACAGAGGACACTGGGCTCTGAAGTGATTCCTTTGTCTCACTGAAAGTACTCATTTGCAAAAAGAGCAAGTGAAGAAATAAAACACACAGGTTTTTAAATAGTTAAATTCTATTTTGAAATAGGCTTTTAAGCAAAGCACTTCATCTTCTTCAGTAAAGAAAAAATTCACTGAAGGGTGCCTGTGTTTACTACCATTTGAAGGTGTTTTTCTCTACAACAGGACAACACAAAAATCTGTCAATGGAAGTTTAAACAAAGTTCACAAATATTTTAAAAAACAGAATATGAATTAGCAGCATCAGCTTATTTTTCCCCCCATACAATTCCCTACTTAACAGCTCCCATCTCTTACAGATTAGTCCAAAAATACGAATTCTTAAATATCATTTCATGGCAGTTTTAGAACCTGAAATTCTAAATTTTAAGAGCAGAGCATGATCTATGAAATCACTGACATGTATAACACTTGTAATGTCAACATGATTCCACGGTAACACGAATCCAAACAAAGATGGATTCATATATGAAAAAGTCATAGCCCTGAGTGACTTAAATAACAGGTACACTGCAGTGACTCAAATGTTCGCAAGCAGCAGCTTTAAACCTAGAAAAATCTGTGAGAATTCAAGGCTTACTTTTTATAACCCATACTGCCCACATCAGTACCTGTAATTTCTCTTTGAGTACTGATGAGCATGCACACTGCTGAACAATCAGGATCCTTCCTGCTCCCTTTCAAATGCTTCCATTCACAGCCAAGATTTTGTCTATTAACTATCTTTATTGAAAATAATTTCATTAGAAAGTAATCATGCAATATAAAATTTAGTTCACTTCCAGTACAAGCCAAGGCAAGCCAAGAAGATCACACACGGCCATCTTCCAGACAGCTGGTTCAAGAGACTACCTGCTTACCAAAGTACCAAAAGTGCCTCATGGCAACTGCTCACGCTGGCTTTAACAGCACCCAGGAAACACATTAAACTGCACTTTAAACAAACTGATCATTTTGCCTGAAGCAGATTGCTTTTCTGTCACAGGAATGATGGCACCGTGGACAGTATTTGCACACATCCTTCATCTTAAATCTACAAATGTACATAGAGTACCTAAAGGAGACTTTGCATCATAGGATGGTGACCAAAGTAAGAATTTCTGTAGCAGTTCAGTCTTTGGGCCACATGACTAGATCATCACTCCCATAAGTGAGCTGCAGGAATACAGTGCACACCTGCATCCCTTTCATTACTCCCTGCCAGGTTAGCTGGGGAACAGCAACCTCAAGCAGAAGGTGGAACATAAGGTGTGGCAACAGCTTTTGAAACTGTTCCTTCAGTCCTTCCTCAACTCACCTGACCAAGCCCACTGGTAAACATGGGGCATCCAGGGGAGGTACACAACTCTCATCAGCTATGTCCAAAATCCAGGTGGAACCAAAGCTCTCCATGTGTCTAATGTTATTTGCATACATAAAATTAGATATACTTTTATGTGGCACAATGAGCAGCCCGGCACCTATGTCCAGTTTAAATCCTGTTTCTTTTGTGAAAGAGGTCATGATTATAATACACCTAACACCCTGAATACTACACATAAACCAGTGAGCACAAACTCGACTGAAGAGGGCAATCATAACACAGGTATGCCCTGTTTATGAAACGGTTAATCAACACCTAGAACATAGCCCTAGAAGTTGTGCATGTTCATAAAGCTACAAGGTTTCAGACGCTGCTGTTCCGTGACTCTAGAAAGTCTCCTAACCTCCTGGCTAGAGCCCATTCTGGTGCAGGAGGGAACAGACTATTACTTCAAGACTTCTGCCAGATCTGACAGATATTAATTGAACAATCAACAGGCCACAGAAAGACGCTGCCCAATAAAATGGATAATCATTCATTGATGGGAATGAACAAGGTCTGGGTAACCTTAAAACTGCTTACATGTTTTATCTGAAAACTGCTGAACACAGAACGCAGCACGAAGTGTAATATTAGGAATGACATACCGATTCAAAGTAATTAATAAACACACTTTCCCTTCCCCCACCACCCCCCAGGATGATGGGTATGAAAATCATAATATATGTGTTAGCTATCCTTTAGGCCATTCAGGTAGTTTTTAAGACAATGGATCTTAGGATGGTTTAGGTCTTAAGTGTAGACAGGATGTGTTTCCTTTACAGCCTACTGCACCATCTTGTGGCTTTTTCCAAGTCCAGAGATCAGCACCATAATGAAAAGTGGGAGCAGAATTCTGAAAGAAAGAACTTTCCCCATAAGGCCATTCTAAAAACATCTCTCCTTGGCAGATTCATATGGCCTTTGAGTCTTCTAGTTACTTAGCTATAGGCTACTTCAACATTCAAAATTTAGGCATACTAAAATACTTTTCCTAATTCTTTCTACTATTTCTAAACAGCACCTGCTCCTGAAACATCCAGGTTTCAACACTGCAATCTTTGAAAGCACAGACCAAAACTCAAAAACTAAGAGCAGACAGCCAAATTCCATTCTTTGCTATTTGGTACTCACAACAAAGCACACAGAAGTTGAGAACAAAGCACTAGCAACTAAAATCAGTAAAATTTCAGGGATCAGATAAATCCAGAACTGCGGCTGAAGTTAATCCGCAATTCTTCCTCATCAACAAGCAAAACCAAACTTTTTCAAAACAGTGAAAAGCAAAGCAAGCCTTCTGCCATAAGAATACAAAAGCATAAGAATCACTAATAAAAGCCAACCAAAATCAACTTTGAACTGAAATGAGCTTCTTAAAATTGCAGCCTAGAAAGACTTCTCCAAAACAGAAAAGGAGAAACAAAGTTCTTTTGGTTATCTTAAACTTTGCTGCCATTTAAGTAAAGACTCTCAAATAAGAAGCAGTAATAGGTAATTAAAAAACAAAAAAACTCCATGACTATAAAAGGAAGCAATTTAACTTTTCAGCAAAATAATCTGCATTTGTATTTCATTATGTATTAATTCCCTCTGCAAACAGGAAGCAGATCAAGCCTTGTGACTTTCATAACCCCACAAAGCCTTCATAAAAGCTCTCTTTCCTCAGCCTAGCCAGGCCAAGCAGAGCCTACCAAACTACATGAATGACCATTATCTTGTTGGCTAGATACACCAGTATATAATGAGTGAAAATATACAAACTACAAGTAACAGAGCCTTCTGAAAAGGTAAGCCCAAGACTTTAAGATTCCCTCCTAAACTAAAGCCAACCAATCTGTGTTCAGAGCTAAATCTTCTATTGAATGAAAAAACAAACAAAATTTTTTGAGATTCGTCTGTTCATGATTTAGGATGAATGTGATTGTTTTCCAGTGATGATAGAGCCCTGGATATTACAGCGATAAAAAAACAGTATAAAATTCTAAGCAAAAACAACAACAGGGAATCTTACTGCACAGAAGGGAAAGTTTTAAAAAAAAAAAAAAAAAAAACAGCAGCAGTAAGTCATGGAAACGATGTAGACAGACACATCAAAAATGAATGCAGAAAAAGAAAGAAAGTGATAAAAGCAAGAAAGATTTAGGAAGCTAAGTTTTTAGTGGCTTAACAAAATTTACCTATTAATGTAGCTCTCAACTCTTTCACTTCACTAGTTTGTAGAAGGCTTACCCCCAGGAAAAGCAACTGTACAAGTAATAAAGGCTCATCATGGCTAGTAATTTTACTGAAGAGTATAAGTTTTCCAGGCTTAAAACGGAAAAAAAAACATGTGGGGGGGGGGGGGAGGGGGAGGCAGAGAAAAAGCAAAAAAAAAATCCCAGAAAGAAAAGTTCCTTGGCATTATGTCAAAAAAAAAAAAAAAAAAAAAGAGAGAGAGAGAGAAAGAAAAAAAAAAACACTATAGAAACATATATATTGGAAAATAGTTGGGACAAAATTTTCCCTTCCTAACAGGTAATTATTTCACAAAACCCGGGGTGAGAGACAAAATTACACATATATGACTCTTATCCAGTTGCATACACTCTCATTGAAACCTGAGGTCCGAAAACATTCTTAGGAGAAGAATTTAAATTTCTAGAATGTAGACAGCTTGGCATCTGAGCTTGGCTTCTGAGTTAGTTTTTCACCTCTGTGGAAAGCAGCACCACCGACTGCACGTGACACTATTTTGCCTTTTCCTGGAAATCACAGTTAGTTTGAGCACTGAACAATGTCTCATTGTCAATAAGTAAAAGAATAAAAAAGTTTAGTAATACTTGCCTGTTGTTTTTGATATGCAGTATTTGGATTTATCTTCGACTCTAACAGTAGTGAACCTGAAAAAGGTACCAAGACATATTTACCAGGTTAAACAAAATATGTATCTCCATGGATTTTACGACTGCCCAGGTGCCGGCCAACATATGCTCATTTCAGACAACATCTTTCAGAAAGTCCAAGATTTTCATACATAATTCTCTACAATGAAGCCAAGCAAAACATAACTCAATTAAAACACCCAAATTAAGTTTTAAGGGGTTCTGCCATTTTTTCCCTCCTGAAGTGTGGTGTGACCAGAGTCATTTAATATACAAAGTTGCACCAGACAACATGCTGCACAGCATAAAATATGCATTTGTCCACAAAACGCCCTTTTGCTATTATTTCCTTGAATTGTCCTTCAGAAGTGAACTGTTTGCCATAAACGCAGAGGCTCTGTGTATACAAGTAATGTATGCAGCCTGGCAACAGCTCCAGAGTAATTTATACCAGTCTTAGGTGGTTTATTTAGCACATTAGCACCTGTTAGCTGACAAAAGCAGCCACGGCCTCTCCCCACCACCACGCAAGACCCTGAGAATGACTTTAAAGTGCAATAAAAGATAAAGGAGGCAACACCACCCGATCACTTTAATATATGATGAGCACATTTCTTAAAAGAAATTTTGTAGCACCGAAGAAGGTAGAGAAGGAGCACTCCAGAACACAGCAAAATTACTCTAAAGCCGGGCAAGATGTCGCTGCACGTAGCAGCCTCACCTCTACTAGGCCGCGGCTGAGGTGGCTGCAGGGGTAGCAGGCCTAGGGCCGCGCTCGCCAGTGCTACTCCAACTTATCGGGAGAGAGAAAGTTTGCAGTAGGCGCAGAAAGGAGCAAAACCCTCCCGGGGCCTCGCTAGAAACACGCTGTGGAGGCCTCGCGGAGACGCCGCCGGGCAGCGCAGGGCCCTGGCAGGCAGCGGCCGCCGCGGCCTCCTCATGGGCCGGCGGGGCCGATTCTCGGTGCGCGGGGCGGCCCCGGTACCGCGGCGGGGCGGCCTAGGCCCGCGCGCGGGCCCGGCCACGCTCTCACCGTCCGACTCGGCGCGCACCAGCAGCGACATCCCCTTGAGCCGCTCCACGTAGGTGGAGGAGACGTGACCCGTGCCCCTGTCGTCCCATTGCCGGTCTTCGTTGAGGGTGTAGACCTTCACCCGCCGGCGGGTGTCCGACATGGCGCAGCCCCGGCCTGGCGCCTCCGCGCCGGCCGCGGCGCCGGGCCCGGGCCCGCTCCGCCTGCGGGGGGCGATGGAGCCGAGGGAGGGCGCGACGGCGGGCGCGGAGCGGGGCGGCTCACGGGCAGCGCAGCGCCTGCAGCGCGCCGCTCGCCATGGCCTCCGCGGAGGGCGGGAGGGCGACGCTGCGCCCCAGCTCGGCCCGCGCCTGGCGCCGCTACCCGAGCGCCGCCGCCATCTTGTAACCCGACTCTCGCCGCCTTTCTCTTCCTCCCAGCGCCAGCCACGGGCTCCACTCGCAGGGGCTACGGCGGCCGCGAGGCGACGCGCGCCCGCCGCGGCGGCGGGGCGGGGCGGGGGCGGCGCCTGGAGCGGGGAGCCCGGGAGCCGCCTCAGGGGCTGGGGGCGGCGCTGCGGCCCGAGGCGAGGCAGCGTTTGGCAGGAGTGTTTTAAATAAATATATATATATATTTATACATAGACATTAAAAAATAAAAATTAAAAATCGCAGACTTACCAAAAAAAGCAGGTACCCGCCCCGCGAGTCCACCTCAGCACCCGAGAAAGGGGAGGCTTTCACGCAGGGCTGGTGTCCCAATACAGCCTTATTTGAAGAGGGAGATCTGCAGCAGGGTCGATTTAGTTGATACAGGAATAACACGGTTTATAGCACAAAACAGAACGACACCAGAAATCACTTTGAAAGTAAAAGTCGGAGTGTTCTCATAAAGCAGCAGCAAGATGACCATGTAGCATTGGATCCAGTCCCTTCTCCTCACACTCGACATGGAGCTGGGTGGCTCTGGGGCCCAGTACAGGATGGGGGCCCTTGGGGAGGAGGAAGACTTGGAAAGGTTCCTAGAGCATAAACTGCTTCAGCATGGGAAGGGGAAGGGAGAGCGGCTAAGCCACAGGCCAGGGTGTGCCCTGTTTCCAGGCAAAGCAGGATTTTCCTTGCTCTTGCCTAACGGAGAAAGCAGTCACACCGGTACCTGCAGCTCTTGCTTAAAGCACTGCCCTTTCTTGAGGCTAAGTCACATCTGCTTGCACGTGGGAGGGAAGAGAGCAGCTCACTGCCAAATATGACACTTAAGTCTCTTCCCCTCTTTCATATGTTAGAAAAGCCTTCTCCAGGAAGGCAAAGCATGATCCAGAGTGTTCGCATCTGTGTAACATGCGCATCTCATGTTCACCTGTTCCGCACCGACACACAGTTTGTAACAGACTCATTCAGGATTTCCCACCATCCAGCACACTGAGTGCTTGCCAACCACTGGTGGCAGCAAGATGCAGTTTTTCATCAGCTGACTTGTTTTAGCTGATCAGCTAAAAAGAAAGTCTTTGACATTTATTAAGAGGCAAATTAATGCACCTGAGAACTCGATAGTCTGCCTATTTAACATCTGCAAAACAATCCATGTCTAAAAATGGAAGAGAAAAAGCTCAACTGAAAAACCCTTATTATGGTTCTAAGGAATGGAGGTTCCACCCAAGTTGAACCCATTTTCATCTTTTCAGTAGGACTCATTGGCAATCACTGATTTTCTTCTTTGCAAAAGAAAAGTTAACCAAGATTCACCTTTGAGAACTATCATCAACACTTATAGCCTGAACATACTTTGATGTGCACATTGTATGGGAAAGCCACATTAAACAGTTTACAGCTCAGCTTCATACAAGTCTTCCTAGTTAGATCCTAGTGGACTTTTGCCTATTTTATGGCCTGATCCCCTCAAAGTTTTGCACATCAGGTCTATTTTACCCCAGTAAAAGCTCACTAAAACTGCAGAAGAAACACAAAACTCAACAATCTACTGCTTCAAGGTGCTAGCCACTCTTGGACTCACTCTCCCCTCAACACGTGCTCTTTAATTCCTCAGGGTGTAAAATTTCAAACATGGCCACTTTCCTAAAGTTTAAATACAGGAATTCTCCAGATATATAGAAGATATATAGTTTTTCACACACACACACACACACACACACACACACACATATAGCTCAAGACCATACTAGAACATCATGGAACGAATTCACATTTCTCGCTGTGAACTACTATGAAAAAAGTAGAACCAGAATCAAAACAACAAAAATCTCCTCTTAGGGCTATGCAATAAATCTGTGACTTCTGCAACCATGAAACCAACATGCGCTGTGGAAAACCCCCACTCCAGAATATGCCCCAGTCATTCTCCTGTGCACACCGCAAAGATATGGAGCTTCTTGTTGTGTGGAACCATGCTGAGAAGTCCTCAGCTAGGAGGAGAGCTTGTACCAGGGTTGCTACCTCATAATTTGATTACACTAAAACTCAAGACAAACCTGTGGAGATTCTTCCTGAAGAAGGTTATTACAACCCTGATTTAACACCAGGGAAAACACAAAGATACAAAACAACATCTGCAAAGTGAGATTCAGGGAAACCAAAGCAGCATGTTTTCATTGTGCTGCTGCACCTGCCAGTAGCCCATTTCTTGCCATTATCATAAGGGAAGGAACTGGAGCTATTAGATACTGCTCTGTTGTTTATCAAAATGAACAATTCTGTTAACACGAACTGCAGACAGAATGAGTCATCCTATGTCACTGTATGGAACTGCAAGGAGCCCTTAACACAAAATCCAACTGATTCCTCAATAATTTGAAGTTTCTTGAAGTTGGGCATCCATATTGTTCCTTCTCCAAAAATCCTCAAAGTATAATTCTGCCACCTCTCATATTGTCATTAAAATACCGCTAGTATTAATTGCTGGCATTTAAGCTGCAGCTCCTGAAGCTTTCTGCCTAAGTGACTATTTCAGCATTGTCAGATGAGGGAAATTCCAGTCCTCTTGGCCTAGCAAAAAATCTAGCACTAGAGCTTTGTGGGAAGGTTTCGGAAACTTTATTATTCTTTAAGCAGAAAGCAAACACCAAGTTTTGTTCATATACAACAACAAAACACATACTTTACGTGGACATTGCACTGCCTTACTGGGTTTGTTTAGAAGTCACCTCTTCTTTCCTATGTTAGTACATTCACCAAGTGCGTTGTCTTGACTGCAAACTCTTCAGAGCAAAGAGCAAGTGGTTCCCAACAATACTCCAGGCATTGATACTTTAACAACAACAAAAAAGTACTAAAAAGAATACCAAGAAAGCTTATTTGCCTAAGAATAATTTCACCAGTTACACAAAACAGCTCAGAGAAGGCAGTGTAAATTAATTGTCTTGACTGCAAAACACAAGCAGGAGATTTGGGCTGAAGTAGTATTTTCTCAGCTCTCTCCATACTGAAGCATAGAAAAAAAGACCTTTAAATATGCATGTGGATTTAAGCATGATTTGCTTAGGAGGTAATACACTTTTCCTTGCTAAGGGTACATTATTAAATTGTTCACCAGAAAGCTGACAACATAAAACAGGCCAGTTAAGGTTACTCCTCTTACCTTTCAGTGGAACAATGGACATGGAGCCATTTTTTCCAGAGAAAGATCCCGTTTTGGACGAATCCTATATAAGCATCCAAAAAACTACTTACTAGAGGCAAATATTTATTTCCAAGAAGTATCATCCAGTAAGCAGTTAAGATACCAGAAATTTAATACCAGATAAGTATTGACATTTTTAACCGTTTGTGCCCCTTTGTGCAATGCCTGTTTAATGGTCTCTTAAACAGAATTCTATATATAATACGTATATTTATTGGGAAGACATTTGTATTTCTGCATACTAGTATATGAAGTTTTATCTGTATGTTATTTTGAGATACATTTCTGAACTGACCAAATTGTTTGTTTTAAACAATGTAGTTTTTTCTCTTGGGGGAAAAAAAAACATAATAGGATCTGCAATGATTTTGAACCATAAGGATTTTAATAAGAATAATAACATAAACCATTAAAATTCTTATGGTTCTTTCAATAATCCACCCAAGAAACGTAATAAATAAATAAATAAAAATAATAAAAAAGCATCAATCCAGTGCATGGCTATAAACAGAGACCACACTAGCACAGAAAAAAACCCTCAGGTTTGACATTTCGTCCTCCAAGATTTCATGACTGGGAAGTCCACCCTTAACTGGACAACCTCCGTTTGAGCTGTCCTCAGAAAATGGAGCTGTAAGATATGATACGAGACTGCTGTCTGCAAATGCTGTTATGCAATACTGCATAGCAAAGAAGTTCAGAAGAGATGGTTTCATGTTGCAACTGCCCAGTTTCATTTTCCAAAGCAATTTTTTTTCAGCAACTCCATTTAAGATGGGTCAGAAGCTAATTATCTAGGGCAGCAAAGAAAAAACAGTATTTCAGACATAGAAAACAAAGCCTACTGCAACAGAGCCAGGTTCTCATTCTCTCCCAAATGTTATTAACTTACCTGTTCTCTGGTCATACCTGGTACCACCTGAGGAGACGAGTCAAGTACCACAGGCCATGGCCCACTTGGCTCTTGGACGAATCCAGGTGTCTGCAGCCAAGCTGCCTCCCTCCAGGAAAGCTCCGACTAGTGCAGACTTTCTCAATCCTTGGCTCCTGCCAAGCTTCTCTGCTCAGGTAAGGGAGCTACTTCGTGCTCCTCCCAGTCACTTCCCAAGCATTTATCTTTCCACCCCTTCCCACAGGGCCTAAATCTTGTCGCAGGTGCAGAAAGGCAAGTTGGTTGTACAAGCTGCCTCCTCCCGCCCTCATTACAGGGCATACAAGTTTTCTGTGCTACTACACTGTCTATCAAACAAGAAAAAAATTCCAACACCCCAACAGCAGATTTACCACTGTCTATCACACTGACTGACGGGAAGCATTAATACTCCTAAAATACAGGTAAGAAAACGCATTTACAGGAAAGAATGGTATTTTTCTATCTTTTAAAGTGTCAGTTATCACATATTCAAACAGAAGCAACTTATTTGTAATGAGCTAGTCAGAGAAAACAAAAAGTTTCTATTTTGGTAGGAAAAAAAAAAAAAGACTACCAAAGAGGTGGTAGTTTACGTAGTATTTTAATAACTAGAGCATCCATCAGTTCTATTGCATAAACAAGTCTTACAGAAAATTTTCCACAATAAAAGCAGCTACGTAATGGAAAGCCACTTCGATTGCAGAAGTTAGAATTTCTGAGAACAGTTATGAGAAATCAAAACATTCCTGAGCTTCTGTTTAGGAATTTTCCATTAGTATTTTCCAGGATATATAACCACCTGGATACTAATCCATTAGGTCTATTCACAGTAAGCGGGGATAGTAATTCAAAGAATACAGTATCAGAATACAGTGCCGAAAGAACATGGAAAGATTGTCAGGAAAAACTTTTCAGTCTTAAATGATGAAAAAAAAAGACAGACAACTACAAGAAGTAGCCCAGACTTTTTTTTTTTTTTAAATTTTAACTTAAAATAATAATAATAATAATAAAAGGCAGAGAAAGTCTTATTATACATTGATATTTCTCCTCCCTCGCATCTTTTTTTTTTTTTTTTTGTCAGGATGTCCAGAGCCCACTTGCTATCAGGTGAGAACTTAATTTCCTTATTAGGCATCTCCACCAACTTGAGCGCATGAGAAGGAATCTCTCTCTGATTTTAAGAGCCTGTATCTCACAGCAGAAAAACAAGTAATTCTGATGAGTCCCCGGGAAACATTTTGAAGTGTAACAGAGACTGGTGAATCCACTGATAGGTCATGATCAAATAGAAGAATTTTAGCACTCAATGAGGAGATTTTGAGGTGGAAGATTTATCATTTGTTTATTTCAAAACAATTAATTTATTCCTAATGTTTTTATTATACATTTTAAAATTCACTCTTAATGATCAGGTTTCAGCCAGGCTGTTTTGTCCCCCTTTTCAGTCAGATATTTTAGCAGCACAGAAGTCAAAACACTATGACAGTTATTCATGTATTTATCTGAAACAGTGTCAATCATGTTGAAGGTGATACTTCTTGCAACTTTTAAAGCTTTGCTCAAAATTTCAATCTTGTATACAGAAATATCAGTAATGCTTAGGCTGGTCACATGTACCTAACAACTCTATTTCATCACTGTCACATCTCACCAGCCAAGCATACAGAAGAATCCCTTCTCCAAGGAAACAACTGCTGAATACTTCTCTCATTTCAGCATTTTTATTTTGAGATGGTAACAAGAGGAATCTTAAGCAGTGAAAAGTACTTAAAAATAATCGATCTGCTTTCCAGTCAATACAATTCCACAATACAATGTTCCTAGAGTCTCACCTATACTATGCAAGGTAAAAGCATTGGTTGGATTTTTAAGTTTTTCATCTCTTTGAAGACTTTGGAAGTTCTACATCACCTTTAAGTGTGAATAGCTTCCATTAAAAAAAAGCATTTTCACTATCATCCATCTGTAGATTCCAGTGAAGACTGCTTGCATTTCCATGAATAAGCCTTTTCTCCTGAAAGAGAGAGAAAGTATTCTGTAAGAATCCAATTCTGCAGATTTTAAGTTATCACTGGTATGTAACATTTCCCCTTGTCAATCTCATTGCATAATTTCTCTTAATTTTACAACCAGACACCTTCCCTTCCTAGTGGCTTCCTAAGGGAAAAATAATAATAATAATAAAAACATCATACAATAGATTAAATCCTACGTCTGTTATACAATCAAATGCTTGTTAGGGAGACTGGTTCTAAAAAAGAGCTTTGGACATTGCAGTAGTTGATTCAGAAGTTTCCAAAAAGCAGCTTATTTTTTTCTTTTTGTTTCCTACGGTGTTCCTGCCACCTCCAGGCCCCCCACGCCCCGATTTAATTTTGTTGTTGTTTTTTAAGCTCAGGGACAGAGAAAAGAGGGAACGCTTACACAAGTGCTTTAGGTTAACAACTAAGATTGTTATGGAGAAAATACACCATTTAGGATGTCTGAATGAGTCCAGGCATTTGAACCAATTTCATAATAAAAAGCTCTTTACAGCTGCAAACACAACATAGGAAACAGCAGTTTCATGAGAACTGGCAAGCTGCATTTGTACACCACTGAAACGCAATGTATAAAGCGATACAAAATTCTCTTTAGTAGTTGCCATCAAAGTGCAGTACTGAGTGGTGTAAAGTAGTTTCTGTGGCTTTACCAGTCACTGGGAGGAAGTAGATGACTGAGGAACTGTGCCCCCCATGACAATGCTATTTTTGTCCGTCAGGGTCTTGAGCACAGTTGTGGCTGGGGACTGAAGAACTTTGCGCGAAAGCCGCATTCTGCCATCAGTGGGGTCACGTCCAAAGTATTTGACCTGTTGAGAAAACATCCAACTTTCAGACCACCACAGTTACGTTAAACTACTGTAAAAGAATTTTTAATTTAAAGAGCAAGAAATATCATAGACAACAGGCACTTTTTAGCCAGTATTGCTCAATCAAGTCAGTTTGGTGCATGAGTGGTACGAGATACTAAATGAAGTTCTGATCGTTTGAAATGAACTTGCATTCAATCAACACAGAGGAAATCTGATATGGCAAAATATTTCCTTTGTAAATACAAAATTAAAAACAAACAAAATCACACTCAAATACTAAAGTATGAGCAGCAGTTTTCTGACAATTTAAGGTGAAAAAGAAACAAATACCTGAATTTCTTGGCCAACTTCTAATCCCAGGGCACTAGGATGTTTAATCTAGAACATAGTATTTTTCAAAAAGTTTTAGTTAAGTGTAAATAAATATACATAAGCACATAATATAGGTTAGTGTATAACTGAATCTTCCAACTAGACCACTAAATTTAATCTGTTAAAAATATACGCATAGATTGTTTGCATTACATTAGGCTGAACATCAAATACAAAATCCATTTTTTACTTCAAGTCATTCCACGTTTTCCTGCCAACTCATCCATGTATTTTCCCAGTACACATTCAATCCTTTGGTGCTTGCTTCTATCACTAATCTGAATTTCTCCTAGCAGCACACGCCGTCAGGTTTTCAAAAGCAGGACAAAACCAAATCCCAAATATTTTTCTTTATGCTACATTTCAGACAATTATAGATGGACTAAAGCAACTGAACACAGATCAATGAACTGGTTTATGCATGTTACATATCAGAAGATATTACAGACCTAAAAAACTCAATGATATGCATAAAGCATTGATAGTAGGCCTGCAGCTTGCATACAGACAGGGCTACATGCAGCTCAAAGCACACTTAGGTAAGCAAAGGTTAAACAAGAGTTGCGGTGCTGCTAATCTAACAAAGTTTTTAACATGGCAATGCACTCTACAGCTCCTGCATAGACTAATTTAACTAAACTTAACTAAAATAACTTTTGCTTAAGAGTTTCTAGTTTACAGTTGTTTAAGTAAGTATTATTACCTTCCTTTGATCAAGCTGTGTATTATGAAGCAACACAGGTGTCATGTTTGGATACAATTTTACCATGACTCCAGAATCCCTGCAAGAGAAAACAGCAAGAGAAATCTGTACATAACTTATTCAGAATGCTGACCCCAAAGCAAGCATTGGTGAAATTTGCTCAAAGATTTTTCCCCATCACTTTTAAAATCCTCTGAACAGCCATGAGATACCTCCATATTTATCCCTGATTTGAAACAAATGGAAACTGCTTATTTCAGGAGGCTACATTTCAAGTAAGCATCATGTCCTAAAGCGCATGAAGTCTCAATCAAATACACGCCCTTCCAATGAAGGGCAGACTCCCACCATTGCTCTAAATCACAAAGATGCAAAAAAATTTAGGGGCATTCTAATGCAGCAAAATTAAATAGCTGAAAGACAGACAGCAGTATTTTCAGTACAGAAAATACCAGGAATCATGCAGGGGCCAATGTCACCAGCATCCTGTAAAAATCAACTATTTTACAACATATCTACATAAAGAAACACTTTTTACTTCTATCTCAAGTTCAGAGCACTTTTCATACCTAATTTCAGTTATTGTGGCTGTATAGACTGCACCAAATTCCAAATTAAGTTCTTGCTGTAAGGGAAAAAACAAAACAAAGAACAATAAGACAAATTCACAAAACGCAAACAGAGAAAGTTAACAGCAAAAGACCATCCTTACATCATCTTTGCAGATGTCGCGGATAAATTCTCTTGCTTCATGCATCGCACCAGGTGTTGGAGCAAACACAGAGTATGTCTCTTCATCTATCTGACTTAGAGTTACACCTTAGAAAAATAATTTATTTGATGAAAGGATTTAGATGTACAGTGCTGCTGTTTCAGCAAGCAGAAAACTCATATCCATACTTAAGACTTGCACAGGGCAAAAGTATTTAGTACAGACCCACGAAGCTCTCAGATTCCTAGTCATTTCAAACACTGTTCTTTGGATTCAGCACTGGACAGCTTTTTAGATAACAGTACAGAAACCACCTTACAGCTACGCTTGCCAAATAACTGTATGAGCTTGTGCTCCATATGGAAACTTTCACACTTACAAAATCATTTGTTATGATCTGTTAATGACAAACATTTCTGGAACAATTTAGGTTTTTACAAATGAGTTTCAGAAGCTGCACAGATCTGATCTACACTTGAACGTATTAATAACAGATTAGACCTGCTTGACATCACTTCAACATTATATGGAGGATTACTCCCAGATGCACAATTAGTTCTCTCTTCCCTAAACTCCCCAAAACCTTTGTAATATGCACCAAACTTATAGCAATTCCCACTGCAAAATGAACTGAAAGTACTTCTACAAAGAGAAACTACACAGCTAGGTGCCATATTAGCTTTACTTAATCCTTCAAAACATGTGTGCATACATATATATAAATAAAAACAAAATGTAGTAAAGATTCAGGTTGTACTTAACATTAAGACAGCTAAACAGCAAGGCTGAACACAAATACTGTTATTCAGTCTGGAGCATTAAGCAAAAATTTTAGAAGTATCCTATTCTTAATAGTTATTCCTTTCTACTACTTAGGAAATGTCAGCTCCACAGACTCTACAAAAGTTTTGAAAATTTAAGTTTAGGTACTTCTAGATTCTGTAAAGGCATAAAGATAACATTTTGTAAAGGCTTAAAGATAGCATTCAGATTCACTAACAGTTTTGCTAATAACAGCCATGATACCAAGATCCACTGTTTAAAATTACACATTAATAATTTTCATATAATGAAGAGAAGCTTATATAACATTACCTTAAGTTATCACAGCAAGAATGCCTTACCTGTCTGTGCTTGAAGTTTTTTCAAATTGTAGCCTCCAGGACCAACAAATTGTATCCTTTTTGATAATGGAACATGGATAGTTTCTGAAAAAACATTTAAAGATACTTTGAAATGCTGAATATGATGTTTTTGAAAGCTATTGAAAATATGGTGCACTAATTTAGGTTTTAATTTCCTATGGATATTATCTGCTAAACACTGATTAAAATTACATTTAAAATTTGAAATGGAAAACAAAACAAAAAAAGCTATTTTGATGAGTGTAAATTCCCTTAAGCCATATCACTATTGACATTTATCTATCCTGATTTAGGGATAATTTCATATGACTTCAGTTTAGATCTGCTTTCCAGTACGTAGCGAATAAGATAATACAGAAAATCTCATCTCAAGAATCCTTAAGAAAAAGTAATCTGAGGTGGGCTTGAGAACAGGGAAGCACACATACCGGACCTTCATTGAAAAGGCAGATTATAGTTAAAAGGTAATTATGAGAGACATCAAATCATATCAATGACCAAATAATATTACCTACAACAGGGCCATTTTCCTTTCTATTAGGTCTGGGTTTCGCCAGTGTTTCGTTCATAATTTGTAAAATCTCCTTCTTTGCAGCTGTTGCGGGTGAGGAGGGAGGAAGAGGGCAGAAAGAAAAAAAAAATGTGTAAGAATAAAATAAGGATACTTTTAGGTTATTTTCATTACAAAGTAGACAAGCATTCATTCTTAAAATATGCATCCTAACTTAAAAATGTATTACTCTGCCACAATAAATTGTCCAGTAGTATACATATTTTGCAGGTTGTGTACAGACTTTCTAAAAAATGGTCAGAAATTGCTTCAAAGTTAGTTTGGAGCTTGTTTTTAAAAGCAAACTTATTTTACTGCTTTTCTATGGCACAAAGACCAAACCTTTTTTCCCACCTCAGCACATATGGTTTGAATCAAGCATGACAAAAGTTTTAGAAAGTGCTGTGGCTCAGTAATGGAGTATTTGTTTAAAACAACCAACTCCAAAATACTGGCTGCAAAGGTTTCGTCACATATTCCCTCCACCCTGATGTTATTATTTTCTATGTCTTTCTTTTTTCCTCCCCAATTTACTATGCCCTTAACTTCATTTCATTCTTCGAAACAAATTATACATTGCACTAAATTGGTGATCCTTAGTACCACACCTTTCGCATATGTCATTTTTTAATTCCCTTTTAAAAATAATAATAAAATCTCTCAAGGAATAGCAGACATTTTCACTGACACTAGGTGTGATGATATGGTAGCTAAGTGTGCTGGGAAGGCCAAATCTTTTTGGAGATGGAATGGTGTCCTCTGACTAAAAAACAAAATCTACTTATTTTGTATGAAGTGCCTACATTGAAATATAACCTTTCAGAAGGCAAAAGCTTTTTAACAATATGAGAATAACAAAATTAATGATTTATTAAATTTATAATTTGAAATAAGAAAATGTGTGCAAACATACCTGTGGCTTGCTGAATAGCTTCCATTACAATTTTTATTGGTATTCCTGGTAGTTTTAGATCAACCTAATGTGAGAAGAGTTAAATGATAGTAATATATAAATAAAGCTTTTTTTAGGGAAATTCTCCAAGTTTCACTTTAATGAGATTTAATGTTAAGATACCTGCAAGGCAGTTATTCCTTTATTAGTTCCTGCCATTTTGAAATCCATATCACCGTAGTAATCCTCAATTCCCTATGAGCACAGAGAGAAACAAACAAACAAAAAAAATCTTCATGCCAGCGTCATATTACACCAAAAGTTTCAATAAGTCACAGAATAGTTTTGCAGACTTGTAATTGCTTCCAATACTCATGTTTTGCTTTGCCTTTATTTCACTGTACTAAGGTAACATGGTGCCTTTTCCCATATTCTAACAGCTTTTGTTTACTAGTTTCTGAACAAATACACAGTTTATTTTGTATCCTCAATAGCTGTGCCAGTGGAAGAAGGAGCAGCAGCAAGACAATGTGCATTTTTCACAGAAACTTTGCCAGCTGCTTATTCTCTCTTCCATATATTGATTTTTCTATTTGTTTTGGTAAAATGTTTTGCCAGACTGGACCATGATGTAAATAAATAAAACAAGGAGAGGTTACATTTGCTTGCTTCAAAATCAGAATACTCTCCTCATCTAGCTCAGCATGGAACTCCACAAACATTTGAACTGGCATAGCTAAGAAGGCAACACTGACCCAGGAATATGCAGAGAAAGGACAAAACCCATTTGTTCTGGCACTGCCTCTAGGCACCCTAACCCCCTTCCTGCCACACAGAGCCAGTTCTTCAGTGGATATTCAGAATTTTCTCTCTAGCTATAGTGAAGGCAAGCGTAAGCCTCACTTACATCCCCTGACTAGACACAAAAAGCAGCAGATAAAACTAAAATATTCGGGAATAATGAGTCAAAATTAATGGCAACAGTTTATAAAAGCTTAAAAGAAGTGACAGAGGAATGATACAAAACTAAGACATGTGACTGGACATTAAAGATTATTTGGGAGACAAAAAAAAAAAAAAAACTATTCAGTATTTCCAAGAATGTACATTCCAGAATTATCTGGATAAACAATGCTGCAAAAGAGGGGCATAGGGGCTATTTTATAGGATTAAGCAGCAATACACAGTAATTTTGCTAGAAACACTCACCAGGATGTCTGTCAGCAAACGATAATCCTCAACATCACCACTTTTCTCTGGATTGCATTTGGTAACAAGACCTATTGCTACACCTGCCACTGCACTTGATACAGGAACCCCTAATAATGGTAATGAAAAAGACAAAAATTTTTGTAACATTTAGTCACTCCCAAATTTAGGAATTACAAATTTACGTGTTCACAGGTTATGTAATATAATGTAATTTTAATTTATCACCTAAGTTTCACATTTCACACCTGCATCCATTAATGCCAAACTTCCACCACATGCAGATGCCATTGAAGAGGATCCTAAAGAGTTAGAATATAGGAGAGGAAGTATTAAATATTGATTAGAAGAATCTGCAACAAAACTTGCTAGTGATATTTCTTCAGTGGCAGTTTGAAAATTAACCTTGCTGCTAGCCAGAAGATGCTACTGCATGGATACGGGAATACCCATAACTACAGTACAACAACTCACTTTCTCCATTTTGCCAGAAATTTTCTCAAGTAGAAAAGTTTTTAGTTAGAAGAGGATGAAATAGTTTGAATCTTTCATGACACTGCTGCCAAAAAATCTCAAATATCATGATTAATTTTAAAAATTCCAGACAAGGAACAGGTAGCTACAAATGTGACTAGTTCCCTTTCTTCACCAATCTTCTTATCTTGCCACAGAAGTGTTAATTAATTAATTAATTAAATAAAATCAGGACCTCAAATAACTTTGCCGCACAGGGGAAACCTGTAATCTAAGTGTCATGGAGATCATTCCTTCCCGCTTATCCCTTCCCTGCAGGTTCCCCTACCTAGGTCAGGTATGGGAGATGATTATGCTACTCTTTTCATGAAACCCATGGATCGCCAATTGATTATATATACATTGAGGCTAAATTCTAAACCAGATGGCAATGTGTCCAGGCACACCTAACTAATGGAATAAATACAGGAAAATGACATGGTTCGAGGACCTTTTTTCCCCCCAGTTGCGCGGAAAGATCAATTGGATAGTGTGGCCACAGCCTGGGGAGATGGGAAGGAACACACACACAGATAGGAGGAATTATTTTAAAATCAGTGAGGGTACCCGCTGCAGTCAACACTGAAGAACACACCTCAGTCCATTCCTCTACTTTGTAGCACAGAAATACTCTGAAATATAACTTTAACTTCAAATTTTTATCTCCTGATCATGTACCAAGCTCCTCCATTATTTGTGACCCTGCACATCATCTTCATTTTAAGGACTTCGCACCATACAGTTACCCAGATTAAGCAGCTTGAAAAATAATTAGCTTAAAATGTCTAGAACTCAGTGTCACAGCCTATCTTAAGAGGCAGACTTGGTCTCTATCATGAGATTTTAAGTGAGAAAATCATAATACCATTTGACTCCAAGACTTCAGAAGTAACTCGTATTGTGAATGGGAAATCTGGGGGAATAACTGGTTTCAAAGCTCTCTCTGCAAGTGCACCTGTTTTAAAAATACAAAAAACCCCACAAATTTATCCACAAATAGAAACATACAAAACATTAAAGCTGAAGGCATTAAACTCTGTCTTAACTTACCATGTCCAAGTTCTCTTCTGTTCACACCTGTAACTTTACCAATCTCATTAGTTGCATAAGGAGGAAACTATGAAGAAAAAAATTGCATAGAAAAGATTTGCTAGTTTTTTTTTTTTCTCTCATTTTAAAGCATGTTTGACTTCTTGGGCATCTCAAGAAAAACAGAAAAAAAAATCAAACAACTAAATGACTTCTGTCAGTCACTTAGTCTACAAATCAAGATGCAGCTTAAGTAATATCTAGTAATTTTTAATTCCACAGAACAGAAGGGAAGAAAGCAGTTGCAACACAGCAGAGGAACAAGTGAACAGGCTTCCTACAAATAAACTTGTCAAAAAAAAAAAAAACAGAAAACTTTGTTTCTGTCATTCAGAGAGCAGCTATTGTAGTTATTTATTATTGGTTTAGAATGCTATCTAAATGTATGAAAATAGTTTATGAAAATTAATATGGTAGGTATAATCTTTCCTTCAGCACTATCCTATTCTTAATAATAAAGAAAAAATTCAAGGTTATTAAAAAGTCCGTATGAAATAGCATTTTACAGATTGCTTAATGCTTTTTTAGAATACCAGGACTTTTATTCAGAAGCTGTAGCATAAATACATATAGGAACTAAAATTAGTAAGTTTTAGCAAATCAATTAGACATCCTCAGAGGTGACCAGTTTCTCATTTAAAAGAAGACATGAAGCATCATGCATAAAGCTGTGACACACAGTAGAGCTCTCACCTCATAATGCAGCATGAAGTTTTTGTCTTTTACTCCACTATCAAATAAAAATAAGACTGTTAAAAACAAGCAACAATCAGTCTTACATACATTGTGCATTTTGATAACTCTCAATTATGCACACAATTAGAGCAAACACAAAATTGGTTAACTACCCATATTTTTCTCTATTTTTTTCCCTATACCACATGATTTTTAAACCATAGTCTACAATGAAACAAATGTCACACTTTTAATTTGTAGCCATCTAAACAGCTTCTCTAGATAGACTAGGCCCTGTCCATGCTTTATGGTGACACTGGTACACCAAAGAGAAGAGAGAGGAGCTGAAAGAACAGCAGCCTCCTTACACAGAAACTGCACATAGTGCAGTAACACTCTAGTGTAACTGCAAAACTGTTCTTGTTTGACAAGAAAAAAATCTGTGCTCAAAGAAGTTCTCTAAGAGCCAAGTTTGTGCTCCTTGGTGGTAAATACAAGAAGCTAATCTATCCAGACTTGCTTTTATTTCTACATACAGGCACTTATTCATGAACCATCCTACTGATCACTGATTTAGTAGTTTTAAATTAGTGAATACTTTTATCTAGCACAAACTAACTTCCAAGATCAACAAAATTAGAGAAGATGAACAAGCATCTCCATGCCGGAACATTTAACTAAAGTAAAGCTGACACACTAAAATGTTAAAAGCTCCTAAACTGGTAAGATGAGACCACTGAAAACCATTTGAGACAGACTTAGAAATTTAGACAGACTGATTCTGCTGAGGAAAAAAAAAAATGTATTCATCTGCTCATATTGATTTTTGTTTGAGTCAAAAGAGCTAGAATCACTGCTCACTCAAGATAAAACTTCAGTCTACGGGCTACATAGATCCAATCTGCCAACTAGAACTGCACCAACTTGTAAAATATAGATGAAAGGGGAAGAATATGCATCAAGTTGCAAGAGCGAATATAAATTCTAGAACAAAGAGAACCGACGTTCCCATATCATTTCCTTCAAAGAGACTAGACATATGTACACAGTGTATAGATTTAAGTTCAGTGTATTATCTCTCTCTAAACAACACTGGGCATTATTTGGCATATTCTCTGATTCTAAATCGGAGTCTACTGAATTAATGTCAATTTAGCTAAAAGCAACTGCAAAGATGTTTTGCATATGGGCCACTTACTTCAAAGCCTAAATTTATTACTTTTTTCAGTACTCATGAATTTCTGTGCTGATATTGAAGGAACTTTTATGAACTGTCTTTAAATCCTCCTTTTTTCTTCCCCACAAAACTACCGCCAAAACACCAGGAAGAAAAACCCCACATACCTCACAGCTGTTGAGATAAGATCTGATTTTACACTTGATTCTAATGAGTCAAATGTGACTGTACAGAGAACCTAGAATAAAAAGATAGCGGGAAAATAAACTGCTCTTTAACACTTCCATGTTTCATAACTTCTCAAACCGATAATGATGAATCGAAAAGAATAATTTCAGCAACAAGTATGATGTTATAATCTATCACACATCTGCAACATTTTCTTTTTTTTTAAAATAAATGGCACAAACTGATTCATAAAGATTACTATATTTACAAGTGCACACACTGAAGAACAAAGCAAGTCGCCAAAAAAAAAAAAAATAAAAAAAAAACCCACTCCAAAATGGATATATTGCTTCCAGACCTGCTAAGAGCCTCAGGAACAGTTGCTTCATTACGAAATTAAATTATCTCACTAAGTGGAAAGATGCAGCCACAACTATTCGTGAAAGGGCAAGATTGCTCTGAGACAGCATAGCTATTCTCTGTGGGATAAGAGCAATGCATTCTACTTTGACAGCTTTTGTCTTAACAAATGTATTTTTAGCATAAAAACCTAAAATCTGCAGAGGGATGAAGCAAATATGATTTTTGATGTTTAACTACCTCTTCGAGAAAGGAACTTTCTCGAAACAATCCTTCCCCAACAAAAAATCCAAAACAAATAATCCTCCCAACACAACCCTTCTCCCCAAGAGACAACCCCCCCACTTCCACCCCCCCCAAAAACAAACCAACCCATGAATCTAAACAAGATGCAGAAAATGTTTTTAGCCTCACACTTTGCTTATCAGACTCTTCAGAAAGCCTGAAGATACACAGGTTTGCTTCACCAGATTCTCTCTGGACCCCAAGGCTTAGAAGACATCCTACTGTCCATACAGCAAGCACCTAGATCTTGTCTACTCTCTTAAGGGACCCAGACATTTTTCAAGCAAAGCCTAAACAGCAGACAGTCCAGTTTTGACTCCCCTGTACAAGTGACTGCTTGTTAGCCTTTATTATTTGAACACACAAAAAAGGCCAATTTTACATTATTTCACAGGAAAAACACAAATCTATCAGCTTCTAATAATTATGCTTAATATGTCTGATGTTTAAAAACATTACCTGTGTTTGACCTCTCTGAAATAATGCTGATCCATGAAGCATTTTAAACATGTTCACTTCACATCTAATATCTCTGAGGGAAGTCAAATCTCTTCCATCACACCTAAAGTTAGAAGGGCAAATTAGGAGATCAGAGAAACTAGTCTTGAATAAAATGCTGACAGTTTTTTTTTTTTTTTTTTTTTTTAGGTTGAGTACGATACACTAACCTTCTATATTCAGTAAGAATAAGATTTCTAAAAATATCCTTTGAAACCATATTAAAAGATTCCACGATTTCATAAGGTTCAGCCTCTGGAAATTTTTCTGGAAAAAAAAAATTAAACATAAAAAGTGAACTTCATACAGCTTTTACTGAAATGACATGACCAGAGAACGAATAATAAATAAATAAATAAATAGTAAATAAATAGTACTAGTTTAAGCATCTCCTGAATATTAAGAAAGCAGAAAATAATACCTTTCAAATGCTCTTCTGTTTCAAGCCTTATTTTGTTAATTGCTTCATCTCTAGAAATCTAGAACACAAGATTTGCAAGCGGTTAACTCTATAAAGCCATTTTTTTCTCCTAATTCTGCAAAACTCAAGAAATAGGCCTCCCCATAACTTCTGACAAAAAGCAATAATGAGCCGCAACTAGTATTATTTCGATAAATAGAAAAAAAACTTACAAAGCACTTATTATTGCTATTATAGGTAGCGCATGCAGAGCCTAAGTTTTTATTAACTTTAGCTTAAAGAAATTAAATTCACTACAGCTTCATTATGATATTAAATCATATTTTAATTGTATTTTTTTAAGGATAGTACTTATGATGGTACTTACTTTATCATGGCTGGTATCTGTGAATACTGCATAGATCTTGTTAAAGGCAAGTCTTTTGGAAGAAGACACAGAATTTTTGAAAATGGCTTAAAAACAATTATACAGTTAATTTCTTTTGTGAACTAGATTTTTTTTTTCCCCTACTAGTTCTATTAAAGTACCAGGCTCCTGCATTTTTAGACATTATCAGCACCGTCCTTGCTGCCTCCTCCCCAATCCAATTGCCTCCCTGGGGTTATCCCTTCCACAGCAAAGCTCAGACCAGCCAGTGCAACCTGGTTTCTCTTACCACCGTTCCACAGAACAACACATTAACTTAGTATTTTTAGGCTACTACTTTTGCCCTGTATCATTCACTACGCATAGAAAGAGACAGCTGAAGGCTGTGTTCCTAATTTTCTATGGAAAATATTTAGAACTTCTTACAACGTTAAAACAAACAAAAAAATCTCAAACTTTTTTTGTAATCACAGATCTTTATTTAATGATCTGGTATTCACCTGACTCGCAAGGGTTCATTTAAAAAGCATTTTCACTCACTTTAACACAATTTAAATCAAGAGTTATTTTTTCTGAACTTACTTTTTTGCGCATTCCACAATCTCTTCAGGAGCAACAAATAACTTCTGCACAGTTCTCTTGACAATACCTCGTTCCTTCACTAGCTGCTGAATTCCCTGAATTATTTGCTGGGTATGTTTCACCCCTACTTTGACAGCGTGACAGAAATCTTGTTGCAGTATATTTTCAGCTGTTGCTTCCAACATAACTATTAATGGAAAATCAAAAGTTAAATGAAGTACTATTATATAGTAGCTCATATATAGCAACAATCCAATTTTATATGTATATGTTATACATATATTTATATATAAAAAATATAAATGCCAAGGATTAAAAATACCAGTAAAGAGGCACCTACTTCATTTTCAAGATAAAGGCTCAACAGATTTTCATAATTAACTTGCTTACCAACTTGATTATGTGGGGCTCCAGCAACAACTAAGTTTAAAGTGCTAGACGACAGTTCTTTTCGAGTTGGATTGATAACAGTTTCTCCATCAACGAATCCTACCCTTACTGCACCTACAAAGAAATTCCAGAAACTTATTTTTGCGAAAATACAGAAGTACCTTTAAGGCATCATTTTGCTTCCAAATTTCTAAAAGCAATAAGGAAAAAAAAAAAGGATGTACTTTAAAATACTAGCACATTAGTTACATATAATGACAAACTTATAAGGCAAATAAACTATTTTTTTTAAAACTGAGCAGTATTATATGCAATGTCTTTTTTTTTTTTTTGAGGACAGATTTTCTAGAAATAAGACAGGTAAAGGAAAAATTTAATCAGTTTTTCCTCTACTAGAGGGTTCTTCTTTCCATAAAATATTCATAGCATCATAGCAACACAAAACTCTTGGGTTCCTAGAGAAAAAAATGCTCTTATGAAGTCACTTTCTATGCAATGACCTTCAAAATTAAGTTTCTTCAAAAACTTAAGCAGCTTATAGGCAGAGGAAAAAAAATAAAAAGTAATCCTTATGTTATTGATCTGTATATTAAATCATTAATTCTAGGCTCTAAAATGTTATACCAGTGCATTTGGTTAGAAAATATAATGCTTTCCACTGCAATTAATCCATATACAGCTTATCAATGATTTTCACTACTTTAAACAAAAATTAGTGGTCCTTAGATTTATATGTTCTTTTAAAGAGAGGAAAGGAGAATAAACAAAGTGAACTATGGTCTATTTCTTCCATATGTTTAAACTCATCATTCCAAAGTACATACTTACCAACAGGACCATTCCATGGGATATCAGATAATGCAAGTGCGGCAGAAGCTAGAAAGAACAGAAAAAAGGATAATTAAAAATAGAATTATAATAAAATCTATTTTAAAAAATTGTCTTCTTACCTCCATTAATTGCCAGGATATCAGGATCATTTACTCCATCTACTGCTAAAAGATTACAAAGGATCTGGCATAAGATAAAAGATAATTAATAGTTTTAAGCCATAAATTTTTAAGTAGTCAACTACAAACACATCATTCATCATATTCACACAAACTTACACTACAAAAGGAAAACCTATTCAGTTATCTAAACCACAAAGGTCCTAAAAAGAAAACAAAAAAACGCCCACTATTCAGACACCTAAAACTAAAGCAAAAGGTCTATTCCTGAAGATTTTTGTAGGTCTCATTAAATGCTTTCAGTGAAGATAAAGTAAACCCAAAGTGAGCAGAAGGATGCTCGATTATAGCATACATATAGCCTAGATCCTATCCTGTGAATATTTTGAAGAGGTTCCTAACTATTATACATTTTCATTCCTCCATTGTACAGAAAAATTATAATTTTGTCTCCTGAAATCCAGCAAAAAAACTTGAGAACTAGCATATGATAAAAAAAAAAAAGAGTCCGAGACAAGGAAATGACAAACTGAAATGCAGAATTACATTGTCACAGTGGTTTTCAAAATGTAAGCCCGTTCTGGATGCTAATGGAAAAAATACGCTTTTCTTAAAATCGCATCTGCATTATTATTATTTTCACTGGACATAGCCATGTTTTCCACTCTAAAAGGCAGCTACTGCTAAGGACAGTGATCACAACTTACCTGTGTATCATAAAAGTAGCCTACGGGAAAGAGCGGTCTAATTGATCTATCTGCAAAAGAAATACTAAAGTGTAAAATGCTTTTGGATTTCAGTAGTCAGCATCACATAATAAACCCCATAAAATTACCTCAAGAAACTGATAACATGATTTAAATAAAAAGTCCAAACAAAAAGAGAAAAGGATGAGAATGAAGAGGGAAATTTATCGTGACAGATGGCCTACCATAAAACTTCAACACTATTCAGAGAAAAATTAGTGTAGGATTGGATATCCACAGTTATACAGCACATGACAAAAAATCAAAGATAATAATCTTCTATATTTTGTATAACAAATTATTTTTTAAGTTCTATTATCTATTAAGTAGTATTTGACCAGAAACGTCTTCCAACAAAGACATAGGATAGTTTTCAAAATGAAAACCATACAACGAAAAACAACAAAAGCAAGTATGTTCAGCATGTTGCATTACTTTTGTGACTTCTACATTTTCTTTTAGTTTTTTTACATAGTTACATTAGTGTACTAATAAAACTCTTTTCAGTAGCCCAGGACCTGTAGACTGTTCCTTACCCTCTTTTTATTGCTACCTTAAAATGCTGTTGTACATGATATCGATTTTATATAATACCTTGAAAATCAACATTTATCTCATTTATGAAACATGTTTTTAGCCACAATTGAGATGACTTTTCCAACAGGATCAGGAGGAAGAAAATGAATATGTTCCCATCAGTAAGGCTATCTCTTTGTATTTCAGAATTTAACTTTGTCTTTTCCATTGCACCCAACAGATAAGCAACTACAAAGGTCAATATCTCATTAGGTCGAGATCTTAGAAACATTAATCTCAACAGAAGTAACTACATGCACACAGTCCGAGCTCATTTACTATTTTAAGAAACACTCCTAATATACTTTAGCAAGGAAATGCAAGCATGTTTTCTTCTGACATTACTGCAAAAGCTATCAACTCTGTAAACAACAGTTACAAATTACTGCTTATTAAACTGTCATGAAGATATTATAAAATAACTTTTAAAATCTGAAACCATTGTAGATAAAATGTTTTGCCCACCTACTACTCTGCTAGTAAGAATTTCTTTATCAGTGGAACCAAGTTCTCTTCTTAAATAGTTTGTAGGAATTCTTCCTGCTGCAGCAGCTTTCTGACGATAGTCAACCTTTCAAGAACAAAACAGATGACTGATTTCATAGTCACGGAATCATTCAGGCTGGAAGGAACACCTCAGGAGATCTCTAGTCCAACCTCCTGCTTACAGCAAGGTACATACTGAATTCAGATGTTACTCAGGACTTGGTCAAGTTGGATCTTGAGAACCTCCAATGATAGAGCCTGCATAACCTTTTCAAACAACCTCCTTCAATGCTTAACTATCCTCATTTGAAAAAAAAAAAAAAAAAAAAAAAACTTTCCTTATATTTAGCTGGAACCTTTCAACTCCTCAGGTCAACTCCCACTACTTCATGGTAGCAACCTCAAGGCTACCATTTGTTATCATATCAGCCTTTCTTGGCCTACTTGGCACTTGGGTTAAGAAGTCAACCCTAACATTTTCCAGAAATTTCCTTAACTGCTCATGCCTCACCACGCTGCCCTTCTAGCAGATGTCACAGAAGCCCAAGTCCCTGCTAAGATCTAAGGCCCATGATTGGAGCATCAAGTCATTTAAAGGTGTCTCTGTTCCCTCTTTCATCTCACAAGCTTTAACCCCTCCTCTGATTCACACCCACAAGCTGCTGCTTCCAAAACACTCCATACTTTTGATCTGTTCCTTCATGTAAAGGCAGTTGCCCCACACTTGTCCGTCTTTAATAAAGAGCCTGTATTAGCTCATTACAGAACTCCAGTCACATCAACTATTTCACTATGATTCAGTTATCCCAATGTCATCCTAGACCTGCATCCAGATACTGAGCTCTCTGTCATATCCATAACGTTATAAATAAAAAATAGCTTTGTGATATCTTTGAATAAATAAATCAGTATAGCTTGTAGCAATGTGTTTTCCTTGTTTGTAATTTATTTAAATCTACATATAACTAACATTTGTCGACTCCAAAATTCTGCTTCCACACTCTAATTACAATCATGGGCACAAATTGAAATATAGCAAATTCCATCTGAATGCAAGAAAACTGTTTTTACTGTGAGGGTGGCTGAACACTGGAACAGGTACCCAGAGAAGCCGTAAAGTTACCATTCTCACAGACCTCAGAAATACTTAAAATGTGAATGAACATAGTCCTGGGCAACCTGCTCTAGCTAAGCCTACTTTAAGTAGAGGAGTTGGACTAGATAAATCTCCAAAGGACCTTTTTGACCTTGGTTATTTTGTGAGAATCTATGAAGACAAGTTCTGTCATTAGCACTTACCACTAAGGGCATAAATTGAGATGCAGAAGGCTTTGTTTTACTAACTGCTGTGACCATCACTGCAGTGTCACCTAGCTGGAGTGAAAAAATAAATAAATAAATAAATAAGCAAAGTATTATCTTAAGTTCTAAACTTTTGAACAAATCAGCTCTCTAGTTCAGAGCATTTTCTGCAGAAAGCCAACCACATAAATCTATGCTTCAAAAGCATTTTCTTCCCCCCACATAAAATAGACAGCAGGAAATTCATTGGGGACTGCTCTGCAGTTAAGGCTCTATAGCCCTTTAATAAGCTCTGATATCAAAATATTGTTAACAACCAGAAGTTTTAAGCACCTACTGTTTAAACACATATATATATATATCTTTTACCTGAACAACTGCAGATCCATCAGCAAACCTAGCAAGTTTTCCAGAGGACAATTCCATTTTTCTATTAGAAAGAAACAACGTTACCAATGGTGAATTTGGACCCTTTTACCAATACACCCTGCATTCATGTGTACCATCTCAAATAAAGGATGGGAGATGCCTTTAGCATTAGACACAAACGTTTCTATGAGTAGAGAAACGGAACTCTGAAAAGAAGGAACGTGCGTTTCACACGTTCACCCCCCTCCCAGTAAGGGATCCCTGCAGAACACGGACAGGGCAGCCCCGGTGCCCGCTGCCCCTGGGCCGCCCAGGGAGGCCTCACCTGCCCCCCACATCTACAGTGACCGCGCAGCTCGGCGCGGCCGCCCCGGCGGCGCAGCGGGCAGGGGCCAGCCACGGCAACAGGCCCCCGGAAAGCGGCGGCGGCTGCAGCAACGGCCTCCGCCGCCATCGCCCCGCGGCGCCGCGGCGCGCGCCGGCCCCGGCGCCAACGGCGAAAGCGGCGCGCGCGGCGCAGCCGCCCGCAGCAGCCATGGCGGGTTTCCTGGCGGTGTGGCCTCCCTGCAACGCGCTACCCCATTGGCCTTCGGAGGTAGCACGGAGGGACCGGATTGGCTCCCGCGCGAGCAGCTCAATTTCGATTCCGCGGCGCCAATGCCAGCCCACACCCCCATAGCAGATGGCACCTGGCTACGGCGGCCGCGAGGGGCCCGGCAGCGCAGAGCGCGTGCGCGTCCCGCGCCGCCGCCGAAGGTTCGAGACGCCCCCTGGCGGGGGCAGCGCGCACGCCAGGGCCGATCGGATAAGGCGCCCAACGGCCCGCGGGTCAAATAGTGACTGTAAAGGCCCAGGGGAGGTCACAGCATGTCGGAGGCCTCGTGGTTAATGTGCTTGTTGTGTGGCTACGTCTAAATTCATCCGTTACCTGAAGCTAACAAGGATTTAAATTTGTGGGGGATTTCACCGATGATTTAGTTTATCACTAGTTTGGTTGTAATGCTGTTTTGATGTTGCTTGTGGGTTACAAATCAATTGTGTGTTTTGTTAATGGGATTTTTCTGTTAAAGCTGAATTTATAAAAAACAGATTCATTGGCTGGGAGAGAGCTCCAAGTAGTGATTTTACCTCTGTGCCAGCATGTTTCTTATCTTTCGGCAAGCCTCACAAGAGAGAAATCAGAAGAGAAGTGATCCAGAAACTTTGGACTTGGCCTGGACAAAAGGACTTAACGTGATCCAGATTCAGAATTCATTGGTGCAATTTTATTTTGCTACAAAAATATAGTAGATGGCAAAGCAAGAATGTCCACTGTGTTCTCCTGAGTTCATGTTTGCCCTGCTGCTGTAAAACAGAAGATTGTTTTGGAATATTTTTATGTCATTATAACTCATTAAAATTGCTCATGGCCAATAACTGTTCAAAGCTTCATGCTGTTAAAATAATGCATTTGATTTTGTAAGAGTCTGATAAATGAGTGGTTGAAAACATAGAAAAGACACGAGCAACATTTATCTTCTGCTATTGAGCGGCAAAGATGGTCACTTAGGGCTTTTATAGTGCCTTATATTAATATGATATCCATAGGGAAAGCCAAAATATTTAAGGCAGAGAATTACAAGTTTACAACTGACAAGCAAAGAAGATGCATCATACAAAGAGAAGAAAGCAGTACGCATGTTGAGAAGCTTCAACCAACTGATGTTGTCAAAAATTGAAAAAAAATAAAAACACATAATGAATGCCTAGTTGAGGAATATGTAAGGATGATTTTGCAGTAATCCAGAATTGAGTGTCTTCTAGCAGAAGTATTCTCCATTCACCACAAAGGACAAACCCACAAAAAGTAAGTGTAAAAACTCTCTTCCTTGAACACCTTTGCTGTTAACAGTAATCAATGTACAACAAATACTTTTACATTAGCTTTAAATTTCTCTCGCTTGGTCTTAGAATCTTCTGTGCAAATTAAATAGTAGCATTCTGTCATCCTAATTTCAGTCATGAATATAACTTCCATTATTCTGACATTGTCCTGAGAAGCTTTTTAAAATTTAAGAAACACTCATGCAAAATATATAGGTCAACTAAAAACATTATCCAAGTTGCTTTTAACTAATAATGAATTCTATAATGGAGAGATGTTGTTAAAAAAAGTCCAAAATAAACAGATTTTTTGGGGGGGCGATGCTTTCAAAAAATAATGGTTAACTTCATTATTTTTTCCATTTGTAAATGTGTTAGAAAAGTTAAACTGTTCACAAACAATAGCAAACATTTAAAATAGATCTTTTAACTTAAACCAAAATTATTAGATAGCTCTGAGAAGCTTTAACCTAGTTGCTGGTATTTTGCTTGCTTAATCGATTATACTTTTCATTACTGATATTTTTCATTAAATATTTTCTGTGGTACTTTTTCCCCTCAAAGTCATACTTAGTTGAAATTAAAGAGATTAAAATCGGGAAAGTCTTCATTTCCAGTGCTTTCAGATCATGCACTTAGAAGAAGTTGACTAGAAAACTTTGGTTGGATATTGCCAGGTAACTGCAAAGCATATACTGCCAGTCACTTCACCGTTCATGTTTCCCTCATGCTGTTCAAGTCAACATAAGAGATGTGTTTTGCTTCTAGAATTTGGTTCAGATGCAGCAGATACCAGTGAGCAGGAAGTAAAACTGGCACCGGCAAGAGCCACCTGGCACCCGCATTTTACTCAGCAAAGACCACCCAGAAGTTATTTTTCCTGTCATATTTACCAGAGAAGCTTCATCAGCTGATGCCATTCAACTCTGCTGCCTGTGTGTAGGAAAGTGTGCTGTTGACATGGCATTTTAAAATCTCCCCCCACAAATACTTTCATTCAGTTCTCACCTGGGGAAGTCATGCTTTACTAACTATATATAAATCTCATAATATTTTCATTCTAAAATAAGGCACTATATGGTAAATAGGTGGTCAATACACCATGCCCTAAACATCAGCACATTTGGACTCCTTTTCCTCAACAGAAATAACAAGCTTTAGAGCCAAGGGACCTCATCTGTGAACGCCCTACCCACAGATGTTCAGTAACCATAAATAAGAGCTAATCTCAGCTCTGGTGACAGCGCATGGGAAGATAGATTCCTCTTTGCAGTTTTATTGAAAATGCATCCATCCAAAGTCCTGAGGGCATGTTGGAAACACTAATTAAAATCTGAACACATTCTCCTTGGAACGATATCTAGAACTAATACCCCTCCCAATTTTTTTCTCCACCCAGAATTCAGAGATCACCCAAGCAAGGCTTTCACCTCTTGGTAGCACTGAGATAAGTTTAGCCAGTTAGCATAGCAAACCCCATGGAGGGGGATGTGGGAGTAGGAAAATTCTGGGAAAATCTCCTCCTGGCCAGGTTGTTTCCATCTCCTGGAGATGAAGGCTGGTCGCCGCAGGGGCCCCGAGGCCACCACCAGTCCCTCTTCCTACATCCTTGTCCCGGAAGCTGTGACTGCTGTGCTGTATTTACCTCTGTTGTCTCATACGAAAGGGCACCCACTGTAAATGTTCTCTTGTCTCTTGCTTCGGCTTTGTGCCGTCTTAGCAAAGTTACTCCAGAATCGCTTTCAAATGTGAGGCAGGTTCTGATGAGGGGGTAAGAGAGTCCTCAGTTTTGGAAGATACCAGTTTCCCCCTTGCTAGTCTATAAAAATGCATTGAATCTCGATACCTATTTTCATTTTCTCAGTTTCTCAGCAATCTGTGAGCTAAATGCCATCTCTGGATCAGTGCTGGCAGTTCTGAAGCTTTTTTAATTCTGACTAGCTTTAACTCTTTTTGGAATGGTTTGTACAGATATACCTTTAAAGGAAAAGTCCAGCCAGATACCACCTGTTGATCCAAGTGACCTTTCCAAGAAGTACTGACACATTGCCTGGTAACTCAAGCTACAGCTGGACTGTGGGGATACTTGCTTGGGATTCTGGTGCAGAGAAAACCCTGCAGACAAGGATCCAGTTGCAGTGTCACCTATCTAGAAACCTTTGAAATACCATATGGGGATCCCTTAGCACCCAGTCTGATATATGCATGGCAGAAGTGTGCAAGTCAGGCTGATGCCAGCAGCCTCCAGAAACCCTTAGCCTCTGCTTAAAAGCTAATAGGCAAGAGTTAGGAAGAAATAGATATTTAAGGTGCCTCTCTGATGGTAACAAATCCATAACAAATCAAGTTCAGTGTAAAGTGAAGGTTGGCCTAAACACTGTTGGTGCTATTGTCTTTGTGTCGGTCCAATTTAGCCCTGTTTGTGTTGCTACAGGTTTGATAATCCCATGGGATTCATGGCTGTGTCCCAGCAAAAGGGAGTAACTGATGGCTGAAATGTTAGACATAGCTTGCATCCATCAACATTTTAAATAGCTGTAAGCACCAAGTTATAGTGTGTATAGAGAAAAGATTTTGGAACAAAATTAGCACTGCATGGTGCAGGAGAACCCAGGAGATTCCTGTCATGAGAGAATTGGACAAATCTGGGCTGCGTGGAGGTACACTGAAAGAGGCTCAAGTGCTAAAATGTACCATCAAGGTTCAAAAGCCTGCTGGACCCAAACCCAGACAGACTTACATTTTCTGATACTGCACATATCAGGCCACATAAGGAAGATGCTGGAAATAAGGAGGCATGATGGCCCTCTGGCCCAAGTTAGTATTGGAATAAGCAGATAAAACCGCCACTTATTAAAATGTAGTGGTAGAAATGATAACATCAACAGCACTTCCATCTGGCTGACCAGGAACTGAAAATGATGTCTATGATTCATGTTGTCTTTTGGAGACAGACCTGAAACTGATGCAGAGATTCTTGTCCTTGTTTACTTAGAAGTGTGTAGGGACATAAGCCTTGACAAATGCAAATCAAAGTTTACAATTCTCTCCGTGCCCAGTCTTTGCTCACACTGTTTTTCTTTTTACAGAACCATTTAAATTATTACAACTCAGATGAAGCCTGTGCCTTCTCTGTGAGGTTTTCCTAGGAGTAGTTTATTCAAAGGAACAACATTAAGAAAAATATCAAAAAATCAACTAGGTACCTTCTGCTTTCTTTGATGCTAAGCATCCATGGGATCTACTTCAATAGTTTTAATACGCTTTGGATCATGATACAAGTTTACAGGAGCCTACAGTACTTTTTGACCCTTTTTAGGAGCCCCTGGCACATTCAAATACAGAAGTTTGAGATCCATAATGACCTGACTCCATCTTCGTAATACTGGATAAACGTTAATGACATTTATACCATGACAGCTACTTAGAGAAGGCATTTCTTTCCGTGACAATTTAAACAACTCCTTTTCAGTCCATGTTTTTTGTCCCTTCCTCTCCAGCTCATCAGTTGTGCTGGCATAGCTTTTTATGGGACTGCAGCCCAGAGAACTGTTCAACACTAAAACTACTGAAGGTGGGGAGGTATTAGTTTTAATCCAGTCAGTTTTAGGCCACTTTTTTTTTTTCCTCCAGGGTGCATCTGTAGCCGATTATCCAATTTTATTCATAGCCTGCTCCTCATCCTGCAACTAAGCAAATGGTATTATGCTATCAAAATGCCATCCAAGTGGGTAGCCTTTACATTGGTAGGCTTGTTTATAAATGAGTGCAATTGGCTAAGGCATTAGCTAAGGTCAAAATCTCAAATTGTAAATGCTGCCTTGCTGGCAGGAAGGGAAATGAGCTTTTAAAAGAGGATGCTATATAGAGTCAAAAATAATTTAAAAAGTGCTGCTTGCATATTTTAAGGTAATACATTACAACAAACTTTTGTGGCAAGTGGCCATCCCAAAACCAGCATCACAACACATAGATTTCTCAAAAAATGTTTTGCTAGAAATCCCCAGGCACACACCTGCGAGAAAGTTGACACAGAGAATAACGTGAAGTTCCAGAACACTGAAGCTGAGATCACTGCCATCCCCACGGCAATAAAGTCAGCCCAAGTCCCCTAGTATAAGATAATTTCCGTATGTCTTAGTGTTTTTTCAATAAAACCTTCTAATCAAACAATTCTCTTGATAAAACAAACAGTCCCTGAGCAACATAGGCTGTTCTAATGGGAACATCATGTTGGGCTGTCTTCACCATCTGTTCTGCCCTCTAATTATGAATGCAGGAATAAGTTGGTGTTACATCATTAGTGATTTAAGGACATACATATTTTCTTTGTTCAGCAGATTATGCAGCTGTTCTGTTGCTCATACAGTGAAATCTCAGCCCAGGAGGAAATTATTACTCTTATTATTTCTCCTTTTCACCCAGGAATTCAGATTTGCTGAGCACACGCAGGTCTCAGGGATTTCAGCTAGATTTTTTGATACTCAGCACTACTTGAAGCCATTCCTAACACAGCCATGGGTTATAACAGCATGGAAGTATTTTCCTTGACTCTGCACAGGAATTTCATGCATAAGGACACCCATGATTAAAAAGTAAAAAGTGTATTTGATGCACTTGTCATTCACCCCTTCATGCCATAGCTGTTTTCGTGCTATGTAGTACCTGTGTGCACTTTTGCAGCTAGGGTATATGGTTTTATATTCCTTCGAGGTCCTCTGAATCCTTAAGACCCTCCCTGAAGCCCAAGCAGGGGAAAGAACAAGCTACTCCTCTATGCCTGTATTGAAGCCAGTGTCCCTGCAGAGATCAAGCAGGCCCTCGTTTGAAAGGCAACACCCTGTTTTCAGAGAAGCTCAACACCTGCAGCTTTCACTGGGTATCTAACATTTGTGAAAGTTGGTTCTTTTTGTCAGAACTCTTTTTTTTAATATATATATATATTTTTTTTTTAGCCAGCCTCAGTGGCTGGCTGTTCAACCTGTTTCAATTTTTGTGAGCATTCAGGGAATTTTCTCTACCAGCACCCTCAGCCCAGTAAGGCACAAGAGTGTCCCAGAGATGTGAGTTCAAAGAAAGCACCTAATAGAACACAGAAAAAGAAACAAGAAGGCAACAAGATAAAGGATAAATATACAAAGCAAGCATCTTCCTCACGCATTGGTATTGCGTTTTTTTCTTTAGTCCTGAGGCAGGTTGCAATGCTGTGTTTCTACCTCGAGCGCACAGAGCTGCAACGAGGGAGCCTTGCAGGGCTGCTGTGCCTCGGCAGCACTAACGGGGAGGAGAGGCTCCCCGAAGGGTCTAGGCCTTCAGCACTCACTCCTCTCTCTCCTGTGAGTTCCCCTGTTTGGTTTCACCAAAGGTTTTTGAATGTAGCCACTTCCCAGCACAGGCTTGTGTCAGTAGCTTTCATTTATGGTTTTTTCTTATCATGCTGGGATTAAAGAAGGATCCTCTCCAATGAGGGCCTGAATTTTGGACAGATGAGGTCTCACTTCCTGTCTGTGGAACAGGCACTTACTGTCTGATAGTGGGGAGGTCTTCACTGACTCAAACATATGCTGATCTCCCCCTCCTAGCCACTCTGCTAGACACCCCCCAGACATACCCCTGTTGCAAATAGCAATGATCCTAGCAAAGGCTTGCACCTGAAAAAGTCTCTCAGCAACAGCTTACCCATAACTGCATGGCAAGCACCTCCACAGGTGTAATAAATAACAACAGCTTTGTTGCAGGCTGTGTAGAAAGTGATAATGGGATGTTATTGGTACCAGGTGTTAAAGATCCTTAGAAGTGTTTATATGTTACACCTGAGCAGGTATCTTTTTCAGCAGGTAAGCTTATTTTAACAGAATATGTAGCTCAAATGCTATTTTGCTAAAACAGCCTTTGGAATGTGCATTAAAACAGAGTTTTTAAAGCAGTTTCTTTTTTCTTTTGCTTAATCTTCTCCCCTTCTTCCTCTATTCTTGTAATATCTATTTCTACTCTAATTCTGTACTTAAGCTCTTTATATAGGTTTTAGTTGCTGCTAGATTTTCTTAGCTTGTATTAGCTATGTTAATTGCTAGAGCAAATCTGTTTGCTTTCTCCAGAAAATTGATTTAAATGAGCTTGATAATCAGACCTTCTATAAATAGATGTAATTTCTTTTCTGTAAGTAAATGTAATTTTTTTGTTATTATTTGAATGAGGAACATAAGGAGCAAAAGAAGAGCAGCTGATTGTAATAAGCACATGTAGCAAATCACTCCTGATTCCTTTCTTGTGTTACCTTGTGGTAGCACCTGCGTCTCATGATTCTGCAGTATCTTCTCAGTCTTCTTTCTTTCCTGCTCATGGCTGGTAGCTCTTCTTGTGGATGGGGAAGGAGGTATGAGGCTGTATTATAGCAGAGGAGGAGATAGTTTCTTCGGAAGTTTGTCTCTAAAGATCTTGTTGTGCTGTGTGTCCTTTCAGTACAGGAGCAGAGAACTGACTGACCAGAAGCTGCCAAATAATCTGAATGAGTTCACAGCCAAGCATCCTTCTTAGGTGAGTCCTTTAACTTTTTAGGAAAAAGTTCTACTTTCTAACTCTTTGTGTTCTTGTTATGCTCCAGTTTATTCAATTTGTTTAAAAGCAAAACTACTTGCACACACTTAAATGCTGGGGTTAATGGGGAAGCTCAAACTATGTTGCAAGGTTCCTGCTGGAGGTAGGAGATATATCTGATTCCTTAGATAGCTTTGCACGGCTCCTTCCTTAGGCCACCTCTGCTTTCCAATCACAACTTCTCTCAGTTTCTACAAGAAAAGCTTAAATACCTAATACCGTGAGTTTTTGTCACGGAGAGAGTCCTTGTTCATCTGAATATCAAGGAAGTCAGAGCATGTTTGGTCCTTCACTGCATCTCTTACAGATCAGTGCTGTGACTTCTGAAGTGGGGTATGTGTATTTTTTTTTTTCCTTTTTTTTTCTTTTTTTTTTTTTGCCGCTGCTGATTGAGCCCTGCAAACCTTAAAACCTTTTTTTTTTTTTTTTTTTTTTAAAGCCGGGGGGAAGATGTGGATGATTGCAGAAGGAAACTTCTCTGCTTTCTTCAGGAATGCTGTTCGGATGAGCTTAGTAATTGAGTTTTATGTATTTGAGCGTGTGTGTATATATAGCATATATATAGTCTACATGTAGACGTGGTAGACACACAGTCTATCATTCTTTTTCTTTCCAAGGTATAAGCTTTGAAGACACTTGAATTATTTTTGTTGTTGTTGCTGCTGTGAAATCTAAAACTAGTAACAAGACTCCCCAGGAAAATAACATTTTGTTTGTTTTAATGGAATAAAAACAGAACAGATGAAAGGGGAGGGGGAGGTTGGGAAAGACTCATCACTTAATCAAGTGAGCTCATGCTTGCTTTTCCTATCTTTTCTTTCCCCATCCACAACACTGAGATTGGAGTAAGATGGTCTTCTGTTCAGCAGACTATTTTCAATCAGGAAGTTCTAATGATGTATTTGATGTGATGTCTTTTGAACAAGAATGCTTTGATATATGCAAAAACTGAGTAACTGGGCCCATTGCAATCTTCTGGCAGGTTAGAAATGAGTTCAGCAGATGCATTGGATATGAGTGATTTTTTTAGAATTGAAGGTCTCTGAAGGTGTAAAATTGTTGTATTCGGATATAGGGACTCTATAGTTGTGCACAGATGTCCTTCTCCTGTTGCAGCTGTGGTAAAATTTCAGTCTCTAGGCTACCTGCAGTTATTTGTCACCCCCTCTTTGCCAGAGGTTGTCACCCCTGCTGATCTGCTGAAGCAATCATCCCTTAACCAACTTCAGTCAAAACAAACCATGGTGCCATAAACTGTTTAAAAGGATTAATCTAACTTGCGTCCTTTTGACTGAAATGTGTTTCTGTAACTTGCAAGAGCAATTCCGAGGGCCGGAGGCACAGCGTGATCTCAGGCAAGTTGTTGAAGAGCAATGTCTGCAACACCATGTGTGGGAGGGCACCTCAGCAGTCTGTCTCTGTCGCTGTGGGGAGGATGTATGCGTGTGTGTACTCAAAGGAGTACGTATCTTAATATGGATGCCTCTTTTTAGTTTACCTCACTCTGTTCTTCTAGAAATGAAATTTTATTGATTTGGTCTGGTTTCTCAGTGCTTGCAACAACTTCAGCCAGTAAGAGAAACTGTTGTATACGTTGATACAGAACACTGTGTATTACTTGGAAGTAAACACATGGTTTGTAATTCCATCAAGAAGCTTTAACATCCTTGGCTCTACTGAAATTCAACAACCTAGCCATGTGGATTTACGCTAGCTGAGGATTTGGGTCTTTTGGCAGTTTAAATCATCTTAATTCATTTGTAATCTGATGCTTTAAGTCTAGGTTTTCCTGAAATTGTATCTGCACAAGCTGTAAGATTGTGTTTATGTGTGTTTCCATCCCCTGGTTAAAGGAAAATATGAAGTCTCTTCCTCTTTGTTATTCCTTTTAATAAACTCTGTGTTCTCAAAGGAGTTGTTATAATATTTTTATTATAACACTTTGCCACTTTGTATTAAGCTGCTTTCTCTTTCACTAAAACCCTCTGGAACAAAAATATTTAAGGTCAGTGTTTGGAATAGCTAGTGTTACCATATGTGGTGGTCTTGTTTGCTTTCATGTTATCTGCTAATATGTAGTGCTGCCCGAGGGTAGGTGTGCTACTCATGTGCTCTTTTGACCATCTTCAATCCGTGGCCATGCCTGGTGTTATCCTGCAGAATGATCTTCCTGAGCCAAAGTCCAAGGAGAATCAGAGCTTCTCCTGCTTTAGCTCCAGTGCTTCTCTAGTTAGCTGCATGCTGAACTTGAGCTGTCTATGTATTGGAAGCTCAGAGGCATCCTGCCTTGAGGATAATTAACATTTCTAGCCAAATGAGTTCTCTAAACTCCCAAGAATCATAATTCAAACATGGTATTCAAGTAGTGGAAGGTTTTCTTTGAGTTATATTGGTAGCTGACACTGTCCCCTTGAAGTTACCAGCTTATTGACCTTACCATAGCAGTGATTCCTGGGAAGACTACAGACCATTCAAGTCTCTTGGCCTCAAGAGAGGGAAGTAGTAAAGCAGCTGCTAAATTAAGCTACCAAGAGCTCTATTTCTGTGGATGAGTATGGACAGCTGAGGGCTGTTTATACTGGCAGAGTGATGTACAACAGCCATGGTGCAGCCAGAAGTTGCTATGGGGTCTTCTGTCTCGGAACAGCTTTCTTGTGTTTGATTTTAAAGCATAGGCACTCATCCAAAGACTGGAAACAGAGGCATGTGATGAAGTGTCAGTGGGAGCTGACTGATAAATGTAATGGTACTGTTAAGTGTCTGGCTAGGCAGTATTTGAGTTTAAAATGGTATAAAATGAGGTTAAATTGCTAATCCACTTTGCTTCCCTATTGGAATATCCATCCCTGGAATCCAACAGAATAAAAGAACATAATAAGGACAGGCCAAGAGCTCTGCTCCTAAATGTTTTCAGTAGCCTGTCAAAATAAGATGGAGGGATCCTGCCCAGCTGTAGCTTGGTCTTTCTCTCACCTCTGCTAAGAGAGCAGCATGAGTATCAGCTCTGAAAACTTGGCTGGAGTGGGTGTCCTTTGGGACAGAACTTGGAAATGGAGCTGCTGTGTGCCTACCACTGAGGAAGCAATGTTTAATTATCTGTAATTCGCATTTACTTAAGCAAGGGACTGCTTTAGCAGCAGAGGTTTGTGGTGGATCAATGCATTCTGTTCAACTGTGCCTGTTATACTTTCTGTTAATTAGATCGAGACTGCTTAAAACAGTCATTTTGCACTGTGACCTCTCCCAGATGCAATCCATGATGGAAAGTTAATTTAGATCCCTACTTACTCTATTTTAGTTCAGGGCTTTAGAAATACCTTAGTGGGTATATATTGTAAACCCTATGTTGACTGTCAATAACAGGACATATGCAGGTCCTTTAAAACTAAGGAGCTCCCATGGTATGGATGGGTTGATTGTCAAGTTAATTTAGTTGGATATGTGAGCATGGAGCTGCTCTTTCTGCCCATGAAAGTTGTCCTTTTGTCCGGTATGACCTGGGAGGAAGGAAGATGGCCTGCATCCTCTTGCACAAGATAATCTGGAGTTTGCTATTGTGAGTACAGTTAAAGAGGCATGGTGAAAATGAAATGGTGACTGCACTATTTGTAGAGCAAAATGCAGGAAGAGATGTAGAGTTGGGAAATACTTGATCTAATTTTAAAAAGATGACTAAAATCTAATTACTACAAGTATACTACTTAAAGATACAAGGATATAGAAGTAAGTGCGAGTATAGAGAAACTGGGCCCTGAAAAATCTTTGGCTTGGTCCCTATAGGCTGTGTCACTGTATGGGAGTGTCCTGACTCATTGGTGTCCCCCAGGTCTCTATCTGGAGATCATGAACTGCAGGAGCGCAGGGACTGGGAAAGTGTCATCTCAGGCCATGACTTGGTTTCAGTTTTGCAGGTCTGTTTTTTTCATTATCCTGATTTCTAGCCAAGAGGATGACTCAGCATGGAAGGAAATTTAAGAGTTAACTTTTCAGACAACAGGCTTTCTTTTCCTTAGGATATGTCACTCTAAAGAAAGAAACTGAAACAATCTGTTAGGTGGTCTTTGGGTGTTTAGGGAGAAGAGGATGTGGTTATTCAAGTCCCCCAGGAGCATAAACCTGCTTTTCTTTCCCTGACAGGTAGAGCTTTAAGAGGATCAACACTAAGGTACCTATCACTTTCCATTAGAATACCAAGTTTCATTTGCTTGTTCTTCTGACTGTCTGTGGTAGTTTGGGTTGAAAGGTCATGTGTTGGCTGAAATTTTGATACATACAAAAAACTTGTGCATTTTTGCAAGAAAATGCATAACAAAGAGGTACCTGATATGCAGAATGGGTGTTATCAGAAGATTGGAGGAATGAACACTTATTCAGCAGGTAGTGTAAGCTACTGTTTTTAAATAGTTAAGCGGGTAACATTCACTTGCTCCAGAGCAGTGTGGAACAGGAGGCTTGTGAGCCCTGAGAATATCCCTTTTGCTATAGGGGTTTGCAGGAGGTTTTCTGAGAGCTTCTGGCAAGGCCTAGTCAGCGCTGTCCTTTCCGTTGTGGTCTATGGAAGAAACAGTATACCCTTGCCCAAGCTTCCAGAAAGCTTTCTACATTGAGGTGTTAGTATATTGGGCACTCCAGAAGCAGTTCCAGAGATGCTGGAGCTTTGAAAATGGCCATGGAAGGAAACAGTGAGATGCTGGGGTGCTTGGAAAGCAACATAACCTCAATGCTGAAGTGCTGGGAAGCAAAGGCAGCAGCACTTATTTGACAGACACTTTTGTGTTTGAATTTGGGAAACTGGGAAGCTGGTTTGCGTGTGGTTTCTGTGAGAAAGATGGGTAGGAAAGGGCACTAGCAGCTTCAGCTTTGTCTGCCCCAGCTGGTGGGTCGGTGCCCTTGGATACCTGGAGAGCTGCCTGAGCGTGGCCTTGTGTGTATGAGCACCTTGGGCATGTGTGTGGCAAGAGGCAAGTGTGAGTGCAGGTAGGCACCAATACATGTATGAGTGGTTAGCAGGGCTCCTGTGCTTGCAGCCCTCAAGACAGCTTGTGTTACATTCACTTCAAAAATAACTTGAAAAGATACGTTTACAAACTGCCTTTCCTTCCATGCATGTTCTGAGTGAAGGCGAGGGCCTGAGACAACGTTTAGAAGACCCTAAACAGGGTTGACTTCATGTCTTGGCTGTTTAGCCATCTGCCATAAGATGGCACTAGTTAGCTTTGCTAGGGGGTTATTTTCCCCTTTGTGCTTAAGAGTTGTCTTTTTTCTTTTCTTTTTTTTTTTCTTTTTCTTCCTCTCCCCTCCTCTGTAAAACTGTAGGGGGAAGAAGTCCTTGATTCTTATCCTTGTTTTTGGCTAACGAAGACTCTGGGTGGATGGGGTGAGAGAGGAGGGGGTGACAAAATCTGAATTTGAAGCACTGCTGTAAGCATGATGGGTGACCAGCTTGGAATAAAGTAGCTGTTGTGGAATAGCAATCCTACAGATTTGTGTCCATTCCCTTGCTCCTTCTGCTTTCACCTGATGGTTTGTGGTGTTGTCTTTAGTTTTGAAATAAAGCCACAAGTAGGAGTTGGTTGTCATCGCAAATTCTGTTTACTGTGCTTATCTACTTAGCTTTATAAATAAGATCTAAACTTAAGAGGTAATGATCTACCGATTTGTTATCTCACGCTCATTCTTTGATCTGTCTCCAGCATGTCTGCTCCGTTCTTTCTCTGTGACAAATAATCACCTGTTTCAGCAGGGCTGGGTCAAGCTGTGTGGTGAAACTTTCAAATTTTACCATGAATGTACAATAGGCTCAAAGTATCCTTGCTTCTTTTAATTTAATCCTAGGAGTCCTTAAATGTTAACATTCACCTCTAGTTTTGCTTGGGGCTGTGGTGGTGGGGGGGGGGGGCGGGAAATCAGTTTTATCTCTTAGGGCATGTAATAAGGGGTACAGCTTCATACTTGTCTCCCAATCAGAGGAGATTGGACGTATTCCTATAAAATGATGGACAAGGCAAAGGCAACAAAAGGTTTCAGAGACTGATACACATGTTGTTTATACAGAGGAGCCAGTTATAAATCCCATCAACACCTACTAGAGTTGGGCTTAGACGTTGCTGCTCTGTTGAAAGGAAGGTTAGTGAAGGAATGCCATGTGAGGTGTTGAATTCTTATGGTTACTTAAACAAGTTGCAACTAGTTTGAAAAAATCTCGGAATTGCTAGTAAAAGTAGTACTAGAACAGTGGTCTATGTAACCCAGCGCAGCTAATGTACCTGCCATTAAAAACTGTTATAGCCAATTCTGTTTGGGGGAGCTAAATGCATAGATAAATGTATAAATGTTCAACATGGTGACAGCAGCTGCAGAAGGCAAGCAAAGTGGTAAAGAAAGAAAGGTCATGTACTTCAGCCCACAGCGTTGAGGTATTAAATCAGTAACTAACAGCTCAGCAATTCAACTTTTTCAAAACGAACAACTTCAGTTCATCTGTAATTCTGTATTATATATTTGGTCTGACCTTTTTTAGGTACTCCTGTCCTAGGGCCATCCATTCCTCCCACCTTAACTTTATCTTTGCAAATTATCAACAACTTTTTGTATAATGCATGAAAAGAGGGTCTGAAAGTGTTAATTCACAGGTGTAAAAAATAAAAATAAACTTCATAAGGTTATGTTACTCTATCTACTGTCACATTCCACTTTTATGCTGTTCCTATGTTCTCTGTGCTTGAGCTGTGTTTCTGTGGCAGTAGGCTGGGATTGTTCAGGCAACTGGGACTGTTCCCTCCATGTTTTCAGATCAGCACCCGGTAGTTTCTCTGTAGGGAACTCTGATTTTTTGGCTCAGTAGCACTGGGCTGATCTTTATCAACAACTTGCATTGTGTTTTTCCTAGGACTGGTTATATTCTTTCCCTCTGCCTTTGGCTTCAGAGGCAACACCCCAGTTTTGAAAAATCAACTTTTTTTTTATTGCTGTTCTTGGGTTAAATCTTTATATGTACACATACACACACACACAGGTGCATATACCTGCCTAGCTCTCTTGGTAGCAGAATCCAGGGTATTCTATTTGTGAATATTCTTGTTTACTTGACCTTCTCATGAGGATTTTTCTCAGTAGGAAACTTGTTTAATTTCAAGCAAATTTCGTGTAGCTTCTATTTGAAAGGAGAGGGGGAAAAAAAAAGTACTTCTCCCTTCCATTGCACCCTGTTCCCTTGCTATCATTTAAAAAAAAAAAAAAAAAAAAAAACCTCCCCCCCCCCCCAAAAAAAAAAAAAAAAAAAAAACAAATGACCAATCAGTTATCTCTTCTATTTTCTTCCCCAAATTGCCTGGGCCTCTGGGGATTTTTTTATTTTTTTGAAAGGAGTAATTCTAAATATGCTAATAAAATCTTTATCCTACATTATCAAAGGTTCATGCTGTGTAAAACTGCCTCCCAGTTTTCCAGTCTATTTCCTGGCTGTTATTGTAACCTACTTGTATTAGTCCTCCATGCGCCCACCCACACATGTGTCCAATTCAATTCTTCATGTCACTGAGAGCCTTCAGGTTTTGTGGCTAAGTATGAAAAGGAAATGAAGAAAATAAAATCAGGTTACCTCTGTAATCTTGCCTTTGCCTTTTGTGGGTATGCCTTGTATTATAGGCTTTCATTGCATGGTCACAAACTGTTCCTCAAATGCAGTGTAATCATAGTATTTTCTTAAGCCTTAGTTATACATATATATCATCTTTTTAGAACTGTTTTCTACTTTCTGCAGACAGTGTTGAGGCTGTGAATCCTGCCTGGACATGGTACATAGATGACTACTTGCACAGTGTAATAACTTCTAAGAAAAACACAATGTTATGGTGAAAAACACTGAAGGCTAATGGCTACTAGACACAATCTGAGGAAACTACCCAGAATCATCTTGCTTAACCTTGGCCAGCACTTGAAGCATTTCTCCACCTTTCTTTGAATTTTGAAGCAGCTGTAGGGAGCCTTGATGCACTTGGGCAGTCCTTGGAAGAAAACACCTTCTGTCCATGCTGACATCCACTCCAAAAAAGATCTCAACTTGCAGTGCCACAAAACTTTGACAACAAATAATGGGAGAGAGATTTAATGTTCCACATTTTTGGAAAAAAAAAAAAAAAAAAGTAGCAGCACTCAGAGCAAACAGACTTTTGTTGTTTTTGCTCCTGGCCTGGGTTATTGTATAGAAGATGCTATCTTTGCACATAGTAGGTAGGAAACAGTGCGAAGATTTGACTTGGCAAAGTTCTATACAGGAACCAGGGAGCGATGAAGGCTTCATAGAGTGTTTTCATAGTGGAGTCTGAGAGAGCTGATAGCAGCTCCCAGGGTGCAGTTTGCAGATTCTTGAGGAATTGGATGGGGCTTCTGCATATTGGTCTGAATGCTGAGTAAGCTTCAAGACAGTGAGGATATATTCTGATTATGGAAAACAGTGCAAGTCTTGTTTACAGAGTGAGGAGCACACATGTTTGAGAGAGAAGGCAAATGAAGCGATAGAGGGGATTTAACAGTTTTGCCCTTAGTCACTTAGGGCACTTGTGGGTGCAGGAGCTAGTTGGGCAGTGCAGTGCTGTGGGGATGCTTTGCCTCTGTAAATTCACTTTGGAAAGTGGGGATTTGGCTCCCTGTTTTCCTTCTTCAGCATCAAATACTTTCAGACGTATCTTCCTCTTCCCTTAGAGCTGGGCTCCTCTATCCTATTTGTCATCTGCGTTTTATCCTCTATTAGCCCACAGTGTTTAGTGCAAGTGCAATTAGAAGGATCTAGCCCTTCCTGAAGCTTTGAGATGGCAGCTCTGCCGTGAGGTGGGGAGATGGTGCTTGCAGGGCTAGTGCCCCTTGTGCCCACTGGTAAGTGTGGGGTGCACCCTTATGCCCTGCTTGTGCTTTTGCCACATCTGTGTTAACAAGTTTTTCTGGGCTTCCTCACCCTTCCCACTATTGCAGGTTTTCCTAGAGTTTATAAACCATAAATCTCCTCAAAGAGAACTATTGAGACTTTGGTAAATAAAAGGGTCTACTAAGCATCTGAGCTGCTCTATTCAAACCAATTTCTTCTCTACTCCCTTCTCAAGGCTCCTGCTAACGCAACATACAAAGCATATCTGGATTGATAAATACTCTATGGCAATAAAAACATTGAGCATTCTTATCTCTTACAACAGCAGCTCGTATATTCAGAGGCTAAATGAAAAATGAGCAGCATCTTCATATTGTAAGAGCTAGGAGAAGTGGATTGAAATCTATTCTAAATAAGAAACTGGAGTACAGTTTGGTTATGTGATTTGTGGTGATGAAATCTGCCATATAATGGTTTTAAATGTAAGTATCACAGTGAAATTTATTTTAGACTTTTTATTAAATATTCTAACATAAAACATTAAATTTGGCAACTCCAATTAATGCTGCTCTTCCTACTGGACCTGCTAAAGCCTTAGGCAGGTGGCTTCCTGAGAGCTCTAGAAAGGATATAGAGCAGGACTCTCACTTCATGATAAAAATGCTAGAAACACTTTGTAGTGGCATATAATTATTGGATAAGATGTCATGCTAATATGCATAATATTTTGCAAAATAGTTTGTATCAATCAAATAAAACCAGAGGCTCTTTGCTCACTAGCACAGAAATCTGAAAACTGCCTCTCTTCATGTAAGAGTTGGTTGCAGTTGCAAAACTTTCTTGTAAATTATTTCTCATAAAAATATTCTTTGCACCCATCCAATGCAGATTCAGTTCTAAATGCTTCTGCATTTAGAGGGAGAAACTGCTGTGTTGTGAGTAGACAGATTTCTCTCAAAGATTCAAGGGCCTAGTGTGATACAGTAGTGTACGGCTAAAGTCTCTGTAGAACTGTTGCTGTCCTCACAATTTTTTGGTCTCTAGCCTTTGTTATCTCTGGATCACAGCAAACAGATGGCATTCAAGTTTTATTTCAATATCTGAGTTCATTGGAAATGAAGCAAAATGAATTCAGCCATTGCTAATAAGAATAATGCCAAACCCCCAGGAAGTTAATTTCCTCCCCCACTCTTCCATAGTCTTGTTTATAACTTACTTTGTTACACAATTATGTTTTGTCTGAATAGTTTAATGACTGGTTTTTGACTTGCAGCTCTGATATTGCGCAGTGCAATGGGAGGTGAATTGCAGCAATCTCTGTTATGAGCCTCTGTTTGCATCCATCCACTTCATCAGCACACGCGGGAATGCTGCTATTCCAGCTGTGCCCGGGCTGTGTGAGAGCCCAAAGAAATCCTGAAGTTGGTGGCAAAGCTGTAGCTCCTTAAAATAAAGTGAACATCTTGCCTCAGAAAACAAAGAAGATCTCATTAAATATGTTCATTTTTCTGGCTAGGTAACTGCATCATGTAATTGTATGTAGAATATGAATCCAAACACTAATATTTTAGTAAGGTAACTGTTTCTTCTGTAATGGGTAACCAGTGACAACCGAAGCATTAATCTTTGTATTTTATACTGCTAACTAACCCTGCCAGAAGTTAGATGGCTCTAACAGCTAGCTGGTATTTGTATAGCATGTAAGTTCAGCTGTATATTTGCTTTTGACAGAGCAGACTTGCAAACAAGATCTGGCATCTGAACAGGCCTGTGCTAGACTGAAATTATTCATATGTAGTTGGATAAGTAAACAAATAAGGAATTTGGAGACCTTTTAGATTATTGGATTTTTTTTTTTTATTTGGTATCTGCCTTTTTAAGTTGGAACTGATCAGGATGGTCTTAAAAACTGAGCTTTTAAGCTTAAAAGCTCATTTATTTATTTCTAGGATGTGTTATTCATACATGTAATGAACTAATGGGATTTAATAGACTCAAAGTAGCCTCAAAAGTGCGGGAACTTTTCTGCAGTGTGATGAAATATTTGATGTGCTTTACTATCAGATTTATGCCCGGGAAATGTCATGTTCTATGGCATGAATGGCTGTTTTGCTTGTCGGTGGGATATTCTTTCTCTGCACTAGTCCTTTAGTGTTTGAGTCCTAGGAAAAGGTTTGAGAGCGCTTAAACAGGAATGCCTTTTTAAGGGTGATGTGAGGTAAAAAGGCTAAGTTGCAGTACACAGGCTATGCTGACTCCCTCAATGCGAAACATTGCAAATGCTCAAAATATCAGATGTATAAGTTGAAATTGCCTCCAGGCAGCTTAATCTTATATGGGAGGAATTGGCATAATGCAGAAACCAAGCAGAAATGGACCTTGGCAGCTGCAAAGCAGCAATAGCTTCTCCAGGACAAATTGTTCCAGAACAGTTTATCGCTCGTGTGAGCACAAACTTGCTTTATTGCTGACCTGGGGAGCGAGTCTCCTGGTTTGATCTCCTGATACTGTCCTGCATGGGATAATCGTACTCTTTAGTCAAAACCGAGTGTTTTCTTTTTTTCTTTCAGGGAAATCCTCGATGGCTGCTTTCTGTTTTGGTTTGTTTTTTATGCGGTTAGCCAGGGATGTAGCAGGAGAAATGCGGCACCTCTCCTAGCACATCGCTGAGGCAGATTGCTAAAACAGCTGTGCCATGTGTGGCTTGCAGAGCAAAAAGCTTGTTTGTGTCTTGCACCAGCAGGAGTACCTCCTTGTACTGCTTAAATGATCAAATTAGGCAGTGTTACACCAGGGGAGAAAATTGTTTAATTCAAATAATGCTTTCTTTGAATATAGGTCATCCTTTGTCTTTTAAAAACCTTTTTCCTAGTGGAATTTGCAGGCTGGTTGTGCAGGAATCCAGGCACCTCAGTGTTCAAATAAACTTGAATATTTTGGCATCTAGGGACCTGTTTCTGCTTCAGAATGATTCTGCTTGGTTAACCTGCAGTTGGGCTGCTCAGAGGAGAGTTGGACCCTTTTCTGCTGCTCTTGTGGACTGTTTCTGGCCCTAAGAAAACATGCAGCTTTTGCAAAATGTTCAGCATTTCTGAACTTAAGTGCTGTCACAACATCAGACCTCACTGAATTGTGGTTTCAGACTTGCACCTGGAAGTATTAAAAAGCTTATGTTAAATGGAGCATTATCCTCAGTGTAAATTTTCACAGGGAAAAAAAAACCCTAAATTTGCGTGTTCTCTGCATGCTCCCCCCACCTGTCTTTGTGTTAGGCAGAATCACCCTGCCAGGGTAACTTTCACTCAGCATTAGCCTTCAAGGGAGCTGCTCTGGGGCAACGTGGGGTTAAGTTTGTTTAAAACCAGGCGTTTTTAGGCTTGCTCTGGTTTTGCTGGGGCTGTTTACCCCCTTGCCTCCATTTACAGGGATGGAAATCTGCAGTGAGCCAAGCTTGGTTTCCAGTTCGGAGCCTGGTGCACAACCCAAGGACTCCTGGGAGCTTTCCGTGCTGCTGGCAGGGCCCGTGCCGCTTTTCCCTCCCCGGCTTGCCCGTGTGCTCGGCGGCCGCTGCTTGCACTGCAGCAAGGTGCCCCCGGTTGCTTTTAATCTCCTCCATAGTTCCCCGTCCCTGCCGTGGCTCTGCTGAGGCAGATGGGATGGCATTTACACCTCTAAAACCTCCCGAGCTCTGCACTGACTAAGGACGATGTGGTTGTTGGCTCGAGTTGGAGCGCTTTAGGGCATGATTTCAACCATGTCTATGGAGACCAATTTTCAACATCAAAACAAACCAGTGTAAGTGGAATTTATATTACCTTTTAAAAACGCAAGTCAACAGAGCTGAGGACTCTGCTTCAAGGAAGCCTCTTGGGTTTGTTCAGGGAATTACTACAAATATTTTACATCCTTTTTGGGATTCTAGACAACCTCAGGAAGTGCCTGCCTAGGAAGGCTGTGGAAATACCCCAGGCTGCACAGCTCCTCTGAAGTGATTTCTGGGCCCACAGTGTGAGAGAGCTCCCCTCTGCTGTGAAATATCTTCTGTTGCCTAACAGCACCATTTAATTTTCAGAGCTAGGCTGATCGTTCTAAGCACTTAGAGGGGAAAAAAATGCATGTTTTTATATGCATGTTGTTTGGGCTTGGTGGAGTTGCCAGCTCCTGTGTTGGCTTTTAGGAGCAAAATCTGAGCAAAACCCTTGATCCTGACTGACCAAGCATGTTCAAATTTGGGTAACTCTAGAGGCAAAGAAATACTCTGCTCCCCAGAAATATGTCTGCAGTCCTATAATGGAAATGATCTGTGCAGCAGTGCTGTCATAATGGAAGGACTGAATTCAGAGCAAGAGAAGTCTGCGGGGAATATGGTATTAGCTACCACCTGAAGCCCATCAGAAAGAGGAGAAGTGGTGATATCAGAACACTGGGTGGGGGGTACATCATCATTCTCTGAAATGTGCCTCAGAGTAGCTTAGGGCTCATGACTGAATATCTTGGAAATTCAGTAATGGAGTTTCCAATGTGCTCTACATCATAACTGGGTGGATTTTGACAAGTTCATTATAATTAGTGAGTAATTTCAAAACATTATTTGAAATAAAAATAAATCACAGGGCTTGTTTTTTGAGCTCTGTGCCACATGCGGCACATGTTCCTGCAGACTATGGGAGCTTCCTGAGCTTGGGACTGAGTCACTTGCCCCGTTAGCAGCAGCTGTGGAAGTGGTCTTGTCCTTAATTCCTGGGAGGCTTCCAAAGGCAGCCTCTGTGTGTGGCTAAGCTTTATGCTTACACTCCAAAAATGCTCGCCCAGGCTCGAATCCAGCAGAACACTTAAGCTTGTGCGTAACTTTTAAGCACTTGGGTAATCCTATGGCAGCCTTCGCTCATGTATTTTAAGTACTTTGTTGGATTGGGGTCACAGTCACAGCCATAATTAGATTTGGGTTTTTGAAACATCACTGAAAGATAATATTTTGTGTGCGCATATGCTCTACAGCATTGAGTTTGGAAAAAGAATCCCCAAACTCCTTGGGAGCTGCAGCCCCAACTGTGGTGACTGTGCTACACACGGCAGGAATAACGAATGCTGCGGTTATTATGGGGAAATGCACGCTGGATTAAAAGATGACAGTTAAAGCCAGTATCTGGAAATTTTACAAATAATGTGTTTTTCAAAGCTGGCTAGAGCTTCTGCCATCTTGCACAGCAAGTAGCACAGGAAAAGGAAGACTTACTAGCTTACTGGATTTACATTTTAAAATGCTCCATTCTAAGGATTTTGGCCTGGGTACAAGCATCAAATTATTCTAAGATGAATATTTACTTGATTGTTAATTTTATAACAGGGGAAGGCCATGCCAAAAAACTGCCAGCTTAGACATCTTTACTTATCTTGGTACCTTGCAGGCGAATATGTCTGAGAGAGATGTTTGCACCAGCTGTTACAGCTGAGCCTTCATTTCTTTCCTTTCAGCACTGTATATGTATCATGCATTTGTAACATATATGTGTGTGTGTTTATAATCTTTCATCTTCTATTGTTCAAGTACAAAAGTGGATCTTATAAGAGCATCAGATCTTTTATTGTGTTTCCACCTGATGCAAACTTCTAAATGAATCTTTCTGAATGAAACTGGGTCATAGTGTTACTATTATTCCCCCTGCCGCTTGGGCACTTGTTATTAGTGTCAATGTGAATCTATGGCAAAGGCATCCAAGCTTTTATTTCCCACTGTCTTTGGTTCCCAGCACATAAACATGGTGCCTCTTTCCTAGCTCTTATTTACCTTTATATGCACATAACCTTTGTTATGCAAAAGCAAAATGCAAAATGATGCCCTGTATTAGTTTCCCAATAACTTTACTGTGGCTTCATTTTAATTTTGTGCCAATTCCTGAAATGAAAAACTGTTCTAAATTGAACAAGAGAAAGCAGTCCTGGAGAATACGTTTGTTTGATATAATCAAGGGTAAATTTCAACATGGGATGATTGTAAATGGTAGTACAGCAGCGTCTCTACTGTGTCGCTACAAGAGCCTGACAAAAATCAGTTGTTTGTGAGAACGGCTTTCTAATAAAAGCGGGAAGCAGCACTGTTGCCAGTACATTTAAAGTGGGCTGTCTTGTAAAATGTTATGCTCTTGTAAAGGTTTCGCTGTGGTTTCAGTCTGATGACATTTATTAGCATGAGGGGGGAAACTGATACATGCGTCTGGCCTGCAATAAGGCATGAGTGAACGTCAGGCTGAGCCCAGCTATGTGTTTGCAGAAAACAGAGGAGGAGAAACTGTGTGGCCTTTGTGTAATATGGCGGAGAAAACAACTACTACTTGATATTGTGTTCCATGAAACCTTAGTGCTTTATTGAAGATGTTCACTGTGCAATTTGGGTCTTTCCTCTTTAGCATACCAGAGCAAAGACAGAATTCTTCCTACCCCGTTAAGGTTTCATGTTACTATTTTGATCCTCATGACTTGGTTTTAAGTATAAAATAGCCTGCCTCACAGTGAGTGCTCAGCATGTTGCTTCATGTTTTCCACTAACTATCTACCTTTGCCAGTTCTTAAAGCTCTCATGAAATAAAATCGCCTCACTAAATATTCAGGGTAAAGATGGCCCTAGGTTGCAAAACACAGATTTTGAATGTCAACAATCTGGGAGGAGTGTCTGAATCTGAAATACGTTTAATCTTATTCTCTATAGAAATGAGTGCAACTGTGCAATTTATTTCATGGACATACAGGTACATATTCATATCTCCCATAAAAGACAGCTCAATTCAAAGCTAGAATTTTATTTTGGCCTCATGTGCCGAATGATCGGGGGGGGGAGAGGGGAAGTGACAGCACCCGAAGTGCAGGACCACCTCTCGCTCCCGTCTTATGGAGCTAAGTGGGAATGTGCCTGGATGAGGCCCTGGGCAATATAATGTGACTTTTGATGATGGCCTTCTTTCAAGCAGGCAGGGGGCCACAGTGATGCTGAGGTCCCTTCCAACCAAAAGAGTTTTGTGATCCTATGAAGAAGGGGTTGGGGAGAAAGGAGAGAGAGGCGTCTCCAAGCTATTTGAAAGTATATGTACTTTTTTCAATAGAACCATGTAGTGTTGCTTTTAGTTGTAATGAGCAATAACTCTCTTCTGGAGTGCCGACAAAGACAAAAGTACTTCTCTTGAAAGATGTAGTCTACTGGGCATGGGAGGTGCTTGTTCTCCAGGGGATCATAGTGTTGGAGCTGTCAGCAGCCACCTCTGGGCACCTCTCTCCTGAACCAGCCTGCACCAGAAATAAACCTGCAGTAGATCTCACTGCTGTGAAACATCAGGCTTTAACTACTATTGTCTTTACGTTCAGTCAAACTGAATCAAAATCCAGACCCTGAGTATTCATTGTCTTCTGTGGCAACATATTCTATGTTGCATGAATCTGGGAGAAAGGCTTCTGATGGAAACATATATGTTTTCTTGCACTCCACCCTCTGTGCTAAATAGTTTTTATAACATTGGTAGCAGTAGATCCCAGCTGCATTTATTTGGTATGGTTTCTGAATACAGAGTGTTCAGGCATATTTTTACATGTGCTCAGCCATAGCTGAGAAGTTGATGTTGGCAACCTATGTCTACATATCTCTGTTCAGAGTTACTCCCTTACTAAGACTGTTTTGTAACTAACAAAGGGTGGAAGTGCCTTGTGTCTGCTGAAAGTGTTTCCTTTGCCAGTGATGATGCCTGGGAAATGGAGAGAGGCCCGAGCAATGTTATGCTCCCAGGCTTTTTGATCAGTGGATTTAATACCTGCATGTCTGACACACAAAAAATTGCATAAAAATGACTGTTTCCTTGGAATGAAGCTGTAAGCTCTGAAGGATGGTGCAGCTAAAAGCATTATCTCTAGGCTTCTCCAAAATCATTTGTCAACGAGCCAGAAGACCTACAGCAGAAATAAAGCAGGTTGCTCCTGAACCATGAGGCTTCAAAAGCAGAATGTTGTCATTAGTAGAAGCAGCAATTAACAGCAACAGCCCTTCAGTCATTCATTTTGTATTCACAGGATTTGCTTGTCCTAGGGTGTGGTTAAATGGTTGTGTATTTGTTTATTCTGTCATTTGTCATCCCTATCTCTTTATGCCTTATAGTAATTTACTCGCCACCCCAATGCATCCCTGATGTATTTTCTGTCTGCCCATGTTCATCCAAGGACTGGAAAAGACTTAATGTGGATCAGTTTTTGACACTGGCGATGTGTCAGTGTGATTTGAAGTATGTTGTTCTCTCCCCTGAGCCTGTTGCCTGCCTGGTGCTATAGCCCTGCTCACTCAGTCCCTGGTGTCCCCTGTGACTGGCCCTGCTCCTGCTTTGGCCTGTGCATCTCTGCCAAGCCAGGGTTGGGAGCAGACTCAGGCCTTCCTGCCCGCTAGGCTGGCTGGTGCTGCCTCGCTGCTGTGCTGAGCTGGAAGCAGGGGGAGGTGAAAGGAAACTGAAATGACAAAACGTGATCCATCTGCTCCAGATTTTTCCCTGCTGGGCTAGGGTCTGTGAGGCATAACCGTTAGCTGCCAACTCCACTGCCCTAGGTTCGCTGTTGGTTATCTACAGAGGAAGCACAAGAGCCCAGCAATGACCATATCACAACAGTCTGAAGGCCTGTCAGGCCTGATGCCCATGTTGAGCTGGCATCTGAAAGCAGCTGCAGGGCAGAGTCAAGACCAATACAAGCACCTTCGTGATGGTCCCCACTCAGACCCAGAATACCTTCCTGGTGTCCCTTCTTGGGAACGCAGGTGTTGGGGACTTCCTGCGTGAGGGACAAGACTGTGCTGTCTAGTGGCTCTCAGGGGGATGTGTGAGCTGTTTAGTTACTTTTTTAGACTGATAAGTGCTTCTAACATTCAGGATATTCTGTTGTATAAAGGATGAGATATGGGACCCAAACTGCATGCTGTGTTCAAGACTGGACTTATGCAGCAGCCTAATGGTGTCGGCCGTTGTTCCCAGCTCTGTCCTTTGCAGGTCCTGGTGCTGGATAGCTTTCTGGAGCTACCTTTTCCATCAAATTACTCCTTATGACATTGACAGCATGCTGAAGAGGTTGCTGTCAGTTCAGGGCTCTTCATGGTGTAAGTAAAGCTGGGATTATTTTTTCTCGATGTGCTTTGCTTTTCATTATCCACATTTACCCATCCACTTTCCAGATTGTCTATGCACATGTCTACGCACATCCTCCTTTCATGGCAGTGCTTTAGTAAGGGACCTTGCCGGTGACCTTCTGAAAAATCTGAGTCGATGACTGATGGGCAAGTAGAGTTAACAGCGAAACCGCAGAAGTGCAGGAGCCCTGCTGGTGCAGCAGGAACACGATGGGAAGCCATGGGCCGTGTCCCCAGGTGCGAGGCAGAGAAGCGGGCAGCCTCCTGCAGGCATGGTGGTCTCGCGCCGCTAAGAACTGCAGCGCCGCCAGGCTGATGCCTTCACAAGATCTGTTTCACTGATGGGCGAAGAGCAGACACCCCTGGGGATCTCCCGAAGGTTCTGGAAGTGTTACCTCATAAGGGCGGCCGTAGCGCTGTCACACACCCCTCCCCTAAGGGTGGAAAGGGCAGAGTGCGGCACTGCTGAGCTGGGCAGGGATCGGGAGCGACACCTGAGCAACTCCCATAGCTGGACTGCGAGTCTCCCTCCCTTCGCCTTGCCTGGGAGCTGGGCTGAGGTAACTCCTTGAGAGGTGGAGAGGCCCCTGCGCGTTCAGGGTGAAGAAACGTTAGAGTGTTTTACTGGAGCAAGCACTGTGCTCCGTTTAGTTTTGCCAATTGCTAATTGATAAGCTGACCCCTATAGCAGTCCTGGCAGGTAATGGTGGGTGTTGTTGTCACAAACATGTTGTGCTGGTGAGTGAGATCAACTAACTAAAGCCCAGTGGTTGTCCCTCTGGATTATTTTGCCATCTCCTTTAAGAAGCTATCACAGCACTGATGTCAGGCAGGCCACCACCTGCTTGGTAATGTCCACAAAGATCTGTGGAGCCTGACCTCCTGTGCAAGTGCCCTGCTGCTCTTCCTCTGTGCCTCATGTTCACCAGTGCAGCTGCTGCGTGTTCCATGTTGTTCCATGTCCTCTGGTGCTAGGCTTACCTGCCTCCTGGCAGGGCTGGAAAGGTGCCTGAGGGGCTGCCCTTGCTGCAGAGGCTCAGGGCTTGCACCACTGAGCTCCGTGACAGACTGCAGGACTTGGTTGTGGCAATTCCTGATGCCTTGTTTCGTCTATTTATATTGTAACCTCTTCTATCTACTCTTTGATTTGAGACAGATTCTTTGATATGTTGCCTGAAGGGAAAGAGGAGGAAAAAAGTTCTGGCACGGTAGCCTTGCCAAATTCCTTCTTTGTGAACATGATAGAAAATCTCATTTAATTTTTCTACTGTGGTGTTATCTTGATCATTCTTCTAGTATGCTGGTCTCTTTTTGGCCCCATCAGCACTTTGAGGCTTTCTATTTCTGAGACATTTGAAATAGGTTTGTTAGTGCAGCCTTTTGCGAGCTGCTCGCTTGGCCTGCCTTGTTTGTTTTCACATGCAGCCTTCTGGTCTTTGTGACCACGTCTATTCTCCTCATTTGTATACAGCTTTAGTTTCCTGGAGGATGACTTATTGATTTTAATAATGTCTTTTACCCTGCTGTTTAGGTATGCTGGCTTCCTTTTGGTCTTTCTGCAGCTCTTACTCTGAGCGTCTAAAATATGTTTGTTTTCATAGTTTCCATGCCGTTTGCAAGAATTTACTCTTCTGACTTCCCACTTGGGTGTTTGCTATATATATTGTGCTCAGAAAACATTCCTATATATTGAGCGTAGATACTCTAGAAACATAAAAAATGAGAAGAAAATGTGGCCCTCAAGATTAGGTAATTATGGGTTCAGACATCTTGTTCTAGAGTAATGCCAGAAGAATTTAGCCCTCCAGGTGCCTGTACAACTTTTGTGATTGGGACTTTGGAGAGTTTAAAGTGTAAAATGTTACTTCTATCAGCTGGGCTGCAGCTTGTGAAGTTCAAAGGCCTTTCTGTGGGCGTGTTTAGATGTGCAGGGGTGGCACGTGCCTTGCGTGGAGCAAGGTTTTCTAGATTAGAACTGCAGAGGGTTTAGTGGGTATCTTTGACAAGGGAAGGAAGTGACTGGTTCATTAAAGCTGTGCTTAAAAACAGAAAAAAAAAACTCAGAAGGCAAGGAAGGGGGGAAAGAAATTGAATGTATGAATTTTAAAGGTTTTAGAGTTGGTGTGATGCTACTCTGTTGTTGAAGCTAGCTGGTCCGAGAGACTTCTGCAAGAGCAAAAGCAGACCATGCTGTGTGCTGAAAACTGCACCTTTACCTCCTAAATGTTTAACTCAAAGGATGTTAGCATTAATGGGAATGGTTATTTAGAAATTGCAAAAATATCGGAGGACTCTGGTCTGGTAATGACCTGAGATGCTGAGCACTGACTCCCCTTTCTGGACTGCTGGGTTGCAGGACCAAGACGCTAGATTGTTCTGACTTAACTGAGAATGTTAAGAGACTGGTATGACCCTTTGCAAACATAACCACAAGCTCATCTGTGTCCAGTCATCTGGAGCAGCAGCCTCTGATGTTGGACTTGCAGGAATTTTAGAACACAAATTATTTGAGGGTGACAGAGCACTGGCACAGGTTGCCCAGAGGTTGTGGAGTCTCCTTCTCTGGAGATCTTCAAAACCCGCTTGGAGGCAGTCCTGTGCCACGTGCTCTAGGTGACCCTGTGTGTGCAGGGAGGTTGGACTAGATGACCTCTAGAGGTCCCTTCCAACCTTACGCATTCTATCATCTTGGTATCTACCTATTCACTGAGATACCAGAGAATAAATCAGGTGAAGCTCTTAGTACTTTTTTTCTGCTGTGTTGGTGTGGTGCAACAGTAGTTGTAATATTGGCTGCTTTTAGTTCTGAGTAAACTAACACAATTAATGGGAAGCTTTAGAGAATTAACTCTGAGATTATGCATTTTCTCCAGAAAATTTACTATTTATGTACATAGTCGTGTCAATATGAAGTGGAACTGATCACTTCTACCATGCAAAAATGAGAAGGGCTGAACCGTTGCATTCTGTCCTTCACCATTTTTTCTGCAACTATAATCCGACTCCATTTTATTAAACAGCTCTCTTTCCTCGTAATGTATACAGAAATGTTTGCAGTATAAACAACTTAAGCAGCCATCTGCCTTTACCTAAATATAAAACACAGTTAACTTTTTGCCCTGTTTCTCTTCACCAGTGCTGATAACTTTTTTTTTTTTTTTTTTTTTTTTTTTTGCTGGCCAGATGAAATAAATATAGATGAAATAAAATTTTATACCAGATGCAGCACAGTTTAGTTTTGTATTACGCAGGTGTTCCCCCAGCTGGGAAGTATGGAAACTTGCCATTTTACTGAGATGATGGTTAGGTTTAGAAATGTGAGGGCGTTAAAAATAATTCTACGTGTTAACAGTGGGCTTTGTCCCTGGTGGGCTCCATATGCCTAGCATCTGACTGGGGCAGCAGCTGTTCTATATTTTAATAGGAAAGTTATAAAGTTAGAAACATGTATGATCATTCAAAACATAAGCAACTCTTTGCAGTCATGGAAACAGGATTCAACAATAAACTTGCATTTGTGAGAGTTCCAAACAAAATAATCCCACTGCACTATGTTCAGGTGGTCTAGGAGAAGTGAATGAACTTGAGTTTCTATTTCCTTAAGTTCTGTTTACTCTATTTTTTAAATTTTTTTCTGCTTTTTTTTTTCTATTTGTGAGAAGATAGTAAACTTTGCATGTGATCCCAATTTAGTTTCTTCTCTCAAAGTGATAACAGATATTTGTGTCAGAGTTTGTGTTGCTGATAGCCTTCACTGCATCTTTCTGATTTAAATGTTGAAAGAAGGCCTTGCTCTCATCTTCTTTGGATATTATCAATCCCTTTAACTCGAGTAGCTATTCAAAGCCTTCTACTGTTTTTGGTCAGCTCCACTTACCTTGGAAAGAATGTATGAAGTTCTGTCTTCCTGAAAGCAGGAAGAATTGGATGAACCCAGGAGTTTCCTTCCTAAGGGAGCCCAGGTTTCTTGGCATGGCAGTGCATATGAAAGCTCTCATTGGTCAGGCTCTGGCTTGCACTGGAGCTATCTTCTCCTTTTGCTTATGGAGCTCTTTCAGACGTGCATATACTCAGTCACCTACCACGCCCCTATCCAAAACAATACCAGCCAAGCCCCTGCTTCCCCCACTCAAATTCCTGAACAGCCTTATATTTGTCTTCATTTCGGTCTGCTAGCCTGCCTGTGTTTTGTTTTGGAGGGGCTGCTGTTCTTTCAGTTCCCTGCCTCCATAAAAGAGGGCTGTGATTAATGTCTTGGGTGCAGAGTGGTGCCCACACCCAGCATTTGGCTTAGATTTCCAGCAACCTGTAACAATATAATGGCAAGTGGCCTAATCAGCGCTCTGGAGCTGTACAGCAGTCTCTGTGATTTACCTAGTTCTGGCCTTAAGGAGTGGTCTTATATATACCTGAATATTGCAGTCAGATGGAGGTAGGGGGTGGCTGGCAGTACAACTTGTGCAAAAATGGAGTGTGTTAGGCCAGGTCTATAGGTACGATGAGATGTGAAGGAACTAGCTGACTGTTTATGGTTAGGGGAAAGGTAAGAGCTACAGCTGCTTCTGCTGTTTATGCCCTCTGATATCTGCAATATGAATCCAAGTGTGCATGGTTCATATGGTTACTGCAGCACATTCCAACTTCTCTGGATTTGGGGATCAACAAAGCAATTTTGTATTGCTGTCGGATAAGCAGAGACTTAGTTAGAAAACTCAAACGTGCAACATGCCAATTATATTCCAAAAGCATTATGACTATGGAGGTGAATGAAAAGACCATGTTTGCTGCTGCTTTTATTGAAGTTATGAACTTGAACTGGATACTGTAGTCTCAGTCCTTCCAGTGAGCACCCACCTTTGGTTGTGCTCTTACCTAAAGATTTCCTGTGTTACTCTGCCCAAAGGGCCCTCACTACTGTGAAACTCGTCAGTTGCAGGGTTGCCACAAATATTCCTCTACCTCTGTGGTGCTTGAGAAAGCAGAGTGCTGATAATAAAATTCCTGCAACTAAGGAACCTGTTTGTGCTGGGAGACTGCGGCAGGTGCAATCAGTGACAGAGGCAGAGGCCGGCAGCTCGGTGTGCATTGGGTTTGCTCTGCGGACGTGTGTTTCCCCACAGGGACCATTCTGCTGCTCTGTAGATGTAGTGGCTGCTGGAGGGCAAAGACATTTTGGACGTCTGTAGCCAGTGCAGTTCCTTTATTTTTTTGAGGACAGGCTGCGGTGAGAGATGTTAACTGCCAAGCAAGGTGTGCACTGCCGGTTGCGAGGACAGCCTGGGAGAGAGGGAGCACCAAGGTGGTCAGCTCTGTGCCTGTGTCCAGGAGCAGGCTGCCTTGCAGACAGGCAGAATGAGGATCAAGTGGATCCTAACAGGGAGTGGGGAGGAAACCCTCTGTCAAGAGGAAGGAGATTTCTCTGCCAGCTGCAACAAGCTCTGTGAATCGGAGACCTCAGCAAGCAAGGAGGACTTGGAGCGCCTCAGCATTAGGATTTCAGAGGAGTTGGGTAATGGAAGGGGGAAGCTATTGCCAGCACCCTATGGGTTAATGATTGTCAGAGATCCACATCTGCTCAATCAATGGATATGAAATGTCTAAGGAAGAGAGCATGAAAAAAAATATTTTTAATAGGTTGTGATCACCACAGAAAATGCTTGTAGTTCTCTGTAGAAAGCTACTGGGTTTGTGATGCTGAACTCCTCCCTGGAGAGGCACAGGGGCTGGCTGGGGTTTCACCCCACGGCCCTGGGCAAGCAGAAGGCCTCCACATGGAGCCAGCGCTATTTATTTTTTGGCCTATGCCACAAACACGAGCTCTGACCATTCTGGCAGAGGTAGTATTTGCTTAAAACCACAAATGACTCCCTGAAAGAATGATCCCTGGATAACGGGGTCCTGATCTGCAATTTGTCTGAGTGTGGGGGATGTTGTCCTGAACCAAAGCGGTGGTGGCCTGTTCAAAATTACGTCTGGGCTGGGGTTTGCCGTTTGCCTCATGGCGACCTCTGGGCGCCAAGTCCTGCAGCCGCGCTTGGTGCTGCTCTTCGGGCCCATCTGTTTGAAAGCAATCACCGAGTGTCATTAACCTACTCCATAAACCTGAATCTGTGGGTCTGCGCCCCGCAAGGCTTTTTGTATATAATGTACAGAACACAGTTATTTTAGATGGAAAATGAATGTTAAAAGGTCTCTTTCCTTTATACTAGGTAACTAACTAGCAACATGTGTGTTGGTATACGGATATTTTTCCTCTTCATTTTTATTTTTTAAATCTTTTTCAGTATAGCTTACTAGAGAGTATGTTTGTCTCTTTTAATTAAAATTTGTTATTCTTTATCTGAAGTAACATGTGATGTCGATTGAGATACTCTGGGTCAGTCTGATTCTACAGAACTCCCTGAGCTTTCCTGACTTCTGTAGTAATTTGGCCTTCTAATACTGCTATTAAAATATCTCAAAAAGAAAAAAAATAAATACACGGTGATAAGAGATAGCTTTCTTTATTAAAAATTTTGTACATCAGAGGAATAACTGCTACATTTTAAACAAGAAATAAAAGATTTTACATATTACAAAAGATGTTATCAGTTCTTGCATTAGTATAAATGTATGAACACTGTACATGACAATCTGAATTAGAAGAACAGAAATAGGACTATGTGCCTGAAAATATATAACTTAATAAGCAAATGCACTCTGTTCTTAGTATGCAACATAATATTTATGGAAAAAAGACATGTTAATTTCTGTTTGCAAATGCTGTTCTCCTCTGACCAATAACTACAAACAGTGTTCTCAGAAGAAAGCACTGATATTCATGTGCCCAGCATGAGGATTTTCCATTTGAAGTTTCTTTCATTGTCGGGAGAAATTCTCTTACTATGGTCTATTTTTCTTGGAGGAGACAGCATGTTATTCCATGGGATGCTTAACATAATCTGCATATAAGAACCCAAGGTGAAATATTTCTCACAATGTAAATCTAACCCCAACCCAGATTAGAAAAAAAAACTGATAGCACATAAATGTCTAAAGAAATAGGTCTTTATTGACTGTTAACTTTTGTTACAAAGTAGTTAAAAAGAACAAATATACTTTAGCTTATCAGCTAACTGTAACTTTGTATATCATTGATACTATATATTTTTTTCTTTTGAGATTGTCAGTGTAGCTGCATTAGAATTTAACATAGAAACAACACAGAAGATCACCTTTTAATTGCATGACCTACTTGGCTAGGAGAAGCGTGTGAAGCTTTACAGGATAGTATGAACATACAGTTTTCATACGAAAGTGTAGTATGTATCTAGTCCAAGTAAGGTAATAAAAAAGGCTTAAATCTCTATACAGAAAGTGACAAGGCCCACATAATATGGAACACATCTACTAATTTTGAATTTCAGGTGTAATGTGTGGATTACAGATATCAATTTACTAAACAAATCCTTTTTTTTTTTTTTTTTAAAAAAAAAAAAGAGCAAAATCTATAAATAAAATAGTAAGTGCTTTTTTTAAAGATAATATTCTTTGGCTGCCTTAAGTGCCAGTGAAGGGTTATTAAAAACCATTAAAATGCGTAAGGTCCCACTATTATTGTTAATCTTAACACTGAGCTTGTACGATAATTCAGACTGTTGACTGTTATCATCTCCAGATCTACGATGTGTTCTCTTGGTCCTGATAGTGATTTCACCAGTACAAGCATTGCACTCACTGCGCTTGTTTGCTGAAAGAAGAGGGGGAAAAAAAATCAGTTGTCAAATCTAAAAATGATTCCCTAGCTGCTTCAAGACTCTGCTAGTGTGTTACTACGCTGTAAAAACACTCTGTCTCGAGCCCAGAGAGATACACAATGCAAGTATTATTTTTAACATTTTTAAATGGCCATGACTAATCTCACACCTGGCTTTGCTGGAGGGAAAGCTTTACCTGACGAGGGCTCAGAGGAATAAACTGCACTGTTTCTGGTTACGCTGACCTCTCCTAAAGGACGTGAAAAGTGGTAATATATCCCAGGATGGTTTTTGTTTTTATTCCCTTCTATCAGCTTTAAAAATATACAGGGAATAAGTTAACCACGAGAAAGGTGACGTATTTAGCAGCAGCGACGTAGTGTGTCAACCAAGGGAAACTTTTAAGTCTGCACTGTGGCTCGTTCTCTAGAAGATTATTGTCCCCTTTGTAAGCATTAGGACTTTTGTGACTTGTGTGCCAGTTCTTGAACCACTGTGAAGCACTTCCCAGGCCTGGGCCATGTTGCTGTGGGACATCCACAGGACCTGCTTGTGGAAATCCAGCTTGGCACGCTCCTTTAGCAAGCTTTAGCTTGCTAAACTGCTCTGTAACTTACAGGTGATGCTAGAAGGTGATGCTCTCCATCTCTTCCTTAACCTATTTTAAATATTTTCTCATTGAGTGCCTGCATAGGTTATACACACTAATCCAAGCCTACTACCTAGCTCAGACTTTATTATTAAAGCAATAGGAACAACTGCTAAGTGCATGTTTGCTGCAGTCCTTTGAAAGGAATAAATGCAAACTTTCTTATTAAGGCCTGTGATTTCATGTGGGGTGGCAAAAAAAGACTGGAACAGTAAATCTAATTACAGGATGTAAGAAAGTCACTTTGAATACTACACTGGAGCCTAATTCTAGCTAGAGTTGGAGTGATCTTGTTCATAATCATGGTTGACTTTTTTTAAGCAAATACCAGTTGGTACATGACAGCTGTCCATAATGTGGGAGTAGTTGCAGATATTTTTCCATGTGCAATAAGTCTAGGAAAAAGCATTGTATTGTAAGTTAATCAGATGAGGAGTTCCTTGTTCCCGTCTTAGAAAACTTCAGTGATAAGTAGGCAACATCATGTACCAATATGCTTTTGTGATGTACTCTTAACTGCCCAGCCTTCAGGTTTGAAGGAAAAACAGAGAAAGATGGAAACCTTCCAATTCATATAATCCTTCTGAGTGAAGCTTTGTGCCAGTTGTCTTTTAGTCTGTGTAAAATAATGATTGAAGCAAAAATTTTTCCAATAAATTTTCCAATAAATAAATGCTATAAAAATCAGATATCTCTTTCAAAAAATCTTAAGCAGATAATATACCCATGTACAAAAGTGAATCAACTTAAACTGCATTATACCAACAGGAAATATTGTTGTCATAGGTCATTTAATCTTGTATGTTTTGTTCAGAAATAGCTGCAGCACTGTGTGAAAAGCAAAAGTTTATCCCTCAACACAACATTTGTTGCAAGTGGCCTGAACTTTCTGCACTCCAGAAATCAGTGCCTCATCCCAAATTCTGACTTCTTTGGCTTTTGCATTTTCTCACAAAATAGGAGACACTTTGTAGAAATCAAGGTCAAGAGCATAAGGAATCTCTGTATAATCTTCCTCCTACATAGATACAAGCGGTGTTGGTACTGAGAGCACGAAGCACAGCAGCCTCATCTGACCCTCTGACAGGGCTCACAGGCGTGCTAGGCCCTCCTGATGATTACTGGTATTATACTCAGTTGAAAGAAACAGTTTGATTCTCCATTTACAGAGTCATAATGTAGAAAAAAACTTTTAAAAATCTGTGAACCAAGTGTCCTTAGTAAGGAAATACTAAAAAGCTGATAAACTTTGGATGCCTGGCAATTGCTCTGATGGGAACATGTGATGGCTTTGCAAAAACTAGCTGGTTGCTGTAATGCTTTGGTAGTGCTGATAGTTCTCACACCCTGCTCAGGATCTGCCTCCCACTGATACTCACTCTCAGATAAAATTCTCCATTTTCATTTCCAGACTTGATCCGGAACGTGTTAATAGTATTAGGATAAATAGTGGTTGCCTGAATCTGGAAGATATCGGAGGGCACCGTTCTGTCTGAACGGATGCTCATGTACTTGTATACAACAGAGTAAGGCAGCTCTCGGCAAATGGTATTTGATACAGGGCAGACACAGCGGCTGAAAAACAAACAAAAATAGATGAAACCCTTGATACTTGCGAATAAGTGATATTTGCATTCTGTTGGTTTTCACAGAATCACAGAATGCTTAAGCTTGGAAGAGACCTCTAGAGGTCATCTAGTCCAACCCCCCTGCACACGCAGGGTCACCTAAAGCACGTGGCACAGGACTGCGTCCAAGAGGGTTTTGAAGATCTCCAGAGAAGGAGACTCCACAACCTCTCTGGGCAGCCTGTTCCAGGGCTGTCACCCTCACAGGAAGGAAGTTCTTCCTTATATGGACATTAAACTTCCTGTGTTTCAACTTACACCCATTACCCCTCATCCTGTCACAGGCCACCAGGGAGAAGAGTCTGGCCCCATCCCCCGTACAATCACCCCTCAGGTACTTGAACATGTTGATCAAATCTCCTCTCAGCCTTCTCTTCTCCAGACTAAACAGGCCCAGCCCGCCTAGTCTTTCCTCATGAGACAAATGCTCCAGTCTCTTAATCATCTTTGTGGCTCTCCGCTGGACCCTCTTTAGAAGCTCAAGAAGCTGGGAGCAGTACAAGATCACTGATCATGTTGCCTTTTGAGGATAACCCTAGAAAAGCTAAGTTGGTTCTCTTACTTCTCAGACGTAAGGACATAGGGTTCTTGACAAGGATTTCTTGGGTAACAACGAAAGCCTCCATGATAGTTCCAGCAAATTTCATCCTCTCTGCATTCATTAGTAGTCTCACATTCGTTTATATCTAAGAGGAAGGGAAAGGGATGTGTCAATTCCCAGCCCAAGGCAAGCAGATGAAATTAAAGTTTGCTACAAAGAACGAGGCACAAGGAATGTCTTAAAACAAATGGAACAAACAAGAAGCCACCTGCTTATCTGCTGAAACCACACAGGTCCTTGCCTTCTTTGTCTGCTTTTCTAGGGCTTGGCTATAAAGCATTACTCTATGCAAAAACTGAACACATCTGGTTTTTGAGTGTTAATAAAGTCTACTTAGTTGACTCAAACACATTAATGATCCTAGATATAAGCAACTATAGGAGTAGTGTAAGGTTTCTAATCAGCAAAGAGATGCCTTGCTGAATCATTTTGTAGCAAAAGGCATGTGGTAGATGGAATAAAGATGCCTGAGAAAGAAATGCAATTTGGCTTTTGCAGAATCTAATTGTCTGGGTTGCAAAGTATAGTTAAAATGTTTAGTTACAGTGTAGTTAATGGTTACATTTTAACTAATACTTTAATATCTATCTATCTATATCTATCTATCTATCTATCTATCTATCTATCTATCTATATTCCTGGAAAATAACCTTGAGCAGAGATAGGGGCTATCACACTCCTTTTCTATCAATGCTCTATTATCCCTTCCTTGCTAGAAGGCAACTATTATCTACTTGTGTACCCTCCTGAAACTAGCCCAGCCACAGAAAGGATTTACTCAGCTGTAATCTCTGGGAAGGCACAAACATAGATTTTTAGAATGCCAGTATAGCCACCATAAACATTCAGCATCAGCTACTATTTTTAGGAACTGAATGGAAATTATTTGACTTTTCTAGACATAGCCATTTTTCATAAACCAATTGAGTTATTTCTTCATCCCTTCATGATAATTAGCACATCTATTTATTTCTACAAGTACACTGTTAAATCAGGTTCTGCATTACAAAAACAATGGTCCTTGTAATACCTATGGCACCCTGTAGTGCTTCATAAGCAGAGGCCAAGAGACATCCAGCCTTGGTGAGAAAAAACACATAGGTTTTAAAACCATGATGCTGGCATTCTCTGGCACCTAGCCAGAACCAAACACTTATTTTCTAAACACAGTACAAATTTAATATGCTGCTCAACAGTCTCACACTTTTTTTTTCCTGTTATCAGAGAGAACATATGTCTTTCATTTCTGGTGTGGCAGGATTTAGGAAACTGTAAAATAAAACAGATGATATAAAGCTATGTTTAGCATCTATAACAAATGGCCTGACTTTATTTCAGAGATATTTATCTCTGAAATTTAGACTCCCTACCTACACATCCAAGACAAGTTTAAGTTTATGGTCCCAAGATTGAATGTTTTGTCCTCAGAATCTGAAGGATTTAGGTTGAGCTGAAGGATTCAAATAAAGGAATTAATGTAAAGTACACAATCAATCATCAAATGCATTATCAACATGTCTTTCTGTAGCATAATGATAACGCTGTCATGAAATGTAAACGCACAGATGGCAAGCATTCCTTGCTTAAAATGTTATTAATGCTGCATTATTTAAATTGTTAAGGTGAGGGCACTTACCCTGACACGTTCTGCCTCCTACTACCTGGTATCCTTCGGGGCAGACGCATGAGAATTTTCCTGGTTCATTGACGCACTGATATTGACATATGTAACTCGACGTTCTGCATTCATCAGTATCTGCAGAGTAGCAAAATGCCTTAAGGTTATTGTTTTTAGGATCCAACTTGGTACAGAATGAAATGCTAGCTTTGACAGAAGAAAATTATTCCATCTGAAAGGAACATGGTCTCCAAAATCTGAAATGCATAGCTTAACATCTCAAAGTGTGTGTGTGTGTGTGTGTTTTTTTTTTTTTAAGGCTAATCGTATTTGTGTTTTATCAATAATCTTCAAAAATGAGAACTACATTTATTCTGAGGAAGCAAAAATTAAATTCATAAGACTTCAGAACAGGTTCTCTAAAATAACTGTAGATAGAATCTGCACTTTTATTATTCCAAAATTCCCTCCAAAAAGCCCCACAGATTTGAGATTAACTAGTAAGGCAAAAATATTGTCTTTTTATTTGTGTGCCAGGTCAATGGAGTAGCTCTTTGGGAAAGACGGTAAGAACTCTTCTGTGTGTAAATGATCATCCTTTTTTGCTTTTTGCATCTTTGTGTAACCATCAATCCTCTGCCAGGGAAATGCAGCATGAAACTGAATATAACAATGTATGTTGTTACCCCCAAGATTAAATTGAATGAACGAAAAACTAAGGAGCAACTTGAAAAGCAGGGCAAGGCGCTTCTACTCTGAGACCTGAGCCCAGTTCCCAGTTTGATGCCAAGACTCTCCTTAGAGGCTGCGTGCTTACGCTCCCCAGTCTCCTCCCTTGCACAGAGGAATCGCTAAAGCAGCTCTGTGAGGAGCATCTGCGATAGCTCTGCTGGCTTGCGGAGGAGGGCAGTGGTGTAAACCAGAGAGACCTCTCTGGCTCCGAGTCCAGGAGAAAGGATATGGGCTTTAAGGGTGAGATCATCCTGCCTCCAAAAGGAGATTAGAGGACCCCTGCAGAGGCTCTGGCAGAGGAAATAAAGTGTCGATTGTATAATCATCAGGAGACGTGCTGTTTGCATACACAGGCTTGAAAGCACCTCCAAAGCACAACTGCCATTTCCTAACAATCACAAATTTAAGGTATTATGTTCAGAGCAACACAGAATTGCACTTGTTTTTGATTTGCATTCCTTTCCATTTCTCTTTGTGGTCATCAGAATTAGACCACACACAATTCGAGTGATTTTGTGCAGTAAGCATTGAGGAGCCTGGCTCTCCCCAGCTGTGACCTGAACAGTAACGCCTGCCCTGTTTTGCGCTTACCCCTACAGTGAGGCTACTCACATCTACACGTACGTGAAGGCAGCTGCAATTACTAAGGTGTGTATCTCTGTCAGTGACTACACTTGCAATATAAGAAATAAGAGTTTTAAAGCTTGTCCTTAGAGACTGCACCTACAAACAGTGTGGCACCCAATAAATTATACCCCTTAAATTCATACAAAGATTTTTGGGAAAATAAATCAGCAATGATATTGCTTCCAAGAACAAAACTCTTTACCTTCACAGTTGATTCTGTCACTGCTTAATTCAAATCCTGGATTACACTGACAGATGAAAGAACCAAGTATATTGTAACATTGCTGTGCACATGGATTATTGGCATCACATTCATTTATGTCTGAAAGGAAAAAATACAGGTATTTATCTCCTGCAGGTGGTAATTAAGCTAAGTGTCTTAGTTCTTAGTCTGGGTCCACTGAACCTCGTCTGACTATATCAGTACAGAGCTGCCATCACTGGAACAGGGACAGACCTATGCTTTTCATTCCATATAGCAAAAGCATATTTTTGTAGGAATGAGAGTTATTCTAATATGTAATGAGTCCTTCCAAAAATGTTTAGTGCTGCTATTAAATTCCACATTCCAGGATCTTTTTCTCAGGTATGAAGTGCCAAGTCTATAAATAATTGATATAAGGAACACATACTGATAAGACCTCTCAGCATGCAGTGGTTAAGATTTATCTGAACTATTTATTACTCCTAAAATCTTTCTTTTAAATTCCATTACAATTATAACATGAACCTTTGAGACCAGTGGAGAAATCTGCAGTGATCTAAGGACCCTTCTGGGGTAAAGTATTTCTCTGTGCTGGATTTTTTCGATGATGTGCCCATCTTAAGAACGTATGTGAGGATGCAGAAATCTGAGAATAGAAGCAATTTTAATGGAAAGTTTATATTAACATAACTACCTCTGGAATCTATAACGCTTATTTTTCATATGCTGTTGACTGTTGCTTCTCTATCACTTCGTAGATTTTAGTGTATTTTCTCTTAAATTCCTTCCCTCCTTATCTTCTATCTGTATTTTTACATGTCTATCAAATATAACCAATAGCAGGGAGCTGTGTTTTAAATAACTTCTGAGTTCTTGGCTATTGCAAATGCTTATAAATAATGTCAGCAACACTCAGTCATTTACAGATACAGCTAACAAAGCTGACAATGTCTGTTAAGATCAGCTGTTCACAAAGAGTCACAAAGTGAGGGGGTGATGAGGGCAAGTTCTCAGTAGGATGAACTTCCAGCTCTGCACAAGAGGCAATATGTGAGAACTGATTAGGACTCTCCTACCCTGCCACCTTCCGGGCACCAGCTAATTTCTGGCAAAGGGGCCAAGAATGTACATCATGACAAAGCCACCCTATGGAATAAAATAAGCAAGCTCAAGCCAAAATTCTGGCTATTTTCTTTTAAAAACTATTGACCCACTTTCAATATATTCACAAGTTGTAATATAAATGTAATCTGTACAGCTGTACAGTATTGTTCCTGGCAGGTTGACTGATGCAAATGTGAAAGTCTATCTTTAAATGGCATCCATTCATTTGCAATTTTTTTGTTGAGATGTGTTTTACCTTTTCTGAGAGTGTGTTTTGTTATAGTGGGAGGCCAGCAAGGGTCAGAGAAGGGCTTTCTTAGGAAAAGCTTCTAGCAAATGTTGAGCTGTCGTATGGGTTTGTAATTATAACTGAGAGAATATACCTTGTACTTGAGCCATGGAAAGGGCCAAATGAATAACAGCTGCATGTTGAGCCTATGTGCAGTTCTTAATTGTATCATTTATTGACCGGCAATACAGGGTCCTCGGTGTTGCTCAGGAACCATGCAGTAAACCAGAGCACTTGACAGGATGCCGCAGTGGCTGGAAGCAACCCTGGCACCTGGGAACCCACAGCAATAGTAATCGTAGCCATAGAGCGGCTCAGTGACTCCTGGCTATCTCTGACACCAATCTCTTGATTTTTTTTTTTCCTCCATGGTTGCTGTCCTTCTATTCTTAGATGAGATCCTAGTTCTGTTAAATCCAGCAGCCAAACTTCTGCTGACTTCCAAGCAGCTGGAATTTCAGCTCCAACACAGCTTGTTGCCTGAGAATGGAAGTATCTCAGAAAATGAAAGTCTGCCCTCCCCTTACCTACTCAGAACAGAGGAGCATTTGACCTACCCTAATTTGTTAACCTTTAGGCTCCTTACGTTGTTTCTTACGCTTTTCCTGGATGCCCTCTGTAGGAATTTTGGAAGAAGGATACTGGGCTAAGTAAGGCTTTTTTTCAGACTCAGTATGGCTATATGGTTATTCCTATGTCTTGTTTGCCATAGTCAGAGAAAACAGATTTTCTGATTTCCTGCTTCTTAGTTTAATTCCAAAAATAGCAGGACATGAAATGGAAACAAACATTTTGTTCTTTATGAATGTTTTAACAGTCTTACACTTTTAGAAGTATTACTCAGAAGTTTCTGCAATATGCTAAAATACATGCCTTTGTGAATCCTGGTGAACTCTTACCAACTTTGCTTAAGAAATAGTATCTTTCTATTTACCAAATATTTACATTTAACATGATTTTTCAGTACCTTGAACTTCAGCAGGCATGGTCTTTTTTTATTTCTTTATCGCTCCAATCCTTCTAGTATAAATCTTATGTTCTCAAACTCAGCAGCGGTCTTATAGCTTAACCACCCTTCCATCAGTGGTTTGCTTTCAAAGGCATGAATGTGAGTCTTCCATAGTGACCCTCATTTTAACATTATTTCCCAGTGATTCACACTGGAATGCACAGATGTTTTCTTTCATCACTATATTTATCATGTGCTAACAATAATTACACTTAACTGTAGAGGAATGGTATTGCTGCCCCCGGTTCCTACTTTTAAGACTTGTTTTGCATGAACTGGCAATAATATCACAAAAGCCAATGGTACTAGAAAGCAATCTACCATAACTGAAAGAATAATGAAGTCCAAGATGACATAATATAAACGTCCAGTGTTCCCACTACCAAACTAGCTGTTCTTCAGAAACCCGTTATGCCAGCAGAGGAGAACAGGTTTACAATATGAGTCTCCAATTTTAGGTCTAATCCTCTTGCCCTTCGATCACCTGTAGCAGAGCCTCAAAATACAGCAGCTGGTGGGACTTACTTGCTGGTATTTATTTGCTGGGGTAAGTTGGGATAAAGGCACTTAATTTATAATGATGGTAACTTAGTCATGTGTCATGAATTGTCGCCGTGTCAAGTGAGCTGAGGAGTAGGTGCATGCAGAGAAGTTCTTACCCACACAGGTGTGGTTGTTGGATGCTAACTGGAAACCAGCATTGCATTGGCAAAAATAGGAACCGGGAGTGTTCACGCATCGATGGTGGCAATACGGAGGCAGGGTGCATTCATCTACATCTGAGTTATTAGAAAGGAAAAAGTAGTTCATATGGAATCACAGAAGTTCATTGCTACTGTTTGCTGGTTAAAGAAAGTGTAAACTTACAGAAGTTTGCAAAAATGGGGAGCTTATGCGAGCTAGATTCTGCTAACGAGAACACTGCTGTATCCTTTAAGTAATTTTTGTTTATATGTTTTATACTGATTGTCTTCCAGCTTCGGTGTTCAATACATATTGGAATCTTGTTTTATATTTAGTTCCATAATACTGCTTATTCTTCTCTATTCTATATAGGCAAGACTCAGAACGCCTCATTCAGTTTTCAACCAAGAGTCTTCATTATGAGACATAATGCAGACCAACACACTGTATGTGACTCAGTTCTTTTTCAAAGGTGTGCACACGGTGCATTTGGTATATGCTAAATCTTTTCAGCTCAGTTAGAAAGAAAGTCTGAATTCTCTCTTTTGTGAATACAGGAGATCAGTGAGGATGCAAGATAAACAGGTTTAAGGAGGAAATGGATAGTTCTGGTTCCATAATGATCCAATAGAAACTAGGTTCCCAACGTAAGAGCAGCACAAGTCCCAGTACCTTCAGGCTGTTCTGAGAACGGCAGTCGGGCTGGTGCTATCTCGAGCAGCACTAACTTTCCGCAGACTCTCCCTGCAGATTAGCCTAAGTTTTGAGGCGGAGCAGGCTGCCTTTCCAAGTGTCAGCATTCCTAATGTGCTCTGGAACAGAGTTTTCACCCGCACACCATACAAATGTGCAACAGCCTGTTCTTTTTACCTCTGTTCATCTCAGCACCTTTCCTTGCCTTCTGGAAGAGATGCTGCCTCTGTTTTATGTCCCGCCAGCCGTGATACCACGGTGTTATTGTGGCCACATACAGAGCAGATGGTAGCTGTGGCCTGCATGGGCTTGGTAAAGAAACCTGTGCCATGTTCTGTGCGTGTGCCCAGTGTGATATTTCAAAGGCTCATCTCTTGGAGACAAATAAGACCAGTTTTCACTGGAACAAAGAAAGGCACTTCCCATATCCATGCCAGATCTTGAGTTTCCTACCTCCAGCTGTTTCCACCATAGATGTGTTTAAAAAGAGGCCAAGTTTTTTTTTTTTTTTTTTTTTTAATAATGCGGAAAGTGTTTGTTTTAATATCAAGTGAAAAAACAATCTTTAGATGTTAACCCTTTCTTTGTCAATGTTGCAGGCACTGTTTGGGACTAGGCTTAAAAGGGGTGTATTTTGGATGGTTCTGAATGAAGAAGTTAGACTGAAGATTCCTGGGTGCCTGTACGGTCACAGCTGTGTCACTGTAACTCTTGCTACAGAGAGGAATTCTGAACTAGAAATGGAATAAATCAGGAGGCCCAACATATCTTTACCTTCCTTGATTTTTACAGGATGAAACTCTTGCGAACTGCTGTTTAAAGATCCAATTATATGATACAGGCATATGAGTAATGCTTTGGTTTTCAGGAACCACATTTCTGCACATAAGTGCTTCCAGGATCAGGTTCCAATTCAATGGGATTTTTCCCTGAGGGATTAGAGCAGAACTCTTGTGCACAGGGTTCCAGGCAGATATAAGGGCTAAGCACAGTGTAATCAATGCAGCCAAATCTTCTGTTTGAAGTACTGTTGGTAAACAATTTTTGTAGCCTCTTTGTTCAGAAAAGGGTGAATTTGGAATAGGCAAACAAGCAAATTGTTACAAATTTAAAAAAAAAACAGTGAATCTTTTAAAAATATTAATTGTTAGAAATCAGTTCTTTTCTCTCTCTCTGTTTTCAAGCCAAAAAAATTTGCTCAAACTTGAGATCCATTTCCTCCCATATGGAGAATCTCTATCAAGATTTGACCCTAAGAACGTTTTCTGGCTAAGTTCTTATGAAAACCACAAAGACAGCCCTTATTTTGAAGTGCTGACAGTGCCAAGTGTGGTGATACACTTTAATTTGGGTCAGTGTGTAATTTGTAACACAGGTGTTATTCATGGTTTTGACTGAATAAGAGAAGGGAAAAATCTCTTCCCAGATACCTTAATTTAGGAATTAGATGCACAAGGATATTTATGTGTAGACAGTGGGGTGTATTCTACTGCTGCTTTTATTTTCAATGCAGTAATGTATGTTCTGCAAAGTTTTCAAGAAGTACCATGAGTCTTGACCTTAGAAGTGTTGCTGCATAGCAGTAACGCACAAAATTCTTATTTTTTTTAACATCAACAACCTGTGAAAGCTATTCCTGTATCTACATTCCAAACTACTCATCCTACTTCTGCACAAAGTCCTGAAAAAATATTAGAGCTCTGTGTTTACATCCATTTGTCAGTTCACAGCCTGATCCACAGCTCTCGCCAAAGAGATAAGAATTTTCTGTTGATTTCTATAACTCTTAGCTCAGAATCATAACAAAGAAGTTCAGCCATGCCCAGAAGTTTAAGTTGTTCTAAATGTGTGTTGAAATTGCCCCAGTTACCTTCCTTTTCTTACATAGTGATTACCTGTACCCTTGGCAAGGCTTTCTGAAGAGAGTCAAAAAAAAAAAAAAAAAAAAAAGGCTTCAAATGCAGTGTCCTTAACTTGAAGCAAAGGAGAAAAAGTTCTGTTGCTCCTGCTCTGCTGAGGGCAAAAAGTGCTGCTCTTGGACCACATAAAACCAGTCCTGCATCTTAGGCACTAGACTATCACCTCATGATGTACGCATTAGGTTCTGCTATTTCATAGTTGTTTTCATTATCTCTGCCAAATGTAAAACTGAAGGCTGGAGTGTCTATAAAAACAACTTGTCCATTGAAATGATGATTAAAGACTTGTTAAATAAAAGCTAAAGGAGAACTGAAGAAACAGAATGACGACACTTTTGTGCAATATACCCAAATGAGGGCGAAATATGAAAGATGTCTTGCTTACATTGCTCATGGATCTAATTTAATACTGTGCTTGTATAGGTTGCCAGGGTGCTGATAGTTTATGTCAGTGTAAAGGGTTAAGAACAGTTGTTAAGAATTCATAAACCTCTTACACTGCATTCACAATTGCCACTACTTTAATTTTTGTTCATAAACTGGAACTGAATCAGACTGTGCGAGGTGGCTCCGTAGAGCAGGGATTAGGAGTAGGTCTGTGTGTAGACTCTCCTTTGGCCTGCAGATCTAGATTCAAGTCCTGCTTGAAGTCAGGGGAAAATTTAGTCTGCACCTATGCTTATACTCATCTGGATCATCAGGTAATATCCCAATACAAACAGCAAATACCATGCTAGCTTTTAGGAAAATTAATCTTGTGAAGCTCAACTTCAAGTGTTGACTAAAAATAGTCCCTAGTTACATGTTTTAATGATTAATTGTGATAAAGTGATTATTCCATTGGCTTTCAAAATTGTACAGTGATTTTACATACTATCCTTCAATATATAATAATGTAAATCACTATACAATTAGCGTAAAATTTGAAACTATATCTAAAGAAAATGATTTAGTCTAGAGAAAGACTTACCCACACACTGGTCCCCTCGCTTCTGATAACCTGGAGGACACTGGCAGCTGAAGGATCCTCTTAAATTGACACATACTTGATCAGCTCTACAGTTATGGGTTCCTGTTGCACATTCATCTATATCTTTATAAAAATAGCAAACGCAACATTAGTCATGAAGTTTAGTTAAAATATTTAAACTGTTGCAATATGTTTTACCCATCTTCAGGATACCTATAAATGAAAAGGGCAAAGTTCAAATGTACTCCAAAGATGGAATCACAATGTTTTTTTCATTTACACGACATGCAAAGTTGTCAGATTTCTATAGGATTTTAATTCTGATATGCAGCATCTGAAAATATTTTCACATGTGATTATTATTTTAAACAAGCAGATATAAATATTTGTTAGATACCATAATTCTGCTGCACTTCTCTCTGTGAAAATTTTTAAAAATTTCTTGCAATTTTTTTACATTTTAACCCTTTGATTTTCTTTTTTCCATGCTGATTTTGTTGCATGCTGAATTATTTGGGAAAATTTCAAAAAGGGCAGATAAGCTTTTCTGAAGAATGAGACAAGTTAGAAATATGTTCTTTTGCTAATATTAGAAAGATTCTGGTGATCATCTTTTCAAGGTTCTTGTACCCCATACTCTGGACAGACACTATAAACATAGTATGTGGTGGCCTCTTCATCAGAGATATAGCTGTCTCTGATCCTTCCCATGAAAATTTCCTTGATTGACTCAATCTGCTAAATTTCTGGGAAGAGTTTACATATGTTTGTATTTAAGCACTATAGTGAAAAAGGCAAAGACTAGCGCTGTGCTTTTCTGTGCAATTCAGGCAGCTTTTCATTCATATTGAATGCCGGTTTATACAAGCATAAAAATGACATTTTGATTTTGCCTATTCCTTGCATCTTCTGGAGTTACTTTATTATAATTAAACTGCACGTGCTGACAAATAGGTTACTTGTAATGAAATTACAATTCTTCTTCTCAGCTGAACATCCAAAATGTTACAGAGCTTTTTATTGTAACCTGACACAGTACAGTGAAAGGACTTTGTAATTTTGGCATTCTACACAATTTGGAGACTCTACGCTGAATAAACAAATTCCTTAAAACTTATGATCTCTAGTTTACAAATCTCAGCTGACCTCTCTATTTGTATAGGCACTTGGGACGTTAGAACATCACCAGTGGCAGATTCTGGGTGGTGCTTTGGAAAAAAAGATGGATTCTTTCACATAGCAAATGAAAACAATTTTGACCACAAGATTCAATAAAAAATAAACCATCAACAGTTTGAATTAATTCTCAGTGTTTGCTCTTTCCCCAAATATCCAAATATTTTACATATATTCCCTCTTTATCTGACAGGAAAAATAAAGTCCTTTTATGTCAACCGTGACATAAAAGTCCTTTTATGTGCTAAAGCTGCAGTGCTGATGCAGACTGTACTGCCTGCATTGCTGGGTCCTCAGAGCTGAAAAGCCCATTCTCAGGTGTAAAGATTTTTGAGGGACTAGTCCTGGCTGCCTCATACCCACCAGACACATCATTAAATGCTAGACCTAAAGCAGTGTGGACTCAGTGCAAGTCTTTGCAGAGACTTCATTGGTGTTTGCATCTATTGCTAGTCCCTACAAAAGCTGTAGATAAAATTGCCATAATACTTGCACAGTTGTAAGTACTTTCTATGTATACATATTGTTGCAGTACACAGCAGGAAATTGGTGTGCAGGAAATTCAGATATGAGGAAACTTAATATGAGTTAATTTTTAAGGCATATTAATTAAACAGCATTAAGCCCTTATGTAGTCAGTTCCCCCTATGACTTGAATTTCATTTAACTTCTTTCTCTACAGAATAGCAAGCTACTTGAGCTAAAAACAAGTAGATTAGACTCATTTATGAACTTGGGGACTTTCACTTTCCTGATGGTCTGTTTGAAAGTCAAATGATATTCCAAAGTCCTGTCTGATTTGATGCTAGTCTCTTTACTTGGAAGCTGTCGGGGGGCTTGACATACTGTCCCCAAAAGCCTGTGCTCATAAAAAGCCTGAGGCCCCTGTCAAGGCTGCTTCCTCAGCTCAGTATCCTGAGTTGCGTTGGTTCTTAGCTGCAACTGTGATATCCTTCAGGTATCATGAGAATGCTTATGAGCGTGTGGCGTATTCTCTATGGGAATGAGCCCTTCCTCTGTTAGTGTTTCTGTTCGTGTCATGGTACCTTTGGCTATTATGGCTGTTTTTCCTGGATGGGTTTTACCGAGATAGAACAAGGTGGCTGTTGAGCTAGGCAAACGAGGGGAAAAAAACTGAAAGAGAGAAACATTGGTGGGACTACTTTGAGAACTCCAATTCTCTTTTGTGGCTTTTCTATATCTTTGATGGAAGATGGTGTAGTGCCCAAGGTGGAAAGTGAAGGTGATTAGTGGAGGAGCCTCTAATGTTCCCTGGGGATGGAGAGTAGTTGCCATGTTTGGAGCACCTCTGCTCACATCTGTGCACAGAAATCAGTGAGGTTAGAGGAAGGCTGGTGGTCTGAAAGTTGTATTTCTTAAGCGCTTCAAGGGAAATTCTGTGGGAGGAGGACAACGGGCAGCTATGCAAGAAAGGTTTCCGTGCTGGAACATTCAGTTCTGAGACCTTTAGTATTGCAATAATTATAGATATGTCTGCTGTTGTGTCTGATATAAGGGTGAGGAAGAAGTGGAAGATTTCAGCAGTGAAAGCAGTGCCAAATGTGAATTCTGTTGGTGTGATACCAGCAGCCCAGCCCTTGTGGAGTAAGGAAGGAAGCACTGGTGGATTTTGCAATGTGATCTTGCTGCACAGAACTGCTCTCAGTGACTGTGGACCACAGAGAAGTACAAAACTTTTTGGTACTTAACAAAATGTGATCTGAATCATCCTCCATTAGGGCAACATTCAATTTTCTAGCTGTCCTGAAAGCTACTTAGGCAAAAGAGGGATGGAACTTGCAGGAAAGAAACAACAAGGATGCCTGAGGTCTGACTTGGGCTGAGGCCTATCTGCTCCATTTTTCTCTGGTGTGGCAAATGTAACATTATGTGAGCTTTTACACACACAGGCTTTCTTCCCCATATGAAATAGCATAGTGTTAAAATGGCATTGCCAGTATTGATCTGGAACTCCCACTTCTGTGTTTGATCCCGGTTCTTAGATCAATAGACTAACTTCAGTTGTTTAGAGTCTGTCTCAACTGTGGTTAGTCTGAAGCTTTCCGGTTGTTTTTCAGTTATGTCCTGATATGCACGAAAACTCATCAACTCTGAGGTCTTCATTCCATTATTCTAGGAAGTTGTTTTTTCAGTTTAAATCAGGCTTTTTCGGTACATTAGATTCCTAGCTCACGGATCATGGCTTGCATAATGCACCCTGATTTTGCAGTTGATCTGCAAGGTACATCTACTCATAGTTTTACTCTATATCAAAAGTAAAATATGCTGGGATGAGACTGCAGTCACACAAAGCTTATGTATAAAACACGTTTTCTTAAGCCCTATCACCTAATTCAATTTGATCTTTCTCAACAAAACTCCTGCAATTAAATGTGAACAGTAATGAGGAAATTTGGAATTCATAGTACTTTTGGTTTCTGCCTGATGCAGACATCCATGACCAGATTGATTTGGCATCTGCAAAGACCCAGCAAGCTGGGGCAAGGCTGGAGCAGAAACTCGTACAGGAACATCACAGAGCTCACCAACTTAATTCTAAGAGCAAGATAGATTTGTTTGACCTTTCCTCTCTAGCATGAATGCTTAATAATGTGTGTACGTGCATGTGTATTTATAATAATTAGAGAAATTAAAACAAGACACTCCACTGCACACACGTGTCTCTCTGGGGAGAGGGTGAGAGAACAAACATGTGACAGATGTTTGTCATGTTGCTTAATGCACTACTGGAAAGCACTCAAGATACCACAGTGATGAGTGCAGTATAAGAAACAGATCTTGAAAGAAAATAATTAGCTTTTACAAGCTCATTCTTGAGCATCTCTCTCCCCTCTGCATCCTCTTTTCCAAATTTAGTGTCATCATGATACTGTTTCCATGTTTCAGTAGTTGATGCTGTAGCTGAAAAAAAAGCATGCAAGTTGTACCTGAAAATACCCTCAGCTTGTTCCTTAGTAACTTAATTAAACTTTGTTTCTACATGTTTTACACACATTTGCTCATCTGTGGAGACTATTTCAAATCATACTAGTAACCTGTGATTAAAGCTATCTTCCTTTAACATGACCCTTTTGCAAGGCTAAAAAGCTGAGCCGTGGTGCTCTACAAACGGTCCCAGAGCAGGATCTCATAGGGGCTCTCCACCAGAGTTTACTGGTTATTGGTCATCGAGTATAAAAATCCTTGGGCCTTCCCCGCAAGCCATCACAAAAGAAAGAGCTGTTGCTGTGTCCGTTTTGTGATGGAGTTTCCATTCATTCACTTGTGTGTGAACGCAAGGTCCAAACCAACTCTTAGTCAAGCTACTTAGCCAGATCCCAGTGAGGCCAATACATTTTGTGTGTATTGAGTTATCTTCGGCGTCTTAGATCACTGGAATAATTAAACTCAGATAAGTATGTACCTTTCAATAGTCTGCTTGAGAGCAAACTTTTGGTTTTACTTGTAGTTCTAAATATTTAACATTTCTTTAACATTTGTATTGGAAGTGAGTACATCCGTTTATAAGCTATTTATATCCAAAAAAATACCTTTAAAGAAAGTTACAGTTGCAAAGTCAAGCACTCAGAGAACTGGGAACTGCAGAACTGGGAACTGCTTCTCTGAACAGTCTTTAGACCCATTTTACATAAGCATTATGGCACAGTCTTTAATTATATGAATTTCTTATTCTCTTTTTCCACCCTTCCCTTCCTACCCTTCCCAGAATGAGCTGCATGGTATTGTTCTCTCTCTCTGTATAATGAATAGAATTAGGATTTACAAGGATTAATGCTATATGAAAACCTTTAATTGATGTCAATAGAGAGGCGGGGGGGAGGGGAAAAGAAACATTAAATTAAGGACACTGTTGTCTCAACTGAGTTACATGTAAGCCACATGCTATGGTAAGCCTGGCCATCAGATCCCTGTGACTCATTCTAATATAAATACTGCGTTTTTCAATAATCTCCAGGGATCTCTTTAAAAATTCCCTCTAGATGGTTTTCTTATTGATTACTACTTGTAGGAAGATGCAGGTTATGAAACTATTGTTTGCAGGATGCTACAGAAATAACGCGAGAACCACTGAGGATGGCAGAGTTTGTCCTTGCATTCCTTCAAAATATAAATCAACTTAAATTTCATAGTTTTAATTCCACAAGTCTCTCTAATAGCTATACCCAGTGATTCCCTCATTTTCCAAAAATGTACCCACACTCCCTCTTGAAGTGATTTTCACAATTATGTCCTTCCATTGCTGACTTTGGCAGACTTCTCTGTATTTCAACCACTAGTTGTGTACAAAAATTTTGCTTGACCTGCTTTTAGCAATAGCTTTCTCTAAATCTAGTGCCTGGTTCCTTCTTTTAGAGATGGTTAGTTTTTCTAGTTCTCTCCTGCAAGCTGCTCTGTCAGGCTCTTATCTGCATCCACAAAATTCTTTTCTAGTCTCTCTCTGAACTGCAAACCTGGCTCCGTTCCCTTCACGCTGTGACTCACTTTTCCCAAACCCCCTGACTCATGCTGCTTGCTCACTTATGCAACAGCTTAATCTCTGTAACTTTCTTCGTGTCATTATGAGAAGTACTCACAAATTCACAATATGCATTTCACTAGTGCTTCAAACTCTTGTAGAAATTCTGGGGACTGATGTGCTAGGCTTCTTGCCACTGAATGCATCTCAACATGCTGCAATTTGCTCTGCACCGTATTTGTGCTCTCTCTGTTTGTGTGTACATTCATCTGCTTGACCCCACCATGACATACGTGTGGGGGCCACTTCCCATGCTCTGGGCTGTGCAGCGACTCCATAAGCAAGGACACTCCACCAGATCCAAAAGGGGGTCTTAAAATGACCTTATGGGGCTCAAACTCTTCTGTCACTGCTGAACAGTGACAACAGAGCAGGGTCTGAGTGCTTTATGCAAATCTAAATCCAGAAAGAAATCACTGACATCAGTGATGCACTTGTCATTGACTCCAGTGAAGCCATTCTGGAGAGTATTGCATTTATCAGGGACAGTCTCCTTAACTTCACAATTCTGTAATACCTTCCACTTTCTGTCCTAGCTGTTCATTAACTCTCTTCTATCCATTTGCAAGAACTTTTTTTTTTTTTTCCCAATTAGTATTTCTCAGGAATGACCATTTCAGGGTAAAAATTTCTGAAGAAAGAAATCAGATGATTACAGTTCTTCCATTAGCATCGCCTTACTTTATTTTACCAGATTAAGTATTCTGTCCCTTATTTATAAATGTTTCTTATATTGTTCTTGCAACTGAAGTCAATCTTGCAGCTATGTTGTTTCCTGGATCCTCCCTGATCCTTTCTCGCACATAGGAACAACATCAGCAACCTTCCAAATTCCCTGGTTGCCTCCCCAGCCTTAGCAAGCTATCAACAATTTCTGTCATAGGCTTTTCTATTTCCCTTGCTACTTCCTTCAACATTTGGGATGTTATTCATCTGGGCTGGATGCCCAGACAACTTTTAACTCATTGGCGTTGGGAGCCTGAGTTTTGCACTGGTAAATACCAGCAGAAAAACTCTTACATAACATCAGCTCAGCAGGTACCAAATGACCAACACTGGGAGTTGTTCCTTGCTTCTGTAGCGACAGAACCTGTTAATACTACAGTCCTGCCCTGTACACTGCAGTCACTATCCCGTAGGGTGCATAATGTTGTATAACAGCCAGTTAAATGCTCTTTACTGCTGTTTTTTTTTTCTATTCCCTTTTAAATTTTCCTCTGGGCCTTTCATGTTAAGTATATTGGACTGAATGCCCTAGGAACAAGTTTTCACGTTTAAGGGATATAACCTGCACGAACACTTGTTTGCACAGAGAAAGTGTATGTCAGAGCCAAGGCCTGCAGTTAAGTAAATAGGTGAGGTAGAATGTTTAAATTAATATGATCGAAATGAAAAATAGCAAGGTGTTTTTTTTAATTTTTTTTGTATGCCCAAACATTTCCTCTCTCAAATGTGTGAGCACAGCAGTGAGCTCCTTCTAGATTTGTCTTTTAGCACTCCTGGCTATCACGGCAGAGTGCAGTAGAAGTAATGCAACATATGGATATAGAAATGTCTAAGCAAGCTAAATAATGCGGTGCAACTTCAAAATTTCTTGCATTCTGTATGTGGCCTACAAATATTAGCAACTACCATGAATTTGGGATAGCTACTGTGACTTCATGAATATGAAGGTATAGAAGAAGTCTCCTTCCGGTATTTACTCATCAGAGTTAACAAGGGATGAAGCTGTACTAACCAAGTCTGGACTGCATTACTCTGTCACAATTATGTACTGTCTGTGTATGTCCAAACTGAATTGACTTATCACATAGAATAGCTAAATAAAGGAGTGAGTTGCAGCTTTCTGCACTAAAACATCTCCCACATGCTTGCTTGGGAGTGGCAGGCAGCTGAAAAGAAAAAAAAATGAATGAAGCTTTGAATTGATGCATTACTTCCTTTCTCCTCTCCTTTGCCTCCATCTGTGATGGTAGCTTCCTTCTTCAAAGAGTATGCGATATAGTGCGTATGTTACACTGGAAAAGGTCAAGTGCTTTTGGTTCTGGTATTATTTTTATTTGACTTAAAACAAGAATAAGGTATGCCATCTACAAGTGAATATGCTTTTTCCCCCCTATCCTGTTTCCTAACACAAGACATTATACTTTTTAAGTTCAGGACAGCACTTCATGCTTACAAGAGAAGGATGCTTAACCTGAACCAGTGCCCAAACATGTTTTTTGCTCCTGTTTCTTCTATGCAGTAGCTGTCCATGCTGGAAATACTAAGAACATTGGTTAAAAAGCAAAATGTTACATAATAACTTTTTTTCCTACATTGTGGTCTACACTTCTTTGGCATTCTATGGTTCCATAGTTGAACAAAATGCATAAGAATGTGTCTGACAAAAAGATATATTTGATCACTAATTCACAACCAGGATGAATTAAATGAACACTTCATGAAAAAAATGTTCAAGTAATTAGCAGTAATTAAAATTACTGTTACAGTTAAAAGTAATATGACTAATATAACAATGATGTTAGCCCAAAACAAGGTTATAAAACTATCTTGTAAAGACATTTAACACTATTACTTCAAGATGCATGTTCTTAAAATAAGAACCCAGGGGTAGTGTTTGTGTGTCTCAAAGAACACTGTTTTTCCCCAGGGATGATCAGAATATTAATGATTAGCCTTCCTGCTTATCAAAAAGACAAATATTCCCTGTGCTTTGATTAATCTCTATTGATGCCTTTTAATTTAAAGCTTGTATTTTTGGCTTTCTTATTTATAATGGGTTCATAAACTGATCCATACTTACTTTCAAGCTACATTGCACCAAACTTTTAGATTGTATCAGCCAGTCTCAGGGTGCTTCTGAATGTGACTTGTCATAATGGCAAACTTTCTGATTTACATTGCAATAGCTTATTTTTACTTTCAGTTGAGTATTTCCTGCTGTTGCTTTCTTGTGATTTTATGCTAGAGGTCTAACAACTCAGGCAGGCATGAACTGAAAAGCACAAGTGAGGATCACCCACCCATGATGACCAATACACTTGGACTATACTCAAAAACAACAAGGGTGGATTAAACTATTCCATTATTGCAGATGAAAGAGTTCTCCCCGACATCTGGCATATCATCTTCAAAACTGATATGCAACATTTCCATAAATTCAACTTAACATTGTTTTTGTGAATGTTCCAAAGTATTTTTAACATGAAGAAATAGCATGCAAACTAATTTCCTATTTGAAAAGTAAAGGTCTTGTTCTTATTCTTTAATTCACCCAGTTATTAAAAAAAAAAAAAAAAGATGTTCTCTTAACTTGAGGCACACTGTTTTGTTTATTTAAGTTAATGGAAAAACTAGTCAGTGTTTGATGTAAAACTGCCCCCTTGCTTGAAAGAAAACCAAACAACTGGTTATGAATTATGAATATCTCCTAATAGTTTCCAGAATTATCTGAAGGATTTTTTTTTTCTTAATTACATACACTTGAAAGTTCCAAGTTCCCTACTCATTTCCATTTTGTTTATTTCTCTCCTTGGAAACCTAATAAGCATTTTCCTTTAGCGAGGCTTGACTGAACAAAATACTACTGCTACAACCTGTAACATTAGGGAGATACAGGTCTGAAAGCTTATTGTGATTTTTAATTAGGAAGTTGAAGAATCACTCATTACATCTGTGCAAGCCTATAATAGCGCTTATACTGGCGCTTGCTTTGTCCACGCTAAAGAGAACACAAACGGAAGTCTGCACAGAGAGGGTGTTTCAGAGCACGCTTTGAAGCTAAAAATTAAAAAATAATCTTGTTTTTATTCTGAGAGAAGACCATAGAGCTTTTCTACAAAAACACCCCCTTTTCTGTATGTTGGAATTTTTGAAATAGTTTTGTCGTGAAATCAACCATCGTTTTTTGGGCACAAGGAGCAGTGTGGGGAGCAGGGGGTCAGGGTGCTGGGCCTGTCCTGCCTGCTCCGGGCGCTGATGCCCTGCAGATGCTGCGCGAGCCCCGGCACCGAGCCGGCCCCGGCTGCGCCTGGGTTTCTCGGGGAGGGATGGAAGGAGGGAGGCAAGGGCAGCTCTGAAATACCTTTTCCTCACAGGGTTTTGCAACCAAAGGACTGCTCAGCTCCGTGCGTAGGCAGGAGGTCTAGGAGGCAGTGCTGGGCATAGGGGATGCCGGCAGGTTGCAGCGCGGCAGGGTGGAGGAGAGTGGCCGTGGGGTGGTGCGGGGCCGGACGCTCCGTTGGCTGCTCCAGGAGGTCGGCACAGACACCCGGATCACTCTGGGTTCACCGGTGGGAGGTGGAGGGCAGAGAATCCTTGCCCACCTGTGCTGGCTTTCTGGGAAGTCCTACTAAGACTGGAATTGCCTCCTACCAGGCAGGAGAGAGCCGTCACCAAAGTCACTGAAAACTCCAGTATTTTACCTGCAAAACTACAGCAAGCTTCTGCAGGAACTAGAGCCCCACTTTCAAACTCTAAAATAAAATTCAGTGTCTACATCAATTTAGAAGCACCAGTAGGTATTTCAGGCTTTTTTATTTGTTTTGAGGTTAGCCAATATCTCCTTCTTACATGAACCAGGCATATTGCAGATATCTACAGTGAACTATCTGAAAAGTATGTTTGAAAGATGGATTCTGTATCTTCAGTTGCCCCTTTTAAAGTTCGAAAATATATTTTTAGTAACTGTTAATAGCTGACATGAAATATGTAAACAGGCTGCCAGATTACAGTAATATTTACAATTCTTTTTGAAGTTTCTGCTTTGAGATATTTTTTCTATTACATGTGTACAATAGATACAATATCTATTGCTGTAGCAAGGTGTAGAAGAGTTTTGCTGGCATTGGGTTGTGAAGTACACAAAAAGGAGAATTTGAAGGTGACACAGAAGGGGCTGAATGTGAGAATACTGCAAAGCCAAGTGTGACTGTGGATCGAGTGCGAGAAGTACCTGGAGTCGAACGAAGAGGAATCTTCTAACCCAGAAAGAAAATACAGCATTTCAAATATTGTGCATCTGAGCTGCTACAACTCCACTCTGACTTATACTATCATATATTCAAGCACAGAAATGGTTTGACTCAACTTGCAGCAGAAATAGGGCTCTTCCTAATGTCACACTGCAGTTAGCAAACAGCTGCAAAGACCTGCGAACTTGCTCAGTGAGCTGCTGTGATGCAGCACACCACCAGGTAACAAAGCCAGGAACAAACTCCACGTTTCCTAGGTAGCATCTGGCAAGAAGCTGTTCTCTATATGAAGACTTTTTCCAATATGGATAGGAAGCAAAATAGCACAATCTGTTCCAGTGGCACATCACCAATCTCAAAGGTGTTCACTAAGATCTAGAAGAGTAGATCTCCAAAAAGCCAGTCACCCAAGATCAGCATGCTTGTGTATTCAGTATTAAATACAATATGTAGCTAGCATATTCCATTCAGGTATGGTCAGTTCAAATCTTTACTCATCTTGTTTTAGACAAAGAACTCCAAACTTCATATTCTGCCTCTGAAGGGAGCGCTCTTACTGGCTTTTGGCTGTTTGGGTGTATTACTTTTATTTTTTCCCCGTAACTCTAAGGAGAAATGCTTTCCCCAGCGTGAGAAGCTGCTTTATTGTGAAAACTCTCAGTGGCTCTATTTCTAATTACAAGTCCATAATGCCTTCTGTAAAGTCATTTGTTTTTTCTTGGGTAACTGTTTAGATAACTGACAGCTATTCAGGTCAACAGCCTATATACCAAAATCAAGTACTGCTACAAAGCAAAAGTATTTAAAATGCAGTTGGCGTTATTCCCACACACTCCTTGTTTTACTAGTTAATGTACCTTTTGTCGTTAAATTTTAATAGCTGCCATGGAGCCACGTGCAAGCTATCAAGCCATTTCTAAGCACGCGTGTTCATTACTCAGGAGTTGTAGGTCCAGCGGCGCTGCTCAAAACCGGGCTCCTTTCCTGTGGCCGCTTCTGAAAGCGCAGCAAGTTCAGATTGCTGTGGGTGCCTGTCAGCAGCATTAACTTGGTCACTGGTGCTCCCACCCCCAATGGGATGGGTGTCCTTGGACCTTTTCTCTAGTGAGGACCCACAGCCCCTCCTTAGAGGGAGGGAGGCGCTTCCATGGGCACCTTGTTGGCAAAGGTACCACAGGCCCCTGGAGCCCGTGGCCTGGTGCGAGCTCACCCGCCGTGTGGCACTGTTGGGTGGCTCTGAGAATTAGTAAAGACAGTTAATTATACACTGTTTTATGAACAAAATTTCATTAACATGGCCAGCAAACTGATGCACTGTGCATAAATTTTATAATATCCAACCCTAGTCTGAAAAACACTGGCCTGCTTTTTCTAGTAGTGAAACAGCTTGTCAGTGCATATCTGCTCCTTTACTAACTTAAGAAACAAAGGACTTAAGAGATAAGGGACTCAAAATGCTAGATATAGGGAACCAATTTTATCAGTAAAATATCAGTATCCTTATACCTTTGCAGGCTGAACCAAACAAGTACATACCCTTAGTAATACTTGCTAAAAGACGGGGTGGCCAGAAGCAATTTAATTAAGAAGCACAGGTCAGAACACTTGAATGTTTCTTCTCTTTTTCTTTTGATATTAGCTTCCTTTGGTGAATGGGCTGTTTTAGGAATTATAACTACAGTTCCCAGGCCGGGAACACTTAAGTTCAAGTTGAGTTCAATAGCAACTATCAGAAGGAGAAGGCTTATCTAAATGATGATATTGTTTTTAGCGCTAATCATCCTATCTGTTGGCAGTACCAACATTCTGCAATCTCCACAACTCCCTACGTAAATAAGCAGATTCCTGATGTCGTTCCAACTTCAGAAATGCCTTTGAAAGCATTATTTAGTTACGATTTTTTCCTACATGGTTATGCGATACTTTTAGCATGTTTCTGTATGTACTCAGATACTTTGCTTTGAAGAAATGTATTCAAAATGTATTTTATTCTAAAGTCTAATTGAAGGGCACTGGACTGTATTTTACCTTCTCACGGAAGCAAAAGGGAATGCTTTAAAAAAAAAAAAAAGTGATTTCTACAACCTACGAGTGATAAAGCAATAAAATCAAATTACGGAAATAATACTTTAAAAAGACACATTATCACTTGATTTGATCCAAAATACTCTCTAGGGATGGGAGGGGATTGGAAGAGCTGGGATAGAAAAACATAATGTTCAGGTTGCACAGTTCAAGCGAAGTGGAATGGATGTGCAGAAGATTCTTGTGGTAAAATTAATTGGACTATGCTACAAATGGGCAAGACTACATGGTACAGATCTAACAAAAACAGCAGAAATGTCATTTAATTTGTTTGTCTGTCTTAAGAACCTCACATTCACATTAACTGTCTCTCAGTTTAAATTTAAGTAGAAAATCTATTTTTCCAAATAATTTTTAACAAGAATAAGGCTTAAAATAAAGTCACAAAAAGTTGGGTATGAGAGAGGTGTGAGAGATGAAGTCCAGTAGGGTCAAAAGCCTATAAAGAGAGGCACAGGCATTGTGGAAAGAGAAATCTATTCTTTGAAGGAATTGGGGAAAAAAAACAAAAACAGAAAACAAAATGAACATTTTTGAAGGAAGAAGATGAACATCAACATTAGAAAAGTGGATCAGGATATAGGTGATTAAGCAGAGGCTAAAGAAATGAATGGAGAAGAGAGGCACATAAATAAGAGCATTACTAATGTAACTGCTTTTCAGTTAGGGAAATATTGTTTACTAAACACTACTAGATTTAAGACTAGCACCATGATTTGGTCTGGTGACCAGGGTGTTCTGGATACCTACTCTCTGCCTGGAAGGCTGCTCAGTAGTTGTAAGAGCATTTGTATTTTATTGCCCTTTCTCTGATTCAAAGTATATGTCAATGTCAGCAGAATGACTAAACAGTAGGTGCTGAAGTGGTGCCGTGCATCCTGTGGGGTGCAGGAAAATGTATCCTGCTGTGTTTGTGTATGGTGGGGATACAGAGAGGTGGGAGCTCAAAGGAGAATATATGATGGGCTGTGGAGAAAAGGGAGAGAAAACAAAGCTGGCTGAATGATAGTTGAGGATGTGCAGCCTACTGCAGTTTGTAAGCTGGCGTGGTCCTTGAGCAGCATGTTTTTTTTTTTTTTTCTCCAGAAAACTGTCAAAAAAGTCTTAAAATTGAACATTATTTTTGGCCTCAAATTAAGATTTTCTGGGGTTTATGCACATTTTTTCCCATTTTTGGGAACAAAAACAGACAGTAAAAAATGCTTTGGTCTTTCAATGAGCAAATTATAAATAAAAACTAATGTTTCCCAAGGAAACCTCTGTCTTTTAAAGAGCACACTGTATTTTCCTTCTAAAACTACTGTGCATCAACTCTGTTCCCAGGCCAGGGATCTGACTTCCTAGCTGCCTCAGCTAAAGAGAAGTAGCGATCTGGAAGGGCAGGAGGCTTCTCCTCTGCCCTCCCTTTGGCAGGGAAATTGCATGGGTTTGCCTGCATATAGACTATGCTACCACGACCGTGGCATTTTTCACTGAAAGCTCAGGTTTCTGCAGCATTTCCTAAAGCAGAATCCTGCCCAAGTCTCCTTGCAGGGCTGTCAGGAGGGTGGACTGTGGCAACCTGCTTTTCTCTGCCTGAGCCTGTGATTTTATATACCTTGTGATCTTCACGGACTGCTGGCGAAGCTTAAAAGGTTAGTTTTAAAAAGGAGTGGCTTAAAAAGGAGTTGTTTAGAAAATAAATAGGAAAAAGTAGGCCAAATACCAGTAAAGCTCCAGTTTTTAAATATTAAGCTAACACACAACATTGCTGGCCTGAAAAGGTCAGATGAAGTGGGAGAAAAGATGTATTTAGACTGATCGCCAGGCAGGACGTGGGATCTCTCACTGACTTGGCAGTAGACACTTCAGCTCTATTTGCTATTATTGCTGTTTCTAGTGCTCTATATTTGCTAAATTCTTAAGTTTGACAAGAACCATGCTTTATTTTCCAGTATTTGCACGGTATTAAGCAAGTGTGTAAATGCACTCAGAGAGTAGCCAGGGCCTACACAGCTCCTTTTTTTCTGCTTCATCTTTGGTTAGTAGACAGCACGCACAGGAAAATGGAAGTTTCAAGGGATTTTCCTTTGGGATGTGCTATCAGATAAGGGAGTTATTTGCAATATGTTTAAACTTGCTAAATAAGGTGGAATAGGGCCCTCTTCCTCTAAATTTGTCAATAGGAGTGAAGAAAGAAATAATTACTTGAACTATGTTAGAGCTATAATAATTTCTTCCAATGAAATCATAAGATATTATGAAAACGCGAATACTCCTTTGTACAGTCTCATTTTAGGATACTTGGCTAATGTAAAGTAGAAAACCTAACACAGCAACTAAGTAATTGCTGCCACATCATCTAAGCACATCATTATCACTGCTGGATGAGATGAAAGGTATTTACGAATGAAAGGCTGCCAGGAGAACAGTCAGTACAAGCTTGATCCAGTTCCAGATGTAATCAATAGAAGCCTTCAAGTAGACTAGAGCTTAAACAACAAACTATCTCCTTCTCAAAATATAATACACTCTGAATTTTGCAAAATTAAATCTGGAGTTCATCAGAAGTTAGTGAGATGCACAGAGATTCAGTACATAACACAGTTGTTTTACTCCATACACTGAAGGTCTTGAAAATTGTACTTTCCACTCTGTCAACTCAAGCCCGCATTTTTCTTTCTCCCCCTTAAATTTCCCACTTTATTCTGTTTTTTTTTTCTATATTCCTTTGGGTTCTCTCCTTCTAATTCTTCAAGGCAGAGAATGCGTCTTTGTTTGCGAAGAGCAAAGCAAGTTTATGGCACTCTATTCATTATATTTATGAATCATATCTCGCTGAATTTTTCCCATAGCCCAAAGGTGGCTGGCTGCCCCTTTAAAGGCATTGCTCTCAGTGCCTGTATTTTCTATTTATAAGGTGTATTTCAATTTACATCAGAAGCTGAGGGAAAGACTTCTGCTTGATATCACTTCTGCCAAATGAAACCCACAGAGAAGCTGTGGCCAAAGGAACTCTGTACAAAAGTTGTCTGGGCTCTGTAATTTTGTTCACGTGGGTGCATGGTAGTATATATTAGTTGCCAATAAAAACACTCTAAAATAGGTACGGCACTGTGCAAGTCTCAAGACGATCTTAGAATGTACAGAACTCAGGTAAGTGAGCGCTGAGAAACACACTGTCAAAATACAGTTCTGTGAGAAAGTCAGCTTTGGCAAGATGGCCATGACAGGACAGGAAACTCCTCTCACAACCCATGCTTCTCTGTGCAAGATAATGAAACTCCAGCAAGGGTAATTTACAACTGAATTAAGGAAAACTGTTGGTTTTGAAACTATTTGTGGTTGTGACAAAGTGAGGTAGGTACTCCCCAGAACTTGTTGACATAAAATAGGTAGTATAGCTGCCAATGGCTAGGAATTAACCATGTAAGTCTTAAAGTGGTACACTAGCATGAGCAATTCCTCAACAACGGATAAGTCCTTCTGGCTCTAGGTGCCCTCTGGCACTTGGGAGGGCAGCAGTGTAAGGCCTAGTATGCATGAACAAGGAAATATGCTGTGGGACAACTGGGAGTACAGATGCCCATCCAAAACAGATCTTTGGTTTTCAGGGACCTGCAGGAGTAATAAGAAGCCTTCTTTGTAGCAAATACAGGGAGAGGAAGCAAGGAAACAGACCCTGACTGACCCACTGGGCACGCCTTTAAATATTCTGTGGCCAGAGATATTTCTCTCACTCCTGGTTTCAGGGAAAAAATGAGTGGGAAGCTTTAGCCATTTTTCCTGAAAAGGTATCAGTGAGGCACTTTCTGTGCTTCAACTTTCTTTTGGAAGGCATTTGGCTTCTTAGTTCACTACATTCACTCTTTTATAATCAGGGATCACATGCATTTTTTGTTTTCTTGCAAATTTAGTGTATAAGCTAATTGCCAAGGGCACATATAGCCTGCCTCACATAGATCTAATCCAGCCTTTCCATGACCGTTGGGAGGTTAACTAATGAGTACAGGCCCACAGGGGAACATGAGGGCCTCGTAAACTCTTGAAGACAGGCTGATATTGCTTGGTCAAAATACATTTTGCTTATAACTTCTTGCAGGATGGGAGATTTCTCAATTTAAACTTCCATCAAAGCTATGGGAAAAAGCTGCCAATCACTTTCAAGTTTTTCATAGATGTCTTGCTGCTTCAAATGCCTTCCAGATGGATTTCATTCCAGTGTGATTGATCGTCCACTCGGCTTTGCAGCTGTGCACTTGAGGGAAAAAGTCCCCATCACGCTCATTCACATGCTGGATGGCAAAAAAAATGACTAGTGGCCTTTTTTTTTTTTTTTTTTTTGTGTGTGTGTGTGTGTGACAGTGATATTTTCCAATAACTGATGAGGCAAGAGATGAGCTGACAGAAAATGAATCTAGAGGAGACTGCCTATATTGAAAGAATTCACGCCAAGAGTAAAGGACAGAATTAAAATACAAAGCAAGGAGATAGGTAACTAAATATTAGTGATATGCTTAATGTATAGTGGAAGAAAAGAGAAGCAAATGTCTACAACTATGTTAGCTTCTTAGAAATAGGAAATGGGGGAATTCTGAAGCTAAAGCATTAAAAAAACCTGATTTTTAGCATTCTCACTAATCCTACTGTTACGCATATTACTATGATTTTTCTTACTCTGAAAACGCAAATTACTGTTCACAACATTGGGTCCCTTATTCTAGGCTAAACAACTTCAAATTTATTGTCTAAGCTTAAGAAATCTAACATTGCACTTATATTGCTTTAGGTTGTTAGCATCTAGAAGCCCTTGAGATGCGTAAGAATTCCACTGTCCTGCTGAGACGCAAAGTAGGAAACAAAAGACCTTCAAGTGATTTACAATTTAGAAGAGGAGAGAGTGAAAGATTACAAAGGACAGCAAGCATAGTCTGGTAGGTAAAGATCTGTTAAGGATTTAAAAAAGCTTTTGGAAAAGATGAGCTTTCCAGAGATTGACTATTGAAGGAAAAGCAGGGGATGGTTCTTTACAGGCCATAAATAATGTAGGCCAGAGTCCAGTTTGAAAACCTCTGAACATAGCATCCAAATAATTCCAGTATTTCAGGGAATATTTTAAGTGCCCCCTGTTGATTTAGAAGAAAAGGATAACTGGGTAGGAAAAGTAAATATATTGGGCCCAAGGCACAGCCACAGCTGCAATGCTGAAATATTGAATAACCCTGCTGAAGGTACTCTTAACAGCTATATCATGACCTGAACTATGTGTCTCCCTATTCTCATCCTGCCAAGAGCCTGTCTCCCCTGAATTACTAATCCTCCTGGCAGAAATAAAGGGCTGCAGAGTACCCCAAACTGTGCCATGGAGCAGAGAGAACAGGAAGCAGTATTTGGAGGGCTGTACAGCGTCACTGGCATGTGCTAGGGGCAGCCCTGCAGGAATCCCCTGGAAGAGAGTTTGAAAGCAAGATGAAAGCCTTGGGTGAGTGGATACTACTTGACTGGAAGAACTATGAAGCATGCAAACCCTACTTGATTTTCACTTTCCAGTTTGGAAGTTTGTGCCAAATGTTGAAGCAAATGTCTTGTGCCAAATGTCTTTAAACCCTGGAAGGTGTGAGGGGAGAAAGGAGGCAGGGGGAGAAAGCTTCAAAACCCCATGTCCTGTAAAGGCTTATTTTTAGGAAACCGGAATCTCGGCCAAACTTCTTTACTTGAGTAAATCTCTTTGTGCCTCAGAGAAGACACGTGAGGGTCACAGCACTGTATAATTCCTGCAGCTCCACCTGCCTTCTAAGGAGTTTGTGTTCAACATCTTTGCGTAAGCAGGCTTTGAGCATGAGTGTTCAGAGACTGCTGTCACCCTGAGGGTGAAACACTGTGACTGAGAAACGGCCACATCAGTAGCTCGTACTACTAAATATGAAAACAGGGCTGCTGGCAAGTCAGGTAAACCACAACTTTTGGCTTTGAGGACCTGAAGCATATCAGTGTGGACTCCTGTCTAATTAAAAGGTCTGACTTCTTAGAGGTGCAGAACAGCAGCACCACTCCACTCTTTTGGTTGTCCAGGTACATACTTTGCTCCCCGTGTTGATTCTTGGCTGCTAGGGGAGAAACTAAGGGCAGTGGTCGCCGCCGCTCCCCTTGGGGCTGGCGGCTGCCTCTGCCAGCTGCTCCGTGGCGCGTGACTTCCCTCAACAGGGATAACCAAGTGATCAGGATAACCAAAGGACATGAGGTGATGAAGAGGCTGGGCTGGTAGCAGAAAGCAGCTGGACATGGACAATAACTTACTTATGCTAAGATTGATTCTTTTGTAACAGAAGACATCAACAGTGATTAAATACAGTGGTTCAAGAACTGCCTCTACAGCTGTAAGAAACTTTAATATTTATTTAGGGGATGGTTTTCATTAGTCAGATACTACTGTATCCATAAATATGCAAAACACTGGTGGAAGAACTATGATAAATTTCTAGCAGTTCCTGAACATCCTTGGTAGCTAGATCTGTATCTAAAATTTGGTAGGATGCAACATACTGTCTTTTGAAGATTTCACGGACAGGCAAGAAAAGTTGATGTTGAAGAATAGACATACAATGTCTCAGATTGTATGGGACAGGATCTTCTGAAATGATTTCAAAGTTTGAAAAACACCTCAGAGAAATAAAACTTAAATCATGAAAGCTCTTGTATTCTATTGTTTTCAAAGGGCCTGGAAATGGCTCAGTGTACTTTAGGATCAAGTCCAAATGATTTTTAAAGAGTTAGGTCTCATTTTCAATGAAAGGAAAATAAAAAGGAAGCAAAGCATAATAGATAAGTAATGGCTGAATAAGTAATAAGAACAAAAATCTTTTCAAAGCAAAGAACAACAATCTATTAACTACAAAGTGCCCAGTGTATAGGTTAAGTTTGGATATTTACCTAAACTTCTTGAGCATGGATTACTCTTATTTTTTTAAAATCTTTGTGTAATAATTTATTGTCAAGTAAAGAACCTTCTTAACACATAGAAAAAAAAGTCATGATTCAGGGACAATGTCTATAGCATCATTTCTGCTTCTCATAATGAAGAAACTATATGTGATTTTCAGATAAAAACAAATTTGAAATTCAAATTCTAGAACAGATAAGATTTTACAGAGAGGATACTGAGGAGAGGGTTATGTTAGTCACGCCAAGTGTCAAAGTTCCTAGAAATGTGGCATGCAATATCTAGTTAGCAAAAGTTACAGTATTTTTTTCTCTGGCACTGTAAACTATGTTCACAACCTATTCCGATTCACCATAAATCATATACCATACAGCTCGTGGCAGCTTTATTTCATTAGTACTTTGAAACTCATTCCACATTATTGCTAATTCTACAGTAATTTATCCAGGATCACAGTGTGAATTGATGTTTCTAGTTAATTTTTGACACTTATTGCCAGTTTAAGTTTAAAAAAAAAAGAGAGAGAATAAAGAATTCAAAGCAAATGGAATAATGTCATGAAAAATATTTAGAAGGGACAGCAGTGTTAGCTATGATACAAACTGGGATGCTCAGAGAAATTCTTCATCCTCAAATTATGTCCCAGAAATTGCACTGCAAGCTGAGAAAACAGCAGCATTCCCTCAGATCAAGGCTATTCTTTTTCCTCTGCTTTCAAGTGTTTCCTACCCACCTGTAAATAGGATTGCTCTGCGTTTGGTACCGTAGGATTGCTTTGCCAAGTTTTTAGTGAGGACTCCTACCAACATGGTGGAGGACTAATTCAGAAAAGCTTTTCTGTAAATGCTTAAATTTAAGGATTAGAGGGGAGGTATCAGTGAAATTACAGGGACCTAAACATGTGCTTTACATTCTGGAATACAAATAAATGTGTAGGATAGGATGCCTTAAAGTATAAGCAGCCAGTAGGTTTATTAAAGTTTATAGAGTTTGGTGTGTAATAACTATCGAGCAATCATAGAATCATAGAATGCTTAAGGTTGGAAGGGACCTCTAGAGGTCATCTAGTCCAACCCCCCTGCACACGCAGGGTCACCTAGAACACGTGGCACAGGACTGCGTCCAAGTGGGTTTGGAAGATCTCCAGAGAAGGAGACTCCACAACCTCTCTGGGCAGCCTGTTCCAGGGCTCTGTCACCCTCACTGTTAAAACTTTTCATTTATTCAGTGCTTTGCACTTTCAGAGTAGCACATTCAGTATAGACACTGACAACTGCGATTATATTTTTTCCCTGTTTTGAGAGTAAACATTAATATTTCAATGCTTACAGTCTGAAAATCAAAAGTGCAGAGATTCACCTGTAGTAAGAGTTGGGCTGCAGGTGGCTGTGAATGACATGTTTGTGCTACTCCAAGCTGCCCCAAAATTGTGCTACTCAAGTTTTCAAGACTTGACTGGATAAAGTTCTGGTCTGAGGGTTTCATTTCAGAGCTGACCCTGTTTTTAGAAGGCTGGACTACAGCCTTCCTGAGGCCCCTTGCCGCTGGAATTATTCTGTAACTCTGTAATATACTCTAATATCCATAATGGAAAACTGTATTACTTTTCCCTCACTGAATTTAAGATGCAGCTCTCTTACAGATATAGAATGCTCTTTAAGCAGTACTTAAGTCTGGTGAGGTTTTTGATTAGAACATTTATGAGTCAGAAATATTTTTATTTTTTATTTTTAATGCAAGATAAGCACCAAACTAAACAAATTCAGGACAGCTGTGAGCAAAAGTTTGTAAGGATTTGGTCATCACTGGGCTAAATTGTGCAACTGCTGCTAAAAATAGTTAACAGTGGAACATAAGCATTTAATTTTTCAAATTAAGGACAAATGATAGGCATGGAAAAACCTGCATATTATTATCCCAGTCTTAAAAGGTTGTTGTCTATGTAACCCATCCCAATTGCATCCCAGTGGGACAGTAATTCTGTCTTGAAGCTGAATTTGTGTGACAAAAACAGTTCCATAACTTTATACCCTAAAGCTGGCGTGTGTGTGTGTTGGTGTGCGGCGGGAACTCCTGCAGCTTTCTGCAAGACAGCCACTAGCTGATCCAGGCAGAACCCACGGCTCTCCTCCTTGGAACCATATGGCCAAATTCCATATTTTTGTGTCATATTCTTTGCCATTTTTCATATTTTTAAACACTGAGGACTGGCTGGACCCCCAGAATGGCCATTTGGTCTGTGAAAATCCCTACCGGCCCCGTTGGTCTCTTTAGTATTCTGCTTTCAGCTTGCTGATCATAACTGTCATTGGAGGGTGACTCCACCCTGAGGACAAGGCCAGTTTGGTCACAGAGGAGGCACGTGTGGAGCCCGGGAGGCTCGTGCAGCCTCCACAAGCCAGAACGTGCTGAGGCCCTTTTGGCTATAGTGGCAAGACAGATATTAGAGCAAAGAGTCAAACACAAAGGATGATATTAAGAAACAGCTTCTCTTGTCCTAAACGTAACACCAAGCACGGCAACAACTTTGTATGAAGTATGCACAAGCTGAGGTATGCAAGTACATGCAACGGCAGGACCTTGCACAGCAGGATGGATGATATGTTGCCCAGAAAAATGGAGCCCGAGTAAGGTCCCTGAAAGCTACTGCAGTACACAGTGATGTCCCTGAATGTCAGTATTGCATGTGTTTCCTCACAACAGCAAACTGATTTCTATGTTGAAAATGTTCTGGTATTGACTCTTGACTTCTTTTCATTTGTTTTAAGTTGTATTAGATAACTAATACGCAGATCTGATTGTCGGTACATAAATTTATCATAATTACTGATACATTTTCATATAGTCAAACAAATGACATGAGTTTGCTCCCTGTTTTCTTAAAAAAAGCCTCAACCTTCCGTGGCTCACATGGCAGGAAATGGTTCCATTACGATCCTGAAAATCAGGTGTTCACCAGATGGATTGAGCAAGACTTTGGGAAACGAGCTTTATGCCCAGTTCACACACAGGTGGTGTCACCAAATGCAGTAAGATGGGAAATTGATCAGTGGAGTATTTGCAGTTATCCTAAACCACCGTCCTTCCCTAAACTGGGCAGCACTAGAAACATCAGAGGAGGATAAGGATATTGCCAATTATGTGCAAACTGACCTACCTCCCAATAGTTAACCTCATCCTGATGTATGTTAATAATTAAAGATTAAAGCATATATACATGCATTAGATTCTCAGTCCTTGGTTTAACTAAGTTTTGTAAGTGAGTTCAGGAAGTTTTAAGTGAGTTTTGTAAGTGAGTTTTACTTTTTGGGGGCCCTCCTACCAAAGCAACATTTAACTTCGCAAATGGCAATTTGAATTCTTGTGCTGTAAAGGGGGAGCACAACAGTTTGGGCAGTTTTCTTCTCTCTCCTTGTCCCCTACCTGGTGCTTTCTCCTGCTGCTAACTCCTCCCGTTTTGTGATATTCTCCCCGAAAGGGGCTGAGCAGTGCTGCCCACAGCAGCCTTCCCTGGGGGATGCAGGAAGGGGAATGGAGCAAACTGTTCCTGCGCCGTGAAGCCGCTAGCAGCGCCCAGGCTTCTCCCTTAGCCGGGGAATCCCCCAGGGGGCTTTCGCGGGGTGGAGAAGGCAGAGACAAGATCAAGACAAGTGCTCTAAAGCTGCGCTTAGGGGAAGAGGCTGAGCATGTTCGAGGGTGTTGCTGGGTGGATCTCCTTGGCTAGTGTCGGGTTTTGGCTTCATTACACGGTTGTGCTTTCAATTTATTTCAAAGGTGCCTGGAGTCTTATAAATCTGCATACATAGCAAGGAAGAGAATCTCTTAGCGATGCACACTGAAATTTGAGCCTAATCATAACTGAGAATGCATTTTGATTTAAATACATAATGAAGCAACTTTTTCATGTAGCTATTTTCTAGAAATTGAGATTTTTTGTCTTCTACTGCAGTAGAAAACCACAGTTTCTGACAGAGGAATTAGCTTGGAATTAAAATTTCCGCTTCCCACTTCACCATTTGCACATGCAGAATGACAGGCTGAAATTTGGGAATGTAGTTTCTGGATTGTTGAAAAAATGAAAGCCAGCCATGTTGAAGAAAAACAGTTTTGCTTTTTGTTTTTGCTTTTTTTTCCCCTGTTATCCAACTTTTACAGTACACAAACCCTGTCAGGAATGTGGTTACAACTCTGTTGCCACTAAGGCTCCTTTGGCTGTGACACTGCTGCTTCTACACAGACTACCAGAGCGAGGTTCTCGCCCAGTACAATGTTGCTGACTTGGGCCTGTCACTTTTAGCAGCCTGTGCCAAGTTCTCTGCGCCTGATAAAAGAGAAGGGAGATCCTGGGCCTACACGTGCTCATGCCATCTTCAATTAAGGTGCTGCCAACATGCTTGACTTCTTGTCTACTCAAGTAAAGTACAGGGAGTAACCTGGAAAGAAAATCTGCTCCAGTCATCCGAATTAAGCCATGTACGATTGAGGAAATTTAGGACCCAAACTAAAGGCAGGCAGGGTAACTTGTAGTTAAGAATGATTTGCTTTTGTTTCCCATTTCCCATTGGTAAAGAACTGCTTTGGATTCTCCACTTTCCTCACCTTCCAACAGCTTATGTAAGGAATAAAGTAAGAACTTATCTTCCACAGCCTGTAGGAGCAGATCAGTGGGTGCTCCAAAGTATTGCCAGTTTCTCATCTGCCTATGCACTAAATGTACTGGTTCTATTGAAATATCACTATTTTTAACTAGTCCCAAGTGTGAAAGCCAATACATTGTTTTGTATCATCTGTATCATATAAAAACATATTGAGAACTTACACTTTGTCAGAAAGCCTATTTAGATCAATTCAAGTCTATTCAGACCGTCAGGTGGGAAAGAGTTTTAAGTAAGCAAGATATAAAAGTACAAGTAAGATCTAGTAATACAGATGTTGGCTAACAAAATGGTTTCAAAATTGTGATGTGTAAGTCTGTTTCATTAAAACATTTGACATATGTGGTTCTTAAAATGGTGCTACCTTTATTGATTTTAGGTGAACTGTTCTTAAATTACCAAAATATATACACTGCTTCTAAGTATGTATTTAACTCCAATTCCTTTCTAGTGCATCTCAGATATACTAACTTCTCCTTTGACTGCCTAGACAAGAGAAAGAGGCTTTCTCTATCTTTCTGAGTCAGCTAGTTCTGTGAGCTAAGTCATATGAGCTAAATACTGACTTATGGGTCTACTTACTTTGTCATGTTTTATTCCTTTTCCTACATACAAGCCTGTGATTAGATGTTCATCTTTTTAGCTCTTTAAAACCACATTATTATCTGTAATTATTACCTGTTAAAAAACTCTAATCCATTTTCTAACTCTAATATTAAACTTCTATCCAAACATGCAACTATTTGAAAGGAATGCTTTTTATATAATTAATGCTAAGAAATCTGCAGTAGTTGATTGTCCATACTACTCACTGTTTTTCTGGTATCCTTTTTTTCTTCTCATAAGAGAAGAATTCTTCTTTACACAAACACCACTTTTATATGGCCATATTGCTAACTGATTTATCAAAATACTTCCATTAGTGCAAGTTACAATTGCCAGTGAACTTCATATGAATCAAGGTAGATGAGTTCATCATTTACAGACAGAAAAGAACGTCAGTCCTTTTTAAAGGCAGTCTTTTTAAAATAGAAGATTCATGGGCGAACAGTCACCAAGTACATTGAGAAAAGTCAGGCTTGAAGATGTTACTGAGGGACAACATACATTCCTGCAGCCATTCAGGCTTGTAACTTTGAAATCACCGTTCTCTCCATTGCTTTCACTTTCTCCTGGGACTTGACTGCACACATTAAGACCTGTTGCCTGTTCAGAGAAATCCCATGCATGCATGCATGCACATGCATGTAAAAATCCTTGAGCGAGTTCTGTTTGTATGGACAAACAGACACAGAGCATCCGTTCAGACATGGACTGAACACCCTCAAGTGCAATGTCAGCTTTGCTCATATCACATCATACCAGGTCATGCATTAGAGTAGATATTTACTCTGCATTAAATTCAACTTACAAAAGAAGGCCCAGTCAAGTCTCCTCCTTTTCAGAATGACATTAAGTAGGCAGCATTATACAAGAAGCCCATGTATGTTCACTTACAGGGTTGAATTTTTAATCAGTAGGTTACAGAGATTCAAAGCTTCACAAAGCAACCAGGTGGTCCCAGGAGACACCTCCACCTACCGCATCCCATATCATCCTATTTTAGAATTTCAATTATTTCTGTGGGCAGCCATCTATGGTCACCACCACCGTCCTTAACCAAACAAGCATCAACCAAACTTCCCTCTGCAGAAATAAAGTTTTGATAGCAAAGTGAAATGAAAATAGGAAATGAACAATTAAAGCAGGAAAGCTGCAAAGATAAAGCCTTTTAAGTGCAGAATTAATTATTAGTCAGAATAGTGCACATATTTAGGTTAGGTGAAGTTACTTACTGATATATTCAGTCACACTGACCCATAAGAGTTTGAGTATCTGGTTTTAAAAATGCTTAATTAAAAGATTGGGATTCATGATGCCAGAAAAGGTCCAATTAATTTCTATGCCTTAGAATATTTTCTAAGTGCTGTAAGTTACAAAAGCATGTGTAATACACGCTGTTTTCTTTGCAGCTTTTTTTAAACTTCAAAGTTATAGGTTTTGCCATATAATTAACATAACAAAAATTAGACATTTCTCCACTATACTTGCAACAGAACCAACTTTTAACATGACTTTGTATCAATGAATAAAAAACAAAAATGTGAATGTGTATAAAAGGTATTTTATAGTAACTATCTGGGTACTAAACTATTTCATAACTGTAATTTGCAAATCCCTACTGTAGTTTAGTAAAGTTAAAATGTAAAAGCAGGAAAGTGTATACAAGATCCTTAAGCATTTAACATGTTTTTTCAAATTCAGTTTTGCTGTATTATAAATTATGACAAATGGTTTTCCCTCCAATATAATCGCTTTCTGGGTATTAGGGAAGTGAAATTTAGCAAGTTACAGGTGAGAACAGATGTAATCTTTGTGAACTTTTATGCTTTTACCCATGAACCTTACATGGCTGACCTACCGCTTCCATATACTCTTCTCACCAAGTATATACCAAGATCTTACTAGTCAAATTCAAATCTTTGGATCTTATGCGTAGAAGTAATTGAGCTATATGAAATGCACTTGGCTAACCTTCCTTCCATCAAAACCTTCTAGCTGAAAGGAGATTTAAATTTTCTACATAGGATTCTAGAAGAAACATAAATAATAACAATGCAGAGAAAAACATCTCAAACATCCTCACAGAGGGAAAATGAGGACAAATATTCCTGTAGTGTAAGGCTGTGGTGCAGGAAATATTTTTCCTTAGAAAAGCCTATGCAAAGGAACATAAGCCTCTTTAGATGGTATAGTGAAGAATCACACAGCTCACTTCCTTATTTGTCAGAAACTTTGTTCTTCCTTTAGGAATATTTTGGCATGCACAGAAAGGCAAATAAAAGCTGTAGCTGTCATCTTGTTTTGCCAGCATGAAAAAGAAATGAAGAAAATCACTTGGAAAGAGAATAATAGAAAGAAAATAAATAACAGTTTTCAACTGCAGCTCTTGAACTAGTTACCCAGCTGGCTAAATTATCATTCCATTACTGCCAATGTGCAAGAAGCCACTTAGACCTCCGGGATTATTAGTAATGCTGAGAACATGTAGAGATGTTTTAGGGTTAGGAAGGGTGACTGGTACTCAAAACTATTTGGGGTGCTAACATTAAAGCTTTGAAATCTGGCTATGTTCAGTGCTAGGGGTGAACAGAAAATTAACATGCTGGCAACAAGATACAGGGAAGTAGCTCACTGATGAAAATAATCGAGAAGAAAAGATGTAAACCTACAGATAGATAGCAACTTGGTTGGAGGCGAAGTGATAGCTAGAAAGCTACTACTCGTCAAGCTACTACTTATCAAGCCATTGGATGATTTTTCAGTACCTGGTTACAATTGCAATGGCTCTGTAAGGAGGCAAACTGAAAGCATTCTTGTCAGTGCTGAAGAAAATAAAATGAAACACAGATAACAGCATTTTCATTTTTATTACATAATCGAAAACAAGTCTCGGGTTTGAAAACATAGAGAAAAAAAGGTGTTAGTTAGAGAGAAAATTACCTTGAGCAAACAACTGGGGAAAGGAGGAACACAAAGCCCTTCTCAGCAGGCTAAAGAACTACAGTGCAGTAGTCCAGGGTGAAATAACTGCAGATCTGCTTAAAGCAAACAAAAATTAAGAAAATCACTATACTTCATGGAAGAACAGGAGAAAGAATCTGCCTCAAAGTAGCAGTAGCATTACTATAAAATGATCCAACAAAGGTGACAAGAGCAGCTGCTGGGAGACTCTCACGCCACTGTAACTTTATAGATGAGAATTCATTAACAGCAGCTTTCTAAATGGTTGGAACAAAAGCCAGCCTGTTCTCTTACTGATCGTGTTTTATGCTACCAGCATTGTTGAACACGACGGATAGCAACTGTGGTCACTTGTAAGTTTTACTGATCTATAGGAAACTTTTGACTGTCTGTGCCAAGCACAGGGAATTTCTTGTAGACATGTATAAACACTCCACGTGTTTTAGCACAGTGCCAAATATCCTGCAATACCCAATCAGGCTTAGATAGTGCTGTGTTCCTTCCTTTTGCTCTCCGGTGTTGTTCCTGGTTGCATTATGAAAAATACTTTCAGCTTAGAAACAGAAGTTCTGAAGGAGGATGAATATCTGTATTTGATGCCATGACCCTTCTGACTACATTCACTGTACTTGTCTGCTTAATCAGAGCTATTAAGCAAGCAGGCTTTACAATCAACAAATCAAATCTGAAGATATAACAGTCAACATAACCTCTGTGAGTTCCCATTGTTCTCAAATAAGAAGCCATGAGAACTGCTAACAACTTTATTTTGTTGCAGTAAACTTTAAGTCTAATGATGGCCTGCATAATCACAATCCAAGCAGCTAAGGTAATACAACTTTCTGAAGCTTGCTTGAATCACAATGTTGAGCACAGCTGGCATGTGCTACAAATCCCTGGTGGCAATGTCCTGAGCATATTCCTGCAGGAGTCAGAATCATGGAAAAGCAGTAACTAAAGGAAGTGAAGCAGCTGCTAGTATTTATGCTTGTGATGGATGTTCACAGTAAAATGGTCAGACAGAACAGAGATTATCTATCCAAGGTCTTGACATGATACTCACAGCTGTGCAAATAGCACAGATGGAAAGATAACTTAGAGTGGTCAAATTTTAAGAGTGCCCAAAAATAGGTCCTTAAAACAAGATGTTTTCTGGTGACCTCCCCTCCCTTCCCTTCCCTCCTCCCTGGTTTCCCAATACAAATTAAAGAGATCCTCTAGCAAGGACTCTTTGCAGTACAAAAGCAGCAAGTTCACACATCAACAGCATGAAGAATTAGTTCAGGAGGGGTTGATGAAAGATGATCTCTGCATGATGGATCCACATGCACATACATTAATTAGCTTCTATGAACATTTAGTACAAAAAGCTGTGAAAATGTCAGCTTGTATCCTTTCACGGCTTCCCCTCTGACCTGCAAAATTCTATGGGTTTCCACTTACTGAAGTACAGGAGCAAACATATGAACTCTGCCTCAATAAGCTGTTCGATGAACCAGTGGCAGTTAGAAGAAGACTTTGGGTTGTCTTCCCAGAAGAGACAGTTAGACCTTCCTTTTGCTCCCCACAGCCTCTCCCCCAGTCCTACCACCAAACTAAAAATACCTTGCTTTAATGCCTCTTAGACTAAGCTTGGCATCTCGCTCTTTTTTTCAATTGTACTCCTAAAAGTACCCCTAAAAGTACAAGTAGTGAAAAAAAACAAACAAACTTGAGATGCTACAATCTAAGTACAGGTATGATTTTATAAAAGGCTGCATAAAATGGTTCTGGGTATAGGCCGAGAAGCTCTTAGTTGTGTTCAGGCTTTGCTGTTCAGGAGCTTAGGCACAAGGCGTCCGTACTGCCAAACGGCAGGGCCCGGCACGGACCCCGCGGCTGCTGCAGCGGCCCCACTGATGCTCTCTAGCCGCCTGCAGGCCTGAGCGCTTGTCAGAGGGTGCAGTCCTGCTTAGTGACACTCCTGCGGAGCAGCTCAGGTTTAGCTTCATCTGAATAGAATCTGTTTTGTGTGTGATGTGAATCGAAGCCCAGTAAGCAGAGTTCATCAGCTCCTTAGGAGATGTACTCCGCATCCAGGTGGGAATGTCCGTGCAGGCCTGCTCCTGGAGAGGGGCCCAGGCTCCTGCACCTTAACGGCTTCTGCTGAGCACCCTGCCTTTGCACCATTTTTGCCACCTTTGCATGCTAGCTGCACAGACATGATGTGTATTACACAAAATGATGTCTGGGTGAGAAACAAAACATCACCAACTGCTCCCCCTTACCTCCCCACCCCCCAAAACACAGAATCTAGATAACTTATTTAACTTCTTCATACAAGCAAGAATTGATCTCTCATCCATCCAACCTCTCTTCCATGTCTTGTACGGTTACAGGGGTACAGAGATTGTGTGCAGGACCAGAAAAGTCACAGGAAATGAAGTTAGGAGTTTAGCAGATCAGCAAAGAAGGTTGTTTTAGCTTATTTACTTTAATGCTCGTACAACCAGCGTGATAGAAAGGAAAAAAGAGTTCTTTCCCTTCTTAAGACTACAGGCATTTTGGTGCCTTTGCTTGGTATTTTCTAAAATTGTTTAAATGTCATGACATTCTGAGAAAAGCTAGTGGTTACTTACAGACTAGGTCTGACAAAATTGAATTAATTAGGCAGTTTGACTTTGACTTTGGTAGGAGCAGTTGCAAATCACCAAGTGCCTGAACTACATGGCAGAAACATAATTCAGTCTTCTTGTATGCATGTAATAGAGAGTGCAAACATTAATTTCACTGCAAGGCAAAAAAGTCCATCAAAATTCCACTCAACTTCAAAGAAAATATTTTTTATACCGTTTTTAGTTTTTCGCAATTGGAGGGATACTCTCGCACCAACAGACGAGAGCATCTTAGTGGCCTCCTGAAAGGGCTGGCTGGTGCTACACACAGCAAAGTACTTGGTCACCAATTCAGCAGCACTTTGTTTTAAAGGCAAATATAAAAGTAATTGAAGCAGGAACTATACAAAACTCAGGAGGAAAAAAAAATATAAAGTTAGCCATGACTAAGTTCTGAATTTAGGTGCTTTGCTCAAAGTCAAATTCAGTGCTTTGATGTGTTTTCTACATAAAGAGATCTTCGTCCAGAATATTCTCCCTTCATCTTCCCATCTGCTCTGGAGGTTCCTTCACCTACTATTCAGACTTAATACCTTAAGAATTTCCCAGAAAGATTTTGCTTCCCACAAGCTTCTGACAAACATTTATACAAAAACATGTTTCTGATTGACAGTAGCTATAAAAATGACTTTCATGTATATGATGGAAAATCACAATCATTTTGCTAGAGCTGTCTTCTGCAAGACAGCAGGTTTAGCTATCAACTTTGATGTCTGTTATTAATGTGTTATATGGTCTCTGTTAAAATAACACAATACATTGCAGACAAAGCTTTATAAATATTAGTTTTCACTTGTTTTCTTCAGGTCAGATGTTAGAAAAGTGTTAAATATCTCTTAAGTCAGGCATATAGCTTCCAAAGTGCAGAGGAGCACCCACCTCCCCTGCATGTTTCTCATTCACATCCATTGAAACAGGATCTGGACACACTGTGTCACGTCTTACCCAAAGATTAAGCTCAGCAGCCCACTGAAACCACTTAGAGTCAAACGCGACTAACGTCATTTGTGCCCATTTACGCCACACACGGGAGCCAACATGAGTGTTTGGCTCACTGTACCCTCACTGTGCGACGTTTATGAAGGGAGTGGACGTTTGTAATTAAAACAGAAGGCCCCTCATACTCCAGCATGATGTCAGTAATACAGTTCCTCAGAGTATGTTATTGTTTTAAACAGAGGTCTCCACACTTTCACATTGGTTATAAAATACTTAGTGCTGCTGGACTGGAAGGAAAATGTCATACATCTGCAAACAATTAGAAGGAGCTGGACTTCATATTTGATTTACTAAACAATAAAACAAGCTTAAGTGTGACTATATGTGTAAGTTACACTCCCTAGGAGCCTCAAGCAGTTATCATAGCCGAGTCTTTTAACCATAATTAAATAAAACCACAGTGGGACCATTGCTGATCAAGATTATCTTTTATAAGATATTTTCAGCAGTGAAATGCATGAGGATCATGAAGTTGAATGCAGACTACAAGTACTCCCAAAGTCTTTTATCCCTTCTTTCAAGAACACTGTCCACTGCCCTTCTTGCAGCTGGAATTCATTCAGTGCAATACCTCTTAGCCTTTAAGCACTAGTATTTCCATACTTTCTGCATTTAGAATGAAATTTTGGCACAGGGAAGTTAGTAGCAAAACTCTGATTGACTCAGTAAAGTCCAATATTTCACCATAGTTTGTGTGTCTCCTAGTTGAAATTCTAGTACTATAACAACTGTTAGTTGTTGTTGTAATTAAGCAAATATTCATAAATTGTATACAAATATTTAGCTGCAAGTTTCAGAAAGCTGGGGGCAGGAAGAGGAAAGGAATTATTGCCACCAATCTTCTCCTCAGCAAAACCAAAATTCCCCAACCAGTCTCATCAGTCTTAAAAAGTTAACTTGAACTCACAACTGCTATTTAGAATATAGGAAGGCATTAGTACTACAAACTGTTTAGTTTTCCTATGCTTTCACTTATTTATCTGAAAACATTGTAGTAAGAGCTGTTCCATTTTTGAAAATCTTCTCACATTAATTCCAAATACTACAAAGTAAAAATATAGTTACATACTATATTTGAAGCAGTTTAAAATCATAATTCAGCAGTCAAGATGAGCATCACAGAACAGTGTAATATAATGGGGGGACTGGACCCCAGAGTCTGGTGTTCTGTCCCCAGTTCAGCCACTAGTTTGAAAAGTTAAAGTTGGGGAAAAAGCCTCATTCTGCATCGATTTTCTCATGTGAAAGCTTGAGGTTAAGGGGATCAGGGTACTGACCTCCTTTGGTGACTCATTACTTGACATTCTTGAATGAGAGCAACAGAAATGCTGAACATTATTAGATAGGCAAATTCTCTGAGTTACATTTCTGGCTTACAAAAATAGTAATCATCATGGAAGCTGGATAAGTTATACTTCAGAATGACAGGGAATTTACTTACTAGTGATAAATAATGTTCTGTATGCATGAATACCAGGGAAAAATGGAACTACCACTGTGTAATACAGCTTGCCCTGATTATAGCCACTCAAGTACCATTTTATATGATTATACTGTTATGAGCCACAAAATGGAAAAGATGAACAGTGGGGTCAAACTTTGCCCTCTGATGTTTGCATGGCCACTCTACTAACTTGCTTGAAAGCCAAGCTCATGAACAAGGAGTAGAATATATTTTTATGAAAGGGAAAAAAACCACAGTGGACGAAGCATTTGTTACTTCAGCATGTGTAAGAGTAAACTATTTATATTATATAATAAATGAAACGGTCTTAGTTTACAGTAGTGCTTGCAAGTCTGATTCCTGAATGCATACAATTAACATTGCTAATACCCTGAGAATTTTGGCACTGGGTGCTGTATGTACACTCAGATGAAAGCTCTTCATTGCCATAGTTTCAGTAAACTAAGTGGAAGGAAGCTGATGGGGCCTGTGTAGGGCTACTGTCAGAGAGGTCAGAAGAGCCTGATCTCTGCAGATGCTTGGTTCCTACCACTTGAGAAATATCCCTCACACAAATTTATGATCTGCATAAGAAAAACAAACAAACAAACAAACAAACAAACACTGTCCTAGTCTAAGACAAACTTCATACAGTTTTTTTTTTGTTCTATTCAGCATTCACTAACTGAAAAAATACAGTTCGAGTCTTTGGAATTTGTCTATGTTGCATCCTGCTGTGTTGCCTACTTTCTTCAAAGCACTGCCCGTCTTGGACATACCTCACTGAGGATGGAACAAGTGGAAAGGTACAAGAAAGTGCAAATTCAGTTACCTTAAACAACAACATGCACCTACTTTATACATCTTCATGAAAGACATGGCCAATATAATAGCACAATAATACACTCATAATAAATGCAGAAGTTTTACATTGTCATTTTCCAGGCACAGATTGTTATCACATACTCTCCACTTACACTGAAAGTAAAGCATACAGCAGCTTGCTTACCTTGGCACACATTGTGATCACTTTGTTCATAGCCAGCTGCACACTGTATTTGATGAGTTGGGTTTGGAGGGGCACGGTGAGGATCTACAGGAGTCCGTCGAATTACATTATTTCGACCACTAGTAGATTCAGCTGCTGCTTCTTCTTGCTCATTTACAATAATTTGGGCTGTTCTAGGTAGACAGAGGTATCCTCCATAGTGGTTAACACATTTCATCCCACCTTTACATGCATCTGGGACTATTTCACATTCATCAATATCTGCGGTTAGCAACAACACAAGTCATGCTTTTAACTGTAGAACCTTCTTCAACAGCCATTAATACAAATGATACAGTCACATGCAAGCACTCATTTTTTTTCAAAACAGGGATGTGTAATGATAACATTAAAAGACTACCAATGACAAGTCTCTTTTTGAAAATGATTTACTGTACCTTTGCACCGTTGCCTAACAGGATCCCATTCATAGCCATCTGTGCATTGCTATATGGAAAAGAAAGAAAGAAAAAAAAAACAATAAATGACTACTTAATGTTATTTAATGAGAATTTTTATTTAGAATGTTTCAATGAACTCAAACTTCGACATTAGAGAAAATGCTATGTTTCTGTATCTTGATAAGGTAGAGGTGCAACACTGTTGAGAAGAAAGAATAAAAAGAATATATAAGAGACAACCTCCGTCTAAGGAACCTCCTAACCTGAGGTTGTTGCGAGTAGGTAGGCTTTGCTGGGAGTATGGGGCAAGGGAAGGAAAGCATCACTTTTTCTCTGCCTTGTTCCTATACACATTTTTTAAAGCATCTGTCATTGGGTGAGACAGAGTACTAGAATAAGTGGACTTTTGGAATGACCCGATCTACCAGTATCAATCTCCTTGTGAAAGAAAGTAACTTTTTGTGAATTTTGATCTGGTTCACTGCCATCCAGGAGGTGAACACCTTTCATTGCTGGAACAGAGTTGGCAGAGAAACCAATAAGGCTCTAACCCCCTCTACTACAACTTCTCTCCCTTTAGCACTCTAGCAGTGGGCAGAGATCCTGTGACTGCTGGAAATTCATTCACATGCTTTTTAATCACATGATTTCAGGAAATACAGTTTAGAGAGAACAATTAATATTGTGAGCCATACAATAAACTGTTAAAAGTTTATAGCAGCAGTACTATAAATAAGACTTCGCAAAAATCAAACAAGATCATACTCAGCAAATATTCACATCAAAGCAAACTCGCAGCTTTAAAATAATTTTAAATATGACGCTCTGCAATTTGGATAGGTATCTTCCTATTCCTTCTGCCCAAAAGCATTAATCTAGAACATAATTTTCATCACATGACAGTCACAGAAACTGTTTGTCAGAATGTTACCAAATACAGAAGACATTTAAATTAACAATGAACCAATAGAGCTGTACTATGTAGGTGCATATGCATGTTATGCTGTTTAGGATATTATTTTAATGGCCCCTCAGGGAAAAAAAAAAAAAAAAAAAAAAAAAAAAAAAAGAGAATTAAACTAACATAATTAGTCACAGTCACTAAATCTTTTGAAACTCCTCTGCTTCAGAAGAATTCTACAAGTGACAAGTTTGCCCTTCTGATGCTGAGATCTACTTGTTCCGTGTTCCATTATCCTCAAGTTATTTTGAGAAACTTGTTACTAATAGACACTGACTCAGCAATAGAAAAAAAAAAACATTTTTTTTTCATTTGCAGGTGACACCAGTGATCTGCCAAATGCAGCAGTGAGTTGGAAGTAAAAGCCTCCACTGTTAGGAATGGGTAAGTGAACAACTAATTGTATTGTAATTCTCAATCTCTAAAGGAATGACTACATGCTGAGTTGACAACAGTAAAGTTATTGTAGCTATGAAAACACAAACCCAAAGGAAAACAGTAAATTCATGCATTTACCGAATCACCCAGTTCCTAATAATGCACAACAGAAGTTGTATCTATTTAAGTTTAACTCTTAAGTTCAAGCAGAAAGGAGTTTTATGATAGAAAATAATCTGGCCTAAACAAATACATTATCTTTATGAGAACTGGTAGCATTCTAAGAGCAAAGGTTCCAAAAGGTATGTTTAAAAGTAATTTTGCATGATCCCAAATAAAATAATCATATAAAAGCCTAAATGCTAAATCCTATCTGAAAATAGGCAATTAAGTCACCCAGACATGCCAAAAATACAATATTGGTGTAGGCTAAATAAGTGTATGAGAAAAATGATACTTAGTTTTTAAAGAGAATATGTAATATAAACAGAAAAGAAGGGGATCTCTATATTCAAACATATTTGCAAAAGGCATTTAGGTCTTCAGTGCCCACTCTTTGTATATACAGATTTTAAATCCCACAAGTCTGTAAGTTTAAGTACATACAACCTAAAAGTCTATTGCTTCTAAAGCACAGAGTTAAAATATTTTGATTGAATTTTTGATGCTTGCTTGAGATTTCTTTGAAGTCTGTCTTTTATGCTAAGTCCAGTTCTGCACTATTTACTAGACTGAGCCATCCCGCTGACTTCAGGGGGATTACTTGTATAAGACACAATCTCGGTCCTTGGCTGTGGTTCTCTAACTTCTTGCATGTGTGCAGAATTAGTGCAATGCCACACAAGCAGAATATGGCTGTATGCATATTTAGAGATGCACCCATATGAAGCAAGTTGCAGGCATTACAACTGTAATCAGATGTAAAAATGCATCTTTTCACATGGCCCAAGTCGATGTAGTTGCCACTCCACCACTCCTTCTATGACATTCATTATGCAAGCCAGAGAGTGAACACTGGCAGAAAAAAAAAAAAAAAAAAAAAAAAAAAAGGAAAATAAAGTCTTACAAAAAGGCCTTCTAAATCTCTTACTCCATCTCTTGGTTATAAGCAGTATTCTAGCAGAATTTATTTCAAGACATGCATAAAAATTGCTCAAAAGCAGCTCAGAAACCGATTGCTCCATAACTTAGATGTTTAATTAAGAGTACTGAATCGTGAAGTACTTGCATTCTGTTAAAAAACAGCTTGAAATACCCAGGCGAAAACACAAAATAATGCTTGACCTAATTGTTTGTCAGGTTGCACATATTTAAAAGGACAGTGCTAGGAAAGTTCTTTTAAAAAACAAACAAGCAAAACCAACAATCCCACAAAACTTAGAATCTTGTTCAGTTCATCAAGCCCACCTAGGTAAGCTATAACAGGGAGTTAGAGCTGATTTTTTTTTCCAAACTTGTAAGCTTTTAGTTTTAAAAATAGAGTTTCCCTGTAGGAACAGATTAATTTCCAGTTAACGTTCAAAGTCGGAGAGCGCGGTATTGCATGTCGTATATTGGCAAGTAACTTGGTTTTCCTTCAGGGTCACATAGAGCCGCATCCCTGCTAAGCCATAATTACCTGAAAGGCTATTAAACCTTACCGTGTACGTTATGGTTTCCTCAGTTTCCTGTGAGTGTACTGTAATAAGAATGAAAGCAGCCAAGAACATAGTTGTCAACATCATGGACCTAGAAAGAAAAGAAAAAACAAATAAACCGGGCGCACTTTTAGCGCTTCTTGGCGGGCGGGCGCAGCCGCCGAGCGCGGGGAGGGCTCGCGGGCCGCTTCCCGCTGCTCGCTACCTGCGTGCGGAGGCCGGGACGGAGCCCCTCCGAGTGCCGGGAGCGGCGAGGCCGGGCAGCGCGTCCTACCCGCGGGACTGCTCTGCTGAAAAGGAAGGAGGGGGAAAAAAGAGAGACAGAGAGAGAGAGGGAAAGAAGTTTTAAGGCGAGGTAACAGCCACAGCACAACGCGCTGCGGCCCCCCAGCGCCGCTCACCTCGGGGCACTTCGGGGCGGCGATGCCGCAGGACGCCCGGCGGCGGCGGCCGCGACCCCCGCCTCGCTGCCCGCAGCCGCCGGGCACCTGCTCTGCCCGGGGCCCCTGGCGCAGCACCCGCGCCGCCCGCTCCTACCTGCGGCCGCGGCGCTCTGTGCGGGGCCGCGCCGCGCAGCGCCCACTGGAGCTGCTCCCGGCGGCGGTTCCCCACGGCGGCGGCTCGGCTCCTCCGTGCCTGCGCCCGCCCGCTCCGCTGCGGCGCCACTGCCTCCCCCCGCGTGCCCGCGGATAAATAGAAACGGTCCCGGCTGCGCCGGGGCCCCGGGCGCCCCCTACCGGCCCCGCGGCCGCCTGGCCCCTTCCGCGCTCTGGGCGGGGCGCCCCGGGCGCGGCCTCGCCGCCGCTGCCGGCCCGGGGGCCGCGGGCCCCGCCGCGCCGCTCCGCTCCGCGCAGGGAGGCAGCGGGCGGGCAGGTGCGGGCGTCCCGCCGCCATCTTGGGCGCGCGATGGCCGCGCCGCGTGAGGGGCTCCGCGGTGGCGGCGGGCGCGTAATGGCAGGTGGCGGCCAGGGGTGCCCAACGGTTGCCCCGAGTGTGGGCAACGGGGAGCGCCTGCCTGTGGTTCCTGGGAGCTGGAGGAGGATGGGCCGCACTGGGGTGGCAGGCAGACGAGCCTCAGGGTGGCTCTGGCCCAGCACTTGTGTGGGGTCAGTGAAGGGGTCAACATCTTTTCTTCACTTTTCCTGAGTGTGTAAGGAAAAAAGTGTGAATTAGCTTTATTCCTTTCTTTTCCTCTTTTTTTATATATTTTATTTTTATGTTTTAATTTGTGAGTAGGGTGCTTTAGCCTCTATAGCTTCAATTCAGTCTACATGGCATCAAAAGTAGGGCTGTGCCCGTGGAAGCTCTTCATCTTCTATTTTTTTGTTAATTGCAAAAGTAATTTTTGTATAATCCTATTTTGCCAGAGGAGTTTCTCTTGAAGTGGTCAACTTATTAGCTAAGAGTGCTAATAAGTCTTTGTAGAGTTTTTGCTCAACTTCTTTAAACGGCATTGTGCATGTTCCTTGGAATTATTATTATTATTTTTTAAAAAAAGCATGTATACATATATATATTAATTTAAGCCGGACTATGACTTTTTAAACAATAATGATGAATGTTTATCTGACTGGGCAATCCATGTGAATTTTAAAATAGTACAAGTAATGTGTTTTTTCTCTCTGTTCTAAATCCAGTAAATAGAAACTATGTGGTGTCCTTTGTGTTGGAATGGCTGCCACAGCAGCACGTTCTGTGATTGATAGTAACCGTGTGTCTGAAAGCAGTTAGAAATCCTAATTAAGATGGGAATGCCCTTTTAAAGAGCAGTTACAAAGGGGGAATGATTAAAGAGCAGCCAGGGTTTATAATCTAAAGGAGACAAATAGATTCCAGGTAAATGAAAAAAATCTAATCGAATATGGGAAGATCCATCTGGATGCAAAATATAGGAATCCATTTGATTATCAGAGCCTTCTGCTATAAATAGCCATTGCTTCTTGTAGTCCTTCAGTTATTTCGGATAGACACAAAATAACTGTGTGTATAATAAAGCTAGATTATGAAAGCATTGAACAAAATATTTAATGAACCTGATTCCCTTCCAGGGAGAGGGTGAGATAGCACACACATATGGAACAGTCACATTGTACAAATGAATATTTCTCAGATATTTAGTGTTCAGTGGGATAAGATGGTCCTCAGTTATGAATTTTGTCAGTGATAGTAAGAGGTGGGATATTTGATTGTGCCTACTTAAATTACTTGGATTTTTGCTACTGGTTTACTTTGGTCATATGAAATCCTATTCAGGATATTCATATTTGTTCAAGAACTGAGGGAGAATCGTGGAAATGCTAAAAGAGTGATGGCAAAGGGAGAGAGACATTAGCAGCAGCTATTTAAACAGTCTTTAAGGCTGGGGGAGTCAAGTAGAGAAGAGAACAGGCTACAGTAGTTAAGATAGGGAAGGTATCTCCTTCCAGTCTCCAGAAGGAGACTTGGCGAGAAATTTAACCATGCGCGTTCAATAATCACTACTTTAAGAGCTTCTTCTGTTTATAGTATGCCATTCTTCACCCACTAGAAAAGCTGATGGATTGAAGGAGGAATGGATAGGTATTATTAGAGATTTAGGAATTCTTGTAGGTGGGAATGCCTAAGGTGAGAAGCGAGTAACTGTGCCAAGAACTCTTTCTATAGAAAGATAATCTCTATAGTTTTTAGGCCTCAACTTTTTACTTAGGTCAAAGTGCTGTGCTGTGGTTGTGCAGCTCTCCCACATTCTTCTATCTATCTTAGCTGAACTCATAAGGCCCTGATTTTTTTAAAAGTTTTACCTTTTTAATATGGTAAAAACCCTGTGAAGGGCCTGAATCAATCTTTTCTTCCCCTCTTAGACAAGCTGATCTCTTTGAAAAATCCTGAAAAATTGTTATCCTAAATCAAAGAACTCTGGCAAACTGGCCAGAGAATAACTCTATGAAATACAATACATTAAGTATGTTTTTCTTTTTAAATGGTTCTTTAGTTCTCTTCATGTGTTTACCAGAATAGTGTAGTCTGCCAAGGCTTATTAAATTATTAAATGCAAGTAATAGAATAAGGCTATAATTTTGTAGTTCAGATATTTCCTACTGAAGCAATTGTATTTATGCCTAATGTAGGAATAGAAGGATTTAGACCCTGGGAAATGGTGAAAAATACTTGAGATATCTCAGTTTTTCAGCAGTAGAATAACTTATTTTACATATTTAAAGCATGTCTGAAGAGTTGGTCAAACAATCCATTCTTTCTTGCTGACTGTACAATATTGCATAGCTAAGGCCAACTAACGGTTACTCATGTTGTTTCCCTGTTGGGAACAGCCTTGAGAGACTCTCCTCATTACTTTGATTTACTTCCTTCTTTACTTCTCCTTCGGAAAATGATGCACTGTATTTTCTACCTTTAAGTGAACTCTTCGTTACATGTCAGTTTTTGCTTCTTGTAAAAACACAGTTTTCATACGTTCTTTATCTTGCTTTTATTTTCAGCTTACATGCTTGCATTTTTTTCTTCCTGGAAGAACCTGCTGCCACCGTTATCGTCCTCAAAATCCCAGGAATAGGCAGGCTGAAGGAAGACTGTGTGTGGTCAAAGTGTCACTGTACTCCAGCTAATTCTGGCTGCTGGAATTGTCCCTGGGGGTGATAGACAGCTGGACATAATTTAGAGCAGGCCGAGACTGATCCTAGTGGCTAGTTTGAAAATAAGGAAAACAAAATTAAAGTCTAATCTCTTCAACTTTCCAATCTGATCCCCCTTTTCCTGTTTCAAACATAGCTCACTAGAAAAGATCAAGCACACAAGCAGCTTGTGTTTGTCAACTTGGGGAACTATCAATGTCAATTTAAGATGATTTCTGTTCCTGAGCAAGTCATATCAAGTAACACTGGTGTTGTCTAAACTGAGAGCTGGAATGGTGGGGATGTTTTATTTATCTTCAAAGGAGGTATTGTGAAGAAATTGCGTAGTATGAGGTGTTACTTCACTGTAGAATTAATTTGAAATAACTGGATCGGGAAATTACTCTCTATTCATAGAAAGTGATATTTAGAAGTAAATATTTGTTGTAACTGTATCTGATAGTAGATGCTAAAATTACAAGAAGTCAGTAAGGACCAAAAGTCTGGTAGGAGAGGACAGAGAAACTATTCTTTCCTTCTCCTGTGTGCTGTCCTTAAAGTGTAAGAGCTGCGCTAGCCATCAGTAGCTGAAGTAATAGGCTGAGAATTTCAGCCTTTATTTTGTTAATATCTACTCTATGGAGGAGCTTGCATGAGTTCTGCTGTGGCTGACTCCTTTGGTTAACTTAGGCTGACTTTTAATGTCATTTCTAATTGTCTAGCAATGCTGTGAGGATAGTAAAATAGAATAATTTTGCCATTTTTAATTTTAATTTTTGCTTAAGATGAATCATGCAATTTGCACACAATTTGTCAGGTGTGTAATTTACTTTTCTTCTGTAATTTAGAGGGATATGATCATACATTTTGCATGCGTTTGTTAATTGCTGCAGAAATTTGAATGCTCAGAAGTTTTGTGGTCTCACCAGAGTCCTTTGACAGCACAGGACAACATATGTGCGAGAGAGCAAGTGAGTGAGGAAGGATTCTCCACAGAAAGTTGTCAATTCTATAAACATTGTTTTTTGTTGATTCCTTCATACAACTGTTTACATATGGTAGGGCTTCAGCAGTGCAAGTCATTTTCTGACACCACTTAGAACGTGAAAGAAGGATATGTATTTTTGTGGCTGTAGCCCACTACTGTTGCTACTCGGATGTGGTGCTACCCTTTGAAAAATGAGAGAACATTGTTTACAGGTGCATTCTTAGCATTTTTAAGGGCCTAACTTTGAGGCCTGACATAATAAAACTTGAACCACAATCCTAGAATACTTGATTTTATTAATTAATTAATTAATTATTAATCATGTAGGCAATGACTACCTAATGTGGTAAGAATTTAAGGTATTGCAGGCTTGGCCTTAAATTAGATCACATCACTATGGCTTTGAAGATTTTATTTTACTAAGCAACTTTATCTGTACTTTGAACAGTCTTTCTAAACTATTCAGTCATTTTGTTATGTGTAGCAGCTCTTTCCTGCTGCATTGCCTACCAGTGATTTTTCTTTTGTGCTCTTATTCTTATGCTAGATTAAAAAAAAAATAGTAGATTGGGAAACATGCGTCAGTGAAAATATATGGCTTCTGTAGCACTGTAGTCATCATTCTTTCCTTCCTCTTCACAGAAAACCAGAGTTTCTGCATACAGAAGTTTAGATCTGGTATTGTAGTGGGTTTGAAGCAGTTTGGATAAAATGAGAACTCTAGAACTTTTTCAGAGAACTATGAAAGCCCATCTAAGGTACAAACAACCTGGATATTCAGAATATTTCCTGAAATATATAGTTTTCATCTGATTAAACTGTGTCAGTGCAGTTCTTGATCTGGTGAAGAGGCAAAAAAGAAATGCCAGAATTCAGATCCCAGAATATCTTGGAGACAATTTTCAACTCTAGCTTTGGCTTCTTGTGAAGCTTTGTGTGAGTCATTTGATTTATTTCTAGGTACACACTCCGAAAATACATGACAATTGCACAAGTGAGAGAATACATTCATTTTTGTAGCTGGGATTTCCAGAGACAATTAAGTGCGGTGCCCAGGTTCCTTTGAAAGTCACTGGAGTGTGGATCCTTATCTCTGAGGTTCACTTCAACTGGCAGTGACAGAGCTGCCTGGGCATCTTGTCATTGACTTGGCTGAAAGCAGAATCAGGTAAAAGTTCATCTACTGAGATGCCTAAGATTCAGAAAGAAGAGTGTGGGTGAGTAAAATCTCTCTGTAGCTTCTCATTATTTTCCCTCTGTATTAGACATCCATTTTTATTTACTCTGAGGAGTAGGTATCTCCTTTTAACCTATATATTCCTAGGGTAATAGGAATGAGGGTTCCTAATAACCATAGATATTTCATTTCTGAAAAAGATATGAATTGGAATAAAATATACAGATAGGAATAGCATGGGTTTCGAAATGACATGTCAGCGTCAGCAGATTCAGTATTTAAGCTGTTGCTGTTCCCTCTGTTTTGCACTATTCCAGCTCTCAGTCAAGAGCACAGACTGTATTCCTGGTTTTTAGAAAGTTGCTGAACGCCATCAAATGACACCAGTATAATAAGTCCATTAGCTAAGGGGTGTATGCCAGAGTGTTTTAATTCTTTGGAATATTAAACTAGTTTGGTGTTAGTTTGTATGCTGTCATACAAAGAGCAGAAGAAAAATAGGGATTTTTCCTTTTCTGAAATTCAATTTATGAAAGGTTATCTTCTCTCCTGGTTTTGCAGATAAATGTGATTGAAAGGCATCAAAATTCTGGAAAAGTCCAGGTGATTCAGCTGAAAGCAGCAGAGGCAGGTCCGCATCTCAGCCTGCTCTACAGGAATCTGAGCGTTTCTGGGAAGGATTGTGGGATTGAGACAGAGGGGATAACACTGCTCAGATCCTTGAGTGTCCCTTTTAAGTGGCTGCAGAACAAAAGCAAACATTTGCTCTGTGTAGTAAACTAGCACATAACTTACAATGTATGCTCATTTTAAATGATATTTGCCCTGGGAATTCTTTTTTAATCAATTCAAGTTCTCTTTCTGTGGAAGCCCAAAGCCACTAGAAATTAATTCCACCCATTCTCCCTTACCATGTTTTAAGGGCTATTAAAATTTAGAAGACTGCCCAAAAGTGATGAGGGCCCAAAATGAACTGATTGATACAAAACAAACAGCTATCGCTCTCCACCCATACCCCAGTGCAGCCCAGTGTAGTCCAGTTACTTCCTGATATCACTTGGGACCCTCTGTGTTCTGGATTGCCAACAATGGGCTCAGTGTGTGCGGTCATGGGCCTCTCTGACACTGCAGTTGCAGGTCGTAAATACGTTCTGGAGATTAAGATATTAAAATGCCCCTCTTTGGTGGCTGCAGAACAATGCAGGAGGTATGGCCCCTGCATCCGAGCAGCCTGTTCGCTGCCTGGGCTGCCGGGGGGCTGTGCGGAGCGCGCTCAAGGAGCTTCCAACATGAGCTGCCAGCTCTGCTCAGAATGATGTTTCTGCCATTTCCTGTGGTAGCCAGAGTGTTTTGTATGCTGTACTTCCACTTCATGCAGGAGGCTTCTTAAAGTTGGTTAAGTAGTTGGTTGAGTATGAGTTTAGTGTACATAAGGATAGATATCTGCCTTAAGAAAAGGGCTGGTGGTTTTCTGCAGAAAAAGCTGCAGTTGGAGCACCAATCTGCGCTCACATCTCATTTGGGGTGGGGGGAAGCACTTGCATCAGTGCAAAGGATGGAAAATGTATTTACCTGGGTCCTAGTTAACACTTCGCTAGTAATTACTTGCAGCCTCATTTTTTTTTTTCTTTTACTTTTGAACTGTGTGTACAGGAGTTTTGCTTTACAAGCACCCTTACTATTGAGAAAATGTGTCTCACTGTGATGTTGACAGCATTTTAAAACAGCTGTAGTTGGAGATTTTTTTCACTTCCAGAAGTAGTAATTAGAATGTGTCAGAATTTGGGCTTTGGTCATTTATGTTCATCAGTCATTTTTTTCAACTGTGCTTCTCCAAGAGACAGCAGACTTTTACCATATAAATTCAACCACTGCAAGAGAGCACCAGAGCCAGAAAAGTGTAATTGATTGAGCTTGCCAGTGCTTTCTTCAAATGTAAGGATTGCTCTTAGTTCAACATTTTGTCAGCAAATTGTGGCTGAGTAATGAATTGTCTGCCTCAGTTACCAAGTATCTGGAATTTATAAATCTGTCAGGAAAGCTTTTAATATACAAATCTCTGAATGTTACTGGAATTCCTTATGGTTATCTTCAAGTAAGCTATGGATGCTAAGAAATGCCATCTTAGTGATGAGGTCATTAAATCTGTTAAGAGTACATTGGTTAACTATGAATTAGCTTGTTTTGTCACTTGGTGCTTTAGGACCAAAAGGGTCCAATTCTTTCTCACCCTGTAATTGGAGACAAACACTCATCTCTCCCAGCCACAGTGGGTTTATTTAGGCAGTCACAATTTTGTGAGCAACTGTGTATAATGGCTTTTGGGGCCAGGACTATTAGTTGCTGTTATCCGATAAATTCCTCACTGTTCTAAAGGTAAGGGTGCAAAAACAGTGACAGATGCTTTGGATTTAGGAGTATGGCATGGCAGTCCATGAACATTTCCCTGTTTATCCCTGTTTTTCCATTTTTCTTATGCTTGATTAGGTGGATGAGAAGAAAAAGAGGCATTGTGGATGTGTCAAGCAATATTATGAAATATGGGATTTTGTCCTTCCTTTTTTTTTTGAAGATTCTGCAGAATTCTTCTGTCTTTAATAATTAGGAAATTTTATAAGAGTATATGATTCCATTTCTCTAAAGATATAGGATCGAGTGGTTTTACAGTGTACCTTTAGAACTAATAGCGGTTCAAAGTTTTTAAATATTGAATACTTTTATGGAGAGAATTGTAGCTTATGGCTGTGGTAAAAATTATTCCTTTGGATGGGATTATTCCAGATTCTTGACACACTTCATCCAATTCATTTTAATTCCCAACATAGTTTATATAATTTAGTAATAATTCTATTAATTGGAAAGTGTATCTGTGATGTAGGCCAGAAGTATAGCAGGTTTGAGATGTTCAAAAGCTCATCTCTGTGGGCTGAGTTTAGGTCACTGAAACACAGTCTGTTTGTTCTGTAAGTCACATTCGGCATAGTTAGGCAAAGTGCTAAGGATAGGGCCTTCTCTCCTCCAGAGCAAATATTTACTTGGGGCAAATGAACAATTTCTCAGTTATAGAAGTTTAATTTAGTATCCATCTTGTAAAGGTAAATAGGAGCTATTACAATATTTTACTTGGAGTAAGAGGCCTTTTTTCACATTAATGCTACGTTTTCAGAATGGTTCCCTGATGTCAAGCAGGGAATATCATGCAGGCATGGGGGAAAGTGAAAAGAACTTATTTACAATAAGAACTGTTAGAGAAAAGCTCTTGACTTCCAGGAGGAAGTGAAGATCAAATGTACGTTATCTTTGCAGAAAAAAGAAGTAGCTATGTTATTTTGACATCCAGGCATCTTGCAGTCTAAATTAACTCTTCATTCCCAGCTGATAACACATGACACACAATACCTTTTTGTGATCGAATGGGTGAAGGGTAAATAATTTTGTGAATTCATCAGCAATAATAACTGGATACTCAAACTGTTAGAGATCCTCAGTAATTATATTAACTCAAAGAGTGTGTGAATGGTACACATGAGTTATGGGATAATACTGAGTAGATTGTTTGCTCACAGGTTAAATTCTAGTTCTTAAGGCTATTGGTTGTTTACTGGTCTGGACCAATGAAGTGCTGAAAGCTAAATACTGTGAAATGTTAGACTTTGATGAAAGATATGAGGAAAGAAACTGTTTCTTTTGCCAACACTGTGGTCAATAGCAGTGCCCTGACCTGATTACTTAAGATGATGTTTTTCCTAAATCTGTCATGAATCAGTAATTATCAAGTTTTGCAATACTCAATGAGTCTCTTGTGAATAGCAGAAAGATTTGTTTTGTAGGTTGATGTTTTCTAAAATGAAGTGTTCAGCTCTTGCATCGGCAACCTCTATACTGTACATTCTCCTTTTTGCCAAGAGAACTGTAAAAGGCCACAACAATTCTGAAGAGTTTAACAAAATGAGAGGAAAATTGAGTCTGACCTAGTCTACACATGATTCGTCTGATCTCTTTTAAGATAAACTTTCCTTTCAGTTGTTCTTTTACATTAATTGCTGTAAGATAATCAGTTCAAGTATTCACTTGTAGGGCTTGACTTATAGGGCTCCTAGTAGGAAGAGGAACTTGTACAATTATGATATTTTAATAAGATACAGGAAGAGGACAGGAAGGACAACAAAGGACAGGAAGAAGGACGAGATCCTTGAAAAAGGTTGGGAATTCAGCCCGTGCTCCCCTTCAGTGTAGAGGCATAATATTAATAGATGGCTTTGGAGCCCAGGCAGCCTTTGCAATTAATCTCAGAGTCCTCTGAGAAATAAGGGACCAAAATTAGGGGAAGATCTCAATTAAATAGAATAAGAGATGTGGTAACAAAATGCGTTGTCTCTCTAGTCATTAAAAATAAGGATTTTTCCAGCTGGAATAGTAAAGCCTTTGCTTATGTGAAGGATGCTTTTCATTTATGTCCCTGCAGATCTGTGGTCAGAGCCCAGTGGAACCTGGGCTTCCCCTGATGCTCTATGTGAAGTTGCTGTGGAGCCTTGTCCTTCCCCTACACTTACATAAGGTATTAGATTGAGTACAAAGGAAAGCAGTGCTGCCCTCCTGTCATCTGACAATCATTTGTTGGCTCTTTCCGGGCTAGCCTTGGAGAGTGGAACAAATGTTTGTTTGAGGGCATAGTCTAACACTGGTGAAGATTTATGTGGATGGAAGGGATGACTTGATAGCAGGAAAGGGAAAATGGGAATCAGGCAATTTCTTTTTGGTGAAAATGGCTTAACATAAATCTGTGGTTTTAAGTAAATGTGCACATTAAAAGAATGCTGACCTTTAAAAACGTGGCTTTCGATGAATCGCTATTGTTGCTGTTTCAAACATATGGACTTAAAAGCAACACAAAATACTGTAAATGTAAGAGACAGGGAGTGCACAATGGAAACGGAACCCTCTTAAAGTGATTTTTCCTGAATGGGGATCTCTACATGTAAAGTGAACACAGAATACTTTATTTTTAAGTACAAGGATATTACATACATCTCAGAACAGCATGCTAAACTGACAATTTAAATTGGAATCACTGTGTTTTGCTCTAGGAATGTTTTCAGAAGGTTCTTGAACCCAAGTTATATGTCGTAGATCTATTATTTAGGAATGTAATGAAATCGATTCCCCTTTGGGCTAACGAAGATCTGGAAATATAGAGCTGCCCTCTAGTGGCAGTATGGAAGTATGAGATTGCATTTGTCTCCATTACTTTACATTGCTTGAAAAGCAGAATGTTTACTGGAAGTCAAATGGAAACGAAAATGTGCTATTTTTTTTTTTAAAGGCATTCCTTAATTTCACTTCACATCAGAGAAGATGAAATATTAGACGTAGAACACAGACATAAGGTTCTCTGGCGAGGCTGTATTTTTCACGCTTAACATTCCATTTGATATAGAGAAGAGCTCTACAGACTGCCTCCAGAATCCAGAGTTTGGAAGCAAGTTGGCGTTTGGGATTTTGGTTCAGCTCATTTTGGGAAGAGGAATTGTCTCTGAAACTGTGTTGCATCTTAATTGATGGTTTTACCCTAGTTCGTTTGCTGCTAGGTGGAAAAAATCTAACCTGTATGGCTAGATTGATCATCTTTAGTTTGTTTGGCTTTCTGTTCATGTTCATAAAGAAGGGAATTGTCACAGGTCAAATGAGCCGAAATTATAGATCCTCTGAACAGACTCAGCTTAAAAAAGACAGACAATTTCTCTGTGGAGAATGCCAGCACATTATAGCATAATGCAAGCAATTAAACTGATTTTCTTTTTGTTTAAGCTAGCATATAAAACTCTCCCCCTATTTATGTAAGTTTACTTATGTAAAATTGTCATAAATGAGAACAGAATTGGGATAAATTATATAAATGATGTACTAAGCTACTGTATACAAGTCATGTCTTTGTGAGGCTTTATTTGTTGTTTTGTCAAAGCAATTAACTAAAGCTCTATGATATAGTTATTTGGAAAAGTACATGAGTTTCTGTAATCACTACAGATGATGCTAGATGTGATGTTAGAGAGGGCTAGATTGGTTAGTGAACATTAAATTTTTCTGTGTTGGTGTAGTATTTTCTGAAGCTACTGATGTATGTTCACATCTTATTGTAAATGTGTTGCAGTTTCGTTAAACAGACATTTGGGTAGAATGAATGATTCAGGAAAAAGCTCTCAACCCTTCCAGCTTGACAGATCATGAATTTTAAATCTAATAATTTGCCTTAATACTCAGATTCTACAAATGGCAGTCTGTCTGAGGATCCCAAAGGATGCCACAGGGGGATAGGAGAATGGCTGCATTGTGCCCATTTGCTTTTTGAGATGATAGTGGATATCTCCGGGGGCGGGGAGGAGAGACAAGCAAGAGAAAAAGAGAGGGGTTTAAAAGGCATTTGTGAAGCAAGTTTCTTTGAGTGTATTAATATCAGTGTGGCTAAAAGAGGAAGTAAGGAGAATACTGATTTCACACAGTGTTAGTCACTGCTTGCTGCCTGTGTTGAAGGAATGACACAGGCAAAGGGTGAAATGAGAGCCAAGACATCTGCTCAGAGAAGTCAATGTAATAAGCAAAATCTGAGAAGTGTTGATGAATAAGGTTTTCCTTTATCCAGGCTTACAAGGTACATCTCCCTCCTACTTATGTTTCTTTACAACATCTTTTGTTTTTCTCTTCATAAATGTGATGCTTCTAGAAGCCAAAAATTAATATCTTGGGGTGCAGAAGTGCTGCAGCTATGAACAGAACTATGGCACATTAGACTGCTGGAAGATGTGTACGTGTGCATACCTACACACATGTGCACAGAGCACATGCAGCTGTGTCACGAACTTTCCAGTAGCACCTCTGTTTGTCTCCATCAGTTCTGGAGGGGCTTCTCTTGGCTAAACTGGGCAGAGCAGGTTTGGAGAAAGCTGAAAGAACAGGTAGATCAGTGGGGCTCCCTTCTGTTTGTACCCCCTTCTGACATGATGGGAACCAGAATTCCCAAAGATAATGGTGTGCTCCAATTTATCTCTGGGATTAGAAGCTAGAGAGACTTCATTTGAGTGTAAGTCTAACTCAGCTCTATAGCTGGCAAGTCAGAGGTAGGTCACAGAGTCAAAAATCTCTCCCTAGACAATCCTGACATTCTGTAAATCCCTATAAATGAGGCAATTTTTTCTCTTCCTCAGAGAAGATCTGGACAAAGTGAATACTTTTTTTGCTCTTTCCCATCTGTCTCATCACCCAGTCCCAGTACCCTCCCCAGGGATCAGTGCTCTTTCTATTACAGCAGTTCAGCACCTCTCATTGATGAGGGATGAGGGGTTTGTGTGGGGATATCACAAGGAAAACAGGTGCCAGAGGAACATGTAACTGCTTTGTGCTTAGGGAGATCTTTACCTTTTCTCAAGCCTGCCAGAGCTACTCTGAGGTTGGAACCCAAAGTACTTGCTTGCTCCTCAGGTGTCATTTTTCTTTGATGTGAGATACTAGAGATTATAATCTTCACCAGACTACCTCTGGAGTTAACATGAGAAGTAACATGAAAAAAACATTTACCGTATCCTTCAGGCATATGGTAGAAGCTGCAGCCATGGGGGATCTCTAGGGAAGCTCATGTTTTCTTGTCAGTTCACAGCCAAGAATATAGACTTAAATTCCCAGCAAAGACACGTCCTTGTTCAGGCATTCAGTGAGGAGTGTAACCTCTGCAGTGGACCTCACTGTAGTTCCAGCAGTAAAAACCGTAAGCATCATGAACTATGAATTGTTTTCTGAAAGGACTTGGCAATTTTCCATGAACACTAGGTATCTGTCTAACTGAATTTGCAAGTTCCTCCAGCTGCCCTGGGGAGCTTTGCAAGTTCCTTGAACCTCATTCTTGTTCCCATGGAAGTTAAAAGATGTGAGTGCTTTGCCAGCAGAGCTGGTAAATTCCAAGAACCCCAGATACTGGATTCACAGAAATTACAACCCTGCTGGCCACACTGGTCAAGCTAGAAATGTTTTTGAGTTTCATGAGCCATAGTTGTTTCTACATGTAATTTGCAAGTTCCATTTGTGAATCTGCGTAAAGGACCTTGGCTCAAACAGCAAAAGCTTTTGGTGTTTACAGCCTCTGCCAGCACAGTGCATATGCAGAGCTTGGAGAAGTTACAGATGTTTTCTCAGCAGAGCTCGTAAACCTAGAATAAACCTAGTGGTCTCTGAGCAGTGTCTTTTCAGGTGGTCCAGCCTGTAGAGCTACCAGAGGAGATACTGCTCTCATGATCTGCAAAATTCAGGAATGAGATATAATCAAACATACTATGAAATGACTTGCTGTGGAGTCTCATACTTGCTGTGGAGTCAAAAAATTAATCATTCATGGGCATAATAAATTCTGCCTCAGGACTGGCAAGTTTGGAAGCTTCTCTGTAATATCTTGATGTGAAGCAGGATTGGAAATACCTAAGTGAAGAGCTTGCTGAATAAGAATATGAGATCCGGGGTCTTTAACAGAAAGATTTAGATGACAAAAGTGGCAGTCTTTTGTGGGAAAGTTTGCCTCTGGTAAGAGACCAGACATGCTGGCAAGGAGATGGCAAGGAGGGAGATTTTTAATGTTAGAAAGTTAGGGTGAATTGGGTAAAAAGTGGGCCTTTCAGTGATTATTTTAATTAATTATTTATTTTAAAACAGTCTTACCTTCTGTTTTATATTACAGGACTTTGAAGTTCCTTAAACATTTTTGTATCAATTGTAAGACTGCATTTGGAAAGAAGTAACCTATCAGTTTCATTACCATATCTGACACTTCAAAATGTCTAGCAAAAAGAAGACAAGGATAGTGAGCTTTTTCTATGAACTGCATGCTATGTATTGTGGTGATAGTTTGAATCAGGGATTCTTATATGTACTTGACATCTTTGAATCCTACCATTTCAAGACATTTGGAGTCTGGGCTCTGCTAATGCTGTTTCAAAATACATAGTATAAACTGATTAAAATCATTAGAATATATCCAATATACAGGAGTAATACAGCTGCCAGAAATGCAATAGAAATCTGTGCTGATACAATATTCAGCTTTTTACAACTAGAATTTTCGTTCTTAGTTTTCAGCAGCCTTTCTTACGTATTACGTGTTTTTTGTAGCCTTCGTTGCTAATACATTCTTAATCTGCAAAGGATGCTCTCTGAATAGAGGTAGGTGCCTGAGAATGCAGTTTTAGAACTGGAGTATAAAGGTACAGTTTTGTATTTATTGTTAATTTCATGAAGTGTATGCCACAGTGTGATTATATTTCAAATTGCCAGCTTTGTAAAGGTGTTATTGCAGTTACATACTTTTATATACAGGAATTTTCGTCCTAAAGCTGGCTGTTTGTTATCAAGGAAACTATGAAAAAGATGAAAAAGGAGTTTACTGACTGGATTTGCATTTTTAGCTTCTGCTTTGGTGTTCTTTTCGCAATCAAAGTGCATTATTGCTTTTGTGGTTTCACAGCATTGCAGACAGGTCAAAAAAAAAGGACTGATCTTACAAAATGTTCTGGAAATGCTTCCATCATAAACCTTTCTCCTCTATTAGCTGCAACATAGATGGTAATTTTTCCCCTTTAAAAAAAAATTTAAAAAAAGGTTGTTAATCTTTCCCTCTACAAAGGGGTTGCAATATACATCTTTATGTCAGAGTTGGTTTTGTGTCATAGTCTGTCATTCTAGATTGGTGCATTAGCTTAGTTGAGTTGTGTGCCATCTTCTGATGTAACTCTTTCTTGAAAAAGCTGTGGGCAGTCATCTTCTGGGTGGCTGTTCTGCATGTGTTTTTTCCATTATATTAGTAGTAAAGTCGATTGGCAGCTGTGAATCTTTTTTCTTTGATTGGCAACTCTTCCTCTCTTTCATAATTAGTGATTGAATAGCATTTGCTGGAAAGAGCAAGGGGGCAGATCTCTCGTGATTTTAAAATTGGACTCAATATGCCTGACACTAAAGTTAGTTTTGTCAAAACTATTGATGAATAAAACTTTCCTCATGTTTCACTTTTTTATTAAAGTTAATTCCTATTTTACAAGATTATTCCTCCTCTAACATGTATCTTAAGTTTAATGGTTGCAACTGTTAAGACAGTAATTAAGCTTCAAAGGCTGAGCCTTATTAAAGGCTCAGCAAGAACACCCAAAAAGCAGAAGAATTTACAGTTAAGGCTGTACAAATCCATCCTTAACTAGTCCACAGTGAATAGGGATTATGTAGCACAGCAATAACAATAGACCCCTGCACAATCTAGATGTAATGGATAGGACAGAGTACAGCATCTGGCTGAATAGTCAGGATTATGATCTGAGGTTTTCTTTATTTCTTTCAATAGAAATTGCCTTTGCCTTAAAGGGTGTAGCTAAAATTCATTTTAGATAAGCAAGAGCCTTCAGTCCAGCATTTTGCCTTGACAGTCATCTGTAAAAAATGTTAGCTGATGTTTCATTCCAAAATAATGAACAAAAGGCTTAATTCTGCTGTTAGATCTGGGTTTATGAATCATCAGAAAGTGTATTAACCTACTTGTGTGGGTGGCTAACTGCAGTGTGTGCCCCAAGCTGTTGCTTCATCAGGACTGTAGTCATCCAAAAGGGTGGACAGCTTTATGCATCTTCCCTGCCTGTGTTGAGAGATGGTCCAAGTGGGAGGTGGATTGACTAAAACCAGGGAGACTGCAGACCTCCGTGCTAGTTACTCATACCCAACTGCCTGAAATGGGCATCTCTGGAGCACTCTGCTTGGGTGTAACTTATTTCATAAGCTTGATGGAATAAATACGGCATCGAAACATCTCCAAGTACACAGTCAAGGGAGAGAGGGGCTCTCATTTAAAACATCTTCCTTCTTTCTGAGATATTTGGACAGAAATTCAGAAGATAAGTAAACTTGTCTGGAAGACTTTTTTGTGTTCTTAAAGTCAGAACTGCAGATCTTTTTTGATAGTCACCATATTTTCTCTTTGCTCAGTCTTTTTTTTCCCCCTTTTTCATGTTCTGTTTTTGTCTTTTCTATTATTTCCTCGTTTTCCCTGTTTCCCCCTTTTCTTTTTTTCCCTCGTTTTTCATTTTTTTTTCATCGTTTTGCTTCCTGTTTCTAGCTTGTGGAAGGCCATGTGCTGTTTGCTAAGGATATAGCTCCATTCAGGCTTGTTCTGCAAGGGTATTGACATTGCACTGACACTTTAGAGCTCCTTGTCAGTAGGAGATGTCAGCAGGATGGTTGGACACTGGGGGTAAAATGTAAACACTGTTTGATTACAAAGTTTTTAGGAATAATGTTCACTTCACACATTCATACACAGCTGATGGTTTTTCAGACAAGGTAAAACTTGAATAAAACTCCACAGAAGTACAGAAAGAAGTGGTTCATCATACAGTGTGCAGTTAAATTGTGGGATTCCTTACAACAGATACTATGGATGCTGGAGCTTGCGTGAGGTTAAGAGGATACTATATGGGTTCATAAAAGATGAATTGATTAGGGATACTAAATACACTTAAGTTTAGGTCTCAGAGTTTGTAAGATGCAACTCGTTTGAGGCAAGAAAAATATTTTGAAAATTACCACTATTTTTGGATTCTTTGAGTACCTTTTCTGGGTTACTACGAAGTGAATTAAATGGATCTTTTGTCTAAGACCAGCGTGCATATTTTTGTTGACAGGAATGTCTGCCTCAGATAATTTTTGTATGTATTCCCAGGAAATATCAGTATGGTTCTTACTGCTTTCCAAATCAGTGAGAACAAAGACGAGATTCAGCATCTTAGTATTTAAGTAAGGGCATATGAAATGCTCCCTGCTTCTTCCCCCCTCATTTTTCTCCCAGGTCATATTCTCTGTCATAAATTAATGTGGTACTCTGTGTTTATCAAACTTGGAGCATTGTTTTTTCATACTCGTTCTTGTCAGAGGTAGCATCAGGGAGTGGGAGAAACCAGTGGAAAAGCTGCTTTCGCTCTGAGGTGACAAAGTTTTTCCAGGAGAAAGATAGTTAATGCCATTTTTAAGGCTGTCACTGCAGGCTGAGTAAACAGTAATTGAGCTGCCGAGGAGTGCGAATAGAAGAAAAAACAATTATGAAAGAAGAGTGAAGGGCCCCTTCTTGCTTTTTTACCCGTTCTCACTGACTTCAGGGAAGATGCTTGGAAGCTGGCCCTATCATTCAGCAGAGAGGAGGGAGCAAAGAAGTTATATGATGCATAGATAGTTGTGTGCCAGTGGATCTTTCTGTTTGGATGTGTTAGTTCCTATTGTTTGCAAATGCTGTCCCAGGCATTACTGGGGTCCCGCGAAACTCAGAGGTTTGGTTTCATGGTAGAGGCTTCCTTCCTCACTCGCCTCTGGTCTGTGGGTTGCAAATTCTCTTTGGCCACTGGTGTTTGCTGCAGCAGCCGCATGGGCTTTCTCTGCTGCAGCAAGTGCTGCCTCTTAATGCTGCCTGCCCTGAGGGATTGTTAACAGGGTGGAGGCTATTTTCTTTCCTAAAAACAGGAAGAAAAGGAGAGGATGAGATGGGAGGCCTAAAACAGCTTAGAATTAGTTTACAGGGTGAGCTCAGTGGCATCTGCTCCCTCCTGTCTTCCCACCTGCTTGTTCTCTATTTAGGCTTCAGGGGATCTGATGATACCCATGACACTGTGCTAATTCCAGGGTGGTTAATTGGGTCCAAAGCAAAAGCCCAGGCACCCTCATCCCCAGTGCTCTAAAGTTTGAGGTATCATTAAGTACATGTTGCACTGCACAGATGACTTACATCTAACAGGCCAAAACCCCCTGGATTTCAGAGCACTTTAGAGCTGGAGTCAAGGGACATAATCATGTTGATGTCTACTAATTTTAGTAAAATTAAACCAAAAAAAAATTAAGTTTTGCAGCTTTTTCTTTAAGCTCTCTCTTTTCCCCCCTGTCTCTTTCCTTCCTTTGTACAGATCTGGCACACTTGCTCTAAAGGGAAAGGAATGAAGTAGCAATAACAACTTTTCTAATTACTTTAACACTGTAATTTTGAGCATAGGAACAGTCCTATCAGATCCCAGGTTCTGCACATAGTTGTATCTGATATCTGGTAATAAGGAATGATGCATGCACAGAGGAGATGTCAAGTTGGCCGTCTTCTCCACTGAGCAACAATGTAGGGATTTAAGTGGGAGGTTGAATATGGACATTCACATGCAGTCATCACTGCTGGATCTGTCCTTAAATGTGTTTTTTGAGAGCATTTCTTGCTTTGGCCTACAGTGCATCTTGCAGCAATGAGCCCCACAGCTGAAAGGGAGGTGTGAGAACCCAGGCCACCTGGTATTAACTGGGCTGAATCTGCAGCTGTGGCAGGACTGGTGCTTTAGTTGTCAGCTGTAACAACACTTGCAGAAGGAAGCATGATTTTTATGTTCATAAGTACATTAACAGTATAACTTAAAGGTTAATGCTCATTCAAAAAAAAAAAAAAAGAAGAAAAATAAAAGGGAAATGGGCCGTGTACAGTTGTATGGCTGTAACTTTTTTTTTTTTTGAGCAGGATTTACTCTGCTGTTGATTTAGGTTGACATGGCCTCAGTCAAATGGGAGCCCTGAGACCAATAGAGAATCTACTTGAGAAGGGAGACTTTAACTTCATGATGTAAGGTCAGAGCACGAGGAGTGACAGTCGGTGCTAATTCCGCACTCTTTTAGTTAGCTCCTTGAGTAAATCCAGGCTTATTGGTGTATGGCTTGGGGAAGGTTGGCTAAAACTGCCCCAGGCCCTAGATTGGCTTCTATTATGTAGCTGTGCATATGTGCAGTTGTGTGGCCTGGGATCAGTCCCTTCAGCTCTCTTGTTCATGCATTGCCAGCTGCCTAGCTTGGTGTATCTGCTGCATCCAGGACTCCTGTGAAAATAGCTTTGAGCTTGTGGTAGCAGTGAGCATGGTGAATGGCACCCTCTTTCTCTCCTCTAAAGAGCAAATAGGACAAAAACAAGACAGACAAGTGAAAGGCCAAGGTTTCTAAGTCGTGGTAGTACTGAAATAATTTTCCCAGGAACGGGGTGGGGAGGAAGGCTGAAACCTCTTTGGTTTCCTTCAGACTGTCCTCTCAGAACCTTAGTGCTAGTCAGAGGTAATGTGGATCTCCATTGACGGGAACCTGAGGGCTGCATGAAGGCAAGAGATGAGAAGTATAGGCTGCTCGCAGACAGAAACCGAGAGGTGCTGTTCCCTCCCCAGAGGGGCTGCAGTATGTTCTGCGTCACTGCATAAGCTGCAGTTTTGTGAACCTGGCACTTACCTTTCTGACCTTGCAGTCAGGATCTGCTTACTCAGGCTTCCTGTTTTGCTCCGAAATTACTCTTGCCACAAGCTATGTTTCCTGCCTCTTAGAAAGTATTCCCTGTCTCGGCATGTACTGCCGCACCTTTAGTCTGCTCTTGTTCTATGCAAATTTCCTTTGCAGTGGAATGGTTTGCACTCAGATTTTAATACAGGGGACCTGTGCCAGCATGTCCCATCTCCTAGTCCCTAGATTAGATTTTGGGTCCAGGATTTGAATATGCATCTTGTTTCCCAGCAATGTAATAAGAAAAAAATGCTTAAAAAAGGTGTTTAAAAAAAAAAACTTTTTAAGAAAATACTGCAGTTTATGGAATTGAGCTGAGTTGAAGATCCCTGTGCTTGTGCAGAATTTGTGGCCAGGCTAACCTCTGTAAGTGGAAGAAATGGGCAGAACTCATCTGGACCCAGCCAGGAGTTTCTATATGAAGTGTTAAAGCTTCAGATCTGAATAAAAATAATGAATAAAACAATGTCAGAAGACAGTCATATCATATTTAAGTTCCTAGCAGTCATTTATCCTGTCAGAGAAGTGTGGGGATGACATGCTGTCTGTCAGAATGTGGATAAAATTTTTGAGGTTGTTTTCCTGAGAAATTAACCCTAGTAAATTCACTGGCAGTTTTTTATATACTACTATACATCTTCCTGCCTCACTTTACTGAAAATTCTGCTTTGGATTGGTGATCACAGATTTGCCTGAGATGAGACATGCCCAGAACAGGGATATGGCACCTCCAACATATCCGTGATTTCCTGTGAGCCAATTCACAGCAAATAAATTGTGCTACTAGCAGGAACTGTTCTGATAAGGACTGTGTCCTTCAGGTGAGCTCTGATGAGGGTTCAAATCAATTTTGGAGGTGCAGGAGCCCCAAAGAGCCTGGCAGATCTGCTATTCACACTTTTAAGTAGCCTTCCACTTACTGAGATGCCATGTACTATTGAAATTGGATATGTTTCATTTAGTTTTTGAGTGAACTGATTTGTGATAGTTATTTGCTGCATAGTTTGCTGAACTGCAGCTCAGTGTGGCCTGCATTTCATCTGTGAAGAAAAGATTTCTTTCTCTGAATATTTTCATTTCTGACTCCTAGATATGTGTATATAAATGATTATGCATATTTTTATATGCATATGATATTCAAAATAGATTTTAAATAATTATGTGGTACTTTGAAATAAGGTATAACGTAAGTTTCTGATGTCATTTTCATACTCTATATTTTGGGTATGTCTTGTAAACCTTTTATGAAGAGAAATGCAGTGTTGTGGTGACCAGCTCGGGCAAGAGCAGTTGTTTTTGACTTCTCCCAGTCTAGGTCTAGTTCACTGCTCTCACACAGCAGGAAGTGAGGTATCCCACTGAACAATACTAATACCTTTAGAATTCCCTCTAAATATAATATTGTGTTCTTGTGAGACAGCTGTCAAGTTTTTGGTGGGTAAATATTTAGCAGATATGTAATCATTACAATATTGCAGTTATTCTTCATATTAGAAATTCATAGATGCTTGTTTAGATGCTGAAGGCAATGCATTAGGAACTGATGGTGGCTGATTATTATCCAATCAGTTCCTGATGCAGTATCTGCGACATCAAAAACTCTGCAGTGGTTTTGGTTACATCCTAAATTTTTCAATTTCAGTGGCTCTATGTATTATTTTCTCCTTAATTTTAAAGTTTAAAGGCACAGGCTCAGGAATGCCAAGTACCCTAGCAAGAAAAGAAAACTGTTTAATCACACCGCTCCCTCTTTCAGAAAAGTTATGCTCAAAGAGCATAACAATCAATTATCTAAAAATTCCCAAGAATATCAGCAAGAGTGACTTTAAATAACAAAGCTAGCAAGCCTTATACATAGGCACAGCTTACATTATTCAAAACTGTTGTGTGTTAGTTGAACAGTTTGAGATGAGCTAGTGAGCAAGTGTTCTGCCTCTCCAAAATGCAGGAAATGATGTAGGCTTTCAGCAGGGCGAGTCTGCAAATTCAGTAAGTGTTCAAGTTGTGAAATTCATGAAATTATACCCTCATGCCAGTGTGTATGGGCTTTTTGTATGCAGAATTTTGGCAATGAGAACTATGGGCCTAATGTTACCGTGCTATTCCTCACACTTTTTCTGGATTTAGCAAGAATGCCACATTTAAAAGGAATAATCTGGTTTCAGACCTGAGTGCTGGTCGCCAACCTCTATATTTCCACTGATGAATATGAGCCAGGTTTGTCTACTTGCTGTGTAAGAGCTCACTGTACTGACAGCAAGTAGCACACCCAACAAGCAGAATATGGCACAGTCCTCACAGATCGAGATGTTGTTTGAAGAAGTGCAGTGAATGGTTTTAGAAGTATTTGGATTTTGCATTGCAAGTACAGGTCTAAAAAGAAATAATCCAGAATGTGTCTGTCTGCAAATATTTTAATGAAGTCATTGTCCCTGCTGTTCCAATCCAGTCATGAAAAAGTTAATTATTTTAGGGCTTTGGGCCACAGCTGAAACTAGTCTTAGGATTCCCAAAGCCAAACAGATGGTAAGGGCAAAGAGTTGGGATTGTCAGGAACAGGGCCTGGATTGATATGCTAACCATATAGAAGTGAGTGGTCTGGAGTGTTTAATTTTTCTAATATCTCTGGTCTGCTAAATGTTGCCTGCTGCATCCAGTTCAGAGTGAGTCTTATAGGTAGTCACACCATGGAATAGGTTTGATGTGTATCTAAAAATGAAATTTTTAATTGAAATCAGTATATTTTGACTTTCAAAGCTGAAAATTAGGCCCAACTGAACAGTATTCAAATGTTAGACCAGAGCCTGTGTTCGGAATGTTTGGTTTAAAAAAAAAATCCCCTTATACATTATTTGTAAGCCTTAGCAAAATGAATATGAGAAAAAGTCTTCAGACTATAAGTCTATTCATGTGAGTTATTAAGAGTGTGAGCCCATTGCTCTGACTGTAGGTATACATCTGGAGTACACTCTGGGCTTCAGAAATTATATATATTTTTTGTAAGCCATATATAAGCTGATAATTTGTTTGCTGTTGCTTCTGTGGCACAAGTACCACATCATTTATTAGATCTGCCTGTTAAAATACTGTTGCCTGTGTCTCACAGTGATCTAGATATTTTTCTTAACTTGATCTCTGGATGTGGAAGAAAGCTGCTTACTGTGAACAGGGGAAATTACATGATGTTTTGGAGGCAAAAATGAACCATGCCAGGTATTTAAGATGATAGGTTCATATAAACATAATACACAAACACTACAATTTTATGTCAGGGTGCTGCTTGGATGGGAGTCGCATCAGGTTGGACTAGATGATCTCTAAAGGCCCCTTCCAACCTTAATGATTCTGTGATTCTATGATCACTTCACCATGGCATTTTCAGGCAGTGCGCTCTTATCTCAGAATGATTTGCTAATTAAATCGTGCAAGACTAAAAAGGACTTGCAGCATACCTCTTTTGCTCAGCAACGATTTCTGTACAACAGAGTTTTCCATTCTTTATTAGGTTCTTTTGATTTAATATGACATAAATGGTTTTTTTGGCAACTACAGATATACCTGGAGTCTCACATTTAAGTAAAACTCTAGGTGAATAAAGATAGGCTATACGGAGCTTACACCCATAAAACTGTGGTGCAGTGGAAGATCTGTATATAAATATTTCATGTGCATTGGCTGTGTACCATATTTCTTCCTACTGGGTATGACTTATATTGACTTCTGCCTCTTTAGATTGGTTGGTAGGTGCCTATGGTGTGAACACTGCACTGTGAATAACAATATTATAATTACAGCATATTAGGTCGATATGTTTTAAAAAAAGAAATATTTTGCAGCGAGGAGTTTCTCTGCTTCCCCCAATATTAAATGTGTTCTTCAGTGTAACAGGATTTATATTTGATTACCTAATAGGTAACCCGCTCCAACGATCATTAATATCAAACCAATTGATGATGACTTTGTCATTTTATCGTGCAACTATGATGATTTGCTAAATAAATGTGGTTGAACTAAAGATGGAAGATCTTTTTGAATTTGTTTATTTCTAATGGCCTCTCTAGTTTATCTTAAATTTTAAAGGTAATGAAGCTGTTCATGATGTTTACTTTGCAGCACATAAAGTTGCACACCTCGTTTTCCAAACATTGTATTAATCCTTGTGTCTGTAAATATGGATATAGATGAAGTAGCTGTGTTTCTTAACATGGGAGATGATAATTTGTTCCTCTGCAGCATGTTGAACTTCAGTGTTAAAAAAACTGCCTAGAATCCTAATTGGTTTGACCTGGGACTTCAGGAGGAAAAATTGATTGCAATTCGTTTGGGGAACAGAAAATGCAAGGTTCATGATGGAACACTAACCACTTGTGACATGAATTAAAGGTCTGGACACGTAACTTTCTGAATCTTGAAAACTTCAAATATGAAAGATTAAACCCAGAAAAGCCAACATCGCCTAGTTTTGTGCTAGACGTACATTTTCAGGTGGCATTTTCACAAGTAACCTTTCCAGCGGGATTGAAACAAGATGGGATGGCAAGAAGATAACAAGAAGAATTTGTTAACCCCATTAGCAGAGCAGTGATTGTTCTGCTGCAGGATGCAGGGATGGATGGGAGTTCTCAGGGCAGGATCTGCAGTTCCGTGTACTTAATGATTTGAATAAGCCACAGGGTTAATCTTGTGCACATGGTTTGTTTGGATTTTGTCTGCTGCCACAGCATTTCTTGGTTCTGTAATTTAGGTGCCATGCAGGTCAATTAGTCCATTAGAGCAAAGAAATTGCTGTGTTTAGCATAATCCCAGATACCACTGTGAGAGAATTTATTAACTGCTCACAGTTGCCAGCTGAGATTAAGCCAATTCACAGCTATCCAGGTTAGGCCTGCAAGTCGATTCATGTCAGCCAGGATTCATCCCTGAATGCCTTCCACGGGGAAAAAAAAATGGCCTCGTTCCAGAGACAGCACCTGGGCCTGTGAAGATCTGTCATTAAACCACTTTGGGTCTCTGTGCATTTTCTTTGAGTGAAGAACTATTAAGTAACTCTTTTTGTTGAACTGAGATCTAGTTCATTTGGTGCTACTTGGCATGCCCAAAGTTGATAAAGGATTACCTCGGACTTGTTCTTTCTCGTTCAGCTGGTGATTTTTGATTTCTTGTATAATAGGGAATACAGTAAAATACAAATACAAGGGAAGTGTCTAATTGCTTGACAAAGATAATCTATGGAAAGCATCTAAAAAATGATTCACCTGTTTCTTTAGCTCCTTACACTTACCTGTTTTTGTGCTCTGCTGGTCAGGACTTGGACCACTGAGTACCACTGAGTAGAGAGCTATAAGCGAGTCCTGCATGCCTATTTGACTATGGAGCTCTCTTAGTAAATCTGGAGAAGACAGTAACTGGAATCAAACATGTTTGGAAATAACATGCCAGAACTGCACACAAGAAGAGACAAAGGTAAAAGAATGAATCAGATATATGTGGACATATTTGATTAAATTAATTATACGAAGAAAATGAGATATTAAGAGATTGGTCTGAAAAAAAGCTGCAAGAAAGTTTTATGAAGAATGAAGTAAAATATAAGCTTGTTTCCTAGAGCAGATTACCCTACAGCAGATGACAAGTGAGATCATTCACTTCATGTTTCATCATAGTTTGCTGCGGAAGCAAAACATTGTGTCAAGAAGAGCCATCAGGTGCAATGGGCAGGATTCTGTCCTTGGTGTCTGCAGCTGCCCTGCCCCAGAGCAGTCCCTAGAGCTTGCACTGGGCTGAAGGAAGCCCTCCCAAGCGGCAGGATGGGTCTGGTAAGATTGGGCTGCTCCCCTTGCCTTGTGTGCTAAAACTGGGGCCATCATTTCCACCACTAGCATCCAGCTGTTGGTTTTCCTCTGAGAGAAATTGTGTGGTGCAGCCTTGGAGCTAACTGGCAGGGCAACAACTCAGAAAACTGTCAGAAAAAAATGTCTTCTGGAAAAAAAACAGAGGCTGGCTTGGCAGGTGGTCTGATTATATTTGCTCAGCTTGCTCAAAAGTATTTGCTGGACAAAGGAAGGCATGAGGTGATAAAATCCCTAAGAAAGTGCCAGACCGATACAGACAGAAGCAGACATCCTCATCTATTCCATATCTGTGATAATGGAGGGAAAATTGTGGCTAAAAGGTTGGACATGGGAGCCAGAAGTTGCCTCATACGGGAGACTACAAAACATACCATTACCAAGTATTTGCATTTCTTGGTTTCTTTTGTGTCCTCTGTTGGTGACAAGGCTAAAACCACATGTGGTAAATTCTTGAAATGCCTCTTCTTGCTTGGTTGTTTATGTCAGGTAGCTTTTGCTTGCTGCTGTTCATGTATGCAGTGACAGCTATCGTGTAAATGGGATTTTTCATGTGGAACTGAAATCACAGTCACAGAGCATGGTGAACAGAGTACACAAGTTAATTGCATTTTTTAAAAAAATTCAAACTGTTTAGGCATCAAACTGTATGCTTAGCTAGCTTCTATGGCAAGAAAGGGTCCAAAGGAACAGGAGAATTTAGGCAGGTGTTACCAGGTGGAGTAAATAGAGAAGAATATTACAGAGGTGTCTGAACAGATTAGATGTCTTTCCAAGACATCTAAGCACTCTCCCTTTCTTCCCTCCTAGTTGCTCTATAAATGGGAAGACGTTGCAAGTTTCTGAAAGATTTGGAATACCTTGCAATTTATTGTTGTGCATATAAATAACTTTATGGTAAAAAAGCATTAATCTTGCTTTAAAGCATATAAACCTCTAATTTAAAGAGTACATCCCCCTGCAAATGCACAAGGGGGACAGACTAATCACACACAGGCAACCTTAGTTCTGGCACTTCCTAGTTTTTCTTTGCTTGACACTTCAACCTTAATGTTCTTTTGACTTTTTTCATGGATGTAATAAGATTATGAAATGGGTGTAAGGCTGATTAAAAGTGAGTTTAGAACTTCCAGCTGAAAGATCAAACAGTCAGGCTTCAATATTTTTTTGTGTTTTAATTTGTAGTGAAAATGTCTGATGGAAAACTCAGACATAATAAAGGCTTTTTCTTGCATTCAGGGTTGGATAAATAGTAAGTAGGGCTCCAATATTTCATGGTGGTTAAAGTAAAGAATAAAAAAAATCAAAAAATTCACTAAATAGTAGATAGTTTCAGGTCATTATTTGAAACTTGGGCAGCTGTACAGGAACAGTGATCTATACTGGTAGGTGGCCATCATCACAGTGCTGACTTGATGCAGCCACAGGAGAAAAGCTGTATTACCAGTTCATGTTTTCCACACTTAGTACCATGTGTTTCACGTTTTTCTTTTAAAGAAGTTGTTTTTTTTTTTTAAGAAAGTGTTATTTAATTGGATTTAGAATATTCTAGCTTCATATGTTTAGTGCTGGGTGACACACTTTTATGTCTTGGTTAAAAATATATGCTAATAAGTAGCTGGAAAAAAGGTAATGAGACAAAGCATAAAAGGCTTCTGGAGGAATCCTGGTCCCACAGAGGATAATGCAAAAGGTTTTACTTGTTTCACTGGGGCCCAGATTTTACCTAGAAAGTATCCAATGTGCATTATTGGAACTAGCATATCTATTCCAGGCTTATGAAAAAATCTTGAAACTCTTGGGGGGGAAAAAAAAATCTCTGTGTGCAATATTTTAGTTAATACAGTGGCAGCATTCAGAAAACAGAGTCTGGAAGCATGGAAAATTCTGGCAATGGAGCAAGATAAGAAATAATTAGAATGAAATCAGCAAATTAAAACATACAAGATGAACCAAAGCTTCTCTTAATCACAGCAGCAACAAGAAGTTAATATAAAAATAACCAAGGCAGTAAAATTCTAGATGAGCCTGGAGTGATTCTAACATTGGTTTAAGTTAGTTCTTGGATTTCTTTCTCAGCATTGGATTTGCTGGCATAGCTTCTGTTTGATGAGTTTTTGTATGAATCTGAATGGAGAGCTAGGCTGCATATTATTTATCAACAGCATTTTTGGAAATGTTTGGCACTACATGGATGCCTCTGTAGGGCTTATGCTGAATGAGTAATTAAAGATGGGTTTAAAATATTGGACCAGAGTAGTAAGCTTTTTTTTTTTTTTTTAAATTAATCTGACAAGTTAACTGATGCTTTTATTGCACTGCATGTTTTACAGCTTTTTAGAACAGTCTCTGTTAAGACATAGTAGACAAGAACAAGTTGGCTTTAATAAAAACAAGGATAATTTATAAGGATCTGATGGGAGAGAATGCGTTGGATCCAATTGCAAGTCTGTCTCCAGTCCCAGATTTCGTATTTTAGAGCATGTGTGGAAACAATCATTGTACTGAAATGAAGGGGGCTTTGCCCCGTCATCTGTTTTCTAGGATATTACCACAGGTTTTGTTTGCAGATGATAGGATGCCAGTTGCCTCTGCATGCACAACTAGCAGCTGTAGGCATGGCCGTTGCATGTGCAGGCCTTCAGCTTTGTCAGTTAACACTTGCCTGAGAAGAGTACATTAAGCCATGCTTTTTCTTCTTCCATCTCTATTTAAATTTAATTCCTGAATAAGTAAAGTGGGAAGTTCTACTAGAAAAATGCTGCTTTGTTTGGGAGTGCTGGGAACTGGAAAGTACATAACATGTTTTGGGGCAAAGTAAGTGTATTATCCCTCATGAACTGGAAGAACTGAGGAGATGTAAAATGATGAAGCAAAAGAAGGAAAGCGTGAGAATCATATTAGAATTGACCCTTTTCAGTACAAGGTCGAGCACAGCTGCTTGATTTTGTGGAGTTCTGCAGTAAGAGCCCAAACCTTTTTTTTTTTTTTTCTATTTTTTTTTCCTCTGCATTGATGCTCTTGCCTTTTCTCCTTCCTAAATAATATCCTTTTATATGCCCATCTCTGGGACTTGTGCCCATGTAGTCAAACAGATTCCAGTGCTGCTTCCAGTGGACCATGTAGTGGAGCAGCAAGGGCAGGGAAAGAGGCAGTTTGACTTCCTAGATGCCCACAGAAGCTGAGGTGAATCCTAAGGGACAGCCCCTGCAGTCCAGGGAGATATTTGACTTCTCAGCAGGATTGTGAGTGGATGTGATGGATCTTTCAAGTGACAATAATTATAAAAGATGTCCCTAACATGGCATCATCAAAGAAGATCAAAGTCTTCATCTCACTTGCAACCCAAAGAAAAACTGTGATCCTCCTTGCCTGTATGTTGCATGAACAGCTCCGCATCAGCGCTGATGTCCTTTCCTGCCAACCTGTCCTTCCTAGCCAGCTTTCGTGCATGTTTTGTTCTGGCTGAATAATTTTCCAGAGGGGTGTCTTTGGAGTCTGTAGACCAAAAACTGGGAGCAGAACCGGGCCCGTTCAGTCTGAAGCACAGAAAAACTAACTTTTCAGAAATTTGCTTCATCTGTGCCGTGTTGCTGAAATTGCACACTGTTGCTATTGTATGTGCTCTTTACAGTGAAGGCACATTTCTGGGAGTGGTAATGAAAGAAAGGCAGTATGGAGATGAGAGCTCTTGTATCGATGAGGATTGTTGCACAGGAACAACTGTTTTGCAGAACAGGATCTTAATTTGCTTTTGCATTGTTTGCTTTCAAACAATGCCAGTAAGATTGCCTTGAAAATTCAGACGCTGTGCCCAGCTCACACCGTTTTCTACGCAAAGTCTAAAGAAGATTAGCGTGCATAGAGCTGCCTGATTCAAGTCTATTTTTTGCAGAAGGCCCCTGCTTTGTCCTAAAGGAGCTGCTGAAGTGATCTCAGTACTTTCCTTGTGCTTCCACACTGCTTGTGTGCTTGGATCTGACTTGTACCGTACAGCTCGAGCTCCAGGACAGTGCCTCAACTAAACTGAATTTGAGGGCTGTGTCATGAGCTTGTCTTCGGGAGCTTTGCTGACTAGCACTCAGTTAGTTAAGGATAGGTACCGCAGAGGCTGCAGGGAGTCCTGGAGTGGCAGTGTGGCAGCCTGTGCTCCGCAGCAGCACCATGTGGAGCTGGCTGCGTGGTTACAAGCCCTGCCACCAAGTTTGCAAATAAAACACTGGCATCAGTGTACTGAATTTGAGCAGGACTCCATTAGCAACGATCCAACAAGTATTTTCCTACTTCTTTCAAATACAAATTCTCTGCAAGCTGCTAAGAACCAAAGAATTGAATTTCTGCAAGCAGTTTGCCACTTTTGGGGCATAGGATTAGTCCTGCATGCACACAGGCTTTTAGGATTACATTTCTAAGCAAAATGGGTGCCTGGATGTTTCAGAAACTTCTGTTCATCTCTCCTTGACAGCTGCTGCCTTCCTGAGCCCTAATATTTGAACAACTATGCGTCTGTTGAATGTCATTCAGAGAAGATGAGCTAAAACTTCACAAATATCAGGCAATCCTATGAACATTTGAAGAGGAATCGTTTTTTTTCCAGTTGCACGGCTATGTATTCCTTTATCTTAAAAAAAAACAAAGGGGGGGGGGGCGGGTCTCTCAAAGTGATTTATTCTTGCAGACATTATCCAAACTTGATTTTTGGAACAGTCGCCAACCAAACAGCTCCATTTTAAAAAGCTAAGCTCTGCCGCTGCTGCATGAACGAGTCGCGCTAAGAAAACCCAGTTGTGACTCAGGTTCCCTTAGCAGCGGGTGTGGCCTCTTAATGGAAACTTAAAACTCTGGTAGTTCAAACATAACCTGCAATAACTTTGTTCATTGATATACAGCTGTAAACGGTGCTTTTCTAATGTCCAACAAGTTTGTTTATGTGGTTCAGAGTGCTCTTGTTTTCAACTTATGGCTCATAAAAAATATTGAGAAAAAAGCTTAGAGTGAGCTACATGCTGCTTAGGCCATTTGGATCGAGTTCAGCTCAGCAGAGGTGCAGAACGTGAAGCTTATGTGCTTACAATTACAGTGTATGAAGGTGCCAGATTGTAGAATCTCTACAAGTAATTGTGAGATTGCTATAAAGACATCACATTTGCCTGCAGAGATTTCCCAGTCTGCGACTTACATCCAGGTTGAAGAAGAGAAAAATTTTCTTTCTAAAAGTCGGTGTCATATTTAAAATGGAATTGCTAGTAAATCTTGAAGAAATTTGAAAGTTAAGTTGAAGATTGAACAATTATTGTTGGAAGATCAAATATAACTCTTCAGACTTTTTCAGAAGATACCTATATTGATAATAATGTACATAGTGTTTGATCCTGATGTACATCGCGTTCACAGTCTTTGTGAGTCCTGCCTGATAGATATCTCTTTTGGGATGCCCCACAATCATGTTAGTCTTAATTTGGCCAAACTGAGAACAGCAGCTTCCTCTAAATATCTGTGAATGAGCACTTCTTGCCCTTCACCTGCTTACTTGTTTGTTGCTTGGGAACAAAGTTTAATTTTTCCCTTTCCTTCTCTGCATACATTCTGTATGTTGTAATTGAGCTGGAGTGATTTATTTCCCAGAAGCTTTAATCTCTTTTCTTTTTTGTTTGACTGGTGCAGTTGGGAAAGAGAGGAGAGAGAATGGTTTTAGGTTTCCAGAGCTCCTCACCTCCCCTTTGATTCCTGCAGCCACCCTGAGGTTCATTGGTGCTAACCCTCTTTCCCCTGCAGTCCATCGAGTTCTCGCCTCTTTTAAGACTGCCTCGCTTGTTTGGTCATGTTGAAATTAAATTGTGCATTCTTTGAGGCACAGATTGTGAATAGACTTGTACTTTGTGGGTGTTTAAAACTGAAAAACAGAAAAATACCAACAAGTCAGAGAGGATTCATTGTGGACTTGATAGTTTGTAAAATTTATGCTAATTCCAAATAGAACTCTCATTTTTGCTAGTGCTAAATGATACAAAGAATTTAAAGGATGAGGAAAGGATGGTGCCTATTGCTGTGAATATGTTGAAATGCTTTAGAAGGAAGCTAAGGATGGTTATCATTTCCCTTTATCCTTTGGCAGTGAAAGGATGATTTGTACCTGATTCTTGAGAATTCAAATAAGTCTTCATACAGTGTGACTGACCGTGACTACTTTTACAGTATTTTGTAAAAGGCATGGAGGCTACAGAACATCTGGAATTGCACCTGCATTTGCAGTGTTGCAGCTATTAATTAATGTGTTTTGGCCACTCTGTGTCCGTCAGGTCGCTGCCTTTCCTGGCACCTGCTGGACACAGAGCGGCCCGTGGTGCGAGCACCTGGCACAGAGCCCCGCGCACGCGGCATCATCCCCACCGCGGCCTCTCATGGAACCACGGATGGGTCTTGTAGGGTGGAGTGAGTGAAAGAAGATAAATGTGTGTGCATCTACAGATAAAACATACGGGAAAGAAGAGCTCTAGGAAATACCCGAATTAACCCTGGGCTTCATTGCTGCTATGGAGAGCTCTGCATTGAGTGCATGTGGCTTTCCATGCTTAAAACAAAAATCATAGTGAGCCAGCAGGCCGACCTGGTGCCGCAGGGACAAGTATCCTTTTGCTTGAAGGGAGGGGAAGAAGCCTCTTCCCGCTGGCAGCGAACACCGGCTTCACTTCATCGAGCGGCTCCGCGGGCCGCGGCCTGGGCACCCGGGGCCGCGCCGGGCCGGTTGCCGCGGCAACGCGCGGGCGGCGCGTGCGTCAGCGCCGGGGCGGGGGGAGGCGCCGCGCGGAGGGGCCGGAGGGGCCGGCGGGGCCGCGGCCTGCGGGTGCTGCCGCCAGCGGGGGGCGAGTTCCCCCCCTTCCTTTCCTCCTTCCTTTCCTCCTTCCTTTCCTCCTTCCTTTCCTCCTTCCTTTCCTCCTTCCTTTCCTCCTTCCTTTCCTCCTTCCTTTCCTCCTTCCTTTCCTCCTTCCTTTCCGGCCTTTAAGAGGCAGATGTAAGTCACTTTTTTTTAGCATTATATCCAGATGGAGATACAGCTGCTTCTGCTGTCACTTTTTTTTTCCTTTTTTTTTTTTCCCCAGAAGGTGATTAAAATCATATTCTAATAGAAAGATTTCAAATAAACACAGAACATGCTGACAGCAATATAACTGACTTTTTTTTTTATCTGGTTTATTATAGCTGTCATTTGTTTGCTTGTACATATTTCTTCTGAATTTGACAATTTGGAAATTCTATATCAAAAATTCATTGGTTCTACCATCATTCCTGGGTTGGTCTGATAAGTCTCAAGATAAACACAAAATAATAAATAGTGATGACAATGAAAATAATTACTTGCTTAGTATTTTAAAATGAAAAATATTAAAGTATACTTGATGTAGCAGTACTTGCAGAGTACATGTTTTTATCTATGTTATCAAATAGGGACACAGAATTTTTTTTAAAAAGACATTCTCTTTTTTTTTTTCCCCATACCAAAATCAGAAGAGCCTTGAAAAATCCTTTTACTGTGTTTATCTAAAAGAAAGTTTTGTGGTACAGGGGAATGTTCTGTGTTGCAGTGTTGTTTATTAAGAGAAATCAGCCCCAGGAGAAAAGAATGACAAGAAGTAACATGTGACAGAGAGCAGAAATATGGTTAGATTTTAATATATTCAGCAAAATCCATTCATAATCTAGTGGGATGAAGAGAGAGCTCCCTCTCCTGTCTGTTTCATAAAATTTATGGAAGCTATATTTGCATCTTTACTTTGATCAAGGTGTAAATAAAAATGATATTTTGTGAAGTTTGTGATAAAATGCTTGTATTCAACTCTCTGAAATGAATGTGTAGTGGTTAAATCTGCCTATCTTTATTTTTTATCACATCTTGAAATTATTCCGTTGTGTTGGCAGTTAAAACTCTATTTCGAAAAAGCCAACTTGTAATAGCAGAAGATATATTTTGTATGGTGTACTCTGTTTTGTATTTCCAGACTCGTACAGGAGACCATACTGATTTTAATGACACTAACCCTAAAAGAGCAGGTAGGTTCAGGTCTTCAGGAGAGTGGTTAGTAATTCATTTTTTGTTCTGTTTTTTGGCAGGAGGAGAACATGAAAGTAATCAGGGCCTTCATTCATGGAATTTCTTTAGTATCGGCGTTCAGAGTTACGGTAGTCGTAGGTGTTCCTGGGCAGCCCATCTGTTCCTTTGGTTAGGAAGCACGTGCCAGGCTTGCGGCTCAGGTGCCGCAGGGGGGTAGCCTGGCCGTGTGTCCCTGCCCATCGCAGATGTGGGCTTGTGCTGCTCTGACTTGAGGGAATCTCAGAGATTCAGAGTGGATACAGAGTGATGAAGGATTTGAGGCTGTTGATGTCTGAGTCGTGTGATTAGAAGAAAAGGAATAAAGCAGATTAATACCTGACTGAGAACAGTAAGTTGTTTACTGAAAGGCAAGTGTGAATAGGACTATGAATTTTCTAAGACTGCCTGTTTTTGTTAAAACAGGGGGTTTTCAGTTTGTGATGAGTGCTTTTAGAGGAATTTTGGCATTCATGTATATATAAACTAGCCAATTCAGGTTCCTTCCTGCTATCCAAGTTCCTTCTCATGGCAGTTCCTGAAAAGTGTCCTTGCTTCTCTTCTCTCTGTCCCACATTGCATCTTTGCTACGGCTACTATTTTGTATTTAGTTTGCTCAGTCCTCTTGGCAAACATCTCGTGGCAGTGAGAGTCATTCATCCCTAACATATGTATATGTCCATTAGGCTAAAGTCACAGGCCTTGGGTAACTCTGGTAACCACAGGGTCTTGGATACGTGATAATTTGTTCCACTTTCCTCTTGCAAAATCAAGAAATGAGTCCTGGCAGAACAGGAAGGGGATTTCTTCTTTGGTGAACGCCTCCCTGCCATGCCCCTAACTCTGCTAAGTGCCTCTCTGGGACCTGTCTTGGAAAAGGGAAAGGGGAGGAAAAAGGCATCTGTTCACAGCTCCTCATACAGGAGGAGCTCCTCCTGTACTCCTGAGTACAGGGCAGTTCAGCAGAGCCTGAAGGATTTTCACTCAGCTCTCAGAGGAGCTTTTGTAGTGAGCTGTGCCCGCTGAGCCTAGGGGACAGAAAGAAAAATGTCTGTTCCTGGAGGTGTCTGTGTAGGTCTTTGTGCTGAATAAAGGGATGGGAATCAGCTTCTGCAGAGATGCAGTGATGGGTGAGAAAACTGCATTTTTTACACACGCATCAGAAATACATTTCTTGTGACTTTCTTCCCTCAGGTTCATGAGTGAACTGCATGAAATCTAACTTGAACTGAATTTTTGGACAGGTATGTTTCCTCTCATGACCTCTACATAATACATTAGCAAAGATTTGAACTGGGGAATGGAATCTGCTCTGAAGGGAGACTGAGTCCATTTTCCCCTTCTCCCCCCACCTCTTTTTACATGTCACTTCATTCACTTAAATCACTTTTCAAAACAGACTTCGCTTTGTAGCGAAGGAAAAAGTACTCATTGTTCTTTGCCTTACTCAAAGCAAATTTTAAATACACAAACTAGGTAACAAACATTCTGAAGCACAAATTGCCTTGTACAAAACGCTCCGAGCTATATTCTTCAGGAATATCACATTAGCTTAATCTTAAGGTCAGCATGATATCAATTAGTAAGCGTTATTTATAATGAGAGAATTTTGGACCACATGCCATTTTTTTTCTGGTGGAGATTGTCTGGAAGCAGGGTAGCTGAAATTAATAATCTCTGTTCTCTCACGCTGCTGTCCATGCCTTTAACTCTGTTTCACTATAAACCAGGATTGATTTCTCCTCCTTTACCCATTTTGTACCACATTGGATTTAAATCTTTTATAAAACAGCTCCGAGTCCAGACATAGCAATGTCCACATTGAATTAATTATATGCTGCAAACTGCAAGACTCAATTCACTCCTTTCATTTTTCACAGTCCTGGATGAAAAAGCAATTGAGGCAATGACAGATTTGAGTGTTGACAACAGAATGGTTGTATTTTCCTAGGTAATTACTCTCTCATTAATTCTAACTGTTGAGAGCAGCTGCTAACAATTCCATACCAGTTTACTTTATAACTGAAACAAAGTATTTGTTTAACAAATGAATTGACATTGTTTTCTGGAAAAAAAAATGGAAAAAAGAAAATGTACAGTGCTATAGCAATGATTAATAACAATGTGTGTCATATATTCAACGTAACACTTCTATAACCAGCAAGCAACCCCCGAAGTTAAAAGTCCAGACTTACCAGTAAGCACGGGTACAAGCTGTTAACCTTTTATTTGCATTGCTCCAGACTTCAGTAGTTCTTTCAGGGCTATTCATGAACATCTGTAGTCACTGTAGATACTTTTGTAATGGCATAAATGTTGACTGATGTGAGCTTAGAAATGACATTTTAAAAAAAAAAGAAAAAAATGTAAATATTGCTTTATGCGCAGACTTTTCTTCCTTTACTCTCATTTTACTGAAGTTAGTTTGCTAAAGCAATCCTCAGACTGGCCCAATAATTGAAGAGAAGATTAATTTTTATAAAGGATTTAAACTTCCCTGATTGCAAAAGAAGAATTGAGAAAGGAAGTTCTTCCCTGGCACTTAAATCCCTCCTAAAGTCACCACACTACAGCGCTGACACTGTCATGAGGGCAGAACTTCCTCGGGTCAGGCCTATGGTGCCTCCTGTTGCTGGGATGGCAGCTTCCAACTTGTTTCTTAAATAGAAAAACATGCATCTGCTCCTCAGAAGTTTCGGAAGCATCAGAAAGATAGCGAAGAATTACAAGTAAAATACAAGTTTTCTATAGGAAACAGCCTGGCAGTCCACACTTTGTTATTCACTTGATAAGCAGAGTCTTTTTGACAGTCCTAACCTTCTAAACTATAGGTCCTGCTGAGCCCAGCATGAGTCAAACGCTGGGTACCATCTGTCAGAGCTTTAGTGTTTTTTTTTTTCCCTCTCCGCTTTTACTACAATCTGCTAGGAGGAGTATGGAATAGAAGTTGCTTTTCTACCCTTAAATGAGAAAGCAAAGAAATTCAATAAGAAGCATTAAAGAAATCCTGCTGTTTCCGAAAAGCTTTGTAGACACTGGGCAGGAGAACAAATTATGCCATGTGTTCTTAAAGACTTTAAAAAAAGTATATAACGTGCCTCAGGAAGTGTGTAAATCAAAATCTGAAACTCAAAGCTGAAAAGATAATTTTGAAATATTAAGTTATATGAACTGTGACTATACCAGGATTTTTGAAGAGATGCATGGTTCAAAGATTTCAGCTTTTTTTTTAAAGAAAGACTCTTACAGGATATTCTGAATTTCCCACTGATAGGCATTTAATGTGAGGAAGTGGCTGAGAAGAAACGCCCCCCCACTGCTCTGTAATAAAATTGCCAAAAGGGCATTTTTGTGTCTCATTAGTTTATATTCAACCCTAAACTGGCACCTGTTCCAAACTTGGTCAAAGTTTGCTGAAAGTTTGCAGATACAAATGAGTATTTTTCTTTAACACATTACTAACAGTTCATCAAAACAAAGGGATTTGCAGGTTACTGGGGACACATGTGCACACATACAAATGAGCATATAGCAAAATAAATGCCCTGGTTTTCCAGTGCTGAGGGTCATGGTAGAAGATGTGCACCCAGTTACCTGCCTGGGCGCAGCTGTGGTTGCCCTGACTCCTTGGGCACGATCAGGTATTTACACCCGGTTGCTCCTGCAACCAGATTCCTAAGAACCAGAGTGGTTGCCTGTACTTAGGAGGAAGGAGTGGAAAATTGTTCTGTGACTGGTTTTTGAGCTGGTGGTCTAGCAGTCTGTATCTTTCAGAGTAGTATTCTGTCTCAGCATCAGCTATATTAGCTCTATACCTGTAAAGCCACCCTGTATGTTATAGACATCCTGGAGGTGGACATTTAGTAGCTTTCTTGTCTTTTTCTCTCACTGTATAGACCAAAAGAGACGTTTTGCCCGACAGAATTTAGCATTTTAAGTCCAGCTGCCCTTTGTGTCTATGGTACTGAGCTTTCACGTGAAGTGATTGTAGTTGGCTGCAGAAAGTAAGTAATTGCACATGAACCAAAGTCTTGTTTAGAGAAGACAGAAAGCTTTAAGGATTAAGGAACAGACTTAGGTCTCCCATTACTTTATTGCATAGTTCTAGCTGCACTGGATGGCATCACATTATTTCAATTTGTGTTTATTTAGCTGAAGAAAGATGTGGCCTACTGTGAATATAGATTGAAAAAGTTCTAATAAAATTTTACTGTCCTCTTACTGTGTCTTTAGTCACAGCAATTCCATATTGCCATTTGAAAAGGTCAGCAGTGCGATTTCGGTGAGCCCTGGGTGCTGCTCTCGCTGCAGGTTTTTGCTTGCACAGCCATGTGTGCCCTGGCAGAGCTCTCGCTGGCAGCACCATCTCTGAGAGGTGAGTGGCAGGAGCCACAACTTGCGGGTCTCGTATGTCTCTTCGTGTAAGAAAAGTCAGGAGGAGGTACCTTTCAGGCCCGTGGAGGGGTAGTCTGCATCCCGCAAAAGTTTTAACGATATCTCTTTGGGCAATTTTATCTATGGATGTTGTCGTCTCTGGATGCCAGCTGTTCCATACGACTTGAGCATGGTGAGGTCATGACTTGCCCTAGCAGGACGCTTCTGTGATGGTATATTAAATATGTATTTTACAGTTTAGTTATTGCAATTATCATTCCTCCTCCTTGCATGTATTTACTCTGGTAATAAACTAAGATAAACCAGAGAAATCTCTTAGTCCTTGGTGTTGCATGAGCACTCAGCAGTGGAAAGCCCCTTTCCTGAGTGGCTTCTCGCCTAAGCAGATAGGACACGTGGAAACCAGAACAGAAAATTAATGAGAAAGGAAACAGTACAGACAGTGAGCAATGTGTTACTGACACGTGCCTAGTCATGGTTGAATTTTTTAATTACATATGTTGTATATCTTAATTGCTGTTTTTTCCAAGTGATATGCTATAAAGCATTTGTTTTTCCATAGTGTTGTATTTCCGTGTTAGCAATGGGGCTGCTTAAGCTGTTCAATCATTTGCTGAACAATATTTTTATATATGTTTATATATACACACAAGTGTTTTTTTTGCTATGAACATCTTTGACTAACTGTATTATATGGTTGATTTTGTGCCTAATTGAAAAACTGCTGCAGGCTGTAACTTCCAGAAAGAACTTTACTAGTTGCTTAACCACATGCAAGTGTAACATGTGACAATATCAGCTTTTAAAGATGCATTGTGAGAGAAGTGAAACATGTCTAGGTAGATATTTGAGAGAGGGTGAGCAAGAGCAATAGCTTTTTTTTCCTTTCTTTTTTCTTTTAATTCCCCTCCACATGCATCAGAGCTGCAGTAAGCTGGAGCACCTGTTCTTTGCCTATTCCTGCTGGTTTGCGCTGTTTGTGTCTGCTGCCAGTTGGGTCCCAAGGGAGGTACAGAAGCTTTTTAATGGAACAAAAAAAGCTGGGGGTGCATAAGATGTGCACTTGCACAGCAGTTGTCTCTCTCTTTTTAAAATGACCAGAGTTATGAGGTCAAATCACATTCTTTTGATATAATTAATGAAACTACATGAGAATTAATTACTCCTCAGCATGCTAGGTTGCTTTTGTGGGAAAGAAGAGCTTTTCTAGTTAAACTAATACAATAAGCAAGTATCACATTATTCAACTTTTAAAAATGTATTTTAAGTCGTTGAGAACAGTTTAGCAGTTGCTTGGGGGTGTGTAACGTTTTATGACTGATTCGTAAGTTTATCTTAATAAACTATATTTGTGTTCTGTCAGGATTACTAGAAGCTGTGTATGAGGTACTGTTTGGTTCCCTGTCTGGGCAGATCAAAGAGACTTTGATATAAAATACTTATTCAGAACAGTGGCTTGTGTTAGTGAAAGAATGACATGCAAAATAGAGTATCTTTATTCCAAACAGTATCTCAGGTGATGCAAGTACTGTTGCCTCTAAAATTATGTCTAAACTAACTAAATATTGGTAATTAGGTGTGATTTTTTTAAATTGTGTGTTCTATTCCTTGTTATTTGAGAATAATTTCTGTTCTGCTGTTGTTCCTTAACATCCTACAAACTTACTGGCTCAATTGATAGCTTTGACATGGTTGGTTCTGGTTTTATACAGAGTGAGTCAACCCACCAGTGTTCATAGAATTGTAACACGTGATTTCAAAAGAAAATCTGGATTATTTGAAAACTGTGAATTCCTAGCAAAACAAAGCAAACAACACCATCACAAGGCTACTTCCTTACAGAGATACTAGCATGGGGTAGCAAAAAAACATGTCTTTTATGTCAGAAAATTATCCTGGTAGACTCTTTCTCCAACAACAGCCTGTTCTTACATTGCCTTGCCATTTAAGGCAACCCGAGGCAGTTAGTTTCTTTGTAGGCCTGGCAGTGTACATTTTTCATGCTAAGCAGGAACCTGTGGACCATAACACGGGTGCCTTCACAATCAGAGCAGCAGAAGAGCCCAGGCGATTCCGGACTTTATGCTCTCCCCAACCCTGCGATGCAGAAGGCAGTGAAGCAGAAGGGGCTGTAGATCTGCTCTGGAGGTGGATTTTCCTGGAAAGCTCTCGTGTTCCATTAACCCCCAGAAACACTGTCAGTTTTGAATCCTCTTATATTTCAGGGCTCGTGGACAGAAGGAGGTCCACACGTTAGTCTTTGTATGCATCATGTTTTTGCTTGAAAGACGGTGCAGTTTGCAGCACTACTGCTGGTAGGTGCCAAAGTATCATTTTGCAGCAGTCTTTCACCTTCAGAAGAATGGACAGCATGGGCGATGGTGGGGAGAGAAAAACAGGGCCTCGTGGCAGCTTACAGTAGTAAGCCATTACTGTGTTGTTTTTGTGCTCTGCTGCATCTAATGCGGGCAGTAGTCTTAGTTTGCATTTGTGTATAAGCTAAAACAAAATTTTCCTTTCATCTCTTCACTTTTTAAGCTGTCAGTAGTTTTGCAAATTACTGAAAACCCTGAAGCAAGTTTGGATTTAAGTAATAATATCCATTCCCTCCTTTCTTCTCTCAGCTACTCATGATCATTAATTCACACATTTTTCTTATACCTTGATGGATTAACAAAAAATGCAGTTTCCTAAGCACAAAAAAGTGTCTATGATTAAAAAACTACAATGTCTCTCAAAATCGTGACATTTGCAGCTTATGCAACATGCAGATACAGAGCAGTAAGATACCAAGACTTTTTAATTTTTTCCCTCTGTTTCAATAAAAGTAAAATCCAGCATTTTGAAATCGTATAACAGTTGAGTAAAGAAGATGAACAAAGGAAGAAATGCACCCCAGTGCATTTTTTACCTTTAATTTCATTTAATTTTATAAACTTGTTTTTATTACATAATTTTATAGTGTATTTCTAGATGGGGTTATTATTTTAAACATATTGTTATTAATAATTCCTGTACTGATTGTTGCCAGATCACCTTTCCGTGTTGGATAGACACACTTAGGGATCATAATTATTATATACTATTTTTATATTAGAATTGCATAAGTCTCTTTGGCTCGTCTTTAAATATTAAATACTTAAGGCAAAGGAAGACTCATCTAGTGATGGTCCCACAGCCATTAATTTCCATGGCAAAACTAGCATTGATGGAAAGAGCCTTGAGGCCTCATGCTGTATACACTGGGTGTTGTTTCTATAAGATGCAAAGTGAAAAATACCTTTTCTGGAAAAAATAAACTAATGTATCTTTTTCTTTTTAAAGCTAAAATCACTCCTCAAGGTTAGTCTGGGTCCTGAGCAAGGACCAATGATTCAATTTTTACTGAAATATTAAAAACAATTAAAGGAATTCTTTTAGATTGCAATCTGTGTAAATCCCAACAAATTCTTCTGAGGTGCGCTAGAATCTTCGGTTGTAAAATCCTTTAATAGGTAGCTAACTGAACCTTTAAAATTTGTTGGCAGATTATAAAATGTTTTCATGGCACTTAATAAAACCTGCAAAATAGATGTTTGCTTTACAGTATCATATGTCATACGGTGTTATGTGCACCACTGAGTTCAGCACGCTGCCTGGACTTAGGCGTTTTCTGTGCATTTTTCATGCCAGATGACATAAGGTTCCTGGTAGAGGTATGAGGTGATTAAATTTACATATGACTGGTAGAATTAAAACTGATATTTGACTTTCAGTCTTATGCAAATGACTTGCATGCAATTTGGCACCAGTAAAATTACTGACCTTTCAAATACTCATTTGACTGCGAGTATCCAGTGGGACCAATATAGATATTGCTGTCTATATTTTATGTCACTACATAAAGCCTTAGAGTAGTTCGAGTTCTCTGCCTTCCAATGGATACTGGTAGATATTTTTTCAATACCTGTCAGGAGTTACTGATTTCTGATAGACTTTTCACATTTTTTTTACACAGTTTGCATTCCATGAGTTGCTCAGTCTGGTTTGGAAAAAGCATATCCATGCTCTAAAACCTCCTTAATTAATATTGTTGAGACAAATTCCTTTGCACATTTTTTTTTTTAATCTTGCTGGTAATATCTTTCTGGAAAAGTCTACAAAATAGAATTGTTTTTAGAGGAGTGTTCATCAGGCCATCTTCTAACTGCCTGAACTTCTCTTTAATATTTTTCCAAAGATAGATGGAAAATAAGAACCTCACTGTTAAGCAAGAGCCTCTTTCTGAACCCCCGTCATTCAATGGACAGTTTTGCGTGGTGTACTTGGAATTTGTCTGCTCCTTGCTGGGATTTTAGGAATAAGGTGGGGAGGATTTTTTAATTAAAAAAAAAAATTAGTCGTCTCTTCTTTTAGAAGTCACGAAAGTGGATGAATAGAGCTTTCAGAAAAGGTTTCGGATGAATTTTATTTTAGTCCAGCTAATATTTTATTGAATGGGGTGGACAAGAGAAAATAGACAGTATCTGCTAAATAAATGTATGATCCTTGTTTCATATTCATTATTTTAACTGGTGATCCTTCTATCCAGATTTAGTCGGTCTTGAATATTAAGTATGTATTTTTAATTCCAAACTTAAATTTTGTTGACTGTCCAGTATGAAACAGAGACACATGATTTTTATAGCAAAAGGAAGAGTAATCCATAAAGCAGCTGCAGTTATGAAATATGGTTTGAACGCAGTCAGAAATTCTAAACATCTTGGTCACAACATTATCTTCCTAAGAAAGAGCATGAAATAATCTCCCTTCTCCTTGCCTAGTGCAGGTCTGGCAGCAGTGCTAACTCCTCTGTCTTGCCTCCCTTCCACATTTTTTAATTTATTCTGTAGGGAACACCTTAAGCTAATACAAATTATCCTAGGTTTGTAACAACAGCTTTAATAACATACAGCAGCTGAATATCTGCTTCAGCATACTCTTTTCACCCAAAGCACTGGTTTCTTACTATACTTTCAACCTAAATAAAGTACATGTTTTCAAAAGTTACTATTTAATAAAATTCAAGGCATTAAGAACCAGTCTGAAAGGAGAAAGTCTGGGGAGAAAGAGCGAGAGACAGACAAGGAGTCTGCTTTATCCTGCAATGATAAATAGGATTAGAAATAGGAGTAAGATTGAGCTCTTACCTGTCTTTTATAAACTCACTCTTTTTGCTGATTAATGGAGCTAAATCCTTTCAGAGGTGTTTGTTTTAATCATCTCTGGTGCCCAGTTTCACTCTGTGACTCAGTGGACATTAATTTGCTGTTAAGTGCTCGGTTACCTGCTGGAACACATGATGTGCTGGAGTAAAATAATAGGAGCAAGTTATTAACACTTCAAGGTTGACCCGCCCTTTATCCCAGAATTCTTCCTCTAGGTCTTCTTATTGATCTGCCTCATGCAGCTTTTTGTCACCTGGGAATTAACAATTCAATGTTTTATTTGACCATTTATCTCTTTAGCAAAATTGTTGCAATCCCTTTGACCTTTTAAAATGTTTATGACAAGGTGTTTGCAGTTAATTGCACCCATAAAAGACACAACCCCTAAGATCTGGTCTAAGATCTGCCAAGAGCTAAGCTGGTCTTCCCTACAAGAACATTTTGAGGTATAATGGGAGCGTTTTGTTTATTTGCAGTATAATTAGCAGACAGTAAAGATTTCCAATTCCAGGAGCACTGGTATTCATGATAGCGACTTGTGCCCTGCCGTCACAAAAATAATACTGCTCTGCTCTGTTTTCCTACTGCTTTTTTCTGGGGAGGATGGTAGCGGTGGAGGAGGGTGTCTTGTGGATGGAGGACCCTCAATTGAGGGTATAAACTATCTTAAGAATAGAATTCTTCGTTAGAACTATATTTCATAAGTAGATGTGGATATGGTTTTTGTTGTTGCCATTGCTTCATATTGGTGCCTTCTGTGTGCATCATCTCAGTAGTGTTTTTGCTGTAGCCAGAAAATACTTTGGCTGAGACTTGTGGGACAGGACTCCAGGTTTGGTACCTTTTCTGGCAATGCTTTATTGGAATAACTGCCGATAGGTATCCGACCCTACTGGCCCATGGAGGTGGTGGCCTCCTGGACCCTTTTCTGAGCAGAAGGCCCAGTTTCAGGTAGAGAAGGAAGTTGCGAGACTTTGACCCAGGGATGCCAGGGCGTGAGGGAGCAGGGCTGAGCACCCAGCTGGTAGGAGAAGCGAAGACAGAGCAGTGAGGATTTCCCATGCCGTACTGCACATTCTGCAGCCTGGGGATGCTGTAAGCATCTCCTCTCCCAGGGCTGTGTGACATTAGCTCAGCCCTTGTATCAACCCATAGTCAGCCTGGAGAAGATCCTGTCTTACTGTGGTAGACAGAACCTCTCCTGATGCCATTTTAAGCATCCCAGTAAGTTGCTTTTCTGATATAAATTTCTATTCTGCCAGTAGAATTTAATAGCGTTAGCCTGGTTTTCTTAGTTGCTGAACTAGATTATGCCTTCTACCTTGTGCATCTGAAACGGGGAATGACTGTGCTGCAGAAAATACTGAAATTATGTAGTAAGCAAGTGTGAAAAAGTGAGTTTGGTACCAGAACTATGTGAAATTTCACAAAACTAGAAAATGAACTCAGTAGTACTGATACTGGGAAAACAAAAGCAGCCACCGAAGAATCCTTGAATTGTTTTCTTAACTGGTAAAATATTTTTATGTATGTTCATGAGTGACTAATTATAGAAGTCTATTTGTGCCATGTGTATACTGCTGCTCTCGTTTTATCAAAGTCAAATGGAGCTCTGTGGCTTGGCCAGCTGTGTATTTCCCAGAGCTAACCCAGCACATGTTCAGTGTACTTTCCTGTAATTTTCAAGGCCCCACTTTAAATGATAAGGCCTGAGGTGCTTGGCTTATTCACATCTGCTGCTTTCCTGGAGGTCAACCAAACAGTTCTTCATTCAAGAAGTAATGGGGTCTTACAAAGGAAAACAATTATTTCACTTGAAATCTATTGATCTGGTTTCTGTGGTTCATGTGGTGTTTTGGGTGCAGAACAGTTGCTTGAAACAATTTGAGATCAATTCAAGTGTAACTGAATCAATAGATAACCATAACTGAAATGCACTAGTCTTGTTTTTTTATAAGAATGTATTTTATCCTTCTGGTAGTAATAGGAGAATGCTAAGGGTGATCAAAATAGAATGTCAGAATTAGAACCTTTTTAATATTATTGAAAACTTCTAGAATCAAATTTCAGCCTAAAGGAAAGCTGAGATATGAATAGTGTTATGAAATATAATGATTTTGTGTTTTAAATTGCATTTTTAAAAGAGCTTTCCAGAGCTCATTCATTTTTGGTTCTGAATACTAAGTTCATCCAAAGCTAAATTTGCCACATGAATTGCATTGTCAAAATGTTGATATCTTTAAATAATATTGCTATAAGATGGTGAAGATTTACATTTTTAATTAATTTATTTTCACAATGAATTTTTCTGCTAGAAATTTTTGATTTTTTAACCAAATCTCATTTTTATACTTTCAGCCCAGTCAGTTTTTATTTTGCTCATTTTTTCTATTTGCCTCAGCTCTGTTTTCTGTTGAAAGTTTGTTCAGGCAGAAAATTCCTGACTATTCAAAAGAAGTTAGAAAACAATGGAGAGGAAAGTCAATCAGGGTATCAGAAGATGTGCTCTGACATTAACCCTTCATCCTCTGCCAGAGCACTAACTTGCAGTAAAACAAAGGGATGAGGAGGAGCTTTTGCTAAAGTAGTTGCTGGCCATGAGAGGTAATAATTTTGTTCTTCACTTAGAAGTATGGTTTGAAAATCTTTCTTGTAGTATGCTGTGTCTAGTGGATACCAACATAGGCATTTTCAGCCCTACAGAATGTTTCTGCAAGTTATGTATTCTGCAGGGATGAGAACTTTGTAAGATTTACGAAAGGAGGATCATAGCTAGTTTTTTGAATCCTCCATTTCTTTGGGAGAGAACAACTATCAGAAAAAAATACTCATGAAATAAATAGTGAAAGGTCCTTTTCACTATTTATTAAAAGGATTAAAGGATTAAAAGTCATTTTATGCTTTTGTGAATATATTTTAGCTGAGAAACAGTAATGCTTTTGAATCTTCCTACCTTGCTTTCCTAAATCAATGATTCGACAAAAGATTGGTAATAGATAGGGGACAAACTTGCCACACTACAAATGTACACTGCCATAGATTTTCTCAAATGACCAGCAGATTTTTAGTGATGCTTAAGCAAGTTTTTGAATGCATAATTGCACATGAAAGGGTGTTTTGAGTATGTGATGTCCAGATAAATCTGCTTGTTTTCCATGCAGAAATACCTTTTGTCTGCAGAAATACAGATACCTCTAGGCAAAAAATACTGCATTCAGAGCTCAGATTGATGTGAACTGTCTCAGGCTGGGGCTTCCCCAGGATCTCAGGAGTCACCAGATTTGTAGTTAGGGGAAGAAGAACAAACAGCACCGTTCTCCCGAGGAGGTGGGGGAAGAGGGAGAAAAACACTAGCAGCACAGGGAAAGGAGAGCAAAACAGAGCCCCAAAGCACAAGCTCATACTTAATACCAGCCAGCTTCCCAACTGGCTGCAGGCCAGGAAGACGACAGAAGATAGTTCAGTCCCATGGCAAATGTTCAAATTAAACTAAAAACACCTCAGTCCATCAACCATTGTAAAATAAAAGGAAGGAAATGTGACCAAAACCCTGCTAAGAAATGCAGCCATGTAGATCAACAGTAAAGAAGATACTGCCAAAAAGAAAATGTGCTATTATAACACTTGTATTAGTGTTTTTTGGATCATTAATATAGGGCAGTGTCTTTCTGATTGTGAAATGAACTTTATATATCTATAGACATCATTTCCTCTCAGACTTACCATTAAACCTCAGTTGTGTGACCTAGCTCAACTGTGTTCTAGTGAGAGGTGCTGGAGAACTAGGTGAGAGATGAACAGCAGTAGTCATGAAGTAGAAGGGGAGATAGAGAGGATGGGAAGGAAGGAAGATTACAGTAATAGTCTAAGTAATAGCTGTTGAAAAATCACCCTCTACAAAGTATTAGTACTCCTTTTTCCAGACAGAGCAGTGATATATCCAGTGATATATCCTCCAGTCTTCAGGCTGAGCTCAAATAAACTATGTGAAAACATGCTAAGTTTCCAATCCATTTAACACTCAAATGGGCCAACACTCCCATGTGAATTAGCTGGTTTTGATCATGGCAAGATGTTGGTTGTGCCCCTGCACTGTTCACTGACCACTTCCTGAGAAGATCTGCTAGGTTATGAGACAGAATGCTGAACAACTCCTGTGACATTAAACAACAGCGGTCTTGGCTGGGCTTTTAGAAAGCTGCATTATTCAAAAGAAATAATGCATTCACTCATCTCCTCCTGCATTGGAGACCTTCAAAGTCCTGCTCCTTGCAATTTTATTTGCCTCTGGATGTGACTTTCTCTAAATTTAGGGAGAATCTTCTATGTACATCTCTGACCTCATGGTATGTCCTGCATGGGTTACTCCAGAGGTGCTGCAGTAGATAGGAATGATCCGCAGTGTAGAATGGGGTGAAAAATCATCCTCATGAACGTGACTGTGGAAGTGAGAACTGCATTGGATGTTTTCATTTAACATACCAAATGATATATCACAATTCATTTAGCCTGCTACAAAGACTAATTAGAAAATCAGATATCCTAAGGAGTAGTGAATCTTACAATTAGCCGGGATTTAAAACCTGGTAGAAAATCAAGATGTTGAGGGTTATAGTGTGAAAGAAGGTACTTTCCTGCTTGGCCACTTCATGGGTGACCAGATAAATGCCATGTCAGGGTAGGCCACTTTCCTCTATGCAGTTTCACTGGTTGGTCTAAGCACACATGCAGCATAGTCCACTTGATGAGCTGCCTTTCTGGCATAAGGAGTTAAGTGGTAAGGATAGCTTATTAGACCAACATTGATATCTTTCTCCATTACATGTTGTAAGAGAGAGTTATCAGGGCTGTGACACTTAGGTCTCATGTTGTTTATTGCATGGAGCTTGAAGGAATGAAGTGGGAATGATAGAGGAGCAGTGTATCTTGTGGTTCTGTGTATATCGGGCAGGTGTCCTAGGCCTCTGTGGTCTGCAGTCGGGTCACCTAACTGGTAGGACAAGCCCAAGTCATTCTCATCCCGCCCCAGGATAGTCCGTAGCAAATGAGCTTTGATTGAGGCATAGGCTTATGACAGTTGCAGAAGTCAGCCCCAAGGCAGATTATAAATATTTGCTAGTCTCACTAGCGGATGGGAAATCAGGGTGAAGATTTGGTATTGTGGGGTAATCTGCACTTGTTTAGAGAATAATTTAAAGCTTGCTTTTCCTTTTTGCAAAAGGTTATTCTTCTGTACTCAAAGTAAGACACTCTTCACAAATATCAACTAGTTGATTTTAGAAATTGTTGTGCAGAGAAGTGTTAAAATCAAATTGAGTTAAAACTCGAGAAGTTTAGGAAGATTTCCTTCAGGAGAAGTCATTCAGGGAGATTTCTATTGCCTGCCTCCCAGAAGGGCACAACACAGAGGGAACAGTTGTCTCAAGTTGCCTGAGAGAGACTGAAAATTGGGCCCTTCAGAACATACAGATATGTAATATGAGACAGAAATGGCATCTCCTTGATGGAGGAGGGAGGGCTCCCGGTGACATTAAGGGACACACAACAGAAGTTGGAAATTCCTGACCTTCTCACAGGAAGAGATTTAAGTGCCCTGTCCCAGAGGATAGTGGCTGGTGGGAACAGGGGTGGCACAGAAAGGGATAGGGCACACACAGAACTGGAGCTAGTGAAACTTCAACTTTCTACTGTCCCCAGCTGACACAGTTCCTAGTGTCATGATCAGCAGGTGACAAATGCTCCCTTCCCACAAATTTAATCAAGTGTAGGATTACAAACAAGAGTTAGGAACAAACTATATAGTTGTTCTATAATGTAATTTTAGAATGGCTGTAAGGTTGAGTGCCCTTGCCTAACAGTTTCATAACTTAATCTGTTTGAATTTCTTATACATACATATTCCATATGTTATGTGTGTGACATATATGTCTGTGAGTTTCATCTGAAACTTTTAAATTCCCATACTTTAAGCTTTTTCTTGAGGAATAATCCCTGTAATATTGTTATCCTTAATTTAAATGATATTCTGTGAAACCATGCTTAGTGTATTTTTATTTGGGAGCAGATACTAGCGCCTTTGGAGGGGCTGTACTTGGGAAGGTGTAACTTCTGGACTAAGAAGGACCGCTCTTGGTAAAGCTGGAGAGAAGCAAGTTTGTGATATATCCTGCCCGAGTGCTGTGTGTCGCACAGGTGGCTCAGCAGTCGTACAAGGCTGAAGTCAGATAATTCTGTTTCATGATCAGCTATTTGTCTGTCACCTCCCTGATGTGGGAGTAGTATAGCAAGTACTCAATAATTTACATACTATACAGTATAGCCAAATATAAATGATGCATTATTCTTCCATTTAGCCCCATTTGAAATAATGGATTACCAAATCTTCCATTTATCATTTGTCAGCATTGTGATTATTTATACCTTTTGCTGAGTTTACAAAGTAACGCATCAGTCAAGAAGCTGAGTTGCACTTTACTGATTTATAATGGATATTTTAGTGATCACTGCTTGATCCTTGCTTTGTTTGTTTATTTAACTTGTGAATATGTGATTACTGAGCTAGAAAGGGAAGCCAGAAGGTATGGGGCCAAAACTAATGCTGAGAGAGATAATCCCCTTTTTTTCCTTGTTTTATATTATCTACTTTTACTATTGTGATTTCAGTTCAAAGATGTATTACAAAAAGGAAGGAGTATGCTGATAATTTTACTAATGAGACTGAGAAGGGCTTTTAAGTAAGTGGGCGAGTAAGGATGACACCTTTTTCTGTGTTCTGCTGAAGGGTTCATCCACAGTAGGTCTTCCACAGAGTTTGACCTCAAACCTAACTAGCAGTAGCATTGTGCCCTCCTCAAACTGGAATAACTGTTAAAATTAATTGAAAGGAAAAATCACAGAACAGTTACTCTTGTGGCTATTGATAGCTTTTATGTTTTAGCATTATGTAACCTTCTGTGGTTTGGACTCAGTGGACTTCTTTTTTTGGTTAAAAATCACTAACGGTAGCAAAATGAAAAAGTGTCTTTCTGGAGATGTATGTAATGTATAGATCCCTAGCCTTCCACCATATCTACTATCCTTATTAACATTTGCTCTACTAAAAGGAAAGAAGATTGAACATAAAAAAACCTGAAGGTCGCCCACACAGTTGTCTCAATAGCAATCTGTGTGACTTGAACCCTGTTGAGGAAAAGTAATTACCCCTTGGCTTCTGCTGACCTCAACTAACCTTTGCTGAAGGACCAGAGAAAATAAAGGCTGACCAACAGCCTGCCCTTCCTGCCCTGTAGTTAACCCGCTCTGCGGATGGGGAACACCCTCCACAATAGCATGCGAAAATGTTGCCATGGAAATCTCGTTGGAGGAAGGAACAAAAATCTATTACAATTAATAGTGTTTTATTAGGTGACTCCTAGAGAACTGTTTAATGCAGGGAACTTGCACTATCTGAAGATCAGGGGTTAGAAAATTCAGGGGGGATGAGAGAGGAAGGAGAGCGAGCCTCTTTAAAAATCCAAGTGCTGTTGACAGAGCTAGGGTGGTTTGCATGAGATAAAGTAATCAGTTGTATCTTGCAAACTTTAAATATGGGAAGCAAAAGAGAAGAATAAATGCGATTACAGTAATTGCAAATGCTAAACGCTGGCTGTCCGCTGCCTCGGCAAGGGGCTGCGACACAAAGGTTGTGCTTGCTGCTATTTGGCAGCCTGCAAGGGTCGTTCGTCTCTTCCTATCTTTCATACTCCCCAGTTCTTCAAAGCTGGGTCCTATAGTGCTTTTGTTGTGATTTTTTGCTCTTTTCTTTCTATTAATTATATTTAACATCTAACATTACAAAATGTTACAGTTCCATTAAATTCACTGGCCTAGTTAGGTTTGTTTCAGGCAGAATTTTGTGCTGTTCTTTTCCCTCAGTAACTGGTAGCTTCAGTTGGAGCTGACAATGCTGCGCATTTTCAGTAGTTTTAACAGGTTTTAACTTTTTTTTTTTTGGTATTTGACTACACAAATGAACAAAAATTGTGTAGGCATTAAAAATCTACATGTTGATGACCTACAATATTGCACTTTCTAGTGCACAATAAAGCATTTCAATTAAGAAAATTGTGACATTTCCTTATTAATGCACAAATTGCAGTGTGTTAATTAATGTAAGGGAAAGTTTTAAAAGCATGTTTACCTAAGCCATTTTAAATTACCTTATTGCGGTTAAGAGAAATGAGAAATCTTGCAAGATTCAGAATGAGATATTAATACACAATTGTGTGTCTGTTTTCTAGTAGAAAATGAATTCAAAATAACACACTAGTCTTTTAAAAATGATGCACAAGCAATTCATCAGCTTCCTTTCAGTCTGCTTTCAAAAGTGCAGAATGTTTTCCTCAATATCTTCCATGTTCTGTCTCTCAGTAGCACAGCTGTGGATTTTCACTACGACAGTGCTCTTCAGCTTAAGTGTATTTTGAAATGGTAGTTTGAATGGGGAACAGAGTATGCTGGATAGAAACAAACTGTATTTCAAATGTTGCCATTTTCTTAACTGTTTCCAGGATTATTCAATTTTTAAAGTTTGCTTATTGTTTGAATTGTTTGAAAACACACTGCGCTCTGTCTAGGTGATAATACACCCTGAATTTTGTATATGAAGCATCGACTTTAAACCAGCTGTCTGTTGCTGTGTTTATTTCTAGTTATGTGTACATTTAAATGTCTTTGATGAGGTTTCTTTCACTATATGAGCCTGTATTCCATGTTATCCGAATAGTCGAGGTCCCGGATCAGAGCAATATGTTTTCATTAATTTTCAACAATTATTTCTATGTCATTGGCTCCAAATGATTGTTTGCTCATATAACTCACCTGGCTACGGTGCTGTGGCAAACCATTACCTGTTTCATTGACTGTTTCACTGTTCCCCTTGGGTTAGTGCCAAGATTTTCATGTTAATCTCTTTCGGTTTCCAAATGCTCTAGGTTTGTGGCATTCTGGCTGAAGCTCAGAACAGAAGTCAAGCAAGTCCATCATCACATGTGGATTTTCTGTTGCTGTGTTTACTGGAGATAGAAAGACAAAACAGAAGGAGAGGAATTATTATGTGTTACTCAAAGGTAAGCATATGGATAGACTGCTGTGTTCTCAATACTTGGACGAGTTTGAGAATTTTTTTTAAAAATATGCCTATCATATTAATTCTAGATTAGAAGTTCTCATTCAGTGTGTTCATCTTCACATGTAGATTATGTTTAGTCATCTTTTAGTTGGAAAAAGAAAGACCAGTTCTTTTTTCATTTTAGTCTGACATAATTCTAAGGCTTTAGAAATGTCTGAATGCAACAAGATTTTAACTTGAGGGATCTATAAAGACAGAGGACTAAGGGAGCTAAGAAACGTTAGCTGTTAGTGTTATTGAATGTTTGCAAACAAATAATTTTCTGACTTAATTATTAATGAGCTGTAGATAGTTATTCTGCTTTATAGTGTGTTTCTTGTATTCATTCTCTAAAATGTATTATTGCCTGTCATCATCAACTTACTGGGGAATTAAATACGTACTCTATAATTAAAGTGTTTTTTTCACTGCTTCACTTTTCTTTTGATATGACCATACAGGTGCATGTTATGTTATGCTAAGCATAGTATAAGTTGCATAAAGGAAGTAGGTAAGTAATATCAAAACAAAATATTATCAGAAATGTTCTTAATTGAGCTGCAAAGTCTGATCACATGCGATCACATTCTTTAAAAATCTAAACTGTATTTTTCCTTAAATTACATTTCGTTCATATATTCATTGATATTTTCCCCATAAAACAGAAGAATGTAGTTTAGTAACTAATGATGAATCTTGCAAGCCTATTATATGTGATTGAAAATCAGGAATGAAATTATTTCTATATTTTTCTGAACTGATGAATTCTTAGACATATATAGAATACAGGGCTTTTAAGTATAGTGTAATTCTTAAAGCTTTGATTGATCCAGCTTTGCAAAGCTGCGTGTATTTAACCAGTGGCCTCCTATTGTTCTATAGCATTATCTAAAAATACTATACAAGACTAACAATGTCAAGATTTAATTATTGTATGAATGGTACAGGGAGAAAAGAGACACATTTCAGTTATTAATGACAGTTGTGGCAGAAATAGTAATTATAACAAGCTTACTTCATGGCAAACTATAATATTGAAAGTACTGATTGAACATCTGATTCTCAAAAATTTTAAATACAGTCTGAACATCCAAGGCATTGCAAAAATGTTTAGGATTTAGAATGGCAATTTATACAAGCTACCTAGGAAGTATTTGTTATAAAATAATACGGCATTTATGTAGCATATTATTGCCACTTTTAAGTAATCTGCTAGATATTTATTAATAACATAGCAAGAAAGCATTGGATATAGTTTGGTTAAGTGTTTATTAGTAGCCTACATCACGAAAAAAAAAAGGATAAGTAAATCTTTATCTTGAATAGTTTTGTTTTTAAATCAACAGCAGTAATAGATATCCTAAAAGTTACCATAGTCAATTAAATACCTTATAATGCTGTATCCCTGGTAATCCAATTTATAAAACTATATTCTCAGCAGAAAGTCCTGGGGTACATGGTAGTTCTCTTCAGTAAGCCCTTTCTGCTTTTTCTTGTCAAGAAGCAGTGGTGGTACATTTTTATCCTGTTGATAATTTGACTCTCCTTAAACTATTTCTTGTTGACCCACTGGATTGGTCTTTATTAGGGTGGAGGTAGCTGGAAGATTGAAGGACTGCAGACCATATATCATTCTTCCTTTTTTAATGTGCCTTAATATTCAACATAGCATCATTATTCAGAAGCAAAAAGAGAAAAGCTGGTCCATCATATATTCCACACATTGCTAGTCTTTCCTTTCTGTCCTTCAGTGCCAGAGAGGGGGATTATTGCTGCAGAAAAAAAAAATCTGGCCATAGTGTAGGAATAATCACTGCAGTCCGGCTCACCCCCACACCTCTTTCTGTCTCTTTCTCTCTCTCTCTCCTTCTGTTTGAGGCCCCAGCTGATTCAGTCTGCATCCATCCATACATAAATCATTGCCCTTATTCTATTGGTTACATGGTACATGGCAAGTATTGATTTTTTCCGTTGCCTCATTGCTGGAGAACCCATGTTTTTTGTGAGACTGAAAATGCAAAATTCTTTGCCGGAGATCTTGTCAAGGTACAAAAATGACAAGCCAGGAGGGTGCTATTTTAAGGTTTGTGTGACTTGAAAAAATCTACCTTCTCTGTTCTACTCTACAATTGCCTGTGTCCCAAAAAGTCGAGGCTGGTTTAATCACTACTGCTTTAGGTAGGCTTAGTGGCTAAGCAGACGGAGAATAAGTAAACAGAAGCAGGGCCTGATCATGCTGAGAAAGGCATTGCTTATTTCTTAAAAGTTTAATTATCTTCTGAAACGTTAACAGAAAGATGAGAAAGGATAATGATATTTTAAGGGAAGAAAGGAATCCTCAGCACAAGAGGATACTATGGTGTAAAAGCAGACATATATTTTTTTCCTATCTGCATATTGCAAAAATATGATACTGGATTTAACTCTTGTGATAGATCTTCATGGCATTTGGAAGCATATTTGCTAGCCCTTTATCAGTATGATTGCTGTATTGAGTTAGTCTTCCTCAGCATTCAAATTGGCCTGAAAATGCCTCACAAAGATGGCACCTGGCTTCCTCAGAAAGTATTTGAGGAATAGGAAGAGTAGATTATGAGATCCATTTTAGTTCAGTCAAACAGAATTCCTTGTTATAAGCCTCACTCTTACAAGGAGCCCGATCCAGAACTACTGAAGTCATCAAAACCATTTTCACTGATTCAGCAGGTGCTGGATCAGCTTCAGTTTACAAAGAGGCCAATATTTTCCTGTGTGGGATACCATCACTTTCCTCCTCCTTTAAGAAAAGGTAAAATAAAATAGGATGAGTGGTTATACACAGATATAGAATTTTATTTTATTACTTCTTATTACATATTTTAGCTCAAATGTATGCAAATGTGTGTGTATTTGCTTTGATGCTTGTAATGCAAAATGGCCCATGCCGACTTCACCCCCCACTCTTAATTACTGTAATTTGCTTTTATATTTTTTGAAAGCCACTGCCCCTTCTCTTCTGTATTATACCACTTGTAGACCCCAGTCTTCCCCCAAATGATGTGTAAACTCCACTTAAGTCATCGTACCTTGTTTCTGCCAATTGCACTTCCTGAGCGGCTCATATTTTCTATAGTTTGTGCAAAAAGCAAATACCTTAAGTAATAATACAGTTTTAGAGCTCTTGTGCTGCTGGGGCTGTAGAAATGGATGATAAAGCTAAAACTATCAGCAGGGAATCTCCAGCCAGCGACCGTTGCTCTGGCGAACGGAGGCTGGAGACGGAGTGGGCGACTGCTCCAGTGCTGAAGCGGGGCTGGAGACCTGCCCCTTGCCCTAGCGGGCACCCGTGCAACCCGTGCTGACCAAAGCCTTGGGTCACCTGGCACGTCCTTGTGAAAGTGATTGCATAGAAAGGGTTTGTTACAAGTCTGCATATTGAGCATTGGTACCAATTCTTTAGTTTAAGATCACTCCTTTAACCTTTACTGTTTTTAAAGAGGGTTATTCAGCTAGCAGGGGTATACTTTATTAGCCTAGCTCAGTTAGTTTAGTGATTATAACACAAAGAAAAGACATAATATAAATAGTAATCTAAAGTGAAGTAATAGCAATGGGCTTTCATCAGTTTCTTTTGGAGTACCAGAATACAACATGCTTTCATGTTGCCAGGCTCATATGGATGTTCCATGACTTGATCCTTTTTTTTTTTTTTTTTATTCCTTTGTTTTTCTTCCTTCCCCTTTCCAATCACGCGGTGCGTTTCTGTTGGCCTTTTGTGTGGAAGGCTGGATGCTCTGCTCGCTAGTGTCAGCGGGCGCATCGCGCTCCCCAGGCCTGAGGGACTGGCTGCGGTACTGCCTGAGGTCGATTCCTAGTACGCCTTGAGTTCTGTTGTTACCAGTCACAGCAATAAGACAAGTAAGAACTTGCTCAATTCCCTGACGGAGACAAGAATTGGTTTTATTCAGTGCATTTCTGTAGTAGAACTCGCTGTACAAATCCTTGCTGGGAGCTCCTCGGCATGGTGCCAGGTTGTAACTCTTGAGAGCTTAATGATCCCGAATCACAGGCTGTTGTGCTTGGGTTTGAACAAGGGAACACCTTAGATTTTCTTCTCCGTCAAAATGAACATAACTCACTCTGAGTCCTGCAAGAGTCCTGCTAGTGTCTTTATAAAATTGACAGTTGTTTTCAGAAAGAAAATGGAATATAGATAGTGTGATACCAGAGCATGGGAGCCAGATCTTATGGTGGAGACCATACTCATTTCTCTAGAGGAACACGGGAAGTTATTTGAAGCATGATGAGATTTTCTTCATACCATTCAGAGGCTGCTTTTCCATCCTGGTTTGTGATACCAAGGTGGATCTAGTGCAGTCAGGTCAGCCAGCCCCTTTTGCAAATCTCTCTTGGAGAAGGGCAAACACTGGCCCTTGAAGGTGGGCATGGGAATTCATAAATGACAAGGACAAAAGGTGAAGGAGGTTTTCCCAGTGACAGACAACAATAATATCTGTGTTGAAAACATAAATGGAAACAAAAGACTGCCCTGTTACGTAATAATATGAACCGAAGACCAGATTTTTGTAAGATGAAGCAGCCAGGGAGGGTTGACCAGTGGCATTGCCTGCGCACAGAGGGCAGGGAGGCCTGGCCCTTTTCTCCGGTGGTGGCAGGACAGAGAGCCCAGGGCAGGAGCACGTCACAGCTCTGTGGGCTGTTACGCTAGACCCACAGTTAGCATGAGCTGCAGACTCGGCCTGCACCAACTCTCCTGATCTCTGTTTCACCCAGCTTTACTGCCTTTATATCCCCTCAGTGCACAACAGCATTATAAAATAAGTCTTACTAGTATCTCCCTTTATAGGTGAAGAAATCAAGTGACAGCAAGAGCTGGTGTTGAAGCTGAGGGTGTTTTTTAGAGCTCTTGCTTGTGACATGCATGTAAGAAAAATTGCTAAGGAACAGTTCGTACATGCGGAGGTCTGACCTATAATGTGGTCAAGGACAAGTGAGTTCTTCAGTGATTTGCTTAGCAAGCATCAGTCACAAAAGCATCTAGCTCAGCTCAAACCTGTACATTTCGTTTTCTCAGGAACGTGCATGTGTATATGAAGACAACAGAGAAGGAAATAGCAACACAAGAGTCCTTTTTTGGAGGAGGAGAGTCTGCCTCTTTTTCTGCTTTTCTCAGCCTGTTTTTGTGTAAAACACTCTTCTATACCTGGCAAATAAGCTGTGCTCTCTGAAACATTCTGCAGGAAGTCTGTTGCGGATATACCCGGTTAAATAGGAGTGTAATCTAGTGCCGCTTCATTTAACCCACGCTGAATGGTGCCTAAGATTCCAGAAAAGCTATTCAGTAATACTGGTAAATTCCAACCCTATGAAGACAAAAATACCTGCAGGCTGTGTATTTGAAGCTTGGAGTTGCAATAAAATGCAGGAAAAGGTTGTTTTACCTGAATTTATCGCTTAGCAACCAAAAATCCTCACCTCCAGAGAGTGCTGTTGTGTGGGTTACCAGGGAACTGCTGGGGACAATTACCCAACAGCTGGCCCAGAAATCTACATACCCTTTAACCTCGGTCAGCTGAAGGATGGGCTGGTGACAGCTAACAAACAATAGAAACACACCTAATATTTTATTTAAGAGCTGAGGGAAGCCACAGCTGTATGGATCATTCAGTCAGCTGGATTTAACTGTTTCAAACTGTGTGTCATGTCTTCAAGGAACTGGTGAGCAGCAATGTTGTGTGTTTAAAACATGTTCATGTCTTTATCTTCTGAAGTTTGCATACAGTAATGAAATCCAACCAGAAAAATGGATACTGCCTTTGTGCATAAATGATAAATGGCAAATTATGAAGTGTTAGCATTATACGTGCGACTGATTTACTCCCATTTTCCACGAATTTTTGAAGTTCATGTTATATTTTATTGAAAGTAATGGTTCTACTGATTATCAGTGAAAGAGAATCTTAAGATATTAAAGGAGGAATTTAGAATGAAGAAAAAAAAATAATTAGGACTGAGAAGATAAAATTCAGAAAAAGAATACTGAACTGATATTGAGAAGAGCTTGCTGATAATGAGATGGATTATGTCTGGGGGGTGGTCTCCTGAAGAAAGTGCAGTCACTTCCAGTGTGTGAGAGCAAGCTGGAAAGCGTAAAACGCCGGAAATGTTAGAGAGTCCAATACACGTGTCAGTTCCGCATGGTGTGAAATTGTGAAAAAAATTGCTGCTTTTTTTTGGTTTTGTTTTTACTTCCTGTGATGTTGCAGCATTACAAAATGCTCTCAGCAAATCTGCAACAAATGGCAAAATCTAACGTTTTCTGATGGCAGATGCTCCAAGTCTGTAGAGTTTTATGGACTAGCCTCATTCTATAAGTTCTTCTTTTTAGTGATTCTTTTCAGTTTAATTTAGAAAGAGGAAAAAGCTGTGACTGAAATGGCAGTGAACTCAGCTTCTCCCTGCAGGCTCAGTGCAGGTATCAGGAGAGCATTTGGAAATCAGTTGTGTCTTACTGCTAGTCTTTCTCTAGCATATCCTGGTGGAGATCTCATAATCTGCTTTGATCCACTCTTTTCTTTCCCTGGCATGTTCCATATACTGAAATAGTAAAAAACTGGCTCAGAAATTGTCTTCACCAGATTTCCACTGGCAGAGAGTGCAAAACAGGATTTATTCCCAGGCTGTTTGTGTCTGGAATCTTCTTTGCATTGGAGGATTCTTTAACTTCCTGGTCAGATGAGGATACAGAATTTGGTCAGCTCAGCTTTTTTACCTTAATTTTAAGGTTAACTGGTAGCATTTACCTTTCATTGTAAACAGCTAGGCTAACTTTTCAGGTATTCAAGCTGAAAATGATTTTTTCATCCCCTCAAAAAGATTATATAAAATAAAATACAGCCGCATCATCATCATCATTTCATATAACAACACCTCTCATGGCAGAGAGAGGTCGCACTGCACATACGGACAGCTTTTCAGGCTGAGTCCTGGAAGAAAGCGATGTTGGGGATTGTTAGGTGCCCCCTCCAGGTACCCATGTGGGTTCCCTTGTTAGTCCTTGGTGATGATACACCCGCCAGCCTGCTCCAGTGGTGGGGAGGAGTGGGTAGGATAAAGGCAGTTTAGGCCTAAACAGTATCTTCTCAATTTTATTGCTTGCTTTGATTTGTATGTTGAGCAGAAGTATGCAGTCTGGGGAAATGGAAATCCTTCTCCTATGCCTGCCTTGTAACCGTGCCTTAAGGGACAGTCAAAGAAGATGTTCATATTCTCCATTCTACATGAGACTGTTTGCGTGGTTTGGAGGGTGTGCAGTGTCTGAACAGCTATTCAAAGTGTTTTTTCATGCCCTTTGACTTGGGAGTGGTCCTAAGCTTCATTTAGTTTGCCCTGCTCATATGTGGTCTAAATTTTATAAAATTACTAGTGTCTGTTATGTTCCCCTGTACAGCATTTAAGTACTTCACAGCTGTTAATAATGTCAGTTCTGTAGTCCCTGCAAGTGCAATTGCAAGTTGTCAGTCCTGCTTTAGAGCTATAGAGAAACTGCGGTGAGAAACACCCACTTGTTTGGAATGCCCGATCTGAGGTGCCTGGGGGCTGATTTCTCAGTGCCTTCAGCCTTGCAGAGGCGGGAGCAGAGGCTCTGCTGGAGCGAGCGCGGTGCTTCTGCGAGCTGCGTGGCGGGGCAGCTCCGTGCCCCCGCGCCCTCGGCAGGCTCCGTGGCCCTGTGCACACTGGCCATCCGAGCTGTCACCCACACGCTGGCCCTTGCTCCTTTCGCCACACGCGTGGTGATGAACGCTGCAGCGAGCAGGATACCAGGGCCTTGTCCTGGTCCTGCATACCACCACTGCTCCAGTGTTACAGATAGCTTGAACAGGGACACTGTGGTCTGAATGTGTGTTCCCAGGCTCTTTAGCATGTTAGCATGGATTTGTGCATTTCCTTCCTTAATTCCACTGCATTGCAGGCTGCATCTGAGCTGTGGCGATCACTGGCAGGCATCGTAGGTGGGTGATGACCTTTCTGCCCGTGTTTCACATGTGCTTGCTGAGAATAGAAGACCTTAGGTTCCCCAGACTGGCTCATATCCTTTCCATCACATGTCCGTCTCACTCCTGTCTTTTCTTTCTTCTGTGCTTTGCTGTGCTGGTCTGTCCAATTCCTGGGTCCCCCTGTGAGGCCAGGTAGCCTGTGTCACTGTCCCTAGTATTTCTGTGTACTCACTTGGCTAGTCCTGAGGTTTTTATTAAAAAATCTTCAGAAATAGAACAAAGATTCTAAATTCATTAAAAGTTCAGGAACTTTTATTTTCATGTTCGTTCAAAGTACTTTTTTTCCACTTTAGTCATGACTGAAAAACTGTTGAGATGATGATTTGCCCTAGTCACAACCCTCATCTATCATGACTATTCAGGTTATGAATATGCATATGCTTAGAAAGTGAGTAACAACCTTGTGAATAACAAATATTTATAAAAAAAGCAAATTGGAGTGCAGCCTTAATGACTCTTAATGACTTCTGATTGCAGTTGTTACACGGCAACTATGTATTTTTGGAGACATTCTGCCAGGCTTGTAAACTCTATTAGCTTGGTGAAATGTCTGAAGAGGAACAGCACTGTGGTCATAAACTACTCAGTGCATCTTTGACGAAGTCAGAACCATGACAGTGATTCTGGAACTACTCTAATATTCGTTACTAACCCGTGGAAGGTGAGTCCTTTACTCACTGCTTTAGCGTGTTGCTTAGGCTCCTCACGGAGCAGAGGTGCTTCCCTTCTCAAGCAGACTATTGGCTTATTGGGGTCTATAGCCAAGTGTAGGAGATCACCTTGATTTCTTGCTTGCCCCCTGACAGCTGTTTGTCTCTGTGTTGGGATTTGGATATAGGAAGACTGTGCTAGGCCATTCTTTTCAGCTTTAGGTGAAAATCGTGAGTGTCCTGTTTTTTGGCTGGTGGTTGGTTACGTTGACAGATGTTGCAATGATTCTTTTGGCAATATTCTGTTGTGCCGACTATTCAAACAGGAAATTCATCTTTTAGTATTTGCACGTTAAATGTTTGCTTTAGTAGGAATCAGCTCCAACAGCAGACTGGTCAAAGAGAGTATTTTTGGAGCAGAAAACTCTGGAATTCTCAGTGTGAATTCTTGCTGTCCCAAAGGGCTCCTGATGCTTGGTCTTGGAGCCTTGTGTCCTGAAATACCACCCAGCCCTGTTCAGAGGAGAGGAGATGTGAGCTTGAGTGTGGGCTCGAGCTCCAGGTAGCTGCTGTTTCAGCCTTTCTAAGGGGCATGCGTGTGTGCTTGCTGGCACTCTGTACAGGTGATACCACATCATCGTAGTTCTTGAGATTTCCTGGAGTTTGCTGTGTGATAAGTTCATGCTGTCCTGTCCTCACTTTGGTTTCTGAAGAGTTGGTTCTGTCATCGTGTACAGAGCTGGGCTTTTGTCTCATATTTATGGAACCAAAGAGTAAAGAGCTTGTGGCATATGCTGTGCATTGAAAAGTGAGGACGTACTCAGCAAGTGAGGAAAGAAGAACTTTTCTCCTGTGAGGGACGAGCTGAGGTACACAGACATACACTGTGTATTTGGGGGGAGGCAAGGTATAATCTGGCCAAGACCTCTCCAGATCCCTTCGCTGCCACTTAGTGGGTGAGAAAGAAGTGGCTGCAACTTGCATGTGAAAGCTGCTCTGTGCCTTGCCAGCCTTTTGGCAATACTTCAGAGCTGCAGCTATTTTGAGTAGTGGAGCTTTGAAGTGGAAAAAGGCTTTGTGGCAAGCCTAGCACATGTATTTCTGAGAAACACATTCAATTCATATATGGCTCTTTTTATGTAATTTGACAGCAAAAATCTGAAGTTGATGAGAAATGCTCAGGTGAGTCAGATTACAACGTTCACATGTATATTTGAAAGTCTATTTGTAAAGTGTATTTGCCCCAAAGTTAGGCAATTGCGTATATGAATAACTGTGTACATATATAATCCTGATTTCTGCTTAAAATTCAGGTACGGAATACACGTCCTTCATAAATTTATAAGGAAATTAGAAAGGTTTGTTGGCTTGTGAGACTTGGAGAATTTTATGTCTACAAGTTGGTAGAAGAATTCTTGAGAATGCAATGCTGATTAGTTTTGCTGAAATACAAGAAATTCATCCTTTCAAAACCTGCTATTTCTCTGTTACGACATTTGGAGTGTTACTCTCAGTTTGGAACTTCAACTAGTTGTTCATCTGTCAGTTGATTTTGATATATGCAGTTTCTGGAGGTGTAATATCTTATATGCTTTAACAGTTTTACTGATTGCCAAAATTTTAGACTTTCTTTATTTCTTGATTTACTAATTTTCCTCTCAAATTTATTCATTCCAAACTCTATTTGAATTAGAGTATTGGTTATGAAAGAGGCACACTTTTTTTCTGAGTTTTCAAATTCAGAACTGTTTTCTCACATATTGAGTGGCTGAGTTTTGTATGCATTGCAAGAAAAGGCAATGTCTTTTAACATTTTTTAATGTCTAAAATTTGTTCTAAGGACAAAATAATCAAGACTTAAATGTTATTTAACTTCTTTTTTTGTGAAAAGGAACTGGATTTATAAAATGAACCAACTCTTCAGCCAGACCCTTAATGAATTGCAAAAGCAGCTGAGAGATTTGGCTTGAAAATCAAGGATGGTTTTTAATTCATTAGAGTTTGTAAGAGATTTGAAGGGACATAACATTTATTTATTATTTTTCTGAGTTTCATTCCAGGCCTTGGAAAAAAACATCTGACAGTGAGTTTGTTTGTGTGTTTTAAATGTTTGCTTAACTACACTAGACTCATTAGTGAGCCTTGGAAAAGCTTGCTTTGTTAAAGTTCCTATGGAAAACAAGATACTAAAGGCTCAAATCTGTCTCCAGAATATAAACAAGCATAGCTTCCTTTGGACCACAGGTTTGACCGCGGTTATACTGGAATCCTTGTTTTGGGGAGAGGTACAAATGTGTGTCGGCAAAGAAATGCTATTCCTCCAAAAGATTTCCCAACAGTGGTCGCTGAGTCTGTGCCTGCAGGATAGACACACATCTATGTAGAATGGATCCAAAATAGTTGTGCCCTGCAGCACGAAAAGGGCATCTCTCATTGCTGTGTTGGAGATGCTTGCCTGGCCGATGGAGTGCAGGAGGAGCGTGGACATCAGGGCCTTCCCCAACCTTCTGTGCTGGGAGCCTGAGCTCCGTTTCCTTTCTGAGCCCTCGTCCCGGCCCGCAGCTTTGAGCAGGCACAAAGGGGGGTGTTCTGCTGCTGGCTGTCCAGCCTTTCCTCCCTGGAAAAGTGTCCCGTGTCTTTGGATCAGAGGAAAACCAAATTGTTTTTCCTTTTTTTACATGGAACAGCTTTGTTTGGTTATGGTTTAGCCTCTCTAAGGCAGAGCACAGATTACACTGCCACTACACGTAACAAAGACGTGGCAAACTTGAAGCTGGGTGAAGTAGAACAGTCCCGTTCATAATCAGCACATGACGCAGTGTAAATACTGTAGAGTTCCCTAGGGAGTGGTGACCAAGAAAGAAGGCACTGTTAAATATTATCCCTTATGAAATAATATAACTATCTTTCTTGCGTTGCCCGAAGAAGTCATTTCTATTTGAGCATCTTTATTTTTTGATAGTTTTTCTTAATTAAAAGATCGGATTTGAGAATTTCCTATGTATTAAACATCTGTCTAAGCACCACTTATCCATTTGGCACAAGGTGGCTGTGTCCTCATTAGTCTGAATTTATATTTCCCTGTTAAGCCAAAGTCATTTCTGCTCACTATCATTATACTAAGCTGGATCCTTTGGTGATGTCCTAATTCAAAAAACACAATGGCCAAATAAACCCTGATAAAGTGATGATCACTGTGTTTAAGCCAAGCATATGGTAACCTTAAAGGATGTAAAGAGAGCAGAACTGCAGCAGTCCTGGACAACTTAGGATATTTTGAATTTCTGTCTAATAAGACTTGAGCTCCAGATCACGTTTCTACATCTTGTAAAATTCTACACCTTGCGTTACCAATTTATACTTTTCTCAGACAGAAATTCAAAATATCCTAAGTGAAAATCAAAATTTGTTTTTTGAGCTAATAATCAGAAGAGTGCCTACATGAATCACCTTTTTATTTTTTTGATTAATGGTTATTTTTGATTAATGAAATATTTAGAGCTCTGTGATGCCATAGGGCTCTATAGTACAAAACTGCATTAAATAGTTTTCATTGTACACAATCATAGTTGTAAATAGTAATTTCTTTACTTTTCTATCATAGTAGAAATTTCCATTTTCACAGAATTTTCATCAGCTTTCTTCAGTATTCTTTATCACCTTTTGTAGCCTCCTTTAGTTGCTGTACTATTTTGTGCAGCAAAACTACATTTAGCTCAGTATAGCTGTGTATCATTTTTTTGGCTTCATAAGCATATGCATTCTGTTATAGTTTTCACTTGAAAGTTCAAACATTGTGTCTCACACAGTACTATAGTGGGGCAGTGCACAGTTTTATCATTTGGAAGTATTTACTAGAATCCTTTCTGAACTGTATGAGGTTGGCAGGAGAAAACTCTTTTCCTACCGAGGTGCTTGCTGTGCAGCTCTGAAGCTGCATGAGAGGAGCCCTTTTCCTGTGCAGTTTAGCAGACGTGCTGGAGCAGGGACTCCCTAGAGCTCTGGGACCAGCAGAATTTGCCTTCCACTTTCCTCCCATATCCTCTTTGGCTGGAGCTACAGAGAAGTGAACTGTTTTAAGAATAAAAAGAGCATACATTTTAAGTATGCAGATAGCAGAAGGAATGGTCTACTTAAATATCTGCTCAAACATTTTGGGAACCCTCTGGGTATTTGATTATACCTTTCAGTAGCCAGCAAAGCTGGTTGCGGATGCATGTGCAACAAATCATTCCTTCTGGGCTTTGCAGTCATAGTAAAAGTCTACCTTACTGGACTTATATGTGGTATTATGGATTTAACTTGATTAAATGAAGACCATCTTTCCTGGAATAAGCAACTTTCTAAGTTAGCTGTATGATCTTAGTCTTCAGCTATCTATCTGTGACTTACGCAGTTTCTAAACTCTAAGGTACTTATGTCCTTAACTGTGTAATATCTTTATGAGATAATGAAATGTCTCTCTTCCTACTTTTCATTATGGAATTTGAGTTCAGGGAAATAATACGACTCTCCAAAGAAGCAGGGTTGTTCATGTCTTCAGCCAAAGACTAATCTTTTCTTCCTTTCATCTGCTCCAGAAAGGGTTTAAAACTGTTTTTTGGGGAGTATAACTAGTAGTGGCTGAGCTACTTTATTCTAACTTGGTGTTTATGTGAAGATATTTTGTTGCTTTTTTGAGAAGTTTAGAGTGTCAGATGAGGTTGCAGGTTAGAATGGAAACTGCGGTTGAAATCAACTGTTGCAGTCACTGCTCCTCGTGCAACAGTTCTGATCCTTTAATTGCCTCATAACTAATACATAGTTTTCCAGGATTAGTAACTGTTTTTCTTTGTGAATGAAAGAATGAAAAGCTGTGCAATATTTTTCTTTCTTGGTATTGGCTTTCATTTAAATAGCATGCAATTATACTATTTGCCCAGCATAAGACTTCTGCAGTAATCATTAGCACGTATTTGTTGTGATGGTAACTTTGTTTCTCTTGCTTGTCTTTAATCCTCGTGTCTTTATTTTTTCATCCCTGGGAATGTTCCCATAACTATTACAGAACTATGAGAGTGGAGTGGGCTATAAACAGCATATAGTTAAGTAACATATCTGTAAAAGAAGAAAAAAGAAGTAATTTCTTCTCTGCAACGAAGTGGAAGAATATTCAGTTTGCTCCTGAATATTTCAAGCATATGTTAGCATCCATTTAACAGACCGTATCAAACATCCCAGTTAAGTGAGTCTGGGCAAGGTAATTTCTCATTTTCTGAGTTTGTAGTTATTTACAGTTAGAAAGCAAAACGATTTAAGAATGCTTGGCAGAGTTGTCTTGGTACTTGGTCCTTTTCAGGTTAGGAACTGTAGTTTGGTGACTTCAGTCTCTGGTTCAATGAGATTATATCGCATAATTAAGTCCAAAGAGCTTTGATATCTAATGAGGGAACTTACCATCTGCCCTCCAGGAGGCTCCATGGCCAGTTCTGTGACAGAAGACACTCTGTCATGAGTGGTACTACTCCTTAGAGTAGTAAATGGTAAGGCAGTGGAAATGTAGCAGGGAATAATAATGAGCAGACATGGAAGAAAGACTTTGGTGTGTGTGCAAGCATAATTTTCTTGCTCTGTAGGCAGTGATAATGCTTCACAACCAGCAGAAGCAGCTAAATGGTGCCATCAGAGATCAGACAAAATAGCAGGGGCTCGATGACTGATGAATGCAGCCTAGTGTTTTGTGGGAGAGCGCTGGAGTAGAGGAGCTGTCAAGGTGAGACATGGAAGGAAGCCGGACTGCAAGCGGTGTCTGGCAGGAAGCAGAGCTATGATGTGCTGCATGTGTGTAAGGGCCCGGATCTGTGTGGGCCTCTGGAAGGTGTCCTACTGCAGAGACACTGGAGAGAGAATGTATTCCGTAGCACTGGCTATAAGCAGAGCAAGACCAGCTGCGCAGCTCACATCAGAGCTGGATAACCAGGCTAGTCGCATCCGAATCACTGGGAGGTTACCTAAAGAGATCTGTAAGGTTTTTCTTAGAAGTGAGTTTCCAGATTCTGCACTGATGAATGATGTGCTAGTTTTATTTTCTTCTCTTTGTTTTGTGTCACTAATCAGAATTAGTGAAATAATTGCGTTAGCTCAAAAGAATGATAAGATAAATTGTCTAGGAAGAAGAACGAACTGTGTACACTTGATATCAGCAAGCTTCTGGAAAATTCAGTCAGAATTGGCTGAACTGTGAATGAGGCCAAAGAGGAGGAGCAAGTCCTCTGGAAAGTCAAGATTAATGCATATTACAAATTAACAAAGAAAATCCAGAGGAATATGAAAGTCCAAAGACTTCTTTCTGTTCTAGAGTGTTTCAAAGGATTGCACTCACATTCTTTCCAACTGCTTTGTTTGATGATGAAAGAGAATTTCCTTAAAATTTAACATTCACTCTTGTATGAATGGGTTTTGGCAGAAGGATATTTTTCCTTCTATGTTGATATTAAGATAGTAAATTTTCTATCCCTGTGTTCACTTGCTACCCTTCATTTTTTCCTCGTTGCTCTGTAATTTAGGTTCATCTTTCATGAAAACCATATGTTGGATTAAAGACAGGGTATTATTTTCATTCATTGCAATATACTCTGTTACCTCCGCCATTATAGCGCTATGTAAAAGTGATTATTATTCCATGTGTCACTGTGAATACATTTAAGATTCTTTAGGTCTTCTTTAGCATGAGTTGATTTCCCTTCGTGATTAACTATTCTTGTTCTTCTTTGTAGATCAGAATTAGCCAAGTATAAATATCTCCATAATATATAGAGACTTTTAAAGATATGAAAAATGCTTATTACTAAACTGAATTAGAAAAGAAACTAGATTACAATTTAGTAGAATATTAAGTTAGTGACAGGAATTTATTTTAGACATGAAGAAACCTAAATAAGCTGATAAGCAATTTAAAGAAAATAAATGTTAAACAGAATGCTAACCATTAATGCCTTAAAACAGGCAAAAGAAGCAGTTTATACAATCTCATTAACTTAGATGACATTTGTATTTGGGCTGATGAAGAAAGGTTGAACCTAGATGGCTTTTAAGAGTTTATGAATTTAAATTTTTGCAGCAATGTTAAACTGATTATATTAACCCCATAGAAAGACATTTCATTTGGTAAGCTTACTTTATTGTTAATACTATTTTCGCACCAAACCTCAGCTGTAACTGTATTATGTAAAAGTGCAGAAAATGGTATAGTAACCTTACCATCTGCTCTGCGGCTTTGTTTTTTGTTCTAGCGTTTGAGTTGAAATACATTACTTGAAATCATGGGTTAAGTCGCTGAAATTAGATGGGACCCCTGCAGTCTAATCCATAGGAACCAGCCAATTCTTTTGAGTTTTCCGTGTTTGATTAGTTGTACTGTAATTAAAGAAATTACCAATAGTCTTCTGTCTGGATGTGATTAACTCCCCAAGTGCTCATACCTATATTCTCTAAGCATCTTCAATACTACAAGGCTTCATTTATGTTTCTTAATAAGGAAACAAATGAAAAGTGCAGCCTTAATACTGTGGCTTATGTGTTACAAGCTGTTATATCTTGTTTCCCAGCAATGTCTATTTAATTGTTTCTGATTATGTCTGAATTTTAATTAAAGAAATAAAATGCTGTTGTATAAGTAGGAATGTGCTTCTCCGTAGAGCCATTAAATGTGGACAGAAAGAAATCAGATAATAGTAAGAGCCATCTAAGGAAACAGAATGTGTTATGTTGATCCCCCGTACTCGTGGGGATGTGGATATGGTTGCTCGATTAGGCTACATGCTCAAGAATCTGGGCTTACCTCCATTCAGGTGCAAAAAGGAACAAGACCTAAAAGAAAAGCCCAACCTGACTATTTAGTTGTGATAATGAACTCAGTTAAAACAATTGATGCAAATTGAACTGTTTTGTTAAATTTGCAAATAGAAGGAGCAGCAGACTGTAAATTCATCCTTATGGGAGGTTTCACTGATTGGAAGAAGCAAATTCATAGATGAGAAGGAAAGGAAAGGAAAACAGAAAACGGCACGGGACCCGCACGGGAGGCCAGCACAAATTCTTTGCTAGGTAGGGATCTGATCTCTGTGGATTCGGTGGGGCAGCGTCCTCGTGGGTTTGCTGTCCCTGGCCTGGCCTCCTGTGCGGGTCTCCGAGACACGGGTGCTTGTGCCCGGCCGTTCGGCGGGGTCACGCGCGGCCCTGCTGCACGGGGAGCCGCTTGCTGAGGCACCGGTGCGCTCTGGCTGTGGCTCTGTGTGCGCCGTGCTCACCATATGCCGCAGTTGAGGCACAGGACTTCACTTTGGGCTGTGAGCGCTGCCCTCCAGATTGCCTGGTTTCTAACCAGGAACCATGGAGCTGGGGGGAGAGAAAAACAAGCGAGTTTTCCCTCCCAACCTCTGCGGCCCCAGGATGAATAAGGCCTTGGTGCAGCTGCGGCCCCGGGGCAGCCCTGTTTGGCCCCGCGGAGCGGACGCTTTCACTGGCTGCCTGCTCCCCGCTGAGATAACACAACAGTAACGTCTCAACACATTGTATTAAAAATAATCTAATTTCCTCCTGAATAGAGCAGAGGAGGGCTCATGGAAAGGGGCAAATGAGGAAGGACTGATAAGATGTTTTTGTTTTGTTCTGGGGCATGTATGTTTTCATGGTAAATGAATTTCTATCTAGGTGTTGATCCTGCACATTAGTGAGAGACTTCAGTCTCTTCTGTGATCCTGACATTTCCACAGCCTGTCGTTTTACTGTTTCTACCTGTAAAAATGAGGATAGAAAATGTTTATCCTTCAGAACACGCATATAGATACAGTTCACTGGAAGGAAGCAGTATAATGTGCCGTGTGTCTGTACAGAAGGGACAGATGCTGTAAGAAGTTTCATGGGGTTCTGAGAATGTTCTGCACTCCTTCGTAGAAGGCTACGAAGTAAAATCCACCAAAATCCTAAATTAAGAACTCTATAACTGGATCTTTTCCCTAATGAATCCCTGTAAATCATATTGCTCTCATGGAAGCTTTTCAGTGTTTTCCTAAAAATGATTATTCTCGTGGAATCTGTGTTTGGCGTAAAGTGTTAAGCATCTTTTTAAAAAAACAAAATTTATGTAATCAACAAAACAAAACCTGACAGTCAGTGCCAAACTCTGTAATGAATCTTAATGAAACAAATGCATATTAAATATGGAGGCTGCAGCTGTATCAATGTTCATATTGATGTTTCAGTGGTATATCACAAGAGAGGGAGAACACCAAGGTGAAAGGTCAGAAGAAAAGCATTTTATTAGCCAAGGAAAAGAAAAGGAAAAAGTGTAGAGTACTTGATTATCCTGAGAAATAGGAATATAAGTGCTTTGGCAGATCATGCTTTTGGCAGAATGTGCCGTTGACATTAAGGAAGAGCCCGGAGGTGAAATGAGTCCTAGTTCATCTGTGATAGGAACCTAGGCTCAAATCCAAACACTGCTTTTATCAACAGAAACAGTCCCTTGATTTGCTTGAATTTTGACTGTGTTAAAAGATGCAAGTGACTCCACCGAAATGGAGCGTGTGAGCAGTGTGGCTGAGGCAGCGTTGACCCTGCAGGCTTAACTCTGGCTGGGCTCTGGTGCTGTGTACAGACTCTGTACCTGGTTGTAGCTTCTCCACGTGGAGATATTAGTGTGATCATCTTCCCTGGATAGTCAGCAGAGAGGAGGGCAGGGGGCTCCTGGTGCCTCTAACTGCAAGATGGGTCTGAGACTGCTGAGAGAAAGTGGCCATTGCCGAGTCCCAGGCCAGCAGAATAGTGCAGGGAACTGGGCAAAGGGAATTTTCTGCAAACATACTGTAACACATTGTCACCCTAAACACTGGGCATTTAACAGGTTCACTCAGGCTACAGGTCATGTCTGGAGAGGGGTGAGCTGGAGGAAAAGATAGCCCGAAAAAGGAACATTCAGGGACATTAAGACTTGGTGAAAAAAGACAGTAAAAATGGGAAACGTTTAAAAATTTAAATAGGCTTCTTGCATCTTGCTGTTGGCATGATTGATGTATTAGAAAACAGGGAGAAAACCCAAAAGAGAGAAAAGTGTTCATGTACCAAAACTGGAAAATATTTCAGAAATAAATGAGTGTCTTATAAATAGATTTGGGTTACATTTACCTAATGGCTATTAAAATAGTTGCTGAACTATTTGAAGCAGCTTATATATTTGTTTTCAGAATATTTCAGTGTGCAATTCATGTTCTATCTTGCTAAAACTTAATTGATCAAAAGATCACCCAGCCATGAACAGCAACAGAATTTTGAGGAGATTGAATGTAATGCACTGTCCACATTTCCCCAGCTCTTCTGCAATCATTTGATGCAATGCATTTTATTTACATGCACCAGAATTTGTGTTGTTCTGAAATACAATGTATAGTAAGGGGCTTTTACGGTAAAAAGAATTTGTGGCTTCATTTGCTGTGGCATGTGTATTGAAGTTCCCTCTGTAGTTTCATGCAAGAAAAAGCTGCTTGCACAGCATTTGTCATTGGTTGTTGTTTGTCCCGAGGATGTAGAAATAAGTAAGAGTTAATGTCAAGTGAATTTGGCTAAGAACTGTCATTACAGTGGGCAAGATACCGTATTATGCATCTGCCCTTAGCATTCCAGTAAATGCTGTTTTGGGGTCCTGTATGGAGGTTGTAAATATTTGCTGCTTTTTGTGTTTTGGAACAGCGACCACCAGCTGAGAAGTAAATGCAATATAGATGCTAGGGAAAGAACGTGAATTTTGGCTGGCTCTGAAGTCATGGGGAAGTCAAAAATAGAAATGTTTTGACCTATTTGTACCACTTACCTTCTTCTATGACCTTCCAGTGCTGCCTAATACCTTAAACTACTGGCAACTAAAAAACGAGAAATGAGGAGTAGAAGGGAGTTGCCTAGTGTTACTTTAAAGAGCTGCATTTGAGAACCTTGGCTGTAAACGCTCAGCTCTTAGCAGGGCAGCCAAGGCACAAGAGACTCCGGAGTGAGCAGAGAGCAAAGCTGGGATCTCCCCCTTCCAGACCCATGTCTACCTGCTGACAGAGCCTCTTGTGCAGAAGGAGGATTTTCTCTTGGGTGGTTAGAAGGACTTTGCAATGTCAAGCACAGATGCATGGCCTCCCTTCTCTGCCGGCTGTGTTTTCCTGCTGGGCAGGGTGCTTTAGCTGGAGGGGGTGCTTGGGTTGTGGAATGGCGTTCGCCACAAAATGCACTTTTTTTTTTCTTTTCTCCTGGGCAATAACAGATGAAAATTGTTACCATCCAAATGTTGATTAAGGATGAAGATCCTTTATGTTTAAAGCAGATGGCTGTTCATGGAGCTCGTTGTCAAAAGTGGGCTGTTTGGGTTCTCTACTGAGGAGGGCGAAGGGGAGGTGAAGTCCAGAAAAATTGACAACTTGACCAATCTCATACCGAACTTTGTGACAAAACTGGAAACTGCAGATGAGCCTTTGCCTGCAAAACAGAGTAACAGACGTATCGTCATCTTCTCCATTTTGTCTGCTTTGATTGTACATTCCCAGGACAGAAAGGTGTCTCTTACTCTAAGATGTGCAGTGCTTAGAACAGCATGTCTTCCTCGTGGATGGTACTTCTAGGAATTATATATTTTTTCCGAATGAGTATGCATCATGGAAGAATAACAACACACATCTTTATTGAATGTCCTATCCAACATCACAAGGCTTAAATGGAAATAGAGAATAAAGCTGCTTTTCTGATTCTAAAAATAATTCTTCTGGGTCAAGTGGAAAATCATGGCAGAGGTTATTTGTGGGAGTTCAAATGTTCAGTTGTTGTGCTGTACTTTTTCTAGGAATTACTGCATGGCTGAGTGTCAGCCTCCAAAATTCTGAAAAAGCTCATGAAAAGAACTGCTGTGTTTCCTTTGGAAAAAATGGATGGCAGCATAAGAAAAAAAAAGTGTTAGAATGTGTTACAGTTTTACTGGGATTTGGAACTCAAAGGTAGAGTTTAGGAAGGATTTATCCATTGGTGTCACAATTCAAAATGGACATGGTATTCCTTGGGGGACAGAATTTGTTTTTCTTACCGTGTTGTGGCCAACCATGAGAACAGTTGTGCTGCTCACTGATGGAAACGTGTCAGTGGAAAATCATGACTCTTCCTTTGGGAAACTTCAGAGTTTCTCAAAGGCTGGTAATAAAAAGGTTGAGATAGCTGTTTGGATCATCTTCAGAGGTGCAGACCGGCTCTTGCTGTGCTGGGCAGGCGGGCGCTGCCGTGAGCCACTGCTTGCCTGGGCCCTGATGACAACAGGAACCTGTAAAGTTTGACCAGAAAAAGGGGCTTTTCTGAAAGCAGCTGGCAAAGTCAGGATACTGAAATAGCAATAATGCTGACCAGCAATCCTGCATTAATAGCTGTTTGCCAAAATGTAATATTTTTTTTATAGTGAAAGGCTGAAAATAGGAAAAAATAGAACAAAACAGTGTGGGCCTAGTGTACTGTAAATCATTTCCTGATATTAAAACTGTTGTCAAACCACAGGTCTTAAGCACTGCAGCTAGCAGGGCTTTCTTTTGAATAAAAGGAAGTCAAAACACATTACATACCAGATAGGTTACTTTAAGTAGACACAGACCTTAAGAGACTACTTGCTCTTTTTAGTTGTCTTTTGGTGTATGTGTGTTTAAATCAAGACAGGAGCTTCCGTCTCTGCAGTCTTTCATCTTTTTCTGCGCAAAATGCCTTTTGGATCAAAGAAAATAGTTGTATCATATCTGGGAATTTCTGTGTCCTAGTAACAAGAAAGTGGGTGTGAGGTAGGGGGAGGCAAATTTAAGAGGAAAGCAAATGGTCAGAAGCTGTATAGACATTTTTCATTTTCTCCAGCTCCATCCTGTTTGCTGTCACTGACACACATTAATTGAAATAGGGCAAAAATGGGTTCTGCAGCCTATAATATATATTGCATTGTTTGCAGTCTACATGCATGGAAGAAAAATCTCTGATTTTCATGTAAAACATCTTCCAGTCAAATGAGGGAAGAAATCAGCTCATTCCTACCAGTGCTCATCTTGTTTCAACAGCTGACATTTTATTTCATGTTCCACCATCTGGATTGTAACTGCGGGGAAGCAAAGCACCACCACGCTCTTCATTTGCGTAGAAATCTGTTCTATACAAAACAGAGTCATGTTGCTTTGCATTTGTTTGAATTTATTTTGTAATATCTGTAAAGTGCAGGAGCACAACATTCGCGTTTCTCCTACTCCCATGCTCTGTGAGCAGACTGAGGAGATGCTGAAATATGAGATGTCTTTTGCCTGCTTGAGGGAGGCACAATCAGCTAGTATCTGAAGCACAGAAAAAAAATCTAAGCAACTGAAAGCTGTTCCTTCAGTCTTAATTTATTTACTTGGCTTTAATTTGTAGTCTGCCGTAGTATGTTTAGCAACACGATTCAGGGAGATGAAAAATGTTAACGCTTTGAAGTATAACTTTCTAACATGCTATCAAAACCGTGTAATAACACCCTAGGAAGTGGAGGTCTGTGCCAGAGGAGAGGTGACTTAGTTATAAGCAGAACTAAATGGCAAAGGGAATTTGGCAGAGGCTGCAGAACATTAGGGTTTTACTCTACCAGAGAAATCAGAAAAAGAAGTTTTGATCCTGACTTTGAACCTTCTTGGCTTCTCAAATGTATATAGGAAGGAGCGAATAATTACTGAATACTATGTAGTGAGAATCTCCTCTCTTCTTAGATGTGTGTGCTGCATTTGCTTCAGGATCTCCAGCCAAAACTTCCCGTGCGGCGGCTGCTGCTGTTGAGGATCTGAGTTGCAGTTGGCTACTGCTCGTCACTGCCGCTTGTGAATGCTGCTCTCTGCATTAGTCTCGCTTCTGCTACATGAACTCTGGCAACTCAGGCAACCTCACATACAAACTAATCAGGGTTTGGGCTGGATGCTGGAAATTCTTATTTCCATAAGCAGTTTAAATCCTGTGGAAAACTCCCACTGACTTTGCTGGGATTATCCATTTGTGGAAAGTTATTCTGGGGGAAATGCATTCCTTTGTAAAATTGTTGGCAAGAAGTCTGTGCAACACTAAGGTCTCCGTTGTGGCATATTATTTTTGTTGGTCTGGATTTATTCCGTGCATAGCACAGTGTACTTCAGGACTGGAGCTTGCACTTCCCATTTTAGTCTAATAAGAAGTAATATTAGAAAAGAAAGCGAGGCTTAAGTGCATAATTGTTTGCAGATAATGGAGCCAGGGGTTATATGATGTTTGTGTCTTTAAGCAATTCTTTGTGGAGATCAGAATGCAATTCTGCTTAAAAATGTAGATCCAGCATAACCTATCTCTCATCAGGGGCTCTGGGCTCCTAAATGAGGAAGGTTGTATGTTTTTCATGGGCTTTCTGAATGTTATTGTTGTGTGTATTCTTTTCATACTTTAATCCCTTTAATTTCTGCAATTTTAGTTTTCTTGTGATCTCATTCGTATATGTGTACTTTCAAAAATATACTGATTTTTAACTGCAAGTTAAAGCAAAAAGCGCCCTGAGCTAGCTTATTTAAACAACATGTTATATATTCTCTGGTCAACACATTTGCTGGGATGCTTCAAGACAGATAACCATTTAAATTCAAGAGTTTGATAGTAAAAATGCCCATCTTCCTGAGGTTATTTAAAATGAGATCGTACATTTCACAAATCCCGCTGCTGTCTGAAACACAAAATCCCATTCTATATTGCCATGCCAGAAAATGTTAGTGGATAAAGTGCAGAGCAGGTCACAGTATTTCTAATTCAGATTAATGACCCCATTCAGCTTGTCTCCTTAGCAGGAAATTAGAAAGTGCTGGGAATGAGAAAATAGTGATTCGTAATGCGTGACTCTTGTTATTGGCAGTTGCACTCATTAAAAGCTAAGATATTGTTTTGATATAAAATAATTGAGTCTGACTTATTTATGGGATATGGCCTGTCCCAGCTCGTATGGTTTCCTTGGGAAGACTGCTGGCTCTACTCCCAGGTCGAGGAAGATGGGTAGACTGAAGGCAGTCATCAACCCCTGACCAGGTTAAATGCACAACTGTTTTTTCATACTGCAGAGATGACCACGGTGCTGCTCATCTCAAAAATCCTAGAGGGGCAAGTGTTCTGTTCTTCAGGAAGATTTTGAGCAGTCAAGGAAAAGGCAGTGAGAATCTGCCTAGGAAAGCAGCTTATATTTTTGCACAGTTCAGTATGCGCATTCGTGCTGAAGTGCAGGAAATGCATCTTGAGGAGTGTAGGGGAGTATGTCAGCAGTCAGCCTGGGCCCCAGGCTGTGTCCACGGGGGCTACGTGCAAAAGAAGCCTCCTGATCGGTGCACCTCCTTCAGCCGTAGTCCAGAAAGGGCTTCTCACCTGCCAGCCTTCCTCTAGTAAGAATTTCTCACTCATGCAAAAAGAATTTCCCTGCAAACGAAAGGCAAAATATTGTCTGGAGAAGCAGTCTCTGTTCAAGAGCATGTGAGACCAGGCTAATATGGATATGTGGGATGTCTTGTCAAAGACAGTACAACTCATGCATGTTACCTGGGACTGGAGTAGAAAGAAGCTGTATGTGTGTAGAGCCATACCTAGGACTTGCAGGTCTTCTTCCTCCCTCTCTATTCGCTGTGAAGGGAGGTAGTGGGACTGCAGTGCATTTTTCCTTTGCAGCCAGCTGCCTAGTGGATGCCCTGCTGCTGCAAGGTGCATGGTGCCAGCAAATACTGTGCCAAGCTGCAAGGTTTCCACTGCCCCCGTCCGTGTAAGAGCAGGTGTGAGAAAGGACATGGTGCTTCTCCACGGAATTTCCAACATTCTTGTCTGCATCACTGCTGTTAGGTCTAAAACAGCAGACCAAAATAACCACTGGTTATTTGAGAGCCCTACAACTGTATTCCAGTATTTCTTCCCTCCCTCACATAATAGCAGTGCTGCAGTGGGGCTCTAGGAGCAGAAAGGACCCTGAGGCTCCTCTCAGATGTGAATTTCCTTGGCCAAGGCCACCTCCTGCCCGCAAGAACCCCATTCAATATTCCCTAGCAGGTCTGCCAGAATTCACCTGGCCTCTTTGTTCCATCTGTGTTACAGTTGCAGCTGGTGTTCAATAGCTTTGCAGGGACTGTAGCAACTTCCAGCCTCAGTATCCCAGTCAATTGGCTTGCTCTCCTTTCTAGACAGTTTTTGACTAATGAGCTTCCTTTTATGCCCACTCTTCTGTTTTGTTTTGTCTCGAGCTGCAATTAAGCGATCAAGGAAGATCCCTGCCCGTGCTGTTAAAACTTGGCTGTTGTATTGGGCTAGAAAGAGAGCAGAGCAGACAGCAGAGTTGGGTTCTTGCTGGTCGCTGAACTGATCCAGAGAAGCAAGGACCAAACCCAGGCACTCTAGAGTGCCACAGCTGCTGACTGTTGCCTTTCTGCTCCTCTTGGTTCCCATAAATCTGAGTTCTTTTTCCTTCTCAGTGGCATAGCACTAGTTCCTGGAAGATGCTGTTTTGAAAGCCAGCAGAAATGAGAAATGACTGTAGCAGGGTCTCTGGCACACACAGCCAGTACTAAACTGGCAGGCCGGTTGTTCAGTGGCCATAGTAGGCTTGGCTTTTTCAAAGGTTAGAGATTTTCACATATTTTAGCATTGGATTTAGTAACCTAAGTTCTGCCGAAATCCTCTCTTGGGTGTCTTGGTTTGTTCTGGGTAGGGCTAAGAGCTGCAGGGTGGTACCCACACCACTCACGCCATGGTTAGCGTCGTCGTGATTGAAGCGCCGAGGGCAAAGGCCAGCGGGGGTGAGAGCTCCCTGCAAACCAACTGTACGCACGGGCTCTCTGAGCGCCTCGCCCTCTCTGTCATGAAGACAAATGGCATTTTTAAAAATTCTCCCAATGAAGGAGCATTCATTTTCTCGCATCTCTTCCTTCTTTATTGCTTCCTAATGAGCTTCATTTCCATTGCCGCTTGCCTCCCTGCTTCCTAACCTGCATTAACACCCATGTGAAGAAAAGAGGCAAATTGAACAAATTAATTAAGCTGGCCTGTCTAATGAAATGAGCTTTGGTGATTTCTGTTCTTTTTTTTTCTCTCTTGCTTTTTAAAGAAATATTCTACATATCTTTGAGAGTCCCTATTGCTGGCCTTTTACTGTGAGCAGAGTTGGCAAGAAGAGCTTTTTGTGGTATTTCCGGCCTCAGGTTTAACTGAGAGCTTTTCATTTTCTTTGTGTATTTACATGCACTTCCACTCTCTCTCTCGAGTACACACACACATCTTTATATGTATATGTGTGTATTTTTACTCTTTATTTATTTGCTTTTGATGGATATTTTGCTTGTTTATTTTTTAGGAGTGTAATTTCCATGAAGGTGCTTTTTAAGGAGCTATTTGTAGTATTGGCTATTACTTAGGGGAAGGAGTCAGTACTGTTACAGCCCACAAAACTTCCCCTAAATCCTGGCCTGGACAAGGCTGTGTTTTCTTTCCTGTTTTTCCCACACTGCCTTGTTTATAATCTGAGCTCTCTGTGCTGGATCAGCAGATTTTAACTAAAGTGCTCGCTACGTTTTTACCTATAAAAGCTAGTGTGCTGGCACCTGCCGTTGCCCCCTGCAACGTTCCTGTTGCGATCTGCTTCTGGATATAATCCTGCTGACCCTGCTTTTGCTCAGCAGTGCCCCTGCTTTGAGCTGGAGTAAGCCGGCTCTTGGGAACTGTGAAACTCGGTTACCTACAGCGACGTGCTAATACTGCGAGGATGTGGCCGCACGTGTATTTGTTCCTCATTATCACTGCTTTGCTCTTGACCTCAGGTGAGGATCTTGACCCTGGTGCCGGGGCCTGGACACCCATGAAACGCCCACAGCTCCCTCTGTGTGCCAGTTCATTATAGCCTCTGCAGTGCTGCAAGAGATTCGGTCGCACTGCGGAGAGCATGAGGAGATTGCTGAACTTTCAGAGGTTAAGTGTGCATGTAAGAGGGGATACTTCAGCTCCTGGCCACTTCTGGTATCTGCTGGCTTCTGTAAACGCCCGCTGCATGTAAAGCAGTCCCTGTGATGAACCTGTTCTTCTGCAGGACACCATGCGTTACCATCAGGCAGTCCGAGCTTACGTCGGGACAAGACAAATGACGACAGCCGCATTTTTATTCTGTATCAGTAATCTTTGTCATTCCTCCCAACATGTCTCCTCTGCTGCAAAGCAGTCCTTTCTTATGAGGGTTTTAAACATGGTTATGGATGGGTGGGACTAATAGCCTCCATTTGATCTTTACAAGATAGCTATGGTTTCTACATGCTGTTTCCTAACACAGTACCACTATTATCAGAGGAAGGTGGTATGGATTCTTTCCAAGGAATGTGAATAATTTAACTGTTCTGTTGAAACCACCATCACTGAACCTTTTCCCCTTCCTGTATGCGCCATGTCTTCACTTTGAAATAATAAATAAACATAGCCTTTTGGTGTCTAGATAGTAACTGTTTTCTTTATTTTTATTTCTCAGCTCTTCATTATATTCAAGAAAGAGTGATGCTCCAGTGAAATGAAGAATATATAAAACACATGGATATCATTTTGTACTGGTAAGAGATTGTATCTGAAACTTCAGTACTGATAACAGGAGATCTAAAATGTCATATATTGAAATACCAGTGGGAATCTGAATCTGATCCAGCATTCGCTGCTGGTTACTTTGGAAGCTGACTCTGTTAAGTTCAGTACAATTATTGCATACTGAGAAATAAGACTCAGACTTTTTAACTCATCTTTCAACACCTATTTAATTCATTGTATGTAAGTGTGTCTAAGAGCAACATTACAAGATTTTGTTACTGCTTCTTCCTTTATACAACTTATTATGCAATGTTTTGCCATACTGCAACTGGAATGTGTGGATAAGGATGACAAGTATGCTTTAATTTACACACTTGTATAATTTGCATGGTGGGTTTATTTCAGTCTATATGTGTGAAATTGAAGGTATAAACTCAGAAGAAATGAGGGAGATCTAGAATGAAGCAAAAGACAGCAATTGGGAGGTAGAACAGAGAGAGGTTCTCAATTCAGTGACACCTTATTTTTCTTTTTGTTTTCTGTATGCTCTTGATGTCTTTATGTGTTCATACCGCCCCAGTGATAGAGGAGACATAAGTGGCTCTCTGTAGGAGACTTAAAATTTGCAAGGAAGTGTTGCTGAAACTGTGCTCTATGTATTGTATGTGTATTCCTGACAATATCAGCCTTTGGAATTAGGAGTGGGATGGAAATGGGAATGAGTGTAAGCAATGGAAACGCTTGAATGAACATTCTTCTGGCTTGGTACTTGAAACAGTGCATATCAGTTGGCAGTTTTATTTGTATTTTTTCCTTTTAACTAGAGATATCAGAAATATATTATCTATAATGAGAAGAATAGCAAGGGTGATCCAAGTTTTGGGCAGTTTCATTAGTCTTCTGTGTTCAGGTGTGCTGGCTTGGCCGTTCATAGTTTTAGGACCCTTCTTCCCAGCTGGGATTTCCTGCAGTGAAGGCAGTGAAAGCTCAGCTTATTTTAGAGGGCCAAAGTTGTTGTGAACAAACAGCATCTGCCAGCCTGAGGTTATTTTCCATCTGATGAGGAGGGCTAAAATGGGCAGGTTCTAAGTATACAGTTTCCTCTCAGAACCAGAACATGAAATGACGCATTAAAATGCCTTTTTTTTTTTCTCCTCTCTTTAATGCGCTCACACCATTTGCAGTAAGTTACAGCAGAATTTTCGTTGCCTTGAAATTAGTCAGAAATTTCTGTAATGCTTTGGCAGACCTGTTGCCATTGATGCCTAAGGGAGGTCAGGCTTAAGTTTTGTCAGGGCGAAGGAGCGGTGGCGGTGGAAGGCCGCGCGTGCTGCCTCAGCTCCCGCACGGCACTGCTGCTGGGAAACCCAGGGACGGCCTTCCCGTGAACTCGGAAACCAACAGGCACTGAGAATTCTCAACCGTGGGAGGTACCTCTAGCTTTCTGCCCCTTAGGGATTTTACTCTTGGTTGACAGCAGCAACTATTAACATTGACTGTTCTCAATATCAAGATGCCTTGAAGATTATCGATCTCCATTCCTCATTGGTAGGGTTTGATACCTGGGATGTCAACATGCATCTATGGCTTTGGGTCTCAAGGTGATTTTGTTGTCAATCAGTATCAATAGCTATCAACATCAGTAGCTTTTGGAAGGGAGAGACAACGATGCCTGTCCTTTTCGAAACCTATAGATGGAGATCAATATCAGTAGGGATTGATATCTATTGATTGCTATTGATATAGATCCCTGCTGTTAAGCATCGATACATCTTGATCTTAAGGGTCATCTCTAGTCTTTGCTCTCAGACTGATTGTGATAGACACAAATGGCTATCAATATTGGCCATTCTCAATATTGATCCACCGTCACTGTGGGTGTTTCCACTTTCTGAACCGTGGGCACTGGCTCTGCCTGCCCCTCCACTACCCGATCTTCCAAATTAGTGCTGGCTGTGGCACTGCAGGGTTAGGGAGGTTTGTAATGCTTGTTAGGATTTTAAATCTCTGTAAAACAGCAGAGAAATGTTGACCTTAAATGTTACATCCTAATACTTTTTTTTTAATGAATGTGTTTCACACATTCTAATCTCTTAAGAAGTGTAAGGGGACTGTTCAGTGCATCTTTGGAGAGCACACTTATCTACTGTTTCTTCCCTACCACAGGCAAATGCATCCTCTTCTCTTTGAAAATACATTTTCTTTCCTCTTGTAGGTTCCTGAAGTTCCACAGGCTGCAAGCTTGGTGCATTTTACAGCATATTATTGTCTTCTAAGCCAAAACATCTATTGTTTAAATAGGTGCAGACTTTTTAATGTAGTTGTGCTCCTTTGTGTCAAGGAAACAGCATTGAGCCCTTTGATGTCGACCACTTGAAGTCAGTGAATCATGTGGCAGGTAATATTTGCCTTGCAGGTTTGAGCGTATCTTAACTAGTCCATGGGTGAACTGGCAGCTGTGAGCATGAGATCCCCGGAAATCCCCCTCCTGCCTTTTGAGGTGAAGGGTGTGCGCGCGTATGGGCTGGAGGAGATTGTGTTTCTCAGGTGGCAAGGGCCACTACCTTGTGCTTTGATTCATGAGGGCTGTGATCGTCTCTCATTTTAACTTTGCTAGTGAACCAGGTGAAGGTGTTTGTATTAATGTCTGGGCCTTAGGTTAAGGAATGTGTTAATCTCTGTGTCTCGTGTTTGCTCTAGCAGGTGGAAGGTTAATATGTACATCTTAAATTAGCATTTTTCAGGTATTACTAGCTGTCTCCCATTTCTTGCATCAGAGTAAGAAGGAAGATAAATTATTTAACTGAAAAAAAATCTCAAGATGAGTGAGTTACCTGAGATTATTGAGGCCATTACCCCACAGGGAGGGAAAGCTGTATAGAGCTGACTGATGAAGAGACCTCTCTCTCCTCCTTCCCTGTCGTTTTCTCCTTTTCTCTTTCTCCACTAGTTTCCACTGACAGTTTTCTGAAACATTCACTGGTACCTATGTGACAAGAGCATTCAGAGGCATTGGCTAAGTTGCTGTCTTTTTTGTGCTTGACACACTGAGAGCCCAAAAAACTGAACAGAACATAAAGACAATGGTCCAAGATGGGGAAAAGAGAACATTATTAGTAATTAGGGAAAGGTGGTAACTATTAGTAAGATAAAAATTGCACATCAGAAGCTACAGAGGTATCAGGGAGAACAGGAGTCTGACTATTATCCTCTAGTATTGTTTCATGTGGGCGTTAATGATGCCATGGGGAAAACGAGGGGTATCAAGCAAGACTTCAGAGCCCTAGGGATGGCGATCAAAGGCATGGGTGCCCAGGTAGTGTTCTCCTCTATTCTGTCAATGAGGGGAATGGATTCAAGGAGGAGAAGGCGGATATGGCAGCTTAACAACTGGCTGCGCCGCTGGGCTTGGCAACAGGGTTTTGGCTTCTATGACCATGGGACTCTGATGACCACCAGCTAGTGGGGAATGATGGGACCCATTTCAGCAAGAGGGGCACACGTCTCCTTGCCAAAAGGCTGGCCAACCTGGTTAGGAGGGCTTTAAACTAGACAAGAAGGGGGAAGGGAAGTGTCACACAGACACGGCAAGCAGTACCGCACAGCCTAGGTCAGATGGCGTCCAGTGGGAGTATGCTAGTGCGGAAGTGAGGATAGGAAATGATCACGGAGGGTCCTCTTTCACCCCTCCTGGGAAACCTGTGGCCTTTGTTGCTTCCCTGAAATGCCTGTACACCAATGCGCGAAGCATGGGGAATAAGCAGGATGAACTGGAGATCTGTATGCGGTCCCAGCGTCATGAGCTTATTGGTATCACAGAGACGTGGTGGGATAGCTCGCACGACTGGAGCACTGCTATGGAAGGCTATGTGCTCTTTAGGAAGGACAGGCTGGGAAGGCGAGGTGGTGGAGATGCTCTTTATGTGAGAGAGCAACTGGAATGCATGGAGTTCAACCTGGGAGTGGAGGATGAGCGAGTTGAGAGCTTGTGGGTAAGGGTTAAAGGGCAGGCTAATGTGGGAGACACTGTGGTGGGTGTCTGCTACAGGCCACCTGACCGAGACGAGGAGGTTGATGAGGCCTTCTATAGGCAGCTGGATATTGCCTCACGGTCACAGGCCCTGGTCCTCATGGGGGACTTCAACTACCCTGACATCAACTGGGAGGACAACACAGCCAGGCACAAGCAGTCCTGGAGGTTCCTGCAGAGCGTCGACGATAACTTTTTGACGCAGGTTGTGGAGGAGCCGACGAGGAGAGGTGGGCTACTGGACCTCGTGCTATCAAATAGGGAGGGACTTGTAGGAGATGTGAAGGTGGGGGGTAGCCTCGGCTGCAGTGACCATGAGTTGGTGGAGTTCAGGATCCAACGTGGAGCAGGCAGGGCTGTAAGTAGCCTTGCGACGATGGACTTGAGGAGGGCCAACTTTAGCCTCTTCAGAGACCTCCTTGGAAGAATCCCATGGGCTAGAGCTCTATGAAGAATCCCATGGGCTAGAGGCAGGGGGGCCCAAGAGAGCTGGTTAGTTTTCAAGGAGCACTTCCTCCACACCCAGCAACAGTGCATCCCTGTGTGTAAGAAGTCAGGCAGAGGGGGCAGGAGACCTGCGTGGATGAGCAGGGAGCTTGTGGCAATACTCAAGCAGAAGGCAGCGGTATACAGAATGTGGAAAAAAGGACAGGCCCCCTGGGAGAAATACAGGAACGTGGTCAGGGAATGCAGAGATGCGACAAGGAAAGCTAAGGCGCGGTTGGAATGCAATCTGGCAAGGGACGTTAAAAATAACAAAAAAAAAATTTCTTCAAATACATTAACAGCAAAAGAAAAATCAGGGAAAACGTGGGTCCGCTGGCAGACGGGATGGGCACCATGGTTACACATAACACAGAAAAAGCAGAGTTGCTGAATGCCTTCTTTGCTTCGGTGTTTACCAAGGGCAGCCCATTAGAGCCCCAGGCCCTAGGGACAAGAGAAGAAGCTGGTGGAGAGGAAGACCTGCCTGGGTAGAGGAAGATTGGGTCAGAGAGCACCTAAGGAACCTCGATGCCCACAAATCCATGGGCCCTGATGGGATGCACCCCAGAGTGCTGCGTGAGCTGGCAGATGTCATAGCTAAGCCGCTCTCCATCATCTTTGAAAGATCCTGGAGAACGGGGGAGGTGCCAGAAGACTGGAAGAAGGCCAATGTCACGCCAGTCTTCAAAAAAGGCAAGAAGGAGGACCCAGGCAACTACAGGCCAGTCAGCCTCACCTCCGTCCCCGGAAAAGTGATGGAACGGCTCATACTGGCTGTTGTCTCTAGGCACATGGAGGACAAGAAGGTGCTCAAGAGTAGTCAGCATGGATTCACCAAGGGGAAATCTTGCTTGACTAACCTGATAGCCTTCTATGATGAAATGACCGGCTGGATAGATGAGGTGAGACCGGTGGATGTCGTCTATCTCGACTTCACCAAGGCTTTTGACACCGTCCCTCACAACATCCTCCTGGGCAAGCTCCGGAAGTGTGGGATAGATGAGTGCACAGTGAGGTGGATTAGGAACTGGCTGGATGGCAGGGCCCAGAGAGTGGTGATCAGCGGTGCAGAGTCTAGTTGGAGGCCTGTAGCTAGCGGGGTCCCCCAGGGGTCAGTCCTTGGTCCAGCCCTGTTCAATTCATTCATCAATGACCTGGATGAAGGCACAGAGTGCTCCCTCAGCAAGTTTGCTGATGATACCAAACTGGGAGGAGTAGCTGATACCCCAGAGGGCTGCGCTGCCATCCAGAGGGACCTGGACAGACTGGACAACTGGGCGGTGAAAAACCTCATGCAATTCAACAAGGCCAAGTGCAAGGTCCTGCACCTGGGGAGGAATAACCCCAGACACCAGTACAGGCTGGGGACCGACTTTCTGGAGAGCAGCTCTGCGGAGAAAGACCTGGGTGTCATGGTGGACGACAAGTTGACCAGGAGGCAGCAGTGTGCCCTCGTGGCCAAGAAGGCCAATGGGATCCTGGGGTGCATTAAGAAGAGAGTCTCCAGCAGGTCGAGGGAGGTGATCCTGCCCCTCTACTCAGCCCTGCTGAGGCCACATCTGGAGTATTGTGTCCAGTTCTGGGCTCCACAGTACAAGAGGGATATGGAACTGCTGGAGAGAGTCCAGCGCAGGGCCACAAGGATGATCAGGGGCCTGGAACATCTGCCCTATGAGGAGAGGCTGAGGGAGCTGGGCCTGTTCAGCCTGGAGAAGAGAAGGCTGAGAGGGGATCTAATCAGTGTCTACAAGTAGCTCAAGGGAGGGAGTGCAGAGGATGGTGCTGGCCTCTTTTCAGTGGTGGCCACTGATAGGACTAGAGGAAATGGCCGGAAACTGAAGCACCAAAAGTTCCACAGGAACTTAAGGAAAAATTTCTTAACAGTGAGGGTGACAGAGCACTGGAACAGGCTGCCCAGAGAGGTTGTGGAGTCTCCTTCTCTGGAGATCTTCAAAACCCCCTTGGATGCAGTCCTGTGCCACGTGCTCTAGGTGACCCTGCGTGTGCAGGGGGGTTGGACTAGATGACCTCTAGAGGTCCCTTCCAACCTTAAGCATTCTATGATTCTATGATTCTATGATTCTATGAAAAGTTTTGCATGACACTTTGTCGTTCACTTTCTCCAAGGGTTTCATACAATTCACAGTTGCAGCTTTGCATATTGAGGTACAGTCACCAATCTCCAGAAACAAGAATTGTGGCTCCTGGAGAAAGGCTGGGTTCCTGCTCACAACAAGCAGTGCCCCTTGCTAGTAGTGAAGCTGCTTGGGGGGTCCTCATGGCCAGCTTTTCTTATGGGACAAGGGATAGGGAATAAAGCGTTCTGCTTGCAGTGTTCTCTCAGTCAAACAAATGATTACAAAAAATAGCAGCTTTTGAACTCACTTCATTCATATTCTTTTTCATTCTGGGTATGTTTCTTCCTAGGCTTGGAAGGCTGCTAATTTGGAATGCTGGCAGGTATCCTTAGAAAAATTCAGTGCTATTGATATTCACTCTCTTCTTGCTTTTATTTGACACTCTCTTTCTTCTTGCTTTTATTTGAGGGAGCTAGAGATGCCATCCAAAATGGAAGTATTTTCAAATATTCCAAGGCAGAGTAAAGTTTAAGATGCTTTTGCTCAGATTTCTCCTAGGTCCTAGATGCTTTTGCTCAGATTTCTCCACAGATTTTTCACTCTTAGGGGTGAAAAAAAGGAGTTTGGAAGAATACAGTTTCATTGTTTTCCTAATGTTTCAGCACTGCTGTTTTTAATACCTAGAAATTCCAAATTTCCTTAAAATGGGAAAGAGAAAAATGATGTCCCGTAGGGATTTCCTTACAGCTTGGAAGAAACATGAGTGCAGTTCAGGGATGGCTCTCAGAGGCTTCCTGGCTTTTCAGACCTGTGTCCCCCTCGGGTCTCTCGGGGCTGCACTGGGACCACAGAGCCGCACGCGCGTTAGAAATGGGCATGAGGTAGAGAGAGGGCTGGAAGTCAAGTGCAGGAGTGAATTTCTGTATGCATCAATTCATGGCATCGACTGTGCTTAGAAAAGCAGTGCTGCCCACACGTCCTGCTGGCTGCAAATGCCAGTGTGGGAACCCAAACGTTGGAAACTCCTAATCCTGTTCCCAGAAAGGCCGAAAAGAGCCCACAGGAGCAATCTTACCTTATTTCTCCTCCTCCGAAAAATGCCAGCCCTGGGCTCCCGGGCCTCCAGAGGGCACTGTGGCCTTGCTGTGGCAGCGGGCGCGCAGCGGGCGCTACGCGAGAGGGAGCTCTTGGATAGTGTTTTGCTGCAGGTAGGGGACGTTGAAATGGTAGCTCGAATATTTTTACTGTCACTATGATTGCAAAGCACGTGCTTTTAAATACATCTCGTACACGTGTTGAATTATAAAATCCCCTGTGGCAGCTGTCATTTGTTACAAAGAGTTGGGTATGCTTATAGACTGATATGTTGTGAAAAATACGCAAACAGCAAAGGAGAAGATACGTCGTTCATTAAAAAGTTGTTTAATGTAAACCTTGTGTCTTGTTCCAAATGCTGCCTCTTTCATGAATATCCCGGGATATTGTTTGATCAATGCAGGTGAAAACGACTGCAGAAGGGTGCAGCAGCGTGAGGACCTGCAGCAGCCTTGATGCTTGAAGCTTTTTGTTGTTCTGCTGCTGGCTCTTGGGTGGCAGAAATCCTTGGGGGCTTCACAACCGCTTGATGTCTTCTGCTTGGCCATGCTGGGAGGACTGGCAGTCCAACATGGAATTGTTAGTTCTTTGCTGGGATTATCACACTCCACATGCTGGAGTGTGCTCTGCTGGCTGTGGGACATATGCAGGACTGTGTGGGGACACAGAGGCAGTGATTAGGGAGGCTTCCAGCCTGGGCACAGGTGGTGTGTTGCCACTGACTCCAAAGCAATCAAATGACTCAAATGCAATCTGGGGCAGATCAGCTGTGGCAGTAGATGGGGGAGAGCACTGCAGCAGTCAGGGCAAGCAAAGGGGAAGCAGTTTTTTTTATAGGCTGGAAGATCATTCCTGTGGGAAATGAACATTTCAGGAGTGGGTTTTGGTCTAATGGTTGGTGAAAATACTACAATTTATTGCAAATTTATCAGATGTTCCAAATTGTTTCCATTTGGAAAGTCAAAGCATCTTGTTTCAGCCCATTTTGGCCACATCCTGTAGGTCCGTTGTAGTGCCTTAGGTCTCCCCTCCAATTTGTGTCTTGATCCATCACCATGGTGTACAGCAGCAGCTTTGTATCATGGTATCTTCTCACACAAGATCCAAACAGGGAACACAGAAGAAGAGAAGAGTAGGAGCAAGAGGAAGAATGGGAGACATCCCTCCTGTGAGACAGTGTATAGCTGAGGCAGAGATTAATGAAAATTTGACCCTACCGGAGTATTTTCAACTGGGTCAGCCGAGTGCTTCTACTGGGTCAACAAGACCTGGAACAAAATCTTTCGTTTTGATTCCCCATTTAGAATAAAATATAAATGACTGCATTTTCCTTCAGAAGACATTAGGAGAAAATTCTCAGATAATTCTACTGATCACAAAACAGAGAAGCTTCCTTCTCTGAGGTGATAGGAAGTAATATCTTCAATTCTTGGTGTTCTAGGTAAAAAGCTAACCTCAGGTTTAATTTTGCCTACTTGATGGATCCAATGGTTTGGGTCTTTTGCAGGGCAAATGCAGTGTGTTCTTGAGACATTTAAGCCATCCATAGTACCCATCCTTGCCATCTGGACTCAATTCATTACTCCTTTGTTCAGCAGAAAGTACATTTTCCTCCACCTCTGTAACAACTCTGCTTTTTGCATTCTGGTCCAATTTGTTGTTTCTAGCCTAGAGAGATTTTCCTTTGAATTAGAGGTCCCATCTGTTATCATCCTGAGCAGCACAGAAATAGAAAATCCTGCGGGTGAACGGAGCACTGCTTTGCAGGACCAGGCTGAGTGCTGCGTCCTATTTAATGCTCAGTTTGAGTTCCATTGAGGATGCACCTTGGATGTTGGCCTTCTGGGGCAACGTGCCGAGTAAATGGAAACTCACATTTGACAGTGTTTGAGGTCCTTCAAATGAAGCACTCTACAAATAAGGAAACTGGTGGCAGGGACAGGTTTGCTGAGAGGCAGGGATGGTGCTGAGTGCACAGTTGCACATGCTTGGGAGTGCTGCTTTTCCTTCTGCTGCTTTATACTTTCTATTTTTTTTCTTTTCCTCACAAAAATGGAGGCAGTGCTTGTGAACAGAGCTGTTTCGGGCCAGTCATGGAGCTATCCTGTGACATAAAATCCAGCTGCAAACATTTGGCCTCTGCTCAGTTTCAAGAGTTCTCTGAACAAATATATATCTCCAAACTACTGTGTAAACAGTTCCTGGGCACAGTAAATAGGAATGGCAGAGCTCAGCGCCTGTTTGGCAGCACACCTCATGTAGATACCTAACTTGTAAAACAAGAAGACATCCATTAATCCAAACATGCAACCCAACTTAACATTCCCGAATATTTTCAAACCAGGACCTATTCAAAATCCAAACGTTGATCTGAATTTTGTAGCCCCGCCCCATCTTCTGTGACAACAGCAGCAAAGCGACTTTTGGGGTGGCTGCTGCCCATGTCACTGTGTTACTGCGCCCAGTGGGACGTTCAACTCTGACACTCATCAGTTCAGTCCATTGCTAAGTGAGTAGGGGCGTTGGAGGAGCAATGGTCTCATATTCCTTGTCTACCCCAAATTATCTCCAGTTCTAAAGGCCTATTTTAAATATTTCATATATCCAGATACAAGAATATTCCTCATCCTTTGCATATCGGTGTCACTACTGAGAAGTACAATATGCCTTGAGGATTCTGCTTTTCAAAATTAGTTCTGATAAAAGGTGGATCTTCATAGGAAATCAGAATATAATTCCTGATCTAAACCTCCAGTCTCAGGTATTGAAACCCAGAACATGGATTTATGTCTCTGTGAGAGACGAGCTAGCTACAAAGATTCAGTGAGGAGCCTGGCTCTGAATCCCAATGAGTTACAGGGATTGCCCAAGCAAGTGGTGGGTTCCGTGCTGCTGTCCTGCTGGACTCTAATGGAGTGACCCTTCAGAGGAAAAGAAAGCAACAGAAAGTTTTTCACTCACTATTTTTCTTTTGGGTTGGGATGAAACTTTTCAAATTTCAAAATAAATCTGTAACATAAAAGTAACATAATCAGAAAAAAATTATGTAGGCTTTGCAACATGTTCACAAGAAACAGGGAGCGAAGACTTATCTGAATCAAATCTGAAGAATCTGAATCGAATGAATTTTATGGTTTTGGCTGTGGCTCAAATCTAATTCTTGTTTTAGATATGAAGTCCAAAAGTCTGTAAATTTGCATCTTGCGTCACCCTTAGGTACTACCAGTTTTTCATAGAGTGGATTGCACCACCAAAATGAAAAAGGTGAAACAGGAATTTATTTTGCTGTTTTTATGATTGTTCATTGTGAAGTCAGGTTTTGTGAAACCCGGTTTTGTGAAACCCTATGATATCACTGTCAGAAACATGTCAGTGGTAAAAAATAGCATTTATTGTGTTCTCCCTCCTGGGTTCCTCTCTCTCTGTATTGGATCATAAGCAGTGCAGAATGTGCTGGGAATCCTGGTCATTGACATTGTGATTTTTCTTGTGGCTTCCTGATGCACAAAGTGCAGCGCTCCAGGCTTGTAGACATCTTACAACAGGGGAAAGGGCCAGGTAGTGGGAAATGTGCTTTTGGGATGTATTTGATACACATCTGCAACCACAACCCATGCATGATAACGTTTTTTTATTAACATTTGTTCCCATTCTTCAGTACAGCTCAGGACAGACACTGTAGCGAAAACTCTTTTTCTTTTTCTTTTCTTTTTTTTTTTTTAAGGACTGTAACATTTGTAGCTATGCAAACCAAGGAAGGTTAGACCCAGGTGTCATTTTTTCAGATGTAAGATGTCCCTCTGAGATGGAAGAAGAGAAGTTTCTTTCCCTGTGTGTGCAGCACGACCCAGTACTGCTTTTGTCTCTTCCACTGTACAAGCTGTGAGCAGGGCCTGCAGGAAGCGTCGCAGAGGTGTTAGAGAGGCAGAGCTGTCACTTCTTCTGCATCCTGTGTTCCTGACGCACGGGCCTGGCCCGGCAGCCTCGGCATGGAGGCTCTGTGGAGGTCAGAGTGTGATGTGTTGGAATGAGGCTTCCTTCCCTCTGCGCTGGGGGAAGCCTGATAGAAATCCCAGGGAGGGTTTTAAGCACGGGTTTATTGGAAAGCAGCTGAAAGCCAGCAAACTAATCAGCAAGCAGAAGGAAAGAGACATCCTGAAAGACTTAAGCTGCCTGAATCACGTGCCAGACCTGGAGCCAAAGGCAGTTGCAGGCTTGCCAGCACGAGTGCCAGAGAGAAACACGGAGCAGGACGCTTGTGTCAGTGCACAAGACACTGCAGCAGCTGCTGCTCGCGTTTGGTGTGGGCAGTCTCTAGTGGAAGGGACGTTAGGGTGGACGTGCTCCACTTGGTGTTCTGCACATGCTTTCTGGGCAGTTACCATCCAGCTGAGAAAGAAGAGGAAAAAAACAAAAAAACCCTTTTCTTATTAAAAGCATTCTTCCGCACTAGACCACCCAATTAGCAGCACTTTCAGAAAGAATTTTTTAAAAATCCAGCTTGGTGTTGCTGAATGCCTCCCTGCTTAGTCTTATGCTTTTGGGTGTCTGGTCATCCCCAGGGAGCTGCACTGTTGTGCTCGACGGTGGAGGCACCAGCATTTCACTAGCAGGGTCAGTGTATCTGACAAGAAGGACTTTTACTTTACCATTGAGTTTGTAAGGTTCAGTCTGTTTTTATTCTGTTTAAGTTTTGTACTGGTAATTTATGATGGCTGAGTGTTAATCTATCCAGCCAAGAGTGGATAAATCAGCATGTTCACTTGGGAGGGAATACTGTAATAATCAGTTTTTTTTTTTTTTTCTCTCTCTGATAGAAATAAATGAATTTCTGATCTTGCAGTGTTGCCACTGAAGGGAGATTTCATCTTGATTGCTCTTAGAAATGAGAAAATCGGAAAAATATAATTGAAAATATGTTAAGGATATGCCTTAAAAATATGAGCACATTTCTTCATATTAGTTTTCTCTCTTTTGGGTAATGCAAGCATGTTCAAGAGCTCCTCCCATCAACTGTGAGAAATGTAGGAAAAAACTATGAATGTTCATTTACATTTTTTTTTAAGAATTTGCTTTGATTCCATTTATTTTCATTTTGAGTATATTTTTCGTTCGTAGCCTCCTGGTAGTAAAGTCTGCTGGAAAGATGCATTTGAACCTAATGTAGCAGCTGATCCACAACAGATTAATTTTGAACTTGTAATACTGTGATCTTGCTGTGGATTTTGATACCAAGAGTTACAGCTAGCTAGAAAGAAAAAAAACCCACATAACTTGAAGCATCCACTTATCTTCTCTAACACTGAGCTGCGCTAAATACTTCTGCACTGAGGGTTTTTTAAGCAAACAATTTTTGATAACAAATGCCTTTGATAGCGCGTCCATCTGTTACCAGAAAGCATGCAAGCAGAGAGGGGAGGAGATGAGCTGATTAGCTGTGATGCTTCCCATTTTTCACAGGCCGCAGCTCGCCTCCAGTTGCAGGCCCCAGCCGGGAGGCTGGGATCGGTGAGCGTGGAGGGCCGGGGGCACCTCCGTGCTGAGCACCAGCAGGTTGGCACTGATGGTGGTGGGAGCCGCTGCTCTGCGGTGCCGGAGTCACAGCTTATCCCTGAGGAATCTCCGTATTTTATTTATTTACCAATGACTTTGTGTTTCACTGGAGCCTCTTTCTTGCTGATTGTCTCTAGCAATGTTTTTTTCCTGTGAGGGGTTAAGCGTGTCCTTGGAGAACCAGAAAATTGCAGTTCATGGGTTCAGAAGTAGCCACTGGGGCAGACAGCTGCTTCCCTTAAAAGGTTATGAGCGCGTATTGCTCATGAACACATCATTCTCCCGAATGCTCCGTGAGAGAACATCCGTTCCCCCCCCATCCAAGCCTTTACTGGGCATGATCCTTCCTCTACCCATCTATTAATTAGCAAGTGAATGTCACCGTGTTCCTCCTTTCTTCCTCCTAGCAAAATCTAACGACAATGAGCAAATAATAGGTGAGATTTGGAGAGGGGATGCTGGTAGTGTTGGAATGCAGGGTGACACCAGGAGCAGGCACTGTCCCTGAGTCAGAAGATGACATCAACACTCCCGCTCTGCTGACAGGTTTGCTATCTGAATTAAAAAATGGGCTTAGGCCTGTGCTCCTTTTGTGTCACAGTTAATGCTGGCATTCACGGGCAAACAGAGGCTACTGTTAGTTAATCTGATCAAATGTAGTTTAATGGGATGGATAACAGCGATGTAAATTCTAACGGGGTGATGCCATGCACTGATCTAGAAGCGAAAGTGGGCACGGGTCACTCTGCGAGGGGAGACAGCCTGCTGCCTGGCTGCTGAGTTGGTTGGCACCCTGGGCAGGGCAGGACAGCACTGCAGGTGCTCTAACATGGCCCTTGGGAGCAGAGGCAGCTTTTGGACTCAGAATTAAAACTAAAACGGATGTTTTCTGACCCTGTCCTCCAGTCATCCTGTTAGTGAAATTTTGGAACAGCTTTGAGATGAAGGTTGTTTAGCTGGGACAAACCTGGGCAAATGGACAGATGGTGGGTCCTGCTGAAAGCCCTTGTCTGTGTGCAGGTCACCTTCCCTTAGTTAATCTCCAGCTTTACCTTTCCCCAGATTTCAAGAGAGCTGCTCAAAGCATCAGGAGTTGGTGCAATTAAATGGTCTGAGAAGAAGACAGAAGTACTTGGGTATCTTCCCTGCTGTGGCCCATCAGAGATCTGCAGGAGAGTACCATCCCTTTGGGAATATTTTTTATGTATTCCAGTAAGATACTGAGGATGGCTGCCAGGCAGGGAGCCTTTTTTTCTGTGGATCTTCAAGGTCCCTTTGCAGCTCTGGAACATGCAGCATTTAAGTCTCAGCCCTCTTCTCCACTTGCAATTCTCTGTAACACAGAGAATTAGCATGGAGTTCCTTTCTTCTGAGTTGCAAATAACTGCACTTCTCTTAGAGTGTCATGAAAGAAAACTAACATACCTCTGCTGAGCCGAGCAGGGGCTGCACTTTGAAGAGCTAGGAGTATAACGCCTCTCAGAACTGATGTGGGGATGCATCTGCCTGCAGGACGCTCCGTATGGACATTCCTTTTTCCCTGATCTTACGCACAAGCCTTTCTGCTGGATTCCCAGGACCTTAGGACCCAAGGCCTTCCTGTGACCTTATTTTGCAGTCTTCAGCGGGCGTGTGAAATTAAATGGCTGCAGGTGACTAGGCTGCAATCTGCTCTATTTTCCTTATACCCAGCTAGGACTCCAGTAGCTTTAGCTTTCCTTTGTCTTTGCCTGTCTTGCTTTGGGTGCTACAGAGAAAGTTTCAGTTCCACTGTTCATTTGTTCATCACACATTGCAATAGTGTAATACCAGTCTGTTTAGATTTATAGCATGTCTATCAGGAGCTGCATGAATCCCAAAGAAATCTGAAAGCCATTCCTTGAAAACATGTACACTGATGTTGGATTTTATGTAACCATCTTTTAGACACTAATTCTGGGGCTACCTGTCTTTCAAAAGAAATCCTCTCTCCTTAGAAAAAAAAAAATCAAAAATCTTCTGGAAAGTTATTTCCAGGCCGTGTAGTGAAGTGAATGATATGAAATAATATTTCAGTGGCAGCGTAGAAGGCTTGCATAACCAGGAACTGTCCTATGTCAAATCTGAATGGATGTTACTGGGAAAGCAGGACTTTTTTTGACCAGCTAATGTAAAGAGTATGTATTTTGTGTTAGTTACTCATACAGTTCACTGTTACATGAGTGCTTTTCTCTGCTAAGTGGCTGCATATACATCTGTAAGCCACAGAGTGCCTTGTTTGTAAGCCAATGACTAGGACAGCTTGCTGAGAGTTAGGAGACCTGGGTTTAGCTGAGCTTTGCTACCAACTCACTGTGCAACACAGGGTAATCCAGTAATTTTCATGCAACTGATTGTCCTGTCTCTAACTTAGAAATAGTGACACTGGTCTTTATAAACCCCTTGGTCATCTTTGACTCACTGTTATGGTAGGAGGTTATCCAAACTGTTGCTATCCACACCACTGTTACAAAAATGAGAGTTTTTGTTATGGTGATTAGCAATTTGAGGGAAAAGAATTAGTTTTGATGAGGACTATTGAATTGGATAACCATGGGCGAGCTTTGATAGCCTCCTGTTTAGCACCACAATCTGCAAAATGTTCTTGCCAGGTGTCCAAATGGTTTCATTTGGTATCGTGTCAGTGACCAGCAGAAAAAGCAAGACACTTTATGTGCCAGTTTCTCTGTTTCCAGAATTTGATTTAAAAGAATCAATAGATGACTCAAAATTCACATCCGTACCCACATTTCAGCTTCCTCTCCTCAGTGGTGGTTCTGTGATGAAGTTCAGTTGAGGTGCAAAGTGAATTGATCTAAATACTCATATTTGGATGTCTAAAAGCCGAGGGTGTTTGGTTGGCACTTAGATTTAGTTCATGAATAATTAGTCTAAGTGTGATAAACAACTAGGCCAAGTAGGGCAGAGAGACCTAGCACATACAACATTTCACTTCTGTTTTTTTACTGAAATGGTCATCATGTGCTGCCAGCTGCCAGGTGTACATATGAACAAAATGTCCCCGTACCAAGGAGATTGGTTTTAGGACAGCTAGGAAAGGACAGGAAGAAATTTGTGTAAATCCAAAGGAACTGGAGTCACTGAGGAAGTCTGGCCAAAGTGAGGTTGCAAGGGAGGTTTGAAAATGGGAAGTGTCCGTGTGCTGTGGATAAGCTCAGAGGTGAGGAACAAGGCACAGTCACATGGGACAGTATGTAGAGGCTCTCTTGGTGAAGAGGGCAGTAACCAGAGAACTGTGCGATAAAAAATAATTTCAGAGCAAAGATACGCTGAGAATACAGTGGTACTTCAGGCTGCATCCTCAAAACAGCCCTTCTGCTACTGCGGGGTTCAAAAAATCCCTCTGTCCAGGCAGATCCATTCCTGTAGACTGCTTGTGCCTTTAGCACTGTTGGATGTGAAGTTATTACTTCACTAGACAGGCTAAAAAAATACTACCATGAATGATATGTGAAATGAATGGAAGTGCAGAAAGCCAGGCCTGCTTCTACCTTATGCACATGAAGCTGAACAAAATTCAGCTTCCTCAGTGAGTAGCATCCCAACGTTTACCCGCCTCCCCTAGCTGGCAGCTTCCATCACGGAACTGCTCTTCTCCGATCAGCTTCTTGTTTTCAAACAGCTTATTTTTTTCATGAAGAAAGATAACTCCGGTGGGCAGGACATCAGCAAACACACCAAAGAAAAACAGAAGAGATAATAATATGGATTTATTTTCTGAACGAGTCCTTGTGCTAGAAAACTTAGCAGCATCTCTTCCTCCCCAGTGGCTTTCCTCTAATTATCTTTTTGTAGTAACAGGCTATGAACAGAATAATCTTAGTAGCTCTAGGATCTAGTAATGTCTAGTACAGTCAGACTGACTGTTAAAGGTGCAAAGTTTACAAAATAGAGTTTTCAGCTACTCCTGCTATTTTTAGCAGGAACTTCAATGGTTAAATGACAATATTTTAATATGATTATTCATCGCATTTCACTACAGTATAATCAAGTTCTTTATTAGGAACTGATACAAAGCAGCTTGAAGTCTATGGGATTCTTTTCATTAACTTTAATAAGCCTCCCACCTAGCCTTTGCATCAAGGACCAGAGTGAAGTTATTCCCTTAATCTGTTCTCCAGATCTGTTCAGTGAGATAAATTAATAAGAAGGCATTATATCTCTTTCCCAGATAGAAAAAGCAAAGTTGCAGCTTCATGAGTTTGCCCAAGGTCCGTGAGCTGGTCGTAGGTCTGGGAGCAGAGCTCCCTCCTTTGGCTGGCCCAGTCTCTTCCTAGGGCTTGTACAGTGGCTGAATCCTAAAGGGGCTATATAAAGCTACAAGTTCCACCAAGTCATAAATGAGATCACATTTTAATTAAAACATTGGCATTATAAAATATACATGGCACAGCAACACATAATATTTAGAAAAACCTAGTAGGCATTACGTAAGAGTTTGTTCCATGCAATATTTAAAAGCTTTTCAATTTCACCTAGTTTGCTGTCAGTGTTGCTGGAGATTCTCTTCTCCAGAGCCCTCCCTGCACCATGTCCTACTTACTGCACCTATTTTCATAGCTAAGCTCTGCAAACATCTCAATGAGAGCTTATCTTTACTGCCATCAGTGTGTCGAACCCCTCACATTGTGGACTCCCTTGCTTCATAACTAGTCCTGTTAAACTCTCCTAGATGCTTGTAGAGTTGGTCATCCTGTGGACAGGAGCCAAGGTTCACTTTGTGACTTGAAGTTTGTCTTTCCTACTTTCCTACTTTCAGGCAGTTTCTCCCTTTTAGCTTTTTTAAAATCACTCTTAATAAAGATATTGTGATGGAAGAATTTGTCATGACAGTTTTGGATAAAAATGTCCCTGATGTGTACCCGTTATCATCTCTTCTCCTTATCATGGGGCAAAGGTGGCAAAGTGCAGCTGGTTAATTGATGATTCATCCTATACAGAGAGCTTGCTCATATGCTTGAGAAGTGTTTGTGGTTTTCCTCCTGGCTGTAGACGCACATAGGAATTGCCTCTGGGTGTGAATGTGCCTGTTAACAGTTGGTCTCCAAGGGAATGTCCTGACTGGGTGCTCTCCTCCTTGGGTGCTCTCAAGATGCCTCTGCTCTCTGCCTTTCTTCACCAACTTACCAGTGATGGGAGCTTGGAGAAAAGGACCTGGTTTTCCTATTTGTTAGGGATTTGCACTTCTAAAATATCCTGGTAAGGGGGTGAGTGACCCTGGGGATGGAAGAAGGGAGAGATGTGGTTTCCAGTCAGGAGGGACTGCTGGAGGTAGAAGCAGACGTGGGTAACGAGCAATTCCAGATGCAGGGACTAGCTGGGCTGTCACTATTTTCTGTCTTCAGTTTTGAGGTTAGTGTTGCCCTCCCAGGATTAAATCCCTGTGTGACTGTCCCTGTAGGTGCCAGCAGCCACTTCACGGTGGGTGTGAAGCTGCACTCATTCCGCTTCGTACCAGACTTTTCAGGCTGTAGTGGGCACCATAGCAAATCTGTGTTTTGTTTCACTTGCTGTTTCACTTTCCTCGAGGTCTAATGTCACAGGCAATCACTGATGAGCCAGGTTTCCTAAAAAAAGCTGTCATTTATTGCAATATGTTGAACATGTTCTTGTGGATAATGTTTCCTTTAAGGTGCCTAACACAGCTCTGAGAAAAATTTCTTTGGAAAATTTCTGCTTTAGCCATGTGAGTGGAGAACTTCCCTCCTCTCCCGGCCCTCTCTAGAGAAATGGAACTATGTCGTCTTACTCAGTGCGGCTTGTATCCATCTGGCACTGCAGCCATTTAAACCCAATTACGGAAACTACAAAAAAGAAAAAAAAAAACAAACGAAGAGAGAAAGCTGGTTTCCTGAAATTGTATTCTCTTTTGTTCTGGTCTGTGATCAATGGTCTGGTAATTGATGGCAACAGCTGAGGAATTGCTGATTACTACAGGAGGTGAACGACAAATCTGTCAGCTGAGTCCAACTTGCTGATCTTCAGATCAGAGCATGGGGTCGTTAAAGCAGCACAGTCTTGTTACACTGATGGAGCAGGCAGTCTGCTAAAGTCTTGGATACCAGATGGTAAACGCAGCTTGAGTTGGCAAATTGTTGCTCTTCTTCCTGCCGTGGTAAGGATTTTATCTACAAGCGTAATAATAATAATAATAAACAGAAAAACAAAGGGAAATATTTTTAATCAGGTATACGAAATTTGAAAGAAAATAATAGCAATTAAAAAGGTTTTAATGCTAAGGAAAAAAAGGATGAGAAGAGATTTTGCTCCAGTGTTCTGAAATTTATTTATTTATTTATTGCTTCGATTTGTTCCCCTTGCCTGAAGGCTCTGAGGGACAAAGCCTGGTGATTTTACTCTACAGATAAACCTTGTGAGGTCAATAGAAGTTATTAAAAAAACAAGGTATCACTGTGCTTAAGTCTCTTCAACTCAACCATAGTGGCTTAATGCAGAGACAGGAGGCTCTTCAGCAATTCTGCATTTTTTTCAGAGTCATGGAAAGTGGCAGAGACTTTTGAAAAACACAGAGTTAAAAAAAAATTAAAGATAAATGTAGGCATCCTTGTGGGGTCTCACAAAAAGAAGAAATTAGACTGCCTTTTTAAAGCACATAATATGCCTTGAAATGTAATCATAAAAATCCTTGCAAATATAAATCCCAAGGGAAATCAGCATGTTTTGGTGGAAATCTTGGGAGACTTAAGTTGCCTAGTCTTCATTATACAAACAAATAATACCATTTGCCCTGTAAATCTCATCATGGGATGAAAATGTGTTCATTTTTATGTGTTCTCAGAGATGGAAGCTCTGATTTCTGTGAGTTCAGCATTTCTTTTCAGTGGTATTGTTCATACTTATATTCTGTACTGCATTTACACATCCATTTTTTTAATTTATTTACTTTTTCCGCAACAGGTCTTCCCATCATGTCAACATATTCCTTCCTGCGTGGATGGGTACATAAATAAATGAAGTAACTTGTGGTGATTTTGATACCAAGGATTCTGTGAGGGAAGGAGAGGGTGTTTGAGCGAGCTGTCCCCTAGCTCTTGCCTTCTGTAGGGCATTCTGGCCCCTGCCTGTAGCCCCTTCGTGCCGTGCCGGGGAGCTCAGTAGCGATGGTCTGTAGGACCCTGTGCAAAGAGGCGTGGTGGGCCTGTATGAGCGGGCTGACTGACTGTGTAAACACCCAGCAACTTGAATCCTCGGGCACAGGGCCTGATTTCTGTGTATTAGTATATATTCTACCCTAAATGTATTTGTATGGCGGGGATAACAGAAGAGCCCACCTGAGCTACACTGAGCATCATCATGGGAGAGAGAAAAGAGCTACCCCTATCTTAATTCTATTACTGGTTGGGGCAGGAATAGCTGGCTCCGCTGCGGTCAGGCCTTCTGCGTTAATCACTCAAAAACAGGGATTGCAGGACTTAAGCTCACGTGTATCCCAAGATATGGGATATATGGAAGAGACAGTGGGAAGACTGGAAAATCAAGTGGACTCTGTAGCTGAAATAGTCCTCCAAAATAGAAGGGGACTAGACCTTCTCTTTATGAAGCAAGTAGGCCTATGTATAGCTCTTGGAGAAATGTGCTGCTTTTATGCAAACCAGTCAGGAGTCATTAGGGAAACATTAGCCATGGTGCGCAGATATCTAAAAGAAAGATATTACCATGGAACACAGGAACAGAATCTGTTCCAGTCGTGGTATAACGGCCTCTTTGAAGGTACAGAGTGCTCCCTCAGCAGGTTTGCTGATGATACCAAACTGGGAGGAGTAGCCGATACCCCAGAGGGCTGCGCTGCCATCCAGAGGGACCTGGACAGACTGGACAACTGGGCGGTGAAAAACCTCATGCAATTCAACAAGGCCAAGTGCAAGGTCCTGCACCTGGGGAGGAATAACCCCAGACACCAGTACAGGCTGGGGACCGACCTTCTGGAGAGCAGCTCTGCGGAGAAAGACCTGGGTGTCATGGGGGACGACAAGTTGACCATGAGGCAGCAGTGTGCCCTCGTGGCCAAGAAGGCCAATGGGATCCTGGGGTGCATTAAGAAGAGCGTCTCCAGCAGGTCGAGGGAGGTGATCCTGCCCCTCTACTCAGCCCTAGTGAGGCCACATCTGGAGTATTGTGTCCAGTTCTGGGCTCCACAGTACAAGAGGGATGTGGAGCTGCTGGAGAGAGTCCAGCGCAGGGCTACAAGGATGATCAGGGGCCTGGAACATCTGCCCTATGAGGAGAGGTTGAGGGAGTTGGGCCTGTTCAGCCTGGAGAAGCGAAGGCTGAGAGGGGATCTAATCAGTGTATATAAGTAGCTCAAGGGAGGCAGTGAAGAAGATGGTGCTGGCCTCTTTTCGCTGGTGGCTACCGACAGAAGTAGAGGTAAAGGCCACAAACTGAAGCATCAAAAGTTCCGCATGAACTTAAGGAAAAATTTTTAACAGGGTGACAGAGCCCTGGAACAGGCTGCCCAGAGAGGTTGTGGAGTCTCCTTCTCTGGAGATCTTCAAAACCCGCTTGGATGCAGTCCTGTGCCACGTGCTCTAGGTGACCCTGCATGTGCAGGGGGGTTGGACTAGATGACCTCTAGAGGTCCCTTCCAACCTCAAGCATTCTATGATTCTATGAACTGGTCCCCATGGCTCACCACCCTAATGTCCGCAATAGCTGGTCCCATAATATTCTTATTTTTATGATCATTATCCCTTGCATCTTAAAATGCATCCGCACTCATATCGCTAGTACAATTTCAGAGGCAAAAATAATGGTCACGAGGGCATACTATAACACACTCCCAGGAGAAGAGTATTACCTCAATGGTTTGAGGTAGGGGACAACAGCCAGTGGGGAAATGTAGGACCCTGTGCAAAGAGGGGCCATATAAGAAGTTAATAAGGTTGAGGTGACTAGGTACCTAATTTCGCTATTTGCTTCTGTGAACATAGCTTGCTAATTATGCTGAGTCACCACGCTCTTGCTTTTCGCTATCTGCTTCTGTGAACATAGTTTGCTACTTACGCTGAGCCACCCTGCTCTTGCTGCAACCATGAGACAAGATATCAGCCGTGAAGAACTGGTAACTGCAAATAACGTATGCAGGAGTTGCAGCTGTCTATAAAAACACAAACTTTTTCCTAAGACAGCGCGGATCTCAGGCAAACTGTAAGAGGTCTACCGCTGGCTGGCTAATAAAAGCTTGCTTTTCAACCCACCAGGTTGAGCGTGCGGGTGATTGTTGAGATTACGGACTAACAGGTCGGGGGTCCAGCCAGGAGCCCACCAGGCCCCGAAGCTCTTCTCCGTCAGTGGCCAAAGCAGATGCCTGAGGAGGAGTAAAGAACAGGGCAAGAGCCTAACGATACTTCTACTGCGCTCTAGAGATTTGCAGGTCAGGACTTCCTGAGCCAGAAAACATTTCATTAACTTTGAAAACTGGGCCATTTGGCCTAAACAGTTGGTTTGTGATGTGCTTGTCTCATTCATTTATCTGTAAGCATTTAGAGAGCATTTTGATCAACCCAGGATCTTGCCTCAAACTAGAGTGCTCATTTGAGCCCTGATTATTTACTCGTGTTGTGAGTTTTCTTGTTTGTGGCCTTCTCATTTGATGATGAGCACTGCAGATGGCTTATAAATTGAGACATATTTTAAACTAAGTATGAAGCTGGTTGTGTAACCTCAGCTGCCTTGGGATTTGTACTGAAAAAGAAAAAAAAAAGAAAAAGAATTTCCCTGCAAGTACTCCGCAGACATTCAGTGCGCGGTGAATGAAGGCAGGGATGTCATTTTACATCAGCTATACTTGCTTACATGCCTTGTGGCTGGAGGCAGAATTTAAAAAGCCATTGGATATGGCTGATAGAAGGAGGTAATAAAACAGCACAGAAAGAACAAAGAAAAGCAAACTTATAAAAGATAACAGCATCACTCTAAAATGAGCTCTTCCTAAGGTCTGTGCTTTTAGAGAAAATGAGTTTTTCTTCTGTGTTGTATTTGCTGCTGCTGCTGCTAACAAAAAATGAACAGTATAGTTGTTGAGGGATTTTAATACTTAAAAATCAGAGGAAACTTGAAGCTGTGAGATTCTCTGGGTGCGATCCCTGGTGCACTTCCCCTGCTGTGCAGCTTTTTCCATGACAGAGGGGACATTGCTAGGCAAAGGAAAAATATGAAGATCTTCTGTGTACGTGCCAGCCCCTACCGCCAGCCTGCTCCTCGGAGCGTTCCGCTCACAGCCCCTGGGAGAAGGCCTTGTACCATGTGCAGATGGGCAGGTGATCTGCACCACCGCGGCAGCCGCTGACTGTCCCCACGTCACGAGCCTGTCGCGGGCGCCCTTGCAGCGCCATGCGGGCAATGGGGCACAGGAGCCGCAGCGCTGGAAACGGCCGTCGGCTGTGGAGTGACACAGGGCTCCTCAGCGACACAGCAGCTCCCACGAGGCTGTTTCGCTCGCTGGGCCGGGTTTTCATGGAATAGATGGAAAAAGATCATGTCCTAACCCTGTAGCTGTCCTGGGCCTGAGCTGAATATCAGTCTGCTGGGAGGGAGGCAGTGCTCGGGCCTGCTTCCCTGACATCGTGCGTCAGATGAATGCTGTGCTGGGAATGTTTTCTTCCAGTTTTTTTCCAGGAAGTGAGCTGGAATTCTGAGCAAGCTCCCATGAGCATCTTCCACTGCCAGGGCAAGATGAATTCCTCTGACCTTTGATCTCCATAACAAAAGCCCAGAGTAATGTGAACATTCAAAAAATGTCTCAAAGGCTTTTCAGAAAAAAAAAATACCCATTAGAGTGAGACAGTCAAGTTTTTTTAACACTACATCTTCAGTGCAAAGCGAGTGTAACACTGCCTGGCCAGTCTTGTTCTGTCCGTTGCAGACAGAGGCGTGATGCTCTGGGGCACTTCAACAGTTTCTTACAGAGATCAGGTTGGACCTCAGAAGGTCTTTGAGGCTGCCCATCAGGTTCTCTTTCATGGGCTGTGTGCTGCAGGTGATGGCAGAGTCTTATATCCAGCCTGCACTGAGAGTATGGTTTGCAGGAGCATTTCTAAATGGGTGACAAAAAAGAGCCCTCCAAAACTCAAGCATCAAGTGCTGTCTGAGCAGAAAGAGGCATTTCAGCCTGGGCTGCTTCATTTGCATGTAGAGAGTGCGGTGCTTGTGGCAGCTGCTTTCTCATCCCAGGAACCAATTTAGCATCCTGTTCCCCATATGACTAAGACAATAAATTACACTTTAATCTAAATCTTGTACATTATTCCTACCACAATGGCTGGGCAATTTCCCCATTTCTTTTTTCAGCATCTCCCTTGGATCCTCTTTATCAGCTATCTTGTTTCATATTAAATAAGCTTTACCTTAAATAATTAAATAAGGTTCATATTAAATTGGGTTTACCTTTTAAGGTGTTTATACTCAGCATGAAAAGGAGCAATATACATATTCTCCTTGACATTATTCCCTTTTAACAAACAGAACAGATAATCTAAGGTGTAATTTTACCTAAAGGAAAGAAACAGAGATGATGCGAGAAATCATCTTATTTGGATGGGTCATTTCCTGAAGATCCTGCCCATTTTTCACTCACCTGCTTTTAGTCAGGCAAATATGCCCTTGAAGTCCCTGTGGAAAAGCATGCCAGAGAGAGGGCATGGGAAAAGTGAGGGAGAATTTTTATCATGCAATAACTGAATTTCAGAAATTGCAAAGCTTAAATAAAGCAAAGTGAGATAAATACAAAGAAATAAGAGGCCATTCACTGCCTGCCTTGGACCACCGACTAATAGGAGGTGCCACAGGACATTATGAGTAGCCTGCGTGTGATGACAGCAACTGCAGCTGGCAAGAAAAAAGTCTCACACTTGATTGAACCCCCTAGCAAGGTGCAGTTTTGGATGTAGATCATTCAAAGTATTCCTGGATAATTTATTGCCATTACAGCGTTAATCTTAACCAAGTTAGACAGGAACACTTATTTGTTCTCAGTGCTTTTCAGGCTGCTGTGTATGTTTTTGGCTTTCAGACTTTCAACTCAAGAGACAAATGTTGATTTATATGACCATTGTGTCACTGAGATTTTTTTTTCTAGCATTTTCCATGCAAATTGCATACTTGCGGTTCAGGAGCATGGCCTGTGGCTGGTAGGGGTTAAAGACAGAAATAGCAAGTCATAGATTCTTTTCTTTTACTTGATTTCTTACATATTTATGTATGGGTTTCAATTACAGATAGTCTTGGTAATCGCCTCCAAAAAGGAAGGTGAAGCCTATCTTGCCAAATTTCTTCATGAAACTCAGGCTGTCCCTTGTTTGCTTTTCCTTTCTCTTTTTTTCTGCATGACCTTATGCATTCACAGGGCCTCTCCCGTATCTTTGTGGGTCACTGGGGCGTTCTTCCCTCTGGTATCTGCCTCCCTTCCCTCTGCCCAATATTTTAGACTGGTTTCTGTGATACGTTTCCAGTTGTGAATGGGTGCCCAAGCCTCTCTCCTTCCCTCCTTTCTGTGGGCAGTTTGCTGATACATGGCCCTGGGCTGCTGCGTGGATCGGCCCGCTCCGGGGCAGGAAGCCTGGCGCAAATCAGTAAGGGGGACTTCGGAGGTGGACTGGTTTGTTTATTTGTGTCCTGCATTTTTGAAACCAATTTAAACCCAGCTAGAGATTCTATGCTGCAGTTGTCTTCTTCCTCCTTATTTATATGTCACACCTGCTTTTGATATTAGATTGCAAAATCCTGAGGGAGACAAATTCATTTTTTGCTCACAGTTTATATGGTGTCTGGTATGACTGGGGTTGTTTCGTGGGGATTTTGGCTGTTACTGCAATGTAATGATTAAATAACAATGAAATGAATCTCTGGGGTTGTCTAATGCATCTCCTAAAATCTGGATCTTTGCTTAGAATTATATTCCTTTGTGTCTAAAGCATGGTTTTACTGTGTTTGCATAATATCATTTTATAACAAGAAAACTGCATGGCAGCAGGCTAGGGGTATTGGATCAGGTAATCAGGAGAAATTAATCAGGTAATTGATCAGGAGAAAAAACAGCAAATTAGAAGCAACATATTTAATTTGTTTTTCCCCAGCAATGAATGCAAAATGCTGAGTAAAAGATTGGAGGGAGCTTTGGAAGCTTAACGTGAGTAAGAAAGCATGGTGTCTCAGGCTCTCCATGTTAGTATTGAGCATGATGATCACTGGATCTAGTGAAAATAAGTTTCCGCCAACCTGCCTGGTTGAAAGAGCAGTGCTCGTTTGGTCTGATAGTCTAACTTTTATAGCTGGAAAAGAGAAAAAGATAGTTTTCTATCCAACTTCATAGGTGAAGTGTTGAACTTCACTCAGTGGTATGCATACATGTAGCTGATCTTATTTTTCTATGGGTGGAAAGCTTAAACACATCTTTGTGTAATGCGGGAGTCTCAGCTTCCTTTGCCTTTGGCCAGCTGGTTAATTTTTCGCAGGCTTTACTGCAGCAACAGTAAAGTTGTTTCTTCTAAAGTTGTTTCTGCTTGTGCACGAGCAGCTTAAACTGTACTTCAAGCAAAGCTTCATACTTGTTACACATGTAAATCCATTGCTTCTTTCCATGGTAAATGTTAGATAATCTCAAGTTTCTGGGTAAAAACCTGAAAACACCCAAGCTTCAGTAGCTTGCTCTTGATGGACAAGGTCCTAGGCTTAATTCTTATGGGTTTCTCTCCCAGCCGCTGCTGTGACACCCAGTGTGGATACAGCAAATACCAGACTTTGGCAGGACTGTACTTCAGGGGCGCGATCTTGGGGCGTGATCATGGAGGAGGGTGATGATTTTCTAGGCCTGTTGGGGCCTAGACTAGTTCAGTGAGCGCTCTCGGTTTAGCAGTTAAATGGAGGAAGGTGTTGGACATCCCACAGATTCACACTTAATGGGCTGCACTTGTTTCCAAGATGAATATTGGGCAGCTTCAAGCCCTGGGCAATTGCCTTTCTCTCTCTCTCTCTTTCTCACGTTCTCTCTCTCTCTCTCTTTTTTTCTCCCTCTCTTTTCCTCCCCCCATATCTTTTATCCACTGTGATTTTCAACAACTTTTCCACCTTTTTTTTTTTTTTTGAGTATTTCGCTGTCATCAGTAACACATTTGTGCCAGCTGCAATAGCTTGTAATAATTCTAGATGTTCAGTGTTTTCAGACCTGTTCCATTTCCACAGTCCCCTGGCTCCGCGCCTTTGAAGGGACACTGCTAAAACTTTTTCACACCATTTTGGCATAAAAGGTCCAGCTCAGATGGGCTCTGATGGATAGTCACTATTTCTGGAGCACTGAGGCAATGATCTGTGCTCTCTCTCTCTTAGTCTCTGAGGACTTTTGTCTTCTAAGGCATTATCAGCTTCCATGCAGTTAGAGCAGAGCGTGTGGTGGAGGATTTCACACCAAATATTACATGTCTTTCCTTCTCTTATGATAAAAACAACAAACATAAAGGAAAAATATTGGGAAATAAACATTTGCTATCTCTCTAACAGTTTAACGTCACCTCTCCACTTCCGGAGAGTGTGTTTAGAGTGTTACAGGACAGCACCCAAGTCTTAGGAGAGCTTCCTGATATGGTCACTGCTTTGGTTAGTAGTTTGTACAGAGCTCTCTCTTTTCCTTCTGTCTGCATCTCTCTGGATTCTTTTTTACTGTTAAGTGTGTATTATCTTTAAATAAGACATAGTCAGTGCACAGAACCCTGCAGTCCTTTAGTCAGCTTTGGCCCCAGTTCTTTCTGTGGTCCTGCACAAGTCGCCCATCCTTTCCCTCCAGGTTTCTTCTCAGAGTGACAAGAATCATTGCACTTTTGCTATCTACCTCATTTGAATCTTGTTAATAATTAGTTAATAATTAATTTAGTGGTTCACTAGACAAACTTGTAGCCTGCAGCTCCAACAGTGGCAATTGCAAAGCATGGTACAGGCTCTATTTCTGGCTAAGCCAGTCCTCAACCACTGGTAGCCAGAAGCTAACAAAAGGTTATGCACTCTGGCAACACTTGTTTGTTACTCTTCTCTGGATGGTTAAAACTGTCGTATTTCTGCAGGAGAGAAAATAAGAATGGGGAGAAAGGTTGGAGGTGTGAATGGTGAGGTGGAAGAAGAAGCAAAGCCGAGTAGAAGGACGACTGTATGTTGTGTCCCTTCCTTCAGAGCTTCATGCTCAGCTGAGCTGCTGGTCACTGAAGATCTCAAGGCAACAAGACCAGTAGTAGTATATGGTTGAGGAAGGTTTTGCCCGCAGTCCAATGTCTGTATTTTGCTGGGAAGGTGTCTGTAACAGATGATCTAAAAACTATTCAAATTTACCTAAGCTGACAATTGCTCAGCTGGGCCAGTGTGGCAAAACAAGCGCTGCCATGCATTGGTAGGTGCTGTATTTGAACACATCTGGAAGGCTGTAGAGGTAAGTGCAGAGCGGACACCTCAGACGACGTGTCGTACTAGTGTCAGCGCAGAGAGCCACTGTGAGCAGCCGCGCGCAGCCCATGAGCAGAGCTGCGCCGCGCCGCGCTCCGCGTGGCCTTTGTCCTGGTGAAGGAAGTAACGCAAGGCGCTCCGCAGAAAGCGGATGGCGCTCCGCAGAAAGGTGATGACAGCCTTTGCAGGTAGAGCCTTACTCCTGAAAAAAAGCACAACAAGAGTAGCTTTGAATAGAGTGATTTTATAAAATGATTAAGTGACTTTGTTCTCTTTCATTGAAATGAAACAATATATTTTTATTCCACCCTTTTGTCTTTTAACTGGCTATTTTTTAATACTCTGAGTTGAGATAAATTGAGTCTGATTCCCCAGCACAGATTATGAGAGAATTAAAAAAAACAAAGCCCTGTGCTAAAAAGACTCAGGTGAATTAAACAAGAAAGTGAGCTTAAATCAGCTGAATCAAATCACCTTTTCATTTTGAAATTACGTCTGAGTTGTGAATCAGAGGATTTAGCTCCTGCTTCTCATGACCATTTCTTTGTGTTTCTCAGCTGTAATGAGCACTTTGCTCTCACTAGCACTGTGGTTTCATTTGAGCTTTGCAGATGTGCCTCCCTCCTTATGAAGCCTGTGCTTACTATCTTAAATTTGCTGATGGTTAAGCCAAGGTGTAGAAGAATTTGCTGACTGGTTGAAGCTCAAGGAGAGAGTGGATGGAGGCAAATCTTGGCTCATGGTTCTATAGCTTGTTTAACCTCTAACACTTTGAAAAGCTAATGAGTTTGTTTCCAGAGTCCTAACTTTTTTTTTTTTTTTTTAAAAATACATAATAGTAAATGTGGGTATGGTATTAATGCATTCCTGGATTTTAACACATTTTTTGATTCCAGACAGCTTTGAAGTTTTGAAAACAGCATCTAGAGGGACAGGATATATTTTTATTCGCCATAAAAGAGCAGCCAGCATGACATGATCCTCTTCTCTTAGGCAGGCCCTGGTCTTTGCAGGGGTAGCGGGGCAAGCAGACTGTCCCCACATCAGTTGCTCCACAGTGGGCTCTTTTGAGTGTGAGTAAAGTAAGTGATCAAATGGCAAAGATGTGCAGCAGGAAAGGTTTCAGAATCAGAGTCTCTTGCTTTTGCTTCATGGAGAAGAAGAAGAAAAAGCTGCAGGAGTCATGAGAAACCAAAACATGGAATTCTCACAGGGTAAGGTAGTGGTGGGCAGTTTTAACAACTACTTGAACAGGGTCAGAGAAGCATAAAGGGACTTGCTGAGTTCACTTGCTGAAACAGAGTTCATACAATGCTCATTTGGCTGGCAGGATGGAAAATGGCAGCAATCCTGGGAGTTAAAGAACAACCCTTGGGTGGCAGACCCATGGTTATACACTAATGAAGAACACAGTTAATTAGGAACAGCGGAACAGAAGCAGCTCTACGCTGGTGTCATGCTTTGCGTTGTTCTTTGTTCTAACGTTTTAGTTGTTTTTGGAAACATCCAAAACTTGCTGTGAAAATGTGCTATTTTTTTTCTCCATTACCAAAGCCCACTTTTGCAGGCACTGCCGTATCTCTGTTACATGAAAGCACATTGGAGGAGAGTAATGAGCTATTGAGGGAAACTGAGGTTCTGTTCATTCGTATTTGCAAAGGAAATATTGCAGAGATGTCTCCAAAGCAAGAGGCTACTTCAGATCAAAGCTGCGTAGAGGGCTGAAGAACAATGAGGTAACGTGTATAAAGGCACAGTGTGATCTGCCTTAGAGCAGAGGCTAAAGATGTCCAGTTTCTTAAGACAGTGATTAGCAGCACATTTCAGGTGCCTCAAATGTCTTGAACAACCAAGGCTGTGTCTGGTTGTCATACACAAGGCAGGGAGATGGAGGCAACTGAGAAACTTGATCTAGACACAATAATTATCTTCCAGAGAGGAGAACTGGTTGACAGGCCTTAGTTCTGCCTGCTGTTGTGTATTTGTGCTCTGGCATTACTGTTGGTTGTGGTTGTCAGCAGCATTCAGGCCAGCTCACGGCAACCTTAAGAATGCAGGTTCACATGGGGAGATGCAAACAGTGTAATTACCAACCTAGCCTAGGATTTTGTAGCTGAGCACCTCTTACTTCACTTTTGTTTTAAAATAAGACATGGTTTACTGAATCAGATGTCTTGGCCTTTTTTTCATAATAAGCAACTGTGATAAACAGGCTACGTTTTGTAATTCAAAACACAGATTATATTCTCACTGGACAATTGTGTGGAATTATAGCAAAGTCAGCGAGGGCTTTCACTGCTAACAATGAAGCCAAACAAAGTTTAGATCTGTCTTTAATAAGAGCATGGCAAGGTCAGTGTTGGGGGCATAGTCAAAACCTCAATAGAATCTGACATATCGTACCGAACTTTCCCAGCATCTGTTAGCCTTAATTGATTGGCACATGGGACAACAGATTGACTGGGATGTTTGGAGATGCCTCATTGTCAGGCCCTGCCAGTTTTATGACCATTGCACTAGAAATGTCCCTTCTCGTTTGCACTTCTTTCATCGTGAAATACCAAGCTGTGTAGAAACAGGCCAGCCAAGTTCAAGCTGTGATCTCTTCTGCTACCAGCAGTTTTATTAATTATGTTGATTTTGGTGAGGGGAAAAAGGGGCCAAATGAATGGAGATTAAAAACAAGAAAAACATAGGGAGGGACGAACTGTACAGCTATTTCCTTAGTGTTGAGCCATTCATCTCCCTGACCTTGGCAGTGTGTTAGCACATGTGCTTTTGTTGCCATGTGAAATGTCTACTTACAGAACAAGTGCAAAGCACTTCAAAAATATTTTAACAGCATTTCCAACAGCAAATGTAGATCCATAGCAAACAGGCCATATAGTACAGCTTATGTCGGAGCAGCCAGAAAGGCTGAGGTCAGAGAGCGGGTCTGTGGCGTTCTTCCTTGAGCTTCCTGGTGCTCCTGACCCCCCCACACAGCCTTTGAGAAGACCTACCCCAGTGCTCTCCTTTCTCCAGCAGTGATCTTGCTTTCTCGTTGATCTTGCCAGTCTCTGAGATGTTCTGACCACATATAACCCTGAGGAAGCCAATGACATGGTATGGTCCCCACAGTTTCATATAAGCAATATTGTGAGCAGCAAGGGAGACTTTAATGTCAGCATTTTCGGAACAGATTTTTGAAAGCTCTGAAAGGATCTTGAAAGGGTTACAAACTCCATTTGTAATGTCTGAAACTGTCACTTGTTGGACAGTTCCTGTTTTACAGAAAAAAATCACCAGCTAAAGCAATTTACTGATGAAATGTCAGATTCAAATTTACCTGAGTTTCAGGTTAGCTTTTTTGTTAGGCTTTTGGGAAAGGGTTATGAGGCTTAGAATCAGTTACTATAATATGACTTTGTCCATCCTTGGAATAAGAAGTATTTTAAAAAGCTGCCATCCTCAATTATAAATGGAAAAAGTGGAGGCATTAAGAAACTTGTGAAAGTGTGACAAAAGGAGTCACCAGGAAAAGATGTAAATACGGTCTGTACACATGAACTTACCTCATAGTTCAAAGTGAAATCCTATTTCCTCTGCAGTTGTGGACAGTTGACTTCAGTGAAGCCAAAATATAATCCACAGCATTGTTCTGTCTTTGTTCAAATTATCCAAACATCTTGATCCAGGTGAACTGCCTGGACTCTTTAAATGTCGCAGAGGCTTTGGTCTTGTCACTGCACCTACTTCCTTCAGAGGAAGAGCCTAGGTTGGACACTGTGGTTCACTCTTAACTTATATGTGGTGTGGCCTTTCTCTTAACTAGAGCATTATGCCTAGTGTGCAAAAAAGCTGATTAAGTAAACTTAATGTAGATGTGTATATTTTTAAAGACTTTAGCTGCTAGTTTTGTCCTTTTTTTTTCTTTTGTGTTATAAAAAGAGGTGGCAGTGAAATTAAGGTAAGTTTCTCTTGCTATAGTCTGAAGATCAATCAGGTATTGCAGCAAGTGTGAATTCCAAGGATTCACAAACTCACAAGCATAAAATGAGGTTGCAAGTAAGTTGCTGCCACCTGGAACTCCGAACATCAGAGCAGCCAGTATTTCTTGGACTATGTGCTGCTCATTTATTCCTTGAGGATTATAACTTAAAGTATCAAAAGAGTAGAAGATCTGGAAGCAACTCCCTATTCGTTTATTCAGTGCAGAAATATGTTTCCATTAGGCACCTAGCCAAAAGTGACTTCTCCTATTAAAAAGGAATGTTGTCACAGCAGGACATTTAGAGATGGCTTTCTTCAGTAGCAGGCTGCAAACATTCATTATTTCCTTTTTTTTTTTTTTTTAAATGAAAAAGCTTTTTACTTCCTCATGCATTAGTTAAGAGAAATAAAATGCAGTCTTGAGTCTTAAATGTGTTTGAAAGTCACAGTCATGAAAAGATACGTTTTCATTAAAATGTTCAATGTAAAAGTACTTCAGGTATTAAGTATTAATTAGTATTAGACAAAGTGATAGTGTCCACAGAAACTAAACAAGCTTTCTCCCTTCATTAAAGAGAAATGCAAAAGCAAGTTAGTAAAATAAGACAAAAATAGTATTTTATACTTCAGTGCTTCAAAGGCAGGAATGGCTTTGCTGCATCATGCAGAGCTGAAGGCCACTAGCCCTACTGGGAGTGGTGGCTTGCCCCTCGGTGAGTGCTTTTGAACTCTGCGCAACTAGTTGTGCGGTGACATGTCCACAACCTCATGGAGATGTGCAGTGCATTTCTTAGCAAGGCCATCTCTGAGGAACCAGACCTACGGCCTGCGCTAAAGGAATACAGATTGATATTAGATTTAGGTGGCCCAGTGTACACACTGGCCCAGGATTTACCTCAGTTACTCATTTCCTTGCAGGTTAAAGCCAACACACAGCACGAGGCTGCTGATGGGCAGTACTGTGTAAGGTCATGATAACTTGGTTGCAGGCCAGAGTTTGAAGGGTTGGGGTTTTGGTACAAGAATTAGCAGCATCATGATTTTGCAAAATTCTTTTTGAGATGATTTTTCCCTTTTAAATTCATTTTGGCATATTTGTGTAATGTATAATACAGGATTCTGATCCTACAGAATTGAAAACATGAATGGTAATGCTAGAATCGTAGAATGCTTAAGGTTGGATGGGACCTCTAGAGGTCTATATTTTTTTTCCAAAAAGAAGCTTAAATCAAGCAATTATTTTATAAGCAGGGCTTTATGATGCTTTGATATTTCCCACATGGGTCAAAAATGCTGCACAGAAGATGTCATTATTTATTATATTTGGAGCAGGTAGGGATTGGTGGAACTGGAACAGTAAGAAAAGGGATTAGGAAAGTTTCAAATTTAAATTCTGTTTTAAATATTGTTGGAATATTAGGTCAGTTCTTATTTCCTTATTCCACACAGGCTTGTTTAACCAGAGTGAGGGCTTCAGTTCCTTGAGTATTATCCGTCCCTTATTTGCTGTTTGAGAAAGATGTGGAATTCTTATATGAATAGGACATAAGTAAGACCATATGTGGCATAATATGCTGTATTCCTATTATATTACTCTTGGCACCTCTCATTTTCTCTGAGTCAGTATAAACCTTTTTCCTGTTCTTCCTCCTTACAAGAGCATAGACAGAGCTTGTGCTAACTTCTGATATACAAAAAAATCCAGTTACAAGCCTATCTGTGCATTTACTACTAGAACATGATTCATTTTCACACAGCTTGCTAGGATGTTGAGAGAGAGATCATAGTGTCTGATCCTTTTGCTTGTTGGAAAGGCGAGACATAAAATCCATTTGAAAAAAGAAATATGAGCACATAAATCCAAAGCCTTTAAAATTTCTCACAGCCTGCATTTCAGAAGAATGCTAAGAAGCTAGTGAGGTGGTTTTGGAAGTCTTTATCTGAAAGACTGTTGAGGATTCTGGTTTCATTGGGGATGAGTGACTGCATTTAAGTACAAATTCATGGTACTACAAATGATTTTGGCAAATTCTTGTGGTATCGGAGACATGAAACTAATGTACTGCCATTGTGGGCAATCTTTGAAGAAGCTTGCCTATACCCAGAAGTAGAAGTGGACTTTGAAGATTGCAGCTGGAAGTAACGTCATCTTTTCTCTTTCTCAGAGACTCAAACAGTCTCAGAGACTTCTTCCAGTAGAACTGAAAAGAATCAGAAAAAAACCCACAAGCCATAAGGAATAGGGCGCGCCCTTAAGTATTGCATTTAACCTGCAGCCACTAAAATACTTTTTGATCTTCAAAAGGCCTTAGTGAAAAATGGTATTTGTTCCTCTCATGTGTAACTTTTACTGGGAAGAGGAAAGTGGGCAGGATGGATAGGAAGAAGGAAAATCTGGTTTCCATTGGAAATATTTTTAAGTGAAAATTTCCAACCACCTCTATAGTTAAGAAGGAAGTAGAACATTCTGTTTCAAAGATTTCATTGGGAAACAATTTCCATTTTTCATCAAAAAACTTTCCAGCCCAGTTTTTCCAAACAGCTCTAGTTGTTTCACACGGCGGCTGCTTGGAAACTGCTGGAACAGATGGGAGAGAGCACAACTCTGCCATCCTCAAGAGCAAAGCATCCTGTAACAGGAGAACTTCCCCAGGCCCAGGGCTGTGTGGGATTAAGGGATACTCAGAACAGTTCTGATTCCGCTCATTGGAGGGCAGTGATGCACACACACTGACCAGCTCTGTGCAGTATCAAAGGGCTACACAAGTTATTATACATGGCAGAAGGATCATTTCATGCACCAGTGAAATGCAGTCTGTTGTGGGCTGGAAAATAGCAATAGCTGGACCTCAGAATGGCTTAGATTCAGCTTGGGATTCCATAGAAAAATCAACATTTGCTAACAGTTACCAGCCTACTGGTATCTGAGACACCATGGTTTCCATTTGTGTTCAGAGCAGGAAGCATCTGTGGTCTTTTTATACACCATAGTGTGGTAGTTTTTCTGGCAAATGTTCAGTTTTTAATGATGACCGCTATATTTTCCATTGTTTGTGCTAGAGCTTAAGGCAGTTCTGGTGCTCTGCAGTAACCATTCATCCATATGAAAATACAGGTAGCACTTAGGAGAATGCTCACATAGGTCATGCACAGAGCCATGAGAGAAAATGCTCCCCTCCCACTCTCCCTGCAGCGCTTGACTTCCCTGCATCTTCCATCCTCCCAGTTTGCTGATACGTATTTCCTCCTGAATCATTCTCATGGCTCTGACAAGATCAGATGAAGTCAAGATGAAACTAGCAGATAACTGTTCCTTTCTTGCAAGTCAGATCTTTTTGAAAAGAACACGTCTGTGTTGTCCCATGTTTCAGAGGTCGGCTGCATCACAGTGAATAGGATCAGGGAAGATTTAGCTGTATCTGTTTTCCTCTTTTGCCTGTCTACACATTCTGTGATCAGCCTAGGGGGTGGTTAAAGGACCCTGCTAGTGAGCACCTAATTGCAGCCGCACAGGTGACTTTCTACTGCCCAACAGAATACAGCGATTTCCTTTCCTGGAAACAACCCTCTGGCAGAGAAAGGAGCAGAAAGTGGTCCCCACTTAGCGATGAAGAGACTTTCAAAGGAGGGGTTACGTTCCCTTCACTTGACTGCTACACTGGTGTGTTATTTAGGGAGCAGTGAACTGTGTTTCCAGAGCAGTTTGAGCTCTTCCTGGCTGGTGAGAGAGACTTTTTTCCTCTATGACAGCAAGCGCAGAATGTGACTGCCCTTTAACACAGACACACGGTGACTTTTAACCACTTTCCCCGGTGAAGAAGTATTACCACCAAAATCCTAATTACTTCCTTTGCCTCAGCCTGTACTGGCAAAGCTGCTGTCAGGCCTCCCAGGTCTCCGTTCAGCAGGTTGCAGCCCAGGGTCCTTGATGTTTGTGGGATGGAGCCCTGGAGAGCAGCCTTACTTGAGCTACTCATATGCTACCTGTAACTTCAGACCAAACAGTGAGTAGCCAGACCTGCCACAAGGACAGACAGAACACAAATCCTTTTGGGTTAGAGCTCATGTGGTGAAAGGGAAGCTCTTTCATCCTCCTAGCAAACAGGAGGAGACTAACAGATTTATCTCCAGGTGATAACTCTATGATCCCAACCCAGCAGCTGTCCCTCGCTAGGCAGGTTTACAAGGACTACTCTCCCTTCTAGGCAAGTACACAAGGCCCAGATTCCACCTGGCCTTGTGTTTTGCAGCTACAGGGAAAGCAGCAGGGAGCTTGGGTAGCACATTTAGGAAACAGGCAGGACTGCGTCCTGTGGCATTTTTAGGTTTGGGGTAGGTGTACTGAAGTTGCATCTATTTTATGACACTTGAAGGATCTGACCTGTTATATTTATTTTACAGATGGCCTCTTTAAACTGCTTCTGTTTCTATTTTTAATGTGGTTCTTGAGAAACATTTATCTATTAAATCAGGTCATTAAAAAAATTACATTTTCTTCCTGAAGCCCATTGTGGTTTGTCTGTCTAAGAAAACTGGGACACACAACTATTTTTGTGTGTGTGTGTGTGTGTGTGTGTGTGTGTGTGTTTGCATGACCACAGAAAAGTCTCAGTAGAGACCCAGGTCCCTTTTATAGAGTGAAGCTTGTCCCTTCATCCTCAAGGTGCTAAGTAAACAGTGGGGTTCCATAACTAAGGAACAATTTGAAGTGTTGCTTGTTGGATTAAAAAAAGTATATGAAAAAAAAAAAAAACTTGAATATTCATTTTTTCCAGTGATTATTTTCTTCAGTTTTTCTCAAATTATCTGTTATTTGCCTGATTCTAATTATATTTGGAAGCCACATTTGGGTCACAAGAGGAAAGGTACTTTTCTGGGGGAGCTCAGAGTTAAGGTGTCAGCTTTTCCAATAGATTCTTCTGGAAGATCTGCAGGAGACTTGGAGGCCTCGCAGCACACTGCTAAGCTTATGCATCCAGGAGCAGCACTGGCTGTTGAGGCTGCTACTGCACTGCTGTGGGAGTGCTGTGGTACTGCCTGCACGGTAAATGCTGCTGGCATCGGGTCGGGGCATGGTCCCAGAGCTGTTCCCATTCAGTAATTGGGAGCCCTTGGTAGAAAGCTAGTTGTATAGGCTGAAAGCATAACAGAGGATATTTTAACAGCCTAACTGATCACACCCCGTTTCTCAAGACCATTTCTAGGTGCTGATCCGTTTAGTAGGGTAGACTTTATCATGTTTGTTGCCTGCAACCCCTAAGCATGAAGGAATGACCCTATCTGGATATGCTTGAATTCCATAGCACTGCCCTCCCTAGAAATGGTGAATCTTTAGTATCTTTTGGGATCCAGAGCAAAGATGTTCTGAAATGAAAATGTTAGGTCTGGATGCCCTTTGAACTTGGGAAATCATTGTGACTTTTAAGTGCTGAGGCCGTACCAGGATAGCACTGGCATTGGGTTGGCTTATGGCCTACCCATTAGCCTACTATTCTTAGAGATATACTTCTGTCTTCCCTTCAGAAACAGATGAATAAATGTGGTCCTTTCGCAAGAGAGTCTGCTAAAAGCCTTGATGGAAGTTCTGAGTGTACAAAAAGGGGTGATTTTTACATGGACTAATAGAAATTTTCGGATTAAGTTCTCATTCGTCCACTTTCACAGACCCAAAAAGTCAGTGGATTTATCTCAAGTATTGTGAGTGTGTGTCTGGAATGGCAAAAGGATTGAAGGCATCTTGCAGAGCAGCCTAACAAGTAAAAATTCAAGATTTCCCCCAAATCATAATGTGAGTTAGCTAAACAGTTCTTGTTGAAGCAGAGTCAGTGCCAGAGTGATTGTTTTTTCACATTTTATGGAGAGCCTTATCTGGTGGTATAGGGCACACTTGGTATTCCATGACAGTCCTCTTTTTCCCACTAAGAGGTAACTGTGATCTGAATCTCTGATGACACTTAACAGGTTGACTTGCCCCTGTAGAATTATTCCCAACGGATGGGAAAGCTGTAAGGAAGCTTTATTCTCCACAGTCAGAGAGAGGCACAGGAAGGTCATATGATTTCTTTGTGCTCATGCAGTGAAGTAACAGTAGAGTTGGATTTTATGCGGAGATACAGATAGATAGAGAGGTAGGTTTATATACATGTATATTTCCTCTGCTTTCCTCCTTCACTCCCACCAAGCTCTTAGGGTGATGCATTTATAGATTTTCTAATTGCAGAGAAGAGCAAAGTTGCTGTATGGTTATTTCCATTTTGGTGTCAAAGCTCTTTTCATGCTAAGCTCTGGACCATCCTCTAAAAGATAAGCTGAGAGTCAACCCAAGGTTAAACTGCAATTTTTAAGACTGCTACCATGTGATTGTGGTTTGGACCCCAATTTCTTAGTACTATTGCAGGCAGGCTGAATGTGGATCTTGGAAGGACAGATATATTCCTTTTGAGGATTGTACTGGAGTCAATTCCTTGTTTGCCAAAGATAAGTCTGAAATGATGGCAAACATTGAGCCTCACTCTTTAAACATCTGAGGGTGTGTGCTATACATAGAAAGTGGGGGTTGAAGGGGAGGGCTTACTGTCATTGCCAGTATGATCCAATGTCTGTCCTTTAGAGGGACAAAATGACACATGAGTTATTTTCTCCTCTGCTTAGAGGTGATCATTTTGGGGTGGAACATAAGGGTTGTTTAGCAGCATTCAGTGATATAAATCTATGCCCCCTGCCAGTGATTTTTTGAAATGTAAATAGTGTCATTAAAGTAAACAGTGTTTTTTTATCGCATATAAAGAAAAACATGCGGATAATGTTTTTCTGTTTGTACTGAAGTGGTTGATTTAGGGCTGAGAGGTGTCAGGTTTAAGATACATCATCTTCCTTGTAATTCTCTTTCCTTCTTCATTGCTATTTAAAGGCATAATTTGAAAAACAAACATACTGTGAATGACTGATTTAGAAATAGCTTCCACTGTTACTGTTATCGTTTGTGTTGCTGTGGGTCTAAGGACCCCACCTACAACCTTCACAGAGCATTGATTTACTGAGCTTTGGGCCGAGGGTCTGGCACTGATGAATCATTTGCTGTCCCAACATGTGCTTTCTACCCTCTGGGTACCATCCAGGCTGCATTCAACGCTGTCACTGTAGCAGTATGGTAAGGGCAGTCAGCTGGGCAGCACTACCTACCTTCATGAATGAGGGTTGGAAAGTGAAAAAAATAATGTCTGAGAGCAGTAGTGGGAGCTTCTGGGTGAAGAGCTGTGGTACATTTCCTGCCCACACAATGCTGGGTTTTACCCAGGAACTTCCCTCCTGCCAAGTTAATCACTCTGTGAACAGCTTATAAATGTTCTGGAACTGTGATTAATATGATTTTGAATAATTGTGCATGTTTTTTTTTACACATAGTTCTCTACCGTTTCTACAGATAGTATAGAGGTTGGATTGTGATTTAACAAATAGTTGAAATTTCATGGATTCTTTTCATATATAGAAAATCAGGATATTGTTTTCTTTATGAAATATATCTTCATGTCCTGAATGAAGGGACAGAGCACACCCTCAGCAAGCTTGCTGGTCATACCAAATTGGGAGCAGTGGCTGATGCTCCATAGGGCTGTGCTGCCACTTGGAGGAACCCTGACAGCCTGGGAGATGGGCAGGGAGGAACCTCATGAAGTTCAAAGGAGGCAAGTGCAGGGTCTTGCTATTGGGGAGGAACAACTCCCCCTGCCAGTACAGGCTTGGGGCTGGCGTCTGGAGAGCAGCTCTGCTGAGAAGGACGTCGGGGTGGTAGTGGACAATAGGGTGACCATGACAGGCAACGGGGTAATGCGCCCTTGTGGCCAAGAAGGCTGGTGATATCATGGTCTGCAGTAGGCAGAGCGTTGCCAGCAGGTCGAGAGAGGTGATCCTGCCCGTCTGCTCAGCCCTGGTGAGGCCGCACCTGGGGTGCCATGTCCAGTTCTGGGCTCCCCAGTGCAAGAGAGACGTGGAGCAGCTGGAGTGAGTCCAGTGCAGGGCTGCTAAAACAAAAGGTTGAGAGACCTAGAACTGTTCAGCCTGGAGAAGAGAAGACTGAGGGAAATCTTGTCAATGTGTATAAGTATCTGAAAGGAGGGCGTAAAGAGAACAGGGGCAGACTCTTTAGTGGTGCCCAGAAATAGGAGGAGAGACAGTGGGCACAACCTGAAACACAAGTTTTGTCTGAACATGAGTGACTGTGACTCACATCTTGACTGTGAGGATGACAGCACACTGGACAGGTTGCCTGGATTGGTTGTGGAGTCTCCTTTCTTGGAGATACTCAAAAACAGCCTGGACACAGCCTGGCCTGTGCAACCTGCTCTAGGTGACCCTGCTTGTGCAGGTGGGTTGGACTAGATGATCTCCAGAGATCCCTTCCAACCTCAACCGTTCTGTGCTCCAGAGTTTCTTGTGTATTTATTCATCCAAAGGAGAAAAACTGAATCAACAGGTTTCTGGAGCCTCTTTGAAACACGATCTGCTTATCCAAAGCATTGTTGCATGTAAACAGATCCTGGCTCTTCTAATATTTGACTTGTCTGGGTGACATCTGGTAAATAACAGAATTAAGCTGTCTGGGCAAAGAAAGGATTAAAAAAAAAAAAGAGAAAGAAAACAACCTCCACTGCTCAAAGACACTGAAGTTTTTTCTTTATGAAATACACTGGTAAATATAGTTCAGCTAGCACCCGGCTGGCGTTATCATGTCTGAGAGTTATGGCAGGCTTTCAAACAAAGCCAGCAAAACCTATACTTAGAAGCAACCTTCAGATATTCATGCAAAGCACAGAAATGGGAGTGATAACAAAAGGGAGAAGACGGTGGCTCGCCTACGTTTGTCTGTCAGCCCAGCTGCTGTGTCAGACTTTCCTGTGAAAACCCTTCAAATTGTGATTTCCAGGAATGCAGCTGTTTCTGTGGCTCCCCGTGCAGCATCACGGGCATGCTGTCATGTGTCTGACCTTTTCAGAAGTGTGTTGACACATTCAGAAATAAACTTTGCGATGTAAAGATAACATACTGCGTCGGGAGGGGATGGGGATAAACAAATCAGCCCAGAGAGAACAGGCCCTTTCGAAGCCCTGGGAGGCTGGCCTACATGGGCTGCTGCAGCGTGTCCTGCGTTTCTCCTCTCTGCGCTGCTCGCCGCTCCACACTGGTTCCTCTGCTTATCCCAACATCACCTCTGCAGGGTGTGTGTGTGTGCGGGGAGACTCGCAGAGGGGAAGTGAGATCACCCCCCGCTCCCTGTGCCCATGTCCCCGTTGCCACAGCTGAACCTCCGTGCTGGGAGACCGAGTGATGTGCCCGAACTGGGAGGTCTGGGTCATAGCCGAGATAACGCTGGGGCTGCTGAGCCCCAGCCTGGTGCCTCAAGCCTCGAAGCACCTTCCTCAGCAGGTCTTGGTGAGCAGTGCAGCGTTTAACGCCACAGAGCTGCTCTCTTCCCCTGTCAAAAATGAAGATAGCACAAGGCTGGCGCGTATCACAGGGGCTGGATTGCTTTTAAGCAGATGGGTGTTTTGAGAAGAGATAAGCTTCTGTATCAGTTCACAATAGCAAGAGACATCAGGACAAATAAGAATCTTTCCCTGTGAAATTGAGTTTGCTGTTTTCCAGGACAACTTGGGTCAAGCGAGCCTGGAGGAGCGTGCCGGGCCGTGCTGGGCGCGCTGTGCAGGTGCTCCCGAGGCTGCCTGGCCGTGCGAGCGCTCTGCCTGTGGGTGCAGCGCCGCTGACTACCCGGCAGCAGGCACTCATAGCAAAGGCAGCTTTACCCGTGAGGTCTCCATTCCCTAACGTGTCTCCTCTGCTTTCCTCTGGCTTCATCAAGCAGAGTGCTGAGGTTGCAGAGAGGTTTGCGTGCAGGCACAAGTGCTCAGCGGTTAAATTCCTGCTTTACCTCTGATGCTGGTGTTTCTTCAGAAAAAGAATGTGGATCTTGCTAACCTTTTAATCACTCAAATCATGTTTGCTTCAAAAACATCTTTAAAGATAGAAATGGGAACAGTTATTTAACGCTTGCAAAGATGAGCAACCTCTATTTTATTCCAGGGATACACGTGGGCACTTACAGGTCTAAGTGATGAGGTGCATTTAAGCTATGTCTGGTTTTGTATGTGGAGGAGTGTTTTTTTTTCTTTCTTTTTTTTCTTTTTTTTTTTAATGAACAGTCTTGAGGACTCACTTGCATGTGACAAACTGGTTTAACTGGTATGATAAACCTTACTTCTGTGAAATAAATAAAACTTAGTATGATCAGGTCTTACTCATTTTGGACAACTGCAAAAATGGTTCATTCTTGTCATGAACATTCTTATCTGTTCAGTCATTTACAGAAAAACTTTGCTTTAGCCAGTTACGCAATTGGGGACCCATTGATCTGAGCCAATAATTGTGTGGATTTCTCTAGAGAACAGCAATTTTTGAATTTAATTTTTAACTCATTAAAGAGCAGTTTCCTGTAGTAAAGCCCTAAATGATGCAAGCAAGCAGTGTTTAGTAAATGTGTTGTCTCCTGATTTTCTTAGTATCTTCACTCCTTTTGGAGTAAACGTAATTTGATTCTTACTGCTATTTTGGGAGAGATTCTCAGCACTCTTTAATCAAGAGCGAGAAAGTGGAAAAGTGCCAGAGAAGCATATGAAGATGAGGAGAAACTGGACGGAACAAAGTGTAAATGCAATCCCATTTGCAGAATTACCATTGTCCCCAAAGCGGCTGATGACCGTTTTCTAATGGTATTGGTAATTTTCTAGTGCAAAACTCCATAATCAGACCTTTACTGAGGATTTAGCCAGAGCTGTGGCTTATTACATAGTTTTCTGGCTCACCAAAGGCTGTGCTGTGAATGCCACACCTTGCCTACTGCTTTCCGTAACATTTCCTGTTGTCTTGCCTAACTGCTATTTCTGTTGCCCGTCATTCATTGATCACTGAGTTAGAGAATGATTCAAATGTTATTTAAACAGTCATGTTCGAAGACTCCTTATCAGTGACTCTGTGAGAGGAGCATTTTGCAATACGTACTTTGCATTTTTCCCCTCTGATAATCTGGAGACCTGGAGCTGGGCCTGCTGGTTTTACCTCCTCGTGTGTTACTCAGCTCCTGCTCCTCTCTGAACACTCCAGCAAGAAGCACCAGCAGAGCGTTAAAGGTGCTGAGCTCTGGAAGCAGCGTGCTTGCCTCTGCTTAAACGTGTCAGCAAACACACGCCCTGCCTTCAGGAACTAGTAAATGAGACGGATCCAGGCCCCTTGCAGAAAGGGGAGAGGGTTGCCAGACTGGTGAGAGCAGCTATTGTCAGACCATGAGGATAGCAGTGGCAGAATCTTTTTGATTGTCCATGTTCAGTTTTGAAATGGTCCTGCATTTCTGAGTTGCATTCCTGCTGTTGCTAGGGCATTTGCCAAATTTTGGCTTAGCTGAGACAGGACCCAGGGTTGTTGATTACCCTCTTAAGAGGGTGAAGGGCTGAGTTCACCTTTTCAGTGAAGGGCAGCGCCAGAGGTATTTTCTGGGCACTGTCACTGGAAAGCCAAGCCATCAATCAGGCTTTGCCTTGCAAAGTCTACAAAAGAAGATCCTCTGTTTACAGCCCTCTTTACTCCCTCACACAGAGGTTGGGTCATGCCAGTCCATGTAACCTAATAGTTATCCCATGTTTAGATGGTATCATTATCATATTCCGTATAAGAATGATCTGACTTTTCTTGTTTACATGGTAAGTGTGTCCAGAAGGCTTCTTTGTCAGCTGGGTAGTCCCAGCTGCCTGTGCACAGTGCAAAGCTCTCACCAGGGCTCTGAAGTTAATAAGGAGTTATTTGACCTGGCACAGAGCATCTGGTAGCATTCTAGGTTTTTATTTCTTAGTGCTCCTCTCTACATGGCTGGAATAAAAAAAGTCTCTTGAGTCAGAGCCAGGACAGTCAAGCAGGTCCCTTTGTCTCTCCAGAACGTGATGAAGATGATCTGTTTTGGGTATTAAAGGACTGGTTTGGGAGTGGGTGGCTGGAAAAGCAGCAATAGCTAAGAACAATTCGATTTAGTTCTTGCTCAGCTGTGGAGTACGAGAAAAGAAAGTATTCTGACATTGTATTTTTATGCATAAAATGTTGAAAAAATGCAGCTCAGTTTTATATTAGTGAGTGTGTTCATGAGACAGAAAAAAAAAACTTTCAAAGCAATATTTTTTCATGCAATTGCAGAAGCATCTCAAATCCCTAACCTTGTTTAGTTACCTCTGTGCTGTCAGTTAGGTGCCTGCACATTGTCAGAGACTCTTCTCTAAACTGATAAAAGTAACAAAGAGAAGGGAGAATCCGTGTTTTACAGGGGACAAATGAAGTGATTCACGCCCAGGCACAAATGAGGTCTGTGGTAAAGCTGGGAGCAGAAGTCTAATCTTCCCCAAGTCTGAGGCCCTTCACTGCAAGTACTCCTTTGCTTTGTTGTGTTTTAGTTCATCCATAACACTTAAATGAAAGGAATGCTGGCAGTGCTAAGGGAGTCCTTTCAGGCTTTTGGTGCCACTGCCCTAGGAGATATGAACGTCCACAGAATAATTGTAGCTGATCAGCATGGCTGCAGTATACCTGACATAACATCTTTTAGGCCTCGGCACTCCTTAGCTTCCTTCAGGGATACACCATGATGAGGTAAAACACCTCCCGGGATCCACCACTCTCTGTAATCGCATCCGTGTTATCCACAAAGTAAAGCAAGACGGAGACCCCTGTGCAAGCACAAAACCACGATCTCTCAGACGCTTATGGGTCAGGCTGTCCCAGGTTCTGAGTAACTCTGCTGATTCCTGGGGTGAGAGGAGAGAGAGGCATAGCTTCAGCTTCATCGTGGCCAGGGAGGCAGCCCGTGAGCCAGCCTCACAGGATACAAGCACGTTGTTTCTGCTTCCTGATCACCTGGCTCCTTCAGCTAGACCTCTGTCTTGCCTAGGGCTGTACAGGAAATGGTTCTTTATGTCATAGCAGTGTTCAGGCTTAAAAATACCTATTTCAGATCTAACCCGAGACCTTTTGATTTTCTTTTTGCCCCCTATGAAGCATATGCAAAGTCAGCCTTAACTTGCCAGTGGAGTTGACAGTTGCTTGGAGTGAAGAAGAGAGAGGCCAAAGCCCACGCCCTCAGGAACCCAAATTGAGCGTCCGACTTGCATTTCTCAGGATCAGCTGAGTGTTACTCTTACCAGGCTCTTGGCTATGCTAGGAAGAGTCCATCCTTGTTTTTGGCTGTCCTTTTATATTTGTCAGAATCTTCCTGACCGAGATTTCCAGGGAGTTTTCTTACAGAGGTCTTCACTGGTTCTCCAGGCGGTTGTAAGGGAGGGGAGTTACCACTGAATTACCACTGAAACAAGATTTAATTAGTGAGTGTGAGAAATGAGTCATTCTCTGTGAAACCCTTTTCAACACAATTAGATGGAAGGTAGTAGCTGAGTAGTAGCACTCAGCTTTCCAGAGTTCCTTATCTTTGATAGCTCTCACCGTTTTCCTCCAAGGCCTAGACTTCAGGCATGAAATTCAGCAGTTTTATTGGACAGATACGGATAATGTAACAGATAGAGAAAGAAGTAGGTTGATGTATAGCTGTTACTGGCATTCATTTGGAGCGATTAGAGCACTCACTTTTGGCTGCACAGGTCTTCCCCAGAGAGTGCCAACAGAATCTGCATATTTCACTCTCTCTGGGCATCATATGTTGCTCAGAAATTAAATTATGCCACTAACAGAACTCAGCAATGGAGGGCACATGGAGGGGAGTGTCATACAGAGTCATGGAGTCATAGAATCGTTAAGGTTGGAAGGGACCTCTAAAGGTCATCTAGTCCAACCCCCCTGCACACGCAGGGTCACCTAGAGCACGTGGCACAGGACTGCGTCCAAGCAGGTTTTGAAGATCTCCAGAGGAGGAGACTCCACAACCTCTCTGGGCAGCCTGTTCCAGGGCTCTGTCACCCTCAGTGTTAAGAATTGTTTCCTTAAGTTCCTGTAGAACTTTTGATGCTTCGGCAAGGAGGAGTTTTAAGAAGATGCTCACATTTAGAGTTAAATTGTCAAGGGTTTGGGTCTCAGCTAAAAAGTCTTGTAGAAGCGGTCCCATTTTAAAATGACCCTCATGTCCATTGACACCAGTGACTGGTGTTTTTTAAAACACATCTGGCATCAGGTCACACTTTCTGTTTGTCTAAGAAAAATATATCACATTTATCTCTTCTCCTTAAACACTCAAAGAGATTTGAAAACTGCAAATGTAGTAAAAGGGAATATTTTCTTCCACACAGAGCATAATTCCCCTCTACAGCTCACTACCACTGGGGAGTTATCAAGAATTCATCAGGATTCAGGAAGGGAGTGAAATTTAATGGTTGGACTTCGGAGGACTTATGCAACCGTCTGCGAAGGAGAGTCACAGGTCTGACATATAAAGCTTTCAGTATTTTTAAAAATTGCATGCTCTCTGGCGAACGAGACCATCCATGTATATTTTAGATGTTTTATTTGATATTTTTGTTTTAATGATGGATCGGAACATAATCCAATTTCTAAAGGACAGTGCCCAGAGGGAAACCTCCGCTGTAAACATGTCATTGCGTTGTTTTGTCTCTGGACAGAAGAAAGGAGAGCCATGGTATTGCAAGAGGGGTCATATCTCTGGGTGCACTTGTCTGTCTGATTGTGGCTGTGTTCATTTTCCCTGTGGATAGACTTTGAGTGCCCTGGGGCCTTGGGTCATGTTCAATGCAGTATCAGATCAAGACTGCTGAAAATTATTTCCCAGTGTGTCACAAGTGAATGTTTCGTAATCTCTAGGTGAAGTATCATTTTATCATAGCTCAGGATTTTGTTCTCAGAGGGCATAATGCATGCTGTACTCATCCAATGCATACTGTACTCATCTAATTTGTACTTACCTTTTTTTTTTTTTTCTCTCTGAGAGGCCATGAATGTCTCTTGTAAGTTCCAACATTTCTTTTTCTGTGGTGGGAAGTACCTTTTGTCTTAAGGAACCTCAGCTAGCTCACCATTGTAAGTCATTTCAATCACAATACACTCACCAAAAAAGAGATTATGCTTTTTTATTTTATTATTTTCAAACAATACTGAGACAGCACACTTATTCTGTCCATGCCTCCACTAGAATTGGTCTGTTGGATTACTGTCAGATTACTGCTTTACTACCCATGTCTATATGGTGTATGTATATCAGATAGTACATCTGTTCTGAAGAATACTCCACAGCAGAGCAGGAACTAAAACACATAATTCATGCCTTACTTGACTTCTCAAGCATATCAAGTAAGTATTTGTGTTTTGCAGGTCAGCCCCCACTTCCTGTGTCAAAAGATTCCAAGCTCATTTATTTATTGTGATGGGAATACAATTTTTGAGGAATAGAACGTGGCAGCTACAAAGCTCAACACAAGAGAATCTGCAAAGAGATTTTCACCAAGAAGTTGGGCAAATCTCTTCTCTGTTTTCAAGCCCATATGCATGAAATGAATGAATACCATGAAATCATGAATGTTCATGCAGAACATACATGAATTTTCAAGATCCGATCTAATGTGGTAGACTGCCTAGGATTTAGTTTGTTCTTTTTGCTTTTACAAGTCAGAGTCCAGCAGTCAGTGAGCTCATTAATTACCTCACTGTGTAGGAAAAAAATCTGGAAGAAATGTCAAATGGGTTATACAGATACAACTGAGAGCAGAACTTGGTCCTGTATTTTTGGAAAAAGTCACTGAATAAGTTTTGAGAGGTGTTGTTCCCATATAAGAGTTTCCTTCCTCTCATCGTTGCACTTGCCACTATAACAAACATCCAGGAAGGCAAAAAAAAAAAAAAAAAAAAAAAGCCCAAAACACCGCATGTTCAATAAGCAGAATGATTCATTTTACAATGTCTGGTCCATATTTTCCTAGGTAGTAGAAGTTTTCACTGCTGAGCAAGTCTGTGGAACAGCCCTGAGCTCTTAAGGATTTCCCAAGGCAAAACGCTCTCCTGCGCCGCACGTGCAGAGACAGTGAAATCTGCAGTTACACCTTCTCCTGGTAGGTGCCTTCCATTTTTAGCTTGCTGCTTCTTCTACTCTTACTTTCCTGTCTCTCCCTAATCTGGATGTGTTTAACTTTCAGGTCCAGAGCATCAAGGTTCATGTCACAAACTCTGCAGCTTCAATCCAGCAGGGCAAAGATCCTGCTTAAAGAAACTATTTGATCAGGCTACACTGTCATGGCTAGTGTATTGAACGAAGCTGGCTGTGACTTGTGTAAGCCACTGGAATTCAGATGTGCAGAACTGCAACACTCAGCCTGCTGCATGTGGTGGACGGAGTGCTCCTTAAGAGTGAATGGAAGATTCAAATAAACGTGTAAATTAATTAAATTTCAGTGACTAAATGCTTCTTTTTGTGTCTTTAGAATGACATTTCTTTCTTATCAGCTCATCATTATGAATGATGGGAAGAAAAAAAGGATCTTTTCTGGCCAAACATCACACACCCATTTTTAACCAAAGGGTTATTTTCTGAGAGATTTCGAGTGGGCTCCCAAATAGCTTTTGTTTTTACTTTCTTTACTTATGTGAGTATAAATAAGGTGTTACTGCATAAAAGTGAACAATTCCATATAAATGTTGCCATGTCTAATCCTCTAATCCTCTTTACTCTTCGCTTTTTATCTGTATATATAGTTTTCGTACTTGGTTTTGTTAATGGAATTCTGTGGGAATGGAGTTTTCCATTTTCGCCAGAGAGAGGAGTGAACATACTAGTTTAATTTTCATGCGGAAGTTAAATATTAATCAGAACATTTCCTTTTGGATTTGTTTCTACAAAAAATATAAAAAAACAGTGGTTACAAAAGGGAAAATCAAAATGTTATATTTTGGCCTGTACTGGAATTCTGTCTTCTATTCTTTTTTATTTTTTTCAGAAATAAAAAAAGTAATTGAGACTGAAACATTTCACTACCAAGGAAAATGGTGTTTCCTGGTGTTGCACTAGCAAATTCTAAGCTGAATTCCTTGGGAGGCTGAGTTTGCATGCGAACAAGTACTGGATGCAGATGGTACTGGGTGAAATAATTGACCTGTGTTTTACTAGAAGACTCGATCCCAGTGATCCTTCCTGGTTTTAAAGTCCATAGAATAACTGTGTTTTTCACTTGATTCAAAAACAATTTCTTGAATTGATATTTGGCAAATTGCTTTCACTCTTACCAAAGCACTGAACATTTCATATCATTTTCTGCTGTCTATCCCTACCTGGAATCACTTGGCTCTGGAAAGCATACTTCTTGAAATGACATATGGAGACAAGGGGCTCTGGCTCCCTTGCAGAGAAGTGAAGATGTCAAAGATGTGGTCACTGTGAACATCACATGTATGTTTGGAAAGAGATGGGTTTATGTGCTGGGCATTCACAGCTGTGTTTACTGTGACTTCTACCTATCTGGCCCAATTTTACTGTTGTTTCCTGTTAGAGTCTCTTAAAACTAGCTCATGTTTATAAAATGGTGAAGAAAGTGGTACAAGGTATTGTTCCTTTGCACTCTGCCTTGCATATATGCAGAGCAGCATGTGGGTGCAGCCAGCACTAAGCTGTGCGAGGGGGTTGGGAGGTGCTGCCAAGCTGATGCGCAGACCTGAGCAGGGAATGAGCAGAGAAAGATCTCTACTTGGCTGCCAGGGAAGAGTGTACATTTCTGCGCCCTTCTTGGCAGAAGAACCATCTTCTCTAACTCCCATAGACAGGCTGGGAGAATGTGCTGTTATGTTTTTAAGGTATGTACATGGCCTCCCTTTTTCTAAAGTCAATAAGCTTTAATGTGACTAAACACAGACTAAGCACCCAATTTGTGAAAATGCAGAGGACCGAACTTCCACCAAAGTCAACTGGGATCATCACCTTCAGGTGGGGTAGTACCTTCAGGAGGTGGGCAATGAACAATGTCTGCGTTGTTCAGTCAGAGAAGAGTCTGTCCTTAGCTAACAGGTCCTCAGTCTTGTCTTCACTTTTCATTGTCTGTTTTCTCACCCCTAAGGAGATGGCCTTTCCCAAATCTTCCCTGGACTTCAGTGCTGACTGAATAATGATCTGCTTCGATTTTTCAGACAGGCTGAAAAAATGTATTCATGCAAATTGGTCTTTTGCCTGCTAAGGAAGGAGCAGGAGCTATGTAGGGTATTCCCTCATGGACCCTGCATGCTCAAAACGACAGCGGGGTCAGCACACTTAGCCATGTCAGCAGAAATAGAGGGCGAATAATTCCAACAATCCGCTTTCCATTCTACTGGGAAATTTGACCTTAACACTTTTATTGTCATTTAGAACCATTTCTTTATTTTCATGCTGTAATTTGCGGCTAGGTTTCTAGCACAATCCAGTGAAGGGAAATGGCTGTTGGCTTACGTCCTTTAGAAGGTGCTCCACTGAGCTCAGAATTGGACCGTTCTTGGTGTGGTGTCCTGCAGACAACAGGTGACTCATTCTGCTTTGCAAAGGGCATCCATATCCTCTGCTGGGTCCTTGAGGGCTATGCGCAGTTGATACAGCAATTTCAGTGTTGCCTTCTGCTAACTGAAGAGAAACTTTGTGCCTACCCTTTGCAGCAAAGACTAATCTGGAATACATATTTGATCTAGATTATCTAGTTTACTCTTTGGTTTAAAGTAACACACAAATAGAGCAAATGGATAAACCCTGCCTCCTTGCCAAGAGATTTATTGTGAGAACTACAGCAACTTTAAATGAATACTGATGGACTACTATAAATGAGTTGGTATGAGCCAAGAAGTGAACACCCCCACTAAACATTACTCCTTTTGAGTGACTGTTGGAATGCTCAGCAGATTTACAGTCCAGAGCTACCTGAAACATGAGGGAATTAGAAAATAAAAGTTTGTTTATGTGTAACCCAGGTTACTCTGCCTCCCACATGAACAATAATTAACACAGAAGGCAAACAGGACAAGCTTTTATTTATCTTGATTTATAAAAGCATTTTCTGCAGTGGCTTATAGAAATTGTAACCAAAACATCCACACAGGAAGAGAGGGAGTGAATGCCAATACATTAAAATCAATGGACCAAACTGTGCACTATATTGTGAGTACTTTTGGCCAGGGGTAGGAAGTGACCTGTGTTTGGCTGAATTGATTCTTCCATCTCTTGCTATTTACGCCAACATGAATGTGCTCCTGTGATGTCAGTTAGCAAAGGACAGGCATGAAAGCAAGGGCAATCAGGCCAGGAAAATTTCCATCTGAATCACTACCTCAGGCAAGAGGGAGATGCACCTGTGAAAAGCAGGGAAGGGGTTCACCTCCTAAAATGGACCATCTGTGGAGACACTAGGTCTCTGTATGGACTCTTTGGCTCTCAAACAACTACTGAAGGGAGGGAGGAGAGACAAGGAAGTCTGGCTGAGCTCCATCTTCAGTAAAAGTCATTATTGCAGATGAGCTGAGATTGTCCCCCCAGAATTATATTTTTAATGTCTTTTGAAAAATATTTCCTCTAGGAACACTTCCCAGTTTGGAAAAGGAGTTTGTAAAACCACTGCAGAAATACTGTGTCTTTTACTGCCACTGCAAAACTGCCCTCAAACCTGGCCGATTTCCCTGTATCCAGAAATCCCCAGTTATAAATATGTGGTGAACATTCTTAGGACCCTGCTGGTAGAATTGCTGAGCACATGCTATAGACATTTCTAGTTATGGATGGCACTCAGTGTGCTTTCATCCTTCAGAGCATCCCATAGTGTGTGTGTGAACATAGAGGTCAAACCAGAGTGCCAGGGATAAGGGCAATGTTAATTGAAAATAGCTCAGGAATTGTAGTTCTCTGGTGTTTCACATAACTGTGCATCTCACTGCTTTAGCACTAAGAAAGCATCAATTACCTACTTGAAGAGAAAAATCCCTTCTGAACCCATGGCACTGAGAAAATGTGCAAAGTTGTAGCTTGTGTGCTCTAGCATGGCAGGCTTTGTAGACAGCACGTACTAAATAGCCTGTGTGTGTGTGCGGAAAACCATGTCTTTCTATAATTACTAGGTACTACATTCCTCTAAAGCAAGAAACAGATGCCAGGCTCTTCATTACCCACCACAGTATAGGCCCGATCCACATGAGCTGCAGCCTGCATATCTCTTCGAATCGTAACTCTGTCACTGACCCTAATTCAAAAATTAGGTGGGGCCTAAAGTTGAACCAATCAGGCCCATTGCAGGCCAAAAAGAAGTCAGTTCTCCTGATAGCAGTGCAGCCTTGTATCTTGCTTGGCATGTGCATTTCAATTCCACAACGTGCCAGGCTCCAGACTTTATGTCCCTCCAAACATTTAGATATAGTCTATGGGGTGGGTACTGTGAGCCCCCAGTTTGAGTGGTGGCTAAAAGGTAAAAGCTTTAGCTATTGGTGGAGCCTCATGTCTCCTGCGCCATGGTATTTGCAGGGTTACTCTTACTGAGGGTCATGGCATTATCTAAGTCTAACTGTAATCTTAATGCTAGCTTGAGATAGAGTTTCTGGTGTTGGCAGATCCAGAGCCACTCACGCCAGATGACTGAAAGGCAAAACTTAACAAGGGAGGGATGTTGGTGGAGCCTCACATCTCCTTTTCCATGCTGTTCCCAGCACCACTCCACTTGGGCATCATGGATTTATCTATCTCCTAACTCTAACCCTAATCCTAGATATGGTGTATGGTGTGGACAGACTGTGCTTCTACCAGCTGCAGGGATGACTGAAAGGGAAATACTGTCATGAGACAGATATTGTTGGAGCCTCGTATCTCCTTTGGCATGCCCTTTACAACACAACTCTGCTTGGGGCTTGTAACTCAGATATAATCTGTATTGTGGGTAGACACTGAGCTCACCAGGTCTATTGTGCCCAAAAGGGAAAATTTCTCAGAGGTTGGGTCTTGGTGGAACCTTGCATCTGGCTTGTCACACCACTGGCAATGCCACTCCACTTGGAGGACTTAGCTTTAGTTATCTTGTAACCATAACCCTAAACCTAACTCTACAAATAAACCTGTCACGGGCAGACCCTGGTCCCACCAGCTGCACTGGTGGCTGAAGGAGAAAGCTGTCGTGGGAGGAACCTTGGTGGAATCACGCATCTCTTTTGTCATGCCACTTGTAACACCAGTCTGTCTAGGACTGATGACTTAATCTATATCCTAAACCTAATCCTAACCCTAGGTAGAATATCTGGTGTGGGCATACTAGAGCCTACCACATGTACAGTTAAATAAAATGCAAAACTTGTTGTGGGAGATGTGTTGTTGGAACCCTGCATCACCTTTGGCATGCCTTTTGTAAGACCACTGTACTTGGGGCGTATGGCTTTCTCTATCTCCTAAATATAACCCTAACCTTAATCCTAGATATATTCTCAGGCATGGCTAGATACAGAGCCAGTGAATGTATTCATGGTAAAAAGGAAAAGCTGTAGTGGTAGAGGTCTTGAAGGAGTGTCGTACTCCTTAAGATCATCTTTGAAAGACACTCTTCTAGATAGGAGGTGCTTTATGTATCTCATAACCCTAAGACTAACTCCAGCTATGATCTCTCGTGCGGACAAATTCCGAGGCACCCTGGTGTAGTGGTGGTTCAAAGGCAGAAGCGGCTGTGTAAGAGATCATGTTGTCACCCCGCATTTCCTTTGACAGTTCCTTTACAATGCCAGTGTAGTTGTGCCCTACAGCTTTCTCAGTCTCCTAACCCTAACCTTAAATATATTCTGTGGCATGGGCATACCTGTAGAAACCCATGTGGTCCGGTGGTTTAAAGGCCAGTGTTGTTGTGGAAGAGATGTTTTTGTAGTCCCACATTTCTTTTGGCATGGCCATTAGAATGCCACTGTAGTTAGGGCCGATGGCTTTCTCCATTCCCTATCCCTAACCCTAGATAGAATTGTTTTCTGGCAAGGGAGTACCCAGATGCTCCCCAGGTGTAGTGATTGTTAAAACGAAAAGCTCTTTGGAGAAGGTATGTTGTTGTTACCCCGCATTTCCTTTGGAAATCCCTTTACAACACCAGTATAGTTGGAGTCCATGGCTTTATCGATTTCCTAACCCTGTCCCCAGTCATCTTCTGGGGTATCGGCCTACTCTTAGTCTCTGAGGTGTAGTAGAGGTTGAAAGGGAAAAGTTCTTGTGGAGGAGATGTCTTTGTAGCCTCACATTTCCTTTCCTTTGGCATTCCTTTACAGCGCCAGTTGGAGCCCAGAGCTTTATCAAGTTCCGAACCCTAACCCCAACCCTAGATAGATTCTGCTGCATGGGCATACCCAAATTCACTCAGGTGTAGTAGGGGTCCAAAGGCAAAAGCGGTTGTGGAAGGGATTTCTTTGTAGCCCTGCATTTCCTTTGGCATGACTGTTATAATGCCACTGTAGTTAGGGTCAATGGCTTTCTCGATTTCCTATCCCTAACCTTTGATAGGTTTGTTTTCTGGCAAGGGAATACCCTGATGCCCCCAGGTATAGTGGTGGTCCAAATTTAAAATCTGTTGTTGAGGTGGTGTTGTTGTAACCCCGCATTTCCTTTGGCATTCCCTTTACAAAGCCAGTGCATTTGGTGCCCACGGCTTTATCAATTTCCTTACCCTCCCCCTGGATATATTCACCTGAGATACCCAGGTGTAGTAGTGGCTGAAAGGGAAATGTTGTTGTGGAAGGTCTGTTTTTGTAGACCTGCCATCATCACACCACTGTAGTTGCAGCCCATGGCTTTTTCAATTTCCTAACCCTAAGTATGAGTCTAGATATGTTTGTTTTCTGGCAAGGGAATACCCTGAGGCACCCAGGTGTAGTGGTGGTTCAAATGCAGAACTGGCCATTGAAGAGATGTTTTGTAGGCCTGCATTTCCTTTGGCATTCCCTTTACAAAGCCAGCATAGTTGTGCCCCACAGCTTTCTGGATCTCCTAACCCTAACGCTAAACATATTCTAGGGTATGGGCATTCTCTTAGGCATCCCGGTGTAGTGGTGCTTCAAAGGGAAAAGCTGTTGTGGAAGAGAGATTTTTGCAGTCCCACCTTCCTCTGTCATTCTCTTTACAACACCACTGTACTTGGAGCCCTGAGGTTTATCATTCTCCTAACCCCCAGCCTTAGATATGTTCTGTGGCATGGGCATAAGCTGAGCCACCCAGTTCTAATAGTGATTCAAATGCCCAGGTTCTTGTGAAAGGGATTTTTGTAGCCCCGCGTTTCCTTTGGCATTGCTTTTATACCGCCACTCTGCTTGGGATTCATGGCTTTATCCATCTCCTAACACTAAGTCTATCCTTATCTCTAAACCTAGATATAATCCCTCGTGTGCACCCTGCCTAATCTTTCTAATGTTAGATACCTGTGATTGTGACAGTTGAAATAACAGTTTTGATGTGGAACTGAAGTGGTTTCTCTGATTCTTCTGAGAATGAGTAAACACCTCCTTTTCAGTACAGAACATACATTAAGCGGATGCATCGTACATACAAGAATATTTCGCAACAGGAACATTTATGAGTGCTTAATTCAAATGTTGAATGTCTGGAAAGCTTGGTGGGCACCATAGTATTTCATGTGATATGGAAATGTATGTAAGAGTAATGGAAATCTGTAGGAAGCAAAAGATACGTAGCCTGGGGCTAGTTACCTGAATGCCACCTGTGTTTCCTGCGTAGCCCAACTCATCAACAAGCAATGTCAGTGTCAGAAATGGCATACACTCAGATACAAATTCAGATTTATGCTCTTTCTGCCAAATCATAGAATCATAGAATGCTTGAGGTTGGAAGGGACCTCTAGAGATCATCTAGTCCAACCCCCCTGCACACGCAGGGTCACCTAGAGCATGTAGCACAGGACTGCGTCCAAGTGGGTTTTGAAGATCTCTAGAGAAGGAGACTCCACAACCTCTCTGGGCAGCCTGTTCCAGTGCTCTCTCACCCTCACTGTTAAAAATTTTTTCCTTAAGTTCCTGTGGAGCTATTGGGTGCTTCAGTTTGTGGCCATTTCCTCTAGTTCTGTCAGTGGCCACCACTGAAAAGAGACCATCACCATCCTCTTCACTCCTTCCCTTGAGGTACTTCTTATATACACTGATTAGATCCCCTCTCAGCCTTCTCTTCTCCAGGCTGAACAGGCCCAGCTCCCTCAGCCTCTCCTCATAGGGCAGATGTTCCAGGCCCCTGATCATCCTTGTAGCCCTGCGCTGGACTCTCTCCAGCAGCTCCACATCCCTCTTGTACTGTGGAGCCCAGAACTGGACACAATACTCCAGATGTGGCCTCACCAGGACTGAGTAGAGGGGCAGGATCACCTCCCTCGACCTGCTGGAGACGCTCTTCTTAACGCACCCCAGGATCCCATTGGCCTTCTTGGCCACGAGGGCACACTGCTGCCTCATGGTCAACTTGTTGTCCACCATGACACCCAGGTCTTTCTCCGCAGAGCTGCTCTCCAGAAGGTCGGTCCCCAGCCTGTACTGGTATCTGGGGTTATTCCTCCCCAGGTGCAGGACCTTGCACTTGGCCTTGTTGAATTGCATGAGGTTTTTCACCGCCCAGTTGTCCAGTCTATCCAGGTCCCTCTGGATGGCAGCACAGCCCTCTGGGGTAACTCCTCCCAGTTTGGTATCATCAGCAAACTTGCTGAGGGAGCACTCTGTGCCTTCATCCAGGTCATTGATCAATAAACTGAACAGGGCTGGACCAAGGACTGATCCCTGGGGGACCCCGCTAGCTACAGGCCTCCAACTAGATTTGGCACCACTGATCAAATGTTATGTGTATGAGGTATGGATGAGGAGAAATATATACTTTCTATACTGAGAAATATTCTTGCTGATCTAAATGTGCCTTTTTTTTTTTTTTTGGAAACATGATTAGCAATCCACCAGAATTTTCTTTGGTTTTTATATCCATTGGGGAATTACCATCTACATCCTTGTTTTTTCATTATATGGGGAAATAATAGGTTTCATATGTGGAGAGAATGAAATTACCTCACAGACCTTCTCTCTAACGTATGTGACAGATCATACCTTCTCCCTCGGTGACTTCATTCTGAAGTAAAGTTGGCTGGTTTATAGTGAAATAAGCAGGGAATATTTTCTGAAGAAGTCTGAAAATGGACTCAAATAAAGAAGGAATTCAGCTGTTTGCATCATGACTTGCTGCTATTCCATGACTGTTGAAGCAAATTCAGCTGGCTTCTCCCAGACTCTCTCACGCTGAGTGACTAGGGGTGACTTTACATCACCCCTACTCCTGCAGGGCCAGGTGCTTTGTTATTGAGAGCAGGAGGTTGTTATATTTGAGAGGGATGTGCTCAAGGCCTAACTGCAAATCTGTGTTCACCCTATGAAATCTCTCCTAAAAGTTACCATGAAACTGCCATAACTGAACCAAACATACGTGGACTATGTCAGAGACCTTCAAAAGTGCTTTAATGCCAAACCTTGATTGATTTCAGTGAATCTGTTTTTCCTCGTGTACTTGTTTTCGAATGGGTAATTCAAGGAACTCACAAAAACGATTGCTGAGCTGAAAACAGTCACAGTGATCAGCGTTATGATTTCTTCTCTCATGCCCACAGTCCCAGACTATACTCAAGTGAGAGAGGTAATTGCAGTAACACCCTCAGGACCTCAGGCCCTACTGAAGCCCTTGGACATAGTCAAAGTGCTCCGAAATGCCTCTTACCCAGCACATTTCCACTCCGATGCTTAGTGAGGGTTTGAAACCTCCGCTGCAGGCTTCTATGAGATTTCCAGGAAACCTAATCATAAATGCAGGTGCCCAGAGCTCTCTCTTCTTTTCTTTTAGAATAGCTTTGCTTGTCGAATCGTCTAAAGATCCTCAGTCACAAAGACTTCTGGTATATAGATTGGAAGTCCATCTCCTTGATCTCCACTGGACTTTTAATACTATCAAATTGTAAAGTAAGGACTTTGGAGCAGTGAAGACTAATGCTTTTTAGCATGGGGTAGGCTGGATGTTAAAGCCTGCTTTGCTGTTGCTGCTGATCCTGGCCAAATCACTTCAATATAACTGGGCCTCCATTTATCACTTCCTCCTTCTATAAAAGGGGGATGCTGAGAGGAGGATTCTATTGCAAATCCTTAAGAATGCTTTTTCAGGAGGACAGGATAAAGGCAGCAGATTTGGTAATGCTCAGTGTATGTTTGCTTGTCTGTTTTTAATTTGTTGGGTGTTTTATTAGAAAAACCTGTCAAGTTTCAAAAAAAAAAAAAAGTTCTGATTCTTCAGTTGGAAATGTCTTGTTTTGAAATGTCCTTCATTGTTACTTAGATAGAAAAAAAAATGGCTAGAATGAAACCTTTTACTTCCATGAAAAGGAAAAGGAAATGTTTTGTTTGGTCTAAAATATGACTCATTTAAATTTCTCCAGCAGCTTTTTTTTTTTTTCCCCAGTTGGAGCTGAAATGCTATTTTCTCACATCTTTCATAAACTAAGAAATCTGTTACTTGCTACAGTACTATTGATCAACTATCACTAGAAATATACCCTTGCTGTACAAAAGCAACATCAAATTTACTGTAGAAATTGGTCACTTTGACTTTTCTGCTCACTGGTATATGAAGTGTATATAAAACCAGAATCAGTTACTTTACCTTCAGGACACCTTGTAAGATTGATCTGTGCAATCTACAGTTTAGGAGGCAAGGAAAAGCAAAGATTGTATCTGCAATTACCTCAAAATATTATTCTTTGTTGCAAATGATTTATGACTGAGAATCTCTTGCCACCTCTGTTTGCAGAGCTAGGTTTGACTTTCATGTCTCTCAACAGGACTGAGCTCTGGACAAAGTTGTTTTTGATAAACCCTGAAATTCCCAAGCTGCTTTCTTTTCTGCAGAGTGATGCTATCATGATTTATGAAAAGAAAAGCTCCTAGAGTTTGTTTTGCTTGGCATGTGGACAAAATGCTTTTTTTTTTTTTTTTTTAATAAGAAAAGGTTATGTGAGAGACTTTCTGCTGAACTACTTGAGCGGAAAACTTTGCAGCTAAATTGAGAATAATATTTTTCCATCTAAACTGACCTTTATGCTGATGCATCCTCTCAGTCTTTTAAACTGTGTGTAACTTCTACAAGCTTTTAGTTGTCCTTTAACACTTGCATTAGAGAGAAAACTACTCAGGACCTTGCCAAAGAGAAATACTTTCATTCCCCTTTGTATAAAATGGTTCCGTGCTTTGGTCTGGCTTCCAGCACCATCTGTGTCACTCGCCACATCACCATGTGGCACCTTTGCCAGTGCAGACTGTGTCAGCCCTGCTTTCTCCACCCGCTCTGTTTCCTGAAGGTCCTGGGAGCAACATTCTCCACGATGCCGTCCCTGCCGTGTTTAGCTTGGTCAGTTCCTCAGTTTTGGCAAACTGAGGTATTTAGCTGCCTGTTCAGGCAGGAAGTTGTGGGAATAAATAAATTTGTGACTGTGTTAAAGGGAAGACACCTTGTGTGAATTTTAGAAATAGACATTTTGAAGATAATGGAGTTCATAAAATTAATGGAAACAGCAGTAAAATAGTGAAAGGAGCTCAAAGGAAAACTAGTAATGAGACTCATCGATGAATCAGATTATTTTTTAGAGAGCCTGGATCTTTCTGCTCTTTAACAAGAGTGAAAACAAATTTCAAAACACCTAAAGCTTCTACAAACTGCAATTACTACAGAATTCTGCAAAATATTGGCAGGAAGCTGCTTCACCTCTAAGTGTGTCCCTGTGGCCTTAGAACAAATTAACATTCTGTGTGTGTGCAGGGGTTTCAGTTCAGTGTCTGAAATAGTGTGTCTCAGCCCTCAGAGTGGTGTGCAAGGAAGATGGCTTTGCACAAATGCCAACTCTGCTTTATATCTCCCAGAATCAATTTACACAGTCTCTTTCATCCAACCCTTTGAAAATAGTTCAAAAATGTTAACTGATACAGTCTGCTTTTCATGGCAAAACATGTTCTATTATTTTGAATTTTGCAATCGCGCTTTGTTTTATTAGAACCAAAACACTAGGTAAAAATCTGCCTCTTCCTGTGGTGTTTCAAGACTAAACGGAAGAAAGAAGTGGTGGCAGTCATATGCACTAAGCTGTAGATGCAGAAGGTGTTTCTGGTTCCAGAAGTGTACGGATCAGATGTGATGAAAATGGCTGCTTTGCAAATTGCTGCCATTCATAATGGTGGTGATACTTATGATCATATAATGAGTTTATAAACCCTGTAAAGATGAAATAATAATTAGTTTTCAAATCATCACTGAGCCAAAATTCTTAATCATTCCCCATTTCTGGAAGCTTCTGAGCAGCTTTTTATTTCTCATTTTCCTGGCTCTACTCATGGTTATGAAAATTTCTCTAGAGCCTCTGACTTACAGGCCAAAAAGCAGAATAAATATATGAAGAATGACTCCCATTTAAATCATAGATCACCAAGTAGTTTGGTTGTATAAGGTTGATCTTAGTTGTTCCAGCAGACAGAAATGTGTTTTTTGTTGTTGTTGTTTTTTTGTTTGTTTCCTATGAAAGATTATTCATCCCATTAACTCTACTTTTTAGATTAAAATCTAATTTTCAGCCTTGTTCAGTGTATAGCTAGCTCACAGGTGCAGGGCTAGATTATTTTATCTTTTGTATCTGGCCAGCTGTTATTTAAGTCCATGTAAATTGGGAGTGATTTGAATTAATTGAATTGAAATGTGGTTTCAATGGTGTGATAGTGGTTTAAAATAGGAGGAGGTGCAGATGTACACCTTATTGGAGATTCACATAATGTATTGAACGAATTCGCTTTAGTTTCTTAAGGCTGCAGTATGCATCTCTGAAAAGAAACCTTCAGCCTTGTAGAGTTAATTTGCACCTCCCTTAAAAAAAAAAAAAAAAGTCTTTTAGCTGTGGATCAAAATGGTTGCACTGTTCTTGTAAATATTCCAGTAGGGCCATTTTTTTCCCCCAGTGTGTCCTCACTGAATCCTTTCCAAAAGCGTCTGGCATGAACATGTTTCCAGCTATTTCTGGAATCGCAAATACAATCCCCACAGAGTCTTTATAGATTATTTTTTCCTCATAGGTGAAATCCTTTTCTTTCTTGCTGTTGCACAGTGTGCTATTTGTTTCATTTTTACTGATGTGATTTTGCTGGCATTTACAGATTTTATACAGTTGATACCCTGTTATTAGGGCTTACATGACTTAACAAAGCAAAGTGCTTGCAAAGCATTCTCTAAAGATGTATAGGCATTCAACATAGCACTATTAAACTTCCCTAACAATCCTTTCACTTAAGAGCTTCACTGTTTATGTTCATGACCTTCAGATTAATGTTCTTTTGGTCTTTATAATGGTAGCCAGTGGCCCACTTGGCTTTTGAAGTTGTCTCCGTGTTTCTCTTGGTCCTGTTTGGTGTATTCTACCAGTGTATGCAGCTATGCATTTCCCATACTTCATCAGGACTGTTGGTTTTTGTTTGTTTGTTTGTTTTACCTGGCTATGTTAAAAAACACATGTACTTCTGCATCCCTGTGCCTTTCCTTCAATCTCTGTTGCTATAGACTTTTGTTTGCTTGTCCTCCTGCCTCAGCTCTCATCCATTTTTCTTTTCCTAGTGTCTAAGGCATGTGGCCTTTTGGAATGCATGTGTGCTTGGGTCCCGTGGGCATTTGGATTAGCATTGTTTTTCATCTTCCTTTTTCTTTCCCTTGGCTCCTGACAGACTTGTGATCAGTTTAAGTGAAGCTTCAAGTCAGCTGGCTCAGTGGCCATACAATTCCCTAATGAGCCATTTTTTACCAGGCTCATTCCTGCCTTTCTGCACTGGTAGTTGCTACAGGCAGGAACTGAAACTTGTTAGGATCACAGAGAGCAGAGTCGAGTGCTAGAGAAACCTTTTGTAGAGATTTTATGTTTCCGTGGAAATTGCTGGAGCTCTGAGCATGGCTGTTGGAATAGGATCGGAGCCAGGAAGGAGGTACTGCACTGGATCCCGTTATCCTAAGAGCGTGTGGAAAAATCTCCAGGGAGACTTTCGCTATTTGCCTTGCCGAAGTTGTGAGTGCCTGAGGCTAGTGCTGGAGATAGTGCTGGATAGCAGCTGGAGTGCTGGAGCCTTGCTGCAAGTGGGAGGCTGGGCTACGTGCCACAAAGTCCCTACCAATGATTCTTGTGAATCACTGACATCTGTTTTGTTGGAAAACCAAACAGGCAATTAGCCAATGTAGCAAATTAATAAATAAAAAGAACAGGAAAGCTATACCACAGAGTGAAAGTGAAACATAGCGTGAGGGAAGAAATGAGAGATGAGGGAGCATCCAGAGGTTTTGCAGTAATTTCTAGTGATAGATTTAAGGAGAAGAGAAAGCTTCCAAAGCCAGGCATTTCTTTTAGCATTTTAAGGGAAATAAGTTATTTACTGAAGTTAATGTCGAATTTAATGGGATTTTGCAACACGAAGATTACCAAAACCTCTACAGAAAACTGAAATGACAAGATATAAGCAGTACGATGGTAGCTAGAGAGATGAAAAAGAAACAGAAGTATATTAAAACTGGGATACCTACAGGATTAAATGGATGAAATATAATAAAATGGTTGTAAAGGCTTAATTTTTTGCAACTGTTCTCCATGAATGCTGTCTCGTCTTCGAAGACACAAAGCTCTTTTGAGGTAAGGAGTCCTCGAAGCAATCCTTTATAACAGACATAAAGGCAGGCCCCTGTTGTTGTGCCTTCTGCATGTGCTAGGTAGACCACCACTAAGCAGGTGCATTCCCATTCTGCAGCAGAAAATGACAGCCTAGGAGGCATGACTGGCAGGACCCATCAGTGCCCATGGGGACAGATCAGCCTCTGAAGACAGAAAACCCATGCAGAGAACTCGCTTGCAAGTGAGCTGCAGCCAGGAAGAGCAGAGCAGGCATATAGACAGCAACTGCAGGCAACGAGGAGAGGGAGCAGAGCCCTTTCTCTTTCTCTTGTAGGTAAAGGGTGGAGTCATTCAAGGCATGTTCCTGGTGTTACTTTGAACCCTTGAAGAAAGTTGGATTTCTTTTAGCTTCTCCTTTTATTTGTTTGTTTATTTGTTTGTTTTTGGTTGCCACTTAGGAACCCCATGAGGACAGGCTTCTTGCAACCCAACCCTGGGAGTTGAGTGAAATTTATGTAAATCCTGAGAATGTTTTAGCTGCATCAGACACTGTTCAACAATGATCTTCCTCTGGTACGACAAGGATTCATTAAATGTAACTGCTTGGGGTCCAAGAAGGGCTAAAACAACAGGTGTAAGCAGTTCAAAAAGCAGCTGGAATGTGGCAGCCAATGTCACCCACGACTCATTTGCTCTTATAATGAGATGCAGAGTGATACAAAACCAACATGGCATTTACAGTTATGACATGATAAATGTACTCTTGTACTTGACAGTATATCACAGCTTTTATTCCTGTACATGGAGATTAAAATAATTTGACCAAGACCTCAATTGTGCTCGCCCCATAATGGCCAGGAAGTGTTCATAACGTGGTCAGATGCGTGAGTGAACTGGCCGTTTGACAAAGCCCCTGAAATTGCTGCCACTTGCTCAGCTGCGTAATGTAATAATATGACTCGGTGTAGCTATGGACACAGCATGGCAATTGGGATCCATGTACACTGTGGAGAGCATGATCTCTTCTGCTTTGTTTAAGCAGAGAGACGATCTTCTCGTGGCCAGCTGGCGAAAGTATGAAACTGCATGGGTTTCGTGTCCTCCAGGGGCCATGACAGGTGTTAGAGATCATTATTTTGAGAACGGCAAAATGAGTGATTCAAAAGCCTCATATCCATGAGTCAGGGAACAGTGACTGGGTATCATTCCTATAGGATTTCTATAGGACAAATGTCCACGAAAGCTAATATTTGGGCCTGCTGAAGGGTGTCCAGTCTGTGGTTTAAGATTCTAACTCAGCTTTTCCAGGATTACTTACATTAATAAGTTTGTTTCTAGTACATTTTTCTATGAATATATATTCTGAAAAAAGTAAATCAATTAAACTTATCACAAGTTTCATAAGGAAAAAACATTTGGCCTGCACGGAGGAGCAAGAAAAGACCTAAAGATGTTGGCTATACATGGCATTATATGTAACCAAGCTAAGTCAGTTTAATTCAGCGCCTGCCTGACTTTTAAAGCAGGCCATGTGTAAGGTCCTATGATTGTAGTGAAAATAAGCTCTCCAGCTGAATTTACAAGGAGAGCAAATTGTTTAAAAACTTGCCCCAAAATGTTAACATTTGCTTTTGTTGTACCTGAATGTGAAATAGCAAGTGTCTGTATGCCGGAGAAGAATGGTACAAAAGGAATTAAAAAATCACAATAGCTATTTTCTGCAGTACTGTTTGCCTACAGTGTAACAGTTACATGTACAAGTAAGGGTTTCAATTTCCAGCAGTTAAGAAAGCGCCTTTTGATTAAAAACAAAAAGAGAATTCACTACCTACTGATCTGTCAGATTAATCCACAAACTCCTCCAGTGCCAATGGTCTCTGCCCCAATATTTATTGCAAATGGAAGAGAAATATGCCTCTGCTGATTTCAAGAGTTGAGGAAAAAAGCAAGTTGTCACAGAATAGCAGTAGTTTGACATAGCAAAGGACATCAACAAAAAGTAAGATTAAACCGTTTAAAGGTCTTAAGGGGGGGGAAAAAAAAAAAAAAGAAAAGGAAGATGTACTTTAGGCTGGAAGGAGGATCAGACATCTGTGAAAAGCTCTGTTTCCAGAAAACAAGTTGTAAGAGAAATATGCTGCACACTTTGAAACTACGCTTGTAATTGCTTTTCTTTGTGGCAGGGGAGGAAGCAGGCTTTGAAGGTACAAGGTCATCTTCCTCCTATTTCATGTGTACATCAGCAGTCTCCTACTAGCAAAGAGATTTTATGATTTAACTGGATCCTGCCTTCCAGCCAGACTGCTGTTCAACCTCCTCTCAGTCCTTAGCTTTGATTTTTACTTGGGCAGATGTGATTGCAATGGAGGAAGATAAACAGGAGTGAATTGTTGTATTTTCCATGGTTTTCTTCCTTTCAGATAGCTATAAATTGTGTGTATGTATATGAAACAAGAAAAGGAAGAGAGATGGATTAGAGAAGGAGAAGTAGAACAGTGAGTCACCCTGTCCAGTATCTGCCTGAAGTTCTATATTCTGCTCCTTCTTAAATATAGAAATGATTTCATTCAATTATTAACTCTTGCCAGCTAAACGTTTAGTATGAAAGGGGCTGTTGGATGCTGATTCACAGTGATGGTTCTCTAAAGGAAAACTGGAGCAATCATGTATAATCTCTGCAATACATCTTGACTAGAGCAGAAGATACGTATTTAAAAAGGCTTTTATTCAGTGCCTGTCGCTTCTGTCTCCTGTAAATGGTGAGCAACGCTAATGACAACTGATAGGTACTTTTCTACAGAGATTTTTTTGTTGGGATACAGATCCCACTCAGGCAACAAGTTTTAAAAGATAGCAAGACTTTTCTCCAGCTTGTGGAAGCTTCCCACCATCCATATAATTTCATAGTCATTTAATGTTCCATGTTTGGAGGCTCCTACACTAAGCCTGCAATTGCTCCTGGAAGGCCTCTATGCCCACACAGAGTACTTCTGATTTCAGATAGTGTCTCACACAGACAAAGTGGTAATAACCATTCTGATTTTGGATACAGGATCAGACAATAGAGACATAACCCAAAGAATCTAAAACCAGATTTTTTATTGTAATCTGGGACATGAGCCAGTCTCTGGAAGTCAATAGCTAGAAGCACATACTCAATGGATCCATCCTTCAAGGATCAGGGGCAGGGATTGGAACACTGGCAATTGTGTCATTATCTATGTGCTGAGACGTTGGGAAAGCTGCTACTGTAGGATGGTCCAAGGAGGTTGGTGCTTGCCATGTTTTGTTCTCTGGCATGAGATATTTCATCATGAACAGTCAGGGATTGAGCTGGAAATTTTAAGATGGTGAAAAAGGTGCTGCCATTTTGTGAGGCAGTAGAGAACCACAAATTTGAAACAATAGGTAGTTTATCAAGTTAAAGAAGAATTTCAATGATTTGAGCTGAACTAATTTGTCATGGAATTTTTTTGAAATGCTGGGATATTTCCCTACTTATTTTAGTATCTGAAAGCTAAATGGGACTCAATAACACAATATATTTTATTTTCACATGTGAAAGATGACTTGGCGTCTCTCTGTCTTGAATCTGTGATGGTGGTTGCCCTTTTTTCAACCTGATGAAGTCCTTAGTTGCAGGGGGACTTAGATGCTGCAAAATCTGAAATCGAAGAATATATATTACATGTAAAGCTACTGTAGGAAAATATGAGTACACTTCAAAATGAGTGTCTTAATGTTTCGCCTTGGGCAGGTTAATAATATGTGTATCATCTTGGTTTTCAGAAGTTATTAGCCTCTGTTTCACCTTGCTTGCCATGCTTCACTGGCAAAGGTAGCATTTTCCTATTGCAGCAAAATAGCTTTGTAATTCTAGGATGAAGTTTCTCCTCATTTTTTTAGAAGCCATAATGCTATGAAAAGGGAAAGGGGATTAGTAGCTCTGACCTCCTCAAGCAAGAGTTGTGTTAGTTTCTGCCATTCATGTTGTCAGTTTTATTCAGTCTCTGTATTCAAAATCTGCTGTAGTCCTTTGAGTCTAGCCATAATATCTGGTTTGTGTTTGTTACTGCTGTGCTGGAGTAGTGATGCAGAAGAGGATAGCCTAGAGGGAATTCCCAAACTCCTTTCTGTGGCGGTTCATCATTTCCTGCAGCCTATGCTAGGTGTAAGTATAAGCCATAGTAACATTTGAATCCTCAGAACAAAAAAGAGGGTTTACCTCAAATTAAGGGACAAAGTAAATCTTTGTCCATTCCTTGAATCAAGTGCAATAAGAGGCTGACATTGCAGGAGTCTTGGATGTCATGACCGTCCCTTTCATGGTCCTGGCTATCAACCTATTCATGTTCATTGAATTTCTGCCCATGGGAAAATCGGCCATCAGTAACCGTGACTGAAAGCAGGGAAGTTGTTTGGCCATCAGATCCTTTGGATCCAATTCATTCCTGTTGTGGGAGAAGAAGAGGGCCCAGAACCTAAGGAATTTGAATATGAAAACATATCCAAAGTGATACAGGGCCTGTGGTTGTCTTACCTTTGACTCCCTGCAGGAAGGGGCTGGGAAGGAAAAGTCCTAGCTTTCTCCCTCTAGTGTGATTAAAGTGGGGAATACCTACTGGAATGGGGCAGGGGGGGCGGAAAGAGAGAGAGAGAGAGAAAGACAGAAAATACAAATAGGGATACCCAGAATTTGACAGAATTCAGATGCACAGCTGAAAAAAATATGCGCACAAGACTGCGGTCAGCAAAAGGGCTGAGGGTGGTGGGAATGGAGGGAAAGCAGACACCAGAGGGAAGGACACAGCACCTTAGGAGTCTTAGGCTGCAGAGGCAAATTTGTCCCCCAAAACTTATGTAGAAAAGCAAGGGAAAGCTGGTGTTTATTTGCCTTCTTAGCTATGTTGAGGACAAGACCTCACCCTGTAAATCCATTCTTTCCAGTAAATGAAACAGAATTTAAACTTTTTCTTAAAAAGGCTATTCTGAGTGAGTGTATAAGGGAAGGGAGTTTACTGCCATTCCTACTGTTATTGCTTAAATGAGGATTCTGCTAATGTGCAGTCTAGTCAATATATAATTGCCTCAACAGTGAGAAAAGTGAGCATTTGCTTGCCTTATCAGTCATTTTAACTTAGCCAGAATGTCCATAGACAACAACTGGCATTTGCGCTGCAACTGCCTACCATGAAGTGGTACAAAGAGTATTCTCAGGCAGATATATGAGGCAAAGAACAATTTGATCTTTGCAGGCATCTGTTTTAGACAATTACCGATGATAAAATTTATGAACAACCACTGGAGTGCACACGATTCACACTTAGGATTTACCTTCTGTGAGAAGGAATGTTTAGGCAAAGCGCTGTCTGAAGGTGAAGCGTTGAAAATACTGAATGCCATTTGTTTCTCAGGATTCACAGAGAGTCTGCAGCAAATGTTGTGAGCACTGAAGCCCTCTTTAGGGGGGGAGGGGAAGGAAACAGTTTTGGCTTGGAAGATTCAAGGCCAGCATTTGATTTTTATAACATGTTGTGACTGTACACAGGCAGAAACTGAGAAAGGAAAATTTGTGGCCCTGATGAGGGTAATCCTGAATTGTGAATGATCAGTGTAGTCTATGTATGCTTCATCTATGACATTTATGCCGATTTACAGAAAGATCTAAGGATATCAAATGCTACACTCACCCAGTAATGCTAATTGCTTATTAAAGATGAGATTCATGACAGTCATTAACAATATATTACAAAAACAATGTCCTAGATGAGATAAGGGTCTTTTACATCAGTCTGGTACAAATGCACAGTAAATACTTGCGAGGTCAGACAAGTTTGATCATCTGCCTGCTTATCTCTTGCTAGGAATCCTCTTCCAGTCTTGGCTGACTCAGGAGAAGTTACTGCCAATGTTTGCAATTATGCAGTGCCAGTTACATGTAAATAATTCATACTTCATGTAGAAAACATTTCTTTGATGATTAAGTCCAGAGAGGAAGACTTTAGGCCAGACCTTGCAATTGAACATATCAAACACACAAAAGCAGGGAGAGGCAGGCAGAATGAAGACATGAAAACCGTTTTCCCTCAGGCTTTGCAACAGTTGTGGGGTGCAGAGGGGTTCTTCTGAGGACCTCCTGCCCTGGGACACATGATCTCTCATTTACAAACACGTGCAGTTTCTTCCTCCAGTGATGTGGGATGAGCTGCACCCAGGCTGTCGTGGTGGTGCTGGGCTGTCTCTGCAGAATGGACAAGGAGCCCAGGGCCTGCTGCTGGACTGGAGGGATTGCAAGCACACCTGGCCCTCAACAAACACTTGGCATATTCTTGTGTTGCTGGATTGGTTGCTGGTGAAAGTCTGGAGAAGTTCCTGTCTGCTAGACTCCCCACCAGTATCACCTTCTGTCATATAATTACCCTGTGCCTCTGTTTCCAGATTGCTTGCTGGGATCTCTTAAATAATTCTGAATGGTTGCAAAATAAAATCAAATTTGATATCCCATTCTCTAAACTGGCTTATCTCTGTGCCCTAGCAATATGAGTATGAATATTTTTATTACCTCATCCTTTATTAAAAATAGGTGACCCAGGGAGAGATCACATGGATCTGCTGTTTGGAGCTCAGCCTCAGGCAGTCCCATGTCTACCATCTGGAGCTGGCACTAGGGCCAGCTGACTCCTGTGGGAGGGCAGAACTCATTTTCCTCTCTGCCAAAGACTCCTTGGAAAACTGGGGTACTCAGAGCAGGCACCTTTGCCCCTTTGCCAGAGCAGCTTGGGTCAAAAGATGTCTTTAATAATATGACAGTGAATTGGACCAGCAAGTCTACTTTCCTATCTGCATTTTAGTACAACTATTGGCTAGTAGTACTGTTCCAGAGTATGGAAAATGCTCAGCAGAACCTGATGACTTAAGGGCCAAAAAACAATCTTTGTGCAGTTATAATTTCTGGTGCATGTAGGACAGAGGAAAGGAAGGGCTTGAAAGCTGGTTTTATAAGGGGCATTCCCCAGATGCCCTGAGACACAACTCACCTGGAGCTGTGCTTTTCCTGCTGTTTTCTCTTTGATGGCTTCAGTACGAGTGTCCCTGACCAGAGACACTGGTATATTTATACTGCTTACCAAGGAAAGTAAAACTCTGTGGTTGATTTCATGATATAAAAGGTGATATAACTTGGTTTAAGATTTTTTTCTGCTGTGTAGTAAATGCCAAATTTGCAGGGCTATTACTGATGTTAGCAAGTGTGAAGCTAGACTATTCTCTATCTGCATGTGCTCAGTTAACATGTCCCCTAATTTACTATCTGCTAGGGTAAGCTTGTCAAATTACAAGGACGTTACTACAGAAGCATCATCATCATCAGCTAGGTTCTGTGTCCCTGTTCCTACAACAAGGAGCTCAAATGTCGTGTTATTAGGACTGGGGCTCCACCTGTGACTTATTTTACTATCGAATAACCAAGACATTATTTTCTGTGTGCATCATCTCTGTGTGCTGCTGTCAATACACTACTGCATGAGGAGAGCCAGCCATTCTGTGCTTATTTCAGCACTGTCTGTGTACGCTTTCTCTTGGAGACCTGCTTTTGTACTTCCCTCTTTTTGACCTCAAAATCTAAAAGAGATGCCATTCTGAAGGAAAAAAAATGCTTATTTGTTTGCTTTTTGTGTGTGTGTTTTGTGTTGTTTTTTGGTTTGTTCATTTTTGTTATTTTTTTGCATAGACCAGCCATTCTCTTTCCTGCTCTCTCAAAACCTCTTCTAAACTCCCTTTTTCCAAACTAGGGGAAGAATGAACAGCCTTTGGATTTGGAAGTAGTTTGAATTGGGAGACCGGATTGGCCCATTAAGGACATGGGAGAATCCTAAAATTGGAGTTTGAATGAGGCCTCTGTTTCTTCAGTGTGACTAAAGTTCATGTCTGGGGTTTTGTCATAAGTCCTGGTCTGTTCCTTGCCCCAGGTGGTATTGACCTGGTCGGTGTGAACGTGCCTTCTTACCTGAAGGACTTGGTCTGTATCGGAGGGAAAGTGTGTGTTGCTACACATGTTTTACAGGGAGTTTGTATGTGTAATGCAGAAGAGCCTGTAACAGGCTCACTTACATAGGTTGGGCTGAATATTTTTAGCCATGGTGTTATAGGCTGTTTGTAGATAGTTGCAGATATTCATACAATCCCTTTGTATGGGTGGGTGGATGATGGAGGCCACCAAGCAAAAAGTTGCACAGGACGCTGCCAGAAACAAAACCAGAGATGATGCCCTTCAGAAAGAGGGCTTTGCTAGGTTTTGTGTTGGGTGTGTTTGAAGAAGTGAGAACATAAACATATGGAAAGGGAGTGAAAACAGCTGACTGCAAGAGCCTGAGGAAAAAAACCCTAGGTAGAGTTCAGTTATACAGGGGAGGAGGACACTGCGTATTCTTCTCAAGTTCCTCAGCAGTTTTATTGCTTCCACTTTCCCTTCCTACTTGAAACAACCTGCCTAGTGCTTGGCATGATGAGTAATGTATTCTCCTGATGTTTAAGAGCGTCATGAACTTCCACTCGTAACACTGAAGTGTGGGTGAAATGCATGCCCCTCCTCAAAGGCAGGGGCTGCCTGCGGCGCTGCAGCTGGCGAGGGCAGACGCATCGCGCTGCCGTACGCGGTGCTGCGCCTGTCCCCGCGCTGCAGAAGACACAGCCGTGGGCAACCAGGGCCGTGGTCGGCGGTGCAGCCACGTGGAGATTCGGGTTCTATGCACACAGCGTCCTTGTCATGCCAGCTACACACAGGGAAAAGAGAGATGGAGCGAGCTGCGTATCTCCCAGCTGATGCCTAACAAAGAGCTGACTATCTTCCTAAAACTGCTGCAGGACAGTTACATTTTAGACCCAACTTTACAGGGCCAAATAACTGTGTGTTGCAGTGGAGGGCTCATATATATGGAGTATGGATGAGCAAGGAGAGAAAACAAATATATGTGAAGGACAGAAGGGGATGAGAAGACGAATGTTCAATGTGGAGACTAAGCTCAAGGTCAGCAACAAGCACAGGGTCAGGCCCTGGCTTCAGTTTTATTCCAGACACTCACCATTTTGCGTTTCTTTTAAATGTAAACAGTCCTTTCATCCATGCACTTTATTGGTGCCTTTTTTGTTCTTTTGAAGATTGTCTGGGAAATGAGCACACCTAAAATCTGCCTGTAATTGCCCGTGTGTGACTGGGCCACAGGAGTTCTCTGCATCAAGCACTCAGCGATGTTTCCTAACTGCATGAGATAAAGTTTTGGTGGCAGCATTTTAACTTGGTCCAGGATGTAGCCCTCAGGGTGTTTAACATCCTGGAAGGCTGATTAACACTGAAGGGAACCTCACTACAGTTTTCAGTTCTCATGCATCAAATGCATGGAAACATGGCATGAATGCCCAAAGAGGAATATTTAATATCGATGATGTAATAATGTGGTATTGGTTCAGTGGCTCTCGAGCATTATTCAACACATCTTTCTCAGCAGAGTGATCTTGGTGAAATGGGATTTTAATAAAAGCAGGCAGTACAGAATATCATTAAGCATTCAGAGCAGCATCTACATTTCCTTTCTAATGCTGTGGTGCTGAAAACACATCCCATTTCAAAAGTGAATGTTTAAATACAAATGTAATTTGCAAGAAAAGATTTTTTTTTGAAATCTGCTTAAAGCATTTATATTAGCAGAGCAGTCTTTCTTGCAAAATTTTAATTTTCTTTTTTTTTTTCCAAATGAGCTGCATAAGAAAGTTGTAAGTTGTTCAAGTGATTTCTCCCTAACTATTCTGCTGAGTGATTCCTAATTACCCTCAGCATTTGAAAGGTGAATGGTACTCTTATATAATCAACATTAATAATTCAGCTTAGTCCAAGAAAGCTTATTGCAGCTAGGTCTTTGATGCCAGAAAACCTCTATTGAAGTATTCATTCTCAAGTTAATTCATAAGCTCCTAATAAAGCCAGGCCAGCCAAAGTATTTTAACTTGGTTCCTGCAGTTAAAAATGTTCCTGAAATTATTTCAGGTAGGCAGTGGTAAAAGCATTATTATACATTTTAGAAGAAAATTACTTTTCTGTTTTCCTTCTGCTTCTCAGAGTTGTCATCTTCAGGCTTATGGAAATTTTCCTAGAAATCATGTGTATGAACACACACTTTCTCTTCTTTTCTTTATGCTGTCTTTCTTTCTGAATGCTCTCAATGGCAGAAATGCTGATGTATTAAAGTGATCAGCATAAATGGAGGTGAACAGTGCTGTTCTTTGTAACACAAGCGTGAACGGTCACAAGAGATTTCCAGAGTGACTTCCTATCACATTGGGCCACCACAATCTACTATTACAAAATTGACACAGTTACTGGAAGATAATGATCTTGTGTTTTTTTATTAATGATAGTAACAGGGAGAATGCCCTGACAGACTGATCAAAATTAGTATAAGTTTACAGCACAAAGAAATTCCAAATGAACAGAAATATTTTACTACTCTCCCCCATTTTATGTTGGAAAAGACTTTCCCTGAGAAGGGTTTTATGAGGACAAATGGTAATGTGTAGAAATAATAGACACTTCTCACAACACAGTATGATCTGATGTGAGCACAAGTCTTCTCAAGCAGTTATTTCTTTGACATCACTTTTGAAGAGCCGCTACTAGAGATGGATGGATGGATGGATGGATGGATGGATGGATGGATGGATGGATGGATTTCTGTCAATCACTCATTGAAGTTTTCATGTTTAACTTATTTCCTTCTACACACACTATTTTTAAGAGGATGAGGGTGGATGTTTATGTTCTGGGAGCAAAATAAGGAGATGGGAATGGAGCAGGAATATTGTGTTTGGCAGGCTGGAGTCCTTAAAGGTCCAACCACACATTTGCAGTGTTGTCCCTGCAAAATATGCAGGGACCATATTTCACACCTACTTGTCCTGGAGATTCTAGATGGCTGGAGAAGCAAAAGTAGCTCCCTTGTCTCTTTCGTCTCTTTGTCTTATTTGTTTTGTTTTAAATTATTAATGAAATTATCAGTTGAAAAGGGGCAATTTTGCTGTTTGAGGACCTGAAAAACTAGTCACTCTGACTCCAACACGAGCAATGAAAAAACACCTCAGGGAATATTTTTTTCAAGAAAAATAAAAAGGTGCCTCTATTTAAAATGGCTAACACTGCAAATGTAGAGCTATAATTCCTTAAGAAATCATAGAAATCATCTGCTCAAAGTATTTTTGATTTCTCCATGGAAAATGAGTGTTCTGGTGAATGTTTCTTCACACTTTCCATTTCAAGACTCAGAATATCCACTCATGGTGGCTGAAAAAAGTCTTTCCTAGTAGAAACATAGTCTTTGTATTTCTCACTTTTTCCTTCTCTGTATTTGCAGCCCCCAGAGGTCTATTGAAAAGATCCCTGGGTTGTAAATTTCTTTGATATGTTGGGATGCAAGATACTGCAAAAATAAAAAATACTGCAGATGAGAAGACAAAACTCTTCACCTAGCCCGACTGCTTTGTTTTTCTTTTTAGTTCAAGAATTGTTATTAAGGTTTTTTTTGAGGTTTAATTCAATATGATGCAACAGATCAGGTATTAAAGTATTACTATGAATTTTTGGCTTTTAAAAGACCCTAGAAAACTTGTGTGGAAAAAAATGTTTATTATAGGCTATTTAATGGAGTTCATTTCATGTTAGCTGATTTAGCAGCATGCTTTATTATTGTGGGCTTGTCATATGATGATGTGCAATCAATCAATTATGTACCATTTGTGGTTATTCTGCACATCAGACAGATTTTGTTTCAGTGCCCAAACTGGGGTATATTTTTGTTGTGCTTTTCCACTGCTGAACTGCAGATGAGACTTGTTGTTAGTCTCTGAGATATCTGTCTGCTCAGGAAATTGTGCCAAGAAAACAATCTGCCTCCTTAATTAGAAGGATATGTCTTCTCCTGAATTGAATGACTCAAAGTCCCTTTTCCCTCAAATTAATGTGTTACTACTCACATGAGAATGGAGATTGTTGCTAGCGGGGATTATTGGTTAGTGCTCCGAGGGAGGACCAAGCAGAAAGATCTTGTGATTATCCCCGGTTATCTTTGTTGAAGGAATAGTCTTCAAGAAGGTTCAGCAGCCTTGAGGGCTACAAAGAGGGAACAGGCAAACTGCGGTTTGGAGCCCTGCTTCCGCTACTGGTAAAGCCTTTTGAAATGATAACATCGTAAGCTTCTTTTTAAAGAAGAAACATTAGTCATTCCCTGTAACTACTTCTCATGAATGATTTATAAATGTTATGGCTATTGGGAAAAGAACTGTGCAGTACAGATTTCAGGAGGAAAGGAAGAGGATGGTAGGAGAATGGTAAGGTTACATGCACATGTATTGCTTCTATTTAAAGAAATCCCCTGACTCATGAAAGATGTGATAGTTCTACCTATTTCTTTGCATTGTGAGTTTATTTCTCTGTGTGCATGACATTTTTAAGGGTTGGAAAATATGAATGTGGATTGGGGAGGAAGCTGTGGAGTTCACTGCAACAGTCAAAACCAAATGTAATTATGAGCTGTGTGTGAACATGAGCTAATCTGGAGCCCATGCTTCCTATCATTTCTTACTGCCCAGAAGCAGCTGTGAATAGACATCCAATGATACAAGTGCTACAGCCAGTAATCTGGTTATACGGGTAGATTAGTCATCATTTTACAGAGAGCTGCTCTTCTTCCATGTGGTTGCATTCTTAGCGCTGTGCTTTCTAATCTTGTGACTTTTTCTTTGGGCTGAATAACAGTTAATTACTTTGTTAAGTCCAAATGGAGATGTATTGATTCCTCACGACTTGAAAGTCATATGATGCTTAGCAAAATGCTAACATTTTTTCATCTAGAGGATGGGAAATATAGCATTATCATCTCAGGCAAATAGACCCACTGGTTTCTGTTGTTGACTGTGCACACATGACCTCTGTTGACTTTAAAGTGTAGTAGGAAAGTGAAATTCATTTGCTATTTGAGTTTCAGCAGCACCCACACAGAGAAAAAAAAAGTCCCTTTGAGATGAACCTGTAATAAATAGCAGTCACTCTATCTAAAAAGTAGAAAGTGATTGTGAAGTTAAATGGGAATAGGTGAATAAGTTGAATTGCTCAAGGTCATAGAAAAGAGATGAGATAAGCAAGGCCTCCTGAGTTATGCTTGGTAGACCATCATGCTTGCTATTCTACCTGCTTTCTTTTCCATAACCAAGTCATAGATTCTCTTTTAGTTTGTGAAGACAAGTTTCTCCTCCAATCCAAAGGGAAGCATTTTAACAGTCATCTCTTGTATGCAAGGGAAGCATCACATACAGCAATCTCTGGGACACACTCATTCCCTTATCCGGATTCCCTTGCTCCCTGTTTAGCCACGCTGCAGCTATTTGTCTGCTTTGAACCACACTGGTGAGCACAGTGCAGGAATATCTCATCTGATAATCTTACTCAGGCACAAGGGTAGGGGAGGACATGGGACTTTGATTCAAATTACAATTCAGGGTCCCAGTTTGCCTTCCTTTAAACTCTGGTGTGGTGTTTATATCTGTGCGCTGATGGAAATGGCAGCTCCTCTAGGAGTAAGCAGCAGCTGTCTGCTCGTTTTGATAATTCATTGGGATCTGCAACAGTAGATAGGGATATTAGTACTCCTAGCACCAGCATGTATTGGCTATCCATCTGAATAAGGGAAATATTCCATTTTATCTATAAATATGTTAGTGTACAGAACTCAGTTGTTCAAAGAGCATCCATTGTGTGAACAAGAAAATGGGCAAATATTGTCTTCAGTGAAAACAAGTAGTAGTGCAGGCATGGCCAGTCGACCAGAGATGTAAGTTAGGGTGAATGGGCATGTCTGTGTGCCCACACAGATACATGCTCATGTACCATTTTCTCAACATTTGACCAAGTCTAATAATGTGAGCTGACCACAGTGAATGTGACAAAATTTTTGTCTCTCCCTGTGTACACTTTGTTCAACTCCACTGAAGTGACTTCTAAGTGTAATTTCTTGCTAAACATTCTCAAGTAATGAATGAATGGAAAAGTCCCTAATTAGCATGATTTACTGTTCATTGTGCATAATAAATGAATAGAGTTATTCACTGGCAGTCACACATTTCTGGCTAATGCTTTTAAAGGTCATTTGTACCAGTCACCAGTCTCTCACCACATCTACTGCAATAGGGAGCCACGTGCTGAGAATATGGAGTTGTTTAAAAAAGTATGATCAGGTTAGTTCATTGGTCTGGGTTTGTTATTCACCCTGGTCCCTACACAGCACATCACCAAAGGTTAGAAAAGGGAATTTTGGGCTGATGATCAAGACCAGATGGAAATATAGTAAAAGTGTTAAATTATTAAGTCATCTCAGCCCAAAAGATAAGAGCCTGTCAGTGTCAGTATCTTGGGGAGGCTGGAGCAGAACACTTTGTTCTGGGGTGTCCTCTCATCCCCAGATAATACATTAGTCAGGTTGCATGGCATCAGCAGCCGTTTCCTCTTGGTGCAAAACCATCTGATGGAGAACTAGATTGCAACCTATTATTAGCATTTTTATTATATGCTACTTCAAGTTTTTCAAAAGATTCCCCAGTTTGGGTGTTGTGTTGTAATTTTCTTCCTTAGTTGCAGAGGCAGATAACACTCGAGAGGAATAGCCGCGTGCCGCGAGACCTCACCAACAGGAAAGGCCCAAGGAAATTACACTGTGGTAATTATCTGGAAGGTGTATCTGTGCATTGCTCACTCCCTGGGACTAGAAGAGTCTTCAACTGTACATCACTCATCCAGCTTTGAAGGAGTCTGCTGGTGACTCTGTCCCTTGTTGGCGTGGATCTGAGCACTGTGATCATTTGAAATATGCTTTGTCTTTCACCGGAGGGAGCACGGATGGTATGACCCTATGGCATACTGCATGCCAAGGAGTTGGTGAGGTTGTCAAACAGAGGGATTTCAAGAGCCCTGCATAGAAGTGCAAGTGAGTAATATGTTACTCCCGTGTTGAGAAGATCTTTCCCTGGCAAGGGCTCATCTGACAGATCTGATGGAAAAGGCAATATTTCTTAGTCATTTTCCATAGGCGTGAAACAACTATACCATCTGGAAGGCAGGAAGTGGTTAGAGAGCAACACAGAAAAATGCTTTCCCAGTGCTAGTTTCTCTCCTCCTTCCCTCACTTTAGGAAACCATTCCTTTTTGGTTCATTGCACATGGCCGTTGTCTGGCTTTGGTGTCCTTGGAAAGGCCACAGGTTCGAATGACTGTGTTGCTGCCGTGGTTAGAGATCCATCTTCTGCCTTCTTCCATCATCTGAGCCAGGTATTGATTCACCCTTCCAAAGGATGCTCATCTTAAAGATTAAGGCAGAGAGCTGAGTGAATAGCACCTTTCTGCAGCACACCCCAGGGCCCAGTCTTCATGCAGGTTCACTGATAGCGGTCCTCTTTCCTGTAGGGCCTCAAACTCAGCTTATTCATGAGGGTGAATCTAAGGCCTTCATGACTCTTTGTAATAATCCATTTTTGCTTTCATTGTGGATTCAGAGCAAGAATAGATGAGTGCAGATTGCTGTTATGACCGTAATCCATTTCAGGAGCCTTGATGCACCTCTATTCTACTCTTTGGAAAGAAAACTACATAGGTTTTGCCTGATATGCTTTAGGGAGGATAACTGACTGAGTCTACTTTGATAGAAATTTAAAAAAAAAAGCATGCAAGGAACATAGCTTTTTTGGAGGCCATGCCTAATCCACTGAATGTCTTTCTTCTAAGGGTTAAAGTCAGCCCTCACAGCATTGTATTGAAATCCTTTCCTTGAAAAGTTTCCTGAAATATGAGATTCCAGCTGTGATCCACACCACACCATAGTAGTTACTGCACTTGCCCACCTCCTGCATTATCTGTGGAGACCGTGTTTGTGTCTTGGGTGCTGCAGTGGTAAGTGCGAAGGACAAGAAAAATTCAAAGGGCCCATGCTGCTGCTCTGCATGAAAATGAGCTGAGGATTTATTTTTGGCAGCCTGTTAATAAATAAAAGGACACTGAAAATACAGGTCATCACGGAGTACAGCAGTATCCTCTCCTGCCCTTCTGCACTGGGCTCAATGGAGTGATAATAATCTAGCCTCTTTCTCCTTTCTCTGCAGCCTTCCACTTCTTTAAAAAACAGTTCAACATCAATGCAGATTACAGTGCAATTGTGGGAGAGCCGTTTGCTCTCTTTGATAGCTCTTCAACCAGAGTCCCTTCCAGAATCAAAACCAGGACTGGAAATGAAACCTTTTCTCTTTTCTCCCAAGGATTCCTGTTCTAAGTTGTGGGGAACACATTTATATACACATTTTAATTTTTTGGTTTTCACTCACAGCACCTTCCATGACCTGAAAGCCCAAGTGATATCAAAATCAATGATGGAGGCCAGTGCTACAAGTCCTGCTGCATAAACAGATCCGGAGTACAAAGTCAGCACGCAGGCAAAGCTGATGACTGCAGCTGGCTGTCAGAGGCTTAGCTTGTTGTTATCAGGGTCCAGCAGGCAAACTGCACCCTTGACTTGGCTGCTGCTCAGCTCTGGTTCTAAAATCATCCTTCTCACCTTTGCCTGGAAAAACACAGAGCTAAGACAGTACAAACTACATGTTAGTTAGGGGTGCAAGTAGGTTCAACTCCCATTTGGAGGAGACGTGAAGATAGAGTACTTCACGTCATCCTTTCTTACAAGACTTACTGTCTTCTGGGAGTACCTTCCTCACATTAAGTCCTATCACCATTGCTCAGCTCTTTCGTTGTATCTATCTGCCCCATCCTACTTCATTGCTGGCACTGACCTTCCTACCTCTCTTCTTGGCATATTATATTATGGGTACTTCATTTCCTGACATAAATTTATCTAGAGTTGACTTGTTAGGTCAAACCATCTGAGTTTTCCTAATACGACCTTCCTTACCTGAGTTACTCTGGTAATGGAACTTGTTTTCATTTTATACTACTGGCCAGTTTCTCCTCCCTCCTGTTTCATCCCCAGGAGAGTTACTGCCTCTATTCTTCCTCCCCAGCAGCTCTGAGGCCACGTTACTTAGGGGGAGTCAGACCCCTCAAACTCTTTCCAGAATCAGCCTAGGGCTCTGGATTTCCCGACGCCGGCAGCATCCCAGGCTGCTACCCAGGTGCTCTTCATTAATTGGAAATCAAAGAGAGGCAGAGCTCAGCTCTCAGTGTGGGGTGTAGCATAGATAAACACCCATTTAGTTGCTAATTTTCAACTCTTCATCAAACAAGTCTTAGGATGGGGATGAATCTCTTGAAGAGGACCAATGAAAGGGATGTTTCTGTCAGCTGTTGGATGAGGAAGTAGCTGTGGAGTGTTATGATCTCCCTGCTACACCAAGACAAACCTTGGCAAGAGCTGTCACACTGAATAGTGATGGAGAAATGTGAGAAGATCTTTTCAGACTGTCTTGTCCATTTGGACTGAAAGTTTTTAATGAGATTTTAGTCTCCTAGTTGAGATTCTCAATTGGATCAAAACCAGCTCATCTGGTTATCACATGATATTTTACCATATACTATCTCAGAGAGAAGAGTGAAAGGAAGGAGTGAAAATGGTCTGCTCCTCTCAGTCTTTATATCAGACTTGGGTAGAAAAGGGTCATGGCAGGAGGCCAAGTGGAGCGAAAACTTCAGACAAAAAGACAGGGAGAGAGGGGAAGTAATTGTACCCTGCCATAGCAGCAAAAGATAATAAATTCAAGTAAAGTCAGGCTAGCATTGCAGCCCATTATTCTGCCAGTAAAGATATGAAAGCAACTAATATCTTCCTTTGCCCTAGGGTTTATTTCTCCTTGTTTATAATACCACTACTGAGAGAGACATGACATTTCAGACAACTGCTTGCTTCCTTTCAGAAGCAAGAAGCAAATGGGATGCTCTGTCTGTCCTGAGAGGGATGGGTAGAATAATTTTGACTGAGGAACATGCTTCTGTAGGATATCAGAAACCTTGTATTCTAGCTTGACTGGAGGAAAATCAGATCAAGAGTCTGAGGTGGATGTAATAACTAATTCAAGGTAATGATGTTGAAAGAGGCAGTGTTTCTTCTTGTGATTTCTGTAATGATGGAAGTGAATGTATGTCCAGTCCTGGTATCTGTGTGTTAGAAATGTTCTAAATCATGAATTGCTCAATATTCTCATTTTCTCTTATTTTAATGAGGAATCACCCACTGTGTGGTTTGAGTTCTGTTTGTTTACCTCTTTATGTTCACTGCAGAGTGGTCTAGATTTTCCATGCATTAATTTTTCAATGATAGATTATTCTTTTTACTTAAGTCCACTGAACAGTTCCTCTGCAAATTTCAGGAGTACAGCTTTTATTTTGAACAGTGAAGAGACAATAATACTCTTTTTTTTTTTTTTTCTGACTCCAGGAAGGATGAAACTGTGGATTAACAGTGCATTGTGGATTTTAGTAGGGAAGCCTGAGAGTGAAGACAAACCTTGTGTTTGTTTCTAACACTGTGTGGGCATTTAAATATCACTTTGCACGAATTTCAGGTCCTCTAGGATGTTATATCCATCAGCGTTCTTATAAAAGCTGGGTCTGTGACCAAATGAGGCCAGTGGGCAGGTAGACCACCCAGGGCATTGTCATTTTCAATCTTTTTAGTCTTTACCGGGGTAAATTTTACCATACTGGCATTCAGAAAGTTCATTCTTATCCAGACAGTCTTACAACTGGCTCTTTGCAGAAATGACGCTTGCTCTCAAGTCAGTTGTTCATGATGTGAAGTGATGCTGTAAGAGAAGGAATTTCATCAGCTGAGTTGCACAGTGGCTGATAAACCCCTTAAAATCAGAACAAATCCATTTATATTTTTGTAAATTAATTTGGGCTATATAAGAAAAATAAGAGCAATAATGAATTAAAACTAAGTTCTATTAGATGTCTCCTGTGCTGAAGAGAGCCTGCCTACCCCAAATTTTCCATGGGTGTCCAGTTTGGGACCCTGAGCCTCAGAAGCTCTCAGAGATTTCTGAGGGACTCTAAGACCAGGCCAAGTGTGCTGGGAAATTATGTGCTCCTCTTCTCAATAGTTTTCAAAGTTCTGACATCTGGTTTTAACTTTCAAATGTTAAAAATACTTTTCATGAAAGAGTGCAAGAGACCACCCAGACTCGCCACCAGCCTAATGGTTAGGAAACTCATCTGTTTTTTCTGATGTGACTCTCTCTGATTCTGTGTTTGAGAAGAAATTCAGCCTGAAGCTGGAAGAAATTTATGAAATCCTACTGTGACAAGCAGCATGCTGAATATTAACATGAGAAGGGCCTCAGGTAGTAATGATGGTGATCAAGTCAATACCTGCTTTTTTTAACAGGGATATCAACAGTTTTACTTTGTTACCTGAAGCATCATAACTCTTCCTTGAGAAACAGCGTGGAAATGTCCTTGCAGCCATATTATGGATTAATGAATTGTTCCTTCCAGATGTTAGTGGCCTAGATTTGGAGATGACTGGTGATCAGATTCAGGAAATCAAACCATACACAAGATGGCCAGATTTATACAATGATTCAGCAGTGCAGAGACATAACAAAATTAATCCCTGTATTGTATTCTGAGGTTTTACTGCACTGCTAAACTTCTCAGCATGTGTGCCACTAGTAGGTGGAGGGATGGTGAGAGGAATAGATCACTAACACTGCACTTGAGCAGAGTTTTTTAGTCTGTAGTCTAAAGGGGGAGAAACCAGAGAGACAACCGTATGTTGTGATGCAACGCACCTTGTGGTGACAAGGCAGCTAGATTGCCCCGTTCTTTCCTTTCCATATTTTCCCTTACCATAAATCTCTCCTGCATACTTTTTACATCTACCTAACACATGTGGAAATAATTAAACAGCTTTTCAGGGATAGCATTTCCCGTGATAAACCAATTCTCTCCTGGTACTTAAATACTGTGGAAGATGGACAACAAACTGAATCTGACAGATTCAAGATCTCTAGGGAATGGGGTTTTTTTGTTTGTTTTTCTTAAGCTCAGGAGACACCTGCTGCCTTTGTAATGCTCCCCCAGTGCATTGGCCTCTTTACATGCAACTGCTTGGGTGCGTGGCCTGAACACGGGCTTCCTCATCTTAGGCAGCAGGAAACCCAACTTGCAAAACAGAATAATGACTGTACGAGGCTAGAAGGACTCACCATGGCCAGTTGCCAAGCAGGGTTCAGGAGCCAAATTGCTGGCTATGCCATTGCAGTGTGAGTTGTTGGATGGGAAGCACAATGCAGTGTATTTAAAAAATGCCATTGAGTTGTGCTATCTACACTGGTGGTGCTGACAGGACTTTTTTTTCCCTCCAACCACCAGCTTTTGAGCTGAAGTTGTTGGGAACCTGGAGCTAAACTTACATGAAAATTGGTGAAACTGTCTGGATGATTTATGCAATGCTGTTTCAGGCTTCTTCAACTTTTTTAAATTTATTTTCCTCCTCTCTTCAAATAAAGAGCTGCTCTACACCAGAGCCCCACTGCTTGTATTGAGTGCTTAGCAATCACGCAGTCAACAGTGAGACTGACTGTAGCAAACTTCATTAGACTGCGCTACAGAATGCTTCATTCCCTTGATAATTTTGAGTTCATATAACCAAGCAGGAGCTGGGATGTGATGGCAATATCTGTAGCTTAACAGCTACCACCTGAACCCACTAATCTCTACCAACAGGGGTTTGATAAGATAATGTAGGCAATTCTATTTTTCATGTCATAGAATCATAGAATCATAGAATGCTTAGGGTTGGAAGGGACCTCTAGAGATCATCTAGTCCAACCCCCCTGCACACGCAGGGTCACCTAGAGCACGTGGCACAGGACTGCATCCAAGCGGGTTTTGAAGATCTTCACAGAAGGAGAGTCCGCAACCTCTCTGGGCATCCTGTTCCACTGCTCTGTCACCCTCACTGTTAAGAAATTTTTTCCTTAAGTTCCTATGGAACTTTTGGTGCTTCAGTTTGTGGCCATTACCTCTAGTTCTGTCAGTGGCCACCACTGAAAAGAGACCATCACCATCCTCCTCACTCCCTCCCTTGAGGTACTTATAGACACTGATTAGATCCCCTCTCAGCCTTCTCTTCTCCAGGCTGAACAGGCCCAGCTCCCTCAGCCTCTCCTCGTAGGGCAGATGTTCCAGGCCCCTGATCATCCTTGTGGCCCTGCGCTGGACTCCCTCCAGCAGCTCCACATCCCTCTTATACTGTGGAGCCCAGAACTGGACACAATACTCCAGATGTGGCCTCAGCAGGGCTGAGTAGAGGGGCAGGATCACCTCCCTCGACCTGCTGGAGACTCTCTTCTTAATGCACCCCAGGATCCCATTGGCCTCCTTGGCCACGAGGGCACACTGCTGCCTCATGGTCAACTTGTTGTCCACCATGACACCCAGGTCTTTCTCCGCAGAGCTGCTCTCCAGAAGGTCGGTCCCCAGCCTGTACTGGTGTCTGGGGTTATTCCTCCCCACGTGCAGGACCTTGCACTTGGCCTTGTTGAATTGCATGAGGTTTTTCACCACCCAGTTGTCCAGTCTGTCCAGGTCCCTCTGGATGGCAGTGCAGCCCTCTGGGGTATCGGCTACTCCTCCTAGTTTCGTGTCATCAGCAAACTTGCTCGTAGATGTCGTAAATAAGTTGAGCTAAGATGTGTTTTAAGTCAGAGTTATGAAAAAGCTGCTTGCTAGTTCCTGGTTTTAAAAATATTGGGTTGCTTTCCTGTGCTTGAGGTTTACATATCTAGATATTCTGCCTGCTTTAGCCTGTATATTGGGTGTCTCATGTAATGTATGGGGGTATCAAACTAATGTATTCAAGTGTGCTATGCATGCGCCATAGTTATTTCTGCAAAACAGACTTTGTTTTGCTTTACTTGCTCTGTAATGCTAGTGGCTTGTTTTATTAGTAAACCAAAGTCACCTTGAGCATAGATAACCCAGGATGTGTAGAATTGTAGTAGACAAATGTGCCAGATTTTTCTGGGATTGGTTATCAATTGGCTTTAAAATGTATGACACAGAGAGAAATGCAAATGAAAGAAAAGCCCTTCTCATTAACCAGATGCTTTTGTTTTGTTCAACATCTAAAAGCCAGAGAAAGCCCTGATGGCAGCAGAGATTGTTCCTGAGGCTCCTAAACTTGTTGTTCATCCATGAGACAACTTTTTTTTCCCCCTTTAATTAAATAAAATGCCTGCAAATTATCGGTGGAATGAATGAAACCTGGTGCTTTGGTGTTGTGGCTCTGTCCCCTAGAGTCTACCCTAAATATGGGTGCTATTATTACCCATATTAAATATGGGTACTATTTCTCTTGTCTGGGACTGTGTGTCTTATCACAGGTGGATTTTTAGATAAGGGTTAAGATTGCTTTGAGACCTTTTCTTAGTGAAAGCTAAATATGACTTCCCAACCTCTCTCACTCCTGCATAGCTTTGTCTGTGGAAGCTGCAGGGCCTCGGTGTTTTTGAAAGTATCTGATCTGGTTACAGATATTTAATGAGTTCAAGACTGACTGCAGGAAACATAAAAGGGTTTCAAGGGGTTTTTTGATTCACAAAAACATGCAATGTTGACAATGTGGAAGATGACAAAGATAAAAATGCTACTAGGGACATACCAAATGCTAACAGGAGGTGGTATCTTAGGACCATCTGTGCTTATGGATTCTCACCCCACTCAGTATTTATTGGAGAGTCAATAAAAATACCTTGGGCTCTTCAGAGAGCATCTGGAACGGCCAGTGTCAATACAAACGAGTTTGTATGAAGAGGAGAGGTGGAGAAGAGGAGGAAGGCCAAAGAAACCAGCTTCAAGTTAATTGGGTTATTCAGTAAGGTGCCTTGAGGCTTTTGTCTAGATTTATTTCCTCTAGTGAAGAGTGATGTGAGGAATCCGTAGTGAAAGGGAGGGATCCTGCTCTGTTCTGAAAGGAGCATTTCAGACGGAGGTAGATCTTTGGAAATGAAGTGGCCCTTGCATCCCTCCTTGCCATCTCCTTGGTGCCATCTGTGGAGGGGATGCTGGGACAGAAGCCTGTTAGAGGAAGAGGGAAAACTGCTAGTGTCATCCCTGTGTGAGCAGAAGTGAATAGAGGACATTGAAATATGCAATGCATTGACAAGAGTGTTACTGGATTTGTGTGTAAATATAACAAAAAGAAATCTCACAAGAATTCAGACAGGAGCCACAAAGCCAGAAGAGTCTGGCATGACATTTTTGGCATGATGGCGGGGAAACTCGGTGAGGAAATGGGGCTGAGGGGAAGGGCCAGTTCTCTGAGAGAAAGTGGTGAGGAAAAGGTCAAGAGGAATCGGTATCTGGAAGCCCAATTCAACCAGTGGGCACTGGGAGCAAAGACACTGTAACACTGCAATCCATCACCGGAGCGAGCTGCCATGGAAATTGTGGATTTTTTTAAAAAAATCCTGAGTACCTGCCTAGCCTGAGAATGAATTTTAACCTAATTTGTCTCTGGACATCAAAATCAGTGCAACTGTCAGTGGAGTTTGAGTATTAGTTGTTAGCCTGAGGTGAATGCTATGAACTGATTGTTCAGCTGGGTTGTTTCATGATAGTGTGTGGTATTCATTCACACTATCAGGATGTTTATGGGCTATAACATGCAATGTCTTTGATAAAAGAAAGGAAGATGCTGCTGCATTTTTACATCTGCCTTTTGTTTCTGCAGCATTTGTGCTGACACCAAAATAAGCTCCAGTGAGTTCAAACAATTATGCCAAAAATATATTAATAGGTGTTCAAAGCTTGTGGTATTCTGGTCAAATTTCCAAGAAGAACAAGGCAAAGCTTTTTGAGTGTTTTGCATCTAAAAGTCCTTGTGTTTGGAAGGGAGGAAGAGAAGAATGTGTAATATGACAGCCAGAGTATTCAGGTCATATTGGCTATGATTTTTTTTGCTTCTCTTCCCCCAAAAAAAGAAATTGGAAAATTGAAAACATTAACATTTTCAGTGTTTCCAGTTTTTGCTTTGTAATGAAATGTGTGATATAATTTAAAAGGATTCACTTGTCTTCAGTGAAACCTTACTTAAACAACAATGTGGGTTTTATGAAACCTTTCATTTAGTTGGAGATCACGACTTTATAGAGTTTATCTGTAAAACTATTAGATTATAGTGGGGTATTTGCTTCTTGGGAATGGAGATATCTTTTTTTGGGTTTATTTCTAGTTGTTGTTTTAATTGCTATCTGTTTTGTTCATTTTTAAAAACTAAAAGGGCTTTTTAAAAAGTAAAACTCCTAATAAGTAGGAAATTTGTCTTGACGTATAGCACTTCTGACTCTGTAGCGAATAAATTAATTTTGCAGGATTTTGCATTTTTCACAAACCTGTAATGAAATGTGGTCAGAACACAAATCCTTTTCACTCTTAGAATGAGATTACCTGAATTCTAATTTCTTTTCTTCCTCATTTCATCAGAAAAGAGATAATAAAGAACAATCCAGAGTACATCAAAAACTGTCACTTTGCATGGTCTGTCAAAAGCATAAACAAGAAAGCAATTAAAGTCTGGTAGCCCTGGCTCTTTAAAATAGCTTAGCAGGAAAGCTCATTTAGATAGAGAATGAAGGATTTGTGGTACTGCATTCAAATTACTTCAGTGCCACTTGTAATGATTCAGTTTGAGTAAGCTGCTCTTCTTTGTAAGAATAATAACTCTGGGCAATGCCCTTTGCTTTTATCCCTCGGGATGGTAGCTACAGACTTGATCAAAGTCCTGAAGAGGCTGTGGCTGGATTTGGATGTTGCGCATCCCATGGTGTTTTGTAAAGCTGGCTGCTCTTCTCATGGACCTTCAAGAAAAGGCAGCGTTTGTAGCTAAGGAATAGCTCTGAAGAAAGGGTCTCTGTGTGTCAAGCTCTGGGTTTAGATAAAGTATCATCCTCCTTTTGTTGAAATTGCCTTCATCAGAGTGGCTTTCATCAGGAAGGAAAACGTTCACTGTAAATCTCTGTGTGATCCAAATTTCAAATGTAGGCAGGCAACAAAGTAAATCGTGGCATTAACAGAGCTCACTTAGAAACAACTATACTGCTGCTTGGAATGACTTGGTGGCGGTGGAGCCCTTAGTCAAAAGGAAGCAAATTGGTTTGCAAAATACTGGTGTAAATAGACAGATTTTACAGAGCCTTTCACCAAAATGATCTGTCGTGCCTCCTTCCATCTACCTGCCTAGGAGACCCGTCCTCTTGGCCTGGGCTGGCCTGGCCCACAGCACACTGACAGTGATCAATGTGGGGGTCCATCAACAGCCAACTACTTCTTCACAGATCATTAACTGCTGAGAAATTCTCTGCCTCAAGTTATCCTTCTTGGTGCAGGAAATAACAGCTGTAAATCACAACAAAAAAAATCATGGAAGTTTTGAAATTGTCCATAAGGTGAAAGGGCTGGGTGATGGATCTTCTCTACATCTCAAAATTAGTGCTGTGCTCCTTTCTTCTTTGCACTTCAGTGAGCACCTTGGTGTGTATTTTATAATAAGTATGTGTGTGATACTGATGCACTACTACAAAATTACAAGAGCATGGTAGCTCTGCTGGATGGAAAAACACATCATTAAAAAAGAGCTGTCAGCAGACAGTAAAAAGCCACAGCAGGCAGTGTATTTAGAAACCTGGGCTCCCTGCAGTGTGACAAGGTTAAAAGGAAAGAGGGAGACCATTCATAAATGAGCAAGGAGGTGTCACTTGCTGGTAAGTCATTTCTGTCATGTTGTTTCACACAGAGAGCTAGGGAGCAAACCAAACAAAACAATAAATGAGCATGCGAGACTCTGTGTAACGTGTGCTCATGTAATAGTTGTTCTCTTCTCAGGTAGCTGAATTTCTGAGGGACATGCACACCTAGTATAATTTAGTTTGATTAATAAAGCTGACTAGTAAAAATGAGGCTGTTTTAAATACCAAAGGCATACAGTGAATGAGGGTTTTCTGCTCCCTCCTTCATTCACCTGAATGGGAATCTTTTTTTTTTTTTTTTTTTTTGGTGGCAAAGCTGTGATAATCAGCAGTATTTGAAATCCCAGTGTCCAGGAAGAAAAAAGTCTGTCACCTTGCTATACCTGCATTATTTCTCCCCACAAAGTTTGTCTGGTAAGTCACAATCTTTGCATTTTAATATATGAGCTACTTGAAAGTTATCTGTTTATGGTTACGCTTATTCATATCATGTACTTGAAATGAGTACCTCAGATGTAGAGTGACTAGGAGCTGACAAAAGCTCTAAGCTTGAAACAGCTCTGTTGATGACTACATCATTTGAGATTTGGAGATAATTTGGAGATAATTATGATGGTTGAGCATAAACTTTCTAGACTACTCTGTGCAGTTAGGGAAATAAATGTCTCCTTCAGCATGTGCTGACTGCATGTGCTGACGAATGTTGTGACTTTGTCTTGAAGCAACTGCTAAATGGTATTCCCGTATGAGTCGGGGTTGTGTGCTGCAGGAGTTTGCTGCACGGGTCCCTGCATTGTTTGTTGCAAAATGATTGAGTTGTGGAGTGAATAAGGCAGGACATGCCAGAACAAAACAAAATAAAACAAAAACAAATGACAACACCCCCAAAAGACTTTTGAAAATACCTTAAAGAGCAAGTTAGGAACTAGCAGATTGCTTAGCAACAAGTTGAGAGTATCACCGAACAGTTGGGGATGAAAGGAACTACCGGAAATACCTAGTCCAACTTGCCTACTCAAGCAAGCTCAGTGAGGCACACAGCCCAGCAATTAAAGCGGGTGCAATTAAAAATTGAGGTGAAGAGGACATTGAGTAGCTCAGCCTTTTCTGTGTCCTTTGCAACCAGGGCCCTGGACTCACTCATCAGTAGGCCCACGTTTTTCCTAGTCATCTTTTTGCTGCTGATATACCTGTAAAAGCCTTTCTTGTTGCCCTTCCTGTCTCTCACCAGATTCAACTTCAGAGGAACTTTATCATTCTCAAGCCCTGCATGCTCTGACAATTTCTTTATATTCCTCCTGAGTCACCTGATCCTGCCTCAACCTCATGTACGCTTTCCTTTTAAGTGTGAGATTAGTCAGAAGCTCCTTGTTCATCCACATGTTCCTTTGGCTTGATTTTTCTGGTTGTTGGGATCAACCCTTCCTGAACTTGGAGGCGGTGATCCGTCAATATCAAGCAGCTCTCTTGGACTGCCCCCTCTTCCCTAGGACGCTTACATTTGAGAAACCAAAAAGTCATCCTGGTTATAAAGAAAGACTTGCCCTGAATGCCTGCAGTTCTGCCATCTAAGCTTGCACTATTTGGCTAAATTAGGTCCTTGCCACTTTCTGAAGTCTTCATGGAGTCAGGAAGTGGCCTCAGTGGTGGTGTTTTTCTGTGGTGTGGACGTATTCACCTGTATTTGTGGTTCAGGAGTCCATTGCGTTAGTCTAATTCTCATTCTTTGTGCCACAGTTAGCATCTGTATTTCTGTTTCAAATGCTTGTTCACATGTTTTAGGTGTTTTTTTTTTCCCCTTCCCCTCTTAGTTATGTACACTTCTTTGATCCTGTTGTTCTAAGTTAGCCTCCATTTAAGTAGCAGTTTGACCTTGCATATTGCTTGACCTGCTTGTCAAGGTGTTTATCTTCTGCAATGCAGATACTGAACTTCTCAGCCAACAAGATGCCTTGGGAAACATTAAACTGAGGCAGTGCTTGCGGATGTTCCATGGGGAAGCATTTTTACCTTCCCTGACCTCTCCACAAAGTTGGAAGAAATTCAAGGGGTGCAGGGAGGGTATAAATGGACACAAGTTCTGTAGTAGCAACAAGAACTGCGGTGCCTGCTCCTTCATAAGATCTGACATGAATTTAAGTGGATATTTACTGCTGGTGGGGGGAAAAAAAAGCCAAAAATATCTCGTTTCTTCCCCTCGCCTCCCTACCCTCCCCCCAAATCAACTCCTAGGCTGAAAAATCCTGAAGTAACTTAGAAGAAATTGAATCATTTGCATCTGGTGGTGACTTAGAACTGGAAGTGGAGCTTCTTGTTTCATGGGATGTGGCTGTTAAAGGGTCTTGTAGCCAGCAGTTTGCTCCTTGCAGTAGTTTTTAACCGTATATCAGAGATACAGCCTGCTGCTCCACAGTATCTTTCCTCCTGATGGAAAAAGGTTACCATGAAATGATAGCAGGTGATATGGCACTTCTGCAGATTTTTGAGGAGAAATTGTTTCAATTCCAGGTGCTGCTCCATCACTCAGCGCTTCCTTTACATAAATCTTGTTTCATTTACCGCTATGTATGATAGGGCATCTCAGACCATTAATATTGATGGCCCAAGCAGAGCCTCTTATTTATCTCTTCATTTATTCCCACTCTTGACTTGCAGCAGTTATCAGATTGAAATGGAGGAGTTTGGCATAAAGAGGAATAGGGTAGCAAACCTTAACTCTTCCCGCCTTGTTGTGTCTCTTAGTCACTGAGTACTCAAGGTCTTCTGGCAGGCTTGGAAGCAGCCTTGGAAGTGTAAAAATCCTTAAGAGTGTGTTTCCAAACTGTCAAAAAGCAACAGGATCTTGAGACTCCTGAACTGAGGAGCCTTAGCTGGGCTGAATTCATCCTGTGAGTGCTGGGTAGATCTACCCTGAAAGCCCTGCTCTTGTGTATGTTCAGTGTGAGGGGCAGAAGTGCCAGCCCCTGTGCCCGGGGCAGAAGGCTTTCTCAGGCCCTCCCTGTCACCTGGAGGGACATGAAAGGGATGCTGCTTTTCCTCTCCAAGTCTCATGTGGTTTTGGTGAAAAGGGCAAATCAAATATATAGTTCTGGGTTTATCTCACTATTTCAACATATGTAGTTGCATTGTCCTAAAGGCACGTGTTGAGGCAAGGAAGGGTGGCTCTGTGTTTTCCACTTAGGAAACCTAAGTTATATTCTCTCTTTTACCAAGAATGAATACACCTCTTACCTAGTCAATACTCAATTTTTCTGCAGAGTTACGGCAAACAATTTCTTCGTGCATCTAAGCCTTGAAAGTGCAGCAGTGATAAGCAGCAAGCCAAAGCCTACACAAAGCTGTAACTTCCTCCTTCTTTTCACACTTGGCTCACTGAGTAAAAGCCAGCTCCTTGGGGCTCCATAGTATTTGTGAAGCCCCTTCAAATCGCAGGTGTAGCTCATTACCATTGGGAGACTCAGTGTTCCTTGAAATTTCACCTTGTATGAAACTTCCACACAAAGAAGCTGATCTGCACTAAGTACTTCATGCTGCTGAGCAGAATAGCATGTGTGACATGGACTTGAGATGAAAAGGGATCCTGCCTAGCCCTCAATGTGCTTGTGACACACATCTTGCCTAAGCATGGCTGTTTCATACCCTAGGCTGCTGTTACAATTTTAACCCTGGGTATTCAGGGCCTCTTCTGCCAGCATTTTCTTCCGAGCACTATCCTGGCCCTGCCCATGTCCTGCCCAATGCCTCCTTCTGGTTTGTTTTCCATATAGTGCCGCAAGATAATTTGGTGGTGATAGGGACACCAGCCCCGTGCTAGGAGCTGCAGAGCTGTGTGTGGCAAGGACCCTGTGTGTGCACGCATGTGTAAAAGCCTGCTGTCGTAGTTGGGTAGCTCCTGGAGACAGATGTAAAAGGGAAGAGCGGAGCAGCGAACTTGGTCCCATCTCTTGCACAAATTACTAGATGCTGAAGCTGGGGCATGTATATAACATCCCTTCTCCACCACAAACTACAACTGATGCCTGGAGCAAGGCATTAAAGGTGTAACTGCCAGGCGTGCTCCTTGCAGCAAGTACGATAATCACATATATGATGCTCCTTAGAGATACCTCTGTACATAAAACATATGCCTTACCTTGTGCCTTCAGAGTAATTTTTATGCTCAAAGGCATGTTTTATGTTAAAGAGTTCTTCTGTTAGAATAAGGACTTGCCATACATTTTAAAGCCCTAAATATAAGAGTTCTCAGACAAGGTATATGAGGCTGTGCTGTCTGTCTAGGCGTTCATATCACCTTAATCTGTCTTGCATTGTCAAGTTCATTTGTTGCACTTTGCTGTCAGTGGAATAAACACATGTTAACTTGGTCCATAATATTTTTTCAGTATAACACTGCAGTGCCAAATGCTCTGCTCAGATAAATCAGCACCCACTTCAGGCATTGGCCAAGGCAGCCCTGGAATAATCTGTCTGCTTCTGTGTCAGGGGCATTACGGCTGTCCTCCACTGATGCCACATGTGGCCTGTGAAATTAGAAAGTGAGGCATGAAATTAGCAGCTGCTACAATTGTTGCTCATCCTGCTGACAACAATGTTGTATGAAATTAGTGTAGGTGTTTCCTGCAGCCCAGTGTGAGAATTTGTAGAACAGTTTCCATTCTGGTTTAACATTTAGGGTTAGGATTACGCAAAACTGTGCAGAAGCACAGCAGCAAGATGTGACCTCATGTCTGGGTTTCTGCATGGCCTCTGGGAAAACTAATGTGGGTCTTTAGATACCCTATCCACTCAGCCCTTCTCTGTCACTCCACTATAGGGGAAAGGCATAGATTTAGTTAATTACCCAATATGATGGGAAGAAAAAAAAAAAGAAAAAAGCCTTTTCCTCCCTTCCTCTCCAATGTGAAATTTCTTGGCTGGAGAAGAATATCTCAGTAAGGTCAGTCCTTATTTTGTTTTCTCAGCTGCATATGTATGGCCAAGGAGCACCTCTATGAGGTGGAGAACAACTTCCGCCCCACTTACTGAGACGGGGTGGCTGAAGCATGGGGGTGTCGTCACTGATCTTCTCCAAGGATGCACAGCAGCCAAGGCTGTAGTTGGGAAGTAGATGTAAACCTCTTGAACTCTGCCTTTTGTTTGTTTTTTCTTTTACTGCTTTACTGTTTTCTGTCACCTCCCTGATAGTTATTATTCAACCCTGCCATTTCAACAGAGTTGCAATTTTCAAACCAGGAGATAAAAGGAGATGGAAAAAATGCCAAGTAGAGTTATCAGTATTCTCTTTCAGATGCAGTTCATAGTTGAGGTAGGGAGAATTCCTTCTCCTTCCAATTTTGGGCCATTGGTCTAGGCAGTATTTTGCCGGTAGGTGCAAGGCCCTCTATTAGGCCAGGGATTGGGCTGTACTGAGAGCTGTCAGGCTGTGGAGGAGCAGAAGTTTGTCTCATGGCTGGGTAGGAATGTTCTTGGTTTCAAGAGCCTGTGCTGTGTGGCCTCCAGGCTTTCCTGCTCAAAACACACCCAGCTTGCTTATTTTCCTTTCAGTGCAGTTGGAAATATATATATATATATATATATATTTTGTACTGTCAGGGATGAGTGTCAGCTCTGAGGCATTTTGTGTCTGAAAGGTTTCAGCAGTGGGCACGTGAATTTGGATTAGATTCCTGGTACTGGGATTTCCCCAGGCACAGAAACGCATATATAGTTCGCATATGTTTCCCTGCACCAGCTGCTGCTGGCACCCCGGCATAGTGGGCATTCCAGTGTGGGGAACGTCGGGGAGGGAAGGGGCAGCAGAATATGGCTGGGGAGAGTATGTGTGTGCCTGGCTGAATGTAAACAACAACAAAGTGTGTGCAGGCATGCAGAAAGCAGCTTTGCGTCAACCAGACACCTTTGCTGGTCAAAAGTGGCCAGCTGTTTGAACTAAACTTCTCTTGGAAAAGTTCAAGCACTTTTATTTCAAACTTTCAAGCCAAGTTCTGTTTTTCTATGGCTTTTGCTCAAGAGTTGAACTAACTGCAACTACAAGTATAAAAAGGAGGGTGTGCGGGATGGGGCGCGGGAGGAGGGGGATTCCAAGAGAGGAAGAATCTGCCAAATTTCAAATGTGAAGTGTTTGTTGAGAGGGAGATGGTATTTTTGGTAAGGAATGATGCAAACTGGATTTTCCCTTCAAGTTTATTCTATTTTTTTTTTTCCTCTGGCTCTTCCACCAAACAATCCGTTTTCTATGAGTATAAACAGTGACAATGTTGGTTCAGAGGTGATTTGTATGAGCCCGTATCTGTCAGAGAAAATGAGAAAAAACCTGTGAATTCCTTGACTTATTCTACGGCTTTGCCTGACTTGCATCATGAAAGATAATGAGTATTTTTTCTTGTAGTTTTGAGAGATGGTAATTCTGCCACCTGCTTCTAATACTTGGTAGGTTCTTTGTGATGTAAGAGTATAGCTTATTCAGGCTTTTAACTAAATGCTTAGGCTGGGCATATACTGCAGATGATGAGCAGCTGATTTTAATTCCATTGAGATATACATATTTTTCCCCTTCTAGGCATGGGGAAAAGTATTACTTTTGCATCTGGCTTATCCCGAGTGTACAGCACAGATATTCAGGTGAGATAGTTACAGCTCAGATCAGAGAACAGGTAATGTCTGTTTTGCTTTCAAATTTTCCAGACTTGTTTGCAAAGTCCCACTTTCTAATCTCCTCCCTTAATCCAAGCACATCTTGTTTCAGTCTGGCTGCTGATTCTCCGAATGACGAAATAGGCTTCCTCTTCATTACCCCTCTATAAATACAAGCCATTCAACAAACTGCAATTAATAATTTCCTTTCATCGTGTCCTTTTCTTTATCAAGCCCTTGGATCAAAAGTGGGCATGTAGATCTGAGGAAGGCACTGCCATGTGATTTTACCCTTTCTGCCTGGTGGTGTAGCTAGGCAGAAAGAAATAGTGTCCCCCAAAGGAAAAAAAAATGATGGTGACATAATATTAGCAAGCCTCTTGATTCGGTAATGTCATATTTTTGATAATCTGATCTTTTGAAGGCTTTTATTTCTGAGGAAGATGAGCATTAGCCCTCTAAAAAGAAATCCATCTCAGCCTCTTTGTGTAGCTTTTCTGTCTGGGCTGGGCAGTGCTGCTGTGGGAGGCACTGCGAGGCCTGCTAGCACACTCTCCGTTGTGACTGATTTAACGTCCTCGTTGCAGCTGGCCTTAAGGAACCTTTCCTGCCTTGGAATAAAATTGTTAATAAGCTCTACTGTGTTGTTGTTTCTTGGCTTGTGTAGAACTACGGTTTTCACACTCTAATTTGGCCCTTCTGGATCTTGTGGCAATATATTCTGCAAATTGGGTGCTGTCATTGAGAAAACAGCAGAGGTACTTCTGTTGTAGAGGACAATCATAGATTTTCTTTCTTTCTTTTTCTTTTCCTTTTTTTTTTTTTTCCCCTCCATGTATCCAGATCGGCTAATTCTCCAAAACTAAAAATTCAATTCAATGTAACAATTTCCAGGGTGGCTGATGTGTTTGACACATCTGTATTTTTGTCCCTGTCTGGTCTCTGGCAATTTGCAGTTAGGTTTCTCTCTCTTCTGTGAAAGAAGCTAAGCCTCTAAAACTCTCCATAGCGTTTCCCCTTGGAGATTTTTCCCTCTCCTGGAGGTAAAGGATGTGTGGGTGTGGGTGTCTGTCTGTGAGGGGGTGGAGGAAGGGAGGAGACTGTCACCTGGTAGCTTGAGGAACTCTGAGGCAAGGGAGCCGTGAGGCGTGGGTGACTCCTGCCCACATGTGCTTTCCCTCCGTCCCAGCTGGCACATGTCCTCCTGCCACCTGGGCTGCCTGGACTGCTCAGCAGCAGGCACCTCCAGGACGTATTTCTGTGGGACATCCCTGCCAGGAGCTGCAGCTCCTCTGCCCACAACTTGCTGTCACAGAAGAGCTCCAAGGAGAGAGGAAGCCTGGAGGGCTACAGGCTGCTGTGACCTACTTCCCTCACCAGAGAAGGTTTGTTTAACTGCAGTGTGCCCAGTTACAATAATGTGAGGATGTGGTGCAGCCAGGACCCACTGAAGGTACCTTTCCAGATGTGTCCAGCCAATATTCCTTCCCTCCACTCCTCTTTGTGCTCTTTGTGCCCATATTGACCTCACTGGAGCTGGTTCCATCACAGGCAATGGAGCTGATTAAAAACAAGGGTAAAAAAATATATATAATAATAATCCCTATAAAAACTAGGTAAGACTTAACGGGCTTCCCATCTTCACTTTTAGTTTGTAACTGAAGCTTAAATAGCAGCTACCACCATAACAAATTTCCTCTTACTGGCCCACTTTTTAAAGTTAAAGACCGAGGAATCTTTTCAGCAAACACATTACTGATTCAAGAGCATTAGATATTAAAATGTCAATCAGTTCCTTTTAATTATATCTGTAGCAATCTGCGATGTCTGCTGACTACCTTATGAGAATGCTGTGACTTTTTGACAGAGTAAAAAGAACCTCAGGCAGTTGAGACACCTGATCTGCAAATGGACCAAGGAGAGGGCAGATTTGTTGGAATAAAACTAAATTTTAATCCCTTTAGTTTATTGGTCCTGGTCCAAATGAGGAATAGTAATATAGGTAAAAGCATCTGTTGATGTCACTTGAGAATATACAGTCTTATTATAAAGACCTGTGCTCCCCTCCGTTGTGAGGGGCGTACGGTGCGTTGATGGATCCAGCCCATCTCCACTCAGTGTGACTGCATGTGCTGTTTGACCTCAGCCAGCAGCAGCTCCTGTCGCTGCTGGCCGTGCAGGCAGGCAGCTCTGTGTGTAGGTGGAGGCCACCTGGCCAGCCCTGCAGGACAGCTCTGACCCAGGGCACAGGCTGTGGTTGCCTCTGTTCTCCCTTGCAGTACTGAGTATGGAAAACAGCCATTCAACACCTTACGCATCATGTCAGCCACCATGTACTGTACCTTGCTGACCTGTGGTTGCATGGAGGACTTGCTTCACATTGCTGTGTTTGAGGGGAGGGCTGGGTGGGCAGCAAAGAACTCTGGCTTTGACTGTGAAAATCTGGGTTCTCTTGCTGTTCCTGTGTAGCACTGAATGAGTCATTGCAGTACTGTAAAGTGCTGTCTGACCTCAGAAAAGTGTGGTGCTCATTAGCTGGTTGCTTTAACATCTTGCTGAAACTCTTTATTTTCCAAACAAATGAGCTCTGGTTTCTCGCACAGTGTAAGACTGCAAACAAATTGTACTGGCATCCTGTCTCTTACGTAAAGAACGTGTTACAGACGCATCCTCCAATCCATGGGAGCCTCGCTATTGACTTCAGCAGGTTTAAGATTCAGCTCTGTGTCTAAGCTCTGACGCACCTTGTGCTGGCAGATGCAGAAGGAGATTTTGCTTGCACACATGATGAATTTGCACTGCTTGGCTACACGTCATTTATAGTCATTCCTATTCCAGCTGTCTCAGTGTTCCTGTGCTGTGCCAGTTGTACCAGCTCTTTAGCATGCTTCTCCATCGCCCCTATTGAGGGGCTCGCATCTGTCTCCCTCCCTTTTGCATTGCCTTTTGTCTCATTTGTCATGGCAGTAAGTGAAGAATATGAGAAAGTGCTGAGTCACGGTGCAATGGTAACAAAAACACCATTTGTTCTGGACAAATTAATTTTGTTTAGCCTACAGTGTGATGGCCGACCTCTTCTTCACAGGCCTGTCAAAGATGGTAAATGCTCTGCATGCTGCTGTCACCTCCCGCTCTGCAAGTGGGTGCTGCAGCAGAAGCTCACTGCACTCGTCCTGAGCTTGTACCTGAGGCCATTTTAACCAGCTGATTTGGTCTCTGGTGGTGGAGGAGTCATGGAAGGGTAGGACTCACGGCAGCTCTGTGCTGCTGTGTTTGCTCAGCCTTTTTGCTGTGTCCTGCAACCTCTGCCACGTCTGTGCTGCCCTCGTCTGCCTCTCTCTCTGGGGAGGCATCTCACAGCCGCCTCTCTTGCACTGGAGTTGAGTTGCACGGTGGAATGTGGGACTTGATGCTTTTGGTTTTGGGTAGGTGCAGCAGAATGGCGGTAAGCTGGTGTAAGACTACCAGTGTTCAAATGACGTAGCTTATTTTTCTGTGAAGACAGCGGCTGGTGTCAGATGCTCCTCACCAACTTGTCGTAGGTGTGAGGTTTCTCAAAGCACGGAGGATACTAGTCTGTGTCCTGCTCACTTCTAGTCCAGTTCCTCAAGCCCTGATACTAAATAACTAGATGACTACAGTGATGGAGAACTGATGTTCCAGATACAGAGGGCCAGGGCAGCTCACAGTGGAGAGGCAGCCAGGTGCGCGCAGCCTCTCGGGCTCTGTCAGCACGCTCTGATGGTGCAGCTGCCTGGTCACCACCACGTGCAGCCTTCCAAGGGGACAGATGGGCTGAGGTTTGGTGGTGTTTCGAGGATGAAGGTGTGGGGAGGTCACTTGTCCTAGTCAAAGTAGGCTGACTGCTCAGTGGCCTCCAGTGTATTCAGGTGCAGGAGAACTACATGGTGGATTTCCTTGTTCCACCTGAGTGGGGAAACCAGGCTTACGTTTCATGCTTACACCAACACTAAACTGGAAACACCTCAAGTAGGTATCCAGATAGAGGAAAAAATAGCTTTTATGAAGGATGACAGTGCCAAATGTTCACATTGTGCATGTGAACTGGGAGAGGTTTAAGTGAGGCTGAATTGGAGCTCGGTATTTGTGAGAACTTAGTCACAGTGTTGATTGCAAGTCAAAAATTGCAGAGGTCTCAGGAAAAGTAGGCTGCTGCTTTTCCTTTTTCCTCCTCCCCTGGCCTGCCTCCCAGCTCCATATTTTGCTCAAGTGAAATATCTGGTAGTCTGTTTTCTCCTCTGTTTGGCAATGAGAAAGGTTGTTATATTGCCCCAGAAGTTGCTATTTTTCAATGGAGAATGGAAGGATTTCTGTGATGTTTGGCACACTGGTACTTTGAGGAAGTCAGTGAGTTGGCAATGCTTTCCCTCATACTTGCCCAACTCCTGAAACAGTTCTCTAAATGTGTTGTTATCAGTAATAAAAAATATAAAACCCCCTGTATTTTCTGCTGATAAAGGCAGATTTTTGACTCCATCTGATCTTCTAAGCTTTAACCTTCTTTTCCAGAGGCATCCTTCACATGTTCCTGGGCCACGTGCTCTAGGTGACCCTGTGTGTGCAGAGAGGTTGGACTAGATGATCTCTAGAGGTCCTTTCCAAACTTAACCATTCTGTGATTCTATGCTAGTTTACTTTCACATGCTGTGCAGGCACCTGGGTTTTGGAAACATTCTGTGCTCGCAGAAGCCTTAAGGATGTGAAATCCCTGAAGGTCTTTTGGTCAAACCTACACTTTTTTTTTTTTTTTTTTTTTTTTAAAAAAAAAAAAAAAAAACAGGCTTACCTAGCAATTATGTGCTGTGGCTTTCAGTGTAGCTGTGCCCTGGACTGCCCAGTGCTGAGGGGAGGTTTTCTACATGAATTGTTCTGTATAAATAAACACATGACAACGGCGATGAAAAATGCACGCTTTTTCTATAAAAGTGCATCATCTACGTCTTAAAGAAGTAGCCCTTAAAGAATTCTTCCACCAAATCATCACAAATCATCATTCCTTCCTCACTGCTGAGATGTCTGACAGCATTATTTTTTTCCTTTTTTAGGGACAAAAAGATGCATATAGAGAAGGCAATAACTGAACAGTATTTTAAAAGTCTGTTGAGCAATTACTGCCTGGAAAGAATAGCTTTACAGCATATGCACATGACTTAACTTTTGCTGTTGTCTAAACTACGTTAGTTTATCTAGAATCATTCTGACTTTTTTGCCTAGTTCTAAACTGTTGAAAATCTGCTTTTTTTACCTGTAGACTACATAAGTGCAGGCTGTTTCATTATGCCATTGGCCTAGAAAAAAGAGGGAAATGCTGAGCATGGAAGAGTGTTAAGATGGGGCTAGAAACTGAGATTTTACCGGTTTGGCTCCTGGGCCCCAGTGGAGGCCTTAGCTCCTGTTTAGTGGTAGGCACAGAGCAGAATTCTGGTGCTAAGCAAAAACTCTGCGCACACAAAGGTGGTCTGTACCTGAGATGTCTAGTAAATGGAGACACCCATGTCCCCTGGTGAAGCAGCTCAGAAGGACACGCTGTACCAGCAACTCTTGCCAGAGCTTTAGTGTGTGTTTGGTTTGAGGGAATAAAGCTGCAGTTCTCCCAAGCACATTGCATGGATTGGGTGTTGTGAGGAAGGGATTCGTCACCACAGCCTGAGCGAGGGGACAGAATCAGGTGAGCGCACTAACAGCAGCAAGTAGCAGGCTGAGGACCTGGTATTGCCCACATACCTTTGACTGGCATGCACCTGTCTGTGCAAGTGGCATGCAGCTGTGTGGCACTGCTGAGGGTCTGAGACTACTCCCTGGGCCCTTAGCAAGAGGTGTTTATGCCTGCCTCCATGCAGCATTCCTCCTCAGCCCTGCCTCGGCACTCAGAGGATGCTATCACAATGTGCAGCTTCTCCAGTCAAGCTGCTGCGAGATTTACTGACCCTCGAGCTGCTGTTGATAATGACGTATTTGTCATGTGCTGTTTAATTAGTACGGGGCATGAATCAGTAAAGGAGAGAGAGATGAGGTAAATGTCAGCTGATATATTAACAATGTTGCTGCAAACATAAAATACCTCCACGTACTAGCCACATGGTAGCAGGGTCCCTATTAACATAAGGTCTGGCTGGATAAGCGTGTGGCGAGCAGGACTGCACTGACACTGCCATTTCCCTGCAAGTGCGAAGAGCAGGAGATTAGCCCGACCTTGAAGGGAGATCTCTTTTTCTCCACACTTGACACCCACATGGCATTTGATACCTGTTATCACAAAAGAGCAAATAAAGAGCATGTTGTCTGCCTTGTGAAAGCCAAGCCAAGAGTTAAGCTGCCATCATCTTCAGTGATGTGAGCTGGCAGTGTCTGAAACCTTTTGGATTAGCTTGCTTGATTTGCTTGCTGTGTGGCTTCCTAAGTGCTAACTGCATCGCAATGAGCAGGTTTTGCTAATAGTGATGTGCTTGTTATTCTTAGGTATTGGTTTGGGATATGGTTGTTCTGAGAGCTCACATTAGCAGCTGGACTTGCTGCTGGCCAAATACACAGTTAGAGAAGGTTCTTGCCTGCTGCTTTTCAGGCAAAGACAAGTATTATACCCCTATATTTCAGAGATGAAGGGATGAAGCCAAATGCCCTAATACCACATGGCAGCTGTCTGCTGAGTCCTCTTCGATACAAGGTCATACTTTCTGTCCCCTAGCAGTATAAGGTAGCTGTCAGGGGAAGAAGGGGGCAAAAGCAGAATTTCCCTGGTCATGGCTCCTCCTCGGGTACATCCTTTTGTAAGCAAATCCAAGTCTGCCTGCTCAGGCCCAGTGGATAGGTTGCCAATAAGCAGTCAGGTGCATCCAGATGCAGCTTATGCAGCGCGGAGGTCAGGAGGGCTGAAGAGACACCAGCGATGTGGGTCTGAAAAACGTCTTGTGCAGCCAGGGGCCTTTAGGCCCCAGCCTAAGGCTGTAGGTTTCCCTCTAGGCTGGGAACCTGGGTGCGTTCAGGTGCCCTCAGCCTTTATCGCCCGCAGGACCTGTGCAGTTCCCACCCTCAGGGGTCCGCAGGAGCCGTCCCGCAGCTCTCAGTTCACGGAGGGCCCACGGTCCCTGGCGGGGATCCTGCCCTGTGGCACAGGCGGGTCGTCACCTAACGCACTGCCTGGGGCTGCCGTGCCAGCTGCCTCCCTCGAGGAGGCTCAGGACCTGGCCTCCATCCTGCCAAGGGCAGGGGAATCCCCTCACCCTTTGACAGGAGGAAGCAGAAGTCTGGGTGATGCCCTGTCTCCCGTGCCACTCTGAATACCCGTTTCGATAGCAGTGAAGGTTTGAGTTTAGCTATAGGGAGAGGCTGTAGGGCTCTTTCTGTGCCACGGAGAAGCGGGAAGGCTGGTACACCGGCTATCCAGTGTGCTAGTGTTGCCCTGGAGGGGGACAGGCTCCTCTGGTCTAGGGGCTGAGCAAGCTGAGGATCTCTGGGAAAGGACCAGGAGAGGTGGCAAGAGGAAGCAGGGCAAAATCAGGGTTAGCAGCATTTGTGGCCAGTGGAGAACAAGGCAGTGAGGCATGAGGGGAGGGTGGAAAAGAAAACTCCAGCTCAGCAGCTGAAGAGCTAAGTGCCCATTGACCTTTGTGGTGGGATGTATCAAATTTATACTTAAACAAACAAACAAACAAAAAGGTATCAAAAAAATGTTCTCGTAAGAGCTCCACTGATTAGATTTTTTTTTTCACGGTAGCATCAACCTGCATGTTAAGTGTCTGCCTACAGTTTTGCTTGCATATGCAAATCTTAATATTGTAGAGATGCTGGATTTGCATACAAAGAGTAACAAGGTTGCTGCTTAGCTTTGTGTTTTAAAGGACACTAGAAAACATTGCCTCCTAAAATAACAGACACTCTTCTGTAGCAGGTAAGTAAACTGGCAATTTTTCAAATGGAGTCTGAAGAAATGAGATCTAAATATTTTCAGAATAACTGTCTGACTGCTGATCTTCTCTGCTAAGTAGCACGCTATCATACTTGCAGTGCAATTCATGGAGGCTTCATCTCGCCCTTTCCAAGAGTTAGTATGCTGAATCCTGCCTTCCTGCCTTAGCTGTAATGCTACAGCCATTCGCTTCAGTAAACTGTGCCCTGCTTCAGCTCTCTACTGTGTGACTTCAGGTTTTCTTACCAAGGTGTCGGCACACCAGAGGTTAGGAGTGACTCCACTGGATCACCACTCTACTCCACATATGACAGCCTCTTTGACAGTCTGTATCTATTACCCATTAAATAGATCAGTGCTTTCTTTCTGACCCCCTAAACAAAAGGGTAGCATAGTTGAGGTATTTTTCTCATTGTTTAGCCTGGTTTAGGACCTTAAGTTTATGTTTGTGTAAATTTGAATTAATTTGTTGAGAGATATTTGTATAATGACAGTGAAGAAATTAGATCAGAAGAGATAAAACTATTTGACGTGTTTATGGTTTTAGTCTTTCTGTGAGCTGCTGAATGAATGAAGTCTGGTTTCCTCTGTGCCTGCACTCCCCTGGAGACCGATGTGCTCCCCAAAGAGGTCCCAACCACAGGAGAGAAAGAAAACCTACGTGTGAATTCTCTGTCTACTACAATGTGAGCATGACTGCAGCCTTCTCTTTAGTCATCAAGCTCTTAGCAGGTAGAGTCTTTCTCGTCCCATATGCAATGTAGGAACATTATGCCCTTGAAGGCACCTACTTTCTCTATCAAAGAGGGCTGAAATCAGCCAGTTTGGTGGGTTAGAGGAAAGCAACGTGAATGTACTGCCTGTACAGGCTCAGTGCAACTGCACAGCCCTTGCATCTTAGCAAGCCAAGCAACCAAACATGAGAAAGAATGGAGCACTGCCAGCTCCTGTGAAGTGACCATGCACCTAGATCACTACTGACATGTAGAAATCTCTCCTGATTCAGCTGTGACAAAGTGGCATTGGTTTCAAAGGAATGTCATTAAGTAGCTGCAAATCAAGTTCCCACCACGCTCCTATACCTGTACGGAGGCAGAGAGTCCTTGCTGAAGGCCCTCCAAAATCCAGCATACACATAACCATGGGACTTTGCTTGTGGACCACTTGGGGAAGCAGAACTGCCTGTCCTGCAGTAGTGTGCATGAAGAACATGACGGGTCACTTTCTTCTTTTGTGGACTTGATGTCCTGCCAGCTGCAACTAGGGAGCTCAGCAGGTTGCTCTGGAATGGGTCTCCTGGTACAGCTCCTGCTCTGCATGGGGATGTTTTGCCTTTTTGTTGCAGTGCCAGCTGTCCACCGAAGTCCTTGAGACAGCGTTCTCCACGGGTTGTGCTGGTGGTAAACACTGAACCCAGCCTGAAGAGTTCAAGTACTGAAGCACGCTGCAGAGCACTTGAGAAATGACATCACATGAAAAACAGCTGCCAAACTGGAAAACTTAGACTTTGCTTTTGGCAGGCTGAGAGAGCAATGAGACAAAGTGCAGAAATGAGCTTTTAAAGAATTTTCTAAGCAAGACTGGCTAGGCAGCCAGTTTTGCAGGAGGAATTAGCTAGAGCACTGGGTGCCAGGGAAGATCCTTTGTGCTTCTACTTGAAGTATTAAACTGATTTTATGAATAAATGTATAGCTTGCTTTTCTGGGCCACATTGTTTGCTGTTCTTTTCCTGTTGTCAGTAGTGGGAAAGAACTAAAACTGCTCCATGATAAGTTCTTCCTCATCTAGGCTGTGCCTGGTAGAGCAGCCCTCCGAGGGTCTCCTCAGCAAGGGTGCGACGGTGCTGTGCTCATCTGTGCTTGCCTAGAGACTTGCTGAGGGATGTCACAAGCAAGCCCTGTTACAGCTCCCCTTGGGGAGTTAAGTCCCACGCCGAGGGTCCCCAGCTAGGGCCAGAATTACAGGCAAGCAGATGTTTTTATAGCCTCCTCTTGCCCCCATTTTTCTAGCCAGCACTCAACAGCAAGCCAGAGAAAGGCAGACCTTGTCCTTCTCTTGTAAGGGAAATAATATTTCTATTATTTATGCTGGATTTCTATTATTTATGCTGCATTTTTCATGCTTTGTTTCTCATGCAGAAGAAGTTTGGATGTATTTGTCAAAAAAGCTTTCTTTACAGGCCTTTGTGGTATCGATCTAGCACAAAGAAAAAGCTCCCAAAGAAAAGGAATGAAAAGGGAGTTTGGGAGGTATTGCTAAAGGGTATGTCTGGGTGCTGTGTTTTCCTGTTTTACCTTGGATCGGCATGCTTTCATTACTGGTTATCAAGGTACTCGCTGCCTTGATAACCATGTGTGAAGCATTAAATTTCTTTGTCTCTTGTTGCTTATTGTCAAAAGACTAGTGATAATTTAGTGGTGTGTTTCTTGCTTGACAGTTGTGATTTTGCAAGAGTTTTCCTGCATACTTCCACTTAGTTGTCATTATTTGTATATAGAACATGTGCACACACAAACTACTTAATATATTTAGTTGAATTATGCCAGGCATATGGCTAAATATGTTCTGTCTGTAATATGGCTAAATAGTCATGTTCTGTCCCTTTCTTCCCTCAAATTCCTTCACCTCAGTTTTCTTTCTTACATGTGAGAAGGCTGGGGGAGCATATGCACTGCTTCTGCTACAGGAGACAGGAGACACCAAACACATTAGAGGATGCTGAAAAAGGTAAATGTCAAGTAACAAGGATAACAAGGACTACTGAGGCCCTGGGGATTGCAGAAGTTTTTGGCTGCTTCTTTCCGTGGGAGCAGGAATTTGTGATAGATCCTACTAGGAATAAGACCCTTCCCTACCTAGCAGAGAGCAGGCCTCAGTGTTGTGAGCACCTGGCACGTGGCTCGTGAATGCCCAGGGAGGGAGCCGAGCTGTGGGAAGCTGCGATGTGGCAGCACACACCGGGTTCCTGCGTACCCAGGAAGGCAGGTTTGGTTTTTCAGAGTGAGTCTTTGGTTAGGTGTGTGCTGCAGAAGCAAAGGTAACCAGCTTCGGGAGCCTGAAAGGAATTAACGGTCCTTAACTCCACATTTCCCAGAGGAAGCTAAGCAGAAACATGTTTTTAAGGCAGTAATTGCCACAGAGGCCTTCTGCAGTTCTGGGAACTCGCATGTCAGTTCTGATCTGTGAGATCAGCTTTGATATCCTTGAGCTATGGCGCAGCATGGAGCAATTCCCAGCTCTTTGCTCACTAGTCACAAAGACATTTTTGCACATATTTTGGTATGAACAGAGCTGTTCTGATTCAAAATGTAACTACACCCATGTGAAATGACAAGAGAGGACAACCATACAGTGGAGGAATGAGAGGGTTAAAAACCAGTTCTTTCTGATCCAAATAAATACGGTGTAGTGAAAGGAAATTATCAGCAACCTGAAGAGCCTGTAGAGGGTTGGGCCTTAAAGAACTGTGAGTTCAAGCACTGTAAGTCTGTAATTACTGGAGCTGATTGCTGGATATAGCAGCTTGCTAAAGAAATGGCCTTTTAAAAAAAAAAAAAAGAAAGAAAGAATAAAAAAGCATTTCTCTTGCACATGGAGCCTGTCAGTGTCCAGCTGCCTCTTGGTTCCCTTAGGTGCTTTAAAGTCTACCAAAATCTATCCTGGGAGCTCCTCTCCATTAAGCATCACACTTTCCTGATCCACTTTCCTGCTGCCAGACATTAAGGTCTTTAATTAAACATGGAACAAAGTCTGCCATGTTTGCTGTGAATTTTTAAGGTTCTGGGCCCAGCTGCTCCGGTGCTGTTCAGGCTAGTAAAGTTTGGCCAGCTCTGAGAGACCAGCTGAGTGAGCTGCTTTCTCTGAAGAGGGAGGGTTTGCAGGATTTGGCGAATTCAGTTTCTGAAAAGCCCTTACAATAGTTACTGCTTTACCAGGTGGGTGTTGATGCTGAGGGTTGTAACTGGCATCTATTAGTATTTCAAACAAACAAAAAAAAACACAAAACAGAAAAACCCAAACATTCACCCTCAAAAGAGATAACAGTAAAATCAGAAAAAAAAACCCTTCTTTATTATCAAAATACATTTCCCCTTTCTTTATTGTGTTTTGTGTTTCCCTGTCACGAGCTGCTCAGTGACTCATTGTCTGTCCTGTTGGGAAAGGCAGAAATGAGTGTGTGATCGTCTGATGAAGTCGCCATGAGCAGGCAAGTGCTGGTAGTGCTGTGATAAGCAGTGCAAAGAGCTCTGATCTCTATATTAGTCCTAGTTTGTTACTTGATGTTAAAGGCTACTTCCAGATTTTGCTTGACTTCATGGGAATCATTCTGGGATCAAAGTCTGGCCATAAATCCCCCAGGATATTTTAATGCTTGTGGATGGCTTAAAGGAAAAGGAGGAAGCTGGACAAAATATTCATCACTGTGAAAAAGTTACAGGACAAAATTTGCACTACAGTTAAGCATATCAAAGTTTCAGAAATTCAGATGACTGCCTTCTCACTCTGCAGTTTCTCTTTAGCTCATGAGCTTAAGCCATGAGCTTATGGTAAATGAGAGATGCTCTGTTTACAGCCTGCTCTGCAGTCTTTGACATTAAAATGAAAAACATGTGACTCAGTGGCATATCTCACAAGTAGCAAGTCTGTAGAGAGATTCCTGGTTTTGTGCTGAAAATACAAATACTCCAGCGGAAGGGACGTAAAGGCAAGTACAGAGAAACTGACTGGGTTGAGCAGCCACCCCGCCATGGAGTCCTTGCCCAGAGCAGATCTGTCCCCTGCCCTTACAAGAGCAGCAAGTCCTAATTCATCCAGACCTTTCACACTCACTTCAGTTTGCAGTGCTCTTCACAGATGTCAAAAGTGGGAAATCCCTTGCAAAGGTGTTACATTTGCCTCTCCAGCTGGATGTTTCTTGTTAGTTAATAATAATAATAATAATAATAATAAATGTATCTTGCCGGAGCGATGTAGGGGATGGGCAATGAGGGAGCCTGGGTTTTGTGGCTCTGCTACTGAAACAGTGAACTTGCGGCCAGTGCAGTCACTGCCTCTTTTTTTTTTTTTTTTTTTTCTGCTGGAGCTCTGTAGTGGGCAATATAACAGCACCATACAGGGCTTGAGTAAGATCTTGTATGTGATCATTTAATTGTAACTTGTTTGCTCATGCCTATGCAACTGATCTTGAGCTCTCTCGATACAGAAGCCAGAGCTGTACGTTTACATTCAAGACTTGCATCTTATTCATGTTAAGTGTATCCTCACAGCAAATGTTACCCAGTGCTAACAATCCACTTCTCTCTCTCCCATGATAAATTGCTGACAAGTCCTCCTGCTGGTCTTTCAAGAGAAATGAGAGCTTAAACTCTAAGTATTTTAAAATAACAGTCCTAAAATGTATGAGAGGTGGCAGCATGATTGCAGAACATGAATTCAAGTGATGTGGAAGAGAGTTATGTGCAGGCTCTTTTATTTACTATCTTTGCTGGTCTGAGAGGTGACAAGGGGTGAGAAGAGAGCTGCTATTTGCAAGCACTTGTGAAGATTGAACTGGCATAGCTCCTGCTGTTTCATTTCTCATGGGTAATGAATGTAAATGCTCATATATATTTGTCACTTTTCTAATGCATTCTTGCCTCCTCATGCACCCACTTCTGCGGCCTTTGCCTTCTCTAGCAGAACAGCTACATGCACTGTCTTGGGGGGGGGTTGTGGCTGCAGTAACCCCCATTGCACAGAGCTTGGGGCAACCCTTGGGAGCAACCCTGGAGTGACACCGCATAAAACATTGGCTAAGGTGTTTAGGCAAGGAGGGAGATTCATAGTGTTTGTTTTTTCCCATACAGAACTGGGTTTTGCTTAGTACATTCAAAAGAAGCACAAGCTCAGGACCCAAGTCCTGGCTGCTGTTGTAAGCTGAAAACTGGGCTCTCTTTGACTTTGGCCAGCTTTGGATAACCCTGAATCCTGCCTCCGCACTGTGGGAATCAGGGAGTGCATGGAAGTCATTAATGTCCTGAAGGCCTCACTCTGCACACATGGATATAAATGCAGTGAGGGGCCATCGGAAGCTCCAAAACCTGGTAACTGTAACAGAGAACGTGGAGAAGGCTGAGAGCAAGCAACTAACACAGCATATGTCTGTGGCAATGCAACAGCTTTTCTGAGCATTATCCTGCTTAGGAGAGGAAGGTTGATTTGGCAAATTATCAGTCTCCTGATAATTAATCTCCAGTTAATCCCATGGGCTGTCTGCTTGGACAGTTACATCCTGAACGGCTACTACCTAACAGGCTCTGCTCAGATTAGTCTGTCAAAAGGCAACTGAAGAGTGTTTCTCATCTGTACTTGTTAGACACGTTTGCTGTATACTGCTCAAGGGTTACCTGCTGTTGCTGAACAAACAGGGAGAGAGAGAGACTATGCTAAAGAGGAAAGCGAGAATTCCAAAACATTTCATTAAAAAAATGACAAAATGAGTTGATCTTCCCTACAGAATGCAATTCCACTGGAAATATGGATAGAATAGTTATTCATGGCCTCACCCAGCCATTGCATCTGCTACATTGCATCAGTTATGTATGTCAAAATCTATTCCTGCTTTGCTTCTATGCCTATGTTCAAAATATAAACTTAGAACCACTCCAAACAGTTTTACTTTGAAAATAAGTTAGATGCTATCAATAATTCTGATTTCTTCCCTAAGCCTTAAGATAGTAGTGTAAATTGACAAGACCCCATCCTTGACTAAAATACTAATTTATAGTGGTGGACAATGTTACTGTAAGCATTGAGATTATCACACTGAGTACCAAGTTTTACTCTTGGCATTATTAACGAGGAGACACAATTAGAAGAATAAATAAAAACAAGCAGTGTAGGATTTCCCAATGTGAAAACAGGAGTCATCACTTGCTGATGGTCCACAGAGTTGGCATAGCATCTTGAGTTGGCTCAATTTCTTTTCTCCAGCTCCTAAAATACATTCCAAAGAGATTAAAAATATATCAGAGATGTTCCTTGTGCTGTGCTTCATATAAACAATGGCTATTTTCCAGTGAGAAGCTGCTGTCAACAGCAGCAACAAAATAGTGGTTTAGGAGCAAGTGATGCAGCTATGGAGAAAGGTAATTCTCTTTCACATAGGACTCTGAGACTTCAAACCTGGGTCTCACTGAAGTTTGGAGGAGTTGGAACTTTCCAATTTGGAATGACGTCTCATAACTTTTTACATTTTCCAAGAAGAACAACAGAGGTGAAGACCCCTGGAAGCCTTATGACTCTATCTCTGAGGTACTGTGCCTAGTTTCTATTACAACTTTGTTGAAACCAAATTGTTTTCCCAAAACATTTTGCTTAAGGAAATTCCAGGAGGAAAAAGCATTAAACTGGAACTTTCCTGAGTAGTGCTAGTAAATTATACTGAGAGTTTTTCAGCTATGCTGCACAATAAGAGCTGCCTTTTAATTTTGTCTCAATCAAACAAAACATGGTTTACAGCCGTATGCAAAATAATGGGGATGTGAGGGGAGAGGAAGTAAGTGCAGCTAAGCCTTATGAAACAAATAGCAGTATTGTGGAAAGTAGCAATCTTTATAAAGGATTTAGGAGTGAGTGACTGAGCATGAGCCCTGGTGTGATGATGTGTCAGATTGCTTAATGGGGCTCTTCAGTGTATAAACAGGGAGGCTAAAAAGCAGGAAGTGGCAACCTGCAGTACAACAGAGAACAACACAGTCTATCCAGTTCTGTTATTCTCACGGAAAAAAAAAATCTGGAAAAAAATGGAGGAAAAAAACAAGAGCTGAAAAGGGTTCTTACATTTGGAGAAAATCATGTCCAAGGAGAGAAATCAAGAACTAGGTATACCTAACTCACTGAAAATAAGATTAAAAATGTCTTAGTTACAATGTATAGACCCAGTAGTCAGTGACCCTACTGGTAATGAAAAGCTCTTGAATTCTGCAGAAATATCTGTAACAGCATTGTTTGGGAGCTGAGGATAGCTCATGTAACGTAAAAGTTCAGAAAACGTTTTTAACAGTGTTTATTGGTCAATCATTGGGCAAACTGCTAACTGTTGCAGTAGATTTCATCTCCTGAAAGCTTTGTATTAAAAACAGTCATCTCTCAGGAAAAAAACAAACAAATTAAAACAAAAGCAAACAGCAATTCTTCTTTAGCCAGACAGAGATTAGTGGCTTGAGCAGAAGAATAAATGTGAATCTGAAGAACCTGTGATATATAGGAAGCCGTTTCAAGTGATCAGATGGCTTCTTTAGTCTTAAATTCTGAGAATTATGAGGCGGGATCACAAGCTGTACAGGATATGCCTGAGGGAGTATTCTACTAAGATTCGTCGTGATCATATCTGACAGCCATTGCGCTGGAAAATAAAACAATAGAAAAATAACAAAAAACGTCTGCCTAAGTGTGAAGGTCAGGGGACATTTTCTGAAGGATTCTCTTGCTTCAGAGTTATATTCCTTTTGAAGACTGGTGGAAAGTGGGGCCCGAAGCTCTGGCTTGCCTGCAGGATGGGATGTGGGCTCCGGAGGGCTGGCAGCGCTGTCCCTGTGACATGCACCTGATGCGGTGTGGCACTGAGCGGCCTTGTTTCAGTGTTAGAACAGAGAGTGGCCATTTTTAAAGCAGGCTGTATGTGAGAACTGGGGGAGTGTGCCCTGTTCTTGCGAGAACTGGGGGAGTGTGCCCTGTTCTTGCGTAGCCTCGAGACACCACATGTGCTTTTGCTCATAAGCCTCAATACTCACACTACTGCTGGCCAAGCAGCAAGACAAATCAACTTTAGACAATAATGCGTGATGGAGCTTTAGCCACAGTGACCTTGAGACTTGCAAATAAACTAATACAGAGTCAGGGAAAGTGCTTCTGCCTCTTGGGGAAAGGGCATAGATGGTGCTTTATGTCTCTTGATAACTTGTCGATGAGTCCTATTAACATCAGTCTCACAATGAGGTCAATCAATCTGGATATTTGCAAGTATATTTAGAAGAAATGCCTCAAAGCATTTTCAGACAAATACAGATGTCCCTGTGAAATATTTAAAAAACAAGAAGAGTGAGCTGGGAGGAATCAATTCAATTCTTTATAAATATATTTATATTTTATCTTATACATTATATTATTATATATTATGTTACATAATATGCATACATTTATACAAACATATTTTGCAGACAAATATGCAGTAAAAATCTTCAGAATTCTATAATCATCTGTACAGTGGTACTATGCTTGGTCTCTTACCAAGGCAAACAGCATTCGGGGAAATCAGCCAACTGAAAATTGCAATAACTCTGTTTCTTGGAAAATGGTGACTGTCATGCAGAAATGAAACAAGAAAGCAAAGGACAAGGAATGGTTCCAGACACACTATAAGTATCTTTCTTATGAGGTCTTGCTAGTGTCTATCACCATGCACATCTAGATTTTTGAATGTGGCAGTAGATGATAATTGAGCCGTATGTAATATTAGTGGGGAGTTGAGTAATAAATTCGAGGCTCAGTCAACCATTGCTTACTTACTGTCTGAGCCTTGTTTCCAGCAATTGCTAGACAGTCAAGATTGAACTTCAGACAAGCAGAGGTAGGACTTGGATTGCATCAAGAATTAGGTATTAGTCATGAGAATTACGGTGTGATCTATTATTAGAACATCAGAAAATAGCCTTGTGAAGCAGGAGAGAGCCCAAAAGGCATAGAAACAAAACCTGAGAGGCGTCTCACCATGTCAAAATTAAAGTAAAACAGCAGTCCTCCCTGCTGAGATAATAACCACTGCTCCCTGCCACTTGTCCAGGTGCCAGCAGACAGGCCTCCTGGTCTGGAGCGGTCCTAAGGTGCCTCGGCTGGGGCTGGCTGCTGTGTTAGGCTCTGGGCAGAGCTCCTGGGGGAGGTCCTGCCTTCCAGCGCTGAGCCACTCCACTGGCTGCCCCGCACCCCTTTGCATGGATTTCTCAAGGGTTCTTGCCCTTGGCCCAACCTGAGTAACGCCACAGGGAAAGCTCCAGCTGCAGTGCCGATGGGTGCGCTTCACAGCATTTTTGCTGGCGTAGCTCAGCATGGATTTTTTTGCCTCCCAAGTTCCTTCCCAGGTTATCACACTCACAGATTGCACCTCACTGCAACTCCCTCCTGCTTCTAACACAAAACCAGTTGCTGGGTTTACCTTAGTCCTGCAGCGTCACAGTTCTGTCCCTGCTCCTTGAAGCCTGAACAGAAAACCTTAACTTTGAGCTAAGCATTCAGTGAGTTTAAGCCAATCATCACAATAGTACAGCTGTATCTCCTGTCTGTCTTATTAGGCAGGCAATTACAAAATTGAAGATTTGGCTGATAAAATAGTGTAGTGTGGTAATGTGTCCAAGTGTACTCAGCTGTGGTGTTTTTAAAGGAAAATGGAATAGAAATGGCTACAACAACATGGTCTTTTCCTACTTAAAGGGGGCAGTAATTTACTCTTTGACGACTTATACAACCTACATAGATTTTGTTACTGAGATAACTTCTCAATATGTTTTGTTCCAGCAGCAAAAACAAATTGAAAAAGGAAGTTTTCTAAACCATAAAACAAATTTCACTGAAGTCATTAAAAGTCCCATTGATTTCAAAGGGTTTTGGTTTAGTTCCAATATTCCTTCTTTAAATAACTAAATGTACTGTTTTTCACAACTGTAGGGAATGCAGCTGCTCCAGAAGGCTTCACTTGGCTTTGATCAGGCCCTAATTAGTTGTACTTGTTTCAAATGTTTCTAAAAAGTTTTAAAATCTTCTGCTCCCCCACCTCCCTGCTTACAACAAACAAACTCAGTAATTCCTGGAGGGCTATGGTTTAAACTTTCTCCAGACCTCAGTCTTTTAGATAGAGTAACTTCAGACAAAATGCTGTTATGAAATACAATTTTGAGTATGCCCAAGCAACAGCACGGTAGGGAAACTGTTCTGCAATCACAGGGACAGGCCAAGGGGTTCAGACTTAAATGACAAAACTGTGTGGCCAAAGAGAGTTGAAAGAGCGCTGACCCCATGCGAGCGGCACTGAGCCCTGAGCCGGAGTCGACCCCATACGGGTGGCGCTGAGCCCCGGGCCAGAGGCGGCTCTGACTCCGTGGGGACGAGCTGGCAGGGCAGGCGGGAATTCAAAAGCTGCCCCCAGGGAGCGTGAGTGGCCAGGAGCGCAGCGCCGCAGTTGGTGCAGGCAGGGAGTCTCCTCCCAGGTGTGGAAAAAAATTCTCTCCACAGACTCTTCCATCAGTGGGCGATCAGGTGAAGCTATGGTCTCAACTCAGCAGAGAGCTTCCACCAGGAAGACTGTGGCGACACAGGCTGAACCTCCACAGAAACATGCAGCGGTCCAGGTTTCTGGCTGTGGGGAATGCCTGAGACTCTCTCTCCATGTTACCGGGGAGTAGCGAAAACACAGCCTTAGGTGTGAGCAGGTGGACGACCTGCTCAGTCTGGTGGTGGAGCTGTGTTCTGCAGTCTTCCCAGGAAAGTCACTCAGACAAGCCCCCAATTCAGTCTGTAAATCCAGTACCCTCTTGCCATAGGGCAGAGGGAGCAGAATTAACAGTATAAAGGGACGAACAACAATGGAAACAGGTCCCTATTCAAGGTGGTAGGAGAACCCTTCCACAGCCCACCTCACCTCCAACAGTGACCACGTCCAGCAGGTATGAGGCCCTGGAACTTGGGGATCAGATAGATGAGGTCCTGAACCAAGGCCCATCTAGGGGGCTGTCTACAGAGAGGCAGTCAGGTCCACGCCCTGAGGCTGCTCCCCCGAAGGAGCACCCGGAAGAAGCGGCGGGTGATCGTCGTGGGTGACTCCCACAGAGGCACCAATATGTCGACCGGACCCCTTATCCAGAGAGGTCTGCTGCTCACCAGGGGCCCGAACAAGGGATGTTACAGAGAGGCTCCCAAGGCTTGTCCAGGAGTCTGACTATTATCCCCTGGTACTGTTTCACATGAGCACTATTGATGCCATAGGGAAACTGAGGGACATCAAGCGAGATTTCAGAGCCCTAGAGATGGCTGTCAAAGGTATGGGAACCCTGATGGGATGTACCCCAGAGTGCTGCATGAGCTGCTGGATGTCATAGCTAAGCCACTCTCCATCATCTTTGGAAGATCCTGGAGAACGGGGGAGGTGCCGGAGGACTGGAAGAAAGCCAGTGTCATGCCAGTCTTCAAAAAAAGGCAAGGAGGAGGACCCAGGCAACTACAGGCCAGTGAGCCTCACCTCCGTCCCTGGAAAAGTGATGGAACAGCTCCTACTGGCCGTCGTCTCCAGGCACATGGAGGACAAGAAGGTGCTCAAGAGTAGTCAGCATGGATTCACCAAGGGGAAATCTTGCTTGACTAACCCAATAACCCTCTATGATGGAATGACCAGCTGGATAGATGAGGTGAGACCGGTGGATGTCGTCTATCTCGACTTCACCAAGGCTTTGACACAGCGTGGCAAAAGCTCTTGCTTGTGTGAGGCTCTTTGACACGAGCTCACAGCGTGGTGATCAGTGGTGCCAAGTCTAGTTGGAGGCCTGTAGCTAGCGGGGTCCCCCAGGGGTCAGTCCTTGGTCCAGCCCTGTTCAATTTATTCATCAATGACCTGGATGCAGGGACAGAGTGCTGCCTCAGCAAGTTTGCTGATGATATGAAACTGGGAGGAGTAGCCGATAACCCAAAGGGCTGCAGTGTCACCCAGAGGGACCTGGACAGGCTGGATAAATGGGCAGTGAGAAATCTTATGAAATTCAACAAAGACAAGTGCAAGGTCCCACACTTAAGGAAGAATAACCCCAGACACCAGTACAGGCTGGGGACCGACCTTCTGGAGAGCAGCTCTGCAGAGAGGGACCTGGACATCATGATGGACAACAAGTTGACCATGAGGCAGCAGTGTGCCCTTGTGGCCAAGAAGGCCAATGGGATCCTGGGGTGCATTAAGAAGAGCGTCTCCAGCAGATCGAGGGAGGTGATCCTGCCCCTCTACTCAGCCCTGATGGGGCCACATCTGGAGTACTGTGTCCAGTTCTGGGCCCCCCAGTACAAGAGGGATGTGGAGCTGCTGGAGAGAGTCCAGTGCAGGGCTACGAGGATGATCAGGGGCCTGGAACATCTGCCCTATGAGGAGAGGCTGAGGGAGCTGGGCCTGTTCAGCCTGGAGAAGAGAAGGCTGAGAGAGGACCTGATCAGTGTCTATAAGTACCTCAAGGGAGGCAGTGAGGAGGATGGTGCTGGCCTCTTTTCAGTGGTGGCCACCGACAGAACTAGAGGAAATGGCCGGAAACAGAAGCACCAAAAGTTCCACAGGAACTTAAGGAAAATTTTCTTAACAGTGAGGGTGACAGAGCACTGGAACAGGCTGCCCAGAGAGGTTGTGGAGTCTCCTTCTCTGGAGATCTTCAAAACCCACTTGGATGCAGTCCTGTGCCACGTGACCCTGTGTGTGGACGGGGGTTGGACTAGATGACCTCTAGAGGTCCCTTCCAACCTTAAGCATTCTATGATTCTGTGATATCATCTACTGATTCCTATGACTGGTAACATCAATCATGTAGGACATCGGAGGTGAGGGAATGACTGGTGGTTGGGAAAGAACCACTGATCCCCCTGTCTTACCAGCATCAGCTGCATGGGAGACAGCAACTCCAGCGATGGATGTTTTTGCCTTCCATATAGTGAGCAGAGTGTCAGTGCAGTACGAAGGCCCTAAGATGAGGGGTTTTGCTAAGGGCTAGCAGAGAAAGGCCTGAAAGATTACCTATAAACTATATGTTTTTATTAACTTTGAAGTGCCACACCTTGTCAGAGAAACTCTTACTAGGCACCAGTGGTTTCCTGGCAGATAGGCCTGAGTGCCTGTGCTGCAGGACCACAAGTGAAACTACCTGTCCCTACAAAGATGACTGTCAGAAGTGAAGTAGCAGTAAGCCTGGCTTTCCCTTGGGCTTGCAGATACCTGCTCTAGTAGTTGTTCCCAGGCCATGGTACACAGGTCTATCTGACCCCCAGAAAATGCCCTGATGGTAACAGTGCATGACAGAAGCTATAAGCATGTTAGTCTGATGGCCCGGGAAGCCCAGGAATCATAACCCTTTAAAAAACAAACAGGCTCATACATGTGAGGTGAATTAAGGACTAGCTCGGACTTTCTCAGCACCAGCTAGAGGACAAAAACCTGTGTATGGCTCTCTGTTCTGCCCATTGCATAGAACAGTTTGCTACATATGTTCTTTCTATACCTATTTTGTATTTCTTCATTTTTGAGGGATCTCTCGCTCTTGATTGTGGGGAATACTGATTTTAATGCTTATGTTAGGGCAGCAGTTTGCCAATCTGTCTTGAGGACCAGATACTTACTATGTGACAACTGCCACATTTCATCCTTCCTAAATTTTACAGTCTCCACATGTTCACTGTAAAATTTGATCAAGGTGTTTCTGAAAAATCTTGATAATATATCTTAGGCTGATTGAAGATCGGAGATGCATTATCAAAAATCTCAAATGGGCAAGCTGAAACTGCTTTTTGGACACTGGAGAGCTAGGGTGCTAGAGGGAAAGTGATAGTAGTGACATTCTGGTGAAATGTTCATCAGCTATTGTCATACTCTATTAAAATCAATGACTTAAATGGCTCCCTCCCCCCAGCAAATATGCCATTGTTATTAACATCCTACGAGAGTATAAATCTATTCCTAAAGGACACCTCAGTAATATTTCCTATGCTGCTACTAACACGTGTGATTTCATATAAATTATAGTGCTGCTCTATAACTGAAATTATCTGCTCGTAAAACAGCTATAATAAATAAGTCCATTCGTTCACATAGATATACTGCTATTAACTGTTCTGTGGTTCTTACTAACATATTGAAGTTTTTCTTGAACGTCATTTCTTTTTTTTTTTAAATTTTATAGTCTATATTGTATTTCAAATGATTACTGCATCTGTAGGTTGATGTAACCAGAACATTCTGTATGGTGTAACCTTCTTTACTAGAAACGTTGTTGGTACACGTGACTTCACCTGTATTTCTGCCCTGTCTGCTACAAAAGCCAGAAAAAAAAGATCTGATTGATGCATGTAAGCGTGGGGGAAGGCAGAGGGGAAACAGGCGTGCTGGGAAAGGGCAAACGAGAAATATCAAACCAGACAGCTAGCTGGGCAGACACCGAGATAGAAAGGATGGGGATGAGCAAGGAAATATACTAAGACTAGCTCAAATCAGAAAAGTCACTGAAGAATTAACATCTCTCCTGAAGATACTTAAATGTGAAAGAAAGAGCATGAGGTAGAGGACAGAATGGTACGTGTGTTCACTACAACCCTGTTTTACTCTCCCGGTGAAAACACAAGGTTTAAAGACAGTTTTAAATGAATACTCATGTTCTTCTGCTGTAGTGGTAGTAACTCAAAGTGCCAGAAGAGGAAAAAATGGTTCTTTAATTGGTCAAGGCAGACTCTAGAGGCAACTTGAAGGGACCAGCCAGAAGAACTGTTCTTACAGAGCTGTGCCATCAGCTCAGAGAGCTAATAACCAAACCAACCTGCAACCCACCTTGAGCCCATGTGCAGCAGCACAATGAAACCCAAATATGCTCACGTAGTTTTAAAAATACCTCCTGAGCCTCCTCAAGAAAAAAAGTATTTTTCTGGGAGACAGTTCTTGCTTCTGGAATGAAAAAGATGAAATTCTGGCATTTAGTGTTTCCAATGTTGTAAACTCTGTTGAAGTTATAAATGTTTCAAGTTTACATAAATGTAAAAGAGGGAAAGATTAGCCTGTGCATGTCAAATTTTTGGCTCACAAACTTTAGGCTTATTGTGAAGGGGTAGATACAGTGACTGATAAAACTGAAACCTACGCGTTCTTGCTTTGCAAGGCAGGAGAGGAAGTGGTTTCTCATTTAAAATGTGATACCACAAAGAGCTAACTTTTTCCATGTCTGTACAGTTTTCTTTGTAGCTAGATTCTTGGCACCCACCAAATATGAGTAATAAAAAGACTGCACTTCACAGAGATGCAGAATCCTGCTACTAAAATGAAGTCACCTTCTTCTTGGTGGGGGCATTCTTTACCAGAGTGCATATTGGTCTCAGTATGAAGTGTTATTCATCCTGCATACCCAGATTTGATTCGATGCAGTCCGAGAGAAAGACCCTAATATGTAAGACAGCTGTCACTGTCTTTAGGTGAATGTGAAGCAGTAAAGCAGTGGGTAAATATCTGCTGCTGTACATGTCTGCACATTTTTGTACCTTTTCATACCAGTGGAAGGCCTAGTCATGACTATAAATCTTTTTTTTTTTTTTCAGACAGGAAATGTGAAGTTGTGAAGTCTTCTGGGATGAAGGTCTTGAATTTCAGGCAGAAGGCAGATGCTGTGCCAGGTGTCAGTTATGCAAGGTTGTACCAGACATTTTTGCTATAATTCTCTACCTGAAGGGAGTAGAGTTCAGAGGAAAATCTGTCAAGGATGGACACTGAGCCGTAAGCTAAGACTTACTTTCTGCCCTTTGGCTTAGGGAAGGGGCTGCGGTTACACACAAGGTGGTGATGGGACCACGGAGCAATGATTGCTGTGGACCATCTCACAGCACTCACAAAGAGTGTTTTTCACCTTGACCACTCACAGCCATCACTATGCTACACTGCAGTCTGTGTACATGGGTCCTACATGCTTGGGTCCTTTCCAGCATAGATCATGGCCTGAGTGATAGAACTGCAAGCTCTCAGGTCCCATAGTTTATATGATGACAAAGATCAGTTAGTATTTAAATATTGTATTTACTTTTATTTAGTTTACTGAAAACCCCGTTGGTTTAATTTTAATAGCAGTAAGGCCACATTGCACTAATCTGAAAGGGCAAAGGCACCTTTAATGTTATCAGTTATTTTTAAAGCACTGCTTTAATTCATTCTTCAATGTTGTGAAGAAAAAAGAAGATGGTTCCTTGTTACCACTGCTTCGTGTATTCAGCCATTTATGTGTGTGCTGGCATGTCTTAGCCATTTGGGAGAGAATTACTGCAGAGCTCTGCACTGCAGAGCTGTGGAACTGACTTGAGAATTAGGGTTTTGTCTCTGAATGTTGTTTAAATTATGCTTTAAATCATATTTTAAAAGAGAAATTTTTAAAAGGCACAAATGGAACCTTTCAAAAGGCAAAACATCCCCAAAGCCCCATGCATTTTTCTCAGGTTGCCTAGACAGCTTTTTGCTCTGAAATAAATTGCTAAAATTTTGTGTTCCATTCCAGCTTCTCTTCATGACCTCCCTTCTTAGAGGGGTTTGGTGATGTTCAGTATTTCAAAGAAGTGCTTTGAAATATGTGGAGATGGCACATATTCAAGGGACACAGTGACAGTTGAAAATAGGCCACTGGACTAATCACAACTAGCCAAATATTAGTGTGTGCTTAAGACTTTCCTCATATCAAAGAATAATTTTGAAGTGATGGCAGAATGCAAAGTAGTTGGGGACAGATTACTCGAATGCATCAAATGACAATCAAGAAACCAATGGGTGACCTGAATTTCTGCTGATTTTTAATTTTCAGGAAGTCAAGATAGTTGGATGGATATGCTGAGGACTAGATTTTTCCCCATTGCTCTGAGGTGAGTAGGTTCAAAAACTATAGAAAACCTGTATTTCAAGAGCATAAAGGGTACAAGATACAGCTATTTAAATGGGAGAGACTTTTCCATTAGACTTTTTTTTGTGTGTTCCAGATTTCAGATGACTACGTCCAAGATAAGTGTGTGGGAGCGAATGTATCAGAACCAGATTATTTTCTTGTGGAGAAAGAAGATTTAGGAGGTACCTACGCGCTGCACTATGGTTAACCACATCCAGCAAGTTTAAGTTTATGCAAAAGTCCCCTTGTCTATATTAACAGCAAAATTGTGCTTAGCATCTCCTTCTTGATAAAACATATTTTACTAAGCATGTTTTCTGTTTTAGACTTAGCAAAGGATGTTCACCCTTGAACATCCTTTCTGATGCAGAAATCCCTTTCTACCTCCTGTGGTCTTGGGCCTGTTCATCCCAGGGTGGAAAGCGCAGCGTGGGTCCTGGCCTGTGGTGAGTGGGGCACTCCTGGGCTCTGGGTCCCCCGAAGTCACCTGGCTGTTTGTGCCCTGACAATTTTGCTGTTCACTAACCCTTCTTCCCTGATTCTAAACATAATAATCTTTATAGTAATGTCTGGCATGTGTAACATGCTATACATACTATGCAGGAATCGTTCACTTACCTGCACTGAAAAGCAGCCCTCCCTTAGGATAGAGGGGACTGTTATTTAATAGCCCATTGGAAGTACAACAGTTTGAAAAAAAGTAAATAAGACAACAGGAAACGAAGCTTCTACAAAAAGTGAGGAGACAGGAGTATTACTTAGCATGGAGGGGTGCACTCTGTCTTTGAGGATGCTCCTGTGGGGTCTTCTGAAACTAAGGAGGGCTTTTCCATTCATTTTAGCAAAGGCTGGTTGGGCTCCTACACAGCAAGTCCTGGTTGGCATTAACAAAGGCTACAAGGACATGTCAATGAAGAGATCACAAAATGGCATTTTTAGCTGTAGTGCCTGATTTCTTTCAAGCTGGGAACACACTTATACAATGGGAAAAGAATCATTCAAATGGCTAAACTTGGACTTCCCTCTGATATATCAATGCATTTTGTTTGAAACAATCAGTCACTTATAATCCATATATGACAGCTGCAGCTTCTCCTCTCAGTCTCTCGCACAGTGCCATTATAAATAGATTGTCATATTCCTTGCAGTGCTAAATTGCTTTCTGCATTCCCAGTCTCTGGGTACACTGATTGACTTGGGAAATCTGCCATTTTGGTTGGCCTCCAGAAAAAGTGATTACTTATTTTTGTGTCTTTTGCCAAACCTTTATATGTAAGTTACCATTAAAAAGTCAGTATTTAACCACAATTACCATAGAGTGGTATCTGATATGACAGTTGTTTCCTGCTGTGTTATGTTTCTCTGTACACAAGGAACAAATGGATGGTTTTAATTAAGAGGAGGGCAGAGATGAACAAGAGGGAAAAAAAACCAGGAATCTACAAAATTGTGATATATCTACACTGATTTGAACACCAAGTGTATTCTTGCTTTTCTAAAGAGTACAGTGATTAAGGATTAAAGGTGAAGCCCACAAAAAAACAGATGCATGCCTTGTTACATCAAGTCCCCAAGCACAGAGAAATTTTGGGGTATTTCAGGTGACAGCTTCTACAAGTAAATGTCAGTTGCCGAAGGGTGATGCTGGAAATGGTATTGTTGTGTGCCTGTGGGATACTTCGCTAAGCATGTAACATTTATTGCATTTGTCTGCACTATGGGTAATTCAAAAATGTATGCATGGCAGTGTGCTGGACACTCCAGAATCAGTGATAGTCTGAGTATAGCAAGACTTATTGACACAATGCCTTGATCCCATCTGGATGAGTCAGTAGCTTCCCATGGAGGAGAATGGGCTTTGGATCGTACGGAAATCCTTTAAAAACCTTCCAGGACAATGTGTCTCATGCCCAGCTCTGCAAAACAGGGCACTTTGTGCTGGATGGATTTTAACAAAACAGTGTCTACTGCATTTTAATAATATCCTCCTGGGCTTTGGCCCAGATTGGAGCTACTTCAGTGACTGTTTGTACACTTCACATTCAGTGCTCATTGATTAAAACACAAACACAGCCCTAGTAGCAAGGATCAAGATGCAGAACTTCCCCCTCCCTCTTAAGTCAACCCTGAGTAGGCTACAGGCTTATGTTGTCCCTTATGTTTTTTGTTGCATGGTGATGGTGCTCCAAAGGGAGAGGTGAGTAGTAGTTTTTTTCTCTTTCCCTCTCTACAAGAACTCTTCCCACTTTCATAATTTGTAATACATTTAGGTGATTAAATGCTTCATGAGGAGGTAGGTCAGGATGTCTCTGGGCTGAGTAAGACCCCGGATCGCCCCTTTTTGGTCAACTGCCTCAATGAGGTTAATAAACAAAGGATAGGAGAGCAGATGAGATCCCTACAGTTTCATCTGGGGGAGAAGATGACCACATTCATACTTTGTGAGGACAGACATGCCTGTTGGATTCATTTCTCAAAGAAGATAGAGGAGATACCTGTTTATAGATGAGGTTTAGGGTAGGGATTATCAGAATGCTCCCTCTAGGGCAGCTCTTGTCATGCACAGACAGAAAGCTGCTCTCTAGGAACCTCAGGAATTTGCAGTCCAACAGAGATTTCATGAACTTGGGTTTCCCCAGGGCTTAACAGCAGGTGGGGCTTGTTCTTTCTTATTTTTAGATCACAATTTTAAACTTGGATGACTCAAATCTGCTGAAATGCTTTATTAAGGCAAAACCTAAATCCAGAGACCTCACAGATCGTTCTGGAACGGATAGACATACTTATTTTATAGTATTGGATGAAGGCAGGATTTCTAAAGATGTCCAGGCATCTAACATCAGAAAGGCAAGCCTTTGGGATTCTCTCCTTTCCCCTGTGATAAAACAGGTAAGAGTTTCAGGGTTTCAATGGAGCTTAACATGAATCTCACTTAGTAGTTACCTGTACCTTGAGTTATCTGAATGACCTGAAAATAGAGCTTTGGGGAATTTTCCCCAGGCACATCAAAAAGTTGGTGTCAGACGTGATAAGAGAGTACAGATATTCTGATCCCTGGGCCTGCTTGCACAGGCCTGTAAGGGCTTCTGTCCTGTAACATCTGCTTGTGTGCTGGCTATTTTATAAGAGAACTTCTGTTTGGTTTATATTTTAACATCGGATTATAAATAATGGATGATTTTATTAGGCAAATATTTTGTAATGGAAGTTAGAGGAATAAGCACAGACATGAGTCATTCATGGTGGATACTTATAATGAGCTTTAGAGTATACAAAATTTTATTAATTTGAAACAGGTAAGAATTTAAAGTTATTGATAGGGAGTCTAAATACCATTTTACATCTGGTCTTTAGAGAGTTTTAGCAGGGTCAGTCTATTTCGTTTAATAGATGCTTACTACATACCTATAAAAATACTTAAAGATTTAGCATGTGTGATATTTATCATCTAGGTAATAGGAAACTATTTAGTTGTTCTCTTCCTCCATAAATGCATTTTCTAATGACCAATGCCCTTTATTTAATATGCAAGTCCTTTCTTCTAAAACTGAAGAGCAAGATTAAATAGGATGTTTATGATATCTTATAGAAATAAATAACTCTGCACAATTAAAAGCAGCTGGCTAGTAAGTACTGTAAAATCAGCAAGTTTTAGTACTCTCAACTAGAGCGTAAGTGAACTTCAGCGATTAGTCTGCCATCAAATCTGGCTCTGAAATAATGTAAGCGCAGCTATCCCAGAGTTTGTTATTAAAGCAGGAAAATAAAAAAGACTGCAAACCATTACACATCCACTGTGTTTTACCTTCATTATTTTATTGCTGAGCTGCAAAGATTTCTCAGCACTTCTTTCCATCATTCCATATTCAAGGAATTGCCAGACACCTACAAAATGCCTCCAACGCCTTCAACGTGAAGTAGGAAAGATGATGCCTGTCTCCAAGTTAGGAAGACAGTTTACAATCCAGATATTTAAAGATGCTGCTTGTCATGTGATAACCAGAACCTGTGTAACTCAGTGCTTTAATTAAAGGCTTCTGTTGACACAAGCACGGATGATAGCTGATTTGTAAGCTATTGCTGCTGCTAGGTTTTATCTACTTCTAAAACCTATACCAGAAAACCTGCATTTCAAAGCTGTTATAAATTAAAAACAAAAAACAAAGCTAGTTATTATCTGGCTTCTGTGCAAAAGGTAGCTTCTGTGCTGTTGGTAGTCTGGCATGATGGGAAAAATACCTCTTCTAGGGAAAACGACACTCTTCATGAAATCCTGCTTATTCTGGACTCTCTTATTTTATGACTCTTTCCCATTTCTCCCAGGACTCTCTGCTCATGGAAAATGCCATCTGAACAACTTTCTGTGGGCTTCTTACAGCTCCTGACCTCCTCTGTGGTCTGGCCAGTGGTGGTATTAGTGGTATTGGATTTGTAGGTTTGAGTATTTGTGTTAGTAACAATCAGTGAGGGCAAACAGGGAATGAAGGGCTTAGGTTGGCAGTGCAAGGAAATGTGCTCAAACTTTATCATCATCTTTGCTCCTAGTACATGTGAGTGTGAGTCTCCCAGGAGGGAGGTTTTAGAAAGGCATCAGCCCCTCTGGAGATGTATCCAAACCTCTGGACCTTTTGAGGTTCACCCATCAATTCTTACATTTAGGAAAGAAATGCATGACTCTGTGAGGAAGGTATTTTAAGCTTATTTTCTTTAATTTTCTGGGTTCTGTGGTTGTGACTCCCCTGAGGTCAGACGGATATTTTTAAACGAGTTCTCACTGCTTGAATAATAGGGAAATAATGTCTTGGTTTTCAACTTCTGTATTTTGTAGCTTCATAACTCTATGCACTCCTCAAGCGAAGCTGAAATCTTTGGGCTGTTTCAAGAGTCCTTTTGTATTTACATTAATAACAAACCCTCCCCCCTTGAAGACCATTTGTAATACTTCAAATGTTTATTGTTCGGCTGCACTAGTTAACAGCTGTGTCTTGAGCAAAGCGCCATGTGACAGCCAGCACATTCCTGGGTGATTATATTATGCTGCCAATGGCTGTTTAATGTGTACGTTGCAGTAGTCCCTGCACAGCCCCGAGCGGAACTAAGGAGAAGAACTTGCAATCTGAGTATGTGAGGGGAAACAGTTGCACAGGGTAAAAAAAAAAAAAAAAAAAAAGCAAGAGTGAAATTGTTGCACTCTTGATAAAAAAGCAACCTACTTTGCCCTGATTTTGTACCTGGTTTCTTCAGGGCAGTGCTCAGCTGTCACGCGTGTGTGCAGTGGTGGGGATGTTTTTAAGCTGTTTTCCCGAAGCTGCCTCAAAGCTTTTTTTTTTTCCCAAGCCAAATCTGCATCAGAAAATGGAGTCTGCCAAAACTGAAAGATTTGGTGGGAGCACATCAGTATTAAGGGGGTCAGATCTGTAGTCACTTTGACATCCTCATTGTACTCTGATCAATGCCAGACCACTTTGTTTGGATGAGATGAAGACATTTCATTTGAACCTGCAATGTTCATACTACTTTTCACATTGTTGTTTACATTGAAGCAAAGTTAATATTAAAACTCATGAAAGGTAATAGTAACTTATATGATATCATTATAGAAGCAAGATATTTCCATGTTTCTGATTTTTTTTAAGGAATTTCCAGCTAGTGGAAAATTTGAAATTTAGGTTTTTTTTGTTGTTGTTCAGTATACAGACAAGCTTTGAAACACTGGAAGTAACTACAGCTTTCTAGAGAATTTGCCCTGGTATACACAGTATCCGTTGCTTTAATCAGTACCAGGTGTCAATGTGTGAAAACAACACACTGCCAATGCATAAGAGGCCTAGAACGTTTCATTTACTGAATTCATTTATAATTTGGTGGCTTCTGTCCATTTAAATTTTTCCTTATACAAGTTGTGTAAGCCTTTGGATTCATTCTTGGCACTGAGCCACTTCAGGAAAAACACACCTGAGATGACAACTGTTATTGCCTTCTCTGCTTTTACTGCACATCTCAGGCTATTTGCTATATGCATGTAGTCGTGCAGAAAAAGAAGAATGAAGTTTTGTTTTAAAACTGTGCAATCAGAATGGCTCCAGAGCTCATTTAACGTCAGTGACTGAGAGCGGGCAGTGTGATCCCAGTGGAGTGTGTGGGTGTGCACCAAGCACACAGGTCAGCCCTGCTGCTGGAGGGCCGCTGTATCTAGTTCCTGGGGTTTGCGAGGTGCTGGGGGAAGAGGGGATCATTTTTCCCCCCTTGACAAAATGGGGATTTCCATGGGACACCTGCCGCTGTGTCACTCCTGCCCCAGCCCGCCCGCGCTGAGGTGCTGAAGGCAGTTCATGCAGCTGTGAAGTGCTCAGCATTTCCCCGTGAGGGATATCCTCACTGGTGGCAGCAGAGATGGCGTCTGCAAGCCGGGGTGCGTGGGCACTTGTGCCTCCAGGACAGCGGCCGCTGTGGGGCAGGACAGGCAGCCGCGGGGACCGGCTGCTCCCTGCCATCGCTTCCATCCGTGGGGAAGGTGCGGGCAGCGGAGCAGATTCAGTCCCTGACTTGCCTAATAGTAAAAATCAAAATATATGTTTAGATCTGCTGGCCGGTGTTCCCTGTTTAACACAGCAAGGCAAGGCCCGTTCTCTGCGTGTTACTTTCTCACAAAAGCCATCCTACAGACCTGCAGGGAAGAGCAAACTACTACTTCGTTTGTTAAAATATTTTTAGTACTCAGGATTGTTTCAAATACATTCAGTTCTGATGGATTTTTCATACTAAGAACAATGCTGCTTCCTTATCACCAAACTTTTAAAGCAAAAAAAATAGAACAGCTATTGGGCTATTGATTATCTTTTAGCAGTTTCCTCATACGGAAGCAAATTATGTTCAGGCAGGCCTTTAAAATCGATTATGAAATCCCATTTTTGCTTGTCTTACAGGACACCTTTCACTTGTCTCGCCCTTTGTCACAGTGCAAGCTGGTTATTCTCCTCAAATAGACAAATAATAATCTCAAATATGGATTAAACTGACAATTAGCTTGTTACAAAAGCCTCTTTTTGATGGCTATGTCAGAATGAACATTTAAAGCAAGTCCACACCACCTTGCAGGCAAATTTGAACTGAAATTAGCTCAGTCAAATTAGCCTGCATCAAATACACTTTTTTAACATTACAAATGTTCAGTAACAGCTCTGCTGCCTTCACAGATACTAAAGATTTTCAAGATTTTTATAATAATACTTTTGTGAGAAAATGGAAAATAAGACTTCGTAGGTTGTTGCACTGCAGAAATATGGTGCAGGTTTTGATTTCCATTTCCATTTCTTTAAATAAAATTTTATACAAAACACAAACTCTTATAAAAGAATGTGTTTGTTTATTTAGTGCTAGAAAAAAGTTTCCATTTAAGAGAATAATTTCTCCAAACTCGAGATTGGATTGTGCTCTGGTCACAACTAAAGACCTGCTTGGGAGTAGTGAGTTCAAATCAGATTCTTTGGGATTAGTTTTCAATGGATGGAGAAATCGAGAGTCAAGCTGGTATCCTTGGTACAGTCCAGTTCCCTGAAACGAAGAGGAATAAAAGATCGAAACGGACAGAAATGGAAGATTTCATTTCTTTGCTTATAGCTCCAGGTTGCCTTTGGCTAGTACAAGGCCAGCAAAGGTCTCTGGACTTTTTCTCGCTACCTTGCTCTTAACTGGAGGTCTTTTGGATGTCGCTTTGCTTTCGTGGCCTTCCTGCTGCCGCTTGCACTGCCCGTGGCCCCGCACGGGGAGCTGGGGAGCAGCTGCAGTTTGCTGGTGCTGCGGGCAGGAGGCCAACAACCTCCTTGCAGAGCAGAGGAGCAGCGATGCGGGAGCCCTGTCTCCCCAGGCTCGGGCCGCTGGCCGGCCCTCACTCACAGAGGCAACCTGGAGTTACCATCTAACCTCTGCAGGGGTTTTCACGATCCAAGCCTTCTGTGGAGATTTGTCTCAGTTGTACAAAAGCAGCTGCCCCTTTTTTTTCTTCTTTGCCTGAAGGAGGTGAGTTTGGAGGACATCATCTCTGGGACAGTAGGGAATATGATACAGTATTTCCCTGAATTACTTTCCTTTCCTGTCATCATCTAGGCTTAATTAGCTCAGAAGGATCAAAGGAATTGTCACTTGTGTTTCCAAGTTGGATAGGATGCAGCCCATAACAACACAGAGGTTGTTGCCTGTGTAACTAATGCTTCTAATGCAGAACAGGGAGACAAGAGATGGGAATCACTGTGAGCTGAAAATTAATCTTTGAAAGTTTGTAAAAGAGATTTCAAGGCCTTTATGAAAACTTCCCCAACTGGAGATTGTTTTGATATAAATGACTCCACCGGGCCTTTGGCTCAGTGAGAAAAAAAAAATGCTGTTTGGAGAAAACACTTCATTGCAACAGAGCCACAGGGCAGCACACAAGCGTGGATGCAGGAGGGAGGAGCAGGGAGCAGCAGTCGCCTCCACAGGTGCTGAGGGTGCTGGAAGGAGCCCAGTGTTTGCTTCAGGGAAATGCGCCTGGATGGTCTGGTGGGTCCTCGCTGGGGCTGCTCTAGAGCTGAGCCAGGGCCTCAGCTCCCAGCCTGGATGGGGACAGTGCCGTCGCTCCAGGAACCTCATAGCTTGTATGTAAGTTCTAGCTGTAAAACCACACACTGGGAAGTGTGATGTGCTGATAGGAACTGAATGCAGGAAAATGAAGTATATACATCTGTTTGGACCTGCAGTATATTTCAGCTCCAAATTCTGATGTCTTTTGCTATACTCATCTCATGTCTCCCTTCATCAGAGACTTTCGGTTGCATGAGAATTTCATGGCAGGGGCTATGGGCTTTGGGCAAACATTTGCTGGAGATTGGGAGGCTTTAAAGAATGCAGCACAGCAGAAGCACTCACAAGACAGTGGCTCTTGAAAAGTCTTTCCCAAGGCAACTGCAGAAAATCTGGGCCATGCCATGATTTCATTCACTTGAGATGCCAGCTGCAAGGCATGTTGTTCCAGGTGGATTTCATTTTCTTTGCATTTCACCTGCTCAAAATATCTGCTGTATAACTGCTGGGGGCCTGAAATTAGTTAGGGAATGTGTCCAGAAATTGCAGGTGGGTGTCTTCTGTGGGTGAAAACTAATGGGTGAAAATTCCTGTCAGATGAGAAGATTAGAAGAAAACACAGTAAATACCTCAGCCAGTACCTTGACCAAGAGAGGGAGAGATGAGTTGTTTCCACAGGGTATGTTAAGATCCTGACTCCGAATCACGATGCTGGTGGTGGCTTTTACACAGAACTGACTGCACATGTTGGGATGCAGCAGGAAACAGGTTGTACTGCATGAGCACAGGCATCCCTTCCAGGCTGGGGAGCTGGCCACCTGGGTGTCCCTGCAGCCTGGTGGCGGTATTTGGAGAGCATCTCCACTCCTTCACCCCTTTACAGTGGTAAAACTGTGTGGAAATGCTGAGCAAACTGATTTGACTGCAAGATCAAGTGCAGCTTGGGGGCTGACCCTGCTGTGAGTGGGAGGTTGCACCAGGTGAGTCCCAGAGATCCCTGCCAACCTGAATGACCTTCTGATACTCTGAAATGAGTGTGTTTGTGATGCTGAGACAGTGGTATGAGAGTTAGGCCCTATGGAAAGGTGGAAACTACTACAGCTTCAGCTAGCAGACATGTCATGAATGGCCTCATTCACGGCTTATCCCTTTCATGTGCATCCAAACTAATTGCTGAATGACCAGTAAGTGACTGCTGCTTTATCTTAGCTGCTTAGCTTTTCCCCACCATCAGTCCAGTAAAACTCTTGGTATGATCTTTTTCCCTTTCTGTAAAAGGAAACAAGGTATTCAGCAACCCATATGATACAGAACCTGGTTGGACACAGAGCATTTTTAATAAAAGACTTATGTCGAACGCAAGCTGCCTCCTTCTGCTGCAATTACAAGACCACAACCTTCTCTTCGTTTTACTTTTTCTTCACAGATCCAGGTCCTGATCTGCAAAAAGCACCAGAGAGGAGAGGATGGAAGGACATGTAGCAAAGGCAAAGGGTCCAACTGTGGCCTTCTGAGTCCCATTTCCAGCTCTGTGTCAATTTGCTGACATGGATTTAAGCCGCATGCTTATCATCTTTGTCCCATTTGCTCCCTCCAGAAAGAGGAATTGCCTGTCTCATCAAACCATTAGGTAGTTTAACTAGTTGAGGCTTAGCAAGAGCTCTGAAAGTGACAGACACGAAGTACAAAATGTGGTAGCGTAGTTTAGTCCTCAAGGAGTTCAAATTTGTTCTACCCCACAGTAGGGCCATTCAGGAGGTCATGGAAGCAGCAGGATGAAAATTTAGACTATAAAGCACAGATTTTCTCCACAAGGATTTGCAGAGAAACCCTTCAGCAGCTGCTCTGAGTGCTACCTCAGCAGTTTGCAAATGGCGCAAACCCTTGGGTCTGCAATCAGCCTGCACATGTCTGTGGAACAGCAGCTTTTCTGATATTCCTTTTTTTTTCTGTTTCCATTTCTGTTTCTGTGGATTAGCAAGACAGCACCACTGGTGTGGCAGTAAAATAGATGACAGGCCTAGATATGTTAAAATCTGGTTGTAATAGGATTTCATTCAAATGTGCTGGTCAGGATACATCTGACAGAGAAGCAGTTCGCATTTGAGGTAAGTAAGTAACTTAAGGTAAGCACAACTGCAGGTGCAGCCCCAGAGATCCCACAACAGTCTTGGCGAGTAGTTCAGTGCAGTGATGTTTAAGTAGCAAATTCTTAATGACCCTATGACTGTGGTTCATTAGAGAAAGGTTTGTTCTCTAAGGGACTTCAGAGCTGTCCCCTCTGAAGAGCTGTCTGTTCAGAGCTGGCTGTAGGGACATGGCTTTTGGTCGTATGCTGGGTTGGGAGGCTTCGTGCAGAAGATCACATTGCTTTAACCCTTTCTGTTGAGGAGGCAGCTACCCTCGCTGTGGTATCAGCTGTGTGGCTGCCAATATTGATTTGTCAGGCCAGATTCATTTTTGTGCCGAGATCTGCTTGGCACAGAGGCGACGGTTGTTTATCAGGGACTGTAGCTATCCACGAGGGTTTTGGTTGTTTTTACAGCTGCCTTGGCCTTTAAATGGCAGTGGGGTTTGACTTACTGGCTGCAGCTGACCTGGGCACCCTTCCCTGGCTGGGCAGCAGGATTAGGGTGCGACCCTCTCAGCTCAACACTGGCTCTGACTTCCTTGCCATCATGCACCTGTGTCCAGGATGTGTCTCCTCTGCATGACTTGGGCTGACAAGAAGGGCCAGGAGATTGGGAAGAGCTGGATCTCTTTCATTTAACTCTCCTGTTTGCTGCCTCTTTAGTCTGATCTTTCCCCTGCCCCCAGCGGGACAAGAAATGGTGATTGAAGCATATGTAATTCTTCCCTGTCTTTCTCAGCCTTTGCTTCTTTCCTTATCTGAGTGACCAAAAATAACCTCTGTCTCCCATTCTTTTCAAATCTTGTTCATGCAAGATTTGCCTTGCAATACTGGCATACCAGAGTAAAGCACCTATCTTGGAGTTTACCCATGAACAAAATGGATTCAACTGCGATGAACAGGGAATTTCCAGATGTAGGATTCATCTTCAATTACAGGGATTTTCCAAGAGGGATGATCAAAAGTGAAAGTCTTGTATAGATTTCACAGTATCTATTTGATTAGTCTGCACTGTATGTCCAGTGTATCACAAAGCATTCGAGGAAAAATTTAGTGTTTTGTATTCAAACAATTAATGTACATGGGAGATGTTTTTCTTCCATGCGCCATCTGTGTGCTATAGATTTCTTCCTTTTAATGTCCATCTCCTTTCCTTTATTATGGTGTACTTGCTTCTGATGGCTGGGTAGTGCTTAGAGAACTGAAGCACTGCTGTAGAAATGCCTTGTATAAAAACACAGACCTGGATACAGATGAAAAGCAAGGGCCAGATTCTCACCACAAGATAAATGGGCACAGAGCCCTTGACTGCAAATGTAGTCATCCCTGTTAACACTTCTCTAAAGGCCTATCACAGAGAAATTCAGGTGAATTGGAGACCTAACAAGGGATATACGAAAAACAACATGTCCAAGGGTCCCTGCCGTCTCCCACTTTTCTTTCTTAACTAACTGGACTGTTCCTTAGGATGGAGAATGTGAGACTGAGTGGGTTGGGTTTGGTGCCTCCCACGACCGTGACTGCACCAGGGGAAGTTTGCTGGGAGTGGCTGGGTTTTACCCCAGTCAGTGCTCTGAAGAGAGCAGAGATGTGTGGCAATAGCCTGCATGATGCAAGCACTGCAATCATTTTGTTGCATGCCTGATACGTGAGGTGTGAGGAAACACAGGCAAAATTCTTGAGCTTCAGAGACAGCTATATTCATATAAAGATAAGGATGGTGGTGATGGTTACAGATAAAACTCCTTCCTCTGGTTGCTTGTGAGGCCCTGTCACATTTTTTGATTCATAATAGCTGTAGTTAAATGGGACAAAAGTGCCATGCAGACCACATGCTGGATATCAGTGCAACAGGGAGCTCTATTCTCTGCGGTTCTGAAATGCCTCTGTGTCGGAGAGCTGGTTACAGGAGGCAGAGGGAGATTCGGAGGAGTGTGTGAAATGGATACTTGTATTTGTCCCTTTCAAGCCATAAATGCTCAAGGAAATTTTGCAATTTAAGAACAAAGCCACCAACTCTCCACCCTTTTACTAGTGTGTGTGTCCATACATGTGTGTATTTGTATGTAAAAATCTTTTTTAAAAGGCAGATCAGTCATCTCCCATCCTCCATCTCTGTTTCATTCCAGAGGCCATGGCTTCTCCTGGCATATCAGTAGAGGGGAGAATGGGAATGCAGGTCACATCCCAGGGCTAATGAAAGTGTCACTAAAAAGTAAGAAAAGTAAGGATTGTAGCCAAACTTCTCCCAGCAGAACACTTAATAAAATTATCTTTTTTACTTGCTCTTCTAAGTTCAGATATTCCATTCAGCTTAATATCAGTGACAAAAGCTGTGGTGACTTCAGAGGGCCAGGAAGTTTCGTTCACTGCCAGAACTGGAATACAGGTTCTTGAATCTTATACACCACCACTGTACCATTGAAGGAATAATTCTTTTAAGCTTTTCCCGTGGTATTTTCTTCTTAGGAAGCGCATACCCTGCACATACAGAAACCACACTTCTAAGCTGGAGGCAGTGGCTCTGTTGTAAAGTCCAGTAGGGAAGACTCGATCAGCATCTGGATAGGAGTCAGTGTCCATCACTGCTGGCTGCAGATCTGGCCCATGGCAATGGATAGAGCTGGGGGTAGGGGAAACTATTCCCTGGGGTCAGCAACACCCACCAAGCCTTAGAGCCCTGACAGCAGCAGGAGAGACTTAGCAACATCAGAGCTGCTTCTGAGCATTTGGGCCATCAGAAGTGCTCAAGGAATGTGCTTAAGTGCACCAGAGCCTTCTATCAGTATGTAGTTACTAATGGATCTGGTAGTAGGGGCAAAACATTTGCTCCTCTTGGGGATTGGGAAAGGGGGTTCTTGCTTCTTCTGTTCCTCCAAAATAAAGGGCACAAACCTCAACTGGCATAAATGGGAAAAACTCCATTGGAGTCACTGCAGCTACTTTGACTGATAAGAGAGGGGACATTGGCCTCATTGTTACCAATGTCCTTGGTTATTCATTTATCCTGGTTTCCACTCAGAATTACTCATACTAGTTATTTCAAATAGGCTAAATATGGTGAATAAGCAGTGTTAGTTGATTTGAACACCCTTCATTATAAATTATTCTAAAATTAGTTATTATTAATTTAATTCCCCAGTTTATAAAACATTTATGTTAGGGGAAAATTAGTATTTTCCTATATGCGGAGATTTCTCCTTGTAATACCCAAACAACTTTGAGGCAACTGATTCTATTTTGCATGCAGCTATGACAAGTTCGATTTAATGCTTCAGGGTGTTGTGCACAATTGAGTGCCCATAGAAGTTGGAGGCAAGAAGGCTTTTACATGCAGTAGAATATTTAACCCCTGATGATTGTATAGACAGGAGCATTCTGTGATATTTGGCAAGACTTGCCCACAGCTATGAAAAAATACTCTGTCCCTGGTCTTCCTAGAGTGTGGTAAGTATATTTGTGAGGATATCTCATTACTGATGGGCTATCATGCTGCTCTCTCTGCCGGTCCTGGAATGTGCGTGCTTGATTTTCCATCCTCTGTGATAACTATTCTCCCGTACCTGTTTGACTTTGAGAGCCTTCAAGGCAAAAAGTTGTCCACTAGTGCAGAAAAAAAACCCTCTGAATCCTTTGTTTTTCTGTTAACAAAGAGGTATCTTGTTATGAAAAAAAAATAACAGAAACAAAAAACAAGAAAACCTGTCTTATTTGGTCAAGTAGATATGAGTCCAAAGTTAAACAGAACTGTATTCCGCCTATGAACTCACACATAGTGTGCACTCAGATTGTTCCCTGCAGATGCTTCAAGGCGTTCTGAAGCTGCTGTTCTGTTCTCCCAGCAGTGGTGCTTGTGGCTTGCAAAGTGCTTGTTCTGGAGATCACTTGAGCCCTGTGAGTAACTACAGTGGCTGTAGGGCATGGCCATGTTCCATAACCCAATCATCTGCTGCTGTCAAACTGGCAATGTGAAGCCCTTGGATATGCGTTGTACCTCCTGTGTGTGGCATTTCAGCAAAACCTCTCTTCGTCTCCCAATGGTTGCACATAATTTCCTTGAGAATGAAAACTCTGTAGTCTGGCAAGGTCTGAGTTGTATACTGGTGGGATAGTGCTTTGAATGAGTACCATCTTCTTTATATGCTGTGCCATGTTTCTAATGTCATTACAACCTCTGTGTCAGTTCTCACTTCTAAATGTATAAAGCGCATGAATCACCTTCTGTTTCCCTTTTCCATAGCTTGATAATGAATAATCTTCTTATAATGTTGTTTCCTGTGCAACAAATATTTGACCATGACTAGTCAACTCCAGTCATTACTATGGTGAATGATCACAAACTGTGCAACATTGTCCCCTGATGAAGACGAATGAGCTCATAATTCAAAATCAGAATGTGACTCTTCTCCCTGGCATTTTTTCATTAGCAGGGGAATAAAGAGTCACAGAGGCATAGGAAGGCTCCTATAATGAGAAAGATCAAAATGGAAGATTAGGAGTGGCTCACTAAAACTGCATGAGATTATCACAGTCCTTTTTACCCTCTAACTAGCAAATGAATTAGAGAATTAAGATTATAACATTTTATGCTGACTCTTGCAGTGTGGTGAAGAAGGAATATTCCAGAAAAGTGAGAAGGAAGTAAATGTGCAAGTAGTAACATTCAGTTTTACCAAAGACATAATTAACACATGGAAATTCCTTAGAGGAATAATACTGAGGCAAATAGGACTGAAAGAATTAATGGAACACTTGAGAAGTCTAATGAGACTGTTCATAATAACTATATTTGGGCCAATCAATAGCACTAACAGTTCTTGCCTTTGGAAACATTTACCTACACTTGGATAGTGTAGTTATTCCTCACAGTTGTCCTGTGAGGGGTTCATTGAATCTTTTGCTGAATCTGCCCAGTCCTGTTCACTCTTAGTGGTTGAGTATTCAGAATATATAGGCCATTAAGATCACCTACAGCAGTAATTTGTGTGTTTAACACGGAGGATATCACTGAAATCAGCCAAAAAGAATTCTGTGCGTTTATGGATGCGTGTTGATATATATGTGTACTATGTAAATTGAATCTATTTAGTATGCATAGTTGCTCAAACCTCACCTGACTTCATGGCTGAAAGTCTGAAGGCATGACATTGTCAAGGAGAAAAGTTGCATTTATCACCTCTGTGCTCGCAGGCTCTGTTTTATACACTGACCTCAGCAAATACAGCAAAGAAGACAGCAGCATCAAGAAAAAATCAAAACAAAGCCTCCCAGCTGCTTACTCGTGCATGTTCCCAAATCCTACACTGAGTAGGTTTGAATTTTGCAAATCCTTCCTTTATTATGTGCTGAACAAGCAATAAGATTAAAACAACCTCCCTCTCCCTTCCTTTCCTCTCTCCTCACCAAATCTGCACTGTTTAAAATCCTCACATCTAACTTTATACCTTACACTCACTTCCAAGCTCTTCCTTACTTCCAAGGTTTTGTTTGTTTGTTTGTTTTTGAATACCTTTGTGAAATATCTAAGTCCCAGACCTTTAAGCAGTGGCTCAAGGTCCTTGCTGTTCCCCACTGCGCCAAGCTGCGGGAAGTTGTTCCAGCTGAGATGACAGAATGCTTGGAAGCCTTGATTGCTCTCCTGAGCCTAAATTAAAGTTTTATTTATGCAGAGTTTGCCAGAAAAAATATTAGTCATGGATGAAATATCCATAAGATCACATAGCTGTCCTGCTAAGCGTTTTTTTCAACCATTTTAAAAGGATGTATAATTTTATAATACAATGCAGGCTTTTGAGAAATGCTGCAAATGGAAGATGACTGCATTTTATTTGCAATGATGAATGGAACAGATGAAGAGACCTGTTGTTCATCAGTCCGTCATGCCAGTTACATACAACCTTAGCCTGATGAAGCAATTTGTTATTTTTGTTGAGCATTAATTGTTTGTGTTCTGTGTTGTATAAAGAGGACATTGCTCACTCCTGTGGCATTTACAACCAGTGCTAACCACAGGCAGTTTAATCAAACATACATGATACTTAAATCAAAATCCCAAAAGGTGCTGAATTTGATAAACCTATAGAATTCTTTGTTCTGAAGTTCTCAGGGCCAGGCCAGCTCTGATCTTTCTGCAATTTGTGGGAATGTGACTTTTACTTCACGGGCGTTGAGAAGCCTGTATTTCCTTCTGCGAGCTGAGCTGCCCCATGGTGGGCAGAGCAGCCCTCAGCCGGGTTGCTAGCTCAGCTGCCCCCTCAGCACAGGCAACGTGCTGCGGAGCAAGGCAGCCGCGAAGCGCAGCCTGAGGCGCTCAGAGGAAGAGCCTGGGCCCGCGTCCCACCTTGCTGCAGATGCCCCTCCTGAGCGTTTCACTGCGATTCGACAGCTGGGAGGGCACCAGTTAGTGGATAGGAAGCAAAAGGGGATTTCCACAAACCGGGGACAGGCTGACAAGTTCAGTAAAGCGAGCTTTGTGTTGACGTCTGTAATTTTATGTGTTCTCCTTCTAAAGGACGTTTTGTCTTCTACATAATTATGACAGACCAAGCAGATCCCCATCAGTGCGGCAGAACCAAGATAAAGGATATAATTAGCCTCGGAGCAGCCTGAAGGCCTCTTCACACTGCCCAGTGGCCGTGCAAACAAGGGCCATTCATGGCGTGGTGCGTGCGCTCTTGGAGGCCTTTGTTCCGCACACCTGCAGGGTGACTGACCGCGGAGAAAGCCTCTCTTTGAGCCCCGCTCTGAGCTAGCTTTCTGGCCGAGCTTGATCCACGTGCAGGCCTCCCTCCCATCTCCCACAGCACGGGGAGGCAGCGCGCCTGGCCCAGGAACGTGAGGAGCCCTTGCAGGAGCGCACAGGGACTCATTCCTGCTGAGGACCTGGGCAAGCAGCTAGGGAGCCTTTGGAAGTGTCCTCTCGCAGAGGACTCTGCCACCAACACAGGGACCTCGGTAGGGTCTAGGAAGAGCAGGACCTCTCTCATCTTCTCTTGTGGCCTCAGCAGCCACAAGCTGAGACCGGGGTATCCTGGCAAGAAAAGCCACAGTTGGGCTATGCTGAGGATTAGAGATGCATCCCCTGGCAAGGGTGACTCACGATGGAAGCCTCCAAGGATCTGAAACAGTTTTGCTGAACATTTCTCAATCCCTGCTCTGCTCACCCTGCAGATAACTAGGCAACAGGCAAAGACTCTTTTGAGAGAAAAAAAATGCTAGAAGTGAACAACAGCATTATAGCAGCAGCTGGCAGAGCTGCTACAGATAAGGTTTTGTGAGCGTTTCCATTACCCTGTTGTTTGAGTGTTTACAATTCAGTCATTAAAATTACTTTGGAGCTAAAAATTGACATACATTTTCTCATCTTAGTAACACTGAACACACACAAGGTACTTTTTTTTTTTTTCTGTTTAAATGTAGTATAGATTCCCTGTTCTTGGGAAAAAATTGCCCCCATCTGTTAGCTACAGGCATAAACTTAGGCATGCAGTTTACATGTATGGTATGCATAGCTGCAGGGGAAATTATCCAGATGTGTAACCATCGCTTGTTTTCTCTTCTCAAAATAGGCAGGCCACTGTCTAGCTGAGCATATAAAATATAAGCCCAAGTTTTCCCATGTACGACAGTGACGGGAAAACATAAGCACAAGCCTTTGTAGTACTCAGCTATCCAGTATCATCCAGACTGATAGTTGTAGACCACAGACTTGGCTGAAATGTGGCATTTGCTCACCTGTTTGGCCATAATACTGGAAAGAAACTATGTATACTATATATATATATATATACACACACACACACACAGACATACGCACACGTATATATATTCAAAGTAATGCAAACTCATAAGTTTAAATCCTTCACATTGTATTTTTAGAACTGATTGAAACCCTTTTAACGCATGATTTGCACCCTTAAAAGGGTAATAAAACTGAAGTTCTCAACTCTTTCTGTACTCTTAACAGCCCCTGAGCATTACTGCTAGTGCTAATACTTGTTGACTAGTCATGTAAGGCTGCCCATCAACACACAAAAAGTACATCTTTAGTAATATAATCCAAAAAGTGCCTTTGGAGTACTTATTTCTGAAGAAGTCATTCTGCACTGTTGGAAGTAAAGAAATGGGGAAGATAACTCTTTCTCAGCATGCGCTGTGCCTGTACACAGGGATCCAGTAGCTGCTGTTGTCAACATATATCTCTATTGCAATATGTCTGGAAATGCCTCTTGGAAAAATCGTCCTTCCTTAGTGATTTTCTGTGGTGTTTCCTAAACACACACATGCCTGACAGTTGCTTATTGGGCAGATTTTCCCTGGCCGGGAAGCAAAGCGGAAGGGGGCCAGGATGTGAAAGGGATCCAGGGGTTGTTACTGAAGATGGAGGGTGTAATCCCTTCTTTGGGAAGGAGAAGAGCCAAAAATGACCATGGAGATGTTGAAAGAGAGTTTCCTTTCACAGAGCAAGCACAGGGGTGGTAACCAGGCATTGCCAAACACTAATGCCTGCTCAGCTTTGGCCACAGGCTCAACAGAGCTGCTGCTGTTTCGCCACCTGAAGAATGGAGACCATCATCAACTCACTATTCTCAGAGCGGTTTTGTGCCCAGGATGTAATTAAAACTCATCAAGAAAGAATCTTTCGCTTCATTGTATCATTCTTTTTTTTTATTTTTACACTCCTTTGATTAAAAACGTGAGTAATTGCTTATATTTTGGCATCTCCTCTTAAATCTCCTTAGATTATCAATGAACATGAGACTCCACTGGGTGATTCAGAGCACTTGGATTATGTGGGGGTGGCTTCTAATTTAAGCAGCTACAGCATATGGACGGTATGGCTGTCTAGAAAAGGAAGAGGTCTAAAGTCCTGAATGAAAGTCATTTGACAGAATTCAGAGGGGACACACGAAATACTTTGCATGATAGTATTCATCACAGTGTCTGGTGGAAAACCTGTTGCTTATTTTCTTATTATATAGACCAGATTAGTCATATTTGAAAACTACTTTAATTAGAATAATAGTAAATGTACTTGCTTGGCCAAAAAAAAAAAAAAAAAAAAAAAAAAGAAGTCATTTTGGTGTAATCCACTTGATTTGCCTGATGCAACATGAATGATTAGCAAGTGTAAGCTGAAAAATATTTGCACAATACTCTGTCCTGGTGTATAGCTGATTCTTCTATTCGACTTTTCTATAGAAACCTCTCTTCTATTAGGTTACAGTTACATATACTGCTTCTGCATGTAAGGCTGAGTCACCACTTCATAAATAACGTACAAAGTCCTGCAAGTCTACTGGATCTTTATTATTAGAGCTCTGTAATCAATGATCTTATTTTGGAAAAGAGGGAGGGGGAGCAATGTTCTCCAACAGTATTTATATTGGCAAAATTTAGCATGGCCTTGAGACACAGCAGAATTTGATAACAGTCAAAAATCCCCAGGCCTTATTTATGTCATCAGACTGTCTGCATTTTGCTTTTAATGCAGGATTCACACAGAACTGAAATTCTGATATGTGCTGTTAGTGGTTTAATCCTGGTGCTCAGACATGTTTGTCCTCAATTCTTATTTCTGTGTCTGCTGCCAACACTTATGAAAAGTTTGTTAGTAAATCAGCTTGGGTCTCTAAGCCACCACACTCCCCTTAGACAGGTTCTTATTGCTCAGATGGACACTCTGAAGTGTGTAGGGCCACGGGCCGAGCATGGTACTGAGTGGCTTGCTAAATGCCAGTTTCCCTTTTCCTTATATTGTGAGCGGGATGGAGGACTGGTAAATGTGCTGACAACCCTTTGAGGATGTTTGACAACTGCATGTGCTAATATTCATTACTATGAGCTCATTCTAAGCAATTCCTTAGAAAGAAACAGGCTAACCTCAGTGCTAGTGCAGTTGCTGCTTTGTGGGTGAAGTGGGTAAAATTGACTCACTGTTGAGGACTGGCACCAACACTATTTCATCTGCAGTGACTCTCTCCAATCACATCTGAAAAGGATGACCCATGAGCTGCAGAGACCACCTGCAAAGTGAAAGTCACCATGGTGAGGTGACAGAGCAATGATGCTGCATGAAAATGACCCTTTTAGTAAGTATAGCCCATCAAACACACCTCCTTGAAAACCACCCCTGCGCTGGTTCTGGCCTGAAAAGGTCAAGGAGGTGGCTCCAGTCAGAACCTGTGCATCAAGTTCCCAATATTTGCAGTTTACTGCTGGACACAGGAACAAGGTCTGAACCAAAACCACCAGCAGACACTGAAGCTACAGCTGCGCTCCCTGGGAAGTTGTCATATGGAGAGCAAAACCATGTAACCCAAAACCATCATGTGAACATCTCAGTGGAGATGCCTTTCCACTACAGTGCACCTACTACAGGACAAGAGTGCTTCCAGGACTTTGAAGCAGGGTGGGGATTTCAAGATGCAGATAAGAAGCAATCATGTTTCTGCCTAGTAAGAATGGGATTCTTAAAAAGATTGAAAGGTGTTAAAAGAAATCAGAACTACAGTAATTGGGCTGAAATTAGAGAAAGGACTTATCAGCTGTTGATTTCATTCTGACTTGTTTTCACTGGATAGGAGGGGAAAGAATGATCATTGGTCCAACCAATGAATTAATCTTTCAAGGAGAGATCTAAAGAGATTGTAGGTGTAGTGTTAATCCTCAGTGGGCTGGGAAAACAAGCCTGTGGTTTGTAATCTCTACTGCTGACATCGTTTTTTAAGTCCCTCCACTGTGATTTCACAATACATCAGCTGTAGGATCATTAGCATGGGAAAACAGAAGTCTTAAGAAATGTATGTGTAAGTAATCTTTGGTAAGCTTACGATAATCTTTTGTAAGTAATCTTTTTGCTTGCTATAAAAGAGAAGGACACTGAAATGTCCTATTAGATGCAGCCAGCCTAGTCCAAGTGTGGATAGTCTACTGTCTCAGCAAGAATAAACGTTCTACATGAAGTGGTGATCTGTATCTATGGCCAAACACTGTTTGCTTTGCTCTTACAAGTGCTCATGAGGAATCCAGCTTCCTCTTCTCCCTAGATTACATCACGTTGTTTTCATTGTATGAAGGGTGACAGAGGTGCTGTAGAAGTTCCTCCATCCCATGACTCAGCTGAACAGAATATGCCCTAAAATTTTATGCAAGCACTGAGATCTTACTTGATCTCAAGCAAAACTTGATTAGTTTGTGGGCCCTGCCTAAAAGGGATCCTCTTGATTGAGAACATCTAGGTACTATTTTCCCTTTATATTATCCCACTGCTTTGTTATCTGAATGACTTGCGCAGCTTTATTTGGTACAACCATAGACACTTGTCAGTGTGCTTAGAGCTTGTGTGTAAGCCTGGACCATTTAAGCATGGTTCCACTGATGCAGGAGAAGACTAAAGATCAATTTAGGTTTACTGGTGGAGCTTAACAACTTTAAACTTTGCTATGCCCTTCCTTGACCTCCTGGTTGTTTCATTATGTTCATCTCATGAAGGGGTAGGAGATACCTGAACCACAAGGAGAAAACATGCTGGTCCTGCAAGGGCAGTGCGCTTTTTAAAGTGAGGCACCAGTGTGTCTCACTAAGTTAAAAGCGACTGTGACCTCTCCAGGAAAGAAGCTCATACAAGCAACTTGTGTGCTGGTGCCCACCTCACCTCCCCCGCAGCAACCAACAGTATGTTTGGCCTCCTCTCTCTGGTGACTGCAGCACCTCTCCTGGGAAGCCCCAGCAGCCGCCATGGTCAGACCCAGCTGGCAGCTGTGAAAGCAAAAGGAAGTGAGGACTGGTTTTCTGGTGGAAGAGCAGCTCTATAATGGCAGGAGATGCTTTTGATTAAACTGTCATCCTTTTCAAAGTGGAAAGCTTCTAAATGAGAGCGGCATAAACCAGCCCAGGGCTCATTTGCCTTTGGTACAACAGACTGGCAAGGGAAGCACTATCAGGGTGAGGAAGACAGTGGGAGTAATTATTGTTCAGAGCCTCAGGGAAGCAAAGGAGGAGGGAAACAAGTCTACTGAATGACCCACACCACTTGTTGACTAATGAGGTCAAAATTTGGAATCCATTAATGCAAATTTCACTGTCCTTGTTGCCTGATTTTGGTTGCATTAGAGTGAGGACTGGTCATATGACTGTACGTAGGGACACAGTTTTTGTGAACTTTTGTAAAATATGAATTATAAGAATGCAAGGACCCTAGATGGAGGGTGATCTGAGGCCAAGTAATGCCATCAAGAGCAGGGAGATTTCATCCAGCCTCAGCTGTACCTGCTTGCCTTATAGTGGGTGATGCAGCAAGCTGTGGCTTGGACTGTAACAGTCATAAGTAGAACAAGGTCAACTGATTATTTCAGTCAACATGACAGAAATAGAGTTTATCTCAGTAAGATCCCATCTCTTTCTTCCTGTTAACTTCTCAGCTCCAATGCTAGGATTGCTGCAATCAAGCTGAAGAAGAGGCAGTTTATCCCATGGAAGGGAAGCAGTTGGAAGAGGAGCAAGAGGAGCTCCTGAAAGCATACCTTAAAAAGAGTCTCTGGCCCACAGAGGAGGTTCTGTGCAGTTCAGGACTTGTTCCCATTAAGTCAGTGGTGATACCTTGGAGAAGGCACATGAATTGAAAGGGAACCTGCTCTCCTTTTCTGATGACTCTATCACACCAAAGGAGGAATGTGCTCGTGCTAAATGATGTAAATGAGCCCAACACATTTTTAGGTTCACAAGTCTGCATATTTACCACTTCTCATTCTGACTGCACTAAATTGTTAACACCCTTGGTTTGCACAGTCTCCTCTGCCTGCTGCCAAGGAATATTGATGCTCATTACATTGGAGGCAAGATGCTGACAGCCCTGTCTAACACAGACGGAAATGGGGTGGGGTGGAAACCAGCACTGAATGCTAATCTAAATGAGCAGCAAGTTAAAGCTTCTGCCATAAACAAATCAGGATGTTCTCTTAGGACAAACATTCAGAAGGATTCTATGATAGTTCCATTAGTTTCCTGTGAAACACCTGCAAGTGCAAGCGCACAGCACTCCTGACAGGTGACTGAAGTTCTTTACCTTATAATCCTGCACACGCTCTGGGGGCCGCTTTATCCTTGTGGAGCTGGTAGGAGGTGCAGAGAACCTGCAGTGCTTTTCTCTGCCCTGCCCTGGGGATTAAGTGGGCGAGTTAGCCAGGTCATTCACACCTCGGAGAAAGGCTGAAGACCAGATGAGGCAGAGTCGGCATGTGGACAAGCAGCCTCCGAGGGCTCCCAGCAGCAGAGTGAGGCCAGTGGTTTCCCTGCATGTGTCCTGTTTTGCCAGGGAAGCTCTTCTGCTCTTGCCCCTGCCAGGAGCAAAGTGCTTCCTACCCCGGATGAAGCAACCTTTGGATGCTCATTGCTGCCCTGTGCTGTTTAGGCACAAGCACCAGTGCAAATTAGAGAACTGATCTGGTGGGGAATAGGCAGGGAAAGAGCAATCTGGAACCTTTCTGGTGGTTTCTGTCTGAATGTGATCACCTCCCTGTGCACATGCCTATAGGCGTGTGCCCCAGCACAGCACAGGCAGCGAGGCAGGAACAGACAGCAGCAAGTGGCAGGAGCTGATGCAGGGACGGGGCTTGGCAGGGCCTTACACGGGTCGGCAGAACGTTGTTACCTACCAGGGCTGCAACTCGTGTTATTTTGGCTGTGACCGGACCCCAGGTAGACGGGTTGTGATGGAAACAAGGGGAAGTCGTAGAAGTTCAGTTCTTTTAGGAAGACACGCATGTACTCTTTGGTAGATCTTCATTTCTCAGTGCAGTGTTGCACATTTTCACACTTCTGACCTTCAGATCCTAGCTAATATTTGCAGGCAGACTGGGACCAAAAGAAACTGTCCTGGTGGAAACTGTGGTGTAGAAACTGGTTTTGTGAGAAGAGAACCTTCTCACCTAAGAGAGCTCTTCTTGAACAGGGGGCCATATGGAGGCAGCTGCTGAAACAGCCACAGCAGCGCTTGAAACAACTATTTCCAAAGATCTCTTTTGGTACACTTCCAAGGCTGGATAAGCCATAAAGGTCATATTCCTGTTGTGCTTCCCCTTTTGTTTATGGCGGTGGAGAGCAAAATAGGCAGCATGCCTTTTAAGGGGAAGGGATGGTGTTTTCAGTCTTGTGGGTCAGGAGGGAGAAGCTGCCTCTTAGCCGGAGAAAGAAAAGCCGGGAGGGAGGCCGCAGCGAAGGCCACAAGCTGTGGCTTTTGGCAGGCCGGCAGCATCTGCCACAGCACGGTGAGGAAGAGGCCAGGCCTCACTCCGCTCCGCAAGGAAGAAGGGGGCTGAGGCTGGCGGGGAATGCGCTCAGAGCCCCTCTCACCTGGGGGGCCCTCCTGGCCCCCATGCCAGCACTGGCACGCACTAACCCCTTCATGCACGTCCACCCGCAGATGCCAGGCTGCCAGGGCAGGACAGGACAGCTGGATATTTGCCTCTGGGAAGGAGACCTTGTGCAAGCACACAGAAAGGCAGATTTTGCTCTTACTGGATCAATAGGGTTGTTGGGGCACAACGGAGAGTGGAATTTGGCGCAGCTGGCTGTCAATAGCTGTGTTGCTTTCTCAGTGCACAGTTATTGTCAGGGCAGCAATTACTCATACACTTTATTTTCCTATAGAGCTATTTTAATAATTCGCCCTCCTTGATCCCTCTTTTTTTTTTTTTTTTTTTTTTTAAGCCAGGATGGACCTTAAACTGCAGAAAAGTGTGTAGAAGTGACTTTAGCTGGAGTTTCTCCATTCTTCTTTCTATCTCTGCTTCCTACAATGAGGTTTTTTTCCTTAGCTATTCTATGGAGAGACAGAGTGAGGGATCTTATCCTAAGAAAAGTTGCTAAGACCGTGTGTTTGCACAGAACATGTTTTGGAAATAAAAATCTTCAGAAAGCAGGCCCTTTTTTCTTTTTCTCCTTTTTTACTCATTCCCTCGCAGCCTCTGATCTACATTCCTTCAAGGCACACATGTCCCTTCTTGCTGATGAGTTCCTTGCATTGCTTTATGCTGGCTGTATGTCGGTTCCACACTTGAAGACTCCTTGTGACAGGAGCCTATTCTACTCTCTATAGTAAATGTTATACTGAACAGGTTGGTAAGTGTGAGCAATTGCTTAAACTGGGAAACCATAATGATAAAAAGACTGCAAAAAAACATCTGTATCCATCTTGCGGAGGTTCCTGGCTGAGTGCAGTCAGCCATGGTTCACTTAGCTTAAGTATAGAGGAGCAAGTCAGACCCAAGTAGGTTTGAAAAACTACCTTACTTTAGTGAAGCAAACTCCTAGTCATTCATGTTTTGTTTTAGCGATGGCATATACTGTGAGGTAAGTGGAAATATATTTGTTTTGAACCTAAAATGTCCAGTAGAGGAATTACAGTGTCAATCTATAACTGCATTTGCCTTACATGAAGGCAAATGAAAACTTACAGATAAGGCTGTGAGCAAAGATTATCTTCTCACTCTAGTTCTGGAAGTTAACTGTATGACCATATGCATATTTTGGACTTATATGTGAACGTAACACATCCCTATCACTACATCAGGTCTTTTGCCATGAAGGGAAGATCAGTGTGGTTGTGGAAATAGGGGACAGGTGTTCAGTTTCTGGCCCTCTCAAGGTTGAATTCACCTCGCCATCCATCATTTTACTTCAAAATTGTGAACTCTCTTTGCTCTCTTTAGATCCTGATCTGGAGTGGGAAGAAAGGCTGTCTTTTATTATGTCTTCACATACATACATGTTACAGTGAATGCTTAACCTAGGGGTTACTCTGCTTCTCTGAAATACATCCCAGGATGGGAGCTGTACATGCTCGTGTTGGCTAAGGTGAAAATTTTTGACTCCAAACAGAGAAAAGGTCCCTGATTGCAGAGCGGAAGATAAAAGAATGGTTCAGATGGAGCAAATCCTCCAATAATCAGGGACTCTTCACTTTGAGAGCGCTTAAATGATTTCAGTGTCATTGGTGAGAATTTTGATGGGTTCTTTTTCACATCTATTAGATTTCTGGTGTGTTTTTAGCAATCTTTACCCTTTTTGTTAGCTTGAACGGGTTTGATTGGGTTTTATGCAGTTAGTACAGTGTGACTAATTGTGAGGATTTATTTGAATTCTGAAATTATTTCACTTTGCTTGTGATTTCTATAGAATGAGTGGCCAAAGCATCTGAAGAAAACGAATGTCAAAATCCCATGCGCTGCTACTTCTGGAAGTGAAAATTTGACTAAGATGTGTCAGCTGTCATAACAAGAATTCCCATAAGTTTTCTGGAAAACACAAGTTTAACTGTTATGGGATAGATAAGTTGTGTTTCTTGTGTGTGTTGAACTCTAGAAAGTGGAAGTTTTTAGAAAGCTGTTCATTAAAAATGCTCAGAAAGAAAAATCACCATGGGTTGTGGTTTCTGTGAGCAGGAAAAAAGGTCAGCCTTATGTCAAAGACTAATAAAATGTATTAAAGATGAAGTCAGTAGAAGTTCTACAGGAAGTCCCCTGAAGCAGAAGATAGATAGAAACTACATTTCTTATAGTCAACATTCTTATGAAAATGTTAATCTAAGTCAAATATATGACAAAATTACATCTGGCCTCTCTTTGCATTTTAAGAAGACTGGGCAAAAGTTGATCTTCTTCAGTACCGAGTACTACTTGCTTCTGGTAAGATCCATACAGTTGTTCTGCTAGGTGAGCTCTCAAATAAAAACATCATGAAATATTGCTCAGTGTGTGTTTTTAGTACTAAGAAATGTGATAAGGAAGTGAAAGATAGCTACCATATTAAGTCAAATATCCTCATTGTTTTCTAGCACATATTTGCTCAAGGATATGTCTAATTTTTGGAGAATGCCCACACATAGGAACACAATTTCCAGCTCCCACGGTTGGGAGGAAGAAAGACCATTTCCAAGCTGTGAATTGAGCACTACCTGTGGGGAGCTCTTTCCCTAAGCCTGAGGGCAGCATGGAAGGACAGTTTTGAGGGAAGCATGAGCTAACCTGAGACTGATTTTAACCTCAGCGAGTCCCCAGCAAAGAGGAACAGAGAGTTTGAAAAAACTGCAGTGATACTTCATGTTTCCACCTAAGGGGAACTGAACCAGTTTGTGGATAGGGTCTGAAACCCATGCATTTCTTGATTAATCTGTTTACTGTGTTGTTAGGGAAGGGAGCTGTTAATGAAATAACCGCACACAGGATTCAAAAGCACAAATTTCCCTCCTACTAGGCATCACAGTTTTATACGCCTTCAAAAAGTAATAGCTCCAAATAGGACTACTGTCTATGTCAGCGTGAGAAAGAAACTCATCCATAATTCACCCGCTCAAAATCTCTGCTCGGGGTGCACATGTTCACCTTCATCAGTTGCAAGGGGCAGAGGCTTCTAGAGGCCAAACTGCTGCTTGTTTGAACATCTTACACAGTTTTTCTTTTCTCTCCAGCATGCAGTAGAACTGTTGCCCTACTGTGGTAAAGCAAAACTGGAAACCATTTAGTATGACTTTGCGCTGAATGAATCACTGTCTTACGAGGAACATTATGGGGAAAGGAGCTGATTGTTTAAAGAACAGCTGTGAAGAGAACAACTGGACCTGTTTTGTAACTTTTAGCTATTCATAAATAAAATCAAATACTTGATTTACATATTTGCTACCTGTTTTTTGTTGTTAACTGCAAAATGCTGAAAGCTGCTTTTACCGCATTTTACACTATTTCTGAATTATCTGTAATCCAGCTATAAGTAGGATTGGTAGTCACAGTTTGAGAATACCATCTGAAAAATGAACTTTGCAGATTCACCCCAGAACCAAAATCCCTGGGCATTAATTTGGGTTCAACATTATCCTATCAACAAAACCTTATCTGCTTTAACTCCAGCCTTCTCCCTTGCTGCAGACTGAAGGACTTCTGGGTTTGTTTGTAAGCAAGAAGCTCCTGGTGCTCTTGCAGCCGGAGAGGACGTGGTGGGATGCCTCAGTGCCAGCCCGCTGTATGGCTTGGGCAGCAGTGACACCTTCCTTGTCTCCAGTGTGATGGGCACACACATTGTGAGGAGCTGTTGATGAACCAGGAAACACTAAAATGGATTTTGCACTGTGGGGAAGGGAAGTATGCAAAAATCTCATGCTACTGCCCAAGAGTGTTCTGATGTTTGATGAACGGATCCACACGGCTTTAAAATCAACTTTCACCTTTTGCCTGGTAGTACACCCGTAACAAGGGCAAGAGCTCATCACTTCTCCCATGTCAAAGGTCTGATGGAAAGGACAAAAGGGACTTACACTTGTCTTAATAAATGGTTTCTAAAAGCCTGTCCTCAGTCTGTACCACTCTCCTCTTTACACTAGGAAAGTTTAGTCTAATCCCAATGTACTTGATCTTTGCCCTGTAAGGGGAAGAGTGGCAGTGTGGCATCAAGCTGGATGATCTGAATTTGCATAACGTGGAACAACTATATTCACCTTTAATATAAAGGTCAGGCACACAGAGACTTGTGATTTGCTGCAGGAAATCCATTGCTTTTCCACTTGAAGCATCCTGTAGATGCTCAGTTTTATAAGGGGTTATTTGGGCAATACACCTAAAGAGGAGCTGCCTGCTTTCAGTGCCGCATCATGATGACACTGCCCGCTGAAGAGGGTCCAGAAGAGGGCCCGCTGAATGGTCCAGAGACCACAATCCACGTCCTTAGAGAGGAGCTGGGCGTCCCCGCCAGGGTCTGCCGGCCCTGCACGTGCAGGACTGGCTACTCCTGAACCGCTGAGGACGGGTGGTGTCTCCAGGGCCCCTTTTTCCTTGGTTTCTTCAGCAGAGCTCTTTGCCAACTACAAACACCCGCAGCACCTATGTGCAATGGGCCACGGCCACCACTGTGCCAGCGCCAGCCGCGCCCGCACCCCCACGGGCCTCGTTGTGCTGGAACCGCCGGTCCGGTCCGGTCCGGTCCGGTCCGGTCCGGTCCGGTCCCGCGGGGGCGGGGCCAGCGGCCACGGCCGCTTCGCCGCGCGCTGCCCTCGAGCGCGGACCGGCGCCGCGCACCGCCCATTGGCTGCCAATGACATCATCCGGCGCAGGGCACGGCCTCGCCCCGCCGCGCCGTGCCGCCATCCCATTGGCGGAGGCGGCGGTCGGCCCCGCCCCTCCACGCCGCGCCGCGATCCCGTTGGTGGAGGCGGCGGCCAGCCCCGCCCCCCGGCGCGCCGCGCATTTACGCCCGTAGCAAAAGAGAAAGTAACGAGGATGGTGCGGGCGGCGCGCGGCGCGGCCGGGGCGCGGGCGGCGGCAGCAGCGGCAGCATCGACAGCAGCAGCATCGACAGCAGCGGTAGCGGCGAGAGCAGCAGCAGCAACAACAACAACAACAGCAGGAGCAGCAGCAGCGAGAGCAGCGGGGGGCCGGGCCGCAAGCCGAGTCGAGCCGACCCGCGAGCTGACCCGTCCCGGCGGTGAGTGCTCGGCGGGCGGCTCTGCGGGACCGCGTCGGCGCTACGACAGCAGCATAAAACTTGCGTTGTTCCCGTTTCCCTGTATTTAATTATTTATCTATTTTTTCCCGCTCTCTGGCAAGGGAAAGGGGGTGTTTTGACCCATTTTTTGAAGCCCGTCCGAGCTGAGGCGCCTTGTGCTCGCTTTGCTCCCTACTTCCAGCGTGCGCAGGGGCAGCGCTGCCCAGCGGGGCTCCCGCGGCGCCTGGGGCTCGCCCGGCGGGAGACGGTGGCCAGGGGCGGCGGGAGAGGCTGCCCCGAGGGGGTCCCCGCTGCCCCACAGAGGCGCCTCGGGGCCCCTTCGGCAGCGCGGAGCTGGCGGGGGAGCTGGGCCGGGTCCCCGGGGCGGTCCCGCTGGGCTGCGGGGCCGGGCGTGCAGGAGAGCGTCGCGGTGCTGCAGGCGCTGCCCGCGGGCTCGGGGTCCCGCCGGTCCCGCCGCTTTTAAGTGGAAGGGGAGGCTGTCGCCCTGTGTCCTTGCAAGTGGCAAGGCCAGGGGCTGTGGGGAGCGCGATGCTGGGGATACCACAGCACCCTATTCCGAGAAGCCCTGAAGCGTCTCAGGCGCCGGGAGCTCCGGCCTCCGGGGCTGTGGAGAAGGCGACTCTTAGCCGAGGGCTTTGGCTGAAACGGGGTAAGGACTTAAAAATCTGTAAGGGCTTGAAGATGCCAATTCAAGGCGTGCACTTGCATTCTGTTGAGATCTGCAAAACCTAATTCCTAATTTTCTTGTTTTCCCTCTTTTTTTTTTGTCTTGTTTAGCTCTATGTAGTTAAGTGTGCAACTGTCTCTGAGAATATATTCAAAAGATAATTTTATTCCGGCTTGCTGGAAAAGTTGTGTATCACTGCTGACACATTCAGCTGCTGTGCATTCCTCGCAGCTGTAGAGTCAGGCCAGTAGTTGTTTCCTTTGCTTACTGCGAGGGAAACAAGAGAACATGCCTCTTTATCGTTATCAGCTGCATGCCTTGCAGCGGTGGTTCAGAATAGCTCAGCACCATCTGCATGTAGACAAATGCCTCCTCCCGGGTGTAGCTGCACAGCCTAAGCTAGTTTTACATTTTGTGTGGCGTTTGTATTCGTGCAAATAGCTGCAATATTCACTGCAGGATTGGGAAAGATTTTTTTAAAATTTATTTTTAGCAAACTGCAGTGAGCTGATAATTATTACAATAGATTACAAATATTGGTAATTGGTTTGTGATATCTGAAGACTTGTGCGATCCCATGATCTCTTTTCATCACCCTTCTCTCCTCTTCCCTCTCTCCTGCCCTCCTCCCCTTTCCTTTTTTGTTTTCTTGCAGGTAGATCTTGAGTTCTTCTTGATTGGCTAGTGCTCAGCCTCCTCATGCCTCCGTCTCCTTTAGACGACAGGGTAGTAGTGGCACTTTCAAGGCCAGTGAGACCTCAGGATCTCAACCTTTGTTTAGACTCCAGCTATCTTGAATCTGTCTCTTCTGCCAGCGAGAGCCACTCCAGTCTGCTCGGCACCACGGTCGTGTCCCTCAAGACTGCTAATCTCACGTATATGCCCTCATCTAACGGCTCTGCACGCTCCCTGAGTTGTGGATGCAGTAGTGCCAGTTGTTGCACTGTGGCAACGTACGACAAGGACACTCAGACCCAAACTCAAGCGAGCACCAGCAGCGCCCACGCCGGAGCCGCTCCTGCCTGTCCTGCCAACCAGATGGTCAACAGCAATGAGAACACCGGCAGCCTGAGCCCGCTGGGTGGAGTGGGGAGCCCAGTCTCGGGCACAACCAAGCAACTAGCTAGCATAAAAATCATCTACCCCAATGATCTGGCAAAGAAGATGACCAAATGCAGCAAGAGCCACCAACAGAGCCAAGGGCCAGTCATCATTGACTGCAGGCCTTTCATGGAGTATAATAAGAGCCACATTCAAGGGGCTGTTCACATTAACTGTTCTGACAAGATCAGCCGCAGAAGGCTCCAGCAGGGCAAGATCACTGTCTTGGACTTGATCTCCTGTCGGGAAGGCAAGGACTCATTCAAGAGGATCTTTTCCAAAGAAATCATAGTTTATGATGAGAATACCAATGAGCCAAGCAGAGTAATGCCTTCCCAGCCGCTCCACATAGTGCTGGAGTCCCTCAAGCGAGAAGGCAAGGAACCCCTAGTCCTAAAAGGTAATCCCCATGTAATCTCATGGTTTGCTTTGCTGTGCATCGCTTCAGCCTTAAGCAAGGCTTGAGGCAGAGCTTTCCATGTGGCTGTTTATTTCTAGGATGTGTGCCTGGGGTCATGGATGGCAAAGCAAACATAGGCAATCAACACAGAGCTGGTAGCTGGGTTCTGAGGGATAGTGCCTTGTTTCTGACCGTTGTCCTTGAGTGCTGAAGGGTGGGAATTGGAAAAGGGAGGAGACACGCTTCCTAGTGTCTGTCTGTATAGACAAAGAATTTCCCTAAGTGTTTGCTCTAAGTATTTATAGCCCGAGGGGCATAGGTCCAGGAGGGTGTACTACTTTTCCCCAGGCCCTTTTAGATCATCAGACTGACCTTTATTTAGCAGCCTAGGGCTGAATTATTTTTGTCCATGTAAAACTGAACTCATAGGTGTTGGAGATAGGCAATAGGAGGGTAAAAGTAGCAAGGAGGAAAGACAAGGGAAGCCAGCTGGTCTACGGCATTGCATCATGGACTGGTCCTGCATGAGTTGTGAGGACCAGTCAGTGAAACTGGAGCAGTCGCGCCTTATTCTGGTGTAGCAGGTTCAGAGTGTGGATGGTTGCTGACATTTTTGCCAAAAAGAGTTCTGAAAAGGTTGTATGTATGTGTATTCTTGAATAAGTATTTGTTTATATATAATTTTCCTTTAAAAGCCACTGACTCTGTGTTGTTTGATCTCTCTCTTAATGTTCTAGGAGAAACGGAGCCCTATCACTTAGGGGAGTCCTTTCATGAGCAGCATCCAAGGACATTTCCCTCTCTTATTTTATTCTGTAGCTCCTATTTATAACAGCGCTGCTCTTTAGATTAAATCTCCCTGGGTTTTTATGCCGTTCAGACACACAGGATAGAGGTTGGTAATGGTACTGAGAAATGCGGAAGGATCTGTTGTTTAACTCGTTGCATGTATTTAATTCGCTTTTTTTTTTTTTTCCCTTTCGAAGTTGCTTCTTTCAGCGTACAGAATATGGCAGCAGACTTCACTGCTCTGATAACTCCTAGAAGAGTCTGAATGAAATAAAGTGGGCTAAATTATGGGTCCTGTGAGATCCTTCCTCTGAGTATGTCTGACTTGTGGAAGCTTAAAACTGCACTGGGCTTTCTTGTGCAGGTAAAGCATAGCAAGTAAATAGTTACTGTGCTTTGACGCTTGCTGCTGGTTCCCAGTATGCTTTCGGGTCATGATGGTGTCCTTAAGCTGTACAAAAGGGAGAAGATTTTCTTCGTAAAGTTTCTGCTGTAGCTCAGTGTTTCTGGTGATAAAGGCATTCTCTTTAAGCCCTTGCAACTGGATATGTGGTTTGTAAGCTGCAGTCTGGAAATATTTCTAATCTCCTAAAAGTGGGATGCTGAGAGTATTTTTTTCCTTAGCGTTTCTCTGAAAACATCTTCCGAAGCTCCTGTCGAAGTCGAAGGTAGTAGCTGAGGTAGAGCCATGCAGTAGTAACTGGGCAGCGCTGGGCTGGCTTCTGGGCCTAGGGCCGGTGATGGGCAACCACGTGGGCATCTTGTCTTGCAGGCAGTGTCTTCTCCCACCTTCCAGTGCCTATTGTGTTCCCCTTGGTTTAACTGAGTGCTTGTGGCGTTACTTGGGCAATTCTTGTTTTAGATGATAGAGAAATGCTAGCATCGACCTCAAAGAGCTGCTGAGTGGAGTTCTTCTTCCCAAACCTGCCAACAGAGGTGAAACTGTACTAGAAGGCAAGGGAATCCACAGTCCTTTGCTTTTTGGATGTAGTAATTGCCTGGGCCAGAGCCAACCTTGTCTGAGGAAGCAGGTAGTGAGAGGAGAGAAGATGACAGTATTCCCATTTTCACCTGAACTCTTCTCCTGTCTTTGAATTTGGGTCGAATAGAGTTAAGCATATGGTAAAAGCAGCGTTGCAAAAGCCTCTACTTCGGTTCCTGAGCCTTGGGAGTGGTGCTAGAAGCGCTCGTTATTTAGTTTCACTTGTCAGGTGGGATTTTTTCCATCGTGCTTCAATAGCACTGGAGCTGATGTGGGGTGTCTGTGTGTGTGTATACACATGTCTGGGTCCAGGGACTGCAGTAAAGCTGGCAATAGCTTATGAGCCCTCCTTGCCTTTTTTTTTTTTTTTTTTTTAAGCTTTGAGTGGTTTCTCTTGCTCGCTGCAGTCCAGTCCTAATTTATTGCCAGCCCATCTGATCCTCTGTTTTATGTTTGTAAACACTGGTTGCTAGCCTTGCTGGCCAAGTTTGTGTCCCCGTGATGCGGTGCCACATTCTCCATGTTTGGTGCTGCCTGTCAGCCTGGCGGCCCTGTTGCTGTTTTCGTGGTGCGGTGTCGCGTTGTGGGGGGAATCTGACTGGCGAACCTGAGGGCCGCGGCCACGGGCTTGAGTTACAGCTCGAACCTGCGGTGCCTCAGCGCAGCTGCGTGGCCCCGCGTGTGTTCAGGTTTAGAGGCCTGAGCCTTTAGGCAGTGTAAAAATTCTGTGCTGTTTCCAAAGGCTGGGCTGATCTATAGATGTATGTGTAGTGCACCTTATCAGGCTCAAGTTACAAAGAAGGGCCCTGATTTATTTTTAATGTAAATAGCAGGCCCGTGCAAACTAACACTCCAAAAAGACACTATTGGGGGCTTTGTCTGTGTCATTTTAGAGAGGGATTTAACAATTCCTCTGTATCTCTGTGTGTTTGCTACTTCCTTTAATATAGACAGTTTGGGTCATAAATGCAAGCTTTGCATTTTCATATAAGCCCATCAGAAGGAAAGCTTTTCTGTGTTTCTTAGTCCAGAAAGTACAGAAGTACAGTAACATTTATCAAACAGGCTGAAGTCTCATTTTTATGAGAAGGAAAAAAAAAAAAAAAAAAAAGGTACTTTACTCTCACACTGGCCTTAAAAGCTGTTGTGTCTGAAGCTGCTGTTCAACCTGCTCATATGGGATACAAAAAGTTATGTTTTCTCCTCCTTTCTCCCCCCGCCATCTTCCACCCAAGACATCTTCACAACAGATGCTGATACTACACAGCTATTGAAGCCTGCAGGCCTCCCTTCTTGTGGATGTGCTTTTCCAGCTTTGTGAAGGGAAGGAAGAAAAAACAGGGATGAGATCGCTCCTCCTGCTCTGCTCGAGGCTAATGCCAAAGCTGCTATTAAATGCAGCGGTGGGAGAACTTCATAATGTGGCTCCTGGTGGGCTCGCAGCCCTGGGCCTCGCTGCCACGGCCTCATCAAACCCAACAGTGAGGCATGGTGAAATGGTTGCAGAAGCACTGGTGTGTTTCTGTCTTACTGGAAGAATTTGCCTTCCTTCACCGTGCAGCTCATAGTGAAAACAGCCTTGAGTCTTGCTGTTTTTGTGTGTATGTGTGCTTTAGTTTGCTACTGGGACCTAAAAATAGGAAGTAGGAAATTCATTTGCATTCAAATGAGAAGTATTATTTTACCAAGAATGAAATGTTTAGGTTTGGAGGTAAGCTGCTTTTCCAAGTTAAATTAAATCTACAAATGAACCAAAAATGAAAAATTCAAACATCTGTGCCAAAACATTTCAACAGCTTTTGAAACAAGAAAAGTTGCCTTTGTCTTCTCAGACAGTGTGTAGTAGTATTATTTTATTCTTGCCCATCCTCCTCTGCCTTACAGCCCCAGCAGCAGAAGCCTTAAAAAGCTTCTCTGTGTGATGACAACAGAGAAAAATGATTTCAAAAGCAAAGATGGAAAACTTGAATCTGACCAAGGTAAACCAACTGCTGGAGTGGGGCAGGGGAGGAACCAACCTGTGACAATCACAAGTGGGTTTTTTGTTTTTGTTTTTCCTTCGTGTAAGGAGCTCGTTTGTGCTCTGGCTTTGTGTTTTCCCATTGCTCATCTAACAGGAAAGCAAATTAAGTGACCAGCTCTCATTATAGAGGGGAGTATAAAACCTGCCAACAAACCACTTTATGCTTGCTGCCATGGTCTAAGAGTAACCGCAGATCTCTTACCTCATTGAAGCAGCATATCAGCGAAGTTAAAACAACTGCAGAGGGACCAATGGACTTGTAAAAGACATTAAGTACCCATGTTACATTGTCCCATGCTAATACAAAGTGTTATGATTGACGGCCTTTGGAAAACCTGGCCTGGTCATATTCTCTTGCACAGGCTTGTATACTTCCCCAATGACTGTGTTGCTTTAAATCCTAATTGAATTACACTGCATAGGTGTAACCCAGAGCAGAATGTGACACAATGGTCATTGACAGCAGCTGGTCAACAAAACGTGTCTGGCATTTATTTCCATCAGAGATCTCAAAGGGTGCTGAATAACTGTTAGGTCAGAATAGTAATAGGGAAATGTGTATTTTTAAGTGTTAAGTAATGCGAATTTAAAATTCAGCAAGTTTAAAACTGAAGCATGTTCTGCCTGTGCTTCAGGAGAGGTCTGGCCCCATTGGTTGCTCAGAAAAAACTTCTGGCTATTTGTTAGGAGCCAGATTTCACTTTTATTTTTAATTTTCTCTCCTCCTATCTTTCTCCCCTGGAGAAAATGTGGCTTTAATGTATATGTGTACTGTATAAGTCTACTGGTGGGTATATGCAATAAATGTGTATGCAGTAAATACAGTGTATAAACTTGGGCAGGTATGTTTTCTAAACGAAACTTTCCTGTAGTTTAGGACAGTGCTTCTGCACTGATTTCCTTCCAGGTACCTCTCCACTGTGCCCACCCAACAATGATGGGCAGTGTAGCATTTCCTCTCAGATGGCCACATCTTAGAGTTTGATGTGCTGGCTTTTTCTTTTCTTTTTCCTTTTTTTTTTTATTTTTTCTTTTTTATTTTTTGCTTTTTTTTTTTATGCCATCCTTGAGGGGGGAAAAGCAAAGGCACTGCCTTGGAGACAGGGGAAAGGGAGTGTTTTTTTTTCTTCTTTCAGCTTTGATCTTCTCATACCCTTGGAAATCAAACTGAGAATTAAGAAACAAATAGTTTTATTAAGTCAGTATCTCCAATGTTAGTAGGAAAAAAAAAAATCTGGCTCCAGCTCTGTTATGCTCTGTGGTTTATCCCCTGCAGTGTTTCTGGTGGCAAAGGTTGAGTTATGAAAAGCCTAATGTGTTGTCTTCCTACCTTGCGGAACATGCAACAGAATCTACTAGTGAAATCCCTGCTTGCTGATGTTTCTGGTTGTTATTATTTTTAAGTTGAATGCAAACTGTTTGAGAGGTGGGAGTAAAAACGTAGCTGTTTTCAGTGGTATCTGGATATTAACAAATACAGAGCCTTGTGTTTAGGCCATGCACATGCTTCCTTCTTCCACGCACATCAAAAGGTTTTGGAGGTTTTTTATTATGCCTAGGAACACAAAGTTCTTAGTAAAACTACTGTGGCTTATGGGTCACTTGAAGTGGGAGATCAACTGCCTATCTATAGGCTGTGACGACTCCTTTATTAAAAGCCGTAACAAACAATATAAATAAAACGGTTTTATTTATGCAAGAAACTGAAGAAATGCCATAGATAGCAGCCTGCACTGAAGCTTTTGTAGCATCCCATTTGTTTGCTTCAACTTCATGTAGCAGGTGTGGCAGGTAGTTGCCTTTCTACCTCTGGGCTGTGCTTTTGGTGCAGTGAACATGTTTGTGACAGCTGTGCTGGCTGAGCTCCCCCTTACCATGGCCGCAGGATTAGGCCAGACCAGAGAATTAGCTAACAGTGCTGGCTGTGCACAGAGCAGGGCGCTGTCCTGAACAGCACGTACGAAGGGGAGCTATTTTCAATATGTTGCAGCACGGTTATTTCAGTGGCTGGAAGATCTGGGGTGCTTGTGCTCTGCTTGGTGCCTTGTGGCTGGGCTGGTACTTCTAGCTTCAGTAGCAAAGCTCTGGGGATTTTCCTAATGCCTTGTGACCTTTTAGTACTCTAACAGCTTTGCTTAAATTAAGCTTTGCTTAAGCCAGCGGTTGGAATCTTCTCAGCCCACTGGAGATAGTTTTGGTGCGTCCTCCCCCTACTCTGAAAACTGACGGTTCCTGGGTATCACGTGTCCCTTTAGGTGTTCTGGACCTGAAGGGCATCGGTTTGGGCCTTGAAGGAGAAGGGTGGATGGGAGAAGTGCAGGGCATGAGAGGAGCAATCTGGCTGAAAGGGATAAGTGGGGTGCTCTGCCCAAGGCTTTGCAATGGCAATTTCTGTGATGAAGGATGCACCATAAACGTGCTGTGAGGCTTCGTTCAAGTCCTTTAAATCTGCCTGGGTTTTCTTTTTCTCTCATCCTCCACCTCCCCTCCACCTTTTGCAACCCTGAGCTAATCTCTCTTCTTACAGTTAGCGTTAAATGTAATTGACCCAGAATCATTCACGGTCACAGCCACGTCCTGGAACAACACATCTGCCTGCTGCCAAAAGCAGGAGAGGGACTTGCAGGTACCTCCTTCCCCTCCTCCCGTAACTGTGCGTCTTTGTTAAAGTAATAACTGTAGATCCTCGTTTGCATTTAGGATATTTAGTTCTCTGAAATAGGTCTCATGCTTTACCCTCTGCTTTGGGGAGCAGGTTATAGTCTTTCCAAAGGAAAGCTGCACGCACAGTCAAAAGACTAAATGTCTTGGACAGGGCAGAACTTTATGATTTCTTGCTACTTGTTTTTTAATGGTCATTTTATTTTTTGTAATGTTTTAATGTATTTTAATGGTTGTTTTTTAATGCCAAGGAGACACGAATGCTTTCCAGTACTGGGGAGGAGCCACTGCTCCCACAGATGTGCTACAGAGATGCTGCTTTGTGCTAATGCATCATTCTGTTTCCAGAGCAATGGCTTTGAAAGAGGAAGTTAAGGATGTGTGAGGGGAGAAAAGTGATATGAACATGTTGGTTCTGACTTTTTACTATACTCTGGTTTTAAAAATAAATCTCTAGGATGTCCAAGTTAATTTCTGGCTGATTCACTGCAACAGTGAAGAACTGGTTCTGATTAAAGGTAATAATAATAAACAAGTGTCACCTCATATCTCCACATGCCTGTGAAATAACATATATCTTTTACAATAGCTTTGAGATACTTGGAAACAGAAGACAATTTGTGACTTCTGTCATATTAGTGGATTGAACTGTCTGTTTATTGTGCCAGAACATGATATAAAACCTTACCTTGTGTAGACCACTGGCCAGTAATGTTATAAAACAAAAGCTATTGTTAAAGCAACTGGTGTATATTGTGTTGATGATAGACTCTCTCATTCCTCTTGGCTATGATCTGTTCTAAGATGATGGGAGCTCTAGCCATCCACTCAACCTAAGAATAAGCCTTTTGCTGCTTTTTGGAATTTACTAGCGTATTCTAAGTATCAAAACATTTAATGTGCTCTTTTTAACCTGAGGTTAGATCTTGTTTGTAAGCATAGTTGTATATAAACATATATGAGTTTAGCATGTTCATAATGTGAGCTACAAGTTCGTCCTTTGTAGTGAACATTAGGCAGCATTATTCCTGTCAGAGGATAACATGGTGCCTAGGCCTTTTGCAAAGTGTTATTCTCCTGTGGAGACAAGGAGACAGTTTGTTTCAAAGGATATGGCTAAAGAGATTTTCTTGCATGGAAGGAATTCCTTGATTGTTATTTAATTCCAGATTCAGTGAATATACATCTCTTTAGCTTCCTGTTGCCAGCATGTATGTCTCTTTTTTTTCTTGATTCTAGAGTATGAGATGTAAACTGTCATCTTGTTAGGTCCTTTCCTTGCCTCTCTGGCCGTTAGGATCATCTTCCCTCCTTTTTCGTACTTCTCTATGGCTGAAGAGGAGGTGTAGCATGGGAGGGTGAGGATGCACATTTGAGATGTCAGAAGAAGCCAGTTTAGAGCCATGGTCTCTCTGAGCTTCCTGGTGACGGACAGGGCAAAATGCACCTTTGAGCGTGCAGCTGTTGCCGTTGTGCCAGCTGCAGGCGTGTGTGTGATTCATGCAGCTCAGCCGCTTGGCTCAAGGCTGGCTACTTGTTCTATCTAGGAATGCCTGGAAAAAGTCCGAGGCAGGAAGCTTGCCGCCCTGGGTGCGCTGCTGCGCTGTGGCTTTAAGCGTCCCGCCTTGGTCTCGTTCTGGGCTGCCTTTGGGGCAGGTGGCCCTGCTGGAATGACACCACCGGGCTCACGTGGCAGGGCCGCTGCTGGCGGCGTGATGCTGGGGCAGGGAGCTGCAGGCTCCTCTCCCGACGAGAAAATCTGCCGCAGTGGCAGGGAGAACTTCTGCTGTACAGACTCTGCTTAGACGGCTTGGAAATGGCCTACTCGAGATTCCCATATCTCAAGCTGCTTAGTCCTGCTTCCGTGCTCAGGTCTCCCCCCTGCGTGGGGGATGCCTGCCCTTTAGGCGAGGCTGAACTGGCAGTCAGGAGCTCATTCCCACAAGAGAAATTGTCATCTCCTAAACTGCCTCCTCTGCAGTAGCCCGACAGTAAATGCATATCCCTTCAGTAACCTGTTTTTTTTTCCTCTGAGTTTTCCTTGTGCACATGCCCTATGAAGTGAGCAGAGTATTTCTCCTGTTTTGAAGGAGGTGGGAAAGGTACCCGAGATACTCACCACTGTGGCTGTCCTCAGCCTTCTTCTGTCAGCAGCTCTGAAGTATGTGTGGTTCCAGTGGCCGTGATGGCTGGTCATGACTTTTACGTGACAAGGTGGGCGAGGCCATGTGCGTAGCTAGTACCAGTAGTTTACTGCCTTTATTTTTGACCATGAAAAGTGGTATCTGATTATACCAAGCAGGTGTCCTTTATTTTTGGAATTTTTTTTCCACATACTTGGAGATACATTGCTGAAGAGTGATAAAGTCTTGGGCAATTCTGGTCTGCCCTGCCCTCTGCCTCTGAAAGCAGATTTATAAAGCTCTTTGTGGTATCTTTATTGCATTAAAATAGTTTCTCTTCCCTCTCCCCTTGCGTCCCCTCCCTCTTTTATACATAGCTTTAACGTTTCTTGATGACCTTTTGTTAATAGGATTTCCAGTGGGAGCATTTCACAGTAGAAGTATGTGTTCCTTCAGGGCTTATACTGACATTTCCAGTGATTATTTAATTGGCCTTCACGTTAGCTTAAATCCCCATGGGAAAGCATATTTCTGCTATGAGAAGTTGTAATGTGTAATTTTCACTTTCTGCTTTAAATGGTTGCTCTCCAGGGAGTGTAAGTGCAATTGTCAACTTGCTGCAAAATCACACAGTAGTATGCCTGGGACATGGGATTTCTTTTCTTGTCCCCAATTACATATATATAACTTAAGCCTTTAACCAAAAGTAAGAACACTCCCTCTCTTCTTTCTCCTTCCTGGCCACTCCCTAAGAATAACTCCATGGTTTGGGGGATGCTCTCATGTAGCTGGTTCCTGTGAGTGCTCTTTCTCTCAGACGGAGAGACTCTGTGCTCACCCGGCATATGGGGCATTTCCACTTGCAAAACTGCAATGATACTTCTCCAACCAAATTTAAGAACAATAGTTCAGAAATATTAACAAGCTCCTGGAAGAGTTGTTAAGTAGTCCAGAAGTATTAAGACACTCTTCTGGAAAAGCTGGTGAACAAGGCATGGGAGAGGGATGTGTGCTGGAACATGGATAGACTTGCCTAGGCAGCCTGGCCCCAAACCTTAGGGTTTGAGGCAAAACCAAGTTAAAAGCAGAAAGAGAAAAAACAAAACAAACAGAAGAAATCCAAAAATATTTCCTCAGTGGCAGGTAAAAGTCTACTATTTTGTTTGTTCCTAATCAGAACTACTTTGCATGGTCTTGTGCTCCTTGCTCTGGGATTCACCTTTCAATGTAAGATAGTGCTGTAATGAACCAAGTCATGTGCTCAGATGTAGGAGGTGTAATGGATGAAAATGTCATTACAAGGGGGGTAGGAAAATTGGTAGGAGAAGGGGTAGCACGGAGGAGTGTCTGGACGAAATGAGAGCAGGGAGAGGAGCTAGGCAGAGCCAGTGTCCCTAGTGCCATCGAGGAAAGGGGCCTTTGATGACCTCTCTTTCCCCTGCTACAGTGTGTGTGCGCAAGAGGACCTAGTTGTGCCAGCGATGTCCTTCAGGAAAGCAGGCTGCACTGCTGCTTCCATCAAAGTGCAAAATAGAAGTAGTTAAGACAGGAGATTGCAGGAGGCCAGTAGGAGAGAAAATGCTGTGGCAAGAGGTGTAAGCAGCACTGAGATGAGTTTAGAAATAAACTCATAAAAATGCGTGTGTGCCGATGCTGAGGGGAAAATTAACCAAACTTTTTTTTTTTTTTTCTTTAATCCAATGTCACTCTCTTGACTTTTAAAGGGACCTCAAAGCAATCAGTCAAGGATGTGCTTGTAACACCTCTAGGCCAGACTTTGCATATAAACTAACCTCTCTGGATAGTTCCCACATGGAAAAAAATGACCTTGAGAGTTCTGTGGAATGCACAGTTTTGCTTTTTTGAAGTGCTGTTGATAGCTCAATTAAAGGGGGAGGCTAGATTAGACTGAGTGTATCAAGGTGGAAGCTGTTCTTTGTGAACTGTGTTTACATTTTTTTTTTTAAATTTGTTTAAAGCTTTATCTTCTGTGGCAAGGCTGATACTGAAAACTGTGTGGGTGATGGGGGGAAAGAAGCCCTGCAGTGGGTTGTTTGGACCTGTTGCAGGCAAACTGTGGCAGATGAGAAATAAGCAAGAGCAGAAAGCAAGACCTGTTTCGCTTGTTAGCTGCAACAGTAGTAGTCACTTGTGCACCTCCTCCCTATTCCAAAATCTGTGTAGGGTTTTGAGGCAAATGTAATCCAGGAAAAGATACTTACACTGTGAAAGGACGGTGAATGAGGTAAAAGTTTCTGCTCTGGGGAACCGAATGAAGTTGCAGTTACGGATTTTCCCTTCTGTTACAGCAGAAATTGTAATGTATAAAACACTCTCAGTATCACAGTGTCCTTCTTGTACTGCAGAAGGATGGGTTTCCCCCTGTTGTGAGCCTGACCTCATTTTGGTCTTCCTCCAATTTTTTCTTTTTTTTGTTGTTGTTTTTTTTTTCAAGAAAAAAAAAATACAATTTGCTTGAAATCAAAGGGGTTGCTTGCAGTTCTGTCTAGCAAGTGTAGTCTGAATGGTCCTCACTCTCTTTGGCAGAGGGGAGTTGCGCTTCTCATCTCTTGCTCCCTGCTCTGTGGGCCAACTACACTATTTTCAACTATGGAGCAGCACTCAAGCTTTTTACAGCAGTGAGGGCAAGTCATGAGCAGCCTGGTCACTGATGACTTGAACAGCTGTGGTAAAGGGGAAAAAATGTCTTTGAGAGTACAAACATGATCAAACTGATGTACTTGAATTAGCCCCATTGCTTTGGAAGATATATGGGAAGCGTGATCCTTTCCAGCCCGCTGCACTGCTTGGGCAAGGAAGGTGGTGTTGTCAACAAAGAAAGTGGTTGTTCCTGGGCCATAGGGAATTTCTGTCTATTCAGTGCTTCAGAGTGAGCAGAGAATGATCCAGGATATGCAGTGTGGATGGTCTTTGCTATGGCTGGATGGTGTCAGCAACAGTGTGTTGAAGTGCAGTAGCTAGCTCTTTAGTTACACGGTTATTTTAGTTTTCACACACCAGCCCCTACTAGCGCTTTTGGTATCTTGTGGAACTACCCCTGTTCAAGTTGGAAGTAATGGGAGGCTGAAGGAGGGGTGTAGGAGAAATGCAGAGAAAGGTGTTTTCTATCTGCTTTTACTTTTTCTTTGATTTCTGCTTACTGGCGGTATTGGAGACAAGATGGATGGACCTCTGGTTTGGTTATGGCCATGTGTTACAGGATCTTGTATCTACTGCGTATGAATAGCTTTGCCCTGTGTCTGTTTCTTGTTCTCTTTAAATTCTGTCATCTGTGTGATTTATTTATTTATTCCTTAAGGTTTTTTTTTATTATTTAGTTATTTTTCCTTAAGGATTTCAGACTCCATCCTCTACCAGTGGCTCTTAGTTTGCTGAAAAAGGGATCTGTGGCTTGGAAATCAACAGTGTAGTTCTGCTGTTTTCTCTGGGTTTGTGTATCAAATACTTGGGCTCTGGGGTGGCTCTGCCTGGCAAGCTGGAGTGGAGTCAGTCTTTCAAGCCAAATAATGCATTAGCACTTGTTTAGAAAAAAATTTCTTTGAATGCCCAACCCATGGGGCTCTGAGGATTGTGCTTCTTTCAAGATTGGAAGCTTCCAAGAGCATTGCTCATATCTTTGTAAATAAAGAGTG